>NC_138056.1:40021109-41406109 GCF_964194185.1 Rhinolophus hipposideros
ATTTGAGCTTCAGATGATTGGTGGGATCTATTAGAGTAGGAAAAAGGAACCGCCTTTATCTACGATTGGCCCAGTCTGGGTCACACGCTTAATGCAATGGCCAAAGCCTGAACTGAGTGGGGACAGCCCAACAGAGACACCAGTGAGAAGAGATTCCTGGAAGACAAAGCCACAGGGGGCGTTTTGAGAGCTGGAGGAGGCTCACAAACATAGAAGAGCCCAAATGCCATGCTAAGAAGTCAGACACTTTGGGGGTGTTTGTAGAGACACAGCAATAAATTTCATTCTTTAAAATATCCTTATAAAATGTTCCATAGTAGTTTGGGAAATTCTAACATTATTTTAGTCTAGAGGTAATGAGGAGAAGTGTCATCTTAAAACTCTTTTGTGTACACAATCTCATTTCCCAGGAAGTAACCCCAATAAATAATGTGGAGTGTCAGGTAGACCCTCACAGAAAGGTGTTTAGCTCTCTGTTAATCTCTAGGGCAGTGATCTCCAATTTTTATTTTTTACCATGTGCTTATTTAATAAAGCACTAACATATATTGATTTGTTTATTTATAAATTCAATGCATGTCCTACTAATATTGGCTAATATCCCAAGACATAATAGACAACTGAAGGCAATGTGTATTATTAAGGATAGTGAATGCAAATCCATATTTCCAATACCTTCTTGGTAGTTCCATCGAAATTTGTTTTACTATTACACTGGTGAGATTTTTAGCTTCCTAAGATGTCTGACTGGGGTATTGTACTGAGGAAAAGAGTTCACTTTGCCATTTTCTTGTTTCCCTGTGCTTAGGAGTATCACATTGTGGTTAAGAGCACTGACTAGAGACAGAATGTCTGAGGTGAATTGAGGCTCTGCCATTGACTAGCAACTTACTTAAACTCTCCATGCCCCAGTGTCCTCATGTTTAAAATGAGCATAAAAACAGTACCATCCTCACAGGGTTTTTGTGAAGGTTAAATGAATTACTGGAGAGGAAGCACGTTAGGACAGTGCCTGGTATGTAGTAAATGCTATGTACGTATTTGATATCATTAGCGTAATATTCCTGCTGTAGTTTTTGCAGGAATCTTTTAAAGCCACTTTTCTATTTTGTGAGGGCAAGGTAGTTAAAACCAGATACTGTAATCTGTAAATCTACCTCACTGAACCCTCAGTGACCCCCTCTTTGCTGTGGGAGCTCCCCTTCCTCCTTCCTTTCAAGTGACCTGGGTACTGTATTGGCCAAGAGGACATCAGACATGCGTGCTGAGTGGGAGTGTTGATGTCAATCCACACATAAAATGTTAGTAGATCTTAATTTTTCTTTTTTTTTTTTTAAATAAAAAGTAAGTGTGTGTGTGTGTGTGTGTGTGTGTGTGTGTGTGTAGTCTAATGTTTTCTTTTCACACCTCAGTGGGTTTGTATTCTAATATTCTCTTCTTACACCTCAGTGGATTTCTAGGGTATTCCCCAGGATGTGTCCACCCATCACGGAGGCCCCTGTTCTAGGGGGCCCATGGCTGAGACTAGATCCTCAGTCTTAGCAAGCTGGCAGCTGTGGAAGCAGAACCGGAGCAAGGCTGAGCCTCGGGATGGGAAACAAATGCAGGGGCAGGAAAGGACAAGCAGAGAAAAGGAAACCTGGCAAGAGCCCACGAGTGGAATTTTAGCTCTAGGCGTAATCCTTCTGTGAAAGTGAGTGAGTAAGGTTGCGGGGTGTCAGATCCAATACATTCCCAAAGCTCAGATCCAAATAGCACCGGGCACCGACTGGGGCCCAGCCCTGTGCTATGGGCCTGAGGGTAAGTGGTCCCTTCTACAGGGACTTTATAGTCTGACTGAGATAACTAACAGCAACATAGAATTTCAATATGAATTATTTATTTATACCTATTAATATGTACCCACTTTATGGATAAATTGCATAGCATGAAATGCTATAATTTACAGAAGAAGGATATACTTAGCCCTCCTTGAATCTTCAGAGGAACAGCTTCCTGGAGGAAGGAGATGGTGCTCGGGATAAGTGTTGAAACAACAAACTTTCCTTCATTAATGCTAAAAAAAAAAATAACAAAAACCCCTTCTTTTAACTGTTTATTAAAGATGCTATTCCTAATGACCCAGGATTTGTATAAATCCATTACAGATATTAGAATATAAATTCTGTGAGGACATTTGTCTGTGTTTGTTCACTGGTATGAGACTGGTGCCTACAATAATACTTGGCACGTAGTGGGTTCTCATTTGTCAAATGAATTAATGAATGATTAGAGAAACTAATGTGAGAAACATGTCTGTGAAATGTGAGTTGGAAGCTTCATATTCTCTCTTTGAATCATAGAATGAGTATTATGGGGACGCCAGGCCAAATTTAGTCCAAATTTCACAGCTGAAAAGCCAAGGCCCATATTGTTCAAGTAATCTATTCAAGGCAATCCAAGAAGCCGGGTCTAGAACTGGAGTTAGAACTCCTGTTTCCTAACTCCTAGCCCAGTGTTTTCGTCACAATCCGATGGCACCTCCCCAAAAGTACCAGATGGTCACAACTCATCTTTCACTATTCAGACCGTCTCAAGAGCCAGGAAAGAATCTGATTCCAGAAGGTTGACAGAAATGAAAACAGCTAGAGATTTTTCTCTTCAGCTGCTGTGTCTGTGTCTGGCTTCCCTGGAAACCCATGGTTTCCGTTGTGATAGGTCCTTCTTTTCTCAGAAATGGGAAAGAAGAAACAGAGTAGCATTAAATCTGAAGATACAATAAATTATGTAACATAAACACATTCTGTAACTACTTTCATTATTTCCCAAGCAAATTAACCAGGCTAAGTAGCCCAATCTAAGTAGTCCAAAAGGAATATGATCTGAACATCTCAGAATTCTTCATTGTTCTTACAGGCACATTTTGAATACACATATATTCATAAATATAATATGAATATATGGTCATATAGATAGATATGAAATGAATGTATGATCTATAACCCATTATATTCTATAAAAATAAAATTATATATATATTCAGCAACCCAGAATTTTAGGTTTTGGGCATAAAATCTGACCTTGTCACAACATTCTCTTAGTCTCCGCATAAATGTTATTGTTGCAAAGTAAACTCTACCCCCCTTTCTAAACAGGGACTTCCTAAACCTTACCAAATATTTTCCCTTTTAAACTTAAATTCATATCTAGTAGTTTAAATATTCAGGCCTTAATTGTTTGTCAACTCTACTTCCTAAAATATATCAAAACTGCCCAGTTTTCTCCAGCTCTAGTACCACAAGCTAGGCCAACAACTGTGATCTCTCACTTAAGACTAATGAAATAGATGACTGGATTAAGAAACTGTGGTACATTTATACCATGGAGTATTACGCAGCCATAAAGAAGAAAGAAATCTTATCATTTGCAACAACATGGATGGATCTAGAGAACATTATGTTAAGTGAAATAAGTCAGAAAGAGAAAGACAAGTACCATATGATCTCACTTATATGCGGAATCTAAAGAAAAGAATATGTGAATGAACTAATCAGAGACAGTTCTGAGGACACAAAGAAAATACCAAGAGTTGTTAGATGGGCGGGGGCGGGGGGGATTGGGGATAAGGGGAAAGGTGAAGGGATTAGGAAGCAGCTGGTACCCACAAGGTGGCCTCAGGGTTTTCTGAAAATTAATTTGGGGAACTTATTCAATAATGTTGTAAAGATTTTGTTGGGTATCCGATGGACATGCATCCTATTTGGGAGACCACCTCAGAGATAATGTGGATGCCTGATCATGGCATTGTACACCAGAAGCTAAACATTAATGAATGCCAACTATAATTTTATATATATAATGTGATGGCTCGGTGTGAGGTCAGAGGGATAATGGATGGGGGGAGGGGGTTTCACAGTGTGAGGGATATAAATGATGAACGTCTAAGTATTACCTTGTCTTGTACATCTGAAACTAATAAAAAAAATAATAATAATAAAATAAAATAAATAAAAAAATAAAATAATAAAAAAGAAGTTGTGGTATATATGCACAATGGAATACAAAAAAAAAAAAAAGACTAATGAAATAGCTTCTTAATTCCATTCTCTCCCTCCAATACCTTTCCCACACAGCAGTTAGAGTAATCTTTTTAAAAAAGCATCATGTAATTTTTTTGGTTACAATCTTTCTATAGTTTCCATAGCTCATGAGGTAAAGACCAGAGACTTTGCTTGGCCAACAAGGCCCCTCATGATCTGGCCTTCATCTGCTCAGCAGCTTCCTCTTGGATACTCTCCTCCCAGACCTTTGCATTTCAGCCACATTCTCTCAGTTCCTGAGCGGAGTCAGCTTTCCCTAGGGTCTTTGTACATGTTTCAGCTTCTTGGAATGTTCTCTATTATGGAGCTTCCCCCATCCCACACACCTCCCTTGCCCAGTTATTTTCTACTTACCCCTCAGAGTTCAGCTCAATCAGCACCTCCTCAAAGGAAGCCTTTCTCCCTCCTTAAATGAAGTCAGGTGCCTTGTCATATCCTCTCTTAGCAATTGGTTGTCCTCTTTTTTAGCACTTAGCATAACTGTAATTAAATAATTATGTTACTTGTTGTTCAATGTCTACCCTGATAGAATATAAGTTCTATAAGAAGTGTCTTATTCATCACAGTCACGGCACTAGCAGGAATAAATACCTCTTAAATGAATAAATAAGAAGAGAATAGTTTTAAAAATCAAAGGTGTGTGTTACAAAAGGGAAAATTCAATTACGAAAGTGAGATCACATTTTTTGAAGTGAACATAATATAAATATATACTGAAAAACAAGACTAGACACTGCCTTAAATTAAAACACACACACACACACACACACACACACACACACACACACACAGAGGCATTCTGTACCTCTCACTAAAAGGATAAAGGGAAAAAATTTGCAGCTCCAATGAGAAACATCTTGCTAGAGCAGGAAGGAAGTAGAATGTGTCTTAAATCAGGGAACTGGGTAGTTGAGGGCCTGGTCAACGAGCCAGGAGACAAACGACCTCACCCCAGCCAGGTACATTGGGCTCACCTCCTCTGGAGACCCCTCCATGGTGAATCTCAGGGAGAGGAAAAGAAGGACTATGAACTTGGCTGACGCCAGAGAGGCACATAAATCTTCCAGGTTTCTGGGGGCAGGGACAGGTAGAAGTCTGAGGTTTTCTCCAGATTAGGAGTAGGTGAGGAAGGGATGTCTTCAACAGCTGAGCTTCAACCATAAGCCTAGGGTTCTGCCCTCGAGCAGGACTGTGCTATGGAGCAGGTGGCCACAGTCTTTAGACAAATGTGTGGAGTCTTGGGTGTGTATGGACAATCCTCTCTCAGCTCCTAGTAGTTGGTCAAGAAGCTGAATGGTCTAGAGAGGGAGAACATTTAGACCCAACCTCCTCTTATGTTCTTGTGTTTATAGCATGCTTCTGGTGCTTATAGCATCATACTTAGGCTTGCGAAGACCTAATCTATTTTATTGAACATATTTCAATAAGGTTAGTTATTAATTCATAGCTCTACTTTAAACTATCACTATGTATTTATTGTCTATAGGGCAGTTGGGGTTATACAATAGAAAACATGGATAATTATTGATTAGGAACTCACATTAAAGAAGAAAAACCACTGTCTATCTTTTTATAGTACTTGAAGTCACTTTATTAAAACTGTGATAGAACTGGGGTCATCCGGTTGGATAGATTTGTGACTTAAATTTGGTTAACAGTGAGTACTCATCCTGATTGTGCTACCATCTGCCCAACTACACGACATAAAAGACTGGTTACAGTGAAGATTCTTGATTAAAGACTGCTCTTCATAGGAATATGATTTAGGGTTTGAGAACTTGTTTGCAAATTAAAAGTTAATTAAAGTATGTCCATGACAGCTGATTTACAACAGAACATCTCATCTTCCCCTGTGTGGACCACCTTATGCATTTCTGTGAGTGGGCAGTGGAGCTGGTGGGTGCTGCTGAGCCCTCTCCAGTGGCTCAGTGCAGGAAGATGAATGGAGAGGAAGAAAGGAGGACCGGACCAGTTCTTATGGAAACCACAAGATGCCCTTTTGGGACTTGCAAACTGATTGGGAAGAATCTGGGTGGGGCTAGATTTTGGAGAGAGTAGGGGCAAGAAGAAGGGGAGGGCTAGCGTAAGAAACATATTCCTCGGGACCATGTAGGTTTTTGTCTGCTTTGCTTACTTCTATCTTTTTATTTATTTATTTTTTCCTGTAAACTAACGTGACCTGAAAAAGATCAACCAGCTAAATTTATACGTATTCCCCAGTGAGTATGGGTGGCACATAGGCGCTTTATGCGTATTACTGACTTGAAATGAAAAGAACAGCAGAAACGGATTTTTTTGTCTAAAATGTTTTAAGAATATATTAAAAATAATAGGTCCAAAAAAAAAAAAAAAAAAAAAAATAATAGGTCCTATTCATCAAACCACATGCTGCATTTTACATTACCTGCTTCACATTTAATCCTCATAACTAACTGCAGGTGAATGTTTTTAAGTTTCTGTTTTACAGAGAAGGCTCCTGAGGCTTAGAGAGGTTAAGTCACTTGTGTAAATCACAGCCAGTGGTCGGCAGAGCCAAGAGTCAAACCAAGAAATGCCTGATTCCATAGCCTGTGTTCCACCTTCTCATACTGCTCTGCCTTTCTGCGTTACTGAGTCATCAGAACTAAGATCATTTTCCAGGGTGATCATCAGATTTCCTGTAGAATTATCACTTATATGTCTATTCTCTGCTAATGTGTGAACTCCCAGAGTGGAGAGAGCTGTTCAAGTCCTCATTTTGTCCCTACTGCTTAGCACAATGTTCATAATAATAACAGCATTCATTGAGTATTCGGTGTTCAACACAGTGCAAAGTGCTTTACGTAGGTATATTAGCTTAATCCTCACAATAACTTTATAAGATAGATACTATTATTATCTTCATACTACAAATGAAGAAATGGAGCCACAACGAGGTAGGTAATTTGCCCAAGATGTCACAGAAGTTTTTAGTGCTCACCCTTCCTAGGTCTCCTCGCTCTGTGAGCATGCGGGAGGATCATTTTCCCATCCTCTTGCCATTCGATGGCCTTGTATATCAGTAAGCTATAAGGAGAACTGGTATGTGTCACTTCGGTGCGATAGGTCACTTCCCTGCTGAAGTATTTAATGGCTGATATGAACCCCTCCAGTGCTTAAAAAGCTGACATGCTTAGACAGCTACAAGATGCTAGAATGTGCATCACCCTGATCACTGAGTGATTGTGTGAGTACAACTCCCTCTCCCTTGTGATGGAAATGTAGCATGTGTGAGAAATAAATCCTGATGTTTTAAGCCACTGAGATTTCAGTTTTGATCTGTTACCATATGCTATAGCCTGAATGTTTGTATCGCCCCAAATTCATATGTTGAAACCTAATTCCCAATGAGATGATATTTGGAGACGGGGCTGTTGGGAGGTGATTAGATCATGAGAGTAGATCCCTTATGAATGGCATTCATGTCCTTATGAAAGAGACACCAGAGAGCTCTCTTATCCCTTCTGCCATGCGAGGACACAGCAAGAAGATGGCCATCTAGGAATCAGGAAGCAGGCTCTCACCAGACACTGAATCTGCTGGTACCCTGATCTTGGTGATAAGAATCCAACTTTGGTAGGGATGAAATGCTTTCCTTTTTCTATTATCTCATTTTTATCTTGAAACATGGACAGTCTTGATATTTACAGTGAGATGAATATATCTAGTTAGCATAACATTCATATTGACCTTGTCTTTTGAAACTATTCAGCTAAATTTCATATCTCATTAAAATGGAAACATTTGGTTGTTTTGATTTAGTCACTTTTGGCTTTGTGTATTTAAAATGACAGCACTATCAATCAAATTAAACTTTAATCACAATTGGAATCTTCAAAAACTAACAAAAGGCACAGTCAATTGGTAATAAAGGGTAGTTCTTCACAGAAGATATTTGAATTTACTTAAGAAATTGATTTCTCCCTCTTCTTATAAGGCCACAGTCCTTTGGGATTAGGCCCCACCATTATGACATTATTTAACCTTAATTACCTCCTAAAGACTCTACCTACACATAGTCACTTTGGGGGTTAGGGCTTCAACACATTAATTTTAGTGGGGACATAATTCAGTTCAGAGCAAAATGTCACTAAGGAGCTACAGTCTAATGCCCAAAGAGAATGGGATATGATTCAAGATTACCGGGTTTCTAAGATTTAAGTTTGTTTTCCTGGAGGACCTCACACATATTTTCTACTTTTCTGATGACAATTTTGTCAGGTTATTAAGTTTCCCTCTTGGCCTTAGTACCGTAACTAAAATAGCCCTTATTATTAGAATAGTTATAGTCCGCCTTATTTTTTCTTGATTTTTTTCTCCTTTTCTTTATTTTTCTCTTTTTATTAGCCAATTCATATTTTCCCCCAGGTAATATAAAGTAGAAATTAAAGAAATAGGCAATGATTTCAGTAGCCATACGTTTTTGGTTTCCTTTTCTACATACTATCAGCTTATAGTGGTACTATATATTTTTTTCACTGGAACATATTGTACTTAATAACAAAGAAACATTGGTTGAATAATGTTTTCTTCCTACAGGGGCCTAATATTTTCCCCATATACTATATATTACTTTGTGTCTGAGGATTTTATCTTTTCTAACATTTGAATAACCTTTAGAATTAATTAAGTTTTATCAAACTTAAGAAATTCATATCCTTTGTGTAAGAAACCAATATGAGTATAATTAATGGGCAGAAAGAGAATGTTGAACTAAGTTGCAACGTCCTGAAAATACTGGATTATAATGAAAATATCTCCTTAACCATGACTGCAGTGGTTAAAATTTAATGCCACCTTCATGATGAAGTATGATTCTTCTAATAGTGTCTGCTTCTGCTTTGTGGAAGCTAAGGGAGGATTTATGCTATAAACAGGATTCTGTATTCATGGAAATATGCAGCTTAGTTTTTAAATATCCCTAGCACATAAAAAGGCCATTTGCTCTGTTTTATATGTTCATGTATTTATTAGTTTATAATAATAACCATCACCTCCAGAGGCTGGACGTTTTCTGAGAGCTAATGATCTGTCGGAGTTAGAGGCACAAAGCTTTTGCTGAGACCATTCATCAGCCCACCAGCTCTTAGCTTATGGGCAGCACCTTCTTCATTAGTCATCGTGACTCAGGTCCTGCAAGCCAGAGCATGAAGTTTGGAAAGCTTACCCTGTGGGCAGGCTTCACTGTGGGCAGGCTTCACAGTATGCTGCTAATCATACCCGTGTAAATCAGTGTGAAAACTTCACACCACAGAGGACATATCTTCTACGATTGTCATTCTTTTAAGGCTTTGAGCCCATATCTCAAAAAATCAGAATATGAGACAGGTCATCATTAACTTCCTTTTCAAGCCATTGGTCCAGCTGTATTAAAAATATTTCAAAATGTTTTCACATAATCAAACCCTGTTAAACAAGGATTTTTAATAATTTTAAAAAGTAGGCTGGGTTTTTTTAAACAGGAAAATCACAAATGAACCCAATATTCCACTGTGTTGTTTACAAATGTATTATAATTAACTGAACTCTAGGGCAGGTTATCTATTGATAGAACACTAAGCTCCTACATTTCTCTCCCTGGAAATTCTCAGAACACTGAAGCTGAGAAAACCAGGGCACTTTTCCTTTGAAAGCTATTCCCCCAGGAGATTCCAGGTCAACTCCCAGGGGACTCTTTAGAGCTCTCATCCTCCACAACCTCTCTGTGGCATGTTGACCATTTCATCCCTCTGGATACTGCTGTTCATTCATTCAACAAGAATTTATTCAGCACCTACAATGCGCTAGGCACTAGTCTCTTCACTTGACTTCTTGGCCATCTTTCTTTCTTGGTTTTCACTCCTCTGTTAACTACAGCGGTACCTCAGTTTTCAAACGAAATCTGTTCCAGAAGACCTTTCGAGTTCTGAAACGTTTAAAAACAACAGCTAGGCCTCAGGATCTTGCACTCATTGGAAGCTATGTGACATGTTCCACTTCCGAGGCGTGTTCGAAAACCAAAGCATTTACTTCCAGGTGTCGCACGGGGTCTCCTGCGGGGTCTCTGCTCCCGTTCCCCACATAAGAACACAGGATACGTTGAGGCCAAAAAGGAACACCCACAGAGCCATAGGTAGGGGAGTCATACCATTATAGTCTCGCTGGTGGCTGGGTTGGAGACACAGGAAGCAGGAGCCACACTGTCCGCAACCTGCCGTCCTAACTGCAATTTGCACTTGCCAGCTCAGCCCCCATCTTCTTGCTAGCCCCCGTTTGCTGCTAGCGTAGCCACAGCAGTTATATTAGTGGCCAATGGCTCACTGGTTACAGCTGACAGCCAACTAGCCACAGCTGATGGCCATCCAATCACAGTTGATGGCCATTTACTATCTGAGCCAGCACCTTCTATGTGAGGCCGAGAGCCTGGAAACTGCTCTCTGAGACTCTGTCCCCACACGGGTTTATGGCGTTCGTAAACTGAAATGTTCGCTACTCAGACGTTCGAAAACCGAGATATTACTGTACTTCTCTCTACCTTTCCTGTTTCTACTCTGTCTATTCATCCTTGTTGTCACGCAGGAGACCCTGCTCACTGCGCCATTTGTCATGCGGGGCATCCGGCGGGGTCTCAGCACCCGCTCCCCACATAAGAACGCAGGACACGGTAAGGCCAAACAGGAACACCCATGGAGCCATAAGTAGGGGAGTCAAACCAATATATTCTCGCTGGCGGCTGGGCTGGAGACACAGGAAGCAGGATATACATAATCTGCCTAACAGCAGTCCGCGCTTGCCAGCCACCATCTTCTTGCTAGCCCCCATTCTCTCTCTGCTAGCGTAGCCACAGCAGTTATATTAGTGGCCAATGGCTTATGGGTTACAGCTAACAGCCAACTAGCCACAGCTGATGGCCATCTGATCACAGTTAATGGCCATTTACTACCAGAGCCAGCACCTTTCTATGTGAGGCCGAGAACCTGGAAACTGTTTTTTTGGGGCTTTGTCCCCACACTTGTGTTATCCAGGGTTCCCATTTCCTTCTTATTATTTGTTTGTTACTTATTTTTTTGAGGTACACGTAACATACCACAAAAATCACTCATTTTAAGTGTATAGTTTGGTGAGTTTGGGTAAATGTAGACAACTGTGCAACCATCATTATATTTAAGTTTTGAAACACTTCCATCACCCCAAAACGATTTTTCCTGCCCTATCTCTGGACCCAGACAACCACTGATCTGCTTTTTGTTGCTATTGCTTTGCCTTTTTTGGAATTTCATATTGAAGGAATTATTGAGCATGCTCTCTTTTCTGTCTGGCTTCTTTCACTCGGCATGATGTTTTCTGAGATTCATCCATGTTATTGAGTGTATCAGTAATTTATTCCTTTTTATCGCTCAGTAGCATTCCATTGTGTGGATATACCACCTACTGTTTTATCCACAGCTCTTAAACTTTTTAACCATCCTGTGCCTCGGTTTCCCCATTAGTAAAACAGACACAGTTGTGGTACCTTACTTAGAGCAGAGACCTGCATCTATTAGGTTCTCTGTTAGCTCATATTACTATATTTAATGGTCCACCCACGGGTGGTACAAATGTCTTGGCATTAGGAGATCAAATCAAGAGCTTTGGGTAGAATTTGACTTGCTGTCTGTCACTAGGCGTGAATGGTGGAGCTCTTGGTGTCAGTCTTCAGTGGGTCTAGGGGCTGAAAGAAAGGAAGGGAAGCACGGTGTAGGTGGGGGTGCGGATAGCGTGGGAGTTGGGGTACCGCACGGTGCGAGGCAGGGTGTAGGGTCAGAAATGGGTGGAAGAGTGGGGCAGCAGGGAGAAGAAAGGAATGCGGGGAGCCGAGTTCTGGGCCTGGGGGGTGCGGGGGGGGGGGGGGGGGAGGGTGGCTGGAGAGAGGGCGGCGAGGGGGCGTGTGGCCTCGGGAGCTTGCGCTCGGCTTCCCCGCGCGGTGCACGCCCCCGGGGGCTCCCATCGCAGCGGGACTGGAGGCCGGAGCGGCGGCCCCTTGTTTGTCCCAGACGCGCGGCGTCAGGAGTCCGGCTCCTGAAGGTCCGTCCGGAGGGCGCCTGTCTTCCCGGAGGGAAGGGCGCCGCGTACGCGGGACAGGGCCCGGTGTCCGGGGTCCGAGCCTCTGCCCCTTCTCCCTCGTCCTGGTGCCAGCGGCCGTCGGAGGCCCCCAAGAGCCGCACATCCCACGGCCACGTTCCGCGCTGCGGTTCCTCGCCCTCTGCTGGTGGCAGGCGTGGGAATGCCGCGCCCTGGGACGGCTTTCTGGTACGCGGGGGCCTGAAGGGGAGTATTTATACCGCGTGTGGCGGGAGTCCAGTGGTTAGGGAATTTCTTTATTACAATATTAAGAGGAAGAGGTAGAGTCACATCCCCTCCCAGGGCACTTCTTCAAACACACATCAAGTACTTAGATTGTAAAAACGTCCGTCCTCCGAAAGGGGGCTGAGCCGGGAATCAAGATAGTGCCCACTGTACCACTACAGCCCCTCTGTTACCCCAAAACGAGTCAGTTAACTTGCTGTGCTTCCCTCATTCTGTCAACTGTAGAATGAGGATCTCCAAGCCTTTCGATTCCGTATTCTGTAAAAGGCAGTGTGGTGTAGCTGCAGCGTGGTGTCACGGAACAGCCTCGGTTCGTGTGTCCTCCATCACACGGGGCGATTGCAAAGCTACCACGGCCAGGAGGAGACAAGCCCCGTGTTCCGGAGCTCCCAGCCAGCAGGTACCGTGAAGCCCACCCTTTCTTTCAAGAGTTCTCAGGGTCCGGGAGAATGGATACTAGATGTGTTACGGTGGTACCTGGGGATCTGGGCAGAGGACGCGGGAGGAGGCTGTGTTTGGAGAAGCAGGGAGGGCTGTCAGACTGGGAAGAAGGAACAAAGTGTACAAGAGCCAGGCTGATATGGGGGTGTCAATGGGACCAGTGACACAAGCATATGAAATGCTCTTGCAGTTCTAGGGCACAGACCTGACCAGCTGTTCGGGGGCCAGGTCAAGCACATCTTTCTGAGGGTCCCCTATCCCCAATCAGATGCCCTAGCACGGTTGACTAATACAAGCTTATCTTATCAAAAAGTCCACAAAGGGGATGGGTCACAAGGTGGACAAGAGTATGTGGACTCTTTCAGGGCCGTATTTTATTCATTTGTTTCTCCAAAAGTTCCTAACAGAGAGCCTTGTACATAGCCAATTCTCATTTGCGTTTTTTAATTCCCGAGTCTCACAATGAAAAGCATGGTGAACTCTCTCCCGAAGCCCCACAAAAACAAAAAAACAAAAGCCTTCTGATAACAATAGAAACCTTTCTCTTGTTCCTATGATCCTTGGGGCCTGCAATTTGTTTAATGGTAGACAATGGCTTTCATTTTGTATTTAGGCCATTTCTGCAATATTGTGTTCCATTCTGGACAACACTTTTGAAGAGGGGCTTTACTGAATTGCAAAGTATCCGAGAGAGAGAGAGAGAGAGAGAGAGAGAGAGAGAGAGAGAGAGAGAGAGAGAGAGCAAGATGGTTAGTAGCCTATAAATCATGTCATCTGAGGAACAGTTGGGCACATTTGAATTGCAGGGACATTGTACTCAGTGGGGAAGTGACAGCTGCCTTCAAACAAAGTAAAAGGCTGCCGGGAGAAGGACTTGTTTTATATTTTTCAAGTGAGGAGAAATTGCAGGGGGCTAATTTTGACTAACATGACTGAGAACCTTTTAATGATTAGAACAATCCAGAAATAGAATGAGCTGCCCCAGGAGGCCTTGCTTTACAATCAGGAGAAGTGTTGACTCATAGGCTGGATTCCATGTGGGGGATTATTCTTGGAGAATTGATGCAGAGGGTAAAAAATTAGGGAAAAAAGACTTCTAAGGTTACTTCCAGACATCTGATTCTACGTGTTAAATTCTGGTTAAGAATATCTGACCTCAAGTGATTCACTGAAGATCTTTTCCGATTTCTACATCCTGGGAGTGGGGGAATTGGGAATATGAATAGTTGGGGTTCAGGTGGGAGGACTAAAGAACTGTAAATAGGAGTGTAGTAGGCAAGGTGAGAAAGACCCCAAGAAAGGGGACACTCTTGAAGGAAGGCTGCCTTAGCCCACTTCATAGGTTTTCCTTTGTTTATTTTTTTCTGGGAGCAATTCTGTTTACTTTGTATGGAGAGGTGCCATGTGGCTTGGTGAGCACGTTGGTGCATAGTTTTTTTCTCTCTCTTCTTCCTACTAGGTCCTTTCCATAAATCACACTTTATTGCTTGTTGCCAATTCTGATGAGTTGGAGTGGCAGATTTAAAGATGAAATGACAAGCAGTTTAAATTAACCAGTGCAATATAGACTTGGGTTCTATTTTTATTCCTTTCCTCTTATTGTGTAAGTGGATAGAGGTTTGATTCACATACCCAATGCGTTTTTTTTGCCTTGTCTTCTAGTTAGTTTTGTTAACTTTGTTTGATTTTCTTTCACTGGAGCCCAGCTTCATAGTCTGGGGCACATCTTCACATAATACAATGTGCCAAAGACAAAGAAAGCTGTCCTGCTTGTGGCCACTGCCTAGTGGTCCAGACATTTCCCCCCTCAATTTACATTATAGCTGCAACGGCACACCATATAACATCCTTCTTAATTTATTGGTATAGGATGTGAAAACATTTTGAAAGTAGAAACGTACTACACAAGTGTAAATTACTATTATAGATAATATGCAGTTCTCAGGGGAAGTTTATGTAGATATTACTAGTACCTTACCAGCACAACGTGGCTTTGTTGGTTTCATGATATGTTGTTATTAGATAGATACCGCTGTTATTATAAATTGACAACTTTCGTTTTTGGTGACTTGATGTTGCTTGTAGTTTTAAAATAGCTTTCTCTTAGATGCATGATCCCCAAATGAAGTTTCATCATTGATTCTCTGCTGTCTTGCTCAAAACATCACATACTACTTTGATACACTTTATCAAGTGGAAACATTCTTTTTTTAAAATTTCACTAAGTTGGCAAGTTGGCAATAGAACCTTTTTTCTGCCTAAAAAAATCAAAATCATTGCCTGCCCTTTGAGGAACAAATGCTTAAGGAAAGTAACCATTTTTACCTAAATTACATCAAGTCACTACTGGTTATAGCTGAATTATCTTACATTGTTGCTAGATATATCAAATGCTACTTATATTGCAATCAAATTATTGTAATATGTATTATGTATAATATTGCTAAAATAATATTACACATTTACTTTTAGACATAACCATCTTCCATCTGACCACCTATTATGTACTTGCTCAAACAGTGGCTTGACTTTTTCTTTTCAAGGACCTGTATCTTTCCTTGTCCAACTAACGTCTTTGAGGTTTGACCACAGATAACATTTGGTGTAAATCTGTATGCATACGATAACCACTTAAATGTTTATTATATGGATGAATGGAGCTTACTGTTGTTTATCATATTTTAAGTATCATCAGTTGTAACCAGATGCGCGCCAGTGTGAAAATTGTTGGGTATAAAGGAAAATTCAGAACAAGTCATCATCAAAGAAAAGATAAGACTAGAAAATTAAATAAGACATGGAAGTTTCCCATGGATCATTAAAGTATGCTTCAGCTGTGTAAAGAAAATGAAGATAGGATAATATATTCAGAAAATATGAATTTTTTGAAAAACGTTTCCAATGCCTTGTCTTGTAAAAAGAATAAAACTCCTAAAACAAGCGTTCTAAACCTGACAAAAAGGTCTAGGCAATAGCAAACCCACCAAAAATTATATTTATGTGGACAAATATTTTCTCTTTCATCTTCATTCTTATCAATTATACATTCAGATAAAATTAAATTTATCTTTTTTCTTAAAAGGCGAATATGATATTAATGTTCCTTAAAGAGCCTTTAGTAAAAGTAACAGCCAACAATCATCTTTGGCATGTGGTTTTCTTCTAAGGACATTGAGGCCTTTTCCTTACTTAATTGACATATCAATTAAGAAAGGAAAGAAGAAGAGAAAAACATTGAAAAAATCTTAATCAAGTCTCACTGTCAGACATAACTATAAAAGGTTTTACAGAAACCTCATCTCTCCCCCAGAAAAGTGAAACCAAGACAAGGCCAAAAGAGCTGTGCAAGTATTTATATATGTTTGTCTGTCAGGATGAAGACAGTGAATACAAGGTAGCCATACTTCTAGAGATAATTGCAATGATCATCTTAAAACTGCTTCATATTGTTTTGGTGATAAGGTTCTAGCAAATTGCAAAAAGCAGAGAAAGGCCCACAAGGAAATCGTTGTTGGCCTTGTGTTAGGAGTTGCCATCCCTGAAACAAACAGCTGTCCTCACAGCATAGAGCTTCCTTTGTCATCCAGTCCATCTGTGCTGGAATTGAAAACATGTAACTCAGAAGATGAATTTTGGGCAGAAAGCCTGAAAGATAAGAGGGCTTCCCAAACCCTGAAAAAAGAGCCAGCAGTTTTGATCACAGTCAAGAGAGTTTGCTGACTCCAAAGACTTTTTTCCTTCTTTTTTTTTTTTTTTACAAAATAAAAAAAATTGGGACTAGTCCCCAGTAGTTACAGCAGTCACTGTAGTTATTTGTCCTTAACAACTCCTGAACATGTCAGGGATGGGAGTGGGGAAAAGGAGTCACCATTTCGTGATTCTGCAGAAATCGGACAGAGATCTTTAAGTAGAGAAACAGTTCAAGAGCACAGCTACCTTCCTCACTCAGAGCAACTTAAAATCCGCTAAGAAGATCAGAAGCCATGTGGGCGTACAAGAGAAGACCACTCACACAGATTTCTTTAGTTCTTCAGACATAGCTACTTCCTTGCTCTTCAGAAAGAGAGAAAGTAGATTTGGATGAACAGCTTCTGGATGTGAGTTTGACTGGAAGAAGCAGGTCATGGCTGAAAGGGGCTGAGAGTAAATGAGTATACACTTCTATGCTCAGACTCTCTCCTGAATTCCAGACTTGTGTGTTCCAGCTGCCTACTTGACATATTGGCTCAGGTCTCCAATACCATCTCAAACTCTACGTGTCCAAAACAAAGCTCTTAATTTCTCACTGCCACCGTCTTCCCCATCCTGTTTGCCCAAGCCAAAACGTAGTCACCCCTGATGCTTTTCTTTCTTACCTTCCACATTTAATCTATCACAACAGATCCACAACCCATGCACCTTTCTCCAAGCCACCATCATTTCTCAGTGGAACTGCAAAAGTTTCCCTGCTTTTACACTTTCCCTGTCTACATTTTCCATAAAGAAGTCAGAGTGATAACTTAGCAACTTAAATTAGGTAAAATCACTCCCTCGATTAAAACCTTCTACCAGCTTCCCATGATATTAAAATACAATATAAATTCTTTGACATTACTTACAAAGTCCTATGTGATATGGCCACTGCCTACCTCTCTTAGTTTGTTCCTTTTCTCCTTTGCCCATTCTGTTACATCGGCACTGGCCTGCTTTGGATTCTTCCAATCCAATAAGACACTTCTTTCTCCTGATTTTCGCGTGGCCTTACCCATCCTAATGGCATCTCTTCAGAGAGGTTTGCCTAACCACTCACTCTCCAGGAGCTCAAACCCTGTCACATCACCTTCATTTAATTGTCCGCATAACACTTATACTTCCTGGATCTTTTTCTCGTTTATTTGGTATTGTTGTCCCAACTAGAAGGTGATCAGAAATCTTGCTTTATTCATTCCTGTTTCCCGTGCATAATACTCATGGGTCATCCACAAGACATTGGATATGTGAGTCTGAGGCATAGTAGAAGAGGTTGGAGATTTCATCAGCTGAAACCTTACGTAGTACTTCCCCAGTACCTGTTGATTTTATCTTCTAAGTATTTCTCTATTCCAACACTTTCCTTCTGTCATCAAAGAGATGGAGCAGGCACAAAAATGTCATCATCTCTTTCCAATATTACTTCTATAGTTTCCCAGCTGATCTCCCTGCCTTCCATCTTGTCCCTTTTGATTCATTCTGCATCTCAGTGTCCACAACACAAGTCTGATGTGTCACCCCCCTATTTAACACTCTTCAAAAGCTCCCAGTAATCTGCAAGATAAAATAATTTGCCTAACACAGCATGTAAGGGCAACCCCACCCTCCATGCTCTTCTTCAGGCTCTATTCTCCAGGAATGCCCAGCTGCTTGCAGGTTACTGTGAGTGCCTTGCTTTTCCTCATCTCCATGTCTTTTCTCTTTCCACTCGGCCTTGGAATGCCTATCACTTAGAAGCTGTGTGACCTTGGGCCATGACTTATTTTTCTGAATCTTAGTTTCCTAGTCATCATAATTCTTCACAGGAGCAGCACGAGGGGCAAATTATATCAAATACAGATAATCAGGTACAATGATTGGTCCATAGCATGTGCTCAACAAATTATACCTACTTTTATGAGCAATGTTAATATTAACAATAACAATAATAATGTCATGGAGCTAGTATAGGATTTCTGGTGGTTTCTTGACTTACTTGCCTTGGGGGAAAATTAATGGATCTGGTTAAAAATTCAAGCTATCAGCTCCAGTTCTCTGATCCTCTGATTTAGCTCCTTCCCTGTCCTGCCTAGAAACCTTGCAATCCACATTAACTGCCACACCAGGAATCTCAAATCTGCAGGTCAGACTTTGCCCCCATCACCCCCAGGCTGTACACACAGGTGAATGGTCAGTTGGGATTGCCCGCATTCCCATGTTTTGGGATTAGAAATCAAGGCTTTGAAGTTTTTCTCCACTCTTTCCCATGGACTTGCTAAACAGCCCAGTGTCAGGGACATGCTGGAGTCTCCTATGGTGGCCTCTGGGCATGGGAATAGTCATAACAACAGGGTGAAAGGGACCTGCCAAGTTCAAAGTACTTTGGCCCCAGTTATCTTGTTATCACTGCAAAGGGTTTAGGCATCTCTTTGGCATCTCATAAACTGAGGCATGAAGAAGGGTAATGACATGTTCTGACCTTCCAGGGTGGGGTGGGAATGATGAGAAAGGGCTTTGGTGTGAGCCTCAAGGGCTCCGTAGAAACAAAAAGCAGGAGTGCTGTGCAAAATGACAACCTTTGACTGTATCAGAATAGGACCCAGGTGAGCCAGGTCTCCTGGTGATTTTGGTGATTTGAATCTACTCCCAAGGTTTAGTTTTTCTGAGCTCTGCATTTCAAATAGTCTAATAGGCAGTTTGTCAAATACATTAATTCACTTAGAGACTTAAAAAATTAAGCCAGTAAATACCTCCTGAACACCTACCATATGCTAGATACAATATTAAATACTGTGGCAAAATTCTGAGATGAATCATGGTCTTTGCCCTCCAGGGCAAAGACTCAGTCTTGGTGGGGGATATAAGACACGTACACCAATAACTGAAAAAGAGTGGAAAGTGATAATGATTCAATATAAATAAAGATAAAATACAAAGCAAGTTCAGGGAAGGGAGAGATATCCAACAGCCAGTAAAAGATCTGGAGTGAATTTGTAGAGCAAGAAGTATTTGCACTAAACTTAAAAGATTAGAAATGCAGAGGACATGCCAGGTAGAACTGGGGCAGGAAAGCCTGGGTGTGTCTAGAACTGCCAGTTTTGTTTGGTGTATAAATGAGATTGGAATGACAGACTGAAGTCAGATCCTAGGGCAAGGAGTTTGTACTTTCTTCTTTAGGCAATGAGCATTGCAGCAGCAGTGCAACTGGATACGATGAGAGTTTTAGGAAGAGTTGGAAATAGGATGTAGGATGGACAGGAGGAAGAAAAGATGGAATGTGGAGAGACATTAGGCAATTATTAGGATAGTTCAGGCAAGTGGAACGGAGAGGAGCAGGCAACCTAGATAGGTGTGTTTTTTTTTTTCCTAGAATTAACACAACTTGGCTACTGTTTATAAAAAGGGGCAAGGAACAGAGATGAATCAAAAATGTATGAAGTCTCCAAGGATGGGTGGCTCAAAAGATTGTGGAACCAGTAAGGGGTACAGAAGGCAAAGCATATTTGGAAGGAAATGGGAGGAGTTTAGTTTTGGACAAGAGAAGTTTGAGGTGGAAATTCCGAGTTTGGAAGGGAAATGACTCTGGAGATTTAGAATACAAGATCATCTGCTTGAGGAGAAAACAAAGCAGAATTCCATAAGATTTCAGCTGACGGAGGGAGGGAGGGAGGGAGGGAGGGAGGGAGGGAGATCTATTCTCTACAGAGAAGGATGAGAGGCAGTGAAAAAGTGACTCTTGCTCTGGAGTCAGACAGACCTGAGTTTGAATCCTCACTGTACCACGTACTCTTTGTGTGACCTTGGGCAAGTTACTTAACCTCTCCCAGCCTCAGTTTCCTATAAAATGGGGTAGGAAATTTTTTCTCAGAGGAGCTGTGAGGATTAAATGAGATGATATATGTAAAATACTTAGAATGATGCCTGGCATATGCTCAATTAAAGCTAGTTATTTTAAAAAACATTATTACCATCAGTAATGGAAATGATTTTAGACAGAAACTTGGGGACACTGACAGTTTTGGGGGGTGGAAGTAGAGAAGGCAAAGAAGATAGGAAGAAACAACATAAGAGTCAACAGACTATAGTTTTGCAACATTAGGAGACAGTTTCACAAGGATTTGGTAGCTACTGTTACCACTTGAAGTGAGAAGTTAATGAGGATGAGTATAGAGTAAATACCATTAAATTTGGAAGGGGAATGGATTAGTTTGCTAGGGCTTCCATAGCAGAGTACCACAAGCTGGATGGCTTAAACAATAGAAATGTATTATCTCACAATTCTGGAGCCTAGAAGACCAAGGTGTTGGCAGGGTTGGTTCCTTCTGAGGAGATGAGGAATAATCTGCCCCCTTTCTCTTCCCCAGCTTCTGGTGGTTTGCTGGCAGTCTTGGCCTTCCTTGGCTTAGAGCTACAATGCCCCGATTTATGTCTTTGTCCACATGTGGTGGTCTCCCTGTAGACATGTGGTCCAAATTTCTCCTTTTTATAAGGTCCCCAGTCATATTGGATTAGGGGCCCACCTAATTAGTTCATTAAGACGTCACCTTAACTAATTATACCTGCAACTACCCTATTTCTAAATAAGATCATGTACTGAGGTAGTGGGGTTAGGACCTTAACAAAGGAATTTGGTAGAGACACAGTTCAACTCCTAACAGAGAAGTTGGCCTTTAGAAGAATAGTTTCAGTAGAGACCAGATGATGCCCAGAACAAGAAAGTGGAACTCTGAGATGGAAGGGAAACAGAGGAGCATGGGAAAAATGGAAGTATATTGACCACGAGGGCAGAAAAGATGTTTGTATGAAGGACAAAGTGAAGGGGGTGGATGAGCAATGATCTGTGTCTGCATCTAAGTCCCGAAGGTGGAATTTTCTCCACCCTCTTGCCAGGCTCGACATTCTTGTTTTTGCCTGAAGTATGTGGAGAATTGGTGTACCTCTCCAGTTTGCTCATGAAAAAAAATTGTTCAAAATTTGTTCACAGAGAGAAAGCAATCGCATAGAAGCGACCCTGATTGATGTTATATTATAGAAGTATAATGAGGGAGGGAACAAGGGAGTCCTCCTTTGGACACAACCAGAGCATATGCAACTTGCAGAATTTCAGGATTTCTTTTAAAATATACATTTTTTCCAAAGATATGTAGCTTAGAATGAAGAACACTTCCTTTGAGAAAAAGCTTTAAAGATAGTAATAATCTTAATTAAATAGTCTTTCATATTCAGAAGGGAACAAAATTATAAATGTACATGCAATTTTCACAGCCATGTGTTCTTTTTAATGATATTAGTATATCTCTAGAGATAATAGTAAAGCTTATTCCTAATTAAGTAGTATTTTACTAAACTGAATGAAATCTCATGTTAGTTGGAATACCATTTTCAAGAATTAAATAACATTCATAGTCTCAGATAGAGGTTTTTTTTTTTTTTTTTTTTTTTTTTTTGCTTTTTTGCTTTCTTCCACAGAAATTATTGGTGCTAGTCAAAAACCAGTTTCAGGATGAGTCTAAAAGGAAACAGTGAGTCTGCTTATTAAATGAAGACAATTCAAATTCCCCAAGATTTTACCAAGCCGGAATATATTATTGCTGATTCTGCTTATGCCAAGATAGCTAGCTATTTTAAGTAACATTTAGAATAATTTAAACTTTGTAAAAATCTGATTTCTGCAATTGAGTAATCCTTTCAATCTAATCAGTCAAAATGATTTACATTTACAGATTCAGCCTTAATTAACCTCTAAGGGTACACTATGGAGCAGTGGCATGAGGGCTGACGCTGGAGGCAGAAAGCCTGGAGCTCAAACTCTGGTTCTAGTATTGAAAAAAGAGGAAGAGCAGAAAGTATGTAAAACTGGAAATGATAGGGATTAAAATAATTGTGGGGAGTGTTACATGCTCATACACCTCTATGGCAATACATTTGACAAAAGAAAGAACTGTTCATTACCCAGAAAAATATAAATCCCCAAAAAGGAATAAGCTAAAGTAGAAAACACGAATGTACCAATTATCATTCATGATGTTGGAAAGGTGATGAAAAAGCTTTGTTTGAAGAAGACAACAGGACTAAACAGATTCACAGCTGAGTTTTTTTCTCATTTTTAAAGAATAGATAGTTCACATTTTATAAACCAGTCTAGTTTATAGACAATGATCACATATGAATATAGATGCAAAATTTCTAAATAAAATATCAGCAAATAGATTCTGGTAGTGTATCTAAGAGTAGCAAAACAAATACAGTTTATTTCAAGAATGCGAATATAGTTTCATAGTGGAAATCGATCAACATGATTCATTAATCAACAAATTAAAGGGAAAAATCAACATGTCAATTAAAAACACATTTGGTTAAGTTTGTCAACTATTCCTAATAAAAAATCTCCATAAATAAATACTGTTTACCAAAAATTAACAGCAAATATTATCCTAAATGGGAAAATAGTAAAACCAGTTTAATTCAAACCAACAACTAGACAGGAATGTCTAGTCTCACCAGAAATACCTATTCTCACCACTATTATTTAACATTGTTGTGGAGGTTTGTGCAAATATAGTAAATAAGAAAAATAATTGGTAAAAAATACTGGGAAAGAGGAGAAAAATAATCTCTTTTTCTGACCTTATAATTATTTATATGGAACACCCAAGAAGCCATAGTAAAAGCCTTTTTATTTTGGCTAGGTGTCTGGATGCAAGATAAATATATAAAAATTAGCAATTTTTAAATATTATAAAAATAAACAGATACAAATTGAAATGTTAAAAGTATTTAATTAATGACAAAGTTATAAAACAGGAAGAAATTTAACAAGAAAGGCAAAGGATTTATATGAAGCAAATAATCCATTAAAAGTTTGTGTCTTATGGAACAATATAAAACAAGAACATAAACAAATAGAAATACCATGTTGGGATGGGAAGACTTAATATTAAAATTGTCAGTTCTTCCGAATATATAAATTTAATGCAACACTTACTAGGATCTCAGTGGGTTTAGGGTGGGGAGGATTTGATAAAAATGATATTAAAGCTTATGTAGAAGAATAAATTCCCAAAGATGGCCCAGAAAAATATGATAAAAAGACTAGTGAGAAAGGGATTACAAGACGTCAGCACATACTATAAATTAAATATTACAATGGCATAGGAATAGGTAACTAGATGAATAGAATAGAATAAAGACTCTAGAAATAGATCCTGAAATATACAAGCATCTTCCATATTAGAAAGTTGGTAGTTTAGTTCAATGGGGAAAGGATGTATTCTGGCAAAACTGGCTATCCATTTGGAAGAAAAACTTAGACCCCTATCTTTGTATATTCAAAATAAATTAGAGATAGACATAAAAACTAAATATAAAAAATTAAAACAATATCTTGCAAGATAATTTGGGAGACTATATTCCTAGAATTTGTCCCCCCTTCTTCCATCTACCCCCCCCCCCCAATCCGCCAACTTCAGTTCAAGCCATTGTTTCTGTCTAGTTGTGTAGGTCACTGCAGCTCACAGCAGCCCACGGCTCCACGGCTGTTGTTCACAATCTTAGCTGTAGAGGGCTCAGCTTACTAACCCAGGTGGGAATCAAACTGATGACCTTGCTATTAGGAGCACAGCGCTCCAACCACCTGAGCCACGGGGCCTGCCCACCTAGATTTTCTAAGAAATGGGAATAATGGGGAGAGACCCTTTTAGCCAGAAGTTTAATCATATTTAACTATATAAACATTCATATTCTTGTATGGCAAAGATATCATGTGCAAAATCAATAGACAAATGACTAATTTGGAAAAAATAGTGGTAATTCAAGTGACAGGTATAAGATTTGTAAAGAAAATATACCAATAATTCTTATAAATGGCAAGCAAAAGATAAACTACCCAATCAAAAATGACCAAGTTATATATATAAACAGGAATTTTGTGGAAGAGCAAATACAGTTACCAGCAAACATATGAAAAAGTGCCCCAATTTATTACAAGTTAGATAAATACAAATTAAAGTGATACTGAGATTAATACGTACCTCTACCAGATTGGTGGAAAGAAGCAGAAATGCCAACTGGTGGTCGAATACAGAGGTACTTGCATACTTTGCTGAAGGAAATGTAAATTATTTCAGTCCTTTTGGAAAGTAATCTAGCAACTTCTTTTAAAAATAATAAAAAAAATTTTCCTTCAATTTAGTAATCTCTCTCATGCACTTTCTTTTATACAAATTAAGCCATACTGATTTGAAAGAATTTCTATAAGATATTGTTAAGTGAGAAAAACAACATGCCTTGAAATGTATATAATATGATTCAATTTTTATAAGACAAACAATGGAAAGCCTCTGCTACATGAATATGAATTCATATGAGGTTTTATAAATATGGAGAAATATATGGAAGGATACATGCTAGGCTTTGACATGGGTTTTCTGTGGTATTGGGAGGAGAAGGGCAGTTAGTAAAACCAATACAGTGTCTTCAACAGTTTTCTGTACAACACATTTCTTTCATTTTTCCAATTAAAATTTTTATTTTACTGAAAATTTTTTTATTAAGGTCAGTTTTTTCCATATGATTTTTTTGACAAAAATGTGCATTTTTTTTCCTATCTAGCTAGACTGATTATAACTTGTGCTATTGTGAGTTTTCCCTTTGACAATTGTTTTTAGTAAGTACAATTCTTCTGGGTCAAACTATCCAAATTTTGTGAAAAAGATTCTTTTTTTTACATAAAATTTTGAGTTCAAATTTTGCTTTTTTCAACATTACCTAAAAGAGGTGATTCATTTTTAAATCAGTAATAAATTTCACTGTTTGAAGCTTTTGCCATTGTGAGATTTGCTTTGAATAGATTATTTCTGCAAGTACTATTTAGTATGAATTGGATGGAAGAGTGATTTGATACCTCTTGGCCCAGAGAACAAAACAGAGGCATGGAGCAAAGATGTAAGACCCAAATGCACAATAAGATTAAAATATCTTTGGGGTCAGAAGTTAGGGTCCAAATGCTCTTACTTGTGCCTGACACAGATTAAGTGCTTGGTAATTACTAATGATTATTATTATTTGAAGATGTTAATACTCTATTTAGCCAACTTACTCTCTGCAACGCTTTGTGGTTAGGATTTAGGGAAACAATACAGGTGAAGAGCTGGGTCAGAGGTCAGCAAGGTAAACTTACTAAGCAATGAAGGCCAAGTGGAAGATCCAACAGGGATCAGTCGTATCAAACTGGAGAAGGCCTGCCTGGCTAAAGGGACATTTACTATTCAGCTCTAGTTAACTGCTGTCATGAAGTGTGGGCCATGTGTTGCCATATCTTTAGATTTTTTAACAATCTGAAATGTACATTTTCAAGGTGAAATCTAATATTTAAGCATTGGAGGATAATTTGAATTTTATGAAATACGGTGTGGGCAAACACTATGTAGTTTCAGCAAAACATGTCTGCAGGCGGCATACTACTTTTTGATCTCCAGTGCAGTTCAGCCCATGGCTGTCTTCATATTCCCAATGCTGGAAAACAGGACCTACAAGAAAATGTCATCTTCTGTCAGAAAAGTCCTTCTTGCCAAGGAAATTCAGCTGTAACCCCAGGATCCAATAAGTCAGATTGCCCTTGGTCCAGATCTGAAGGATGGAGATAAAAGGAAGCATGCTGGTGGGGAGGATTTGTCTAGATGTACCCCATGTAGTCCCCCATTTATTTCAGCGCATTCCCTTGAAATAGCAGCTTGGATGTTGGCTATCCAGCAGCAGGTGGCAGCATTAGAACAAAGATTGGTTCTGTTCAGACCTATGATATGCTAAATTCCTTCCTTATTTATATATGAATAAGAGAAGGAACAGGTTACCCCAGATCAGTTTCAGAGGGAAGAAAATGTTTTGCCATACACTTTCTACTTAAAAATTATTTAAGCCCCTACTATGTGCCAGCCACTGTGTGTGTATTTTCTCGACACTCTTCTTTTTTAATTCTCCCAACCTATGATGTAGGCAACTCTTTCCCCCATTTTAAAGATGAGGAAATTGAGTTTCAGAAGGCTAAAGGAATCTGCCTGAGGTTGTACTGTTTCTAAGAGGCACAGTTGGGTCTGGAACTACTAGATCTTTGACACTTTTCATGGAATCACGCCTGTCCATTACCAGACTTGAAGAATTGCTATCTCAATTCTGTTGACATTTTGCCTAAGTAATGTTATTGCAAAACTTGGACTGTTTTCTGGGATACAGAAAACCAGCATGGTAGAGGACATTTGCCCCAGATGCGATTCCTCTTTCAGGTTTCACCAAAGCTGCCATTGATGAATTTTTTTGGCTGCTTCCCAAGAATCTGATGTAGAAAACCTCAGAGCTGGTAACTGAGAGAAGATGGGTGCAATTGTGGAGGAATACCAGCTTTACAGTCTGCAGAATGGATGTGGAAATTTGACACCTTTCTCTCTTTTTATATATACCAATTCCTGTGACAACAACAGATTACCTTTTCCCTTACTTCTTATTGCTCAATGATAAGTTATCTAAGAAGTTTAATCCTTCTCGTGATAAATGTGAGGGGCTGGTTATCATTCCAGATATTTGGTAATTAAGGCTGCAAGATGTTTGCATGCCAGACCTACCCATGGTTATTTCATACTGTGTCAGACTGTGTTTGATTAAAAATGATTAATCTCATGATTTTGCATAAATGGTTTAAATCTGTTAAACAATTTGCTAAATAAATCAGATCAATCAGTAAAGTTCATAATTTCTTCTAGGGCAGTGTCGGATAGAGAACAGATCTAAGACTATTCTTCTTTTCCTATATGACCTTGTGCAAGTAACTCATTCTTCATCTGTAAAGCAAGGGATGAACTAGTTGACATCAGAAGTTCCTTCCTGCTCCTGCTCCCCTCATCTATGATTTTCTGGAGTCCCCATGGATCTGTACGTGAACAGAACTAACCCCTTCCCATGCAGACGAGCTCCAGAGGTGGGCTCACAGGTTAGATAAGTCCTCCAATTTTCATTCAAAGTACCATTCTACTTCCATCTTTCAGCACTCTGAATGCACCTTATATATCCCCTATACAAGAACAAATCTTTTTGTTGTGGCTGTATGTTCACTGCCTCAGCTGCTTCAAAAGGGTCAGCAAGCCTTTTGGATGATATTAAAATAGTTCACATTTATTGGTACTTTTAAAATACTTCATATGAATTCCATCCTATAAATCCTCACAACTCTTTGAGAAAGATACTATTATTTCCACCATTTTATACACCAAGGAATTCAAGCACCAACATGTTTAGTCACTTATCCTAAGGTCACACATCTGTGAAGTAATAGAGTCAAGATTTAGCTGGACTCAGGCACTCTGACCCCATACTCCTTTCCTTTAATTCTCACAATGAGCTCTTAACCACCATGAGAAGCTTGAAGAGGACCAGAGTTGGCAGAAGAAGAAGTCTGAGCGGCTTGCTCTCATCATCAGTAGGACTCTCAGCAGCAGAACAGAACTGAGAGCTCTGTGTCCCCAGCACTCGCCTCCTACCACCCCTCTCATCACATTGCTGGAACGTGCTAGACACAATGGTGCTCACTACCCATAGAGTCCCCACTGAGCCTGCTAGAGGGTTCCATTGGCCAGAGCCCAGAGCTGTTACTCTCATTTTAGGTCCTGGACCCTTCCTCTTTCAATCTTGGCCAAAGCTGCCATTGATGAATTTTTTTAGTTTCTGCCCAAGGATCTGATGTAGAAAACCACTATGGAAGGACGGAAGGCCATAGTGGTTAACAGGGCAGGCTTTGGTAGCAGATGGCTAGGTTTGGATACTGGCTCTGTTAAATATAGCCTGGGTGAACTTAGGTGATTTATGTAGCCTCAGATCCTCACCAATAAAATAGGGATGTCAAGAGTACTTGGAGGGTGGTTGTGGTGAGGAGTATTAACACATGCTTACTTTTAGACCAACACCTGATGAGTGAGTACTTAGTACATGTCGGCTGTGATTATACAAGGGCAGTGGGATGGATGGAGTACTGTCCCATCCTAGGAGGGCACCTCTCTAAGAAAAAGGACTGAACTATATCCAGTCCATAGTAATACCAAATTCATACAATTTCCATAACCTGCCATCCATATTACAATAGAAATATAGAACTTTGATGTGTAGGTAATTTATTTGAGGAATTTTGTGACTTATAGAAAATGCACATAGCATATAATAAATATTTGTTGAGTGGATGAAAGGTGAGGTGAGGCCCTGGCATTGCAGGAGGGAGTAGAGCACCGCTTGTTGGAGGGGTGTCTAGGCAATTATGATAAAAGTCAGAGTGGTCAATTGTCCAAATCCCTGGTTCTAGAGGATGAGGTGAATTCTGATCCAGTCTAAGACAATAAGCAGAGACGTGAGAAGGCAGTAGGTGCGTCAAGACTCTCACCGTAACCATCGGTTGTGGAGACGCCAAGGCTAAGGCATGGCTAAGCTAGAAGAAGCAGGCGAGGACCAAGGGCAGAGAGGAGCAAGGTGAAAGGGGCAGAGCCATCGCCACTTGGGCTTCATTCCATGTCAGGGACCAGGACAGAAGCCTGTCAGGCAGGTGGACAGACTCTTCTATAGGAATTAGAGATGGCTTCTGGCTCTGTACTGACTTAGGCTCTCTCCCAGGCTCTCTGGGGTCAGGCCTGTGGGCAGCAGAAGCATGCACACCCTGATGGCCATGTGAGCCAAGCCTGCCTCTTGTACACTGAGCACAGGTCTTTATTGCTGGCGGCCGGGAGGTGTCGGCCACCTGAGCTGAGAAAGAGTGCAAGGACTGGCCTCGAGCTTACGAGTTGCAAGACATGGAGCTATACCCAAGCCTGATGAGAATGGGTGCCCCCATTCTGAACCTGTAACTTGCATTGCGAACCTCTTACCTCCTGGCATTTTCAAGTGGAGTTGATTGATGGCTTTTTGGAAGCAATGGAAAAATTTGTTTTGCGTTTGTCATTAAGAAGTGTAGATTGTTATAATCTTTTTGGAGGGTAATTTTGCAATTTTATCAAAATTTAAAGGATGTTAATTGCCATGTTGTTTGTGGCAGTGAAAAAGTGGAAATGATCTAAATGACATCAACAGAGGGTTGATTAAATAAATAATAGTTCCTCTGTACTCTGGAATAAAATGCATTAGTCAAAGATAATGAAGAAAACACACATGTACGGACATGGAAAGGTGACCACATTGCATTATATGAAAAAAACATGTTTCAGAAGAATTAATCAGTATTATCCTGTATGTGTAAAAAAAAGAATTATGTGCATATAATACGTATGTTTGAGTAATGCATGGAACATATCTGAAAGGACACAACCAAATGACCAGTGGCTAATTCCAGAAAGAGTAATAGATGGAAGATGGGAGGGAACCGGGAATTTCACTTTCTGTTTAATAGATTTCTGTTCTATTTGCTTGTACTCTTTTGTTTTATGAGTATTTATTGTATGTCATTTTCAAAGCAATGTAAGAAATCTCAAAACAAAAGTTTGTTACCTCGGTATTTGGAGTTTTGTATTCTCTTGGCTGTCTTCAGGTTTGGAACAAGTCGCTTGTTTTGCTAAAATGATATTATGTGGCTTTTAAAAGGCCCCTAGAGTTTATGTAGAGGTTGGTAGTGGGGTTGGAGTCATCAGCAGGCCAGAGGGACAGTCCTAAGGGACTGGCTATGGGTTGTGGGCAGGAGAGCAGATTCCTAGATTTGTCACTCACTGGGTGCTATGTACGCTATCAGATGGGCACTGGTTGGGTGCTAAGCGTTATACTTAGCACCATGTGGACCTCGCACTGGGCACGGCTCGGAGAACTTCAAGGGGAATTGACACAGACCTGTTGACCAGACACTGCCCTGGGATGGTCATCTCACTGGTCATCTCACTGGCTTTGTCCAGGCTGCAGCACATGCTATCTCGGAGGGCTCAGGGCAGTCACTGCAGGGAGCTCCCGACTGGAAATGCGCTGGGCACTAGATGGAATTCTACGTGTGCCACTGCACTGGCCACTCTGTGGCGCTCCTGCTGGACTCTACACAGAATGTGACTGTTTGCTTCATAGTTGGCCTCATGCAGAACTTTGAGCTGATCCCCAGGAAGCACATCTTTCTAGGCACTTTCATGACCCCAATCATGGGTATGGATGGGCAGCTGAACAGTTTGATTCTTGCATTCCAGGCTGTTTCAGTGGACACCTTCCAGGAACAGAGCCTGTGCTATGGAGGAAACCGAGCTACAGGCTCACCAGGGCAATCGTGTGCTCTCTGCCAGGGCTCGCTAAGTTGACTGTGGTCATGAGGAAGGTAGACCACTCACACTCGTCACCTTTGTCTTGCTACCTAAAAGGGTTTGGAAAGGGTCAGTTTGCTGCGTGAAACTCCCAATCGACAGAAGCAACTGTCAATAGTAGAGATGCTTCCGAGAATAGTGCGAAGGGAAGGCAAACATTTCCCAAAGAGTGTGAAAGGAGAATGAAGCTCCGAGATAGGGTCTGTGTTCGGGTTTACCCCCTTGCCTGGGGGTATGTCCTGGAGGCCTTGCTGAGTCACCATTTTCATGTTGCCTGTAATTTCCCACATGAAAGGCAGTACAACCAAATTAAATTCCTCAAATGACCAGTCACCCTTCATGAGAATTTCTGCACCCTCCGTGCCATGAACAAAGCCCAGCTGGGTGGCTGGTTAGGCACCCTTATTAGCTAACAGATTATTCCATATATTTCAGTCATAGAGATTCAAAGTTGCTCCTACGCAACCAAACTGACCACACACACACACACACACACACACACACACACACACACACACAGTAAGTACAACATGTTTGTGTCTGTGCCGGGAATTTATCCACATTCTTCATTTGAATCGAGAAGAAAGTGTTGGCCATGCGGCTTCACTTAACTCAGGTACTTCGCTGTCCCCTACCTATGCTGAGGGTATTCTGAAATTCTCCTCTCCCCGGCAACCCCTGGCAACCACTAGGTTTCTGTCTCAATAGATTCACTGTTCTGAATGTTTCCTATACATGGAGTCACACAATATGTCACCTTTTGCACCTGGCTTCCTTCATTGAATATAAAGATTTTCAGGTTCATTCGCATTGTCCTAATAGCTTTTTAGGGACACTGTGTAGTATGAAAGTAATTTAGTCTTTGGAATCAGGCGGACCTGGGTTTTAGTTCAGGCTCAGCCACGTCACAGCCACGGGTCCTAGGAAAGTCATTTGTGCTTCTGGAGTGTCAGTCCTCACTCATGAAATGAGAATAACAATCCCTAGCTCACATACAGTTGCGATGACTAACAGAATATAGTACGTGAAATCACTTGTTCCGGTACCTGGCACATGGCAGATACTCCCTAGTTGTTAGAGGAAAACAAATGAAGTCAATGTGAGAGTGTGGTGTGTAGCATGCCTCTTCTCATATGTGCATAGCAGCCGCTCTTTCCTCTTGAGTTTTTGTAACCTCCCTTTCCCTTATCTAAATACTTTACCTTTCACTGAGCATACACTTCCTTGTTCTTTTGTCAAGTAGGTTCCTGTTTCCCTATGTGTGTGTCTTATCTCTCCAACTAGAGTGTGAATTTTCTTAAGGTCAGAGGCTATGTTCTTCTTCTAGGGAACATATATTGCAGATTGTCCAGTCGAGTCCCACTTTTAAATACCGTATGTCGTCCCCGTCAACCACCAGAATATCACAGAAAATCCAATAGCTTGGCATCCGAGCCCAAACCCCCAGATTGCTTTGGCATGCAGAAGTGGCACAAACTCTTCTTCAGCCTGGGTTTGGACAGCACGATCCCTTTCAATGTTTGGTGAAAGTGTCCGTCGCCCAGAAATGCCACATTGGTCCCCTGCCATCCACACAGAAATAGAGTGGGCAGCAGGTAAGCCGCCATCCTGGCCGTAATTGAAAGGTGCAAGTTGGCATTGTCAGGAAGGTGCTTTTCCAAAGGCACTTTCTACAGGAGGGGAAGTTCAAATGCATATTGAGTCACTTCGTGATAGAAGCATCAGCTATTAGAGTAGTTCTGAAAAGGTGTGTGTTGCCAGAGAACGGAGTCAGGTAGGCACAGGGAAAATGTCTTTCAGAGTTTCAGCATGGCTTAGACTCATAGGTGAATGTATACGTTGAGTTTTTACTACAAATATAATGTAATAATGTTCACAGCATCCGTTTAATGTTTTTGACCCTGCCTTTTTTTCTTAAATAGAAAGTTGGTACTTAGAGGAGGAATAAGAACAGAAACCGAGAGTCAGAAACATTTATGAAGGTAACAAATTTCTAGAGTAGTTGTTCTTTACCATTTTTTTTGGTCACAGAGCCCTTTGAGGATGTGGTATAAGCTATAGACCCTCTTCAACAGAAAGGTGCACGTGTGCACAGACACACAAAGTTCTGCGTACAATTTGGGGGCTGAATTTTCAGACTCCCTGGAGGCCCACCTAAGGCTTCCAGGTTAAGACTTGTACTCTATGTGAGCCACCTTTGTTAAACACTAAGGACGCAAACATGAATAAGACATGGTTCTTGCCTTCCGGGGGCTTGTACTCTGGTGAGGAGATCAAGCCCAGGCAGTGGTACCTTAGCTAGATAGTTACAGAAGCCTTCTAATTCTTTCGGAGCCATCTCTTCTTTGGCTTCCTACTGCCCTTACCCTGGTTTTGTCTCTCAGTTCTGGGCAAGTTAGCAGTAGCTTCCAAGCTGGTGGCCTGTTGTTAATTTCTCCATCCTTCACATGGATGAGCAGTGATCTTCCTAAAGCTCAGGAAGGGTTGGATCATTCCTCTCTTGAGAAGCTGGCCATGCTGCTTTTCAAACCCCTCCAGAATAAAGACCCGACTTCTTACCACAGCACTGAAGGCCTTATGGTGGAATGTCATTATACATTTCAGCTTTGTGTTCTAGCCTGCCTGCTACGAACCCCGCTCTTTATCAATACTACATCTCTCATTGTTCCCGAAATAAAGCTTGCATTTAGAAAATTTTTTAAATTTATGTTTTAATTACAAACACTTGCATTTTCAAGTTTCTCTAATTGGCTTATTCTGTACCCCATCCTAGAATGCCATTTTCCTTATTACCCATATACTAAATCCTTCTTATCATCTAAGAACCAGATCTACTATCTGAATTAGTGAGAAACGCTTCCTAATTGACCAAGTCAGAAGAAATGAAGACTTTTTGGAGCCTGTGTTTAGCACTCGGTCTGTCCTGTCTTATAAGACTGTTACTGGCCATGTCAGATTCCTCCAATAGATTATGATTTTTCTGGGCGGGGGGCTGGGCATCGGACTTATCTCTGGGGTATGGAGTACCTACCAGACAGGTGACTCACTAGAGATTAAATTTGTGCATTGTTTTCTCTTCTTTAATGGGAAAGATGCAGAAAGCCACCTCTGACTCCCTGAGGCTGGCAGCATTCCCTAGAATGGAATCCTCTGGAGGATCTCCCTGAGAAAGGCAAAGCCCCTTAGAATCACTAAAAATAGATTTTTTGTAAAAAGAGTAGGTGTAATATGATTGAGGAAAACAAGCATAACAAAATCCTGTGCATGAGAGTTCAAAATAAAAGCTGCTCCGCTCTTGAAGACAAACCCTAAGACAGAAGAGGATGGCGATTCTGGGTCTAAGAGATGGGAGACCCCAGAACCAATCTGAGACCAGCTCATTCCCGAGCTGGGTTTCAAATAGAAAGACATACTACGTAAGGACTGTGTCTGGGCTGGGTTGACATGGGAGCAGAAGACCCACCTCCGCCTCTGAGTTCCAGCCTGCTCTTCACAGGAGGGGCCCTTTGCCAGCATGTACAGTACTCTCCCCCTCTGGAGGTTCTCCTCTGCCAAGCCTCCAGACTCTCCCTGTGCCCAGAGGACAGAGCTTCCTTCCATCCTGGCTGCCACACCCAGTGCCGGAGACAGGAAAAGGTTGGCCTGAGGATCTTTAAGTTAGCTTCTGATAGAGGGGAGCCACCTTAAAAATGCAGAGCTGCGACTGGAGCCGAGGACTTGAAGCCACTTTTGTGGTTTGAAGGCGACTCCCCAACAGGAACTTCTGCGCAGTCCCCAGTGCCCCTCTCTGAAGTGGGAACAGTGAGTTAGAGCCAAGGTGCTCTGGACTTCTCCTAAGCTCTCGGGAGTGCTAAGCACACCACCAGGAGGATGTTGTTACACAATTTGTGCTGTTGCTGTCAGTGCAACCTGGGGCATCCTAGTTTGACCCCAAACGGATGGAGGATTCTCCTCCTACACCTGAATCTCCGGGCTTGTCCACAGTGGGGCACCGTGAACGCTTGCAGAATTGATCCAACTGCTTCTTGGCTGGCTCTGAATACTGATTCTGCTATGCAAACGTTCCTTCCCATCCTCCACAATACCAAATGCCATTGTTTTGGTCCCTCTCCAAGGTCTCTGTCTCTAAGCTCTTAATGAGAAAAAGGAAGCAGTAATTATTAAAGTTATTAAAATACGGAATATTGCAAAGGAGAGGATTAGAAGTCTTCATGCTAATCCAAACAAATTGTGCTAATGTTACTTTGATTCTAGCAAACCCTAATCCACAGAGGAAGATAAAAGCTAGGGCTTGTTTTCCGAGTGGAAGTTGTAGCTTATTTGCTAAGCCAGGATCCAGTAAGCATTCACTAGGATCTGCAAAGGAGATGGAAGCAAGAAAGATGTGAAGACGATAGAAAAGATGAGGTGGGTAGGGAGGAGAGCTGTGCCAAGATAGCCAACGCAGTAGCTATACCATGAGCTTGTATCACAAGCTCTGCTGGGAGCTATGGGGTACAAGGAGTGCCTTTTCTACCCTCTGACTTCAGCAATTGCATCCATGAAAACGACTGCTCAAACCCTCTGTCTAAACCAGACACGTCTGCAGGTCTAATTGGCTACTGGACATGGCCACTTATCAGAACGAAGGATATCCACTTCAACCAGCACGGTCCCCAAGCTCCAGCAGAGTTACATATTGGACACGTTTTTGTCTGGGAACCTACTTTAGCCTGAAAGGTACCCACACGCACCTCCAATTTAACACATGTCAGATTGAGCTAAAAGTTACACCCCCACCAGTTCATCCTACCCACGTCAGTCAATGCAGCCACCACCCACTAGGAAGTCCTCCAGATAGAACATCTGAGAGACCGCTTTCGTGCTCCTCCTCATCCCTCTGCCAATGTCGTTGGGTTGCTAAGAACTGATGACACAACCTGAAAAATATTTCTCATATTCTTTTCTTCTTCTTTACTTTCAACACCACTGCTTTAGTTCAGATCGTTACCATCTTTTCCTGTACTGCTTCTCCATTCTCTTCTACCACTTTCCATCCTTCCATGTTTCAGTCTACCCAAACTTTTCACCATTCCCTTCTCCATGCCTTTGCACATGTCATTCCTTCCCTCCCTTGACCACCCATCCTCTGAGGCCCAGCCTGAAGGTCACCTTCTCTGACTGTCCAGTGTTGATTCCCACAGAGCTTTGGGCATTGTGCCATCAGAGCCCTGGTGTGTGACACTGCCGCTGTGAATGGGTCTGTCTCCCTCGGTGGTCAGGGACTGCGCATTCCACAATTACCTATCCCAGATGCCTGGTGGAGTGCTTGCGTGCACACTGTAACACACACAGTACACTTTTATTGACAGAACACCAGTTCTGGAGAGTGATTCATCCTGTAGATACAAGCTGCTGTGAAGGACAAAACCGCTAGTTTGAAAGCAAGCTTCGGAGATGCCACAAAGAGCTATTATGTGTGATCTAATGATTCGATGAATTACAACATGATGCCTGAGGATGTAAGAAGCATGAGTCTGAAGGGAAGGAGAGGATAATGAAGAAGTTGCTTTGAGTCTGTCAGCTGGTTAGGACTCTACTGTATTTCATAAAAAGATCTTGGTAGGGCTGAAAAATCATTACCATAGTTAGGACTTGAAAGATTTGAAATAAACATTTCAATTCAGAATAACTCCCACTTATTGAACACCTTATCTGTCTGGATGCTGTGTTTTACCTATTTTATATTTAAACCTAACAACTCTACATTTTAGGTATATTTACTCTTATTTTATAGATGAAGAAACTGAGCCTCAGAGAGGTTAACAAATTCACCCATTGTCACAAAGGTATAAAGGGAATAGAATAAGGATTTTCTAAGAGTTGGAACACAGATTTGATTCTAAAACCTGATCTCTTTATACAAATTCTCATTTACCCTGGAAAGTGGAAATATACTACCTCTCCAGGGTCTGTGTAGGAATCAATCACATCTTCAATTTTTTTTTCTCATCAGGAATATTATAGAATTAATACATAATGAAATGGATGGAGGTTTGTATCAATTGCCCTCCTTCCCTTCCCTCACTTCTTGTTGGTACCAAATTAGACAAGAAAATAACTCCAACAGGAATGGACCAAATGAGGAAAAGAAGAGAAGCAAAACGCCCTAGAGTAACCCACAAATGACTAACAACATTTCCTCTTGTACCTTTAATGTGCTTTTCAGACATTATTCTATTTCTGCCTCATTATAATACTGGTATATATACAACTAATCCCATTTTCTAGGTGAGAAAAATGATGCTCAAGAAGTTTAAGGGATTTGACTAAGTTAGAACAACTAGTAAAGGGCAGACCCAGAACTGAAACTCAGGTGTTTATTTTCCCCAACCCACGGTTGTTCCACCGCAGCAGGTGTGTCCGTACCCCAGCAACCAGCACAGGGCATGGCCACCAATTGTGTTTGACTATATGAATGGTAATAAGAATAATCAATTTTTATTTCACTGACAATGTGACAGGTACTGTACAAGGTGCTTTTTTATTTTTAAAAAATGATCTCTTTTAATTCTCATTATAACCCTATGATGCAGGAACTGCTGTAAGTCCCACTTTCTAAAGAAGGAAACTGAGGCACAGAGAGATTAAGCCACTTGCTAAGTGGCAGAGCCAGGATTTAAACCTGGTTTTGATGACTGCTAAGATAACACATTGTTCTGTGTCTACTGATCATGAAGCATCTTCCAATTATCTCCCCTCTCAGAGAAGGCCAGTGCTGTCTTCCTTCAGGGCTAGGCTCAGCTGGGTACCGTCTTACACAGCAGGCCTCCTCAAAAGTCTTTTCTCCAGATTTGGAAAAGAAGTAAAGCAGCCCCCTTGGAAGATTGAAGAGAGAGATAGTTGGTGGCTGGCTTTTCTTTAGTCAGTACTAATTAATATCACCTTTTGAAATCCCTGGGTCTAAGTGGTGGCTATTTCCTTGTATTTCATTTGAATTGTTTGCTGAACAGAATTCTGAGCTGAGACTATGCAAACAAGAAAGTCTGCACAGAAACTGCGGGTATTATTTTCATCCTGTTAATGGTAGCTTACTAAGGACAATGCTTTTAGGGTTTTTATCTTCGTCTTCGGGAAAACGTCCTGAAAAGGAATTTGGAGAGATGGTGGTGAATGTGGTGATGCCTATGCCCCAGACACCCCAGATTTCTCAGGTCATGGGACCTGAGGTTTTGACCCCCCACAGCCCCTTCCCCACCTTCATTTCTTTTATTCATTAAAATAGGCATTTGTTTTTATTTTCTAAAAGGTTTTTTATTAAAAATATAGGTAACATACAATATTATATGAGTTTCAGGGGTACACGTAGTTATTCAACATTTATATACCTAAAGAAGTCGTCACCATGATAAGTCCAGCAGCCATCTGACACTGTACCACGCTATCACGATATTATTGACTACATTCCCCATGCTGTACATTACATCCCCATGACTTACTTGCTTTATACTTGGAAATTTAGACTTCTTATTCCCTTTTACCTTTCCCCCCTTTTTAAATTTCCCAATTACAGTTGATATTCAATATTATTTTATATTAGTTTCAGATATACAGCATAGTGGCTAGACATTTATATAATTTAAGAAGTGGTCCCCTGACTTATCTAGTACACACCTGGCACTATACATAGTTATTACCACGTCATTGACTATATTCCCTGTGCTTTGTTTTACATCCCCACGAGTATGTTGTAACTACCAGTTTGTACTTCTTAATCCCTTCACCTTTTTCATCTTGTCCCCCAACCCCCTACCATCATCATCCCAACAAATCTAGTACCCATCTAACACCATCCATAGTTATTACAATATTATTGACTATATTCCTTATGCTGTACCAGATATCCTCATAACTACTTTGTAACAACCAATTTGTACTTCTTAATCCCTTCCCCTTTTTCATCCATATCCCCAACTCCCCTCCCATCTGGCAATCAAAACATTCTCTGTATCTATGAGTTTGTTTCTGTTTTATTTGTTCATTTTTTTCTTAGATTCCACATATAAGAAAAATCACATTGCCTCTGTCTTTCTCTGTCTGGTATACTCCACTCAGCACAATACCCTCCAGGCCCATCCATGCTGCCATGGATGGCAAGAACCCATTCTCTTCCCTGGCTCAGCAATATTCCATTGAATATATGTACCACCTCTTCTTTAAAATTCATCCATTGATGGACACCCAGGCTGCCTCCATATTTTGGCTATTGTAAACAATGCTGCAAAGAACATATGGAGGCACGTGTCCCCTTGAAGTAGTGTTTTGGGTTTCTTTGGATAAATACCCAAAAGTGGGAATACTGGGTCCTTCATTATTTCTTCTTATAGCCTTTGTTTTGAAGTCTATTTTGTCTGGTATAAATATTGCTATCCCAACTTTTTTCTGTTTTGTTTCCATTATAATGAAATATCTTTTTCCATCCCTTTACTTTCTCTGTGTCTTTCAATCTGACTGAGTCTCTTGTAGGCAGCATATGTAAGAGTTTTGTTTTCTTATCCATTTAGTCATGGTATGTCTTAACTGGAGCATTTATCCACTTACATTGAAAGTAATTGTTGATAGATATGTAGTTATCGCTGTTTTATTATTCATAGTTTTGATTTTTTTTTCCATCTTAAAAAAGTTCCTCTAAGATTCCTTGTAATACTGGTTTGGTGGTGATGAACTCCTTTAGTTTTTTCTAGTCTGGGGAAGCTCGTTATCTGTCCTTTGATTTTAAATGGTAGCCTTTCTGGGTAGAGTAGTCTTGGTTATATAGGTCCTGCTTTTCATCAGGTTGAATATTTTGTGCCAGTCCCTTCTAACCTGCAAAGTTTCTGTTGATAAATCAACTGATGGTCTTATGGGAGCTCTCTTGCCTTTCTCTTGCTGCTTTTAGGGTTCTCCCTTTGTCTTTAACCTTCGCCATTTTAATTATAATGTGCCTTCGTGTGGGCCTGTTTAGGTTCATCTTGTTTGGGACTCTCTGTGCTTCCTGGACTTGTATATTTATTGTATATTTTTCCTTCACCAGGTTAGGGAAGTTTTCAGTCATTATTTCTTCAAATAGGCTCTCAATATTGATGCGAATGTTGTTGTGCTCGCTGTTGTCCCAGAGGTCTCTTAAACTCTCCTCATCTTTGGGTTTTTTTTTTGTCTTTCTGCTGTTCCGATTCGGTGTTTTCTACTCCCTTGTCTTCCAAGTTACTGATTCAATCCTTTGCTCATCTAGTCTTCTAGTGATTTCTTTTAGTGCATTCTTCATTTCAGTTACTGTATTCTTCACTTCTGACTGGTTCTTTTTTTATGGTTTATATGTTCTTTTTTATACTTGCTATTTCTTTGTTGAAATTCTCCCTAAGATCAGTGAGCATCCTTACAACTATTGTTTTGAACTTTGTCTCTGGTAGATTGCTTAACCTCCATTTTATTTAGTTCTTTTTCTGGATTTTTCTCCTTTCATTTCGTACACATTTCTTTGTTTCCTCATTTTGGCTGTCTCTCTGTGTTTGTTTCTATGTATTAGGTAGATCAACTATGTTTCCCAGTGTTGGCTGGGTCGCATTATGTAGTAGGTGTCCTGTGGGGCCCAGTGGCACAGTTTCCCTGGTCACCTGCTCCAGGTGCTCCATGAGTGTCCCTTGTGTGGGTTGTGCATGTCCTCTTGTTACAGTTGAGCCTTGATTGCTATTGTCACATCAGCGGGTGGGACTGACCCATAGGCTGACTGGCTGCGGGGTTTTAGCCATGTCCACAGCTTATGGGCTGCTGTGTGGGGGGCTTACCCCACTGAGTGGGACTCACTCCATTGGGGCTCTGGTGCCTGTTGAGACTGCCCTTTGGGAGTGCTGCTTGTGGGGATAATTGGGTGGCGTTCTGCTAGTCTGAAGCCAACCTCCAAGTATGTTGGTTCTGGGGCCTCCTGGGAGAGGCTCCAGTGCAGGCCCAGGTCAGCCACTACCTGTGACTGTTCAGGTACTACTTGGTAGGAGCTACAAAGTGATCCATGGTGGTTCGCTGCATGTGCTGGACCTGGAGGCATGTGGGAGAGGCCACGCTGTGAATTAAGGATGTCTGCTACCAGTACTGAGTCTGGGGTAGCTCCGCAAAAAGCCAGGACACCCCAAGGCCTGCTTCCTCCTGTCAGCTCCCTTAAGGTTCAGCCACTGATAGAGCTTCGTGAAGTATGCAAGTTGGGTAAGGCAGGGTCCTAGGGAGTCACTAGAGTGGTAAGAGTTGTGGTCACCAGGTTAATGTAAATTCTGGTTTGGTGCCAGGGCTGAGCTTGAAGCTACTCAGCAAGTCTCAGAACACAACAAGGCCAGTAGCCGCCTGCCTGGGGTTTGTCAGACTCTGATAGTTTTCCAAGAAAGAGTGCAGTGAGGGCAGGGCTGGCTGCTTGTGGAGAAAGTGCCACTGGCGTAAGAGAGTTGGGTAGGGTGGGGTCCCAGTGAGTCAGCAGTGTGGAGCCCTCGAGCTCACCAGGCCAATCAAATTCAGATTTGGCTGTGGTGGGGCGGGCTCAACACAGGAAAAATGGTGCCCGCCTGCTAGCTGCACTGGAGAAGGAATTCACACAGGGAAAATGCCAACTGTCCTCCAGTCCTCCCCTTGAAGTCACAGCTCAGTCTGCCCCTCTGTATGTCTCCAGTGTCTCCTAAGTCACCATTCCTCTACTGGAGCCCAAGGTGAGTGCCTGCAAGCGAGTGAATCTGTGTGCGGGCTGTTTCAGAGGATGTTTGGATTTCCTTGCATCCATCCGGTCAGTCAGAATCTCCACTGTTTTTCACAGCCAGATGTGGGGGCTTCCCTTCCCGGCATCAGTACTCCAGGCCGGGGAGTCTGGTGTGGGGGACTAGGGTCCCTCACTCCTCTGCTGCTGAGATATCCCTCCTGATTCTCAACCACCACATAGAGGTTTGGGGCCCATTCCACGTCTCTGCCCCTCCTACCATTCTAATATGGCTTCTGCTTTATATTTTTAGTCAGAGGGCTTCTGTTCAGCTAGACTACAAATAGCTCTCCAGGTTGATTGTTCTATAATTTAGTTGTAATTTTAATGTGTTGATGGAAGGATGCAGGCACAGTTTTTACACTCCATCATCTTGGATCTCTCTCCCCACATTTATTTTTTAGCTTTTCATGGCCCACAACTTCTTAAACTTTCAATCTCCTTGTCTGCCTAACTCTTATTGGTTAGTTTTCTCATCTGCCAAATTGGACTGGGGTGGGGGAATGATAACTAATAATAATAATAATAATAATAATAATAACAATAACAATAACTGCTCTAATCCTGATGTCTGTTGGGTCTTTTACCCTTGATTGGCTTCAGCCCCCATTACACCTCAGTAGATATCCAATAGACTCCCCAAGATGTTATTGCATTCCCTGGGTGGGGTAGGGGTTCTCAATCTCATGGTCACCTTGTGCTCTAAGCTCCTGTGTTTGCAGAATAGGTTCAGTTTCACCTGTTCCTGGCTTCTTCTGAGAGACAAGTCATTTTACTTAATTCTGCCTGGGAGCAGCACTGGCATCTGTCTTTCTAAGTGTGGAAGCTAACGTTAAATCAGTCAAAAATTGATGTACCAAATAGTGTATAATCTCATGTTGCCTTTTACCTACTTGGGTTCAAAATAACAAATCATATCATTATTGAAGTCTTGTGATGTGTTAGGCAATGGGCCAATCATTTACCTGTATTACACATTTAATCCTCAGAACAGTCTGAGAAGATAAGAGTTTTTATTCCTATTTTGCTGATGAGGAAACAGCAACTCAAATCACATTGCAAAGAAGTATAGGAACTGGGATTAAAAATTGTCTGATTCCAAAGTCTTAATCTTTGTGTCCCCATACTGCTCTGAGTGCTGAAAGTTTGCTGCACCTTGGCTGAGCTCCTGGGGAAGTGGAGGGGTTGGGGCAGATGCTCTTGTTTGGTTCCATCTCATCTTATGTCTGAGTATTCTGCTATGTGCTGGGCCACGTTTGTCAATGGCAGCTGAGGACTTCGTTCTTTAGCAAGAAAACAGTTCTTGATCCCTTTCTTCTTAGTCTCCCATCCTTTTTGAGAGTTCTCTCCACCGGAATGTACTCTTCTAAGAGCCCACAGGTTTCCACAGCACATCTTCCTTGGCCATGACTGTTGCCACAGATGATTATTCTGAAGGTAACGTAACCCTCACATCATTTCCAAACCATGATGTTAGTGTATTGGTGTATTTTAATATACTTACTGTATTTTATACCAGTGAACACAGTCTCTACCTCTTGCTCTTGACAATCTGAAAAGGTGTATCTCAGGTCAAATGTTAGTCTTTTTCAAGAAGGCCTTCTCCTGCCATCCAAAATGAAGGTGAACCCCTCTCCTGCTCCCATTACTCTATCACATTTAAATGATTCATTTAAATCATATATTTATGTCAAATTGAAATGATCGGTATGATTCCATTTATATGAAATGTCCAGAAAAGGCAAATTTATACAGTCAGAAAATAGATTCGTGGTGGCTTGGGATAGGGGCTGGGAACAGGGATTAACCATAAGTGGGCACAAGGGATCTTATTGTGGCGATAAAAATGTTCCCAAACTGATTTATGGTGATTGTTGTACCACACAGTAAATCTACTAAAAGTCACGGAATGGCACACTTAAAATGGGCAAACTTTATGATATGTAAAAAAATACCTCAATAAAGCTGTTAGGAAAAAGAAATTACCTTATCAGTCTGTTCACTTCACTACTCTTTGACTAGCGCATAAGCCACTGAGGGCAGGGTTCTTGCCGATCTTGTTCACCAGTGTGTCCCCAGCATCTCGATCAGCAAGTGGTCCATAGTAAGAGCTCAGCAAATATGCAGGGAATGAGTGAATAAACAAGCTAGCAATCTCTACCACTTTCAGGCCCTCAGTGCAAACCTGTGAGAGGAGATAGATTCAAAACAGAATCCCTAACAAACGTTAAACCCACAAGTCACATGCTAAGGATAAAGAAACTGGCAAACCCTCATTACTCATGGGGGTGCCAGATCGTCTGCTGTGAACTCCACATCTTCTCTGTCTGCTTCTACATTATCTTCAGCATTATGTCATCATTGCAGACACGTCTGCAAGTCCATTTCCCAGAATTCTTCTCCAGGCTGGTTCTGCGTTGGATTAGATTCTATAAACTCATATGTGAGTTGAATAGTGTCCGAGCAGGAAAAGCCATTACTTCCTGGCACAGTTGTGACCTATGGGAAGAGGGCAAAGGACAGGTTTACAGAAACTTCCGAGTGAATTCCTGTGAACCACCTGCCACAGGTAGCTGAGATTGTAGCTTCTCTGCAGTTCCTGAGATTTGCAGCACCTCTGCTCAATCTCCCGTGTCACTTGCTTTGATCTGGGAACACCAGAGATTGTCAACAGCCACTTCCCTGCTCTGGTCACTTTGTGATTTCATGAATTCCAGCAGCCACTGCCCTGGTTTTTGCTTCTCAAGTCCTTCTGATGGTTGTGCATGTGTGTAGTTCCCTATGTTAAAAACTCCCCTATTTGGAAAATCCAGGAGTCTCCTTTTCTGATTGAACTCTGGCTGATACAATAGGTGTAGGACATAACCTTTAAAAACTCAGAGTTGGATGCTTGTGGAGAAGAGAAGGGTAAGAGATTCTGTGTCCTGTATTAGACTCCCAGGTGGCCGCAAGAGGACATCCATTATTAATCCCTGGACACCTTGGGTCTTGAATGAAAGAGTCTCCTTTCCTCTTCCCATTGTGACCTCTGTCTTATTTCTCCTCCTCTCTGTGCTGTGGTTACTGTAAAACTACTTTCTTTTCACAGTACTCTCCTAGCCAACTCCCAGAAGCCACCAACACACCTTTCCCCAGAGCACTCATTTATGGAACTTGGCCAATTTTCTGGCCAAGTTTGTAGTCTTGATAAAATCATCTGGTTGCCTGGTTACACTGATGGAGCACAGCCAACAACAGGCAAGATTCCCCAAAGCAAGGCACATCTAGCCTACCCACCGACCTTTCCAAGCCTTGTTGCAGACACTTAAAGAGTCAAGAACTTAGATTTGCTTCCTAAAAAAAGATATTATACAACCTGCTCTGTTCTTTCAAATAACAAAGAATAGAAAATAGGCCAAGATCATCGTTTAATAGTTATTCTGCCAGTATATACTGTTTTGGTTCAATTCAAGCCTGAACTACCATGTTTCTGAACCCTTGGTAGAAACTGGTCATGGAGGGATGGTAGAGTTTTAACCCTGTGTCTTGGTCTTATTCAGCTCCTCTTACCTAGAAGTTCAGGGCTTCATAAATCCCCTAATCATTCCTGATTAGGACATAGTTTACATCAGTAGCCTGACACCCATCTCTGGGAGGCTTGGAGTTAAGTCACATACACAGACTTGATGTTTGAGTGGCAAGGATGAGCTCTGCTTGTTTGAGGCCGCCCAGCCCTGCTACTTCATGGTTTAATATTAGACTGCCAGACTTGGGCATTTGTCTCAACCTCTGCTTTGTAGTCACCTAGACATCATGCCTTGTATTATAATCTCTCTCCGTGACTGGGGTCCGACTTAAACTCTGTCTCTGTGGTTGGTACTTATACCCAGTTCAGTTTCTTTCCTCCCTGTGGGGGATGGTGGTGGAGAGGTGCTGAAATCTCCTTCCTGAAATGCCCCTTCCCAAGGTACTGGCTGAAGTCCTGCTAGGAATGGACAGATCACTGGAATTGCCATCACCTGTCTGTATGTATCTCCCCCAATACCGAGGTCTTCCATTTTAGTACTCCATCATCTCCTCTCCTGTCTCCCCCACCCTTTGCACCCCACCAGTGGCCTTACCTTACCTCAGTCAGTGCAGAAAAATCTCCTTGTTAAACCCTTAGTCTTAGACCATGTGGTTGCCTTTGCCACAATCAGCCTCTTCAGTTGAGATGGCTGAGATCCAACAAGCATTCAAGCATTCTTTACTTGTTGCTGCAGGATAGAGAACAAATCAGTCCTTAGTTCCTACCCCCAGGAGTTTACAGTCTTGCCCAGAGTACTTCTCCCTCTGCTGGCTGGCCCACATTACAGAGAGCCCACCGTGCATTGCATCTAAGTCTCCCTTCCAATATGGTAGACTTTCTCACCCCTGGAGGGAAGGTTGAAAGCAACGAAGAGTGAAATCTTCTTGTTAGTTTAGGCAAAAGCAACACTGGGGTCTGAATTCTTCAGGTAATAATATTTTCATTTATGTGGGGGAAGTCTATGGAGCCTTGGAATGCTTTTCTGTTCACAAAGATGAAGGTTTTTTTTTGTTGTTGTTTTTTTCAGGTTTTGGAGACTCCTAGTCTGATTGGAATAATAATGCAAAAATTATAAGATCCATCATAGGTGTACTGATAACTTAGGGAGAGCCTTGAAGGCTGTGAGTTTTTGATGGTTTGTTGCTTTAGGCAAAACCAGTGCCTAACCTAACAGTGATGGCAATAATAACAATGCTGGAAAGAAATCCAAAAGAAAGCCATTCACCGTGCTTCTGAAATGTGCCAGTCACTGTGGAAATGGAATTGTCAGATACGAGGAAGATTTTCTGCTACAAATCTCAAAGACCCTACGCATTTCATGTAAGGGATATGGGAAATATTTTTTAACCACCTCCGGCTTCAATTTTTCTTTTTCCTCTGAAAAGCTGTAAGCTTTTCATGCTATAAGCTGCCTTTCTTTATAGAACTATGAAAATCTCCTTCAGATGCAGTCAAATTTTATTGCCAAAAGGCAGACGATAAATGGGGGGTAAATACATCTCTGTATTCATTAAAACCTGCACTCCATAAAATGCGTTTTACTTTTTATAAACATTTATTCCGCCAGCGCTGGGATTGTGTGAACGTGTGGGGGTGTCTATAAGGGCGGGCACGCTGCCACACGGAAACAAAACTAGGAGTTGCTATGTCCAGTCCTTGTTCTCTGGTACCGAGCTCCCTCGGTTCTCCACAGGCACAGATCAGCCTAATGATGGTTTCGATGCCACACATGGACATACTCGTCTGCACAGTGTTCTGGATCCCTCTGAAGGAAGGCATGCTAATTTGGACTGAGTCTCTCATCATAAAGCTTAAACAGTGGCAGAAAACATGGGGCTCGGTGGACTCATAGTTATTTTAAACTAACAGTATGTCATCCACATACCTTGCAAACAGTAACTCTCGGTCCCGTGGGTCCCCACAGGCATTGCTAATGTCGTAGTCTTATTGGTAGTAATCTTCGGATTTGTCTTCACTCTGGATGCCAGTTTCATACTTAAGGTCTGTAAGCAGCACGGAAGGTCTTCCCCATGTATCACCTTCTATGCACCTAATAACCCAAGATTATCTGTCAGTAAGCAACACAATTCTCAGAGCAGAGGTGTGATGAGCTAGAATCTGGTCAGACAGGGTTTTATGGACCTGGAATATGGGAATCTATTCATTTATTCTAAGGAAATCTGTTACTTTGGAAAAATTGCTGATATTTTCCTAGTCACATATCCTCAATGCCAAGAAGCTAAAAGAACTTCTTGGACAAGAAATAGTCATGTTCTTCAGAGAAACTCAATTGCTATTTGGAATTCTATTATTATACCATTCAATCTCTCATCATTTATTGGCAGCAGGAACATTCCTTATAATGCAAGAATTTAGGTTTTAATCAAAAGAATATATAAGGGGATGGCTGGTTAGCTCAGTTGGTTAGAGCATGGTGCTGGTAGCACCAAGGTCGCCGGTTCGATCCCTGCATGGGCCACTGAGAGCTGTGCCTCCCCCTTTAAAAAAAGAATACGAAAGAGCCTGGAAAACCACTTGGGAGGCTTTCTCCCCAGACAGTACAATTCTGTCTTGAGAGGGTCTAGAGCCAGAAGAACGCACAGTGAAGCAGCATGGTGGCTCGGCTACCTGACCAATGTCCTTTGCATGGGAACTTCCTTTTCACTGCAGACCAGCTGGTAGCTATTTACGAATTGAAAAGCCCAGAGATCCTTCTAGCACTGCCATTTAGGATCCTTGGGGGTCCAGTCCACCCAGAGGGAGCACCCAGGCTATTCTTGGTCCTGTATATACTCCTGACCACCAGCAACTGGACTTGGCAAAAGGAGCAGCAGCAACAGTAATAATGGTGAACACTTATGAAGCAGCTATTATGTGCCAGGTGTGGGGAAAGGTGCTTTTCCTACTGTATCCCATTTAATCCTCACAATGACAATGTGAAGTCGGTATTATTTTTATCCAAACTCTACAAAAGAGAAATGGAGGCACGGAGTGATAAAACAATTAACCCTGGGATTCAAACACATCTATTTGAGCCCGAGTCTTAATCACAGCATGCTGATTTCTCTAGTTTCGGCATCATTTAGAGAGACACTTCACAAAAAATGAAGTTTACTGTTTTCTGTTATAAAATTTATAACAGAATTTATTCCCTATAAAAAATTAAAAACTAGAGAAACAAAAAGTAGAGAAAAATATGACTAGGCTTTTATAACAGAAATGCCACAGACTGGATGGCTTACCCAGCAAATACTGATCTCTCACAGTTCTGGAGGCAGGAAAATCCAAGATCAAGGTGTCAGCTGATTTGGTGTCTGGTGAGAGTCTGCTTCCTGGTTCATAGACAGCTGTCTTTTTGCCGTGTCCTCACCTGGCAGAAGGGGTGAGAAAGCTCTCTGGGGTCTCTTTTCTAAGGGTACTAATCTCGTTCCTGAAGGCTCCATCTCAGGACCTAATCACATCTCTAGGGCCCCATCTCCTAATAGCATCACTTGGGATCTTAGCATCTGAATTTGGGCTGGGGAGCACATAAACATTCAGTCCATTGTAATGTCCCACAGTTTTACTCAGACAATCCATGGTTAGTACTTAGTTACATTTTTACTCAGCCTTTTCCCTACACAGAGTTCTTTTATAGTTTTTCTCATAGAAATATGATCATTCTCTACTGAAGGCTTTGCAGACGGCATTTTCCCATGTTATAAACTTCAGAAATGTCATGTACAATGGCCACATAGTATCCTAGCTAACGAATACTTATACGACATGATTTTCTTGACTCTTCTCTTGTTGGACGTTTAGAACCTTTCTTTTTGCTTTGTTTAATACTATAGATTATTTCCTTTAGGAAAGATAATTTTAGCTGTCCAGAGTCCAATGGGGAAACCCAAGGAGGGGACAAGGAAAGAAAAAGGAGCTATCTTCATGGCACTTCCTTCCTTCCATGGGAGATTATCCTACAGGAAGCAGGGGAAGGCCTAGGGAATCATGATGCATGGAAACTTCACCTTGACCGCTGCTCTGTCTGTTTTCTCTTGCCATTCCCCAGGCTCTATGCATGTTAGAGAGAGACCTTCTAGAGTTTTGACAATCATCTCAAGAAGTATCATGACACTGACAACATTCTGAAAAAGTAAAGTTTAATTTGTTAAGAAAACATTGTTACCTATATGATTGTTTAGGAAAGCAGTAATGCCATAGAGGTAGTTTAGAGGGAATCTTGGTGGGGTAGAGGAGCACTGGAATGGGAGTCTGAAGGCCAGAGTTCAACAACAAGTCTGCTGATTATCAGCTGTGTCATTGTCAGTTACCTGGCCTCTCTCAGCCTCAGTTTCCTCATGTAAATATGGTAGGACAAGAGCTAATATCCAAGCACCTACATCTGTTGGAGACTGTCCCGGTCACATGAAGCCTACTGGAGACCCCAAGATATCATTTACTGTATGGAATGGGGCATTTTCTCCAAAGTCTCCTGAGATGGAAGTCACCCATTGAGCCTAGCAATTGCTTGAATGGTGCATCTGTTGACTTGCTCAAAACACAGAACAAAGAGTTGGTGGTGAGGTACAGATTCCCAAAAGGCACTAAACGCATCCTACGGAAAAGAGCAATGTTCTAGGTGCAAACTTGGTCTCAGATTAAGCCCAGGAAATCCCTGTGCTCCTTGCCCATCTCCCTGCACGCCTGCATGTCTCCTACATCCTCACTCAGGATTGAGAATCTGGCCACACACGGGTTTCATTCTGCTCCTTCCCGATTGCTCCTGATTTCGGTTTTGGCATTCTGACTCGCTCTCCCACAACTACCCTCTAGCTCCTTTCTCTGATCTCCTGCCTGTTACAGCACAGGATCATCCAGAGTTTTGAGTATTCCCAGCACTTCAAAACCCTTTCATTTAAGTCAGGCCCCTGGAACGCACAGTGTTTTAGGAAGAGCACCGAGCTGGGGTTCGTAAGATCTGTGTTCTAGTCTTGGCTCTGTCGCTTACTGCTCCGTTTCTCAACCACTCTGGGGCTTGGTTTCCCCATATCAGACTTTAAGGAAATAAGGGTGGGCGAGTGGATACAGCATCCTGAGTCCCAGAATTCTGATATTTGGTGACCAGGGGTGAATTCTGAGCTTGTCAGAGAAAACGAATCTTATAAGAAATGAAAAGGCATGGAGAGAAGGTGAGGGTGGGCCAGTGTGGGATTGGAACTTCACCCCACTCCAGCCCTGGATGTTTGTGTCTACGTGGGAAAGTGGAGAGTCGTCCATGTGAGCAGGCTAGGGAGAGAGTCTCCCCCTAGGTGAGCAGTCTCCTTTCCGACTTCCCACTCAGGGCTGTAACTCACTCCAAATTGTATTGAGGTTATAAACTGCACAGAGCTCCTCTTGAAGAATTTATGAGGGGTCTGAAAACTGTATATGTACTCTAGAAACATCTATTGTTTGTTTATAATGTGTGCATGCTTAATTTGCAATAAAACCAGAGGCACTACTGTACCAATAAGCAACTCATCCACCCTTGAGTGTTATCTTGGAAGAAGGAGGATGGGAGAGGGGGAAATTCAAGGAAAACTGTCCCTGTCACTGTCATGTGAAGGCTTCAAAATCCTTTCACTGGCCTGTCAGTGGAAGGATTTTGAGTTGTTGCTTCATTGCTAATGGGCTGTCCTGTTGTGCTTGTGGGTGGGTGACTGTTCCTGGGGGTGTCTAAATGTCTCCTTATCCCCAGTGTTCCTTATCAGAGTTCCACACCACCTGAATTCTCCCCTGGGGTCTGCAGGTAAGTTATGGGGGCTCATAGACCTGAGATCCTAAGGAGATTTCGGGTCCTGATAGTTATGAGGACAGAAACTGGGGAAATGGGAGTTTAGGTGAAACAAGTACTACCCTGGTAGGGGAAAGAAGCCTGTGTTGGGTACCCTAGAGGGCCATATGAGGTACACATCAAGGGGTGAGAGAAGGGAGAGTCGGCCCAGGGGACAAGGGGGGAAGAGAGGAAGCCACTGAAATTTGATAAGAGTCTTATATGCCAGGCTTGGTGCAAGTTCTTTGAATACAGGATCTCTTTCAATGTGCTTAGAAACTCTCGTAGGTTTAGATTGTTATCTGCATTTTACACATGAGGAAACTGAGGCACAGAATAAGTGATGGGATCAAACTGTCTGACTCTAAGTCATTACTTTGAGCCATATGACACACGGCTTTATTGTGATTGGTCTTCTAAGAAAACCAGCTTCTTTGTGGACCAGGGGAGACTCAACTTTTCTCCCTTAAGAGGGCTCCTAGGAAGCTCATTTGGAAAGGCAGACCCTTGGGAGTGGATGTCGAGTCTTCATATCTTCATTAGCAGGAGCACGTGATGATTAGAGCATGGTCTGCTATCACCCTCTTTACAGAAGGGGATGCTGCGTACATTCAGTTCTATTAGTCAGAGACCTGAGAGGGTGTGTGAGCTCTGTGTGTAATGAGCTGGGCATCTGTGGCCTACATTTCACTGGGAAATGTGTCCCCTGCCTTAGAATATAAGCTCTATGACAGCAAGGACTGTCTCTGCTTCTCGCCCTCGTGCTCCTAGAACCTAGCACAGTATCTGCCACATACTTACTCAGTTAATATTGCAGAATGTATTACTGTATGAAAGAAGAGAGGCTGGGACATAGTTCTTTTGCAAGTCGGGGATTTCCTGTGCCACGCATGGCTCAGCGGTTGCTGGGACTGGAGGGGCCACATTTTATAGATCACTTGCTATGCTAGAAGTTCTTAGTTAGGCCCTTGGCCTTTCTTTGGGGTCAGCCTGAGTCATCCCCTTTGTGGCAGCTGAGGCAGGGAGCAGAAAGCTCCAAGATGAGTCCTTCACTGTCAGGACATATTTCTCTCACTGGTTCATTCCTGCAGCAACCCTGTGAAGAACTCGTGCCAGTTGTCCCTGGTGCAGGTGAATTAGGAGGGCACTTGGAGCCACCCCGGAAGGAGCAACTTACTCTTATGGGGTGTCCCAGGAAGGCTGAGCAGAGGAGGAATTAACCAACTTAATTCTTAGAGGGATCCTCCTGCGTAGGGTTCAGTGCGGCTGTGGGTGATGGTTTATTCCACTGGCTGCTACCATCATGGGTCTGAATGGTAGTCCTTACCAAAGAGGCCTTTTCTTCCTGACCATCTATTTTCGCATAGATTACTCTTTCCACCAAAGGTTGCTTTCACAACCAACATGCCTCTGCTCAATATACAGCCTTGGTAGCATCTCCCCTGAGACCTGCAATCTCAGTGGTCTCCCATATTAACAGTGACCAAGTTCTCCTATCCACCTGCTCTCTGCCCTGGGACCCCAGCTCCTACGATCGTCTGCTGACAGAGATGGCTCGCATGTCCAAAGCTGACAGGTCATGCACCCTCTTTGGGTTGTCTTTGTATCATGGCTTCCCCGGGAGCTCCAGATGGTAAGAGAGATTAGCAGGAATAGACACAGAAATGTGCTGTGCAGATGCCTTGGAGTGTTACAGGGGACATCGTCCAAGGAAAACTACGTAGGCAGAGAAGTCCCTTGCCCGAAAGTCCGAGCTGGAGGTCGTTTGCCTTCTGCTATGAGCCATTCACAAAGAGCTATCTGCTCTGAGCAAATGTTGGTTTTCTACTTTCTCTAGCCTTGGCGTGTTGGTGGCACTCTCAGCCATTATGATTGCTTTTTAAAAAGTTGTGGTAAAATACACATAACATAAAATTTATCATCTTAACCATTTTAAGTGTACAGCTCAGTAGTGTGAAGTATATTCACACTGCTGTACAACCAATCTCCAGAACTCTTTATATCTTGAAAAACTGAAACTATATCCTTTAAACAACTCTCCACAGTCCCCTTCCCTCAGTCCCAGGCAACCACCATTTACTTTCTGTTTCTGTGAATTTGACTACTTTAGGTACCTCACGTAAGAGGAATCATACAGCATGTGTTTTTGTGACTGACTTATTTTGCTTAGCATAATGTCCTCAGGGTTCATTTATTTTGTAGTATGTACCAGAATTTTATTTCTTTTTAAGATGGAATGATACTCTATTGTGCCACATTTGTTTATCAATTTATCTGCTGATAGACATTTGGGTTGTTTTTACCTTTTGGCTATTGTGAATAATGCTGCTCTGAATACGAGTACGAGTGTACAAATACCTCCTTGAGACTCTGTTTTCAATTCATTTGGATATATACCCAGAAGTGGAATCGCTGGAATATATGGTAATTCTGTTTTTAATTTTCTGAGGAACTGCCATACTGTTTTCCTTCCCGGCTGCACGATTTTACATTCTCACCAACGTTGTACAAGTGTTCCAATTTCTCCTCATCCTCCCCAACACTTGTTATTTCCTATTTTATTTATTTATTTTTGATAGTAGTCGATCTCATGGGTGTGAGCTGGCATCTCATGGTGGTTTTGATTTACATTTCCCTAATTCGTCATGTGGAGCACCTTTTCATGGGTCACCAGTGTGATTTCGACTTCATACTTATTTGATGTCACAATCAGTAGCCACTGTTACTTAATGAAGTAGAGCTTTCTAAGTACTAAGGTAGTTAACTCGAGTCAGTCCCTCCACTCAGACTCATCTGCTGGTCTTTCAGGCGGCCAGGAACCTTCTGTGCCGTTCCTGTCTGGCCTCATGCGGGGGTGGGGTTTGCTTGTTCGTCAGGACCTCAGCCTGGTCCCCTCACTATATACACGTTGCCTTTTAGAATTGAATGCATCCTGCTGTGCCCAGGGGAGAGCTGGGAGAGCTTTCCTTGAATCCCACTGTCCTGCAGACCCGTATCCAGGAGGAATCTCAGTTCATCCTGGGAGACTCTCGGGGAGCTGAGAACCAAATGGCATTGTGGCGTGGATGACTGTGAATTGGGAGTTTCCTTGAAATGCTTTAGGAGCAGCTGCTTTGGCTGAATGAATAATTAGATTCTCTGTAGGCCAGTGGAGCCCTATTACCCCAGGTCAGGCCCAACTTGAAAAGACTCAATGGTTTGAATTAGAATCCCAGAGGACTGGATTGTTGTCAACCTCTATCAGGTTTTATTACTGCACATGTCACTCTGCCATCTAACACCTTCTCTCCCAGTGTATGGACCCTCCTCTGCTTCCAGGAGGAGCTGGGCACTGTCTAGAGGGATGAGTCTATCCCAACTGCTTTTGGAGAGCCGTGCTGCTCGCGCTAGCTCTTGTTTTTGACTGCTGACCCATTAATTAATTTGTTAATTAATTAAACAAAATTTGTTGAATATCCACCCAGTGCCAGATCTCCTGTATTACCAAGGTTTCTTTGATTACAAGTGTCAAAATTCAGCTCAAGCTGTTTTACATAAGAAAAGGAAGTCTGTCATAAAGATAGAGGGATGTGTTACAGAACCCAAGGATAGGAATGCAGCCAGGCCTCAAGAAGGGAGTAGAAAAATCATCAGGCAGTGTCTGAAAATCATGGGCCCAGAGGTACTCTCATCCGGTCCCTAGTCTCTTCTTGAACACCTGTTTCATTCTTGTTTCTTGGAAGATTGACTTTCTCTGTGTCTCTGTTCATGTGATAGGTGCAAGAGGCTGCCCACGGCTCCCAACTCGTCTGTGCAGAAGACCAGCCAATGCTGAGGTAGGGTCTATCAGTCTATCAGATTCGTTTCCAACAGGATATTACAAATCTGATTCGTTGAGATTGAATTAGGTATCCATCATTTGTCTAATAAACTATGGCCAAGGAACCAGCACGGTGAAGTACAAACCCTCAGAGGATCACTCCTGGGAATGGCAGGTCAATTTAAAAGGTCACTGTGAATGGAAAGGTCTGTACTGTGTTTGCCAGATTTGGTGATTAAAGAGGTGTGTACAGCATAGCCCCTGCCTTCAAGTAGCCCTCAGTTAAGGGGGGAGAGATAAGTGTACAGTAAATACAATGAAATAGAGCAGTAGTTGTCAACTGAGGATAGATGACTTTGTTCCTTGGAGACATGAACAGGAATGTCTTGAATGTCTGTTCAAGACAGGAATATCTGGAGACATTTTTGGTTGTCATAGTTGGGTTAGAAGGGTTGCTACTGGAATTAATGGGTTGAGGGCAGAGATGCTTCCAAATATCCTATAATACACAGGACAGCCGCCACAGTAAAGCCTTATCTTGCCTCAGATGTCAATGGTGTAGAAGTTGAATAACTCTGAAATAAAATAAACACAATATGTAAAGATAGTTTTACATTTATGGCTATGGTCTGATCACGTTTCTCTATAATCCCTTCACTGTTCCTCTAGTGAGCCTAAGATACTTAAGGAAGGGGGACCCCTACTACCCTGACTTCTCTGAGTTCTTGAGGTGCATATGCAGATTAGACAGCTACTCCCATTCCCTCCCTCCAACATAGACACACACTCGCCCCCACATACTTATACATACAATCCCCAGCCTGTTCCTGTGTGAAAAGGAATTACTTCCATGCTCATCCCTGAGCGCAGGGCCAGATTCTGGAGGAGGGCTGTATAGGGGAATGCAGCCGTTCTCAGGCCTGCCTGCAACTTACAATCCCCAGAAAACTGTGGGCGTAGCCAAGGTACACCTGGGTCCAGGCCCCAGTCCCATAACTTTTAGTCTAATTGGTAATGGTTTTTATGTGGCAGTGGAAGAAGTCCGGAACTAAGGAGAACGGGTTAGGCTATCTAGAGAGTTCTTTGACTTTGGCAAGACCCTTGTCGTCACCAGCCTTCATTTTCTAATCTGGAAAGTGAGAAAGCATCTACCTCCTCAGGTTGCTAAAAGGCTCAAAAGAGGTAGTGAATGTGAAAGCGGTCTGTAAATCTAAAGCTCTGGATAGGTATTGCCACTAATATTAGAGCTTGCTCTTGACGACACACTTTCAAGGTTTTTGTTAAGTGCAAGAGAGGGTAGCCTAAAAAATGGACGACTCAGCCCAGAGGCAGATGTGGGGCTCACTCTGAGCACATTTAAGAAACAGGATAGAACTCTTTTCCTGGGATCTTAATTAGGTAGGGACCCCACAGAGTTATAACGCTCCCTCCTTTCAATGCAAAGTACTTCTGGAAAAACTAAGGAGAATGTTCAGGAAAGGAATCTCTTACATATAATAGCATGTGAATGAGGGCAGCCGTAGAGACTTTGGAAATGGAGGAAATCCCGTGGGGTTCCATTTTTAAAGCACATAGGGCCATGACTGCGTTTCATCAAAAAAATGGTGCTGCTGAGAGGCCAGGACCCCGTGGGCAGGGTGAAGGCTTGTGCTTCCCCTTGGGCAATGTCTATCAGAAGCTTTTATTTTATTCCATAGATGTGTCTTCAGAAGTAAAAGAGGATTTTGTACAAAATAAAAACAAAGTGTATTTCTGACAGACAGGTAAATGCTTCTTGGTGAAGGCAGTAATAACATGTTTGTCAGGGAGGATAGGAATCTCAAACTTATTTTTGAAACAGATTCAATTGCTCCTTTAATCCCAAATAACCACTCTATAACTGTATGAAACAGATCAGCCAAAGGATAATTGCTGAAAGGGGAAAGCGCAAACCCACTGCTTTCTATCTTGAAAGGACTTAGCCTGCCTCTCAAAAGTGGTGTATGTTAAGAGCTGCTCACAGCTAGCATAATGCCCCCTCGGCTTTGCCCTACTGCAGACATGCTCGGAAACCAGCCATCTATCATATGCCCAGGAGAACAGAAAGTACTCTTTTGTAATCACCGCTATTTTCCTCAAAGTACACAGATTGAAACATCAAAAATTCATAGAATAATATATGTCAAAGATGGAAAAGACGCACCGGGGTCATGGATTCTGTCTCCCGTGGTCCAGACAGCAGAAATAATGATCATCCTGAGCCAGACAGCACTTCGCACTTGCCTCACAGCTCAGGCAGCACAGAGTGCTTGCACATCATTTTTTCGATGGAGGATGTTTATTCCTCCGCAGCTTGTATCTGATGGGGGTTCAGGCTGTACTTACTCAAATACTTCCCTTTTCCTCTTCTCCTGATATTCCTTCTAGGGTTTTGAGACTCATGGCTGGGCATAAGCAGGTCTAGGTCAACACTAGGGTAGGATAATGGGTGAAGGCCAAGAGCAGGAAATCACTAGGATATTTTGACAGCGATACTGCAATTACTTTCAAGCGTGCTTTGACTACCACCATAGATTCTTAAAGTCTAACCTATGCCTGGCCCTGGGCCAGGCTGGTCCTGGGGGATACAGAGATGAATAATATAGAGAAAGGACAAAATGACCGAGTCCGGGAATTCACAGTCCAGTGAGGCTTATAAACATTGAGTTTTAAAATAATTGGAAGTACAGTGACAGAAAGATGGCATGAAGCATCACGGACCACAGGGCAGGGACATCTGACCCAGCCTGGGAGTGGGGATGCATGCTCATGAGACCCACGTTAGTAAAAGTGGGTAGGGACTTAAGGACTAATGTGGGGAGAGGAGAACAAGAAGGAAGAACTCAACTACTTATGAGAGGGTGGCTTGGAAGGGAAGGAGATCATATTGTATCCCTTTATGTGTTGACCTCAAAGTTTGATGTGGTTTTTCCTTCATCTTTTTTCATATTAATGTAGGACAGATCACTACGTTAACATTGAAATGCTTGGTTCTAAGATGATACTTTCAGGATCATTTCTACAGTTTGAAATGCTTGGTTCTAATCATCAAAACCCTCAGAACATCAGGGTGGCTCTATTAAAGGGTTGAGTCACTGCAGGGAGGGGACTTACACAGATGACGGTGGTGGGATAGCAATATTTGTACCTATAATTACATGACCACAGCATTCCTAAGACATGTGAACATGGCAAAACTACAAAATAGCAGTGAGCACTGATTCAAATTCCATTTGGGGGGAAAAGCAGATCCTTTCCAGAATCCTTAGGCAGTGGTTTATAAACACGGCTGCACTAAAAAAGAGAAAGTGTGTTCACAGAAGAGTTGGGGCATGAGCATGTCAAATTGGGCCACGGTGTTATCCATGGGGCCTGCCCTTGTGCATGCACAATGAACCCCAGTACCAGTTTGCTTTCCTTTGATCCTACACCCCTGCCATAGCATGGGTCTTTCTAGTATTTTATCTTTCTTACTTGGCTCTTTTTCTTGACATCTCTATAGCTTGAGGTTTCTACCACTAGCTCTGTCCTATTTTGGTGTCTACAAGGTCGAACAATTAAGTTCATGAACTCATCTTAGGAAAAGTGCTACAAACCTCATGGCTGAATATCACTAAGGTCACCTGTGAAGTACTCCCCTTGGGAAGCTATGCACTGACACCAGCGCCTAGATCACCCTTCAAAGCAATTTTGGAGCTCTTTTTCTGGAATGGCCTTCAGAGCTGTAGTTGTATTACCTTTGATGTCCTGAATGTCATCAAAATGTCTTCCTTTCAATATTTCCTTTATCTTTGGGTAAAGAAAGAAGTCATTGGAGGCCAGATCAGGTGAGTAGAGAGGGTGTTCCAACACAGTTATTTGTTTACTGGCTAAAAACTCCCTCACAGACAGTGCCCTGTGAACTGGTGCATTGTCATGATGCAAGAGCCATGAATTGTTGGCGAAAAGTTCAGGTTGTCTAACTTTTTCATGCAGCCTTTTCAGCACTTCCAAATAGTCAACTTGGTTAACTGTTTGTCCAGTTGGTACAAATTCATAACGAATAATCCCTCTGATATCAAAAAAGTTTAGCAACCTTGTTGTGACAAGTTCCCGAACTTAATTGTCGATCTCATGTGACTTGATACTCCTTCGGAGTTCCTGTTTCTGGCTTAATACTTCAAATGACTTGTCTATTCACCTGAACTTGTCTGTGATTTGGCATTTAGTCATCTGATATGCAAATGAGCAAATGGGGTAGTAATTGATTTCTGCTGATGTTGCTGTCTTAGTTTTTTTGTTTGTTCTGTTACCATTCCCACCATTCAACTAGACCTTGGCCTTCAGGGAAGGAAGGCCATGGCAGAAATGGAAAGAAAAACAAGAACAGAAATTGGTTTGGAAGAATACTTGGCTAACGAGTTTCCTTTTCTCCCTATTTCTACCAATAGAGAAAAAGAAAAAATCTCTGTATTTGAAGAGGAAAAAAGAGTTGGGAGTGAAAGAAGAGAGTGTATGCAGGTGAGGGTTACTGAGAAAGGGTTCCCCTCGGTTAGCTCCAAATTGATTTAGAAGGGGCTGGAACCTCTAGAAAATATGGGTATTTGAGAGTCAGTGGAATCCTAGGCGATGGCAACTTTTTGGTGATTTCCATGCTGCCATGGTGTGGGATCAGGAAAATAAAATATGGGTGCCAGGGGCGGAGAGGGCCTTAGACAACCCTACTGAGTTCCTGTTGCTCCAAGAAGTATGGGAAAGCACTTGAATTTTCTTATGCTCCTGGGGTGGAGGTGGGAGGTAGCTGACAGAGACCTAGAAGATCCTCTTAGCCAAGACCAGAAAAAACTCTTTTCAAACATTTGTTCATTCATGCCCACTCACATTCACTTTGGCAAAGAAAGTCACATGATAGAAGTCAAGTTGGGAGCAGAGTGGGGGTGGGCACAGGGATATTCTTTGCCTTTTCAGTAGGAAGAATTGGACAATGACAAGGAATGAATTCAGGGAGGATGAAGAATTGGAACTGTTGGTACAGTTTACTATAGCTGGTAAGTGAGAAGATGGGTCAGGATTGAGCACTGGGGCAGCCATCTTAAAGTGACTGCTACATTAAGCTATGCTGGACCACTATGAAGCCAGGGACAACTGCAAGCACGATGCCCCTGATTTTAAATGTTGCATAAAGTTGCTTAAAAGTGGATTCATGTTTTCCACCTTGGGTAATTTAAAAAACACTAGCTGTAATTAAGTGCCCCAAACCCATTTCTCATATGGTAGAAGAATGGTCAGCCTATCTATTGAAAACCACATTAAGCTTCTTTGGAGTACTTAAAGATATAGGCCATATATATGCTATTGTATTGGTTAAATTTCTTGCTGGGAAATGTCCTCTTCGGATCTGCTCACTCAGTAGAATCAATGTAGTGGTCAGCATGAATTAGCAGCCAGGCATTTCATAGTAGCCTTCTGTCAAGCCTCATTCCTTTCATCCTGTCTTCTCCAGCTCCTTCTGTGGGCTTAGGCCCACTCGTTAATTAGCCAGTCCTGACAGCAGGAATGAAATTTGTGTTGTGTCAGCCCTAACTTTGGGTGCTATTCCAGGGTGATTGGTTCCTGGAAAGTACATAAACCATAGCATTTCCTATCCCAACCCTCTTAACACTTGTCTTGAAGGAGGCTTCCATTTGATACCTGTTTACTATCTGGGCAGTAGGGTGTCAAACAGCAAGCAAAAGGACTTAAAGTTATATTTTCAAGACTTATTTCTAAGCTGCCCCACTCTATATCCATACCTCTACTCTCTTTGCCTGTTTGTTTTCTAATCTCTTACATCATGACAGTGTCTTTTCCTTCCACTCCATTTCTTCGAGCATTTGGCCAAGCACGTCTTCTGGCTTTTGACTAGTCTCCTCCTCATTGATTCAATTGGATGGAATTGGTGCATTGGTCTTTTTTCCAGGACCATCACTCATGAAATACTCTATGAGCTGCCCCATATTGACGAAACCTTGTGTGTGTGAGCCCGCATGTGTATGTGGAAAGACAGTGGTCAGAAGACACTCAGACTCCCCACTCAGTCGGGAGCTCTGATGTGAGCACCAGCTCAGTCAGCTAAGTTCATAAGAATGGTTTGAGTCCAGGCCAGTTCCTTTCCCCTGGGAATTGGATACACCTGTTTCTTGGGTCCTCCCAAGACTGGTGGGGGTCCTGCTGTGAAAGACCTGATTGGCCACAACTTGATGCTGCTTCTACCTGGTCATCAAGTGTCACCTGCCATCCAAGCTTCCTCCCATCAATTTTGTCAATTCCCCAAATAGAGTCTCTTTGAGTTCTGTACTTTGGATAATCCAGATAGCTCAATTAGATCAACCACGGTAGCCAGGTCACTTGCCCAATGTCTAGCTAAACTAGTCCCAGCTTCATCTGCCTCTCCTCTGCTTGTGTTGTCATCGTTCCTCACTCTGCCTCTGCTAAAGCAATGACACTAGTAGAGGGAAGGCCAGGCTGAGACCATAAAGGATAACATTGTCCCATTCTAGATTCATACTCATAATTCAATCAGTAACAGCAATGCAAAACCGAGAAGACGTTTCAGGAAAAGAATCAGAGCTGCAGGTGGAAAGGAAATCTGAAAATAAAAGATTGCAAAGTACTTTCTTAAAAAACCCCAATCTACAGAGACTATCACTCTGTAACATTTACTGAAATGTCAGTGTTCTCTAAAGCTCTCAAGTACCCATCCTGGTGATTAAGAAATCAATAATTAACATGCAAATTTGAAAGCTCTAGGCAAATTGAATATTAATTACTGACTTCATAAGTGGAGGCTGCTCAGCGGTATGAAAATAGTTCAGGATAATTAGGATTTAACAACCTTCAGACATAAAGAAAATAAATACAGGGTTCCTGATGGATGACTTTATTTTCACTTCATTATTGTATTATACACATTCTTGGTTTTTCAAAGACCAAGGAGAGACAGAAAAGGGGTGGTTTTGAATACTTCGTGTATTTCATGGCGATAACTTCCTTCCCCTTCCCCCACTGAAATCCTTCGGGAATTGCCAGATAGAAGTTAAGTTCCGTAGTCTAAGATTGCAAGGTGATCTCTGTCAGTTGGGAATCAAGTACTGCACAGCAAGATTAAAAAATGACTGAGATAAATGGTTAGAACAAGTCACTATTTCAGATTATCTCATTGCTCTATAATACCTGTCTTACATGTTCACCTGGGTATCACTTCCTTTCTTCTCAGCTACTGAACTCATATTTCAGTCACCATATTTCCAGGATCTTCTTGGTCCGGTATTTTGGCTTTCTTTCCCACTTCCCCTGCTCTTGGTTTCCAGCACTCCCTCCTGATAAAGTCCTCATTTCCAGGCATCTGACCCCCTTCGTGGTTGGTATTTCCTGACATCTCCCTGGGCAATCCATATCTAAGTTTCTGTCCCATTTATGTATTTGTCGATACACAAATTTGCTCACCATCACCATCTCAAATTTAACTTTTTAATAAAATTCTTGTTGAAAGGTAACATGCATACAGAAAAGCACATAAATTTTACATGACTTCAGTGCATTTTTACTAAGGGGAGCACACCCATGTAACCATGAACCAGGTTAAAGAATAGAATGTTAGCACCACCTCTGAAAACACCCGATGCCAGCTTCCAGTCATCGTTCCCACTCTCCTTCTTAAAGGCAAGCATAACTTTGAGTTTCACCTCATAGATTTTAAAATCTGTTTTGAATTCTGTAATGGTATAAATAGAATCACTCAATATTCTTTGTGCCTTGCTTCTTTTATTCAATTGTATGATGTGAGATTCCACAATAATGCTGCACATCGCAAGAGTTCACTCATTTTCATTGCTATATTCTACTGTATGATGTACTGCAATTTATTTATCCATTCTATTGATGGGTATTTAGATTATTTCTACCTTTTGATGAAATTGCTAAATCATGGGTTATGAATACAGTTAACTTTTGTAGCCACTGCCAGCTTTCTACAGTGGTTATACAAATTTACACTTCCTGCATTGCAATAGGATCTGAAAGTTCCAGTTGCTCCATGTCCTTAACAACATTTAATATTATTTTTCTCTTAAATTGTAGCCTTTCTTTTGGGTGGGCGTTGGTATATAATTGTGGTTTTAATTGGCATTTCCTTAAAGAACATCTTTTCGTACTTTTGTTGGTGATTTGAAAATCTTCCTTTTCTATTTGACTATCTACCTTTTTATTACTTTTTAAAGACATTCTCTATGTATTCTGGGTTCAGCTCTGTGTAGGTTACATATCCATATTGCAAATATATTTTACCAGCCTGAGGCTTGCTTTCATACCCTTAAATCTCCCCGTCTATGTCTTATCTTTTCATGGGTAGAATTTCCAAATTTTACTGTAGTTAAATTATCAATCTTTCTTGTGGTGAGTAGTAATTTTTGTGTCCTATTTAAGAAATATTGACAACCTCAAGGCTCAAGGTCGTAAAGATATTTCTGTATGTTCTCTTCTAGAAGATGTATTGCTTCGCCCTTTATATTTAGATAGATAATGCATTCAGAATTGACTTTTTGGTATGGTATGTAGTATGATGAGGTATTGTATGGTGTCAGCATACATTTTTCCAGACATATCTGTAATGGCTTTTGATGTGTTAACTTGACTAGCCTGAAACATAGTTTACCAGAATCCCCTTTCTAATATGTTCTTAGTTAGGGTGGGCTACAAAGGACATTGTCATATGAAAGTTGAGCATAGAAGGGAGGCAATGGCCATTTTGTAGTATTCTTCCAGTTATATTCTCCCAGTTATTCAATCACATGTAAAACTAAAAAAAAAAACTTATAGAAAAATATAGATCCTGAAGATTTTCTCCTGTTTTATTCTAAAAGCTTTGCTGTTTTATATTTTGCTTTTCAATTTGTGGTCTACTCAGAGTCATCTTCTGTATAAGGTATGAGGCTTAAGTGGAAGTGTTTTTTGTTTGTTTTGCCTATGTACATCCAGTTGCTCCAGCATGATTTGTTGAAAAGACCATCCTTCCTCCATCAAGTTGCTTTTTACCTTTCTTGAAAATCAATTGGGTCTATTTCTGTGGGTCTATTTCTGGGTTTTGATTTTGTTCCATTGATCTATATGTCTTTTCCTCTATCAATACTACAGTCTTGATTACTGTCACTACGTAAAATATTAAAATTGGATACAGTGATCCCTTCCCCTTTATTTATCCTTCTAAAATTGTTTTAGCCATAGTAGTTTCTTTGCCCTTCCAAATAAATTTTATAATGAGCTTGTCTATGTCCTCAAAAACATTGCTGGGAGTTTGATAGGAACTGCATTAAACATATATATCATTTTGTGGAGCATTGACCCCTTTACTATGTAGAGTTTTAAAATATGTGAGCATAGTATCTCCATTTATTTAGATCTATTTTTCAGAGTTTTGTAGTCTTCAGCATACATGCACTGTAAGTGTTTTATACCCAAGTATTTTATTTTATTTATTAATGATTTTAAATGGTATTTTAATTTCATGTTCAATGTGTTCATTTCTAATATATAGAAATACAATTGATTTTTGATTGCTCATTTATTTTGTATTTTAGATTTCACACATAAGTGAAATCAAATGGTATTCGTCTTTTTCTGTTCTGACTTATTTAACTTAACATAATTTCCTCTAGGTCCATCCTTGTTGCAAATAATAAAATTTCATTCTTTTTATGGGTGAGTAATATTCCATTGTATGTATGTACCACATCTTCTTTATCCAATTGTCTATGAATGGACACTTAGGTTGCTTTCATATCTTGGCTGTTGTATATGAAATGTCTTCCTTTATCTCTTGTTATAGCCTTTGCTTTAAAGTCTATTTTGTCTGATATAAGTATTGAAACCCCAGCTTTTTTTTTTCATTTCCATTTGTGTGAAGTATCTTTTTCCATTCCTTTACTTTCAGTCTGTGTGTGTCTTTCAATCTGAAGTGCATATGTTGTCAGCAGCATATGTATAGGTTTTGCTTTCTTTTCCATTCAGCCACCCTATGTCTTTTTTTTTTATTTGTTAATGTTTATTTTCCTTTTACAAATTACAAGCACATATTTGAATACATGGAAGGTATAGGAAAGCATGAAGGGAAGAAGAAAACATTCAGGGGTAACACTGTTAATATTTTTGAATATTTCCTTCCAGATTTTTGTTTTCCTATGCTTTTCCCCCCTCCTCACCTTCCCCCTATCCCCACCCCCCTCCCATCTAGCAACCCTCAGTTTTTTCTCTGTCTCCAAAACTGTTTCTGATTAGTTCATTCACTTATTCTTTTCTTTAGATTCCACATATAAGTGAGATCATATGGTATTTGTCTTTCTATGTCTGACTTATTTCACTTAACATAATGTTCTATGAGCACTGAGAGTAGCACCACCAGCCCTGTGTCCAGTTCTCTTGAGTCTTAGGGCACTTCTTCTGTGTGTGTGTGTGTGTGTGTGTGTGTGTGTGTGTGTGTGTGGCGGGCGGGAGATTTCTGAGCTGCTGAAAACCCAGAGCTGTGTCTGCCACCTACTGCTGATCCTCTGCAGTTGTAATTGCCCTGCCCTAGGCAGGCCAGAAAGGGTGGGGGTGAGGGTGGAGGAATCTCTTCTCTCCTAGCCCAGCAAAAATCACAATCTTCCCAGCTCTTCCCTGGGTCAGAGCTGCACGCTGGTCTTCCCAGAGCCTGAGCATTAAGGCTCCTCTGTAATCTGACACTACTCTTCAGTTCAGGGGCCAGTTTAAGTCTCTGGAAGGGTAGGGGTAGGATTGGAATAGCAGGGATGGGAGGGGCCCAGGTATGGAGTTTGTGTCCTTTGTCCAACCTAGGGCCCAACTGGAGCTCTCAATGGAGGTTATTACCTCAAATGCTGGATATGCTACCCCCTCAGCGAGAGAGATCAGCTGTGGGATGCAGGAAAGAGCCCACCTCCTGGCTTTTGTATTCTCTGTTCCGTCCTGGGATCCCCTGCGTCTCTGCAGCTGCAGATGCCGGCCGTGTTTTCACCGCAGCAGACTCGAGCCACGTCTCCACTCCGCTCCCTTCCCCTTCCCCTGCTCACCTAATTTGCCCACCTTCAAGTAATCCTTGCGCAAGTCTCTTAGCTGTTCTGCGTGATGAGCAGAGAGTCCTTTGATGGGTGATAGATGTCCCGTTTGTGATAAGATCCGGAGGAGAACTCAAAAAGTGTGCCTGCTGCCTCCATTCCTATGACGTCACACCTACCCTATGTCTTTTGATTGGAGCACTTAGTCCATCTACATTTAAAGTAATTGTTGATAGGTAGGTATGTAGTTATTGCAATTTTATTATTCATATTTTTAAATTCCTCCTCCTCCTCCTTCTTCTTCTTCTCCTCTTCCTCCTCCTCCTCCTCCTCTTCCTTCTTCTTCTTCTTCAAGAAGTTCCTTTACTATTTCTTGTAATACTGGTTTGGTGGTGGTGAACTCCTTTAACTTTTTCTTCTCAGGGAGAAATATAGTTGAGTTTTGTATTTTGATCTTGGATCCTGTGACCTTGCTGAACTTACTTATTAGTTCTGGTGTGTGTGTGTGTGTGTGTGTGTATGCGTGTGTGTGTGTGTGTGTGTGTGTGTGTATTCCTTGAAATTTTCTATACAAATAATCATGACATCTGAAAATAGACACATGTTTTTTATTCCCATCTGTATACTTTTATTTATTTTTCCTTTTTATCTTCTTTCCTTATCTTATTGTGCTGGATATGACTTACAGAACTTTATTGAGTAAGAATGGTGAGAAAGGGAGTTATGTCAGTAAGATGGTGGAATAGGAGGTTACAGCTCTTTTCACAGTAAAAGAAAAAATCTTCATGAGAACTTCAGAATCCAGAGATGACAGAACCCTTGTGCAGCATAAAAATGAGAAAAAAACATGCATTTGAAAAGGTAAGAAGAAGATTTTATTTTACCCGTACCACTCTCCCCCCAAGCTAGCACACAGTACAGCATCAGGAGAGATACTCTCAGCCCCTAAGTTCTCCCATGGGGGAAAGAGAGAGCAAAGTGAATATCCAACTTCCTCAGCCCTTTGGGGTACTCTTCAAGGGCCCCACTCTTTCATACCTCACCCATAACATGGAAAGAATCAGGAAAAAGAAAAGGGGTGGGGATTCTCAATAACCAGCATGTACAGATCTTAGTAGCCAGCCCACACCCCCTGGTAGGGTCCCACCTGTGGTGGACTTTGGCAATTATCCCTCCCAGAATCTCTGGCCAGGCTGAATGGTGAAGAGGGTTCCCTGCCAAAGCCAGTCTACAAAGACTGAATGACGTGACTTCAAACGTTTAGACACCATTGCAGGGCTACAAAAATCATGAAGAATCAGGGAAACATGACAGCACAAGTTAGGTCAAAAGGAAGAAAAAAGAAACAAAATAAATTTCATACCTGAAAGAAATGGAAATCTATGAATTGCCTAACAAATAATGCAAAATAATCATTTTAAAGAAACTCAGTGAGTTACAAGAGAACACAGATAGACAACTAAATGAAATCATAGAAGCAATCCATGAAGAAAATGAGAACTTCAACAAAGAGATAGAAATCATAAAAAGGAGTCAAATAGAAATTCTAGAGCTGAGGAACACAATCACAGCACTGAAAAATTTAATAGAGAACTTCAACAAGAGACTTAATCAAGCTGAAGAAAGTATCAGTGAACTATAAGACAAGTCATTCACAATTATTCAGTCAGAGGAACCAAAAGACAATAAGAAAGGAAAAGGATGAAGAAAGCCTACATGACGTATGGGACATCATCAACTGAACAAATATATGCATTATAGAAGTCCCAGAAGAAGAGAAAAAGAAAGAAGTAGACAGATTATTTAAAGAAATATGGCTGAAAACTTCTCAAATCTGGGGTGGGAAATGAACATTCATATTCATGAATCCCAAAGGACAAATAGATTGAACCTAAAGAAGTCTACATTGAAATACATTATAATTAATTTGTCAAAAGTCAAAGAGAAAATTTTGAGAAAAGCAAGACAAAAGTGACTCATCTTATACAAGAGAACCACCATAAGGCTATTGGTAGATTTCTCATCTTGCAGGCCTGGAAAAGAGCAGAAAGATACATTCAAAGTGCTGAAAGAAAAAAATACTGCCAACCAAGAATATTATAGCAGATAAAACTGTCCTTTAAAAATGAAGTAGAAATAAAATATTTTCCAGCCAAACAAAAACTGAGGTAGTTCATCATCAGTAGACCTGCCTTACAAGTGCTAAAGGGAGTTCTTTAAGTTGAAGTGAAAATATGGTAAACAACAACAGAAAAACATATGAAAGTATAAATGACACTGGTAAAGAGAAACAGAACTATAATCATAAAAATTTGTTAATGGATACACAATATAGACAAATACAGAATAATGTAATACTGTAATAATAATGGTACATAAATCACATTGAACCTCAGTATATAAGTTAAAGGCAAAAATATTAAAAATAACTATAACCATAAAAATTTGTGAATGGATACATAATATAAAAGTACGTTCTGACATTAGTAACAAAATGTGTGTAGTGGGGAAGTAAAAGTGTAGAGTTTTTGTATGTGATTGAAGTTTAAGTTACTATCAGCTTAAAATAGACTGTTATAAGAAGTTTTATGCAAGTCTCATGGTAACCTACAGTAGAAAGAAAACACCTAGAGTAGATACAAAAATGATAAGAAGAAAAGAATCAAAGCATATCAGTATATATACATCAAAGATCAAATGACAACCTAAAAAGGTTATGAAAACATCAAATCACAAAATAAGATGTAAAAAGAGGAAGAGAGGAACAAAAGATCTACAAAACAAACATCAAGCTCGTAGAAAAAGGGAGATTTGTTGTTACCAGACAAGGAGGTGGGGGAGGAGGGACTGGAGAAAGGTGGTCAGAAGATAAAACTTCCAGTTACAAAATAAACAAGTGCTAGGGATGTAATGTACAATATGATGACTATAGTTAACATTGCTGTATGATGATATATAGGAAAGTTGTTAAGACAGTAGATACTAAGAGTTCTCAAGATAGGAGCAATTTAAAAAATAATTTTATTGTATCTATATGATATGATGGGTTAACTAAACATACTGTGGTTATCATTTCACAATACATGTAAATCAAACCATCATGCTGTATACCTTAAGCTTATACAGTGAGATATATCAATTATTTCCCAATAAAACTGGGAAAAAATCTAGAAAACCAACAGGAAGCACTGAATCTTCATATTCTTTACACTAATAACAAACTATCAGAAAGAGAAATTTAGAGAAGAATCTCCTTTACAATTGCATCAAAAAGAATAAAATACCTAGGAATAAATTTAACCAAGGAGGTCAAAGTCCTGCTTATTGAAAACTACAAAACATTAACAAAAGAAATTGAAGAAGGCATAAATAAATGGAAAGATATTTCATGCTCATGGATTGGAAAAATTAATATTGTTAAAAAGTTCATACTACCCAAAGCAATATACAGACTCAATGCAATCTCTATCAAAATTTTCATTGTATTTTTCAAAGAAACAGAACAAACAGTCCTAAAATTTGTATAGAACCACAAAAGACCTTGGATAGACAAAGCTATCTTGACAAAGAAGAACAAAACTGGAAGCATCATGCTCCTTGATTCCAAACTATATTACAAAGCTATAGTAATCAAAAGAGTATGTTACTGGCATAAAAACAAACACATAGATCAATGGAATAGAATTGAGAGCCCAGAATTAAGCCTATACATCTATGGTCAATTAATTCATGACAAAGGAGCCAAGAATATACCAGTACAATACGGAAAGAAAAGAGTCTTCAATAAACAATGTTGGGAAAATTGAACAGCCACATGCAAAAGAATGAATCTGGACCACCATCTTACACCATACACAAAAATTAACTCAAAATGAATTAAAGACAAACCTAAAACCTAAAACCATAAAACTCCTAGAAGAAAACATAGGTAGTAAGCTCCTTGACATATGTCTTGGAGATGATTTTTTGAATCTCACAGCAAAATCAAAAGCAAGAAAAGCAAAAACAAACAAGTGGGACTACATCAAACGAAAAAGCTTCTGCACAGAAGAAATACCATCAACAAAATGAAAAGGCAACCTACTTGATGGGAGAAAATTATTGCCAATCATATATCAGATAAGGGGTTAATATGCAAAATATGCAGAGAACTCAATAGCAAAAAATAAAAAAAACAATTCTATTCAAAAATGGGCAAAAAATCTGAATAGATATTTTTCCATAGAAGACATACAAATGGCCAACAGGTACATGAAAATATGCTCATCATCATTAATCATCAAGGAAATGCAAATCAAAACCATGATGAAACATCACTTCACACTTGTCAGGATGGTTATTATCAAAAAGAGAAAAGTGTTGACAAGGATGTGGAGAAAAGGGAACTCCTGTGCACTGTGGGTGGGAATGTAAATTAGTGCAGCTACTATGGAAAACAGTGTGGAAGTTCCTCAAACAATTAAAAATAGAACTACCGTATGATCCAGCAATTCCACTTCTGAGTATTTGTCTGAAGAAAACAAAAACACTAATTTGAAAAGATATATGTACCCTCATGTTCATTGCAGCATTATTTACAATACCCAATTTATGGAAACAATCTAAGTGTGCATGAATGGATAAAGACATTGTATATATATGTAATTCAGCCAGGAAAAAAAATGAAATCTTGCCATTTGTGATAACATGAATAGACCTTGAGGGCATTATGCTAAGTGAAATAAGTCAGACAGAGAAAGATAATTACCATATGATATCTCTTATATGTGAAATCTGAAAAAAAAAGCTTATAGATACAGAGAACAGATTGGTGGTTACAAGAGGTAAGGGTGAGGGTGGGAAGTGGGAGAAATAGGTGAACTTTTTTTTTTTAGTTTAAATAAATTGAACACATTTTTTTAATAAAAGAAATATATCAAACTCTCTTGAAAGCAATGAAAGAAAAATAAATCAATTGGGATATATTCCTTGTTCGTGATCAAAAGGCACAATATTATTAGGATGTCAATTCTTCTTAAAGTGATTTAAAGAGTCAATGAATCTCAATAAAAATCTCAGCAAGCTATTTTGTAGATATCGACAAACTCATTTTAAACATTGAGTAGTCTAGACAAGACTGATAAAGAACAAGTCGATGAACTCACACTTACCAATTTCAAGATTTATTATAAAGCTACAGTAATCAAGAGAGCATGATAATTTAAAACAAATATACACATAAATAAATGGAACAAAATAGAGAGTCCACACATAGAACTATGCAAATACAGACAACTTGAATTTGGTTAAAGGAATAAAGACACATCAACACAGAAAAGATAGTCTTTTTAGTCATCATCAACGCATGATGAGAGTGCAAATAGGCAATCATAAGGAAATAAATGAACAAAGATATAAACTTTACACCTTAGACATAAATTAACTCAAAATAATTCATTGTCTTAAATACAAAATCCAAAACTATAAAAATTATAGTGGAAAACTTATTGCCAGAAAATTGTGAAGCTAAGCATAGTGTCATCATATGATGCAGCCAGTGTATTTGTACCCCAGTGTATTTGCCCAACAGGTGTGAAAATATACCATTTGAAAACCACCAAGAACACATAGAAAGGAGATTGAATAACAATGGGCAAAACCTGGAAGGAACCAAGATGTCCTTTAATAGGTGAATGACAACCAAATGAGGCACAGTTAGTGGAGATACTTGAGGTACACGTGGGCTGCAGGCATAGGGTAAGGAAACACAAGTTTAGACAGAGGCTAGAGAAACAGTAAATGAGAACACTGGTTATCTAGATAGACTGGAGGCACACAGAATGTAGACCAACATAGGCTGGGATAGGCTGAAACACAGGAGACACCCTGGAGGGTGGGTGGAATGAGATGCAGATGAATGGAGTGAGACATTTGAGGTCTAGTATCAACTGCAGTCACAGTAGGTAGGGACACCCAAGGACAGATATATGCTGCAAGCACAGAGCAGAATGGCCATAGTTACTTGACATGGGTCTTAGGAACAGAGGATGGAGACTCGCGTGGGTTGGCATGGGCTGCAGGAACAAAGGGAAACAAACAAACACCATACTGCTGGATCCCAGGAGGATGGGACAGATTTCCTTGGTGAACATGCTTCCCATCTTCCTACCTGGGCCAGGTTGATGAGTTGGAACCTGCTGAGTCTATGTGACAGGAGTTCTCGTAGTTTCTGCCATTCTCCCTCCTTTCTGGCTGTAGGAAACCTGACCTGTCTAATAGCACCAGAGACTGAATTACTGGTGCCATGTATTGTGCAGTGCATGCTACATAGACTAATAAAGGCTTGAATAAATAAGCAAGTGGAAAAAACAATCAGTTATGTTTCTATACAGTAACAATGAACTATCCAAAAAGGAAAATTAAGAAAACCATCCCATTTACAATAGCATGGAAAAGAATAAAACACTTAAGAATAAACTTAACCAAGGAGGTGAAAGACTTGTACACTGAAAACTATAAAACACTGATGAGAAAAGTACAGAGGACACAAATAAATGGAATACATCCTGTGTTTATGGATTGGAAGAATTAGTATTGTTAAAATACCTATACTACCCAAAATGACTTACAGATTCAATGCCATCAATATCAAAATCCAAATGGCATGTTTTACAGAAATATAAAAAACAATCCTAAAATTAATATGGAACCACAGAAGACCCTGAAGAGCTAAAGTAATTTTGAGCAACAAGAATAAAGCTGGAAGCATCACACTTTCTGATTTCAAAATATATCACAAAACTACAGTAATCCAAATAGTAAGGTACTGGCATAGACATATAGACCAGTGGAACAGAATAGAAAGCCCAGAAATAAACCCATGCATATCCAAGTCAACTGATCTTCAACGGAAGTTTCAAGAATAAAATATAGGGAAGTGATAATGTCTTCAATAAACGGTCTTGGGAAAACTGGATATCCACTTACAAAATAATGAAACCAGACCCTTATCGTACACCATACACAAAAATCAACTCAAAATGGATTAAAGACTTAAATGCAGGCCCTGAAACTGTAAAACGTTTAGAAAGAAACTTAGGGAAAAAGCTCCTTGACATTGGCCTTGGCGATGATCTCTTGTTTATGACTCAAAAGCACAGGCAACCAAAGTAAAAATAGACAAATGGGATTCCATCAAACTATAAGGCTTCTGTAGAGTAACGGAAACAGCCAACAAAATGAAAAGGCAACCTGTGGAATGGGAGAAAATATTTGCAAACCATGTATCTGACAAGGGGCTAATTTCCAAAACATATAAGGAACTTACGCAACTCAATAGCGTCAAAAGAAATAATCTGATTAAACAATGGGGGCAAAAAAACTGAATAAACATTTCTCCAAAGAAGACATACAAATGGCCAACAGGTCCATGAAAAAGGGCTCGATATCACTAACCATCAAGAAAATGCAAATCAAAATCACGAGATGCTATCTCATACCCGTTAGGATGGCCGTTATATAATATAATGTGTGTGTATATATAATATAATGTGTATATATATATATATATATATACACATATATATGATAGCCAACATATATATATATATATGTGTGTGTGTGTGTGTATACACACAGACACACACACACACACACACATACACATATATATATAAAACAAGTATTGGAAGGATGTGGAGAAAAGGAAACAATTATGCATTGTTGGTTAGAATTTAAACTGGTATAGCTACTATGCAAAACAGTATGAAGGGTCCTCAAAAAATTAGGAAGAGAATACCATATAATCCAGCAGTCCCATTTTTGGGTACATATCCAAAGAAATTGCTATCAGGATTTCAAAAAGATATCTGTACTCCCATGTCCATTGCAGAATTATTCACAATATCCAAGACATGGCAGCAACCTAAATGTCCATCAGTGGATGAATGGATAAAGACAACGTGTTTATGTATACAATGGAATATTATTCAGCCTTTAAAAAGAAGGAAATTCTGTTATTTGTGACACCATGCATGGATCTGGAGGACATTATGCTAAGTGAAATAGGCTAGACACAGGGCAAACACTAGGGGATACCACTTATATGAGGAACCTAAAATAGTCAAATTCATAGGAGCAGACAGTAGAATGGTATTAGGTTGATGCAAAAATAATTGTGGTTTTTGCAATTATTTGTAACCTTTTAAACCACAGTTACTTTTGCACCAACCTAATAGTTGCCTGCAGGGAAAGGGAGGGGGAAACAGGGAGATATTTATCAAAGGGCAACAGCATTATCACATAGCTCAATATTCACCCAGGAAATAGACCTTAAGTATTCTCATCACCCCCGCACACAAAGAAGTAGAGAGGACAGTAGGAAATGTTTGAAGGTGATGGGTATGTGTATGGCACACATTATGGTGATGGTTTCATGGATGTATATTTATTTCCAAACTGATCAAAGTACACACATTAAATAAGTACAGCTTTTTATATGCCAATTATACCTCAATAAAGTGTTGGTGTTTTTATTTTTAAAGAATGGTGAAAGTGAACATCCTTGCCTTCTTTTCAATCATAGGGAGAAAACATTTCAGTCTTTCACCATCTGGTAGAAATGATTTAGTAGGTTCTAGGCACTGTTTTAGGTGCTGAGTATAGAGAGAACGGAGTGTCTGGGTTTGCTGAACCACAAAATCATTGCAGCCCCAACTTTCTCCTCCTGCCCCCTTCCTGACACCGCACCCAGGGAGGATTCTTATGTGTGACTAATCGGGGTTTCAACACTAGGGCTGCCAAACTCACCTAGGTTTCATTAATAGACAGAGGAAATCACAAGAGGCCATGCTGTCTGCACACTCAGGATTGGGGTTGGACTTTTTGGCCTTCTTTTGACCCTGTAGACAGAAGATGCACGATCAGGGAAAAGGCTGGCATCATTTTGGCTCAGCTTGTCTGTTACTCTGAACAAGCAAGGGAGTCTTTGATCCATGGGGTGAGTACAGAGGGGGTGCATACTATGTCCAGTTTTACAAACTCAAAACCCCCTATTGGCACTGGCCGGCACAATTACCAAAGAAAGGAATGAAAGAAAGTAACAGCCATGCCAAGCTGAAGAACTAGTCCTCGTGTGAACCTTGTTTATTTCGTTAGTGCAGCTGGGCAAGCCAGGTTTTCTCCTTGATTTTTTTTTTTTTTTTTGTATCTCTCTACTCTTAAAAAAAAAAAAGTTAACTTTAAAACATGAGGCAACCAAAGTTTTGGGGGCAGGGGAAGGTAACTTGTCCAAGGCCACACAGCTAAGAAGTGTCAGAGTCAGGACTCAGACTCACGTCTGAATACCTAAACGCCAGGGACCTTTTATCAAGCTCCTAAATTAACTCTAGCTGGGCTGTATAGTCAGCTGGGAGCTAAATTAGAATTGGGCTTTATTCCATCTTTCCTATTCCTCAGGTGGTAAAAACGCATCTTGAGAACTTGGTGAGAGCAGTGTCTCCCTGCAAATCGGGGAGACAGCTGAGTCGGTTACTGGGGCAGAGACAACAGGCATGCCTGGTGTGGGGACAGAGAGCAGTTTCCAGGCTCTCGGCCTCACATGGAAAGGTTCTGGCTCAGGTAGTAGATGGCCATCAGCTGTGTAATCAGATGGCCATCTGCTGTGGCTGGGTGGCCATCAGCTGTTACTGGTTAGCCATTAGCCACTAATATAACTGCCATGGCTATGCAATGGGGTTGGTTGGTTGGTAGGTAGGTAGAGAAGCGGACGGCGGGTTGCGGCTGGCAAATGTGGTTAGCAAGCAGATTGAGGCTCGCGGATCATGTTGATCCTACTTCCTGTGTCTTGACCAGCCGCCAGTGAGAATATAGTGGTAAGACTCCTCTATCTGTGGCTCTGTTGTTGTTCCTTTGTGTCCTCACCATATTCTGCATTCTTGTGCGGGGAGCTGGAGCTGAGACCCTGCATGACACTTGGTGGAGTCCCATCACAGCTGCCTGACAACACGCCTGTTCCATATCTGAAGGGAAAATGCTGCAGGAGAATAAGTGCGTGCTCTCACCGCCTCTCCCAGTTTCCTTATCTGATGAATGATTTAGGGAGGAGACAACTCAGAGAGGCCAACTTTACGCACATGAAAGAAGACCTTCTGAAAGTGACTTTCCTGGATTATTTATGAAGATGGAGAGGAAAGAGGCTTAGAAATAAAGACTTGTGCAGAAAGGAACCAGGTAATGCAAAGGCAAGGGGAAAAACGGAGGGATTGAGAGAGGAGAGGGGGACGAGAAAGAGGCCAGGACTTGCTGCTGTGAAGTGTGGAGTTGGGGCATCAGTGAGGTCAGGAGAAGGCAGCTGGCAGCTACTGAGTGAATGGCACAGCCTGCTTTCTGCCACCATTACAAGCTGTGCAGCTGGCATCTCAGTTTCTGTTGGGAGGAGATACGTTTCTGTTGATGCTCATGTTCAAGTTGACCCCAGCTGATGATGGAGGGGCCTTCTATCCGCCCTTCTGGTTCTAACATCAGAGAATCCCACAAGGTGAAAGCAACTGCACTTTTTCTGCCATGATGTGTAAAACGTGTCATCTAGCCTGTGGGATTTTGTCCTTCTCAAGTGACCTTCCACACACATCCTGTGGGATCTTCCTCTGCTTAGCCTTTTGTCCTTTTTTTTTTTTTAATTTATCTGTCCCCTCTCGTCAGGCACCTTCTCTTTCCGCTTAAAACCAAAACTCCCTTTTCCTTAAGCTTGCTTAACCTATTTAAGCCTCAGTTTGCTCAAATGTCAAAATGGAGCTAGTCTGTCTCCGTTGCTGGCTTTAGAGAGGTGGAATAAAGTGGCATTGGGTAGCAGGACCAGCTCCCGGGAGGTTTCAGTCAGTGGGCATGTCTTGCCTTCCTTTCTTTGCAGCCTTGCTTCTAAAAGTGTGCTGTCCAGTGTGATAGCCATTAGCCACAGGTAGCTACTGATGCTTGAAATGTGGCCAGTCCAATTTGAGATGGCCTATGTGAGAAGCATCATGATTGCATTCTAACACTTGCAAGCCCCTTACTTGTTTTTGAAACTCCTGCTCTAGGCCCATGTTCAAATCCAGTTTCTTTTTTCCATTTATAACATCTTGATTCATATTGCATGATCTCCTCCTGAAATAGTTCCAAAGTGAATTTTATATATGCCACATGTTATGTACACACACACACACACACACACACACTTAAAATAATAGCTTTATTGAGATATAATTTACATACCACAAACTTCATCCCTTTAAAGTGTACACCTCAATGGTTTTAAGAATATTCAGAGGGTTGTACAACCATCACCATGACTTAACTCCAGAACATTTTCAGCACCCCAAAAAGAAACCCTGTAGCCGTTCCAGTTACTTCCCATTCCCCCCTCCCCTCAGCCCCCTGGCAACCACTAGTCTGCTTTTTATCTATGGATTTACTTTTGCAGGATATTGCATATAAATGGAATCATACAATATGTGGCCTTTCGCATGGTTTATATTTTATATGAGACCTTCCAAGTTATAACCTCCGCATTTGGTGACAATCCATGAAACGTATTGCATGTGACGCAATGAAAGCAAGTGCACGGAAACTTAATTTTATTCATATGCATGTACCCCTATGACCACTTGGGAAATCGATATTGTCTCCATTTCACAGGTGAGGAACCTAAAGCGCAGAGAGGTTACCCAGGTTGGTGTATTTCCCCCCTAATCTCCAGTGTTAAGGTACGTGAGAATCGTTTTCATCTTTTTCTTTCCTCTGAACCAAGGAGAGTATCTGACACACATGTATATATTTGTGAAATGGATGAAAGATCCAGGCAATGAATCAGCTGAGATCCTGGTGGTGGGAGAGGGCAGTGGTGTCTGAAGCCCAGGTATGAGCCAGCCAGACCTCAGGCTGCCTACGCTGTGACTGACACTGAGCAGTAGCGCAGGCCCAGCAGGCTTTGTCACCCGTGCTGTGTAGTATGTGCTGCCTGCCTGCCCTGGAGACACTCTGAGCGCTGTCAATTCTGGCTCTCCTCCTCACTGGACCATTAGTGTGCCACTGGGGTGCAGCCGCGGCACCTACCAGGGCACTCTTGGGGGCTGCACGCTCCGGGAACACAACTTTTTACAAATAAGACAGATAGAAATAGGAACCCAGGGGGGACTTGGGTCACCCAGAGTAATTGAAAGTATGAATTGATTTTTCAGCTGGAGACAGTGTTGATGGCCTGCTTCTCATTTGTGCTTCACTGAGCCTATTACCTCATGTGGAAAATTAACAGGCAAATGAACCCCTCCTCACAGCCCAGGCTGGAGGAATGGACGAGGCTCCTGCTTAGAATGCAGTCTTAGGGTAGAAAGGAGGCTGGCTACAGGGCCTGGGCAGCGGGGAGACCCATGTACCAGGTACCTGGGAATATTTTGAGCCTGCACGTGGGCCACATTGTCACTCAGGGCAACAGAAAGGGAGCACTTGTCATTCACCAAGATCCGTGGCTTTACGGTGACTGTGTTGTGACAGCCAGGGGGGAAGGTGAGTTAGACAAAAATAAACAGATCAGTAGGAGCTCCATCCACTGGCAAGGGTGCCCCCTTTCTCCCAGAATTCTGGAAACATCGGTTTTATCCATTGTTTCTGCCTGTCTCTTCCCCATTGCTTGAGGTGTCATCTTCTGGCTTCTGATCAGATCACTTGCTTAAATCTGTAGTGCAAAGGTCCTCTGCTCTACCCGTTACTGTCCCCTCCCGCCCCTGCTCCCCCTGCTCGTCTTGTCCTGCTCCTCTGTATTCTCTCTATTCCAGACACAGTGATTTCCCGGTGTCATTCAGCCTCAGGGTCTTTGGAGTTTCCTCTGCTTTGCATCTGTGTCCCTCACTTTTTCTCTGAACTAAACTCCATTCAGTTTAAATGTTACTTCCTTGGGGAGGCATTTTCTGATTTCACACCTTTCACCTCAAACCATGATATGGTCTTAATCTCCTAGATTTCTCTATTAATAGCACTTGTCAAAACAGCAATTAAATAATTAGTCTGTAATTGGTTGTTTAATGACTGCCTTTCCTGCTACACTGTTAACTCTGAGGGAGCAGGGACTGTCAGTCTCATTCACCCTTGTATCTCCAGTGTCAAGCACATTGCCCGGGATAGAGTAAATCCTCAAAAAATGTATTGGACGAATGAATAGCTTTCTTGTTTTTTTGCCTTGGCAGGTGGTTCTTTCTGAGAGTTAAAGCTGGCATTTCCAGCTGAAACTAATTACTATGTAAATTTTCTTTTGAGAATCACATTAGAACCCACATATAAACCAGAGTACCACACAATCTAATCTTGGTGCAGTGTCACATGCAAACAAGCCCAGTTCAATACCAACATAAACATTCCTGCCATTTCTAGCTGATTTTTCTCTCCCTGCCCTGACCTAATGCCTAACGCCTACATTTTGTTCAGAAGATTGACTTAACTCTGTCTCCTTGATTGAGCTGGGTGTGCAATGACAGTCCTCACCCACCAAAAATGGTAGATTGATTAGTTAGAAGGCTCTTGCTATAATACAGGCAAGAAATGATGGTAACTGGGAAACCCAAGAGGTGGGCACATTTAAGATATTTTTTAGGAGGTAAAACTGATAAGAGATATCAAGGTCATTAGGGTTGACACACCCTAATGGACATCACCATCTAGGTGATGTCCACATTGTTCATGGTAATTTTATTATCCTATTTTCTGGGAATTAATTTTTAAATGGTCACGTGATTCAATCCTGTCTGATTCTGAGACATGAGAAGTGCAATGAGGGCTTTTGGGGGGAAAATAACCTTCCTCTTAAAGAGAGAACCACAAAAGGAAACAGTATCACTCCTTTGCTGGATGTGAACCAAGCACTTGTTCCCCGAAAGTAGTCTGTGACTACTTGTATCTCTGACTTGACTGCTACATGATTGGAGGGGACAGCCACGGGAAGGCAGAGATGTGGAAAGAACTGGCGCCCTTGCTGACATTGTTGAGTTGCTGATTGCCGTACATGGATTTCTGAGTATGTGAGAGAATGAACTTTCTCTAGTCCTTAGGCCATTTGGTTGGATTTCCTATTACTTATAGCAGAAATCACCCTGAACGATACAGGGGGGATAGCGGTAGCTCAGTGAGCACAAAGGTATGTTTGTCTTGCTGAAGGCTTTCCAGTAACCGGGACTGTGGACAGCACCATCATGTCGCTGAGTTACCTTGTAGGGCTGGGGTGCCCAGTTTCCCTTCTGAGCTGCTCAGGGATGGAGCTGAGGCAGCAGGTGGAGGCCTCAATATGTCTAGTTGGGAAGGGGTGGAAAATGACCCAGATTAAACATTCCTCTTTTGGGCTTTCAAGCTACGCTGAAATGGAAAGTTAGTTACTTACTGATTGATTTATTTTTAATCAGCTTATGTTCTACTCTTACTCTTCTTAGATAATATATTTTGAGGAATTTCCCCCAACCCCCAAAGAAATACTGTATTATAGTAATAGCAAGAGAAATCAACATGTAGGAAAGGGCAGAAAGAATCTTCCGTTAACCCACAACCAACACAAATTGTTTTCTTTGCCTATGCTTCCTTGAAATTCTTGTTCATATTCATGCAAAAATACACAGAACGGTAATCACAGCCCAGGCATCATTAATTTTTTATCGAGGTATGACATTCTTGCTGTGAAATGCCCAGATCTCTACAGCTTGATGATTTTTCACATGTGTTCACTTTTGTAGCCACCCCCCAGTCAAGATATAAAACACTTGACCGCGTATCATTCTGTCACTTGATTTTTAAATTCTATGTCATATCAGAATCATGTTACCCTGCTGTTTATCCTAAGAATTTTTTAGTATGCTGCATGGCCTTCACACTGCTGACTATTAAAGCCTTTAAAAATTCAATCAGACGGCTGCAACACAGATATCTGAGCCAACCCACATCACTGGACATTAAGGTGGTTTAAAATTATTCTAGATCATTAACAATGCTTCAACGATCTGTATAGCAGAAGTCGGAATGATACGGGGGTAGAGCCTGCAGGCCGGATTCTGCCCACATACCCATTTTGTTAGGCTTGCGTGGTGTTGGCACACACAGAATTTTAAAGAATTCATGAGTTATGTCATACACTTTTAAAACTTGAGAGAGCTCACGTGGAAATCTGGATTTCTTGCCTCCTTGATAAAACAGAAGGTCTGGTCACATTCCGAGCAGTGGTGGTCACGTGGGGATGAGAAGGGGCTGCCCTCCTGGGAAGGGGCACATGCTCCCCAGTTTGCCACAGTCCCTTTGACTCCCAACTTTTCCTTCGATCAAGTCTGTTTACTAATTAACAGCATCTGCGTGGGTCCAATAGGCACTTGCCTTTGCGATCCCTGGCAGATGGCTTCTTTTTTCCTGATGCTTATAAAGATGTCGTTTAGGCATGAGGTTGCTGATAACCCCAAGGACATGATAAATAGAAGCACATTCAGAGCTGCAGAGTGAAAAAGAGCAGGACTGTTGTGTTCAAGGTGCCTCAGCAGCAATCACTGCCCATGACTCTGGCCTGGTCACATCCTCTGTGGGCCTCAATGTTCTCAGGCTTCAACGAAGAACAATGATGCCACTTCATGGAGCAATTATGAAGATCTATTAGAGCTTAACACACAGTAGGCAATCAATAAAGGGTGGCTAAGTAAAACAAATATATTGAAAATTGTTCTTTATGGTTAATTTATTCAATTCTAGTTCTTGAATAGCCACATTTATTTTCATAAAAATAAGATTTAATTTCCTCCAAATTTGCGGTTCATTCAAAAGGCCTCAAGAGACACCTATAAAGTTTTAATAACAGCAACAATAATAATGATAAGTGCACAGGATTTAATAATGTTGTGTCTGAGTGTCTAAAGAGTGACCTTAATAGTATGATTTACCTGAGATGGTAAATTAAAACTGTGCTGCATTGCTCCACCATCCTACGGAGGTTAAAACAGGAGAGAGCTGGTCCTTAGCATTGATGGTAGAGCTGATGTTTCTTTAGGAGATCATGATCACCAGCTACTCTGTTTGGCCTTTCCAGTTGATTTAAACAGGTCCAGAGGTTTTGTGGGGACGATCTCTAGTAATACACACAATTTTGAGAGCATAAAGTATTGACTTCTGTAGAAGAAAACTTTTCTTGAAGATAGTTTGTCTATCTCTTAGTTCATGGTCCCACCCACCTACTGGAAACCTAAGCCATACTTATCTTTTTTACCTCCTCCACATCTAATCCATCAGTAAGTCTATTAATTCTCCTTCCTAAATATCTCTCAATTCAATTTACTTCTCTCCATCTAGATCAATACCACCCTCCTCTAAGCCACAATGCATTCTCTACACAGCAGATAGGGTGATCTTCTAACTACTCCTCTCATATCACATGACCCTAATTCTTAAAATTCTCTCATGACTCCTATTTCACTTCAAATAAAATCCAGTCTCCTTATCTTAGCACACAGGCTCTGCATGATCTGTCCCTAACTTTTCGTCCAACTTCATCTCATGTAACGCCCCCCCTTCAATATACTCCAGCAACATTGATCACCTTTCACACCAAATACCCAGCTCAGAGGCTTTGCACATGCCTTACCTCTGCCTGGAATCCTGGCCTTTACCCCACATTCTTCATCTTTCTTTGTAAGGTTGGCTTCTTTGGGTCTCAGGTTAAAAATCATGTTTTCACCCTAAGGAAGCCTTTATTTCCCTGTCTTGTAACATCCTATGCCCTCATGCCCCTCACACACTCTGCAGTGGTTTTGTTTCCCTGTTGATGATCTGTTTCCCCATACTAATGTAAGTTTCACAGGAACTGAGACCACGCCTCTCTCATTTACCAGTTTATGTCCCCAGCTGCTAGCACATTGCTGGGCATATGAAGGACTGACAATTAAGTTTGTGAACTTGTTGCAATGATGTTGCTAACCTTTTTTGATACCAGAGGGATTATTCATGATGAATTTGTACCAACTGGACAAACAGTTAACCAAGTTGACTATTTGGAAGTGCTGAAAAGGCTGCGTGAAAAAGTTAGACAACCTGAACTTTTCACCAACAATTCATGGCTCTTGCATCACGACAATGCACCAGCTCACAGGGCACTGTCTGTGAGAGAGTTTTTATCCAGGAAACAAATAACTGTATTGGAACATCCTCCCTACTCACTTGACCTGGCCCCCAGTAACTTCTTTCTTTCCCCAAAGATATAGGAAATATTGAGAGGAAGGCATTTTGATGACATTCAGAACATCAAGGGTAATACAACAATAGCTCTGATGGCCATTCCAGAAAAAGAGTTCCAAAATTGCTTTGAAGGGTGGACTAGGCACTGGCTTCCCAACGGGAGTACTTCGAAGGTGACCATAGTGATATTCAGCCATCAGATATGTAGCCCCTCTTCTAGAATGAGTTCATAAACTTAATTGTCAGACCTCATATAGTAGGCATCAATAAATTTTAATTGAATGAAAGAAAGAAAGGATGGATGTAACTGCTGTGAGAAGTCAAAGTAGTCTCAGGAAAGTTTTTCTAGAATGTGATAGCTAGAAAGAACTTTAACCTACCCAGCTATACCAACATGTGCTTTGCGTTTGATATTGCTCACAGAGAGAAGTCGAAGAGTCTACAAATATTGAGAGCCAGAGACCAAGATATTGTCAGCTTATCTCTAGTATTGTCCAGGGAAAGTCCTGGGTTTCACACCAATCATCACTTACATTTTGAAAATTAATGATTCAGCCTTTGGTTTATTAGTCAGTATCCTGTAAATTTGATTAGCATGTGTTAGAGCTCTTGAACCTGATTTGACACATCTAACCAGTTGAGGGTGTAATGCACCTTGATCTCTCACTGGTGCTCAGCCCCGGTGACTGATTATGTGGCTCTGACCCAACTCTCACTCTACTCTCACTCAGGACATTTAGCTCTGGTCCTGCCTTCTCTCTCACCACTTTCTGACCTTGGGGCTTCCTTCTCTCAGCTTCTACACATCTCCCATTGTGTGCCTTGATGTAGTAAACTCAATGGACAGATTTCAAACTTAAGAACCGTTAAGTCAGGATACATCTTCATATCTATAAACTGAAATTACCTTGTATTTAGGTTGACAATGTCTTGGACAACATGATGCCAACATAGTCGGCTGCCCCTGTTGGTGAAATGTGGTACCACAACCCAGCTCTATTACATGTTAGATGTGTCCAGGTGGAAAAATAGTAAGAAAGCAAAATTCTGGGAGCTCTGAAGCGGGACTTGAGAACTGTTCAGATGTAGAAGATTACCGAGTTCTGGGGAATAGGAATAAGACAAAATTAATAAAATTAGATGGTCTGCAAAAGAAAAGTAAATGTATAAATGTGAGGAGTGTGAGGAGTATCTTTTTTAGGGTCAAGGACAGCTAGTTCCCTTCCATTATTCTGGAAAATATGGAGGAAATCACTCTCCCTGGTCTTTATTTTCAGCTCCCCGGTCTGGGTTTAGTCATTATTTCAAGACCACAGAGACCTTCTACTGGGATCTTTTTCTGTGATCTGATGGTTTGTAACTCATGAGAATGAGAATGCTTAGAATCCCAGATCAGACTAGTCTGGCTCTGATTGTTGCTGCATGCTTTCGTATCCAGGCCTACACTAATGTGTACTCTTAGGGAAGGTTGTGAAGTTAAACATGTTTATTATCTATGAACTTATTCTCTCTTGTCTGCACCATACACCCCTCTCTGAACCTCTACACTTCCTCTTCCCTTAGGCCCACTACCCTCATATTTGTAAAAGGAACAAAATAAAAATAGGGGTAGTAATAATAATGATGATGGTATCAGTTAGTATTCACTCAAGAAAAAAGAAATTACAAAGCCCTGGGTTCAAATCCCAGCTTTAGCATGTGTTAACTGTGCTTCAGTTTCCTTTTAACAATAAGAAAATTGCAAGGTTATTGTGAGGATTCCATAAAAGTATTCAGAGTGCCTTTTATATTGTCTGCACCCATTATCTTTTCCCTTTCTGAAGTATATTTGTATGTTTTAAAGTTATCTGGAGAGGCAAGGATTAAAAACAAGGAATGCTGCTTTAATGGTGCAATTTCAGGCAGTGGGTGGCCTAGATATTTTTGGATTGTGGCTTCTCCACGTGCTCCTGACATTGTAACATGGAGGTGACTTCTTACTCTGCCTGTGTGTAATGGCAGCTGGACTTCGCACTATGGTTTCAGCACGATGAACATTCCTAGTGCTTGGCTCTTGCCTATGTAATTGATCCTGTTCAAAGACATGATAGAAAAGAGATTCTCTGATTAAGTTTTGTTCAGTTTTATTAAATATTACTTGAATCCATTCCTTCTTCTCCAGCCCCTCACCTCTGTCATGGTTCAGGAATTCATAATTCCCTACATGCATCATTGCACCTGCCTTCTAATGGGTCTTCCTGCTGCTGGGTGCTTCCTCTCCTGTTCATCATTCACACAGCAGGCAGAGTGATTTTTCAAAAGCATGCATATGATTCTGTCAACCCTTTACTTAAGACCCTTCAGTGGCAATGTGCTTTCCAGCCATGGTGGTTCTCAGCCTCTGGTGTCATAACATGCTGGCTTGTCACATCAGTTGTAAGGCAGATTTATTCATCCTTCCATTTAACAAATATTATTGAGCATCTGCTATGTGTCAGTTACTATTGTAGGTGTTTGAGGGGTACATCAGTAAAAAACAAATCTCTGTATGTTGCCAGAAACTTGTTAGTAATAAGAGTTAAGTCCTGAAATTATGAATGTTTTATCTGCTTGAATATATAGTGCATATATGTTTATTTCTACAGTAGCATTGCTCTAAATCAATAGTACGTTGCGGGGCTCCTCCATGGGGAGTGGAAGGGGGGATTTATAGCTGGTAGTCAGGGCATGGGGTATAAATCTCAGCATGCCTTGGGCAGTGTGTATCTGAACAGTATCCCTTAAAGCTCTTTCATATTCATTTAACTTCCCACCAGTAGGAGGGTTTGGGTCAGAGATAACTGAAATGTGTAAATAATTTTCTTACAAGGTCAGAGGTGCTATCCTTCTTGGAGGAGTGACTAAGTCCATATTGTAAATGGAAAACGAGGAGTGAAGGAAGAATTTGGTGGAACCATCAGATTCCTGCTAACAGATTACACTTCTCAGAATTTAGAAAGGTACATTTCTTGGTATTTGATGAAAATAGACATGGTCTTATGATAAGAAATGTGAAAACAGTGGTATTGGTGTGTAACAGTGGTATTCAATGTGTAACAGTGGTATTCAATCACCGGTATCCAAGCACATTGGAGGATGGGATAGTTTTGGAGGAAAAGAAAAAGCTTTGTGTAGGCATTTGTCTCATTTTGTCCATGAGTGAGGGGGGAATGGACAAAAATGACATGGAGAAAAAGACTTTTACTATCTATACTCGTAAGACAAGAAAATTCTCAAGAGAGCCAAATAGGAGCCAAGTCCTGATAGATTTCCTGCAAACATTAGAATTGCTCCCTATTACAAAGTGGACTTCCAATCGATTCATATTGTTTACAGCCTTGACTTTGAGCCACATGCCCAATTCATCTCATGCTCAGAATGAAGATTTTCTTCTAATTCTTTCAACTTCTGATGTTGGGACTTGTCTTCCCACTTATGACATCAAAAGTGATGCTTGACACAACTTGTGGCATCTTCAGGAGGGAGAAAGTAAAGTGTCCGAGAAGCTGCTCTTACAAGGTTTTTATAGAAAGGTGTGAAAGGGAAAACTTGAAGGTAACACAGATATGGCTTGTTGAAAGCAGCTGGGCTAGGAATCCACAGGTGGTGTTGGATAGAGACTTCCTACGTGGTTTTCTTCCCAGGATACTCAGTATGGCTAGTTGGTGGTTCACTAGGGCAGGATTCACTGAGGTGTAAGGACTAACCAACATCACACGTATCCCTAGGATGTATTTCAGTGTTTTAAAGCAGGAAACAGAAGTAGGGGCTCAAAGCCATGAGTCATTCAAGGGGACATAAGGAAGAAGAGTATAGTAGACAAGTCAAAGGGTCCAGAGCCTGTGATTTTTCTGGTGTTGGGGTAACTTTGGGGGATTTTGCCACAAGGTTCTCAGAGACAGAGCGTATTAGAGAACTGGGCGCCTCCCTATCCTTTCCTGCCCCCATAAATAGAGCTGGGTAATTTTCTCTCTCCCAAAGGGCCTCTGTACAGTCAATTTGGTTCTTGCTGTCAAGGCTTCAGTGCCTGTGCTCTCTCCAAAAGTGGGTGCATGTGGTCAAGGACCATTCTGGGCTGACCCTCACTTTGTAATTAACTCTCTTTACTAGCATCTCACTTGCTTCTGATGGGGGCAGTGCTCACATTTGTGTTTATGTATGTAACTGCCAAACAGGGCTGGGCCAGCTGTTTGTTGGCATCCTAATTGTCTCCAATCACAGGAAAATGAATTACAGTGAGGAAAGTAATGAGGAGTGGAGCACCCTGGCCGCCAGCCAAAGGCTCCATACTGTCAGCTGTAAAGCCCGCAAATCTGCCATCAAAGCAGGGCACTTGAGGTCTCCAAGGAAGTTAGAAGCTGATGCCAACCTGCTTAAGGAGGGCGGTGGGGTCGAGGGGAGGGGATCGGGACTGGGGAAGGGGAGCACTTGAGTGAGGGAGAGAGAGGAGAGATTCAAGCACTTTCTCTTCTTTGTGACCTCTCTTTCTCCTTCTTTTTCTTCTCTCGTATCTCAGGATCTCCAGCAGCCTCCGATGCCATCCTAGCCATGATCTGGAGAGCACAGGGAAGTAAAGAGAGGGCAAGGCAGGGCACGAAGAAGAGGTTGGTTGATAAAAGGGGTCTGCAAGGATTTATGTGATAAAGAAGAACAAAAACATCTCACAGAACACGTTCTTCAGCTCGCCTTGAGTTTGTTGTCGCTACTGTTGTTATGGCGACGGGGCTTCTAGTGGAGCTGGCCTCTACGCTGAGGTTGTGGCTGCTCCTGGTATAGTTATTTCAATGCTGGGCATTCCAGTGATGAGCGACAATAGGCATGGAAGCCCTAGCGCTTTAACTCAAGGTTACCTTCTCTGAGTGAAATTAGGAAGAATAAAAATGTCACAGAATGAGATCAACGCTCTGTAGAAATGGCCCACGAGGTCGTAAAATGGGCAGTTAGTAAAAGGCAGTCAGTGAAAAGGAGTTTAGGAGAACCCAGACTATCAAGCCTCAGTCAAGCTGGAGAATTTCACATATTCATGTACATCTACTTGGCTGCGGTTGACACCTAACTGCAGGTTGATACTTGAGGGAGATTTGCCATAGAGAAGATGGATCTGCAACGAACTTACAGGGCGGGGGCGGAGGGTTCTCTTATGGACAGATTTGTCACTGAGTTCTGAGAGTTGTCCAGGGAAGAAGGGTGAAAATCGGGAAGACAGAATATTCTTGACCTAGAGAAGCACTCCTGTTGTAGGCAGAGATGTTTCGCAGTGGTTGGGTATAACGTTTTTCAGGACTGTTCAGTTTCCATTGATGGATCGACCCATGAATTTATCCCATAAATATTTATTGAGTACCAACTGTATGACAGACACTTTGCTAGTCCCTGAGAATAGAGAAACGAACAAAAGAGATACAGCCCCTATCCTCGTTGAGCTTTCAGTTGAGCAGAAAATAGAAAGGGTTATGCAAGAAAGTCCTGAGCATCGTGTGTTTCAGGCAGTGAGACAGGGAGAGTGGCAGGAGATGACACCGGTGAGGAAGGGGAGGCCCAGGTCAGGTAGGACCTTTTCTCGGTGCTAAGGGGATAGGGCCCTATTCTGAGGGCAACTGTGGCAAGCAGAACTTTTTTGATTGCACGTGAAAGAAAATGAACTTGAATAATGTGTGGTCAAAAAGGCAATTTACTGGCCTGGAATCCAAGGAAGAGATGAAAGCTGAACACTGATGGGAGGATCTGAGAGGAGGTTGCACTGAGCATGACACTAGGATCAGGAGCTTGAACTTGGCTAGGAATTTCCCTGCCTGCTCACGTTGCTGACTTCTGCCTCTCTATATGCTTTCTCAAAATGGTAGAGAAAACAGACACATATCGCTTCTGAGTTTTACCATGTAGCCTCGACCCCTGGAGAAGAACTCACTTTCCTTTCTCCTGTCCCAGGTCACATATCCTGGAGAGGAGCCTTATGGCCCATTTGGGTCCAGTGTCCATCCAGGGTTAATCAAGTCTGTCTAGAAGTCGAAGTAAATGAAAGAAGTTGGAAGCTACCCGAGGAACTATGTCAGTCGGGTAGGGTGAGCTAGGGAATCTGGATATCCCATGGATGTCCACTACAGCCATCAGTGCCCACCAAGCAACCTTTGGACATCTAAAGCATGTTCCTAAGATACCCTGATTCTGGAACAGATGCAAATATTAGTGTTCGGTCGCTGGGAAATGCTATCACATTGGCCAGTAATTGATTAATAAGTCATAGACATATAACTGATGGCTTAGAGTAGTGCCTGGCATTTAATAATACATGGGCATAATTCAGTTCTGGACCCACACAGATAACAATCTGGTTATAGTGACACCTTCAAAGCAGGACTGCCAAAGCACCAGCTAGTATCGCCTACATCTCCCTATAGCTTCACTCCCAGTGATAGCAATTTTGATGGGAGCCAGGGATTCCATTACTAGGAAGTAATGATAAGTCTCCAGCACGAACCATGGTTTCTTTCTGCTCTTCACTACCAAACACATGATACACGCTCACTAGTTGATAAAGGTATGTGATAAATTAAATCTGAGTAGAGAATTCTTCCTATTGTTTGTGAGCCTCATTTTGAATAAGAGAAGTTTTCCCACTAACCTTCAGCAGAATCTCCATGGATCCTCTAATAATAACCTTGACAGGCAAAGCTCCAAACAAACATTAATTAGGTCTCTTAACACTCTTGTAAATCAGTAAGCCATATGGCAATTATAAAAAATAGGATAATTTTAAGGAGCAAGAAATTTTAACATGATTGTTTACTTTATCATAACAGAGAAATAATTTACACACACACACAAATGAATATTCAGAGCCATAGGTAAGACAGAAATGCTTGGCTAATTTCTGATGAGCCAGAGTCAACTAGGTTAGATTGTTCTGTCGGAGTGCAAAGGTGTATGTAGTCTCTGCTTTGCATTCCCAATTCATATGCCTTGTCCTAGACCCACACTGTCTACTAGAACTTTCTGTGATGATAGAAATGTTCTATATCTGCAATGTCCAATATGAGAGCTATTAGTGGCTAGTGTGACTGAGGAACTCAAATTTTAATTGGCTTAATTTAATATAACTTACATACTACATATAGCTACCGTGTTGGACAGTACGAACTTAGACCATGGTTCATGGATTTGGAAACATTGTGTTTGGAAGAGGATATACAAGAGATGTTAATACAGTGTTAATCAGACTGTGTTCTACAGGCAGGTCACAGGAATTGTTATAATGGTGAAATATTCATTATCCCCCCATCACAGGTCATTCATTCATTCATTCGTTCAAAAACCATATTTTGAACACCTACGATGTGCCAGGTTCTGTACTGATCCGGGGACTAGCCATTCTCTTGGCTTAGACTTGTAAGAGAGAAATGAGCAGATTAAAAGGACAGAGAAGTTTTTGATGTATTGTTTATATTAGGGGCAGGCACATGAGCTGTAGGAATATAGAGGAGGGGCAACTAATTCATCCTAGAAGTATGGAGTGGGGTGGGCAGGTCACAGAATACTTCCTAGAAAGGTGGAGCTGATTCTTAAAGGAGCAGTAAGAATTCCCCCAGGTGATGAGGATGGGAGGGAAGGACCCTTCCCGGGCAGAAGAACTGACACAGGCAAAGGTACAGCAGCACTAGAGAGGGCGGACCTTTGGGGAACTTTCAGAAGCATGGCACATAGAATATAGGGTACATGAGATAAGTGGTCAGCCATGACCCCAAGGAAGAAGGTAGGGGCAGTCAAAGGAGTTTGATAAAAGAGTTTGGATGTTTCCCCTAAAGGCAGTGGGCAGTCATTCAAAGGGCTTTGTGAAGTGGAATCACGAGATCAGATTTCCCTTCTAGAAAGACCCTTTGGCAGCAGTGTGGTAAATAATTTAGAGGGAGTGAGAATGGAGACAGGAATCCCTAGGGAAGACAAGCTTTTCTTCCATGAGACACCCGGAAGTCGTATCTAAGTAAGTGCTGCTGGCCAAATGCAAAAGTAAGTGGTCCCTTCTGAGGAATGGTGAAGAAATCTGGGTTGCAGGGTGCTGGAAAGTCTGAGGCTGGCTTCAGTGAAAGCAAGGAGCCTGGTGTGGCACCAGGGAGTCCATCCTTTGGAGAAAGAACTTTGTCTACTTGAGCAACATGTGTACACAGCAATGGGTGGGTAACCTGAGCTAGGCGAGCCTTGAGGTGAGAGTGCTGACTGCATTACTGTGCTACTTTCCTTTCTATCTTTCTCTGTGTGTATGAACTTCTTCCTGGGTTGCCAGCTGTATTAGTCTGCTCTGGTTGCCATGACAAAATACCGTCGACTGGGCAACTTAAACAACAGATATTCCTCACAGTTCTAGAGGCTGGGAAGTCCATGATAAGGTGCCAGCCAGTTTGGTTCTAGGTGAGAGCTTGCTTCCTGGCTTTTAGATGGCCACATTCTCATGATGTCCTCACATGATCTTTGCTCAGTGTGTGCACATGGAGATCTCTCTCCTCTTCCTCTTCTTATAAGGCCACTATTCCCATCATGAGGGCTCCACCCTCATGACTTAGTCTAACCCTGATTACCTCCCAAAGGCCCCATTTCCAAATACCATCATGATGGGGTTAGGGCTTGAACGTACAAATTTGGGGAGGGAATGCAAATGTTGAGTCTATAATACCTGCATTGGGCAAATGACCAGGTTTGAGGCTGGGTACCGCTGGACTTCCCAAAGGTGCATGCAGAATATACCTCCACTTGGTATCTCAAGAGCATTGATAAAACCCAGTCAAGAGTTACACAGTTTATGCTGTGCTCCCTGCTGAGTGGGGCCAAGGACACAGGCCCAGACCCAACCTCCTGGGCTGGGCCTAGAAGAGATTTATTCATCCCTCCTGCTGTTTGCCTTTCTCATCACTCATCTCTCTCATTCAGAAAGCAAGAATCTTTCTTCCCTGAATATGCACAGCTGAGTGGCCAAGGAGATAAGAACTCAGAAGAGAGTGGGTGGTTGGCAGAGGCCAGCTTGGGTTGAGAATGTTAAGCAATTCTGAGCTGCTTACATCTACCTGTCATTCCGACAGTGGTTGTTTCCAGTGGTGGAGTCAGGGCCAAGAAGAGATTATAAGAAGAAAGATCGGGGTTACTATGAGAACAGACTTTTAACTTTCCAGCTATAAGATGGAGGTCTTGAAAGGTAATGGGTTCTCCATTATTGAAGGTGTGAAAGTAGAGTCTTGATGACAATTTGGCAAAGATGCTGTTGGGGGACAAAAGCAACAAAGGAGGAATTAGACTGAGAAAGCAACAAAGAGAACACAACATTACGTAAATTCTCTGCCGAATCATCTAAGTAAACAGACTATTACAACATAGTGCTCAGTGGAAGGAGTTCAGGGTACCTGGGGAGCACATCAGAGGGAATATGTTATCCTGACTTTAGGAAGGCGGGGAAGACCACCTGAGGAAGTGACATTTCAACAGAACCCTGAAGGACCAATAGGAGTTAGCTAAGGGATAGGGGATGGCATTAAAGGTCACAGACTGCTTCACTTTGTCATTCTTACAAATAATTATCTGGCTTAAAATGCCAGTAGTGCAAGGTGAAGAAACCTTGATGTAGAGTCAGTTCGGAATTCCTGGCTTGTGGGAACTCTTATAGTGTAAGCTGTTTGAATGAGTTGTTTTGCTTCCTCATCTTACATTTGTTCTTTATTCATCAAATGTAACACTTTTTGACAGGATCTAAGACAGCACTGTAGAAAAGAGAGTGGGGCCATTCTTTGCAATCCTGAATTCTTTATAGTGCTCTTAAATCCTGGGAAGGCAATGGTGCAAGTATGGATGATGCAATGAAATGTAGCCATAGCCAGTAAACCACAGATACCAGGCTTCTCCCACTTCTTGGCACCTTCTTCCGGATAATACTACTCAGTCACGAGTCATTGCAAAGCTCCTTCTTGCTGTCTCCTGTGATACCTGCCGCCCTACAGGTTGTCAGAACTCTGAAAGGCCCAGGCTAAGCCTGTGCTATGTATGGGGGAAAGAAATGGAGAATGAGACACAGACTGATGGGAAGCATTAAAGTCCTCTGGGCATTTGGGCGGGGGGAAGGAGGCGGTATGGAAACTTGACCTGATTTCCATGGGCAAATTCCAAGAATATGCTTCCAAGTTTGGACTTTCTCTCTCTAGGGTCATGTACTCATAAATGTTCAGTTCAATATTGAGAACTGAAGCTCAGTTTTTTTCTTTTTTTCTTTTTTCCCACAAGATAATGGAACACAGCAAATTTTATTCAAATTCTCCAAAATTTATACTCAATATGTTAATTACTTCTAAAATGTATGTACCCTTTATATAATGGTTTTGTTGTTTCACCTTTCTTTTATAGTTTTTCATCTTTTCTTTACAATTCTTCACTAGAAGCTAGTCTTGAACTATGAAGTGAAGAGCCTCTGACCTACTATTCTGGTTAAGTTTCTTCTCAATATTTATGGCTAAAATCTGGCTTCTAAACAAAAGTCTTTTGGTCTTTTCAATCACTTGCTGACTGGGTAAGACTGCATTGTTACCCATAACCACGTGACCTAGTTTAGAATCAATCTTAGCATCCAATCACAGATTTCTAATCAAATTTGCAATCCACCTTTCAGCTTTTTCTGGAGTCATGTTCAGTTTATCTGCCAACACGTTAATGCTGATACACTGGTGGATGTGACAAAAAGTTTCAGATATGAAGAGACGAGCATTTTGAATGACATCCTCAAGACAAGCCACCAAGAAGTCATTCACTAGCACAGATTCACATCCCCTCAGCTTTTTCTGAGACCCATCAAAGTCAAGGTTTACATATAAGCATTCGATAAACTCTGTAATTGGGTCTTGAGTAAGACTCCTGTCGAATAACTTGGACCAGATCTTTTAGCACCTGCGGGATTTTAGAACATCTTTGTTCATCATGACTGTACGAGGTCTGACAATTATATTCGTGAACTTGGTGCAACAATGTTGCTAATCTTTTTTTTATATCAAAGGGATTAGTCATTATGAATGTGTACCAACTGGACAAACAGTTAACCAAGTTTCCTATTTGGAAGTACTGAAAAGGCTGCGTGAAAAAGTTAGGCAACCTAAACTTTTCACCAACAATTCATGGCTCTTATGTCATGACAATGTACCAGCTCACACGGCACTGTCTGTGAGGGAGTTTTTAGCCATAAACAAATAACTGTTTTGGAACACCCTCCCTACTCACCTGACCTGGCCCCCAATGACTTCTTTCTTTACCCGAAGATAAAGGAAATATTGAAAGGAAGACATTTTGATGACATTCAGGACATCAAAGGTAATACAACAATACCTCTGATGGCCATTCCAGGAAAAGAGTTCCAGAATTCCAGACTAGGTGCTGGTGTCAGTGCATAGCTTCCCAAGGGGAGTACTTCAAAGGTGACCATAGTGATATTCAGCAGTGAGGTATGTAGCCCATTTTTAGGATGAGTTTGGGACCTTGTCAGACCTCATATATGAACACATTGTCCGAATTGCATTAAGATACCGTGGGTGGTAAAGGAAGAGATCAGTAATGTTATCTCATCCTTTGGGGTCATTGAAGGAAACAGAGACCAGAGAATGAGCCATGTTCTCTGCTGAAGAGACTGGAGTAGAGAACTCACAGTTAGTATTTATGGTCTCTTTTAACCGTGTAAGGTCTTTCATGGCTGCATTTCAATTTTGCATTAAAATTTCAGAGGCCAGTTTTCCCCACAGTGAACTCAAAGCATTTCTATCTGTTGCTGGAATCAGCACTCTAAAGAAGTTAAGATATTCTACTGCTCCAGACTGGTTCCCACATTCATATTGGAATGTTGCATATCTGTCGAGTGTATCTAAACACTCTCACCTAAAACCATGATTGTCCACCAGGTAGTCAAACAGTATCCGCCCGTCCCTGGTTGGCTATATTTGCCTTGTGGTTTCTGTATCTTCAAACATCTTCACAACTGGTTCTGTTTCTGCCTGAAGCTGCTTCAGTTGTGCAACAACTGGTGCTCTTTTTTCCTCTCAAAGCAGGAGGAATGTCATCAGGATAAAGGTTTTTGTGGATATCCATAGCAGACTATCATGTCGGTATCACTAAGAAGATCCAATTTCCCTTGTGATAATTCTTTTTCATTATATATCTCTTTTTCGGAGAGAAACTCAAGCAACAGAAAGACTAAATGCTGATCCAAAAAGTGTGCAATGTGAGTCGTCAAGTCGTATTACACTATCTTGTCAAGGAAAAAGCTGAAGCTCAGTGTTATGATGAAGCAAACCTGACTTTGTCATCATGTTTTATATTACTCACTTGCAGATTTTATGGTCCCATCTAACACTCTCTTCTCTGTGGTTATTTGAAAACTTATCCTGCTTTAACATGCTGGAGAGATAGCATGGTGTAAAAAAATTAGCATGGAATTTAGAGACAGATTATGAATCTCAACATCTGCGTAATGAACTGGGTGACCTGGGTCACTTCTGTAACATCTCTGAGTGTGTTTCCTCATTTGAAATTTAAGGGTAACATCTGTCTCATAGCAAGAGTCTGGTACAGTGCCTGATACATATCAATAGATACTTGAAAGATATTCCCCTTTTCTTAATGCATAGCCCTTTCTTACCCTTTCTATGCTGCTATGTCTTAGGTCCTGTAAAAATTTGTTGCATTTGATGGTTGTAAATCACATTTAAAATGACAAAGAAAAAACACTCAGCCATATGGCTTAGTGTATCAAGAACTATATTATATCTTATAGGACAGAATTCCAGTTGACTCTGGAATTCTGTTTGTCAGGTTTAAACACCCATTTCCTTTGAAACATTTGTGTAAGAATGAAGAAATGAAAGACATGTTTAAACAATCACATTTTTGACCAACCCTGAACATTGTCAGTTGTGCAAACTTTTCATTTTGAATACTTCTGATGTAAAAAATCATGGTGTAGGTTCATTTTTTTCCATGCATAATTCAGAGCTACCGCAATACAATGTTGTAGACTCTTGGAGCTCGAAGAAATCTTGATGATTTGTAATAAATGCAAGTGACAATGCCATGGGCTGTTATCTGGGACATTAGTTCCTCCATAAACCTGTCTGATAAGGAAACAGACTCAGTGAGTAGAAGTGGCTGACTCAAGATGTGGTGATAGGGTTAGTGATAAGTACATTGTATTAGTCTGCTCAAGGCTTATTCCTCATATGGCACTTGGGAGTCACCTGCCTCTCTGTTGACCAATTGGCAGCAGCAAGTCATGCAGGGAGGGACTTTCCATCCAAGAACCATGGCCCAGTTTGTCTGTTACCTTGCAGGAAAGGCCCTGGCACTGGTAAACACTGCCCTGACTTACTGAAATCCTCAATTGGCCACATTTTGGCATAGGCCAAGGTTGAGTTGGTTCCTCCAACCCCAGCTCAGGTCCCTACAGCTATTCAGAGCTTGAAAACAATAGTCAACAGTGCTCAAACTGGGAGCTTCAAACAGCTCCCAGTAAGGAAGCTCTGCTGAAGGAGGTGGCCACTGAGATGTGGATTTATGTGGTTTTATGTGGTTTTATGTGGGCGAGACCATAGGCAAGTGTGGCATCATTGGCTATAATGTTTGAAGACCAATCGTTAACATCTGTTTCTTTTGGGTTTATTATTTGAATGTTCTTGGATCATATGTGATCAGACTGGTATTTGAATAAAATGTGTCAAAATAATATTTTCTATATCAAACTCTGCATGGAAGGCCACATTTTCTCCTGACATTAAGTTGGATTGTGTTTTGCTTTAGTGATGTTAATATAGCTCTAAATGCATGTCTTTGCTTAGCCTGGAATTGGAAAGGATGTATGCAACTATACCAACCTGTTACGTACACTTATGAGGATAACATTTTAATTTGAAGTTGGAAATATGATATTTTATTTCCAGAAAAGTTGGGGAAAAGGCCTTGAGGAAACTAAAACTTGTTACAGCAGGAGAAATAGTAATACCATGTACCAAAGTTAAATCATATCAGTAGACTAAAGAATAAAATTTGGATGCTTTGCTGAAATCAGACAACACCTATGTCTATAAATGTAGGGATACTTGCTGGTATTCTATGTATCTTTATAACATCTTTAATGCCAGGACAAAGTGAATGAGAGCCATGACCTAATTTTTAATCTAATTTTGATATGTGTATTATTAATCTATCTGGTTTTGTGATTTTTAGAATCTATCTTTGCAAAAATAAAATATCCTATGGATATTGAAACAAAACAGGGTTATAACTCAGGGTCATCCATGGACCTAAAAAGTGTATTATGTCCTGAAATAAATTGAAGTGATTATAAAAAAAAAAAAAGAAGGACATGCACGGAGACTGGCTTCTCTGTCCTCTGACCTTCTGCCTATGCCCTTCAGTTGTGTCCTAGATTCACCTGCCCAGTGCAGCTAGAGTGATACATTGTGAGTTGAGCATATTTACAAAGCTGCCATATTTCTCTCTTGAACTACTAGGAAAGGTTCTGGCAGAGACTGAAAGTCCAAACAAAGTCACAAATGTTGGAAGCTGGGTCGAGCCAGGCAACACACTACAGGTGGCAGGTATGGGTGGGGAGACACATAGCTCAGAACTATAGATGGTCTCTTTTTAAAAAAAGATTTTATTGGGGAAGGGGAACAGGACTTTATTGGGGAATAGTGTGTACTTCTAGGACTTTTTTCCAAGTCCAGTTGTTGTCCTTTCAGTCTTAGTTGTGGAGGGTGCAGCTCAGCTCCAGGTCCAGTTGCCGTTGCTAGTTGCAGGGGGCACAGCCCACCATCCCTTGCAGGAGTCGAACCGGCAACCTTGTGGTTGAGAGGACACGCTCCAAACAACTGAGCCATCTGGGAGCTCAGCGGCAGCTGAGCTCAAGGTGCCGTGTTCAATCTTAGTTGCAGGGGGCAGAGCCCACCATCCCTTGCGGGACTTGAGGAATTGAACTGGCAGCCTTGTGGTTGAGAGCCCACTGGCCCATGTGGGAATCAAACTGACAGCCTTCGGAGTTAGGAGCACGGAGCTCCAACCGCCTGAGCCACTGGGCCAGCCCCTATAGATGGTCTCTTGAGACAGGCTCAGATGGGAGGTAACCAAGCGTCTGTATAGCAGCCACTGAGACTTGTCACTAAGTAGTACTGCAGTACCTTGACAAAGCATTGCTGATTGGAAATTAAAATGCATGGAATTGTAATTGTGTGGGGAATTTTCAAGAGGAAACAGAATCAACTTAGTGACACCATTTAGGCTCTTGTAGCCGAACACCAGATGCAAGGATTTTTCAAGGAAACCACAAGGTTCTCTTCTTTCCTGGCGCAGAAGTTTCAGTGCTGAGGTTGGTTAGAGGAAAGCTGTTATAGGAGACATTGCCAAGCCTGAGCAAGGAGGTGTCAGAGAGCTGTGTCCAAATTGGTGCAGACCCCGCCCTGGGACCAGCTGGACAAGCAGCCCTTTGCTTCTGTCCGGATCTGTTTGCCTGACTCACTGGTGGGGTTGGGGTCCTCAGGTTCTCCCACTGTCCCAAATCAAATATCTGCTGTACTGTCGGGCCCAGGGGACTTGTGTGTCCAGTGAGTCACTAGCTTTTTTTCTAACCCTGCTGTGTTGGGCTAGGTCAGTTTGTCCTGACCATGTAGCAGACATGAGACCAGACCTGCCTGGGCCCTTTGTCTTCTGGACAAGTGGCTCAGCCAGAGTCTCTTTTCCTGAGCTCAGATTTCTTCCATTAAAAACGTATATATAGAGAAATATAGTTTATGTCAGATGTGCTGTGAAGGCAAGGGTGCTGTGAACCAGTGTACGTTATACATGTATAAAAAAACGACCACGTCCTAATCCTGGAAGCTGTGAATGTGTTCCTTACATGGCAAAAGGACATGGCAGATGTCGTTGATTTGAGGACCTTGCGGTAGGGAGGTTACCCTAGATCACCTGGGTTGCCCAATGTAACGAATGACAAAGTTCCTACAAGAGGGACACAGAAGGAGTCAGAGTCAGAACAAGGAGATGCAGTGATGGAGCTAGAGGTTGGAATGACATACTTTGGAGATGGAAGCAGAGACCATGAGCCAAGGGTGCAGGCAGCCTCTAGAAGCTGGAAGGAGATTCTGCTCTTCAGTATCCAGCAGGGAGGCAGCCCTGGCACCACCTCAGTCTTAGACTACTGACCACCACAGCTATCACATAATTCTTACTGTTTTAAGCACTAAGTTTGTGGCAACTTATTACAGCAGCAATAGGAAACAACTGTGTATGTACTACATACATATTCATATATATTCTAAGTTTAAGAATTCAAGGAATATAAAACTTACATGTACTTGCACATATTACATAAAGTGAAAATAGCAATAACTTACACGAGTTGGGGTTACGACTGATGATTGTGGTCTCTGGAGTCAGCTCTGCCATGTTCTAGCATTGTGACTTGGGCAAGTCACTGAATCTCTTTGCACCTCAGTTTCCTCAATTCCAAAATGGACGTATGATCCTACCTTGTAACGTTGAAATAAGGGTTAAATGAGCTAATATATATATAAAGTACTTATAAGAGCATATGGCACGCCATTTGAAGCTGAACAATACTGAATGTCAACTATAATTTAATATATAGATAGTTACAGGATGTGGGGTACAGCATAAGGAATAGAGTCAATGGAATTGTAACAGCTGTATACGATGTCAGAGGTGTAGTAGGTTGGGGGAGGGGAGTTATCACTTTGTGAGGGATGTAAATGTCTAACTATTACATTTTTAAATTTTTTGTACAGCTGAAACTGATACAATAAAATAAAGTAATAAAATAAAATAAAATAGTATCTGGCATGCATTAAGCATCATATTATTAATTTTTTTTTAAAAATTTTTATTGGGGAATATTGGGGAACAGTGTGCTTCTCCAGGGCCCATCAGCTCCAAGTCATTGTCCTTCAATCTAGTTGTGGAGGGTGCAGCTCAGCTCCAATCCAGTTGCCATTTTCAGTCTTTAATTGCAGGGGGCGCAGCCCACCATCCCATGTGGGAATCGAACCGGCAACCCTGTTGTTCAGAGCTCATGCTCTAACCAGCTGAGCCATCCGGCCGCCCTATTCATCATATTATTATTATGCTTGTTTTTCAAATAAAGAAACTGAGGTTGACTTTCCCATGGTCATGCAGCTCTGACATGGCACAGCTGTGGTTGGAACCTAGCTAATTCAGCTGCAGTGTGGTTTCCATATCATACTTTTTCATCAATAAAAGGAAAAGTATCTTTTATGGGCTAGATGTTTGCGTTCCCTCGAAATTCATATGTTGAAGTCCCAACCCCCAGTACAGCTGTATTTAAAGGTTAATTAAGGTTAAGTGAGGTCATGAGACTTGGGTCCTAATTATATAGGAAAAGTGTCCTTAGAGCTCATTCCTCCTGCAACCCCCCCCACCCCCATCCCTTTTCCCATCCATGTGCACACTGAGATAAAGGCCATTGAGGAGATAGCAAAAAGATGGCTATCTACAAGCCAGGAAGATAGGCCTTACTAGAAACCAAATTTGCCAGCACCTGGATCTCGGACTTAACGGCCCTCAGAACTGTAAGAAATAAATCTGTTGTTTACATCACTTAGTCCATGGTATTTTGTTATGGCAGCCTGAGCAGGCTGATAATATTATCCTTCCCCGGGCCTCAATTTCCATTCCACAACCATATACTCCTGTTAACTATTTGGTATATACCCTGTCTGGGAGACAGACAGACACACACACACACACACACACACACACACACACACACACATACACACACAAACCTACACAAAAACTATGTAACTTGCTTATTCATTTAATATATCATGAACACCGTTTTTATAAAATTTATTTTAATTATCGAATAATACATAAATACATTCTTTTTAAAAAGTTAGAACATATGCTAAGGTCTCCTTTGGCCACCACTTTTAATCCTGGTCTTCTCCCTTATGCCTTGACATAACTACTGTTTGAATTTAGTGCATATCCTTTCATATCTTTCTTCAAGTACCTTTGCACACATGTACATGTATCCACAGTAACTGTATTGTGTTGTTGGTTGTTTGTGTCTATGTTCTTACATAATTTGTGTCGTACTGTAAAAATTATTTTGAAACTTGGCACTGTATCTCTGAGATCTGTTTATACTTACAGATTTGCTTCATTCCTTTGAACTTCTGAATTGCGTTCTTTCACGTGAATATATTGAATATGTTTGTCCACTCCATTATTGATGGACCTTTAGGTAATTTTCAATTTTGTGCGATCATAATGCTTCAATTAGTTTCCTTACCCAGCCTTCTTGCACGCATGTGAAAGTGGTTCCCTGGGTAGAGACCTAGAAGAGGAAATGCTGGGTCGTAGGATATGCATAGTTACAGTTTTAATAGACTGCCAAACGACCTCCCAAAGTGATGGTCCTCATTATAGTGTTTCCAGCAGTGTACGAGAGTACTCTCTTCTCTACAGCATCACCACCAACACTTGATTTTGTCAGTGTTTTAAATTTTGCAGATCTGATGAGTAAAATTAGAATCTTCTTGTTTTCATTTGCACTTAGAAAAGTTAATCAATTTAGGTAGTTGAGCAACTTTTCAAACTGGCTATTTGAATTTCCTCTTTTATGAATTGCCTGTTCCTATTCTTTCCCCTATTTTATTGTCTTGTTTACTTTTTATGATTTGTAGGAGTTCTTGTGAGTATCTTTCTGTCTAAATACATGCAGGTCTGCTTTAGTTATTTATTTTTGTAATGGTTGAATAGTATTTAACCCTATATATCAGGGTCAGCAAACCCTGAGCCAAATCTGGCCCTCTACATGTTTCTGTAAATAAAGGTTGTTTTTTTTTTTTTTATAGACATGGTCATGTCCATTCTTTTATGTATTGTCTGTGGCTGATTTTGTGCTACAACAACAGAGCTGAGTAGTTGTGACATGGCCCCAGAAAGGCTAAAAATATTTTTTATCTGGCTCTTTATGGAAAAAGTTTGCCCTGATATAGATAACTTATCATTTATTTCACCATTCCTCTTTTGATACATATAAGTTGTTTTCCATTTCCCATTATTATAAATAATCTGTAATTGCTATCATTAACACACACATTCCTCTCTGCAGATGTGAACATTGCCTTGGGCTCAATTCCTAGAAGTGAAATTGCTGGCTAATCAGAAGGCTGCGTTGACTGAAAATTGCTTATTTGAACTAGTGATGTGTCTGAATTGGAGGATATTTTACAGAAGTACAATTATTTCCTAGGAATAATGACAGCTTCCCATTATTTAGTACCTGCTACGTACCAGGCACTGTCCTACGTGCTTTACATATGTTATCTCATTTAATCCCCCTAGTATCCCTGAAATTGGTATTAATAACTGCCTTTTACATATGAGGAAATGGAGGTTCAGTGAAGCTGAGCCTGTCCAAGACCACAGAACTGCCATGTGGTAGAGCCAGGACTTGAACCCATGTCTCTGACTTCAGAACTCCCATATTTTCTACTACTCAGCGGAGTCACTCAGTGAACAATTAGGGGGTTCACACTATTGGCATAACATTGTATTATAAGTAACAATTTTGCACATTTGTTTTTTCAATGAACAGGAACCATTTGTAATTAATGCAGTAAGTTTCTGTAGACAGATGGGTTAAAGTAATTTTATAGACTCTTTAAAAACTGTTGACTTTCTTAAGCAAGGTAAACATTTCCTTTGCAATCTTATTTATGTTCCTATAAATAAAGCCACAGCTATGATGGAGTGGAAAGAATACTGGATTTAGAAATCCAAATTTAGAAAACCCATGGTTTCTGCCTTCTTCCAAACTTGCTGTGTGACCGTGGGCACATTTCGCACCCTCTCTATTCCTGTTTGTTCACAGAGTTGTGAGAAGTCAGTGTAAGGAGCTGTGAAGTACTTGCCACAGTGCCTGGCATGGAATCAGGGTACAATCTGTGAGGGTCCTCATGCCCTGAGGATATTTCCAGAAGGAGGGTTCAGTCCAATACACCTCAAGTACACTTCAGGGAGCTTTTTAAAGCTCTTGCCTGCTCCGAAGTCCTAATGTCATACTCTTGGCATAATAGTAACAGAGATGCCAGAGACTGTCCATTGCCAAGAATGAACCTAATGCCTGCAATAAAGAAAGCAGTAGCCAGCTTGTAACCTTTCCTGGCATTTAAATATTGCTGTACCTGGGCCATGCTCTTTTGCATGCTGAAAACCTTAAGACTAACAGCTAACATTTACTCAACACTTGCTGTATACCAGAGACCGTGCCAGTTGTTTTCATTCTTCTCACAAGGCTGGTAGATCAGCATACCTTCTGTTCCCTGTGAGGGATAGAACAGACGCAGAAATAGAGACCTAGACTGACGACAAAGAGGCAGATACTGAGTAGGTAGAAAAGCTAGGATTCAAATTCGCATTTCCTTGACACTTCCAGCCTGAGCATTTAATGTCCATGCTATACTGCACCCCCGCCCCGCCCCACCAGTTGGGAAGCCTTCCATAGGAGGATCCCTGGCTCGGACTTTATATGTGCTCATTCCAGATGCAGGCTTTGAGTTGGGAGGATTTGCCCTTGTAGGCATACAGCGCACCAGACTTGGGCATGCTCAATGGTCATATCTTAACATCTGGAGGGTAGGATTGCCTCTCTTGACCGTCTGGCGCCACGAATCAACATGTCTGCCTTAGACATATTGATTTTTCTTGCCCTCTCAGGGATGTCTACCCACACTTTGGAAAGCGAGATCTGACAGCTGACCATTTTGCTTTTAGCACTGCCTTTCTGCTGTCAGCGAAGGAGTCGCTTTCACCCCAGATTGCTGCTGAGCATCCATGTCAGAACCAGATCAATTTGTCGGTGCCACTCTATTGGGATTGCTGTCATTTTGGGGGTTTTAGCTGCCTCCCAGACCATCATGTTCGCAATATGAGCTCCAAATGGCCTGGAACTCGTCTTTTATGGCCTCTGCCAGATTAAACATTTAGAACATAATATACCCGGCTTCAAAAACAATTGCGCAGCCGCCCAACCAAGCAGCATATTGATTTTAATTTAAGCAATTGCACAAATTTTCAGGTCTTAGGAGGGACTCTGGGGCTTCAGACTGCCAGTGGCTCATGATCCTTCTCCCTCCCCACTCCTACTTCTTTACTTGGGGCTGGAAGAGCCTAGAAAACGTGGGGCAGGAAGCATAGGCCTCCTTCAGTATACCATGTTTTCTCTTTTGGAATTGAGACCATCTCAGCCTCAGTTCTCAAACTGCTATGCAGTAGAAAGGCAGCAACGTAACATAGGAATAGTGTGGACAAAACTGTGTTCAAATCCCTGCCTTACCATGGAATGGCACATGACCTTGGGCAAGTCATTTCAACCCCTGGACCTTGGGCTTCTCATCAGTAAAATGGGGCAATGAGGACATTTAACTCACAAAACAGATCTTAAGATTAATTATTAAGCACCACAAGATCCTTAATAAAAATTCAGTGAAAAAATGGACTACTCTGTACAACATATAATGCTTTTTCATTAAGTGACTAACCATGACAGAATATTTTAATGCCCAAGGAGGGTTTTTTTCCCACCCCAAGGAGGCTTTGCTTCAACAACCACTGCATGCAGACAATGGGCACTGGTACATTTTGCATTTTGGTAAAGATAGTGGCATCCTACATACAAGGTTGATGATGCATAGCTTCGTTAATTAGTCAATTCCACGGACTCGGTCATTAATACCCGTCCCCAGGCAGCTTCCACTTGTTCATCCAACATACATTTGCCGAGTTCTCACCTTGCTAGGTGTTGCTGCATAACTGTGAATAAGTCAGAGTGTTTGCCTGAAGACACACATAATGGTAATTTTAATGCACTGCTCTAATGGCTGTTCCCAAAGAAACATCTGCCAAGGCTGAAGAATGCCTTTCCAGGTCTGCTTATTCCCACCGTCTCAGGGGGACTCACAGTAGCAGAGCTGCTAGGAACCGAAACTCAAATACAGTGGCTTAAACACATTATCAGGTTGTTTTGTGACTTGTAAAAGAAGTCTGGAGGTCGAGAGCTAGGGCTGAGGAGCTTCAGCTCTCAGGTCAGCATGCCAGCGGAAAGAAGCGAAGGGTGAAGGGACAAAAGGTGGTCACTCTCAGCTGTCGGCCTTCTTAAAAGTGGTTTCCGGAAGCCCTGGCCACTTACCTCTTTTTAAGGTCGTGCCAGTCTGTTAGCTGGGCACTTTGCTGCCTCTTACAGAAGAGGAAGGGAGAGTGGCTACTGTATAGACAACTGGTGGGCATTGCAACATCCACCCAATAGAACGTTGGATTTTTCTACCGCCTTGAGATTTCTTACATCTGTTTAAAAATAAAGATGAATGAGAGACGTGTGAGACTGAACCAATGACCAAGTTTTGTGGTACCATTTGTGGCTTCCAATAGCATGGTTCATGTTGATTTGCATTCCTGGTGTGATGAGTGGGGACGAACAGGGTGAAAGATGAAAGTGAGATGGAGTGGCTAAGGGGATTGGAGGCCGACTCAGAAGGAAGTGGTTTCTTTGGGGGAGGCTTTGGGAATGGAGCTCATGGAAAGCTGTGTCTCCTGCAATCAGAGGAGCTACTTTCCCTGTCTGCAGCTGAAATGGGGAAAGCTAGAGAGAACAGCAGGAGGTAGTTGATATTGGGGCTATTTCTTTGTCTAAGATTTCCTGACCTGAATCTATAACAGCAGTCAATGGAGTTTTGCTACTTCAGCAAACTGCCTGAGAAGCCCCAAACCACTGGGATGAGTTTTGGCTCTCAGAAATGAGCCTGGAATTTATGCTATCAGCCTCTTATCTTTCTAAATTGACCTGTCATGATGGTATGAAGCAATTGTGTCTTTCAGATCAGAATAACTTTATGCTTCAAAAAAGCTTCTAACTCTGGTTGCAGAGAAATTAGAATAATGAATAGAGTTTGATAAGTGAAAATCTAACTTTGCCTGCTTTCAGAGAAATAGCTGAATGTCAGCCAAAAATGAATGTTTCAGTACCTTGGAGAGTTTGATAAATGACAGATACTAATAACCCATTTTGTGGAGAGGTGCTCAGAGGTAAGGGGAGACATAGGCAGTGGGGCCTGCTGCCCCACTCTCACATTGTTCTCACACAAAGCTGTTGACCTCATAGCCATTATGGAAGCCCACACATTCAATGGGCTGTCCTTCATCCCCAGTGAGTGCTCGCAGACACCCCAAATTCTGCATGTCCCAAACCATCTATCGTCCTTCCCCCTAATCTCTGTATTCCATCTAAATTAGAACTCTGGGTGGCATTCTCAACTCTACTCCATACACCCAATTCTGATCAACCACAAAGTCCCACTAATTCAAATTTTTCAAAAATTTTTCAAATTTTTCTCGTCCGTTTTCTCCTTTCCACCCTTAGTACAATGGCCTGGTTCAGATTTTTCTTTCTCCTGTTCTACTGCCAACCTTCCAATGGCTACTTCCCCTCATCTATGTTTTTTTTATGCATGTGATGTTCCCACTGTCTGTATAAAATTCTTCAGTGGCTCCCTTTGCCCTACGTGATAACATCCAATCCCTTTAAGGATGGCTTAGTCTGGTAATCTATCACAGAGGTAGTGGAGTGTGGCAGTTAGGAGTATGTTTACCCACAGCCAGACTACCTTGGTATAAATCCTGGCCCTGCTGCTTGCTGTGTGGTTTTGGACAGTTACTTATACTGCCTGTGACTTGGTTTTCTCATCTGTAAAATGGGGATGCTCACCTCGTTAGGTGGCTATGAGAATTGAGCAAATAAATAAAATAAATGTGCTCTCTCTCTCTCTCTCTCTCTCGCTCTCTCGCTCTCTCGCTCTCTCTCTCTCTCTCAGTAGTGCCAGCCACATTGTAAGCACTTTGCTATTGTGATTCCTTTCCTATACACTGTGCTCCACTACACCTTGTGGCTGCCTCCTCTCAGTCAGGCTATCCCTTATCTTTGTTCAACTAGCCTTCATTCACATTTACCCATCTGCCTTGAAAGTTCTCCTCACCTGCACCTGGCCAACTCCCAGCCATCCTCTGTGAGGTCAGGAACTGCCTCCCAACCTCCCATGATACCTCAGGCACATCCGTGGCTTCACATTTTCACCTGATCTACTTACCAGCCTATTTTCCCCACTAGCTCATGGAGAGGAGGGGTTGTATCTTCTTCTTCTTATTTTTTAATCTCCTGCCCCTAGCTCAGTGATTGGTATTTAGAAGAAATGCAATTACACTTTGTGGACTGATGAAAAACCCCACCATTGGAGCTACCTTTTTAAACATAGATCTGATGACAACTTTTGTCTACCCAGAAATGTTTATTCTGAAACAATGAGGACTATATTCAGAATAAACTACAAGACTGGCAATTCACTTCCATGAAGGACAAGAGAGAGGCTGGCTGGAGAGCTGTTTAACTCAGGTGACCTAAGATGATATCGCGAGGAAGAACAGAAATCGTGAGGTAGAGAAGCAAAGTCCCAGCTGGGTGATTGTCATGCTTTGTTAGCCACTTCTTAAGGAAACAACTACCTTAACTCTCCTTCTGACAAGCCAGTTCTGCCTACTGAATCCCATCTGCTCATTGGGAACCTGTTGGCATCAGAACTTTCTTCTCTCTGTCAGGTGACGATAATGATCTAAGATGATAGAGCTGTCAATCATGTCCCCAGGAGGCCATTGAAAACCAGGGAGAGTAAGCCCCACTGTAGGGCAGTGACACCCAGTCCTGGCTGTACACTAGAATCACATGAGCATCATCCGAACCTCACCACGTCTGAGCAATACTCACAACTGAATCAGAATGCCAAGTGGTGGGACGCAGGGATCAGTGATGTCTAAAATTGTCCAGATAATTCCAATATACAGCAAGGTGGGGAACCACTATTGTAGGAGACGAGTGGTGCTGGGCTGGGTGGGAAGAAAGAATTAAAGTCATTACCCTGTCCTTTTTCTGGGCCATATGTGCTTCTTTCTTAAAAAACATTTACAGATGAAGCTACTTCCCCAAATCTAGTCCTAATAAGCAATTTGTTGTTTACGCTCTAGCTTTTATTCATCTGTTTAGTTTGTATGTTTGTCAGGGTAATTTGGGCTGGTCAGTATTGTGGTGACCTAGAGCATAAGTTCCATCTTAGATGGTAGATCAGGCAGGTTCTTAGTTGCAAGCAACACAAATCAACTTTGGTTAAGCAGAAAAGGGATTTTTAAAGAAAGTTTTTATAACAAAAAACCCCACATAAGTATACATACCATAAAATTTGAAATTTTAACTATTTTTAAATTTACAATTCAGTGGTATTAATTATGTTCACAATATTGTGCCACCATCACCACTATTTCCGAAACTTTTTTATCACCCCAAACAGAAACTCTGTACCCATGAGGCAGTAACTCTCCATCTCCTCTTTCCCCAGCCCTTGGTAACCTGACTCCTACTTTCTGTTTCTATGAATTTGCCTATACTAAATATTTCATATAAGTGGACATATTTGTGGGTTTGGGGGTCTGACTTACTTCGCTCAGTATAATGTCTGCAAGGTTAATCCAAGTTTGCTTCTGTATGGTTTTCCTTTTAATGGCTGAATCTATTCCATTGTATGGATATATCACAATTTGTATATCCAAGAAATGGAATTTTAAAAATAATATTGAGTAGATTCTGTAGGGAAAGCCTGGAGCCAATGTGGGGCTTTAGGTCCTGTAGGCATTTTGCCCCAGAACTAATAATGCCTGGCTGTAGAATCGAAGCTGCCGACTGCTCTAAGCCAGTTCCCTCATCTGTAAAATAGGGATAAAGAATCTTGTTTAATCGTTTGAGATAATCCATGCCAATCACTCAGCATAAACTGTGACACAAATAAAAGAGTGCTCATGAATGTCACCTATTATTATGGCTTGCAAAAATCATTGTTTATGCTTCTTCCTAATACAAAATCAAACAAGTACAACTTTTTCTAAAACATCTTCTCCTAAGGAAAGACATAAAACTAAGTTGCTTTTTTTTTGTACATGACTTCAATTGATTAGGGTGGGGAGGGGGGTGCTTGGAACATCCTGACTAAGAGAGATATTACCCTGGTCAGTCCAGCCTGATATCTTCTTTAGATGGGGGGCAACTTCAGGGCTTTCCTTTCCAAGTATAAGTCCACACCATAGAAGCATGAAAGGGCCAGGTGGGTAAAGAAGATGTCTGATGAAAGGGAGTAGATATAGTTCCTTTTGCACAGGAAGCCCTGTTGGCTCTAACTGGACTCCTGTGCAATGGAAACTAGTTTTAGACTGGGGGATGTTGTGGTCCTTTGGAAGCAGATGGGCCTGGATTAAATTCCCGACTGTTGTTTACTTGTCAACTTTATAGGGCTGACAGAGGTCATATGTGGGACCTGCGCTTATGGGTAGCTCCCAGGACATCTACTGCCTGAGAATGCTATGGGCAGTTGTGCCAGCATGGAACCCCCCTGAAGAAGCTGGGACATGTGACTGAGGTGTGTTGTTGCTCATTAGTCGGTCACTCCCTCTGGTCTCTCTGCATGAGTCAGCTCAGACATCTTGGCAGTGCAGAGCCTTTGGTGTGGTCTTTCAGTATCATCCTCAGCAAAGAAGGAGGGTGACAATTTTCTATCCATTCCTGGTGGAGATCCAGTAATTCTGGGTAGAGCCTCAAGCCACCTTGAGCAACCTTGAAATGTAGCTCTGCCCTCTGATTCCCAGAAGTGTTTTATTTAGTTGTGAAATTGATTTTTTTGTATATGTGTAAACCCTGCTAGAACAAAATAATCTTCACCCACAATTCAGATGCACTGAGAAATCCACCTGGTATGCTGCATTTCCTCTTTGCTCTGGCCGCTGACCAGCAAGGCTATGGCAGGGCTGGCAGTACCATGAGAAGGTGTTTTCTGAGACTTCTCACCGGCACTCCTAACGGTGGCTCATGGGACTACATTGCAATAATGACTATAACAGTGGTGATCTCTCACACAGTACAGATCATTTAATTTACTCTTTTCAAAAACCTTTTGTGTCTGGCATGTGATGGAAGACTAGCCTCCTTCTTATAGATGTGGAAATTGGAACTCACACATCGATTGCTCACAGATGGCACATCTGGGGTCAGCATACACACTTCCAACTTCTGGTCCAGTGGTCTCTTTATTTCCCCCACTATGAGCTGGGCAATGTGGAACTCCAGATTTTATTGACTTGGTAGTCACCTGACCTCCCTATGCCTGGGAAGGGAGCAAATCTGTGATCTTTCTTTCTCTCTATCCAAATTTCCAAAGAAGAAACAACTCTCCACCAGAGCAGGAGTCTGAGCCTATTTTGAAGGCAGTGGGGTGTACAGGTGGCTCATTGCCTGTGCTCGGGGGCAGCAGTAAATTGATATTTGCTGATCTCCAAGCCTCTGGCAGAGATGGGGAGGGAAGGCCGGAAAAGTGACAGTTCTGTAAATAACCACACCTGGTTCTAAGAGCAGAAAGATTGGCATGTCCCTGTAGTCTCATCAATTACCATCAACCTTTGCAAAGGGAGCCCCAGGAGAAAGAATCTCTTCACACTCTTATGATTATTTATAGAAAACTCATCCTGTCCACACTCTGGAAGGAGTATGGTTTGCTCAGCAGCAGTGTCCTTCCAGGTTTGTTTACATTCTTCCAGGCCCCGTGGAATGCATCCTTCTGCCCCTCCACTACATGGAGCAGAGGGGATGCCCAACACTGGGACATAACGAAGATATGGGAAGAAAGACATGGGTAGGATGCCTGAATTTCTCAGTTAGATTCATGTTTTTCCCAGCAAACACTGATTGAATAGCCACTTTGCTGCTGAAGGAAGCAATTCAACACAGTTGTTAAATAAACATGCTTTGCAAGTGGATAGACCTGGATTTAAATCCCAGATCTTCCATGTACAAGCTGTGTGGCTTTGGTTAAGTTACTGAAAACGTCTGCCTCCATTTCCTCATATGTAAAATGGGATAATAATACTTCCTGTCAGGGTCATTGTGAGGTTTGAATGCAAAGGGCTAAGCAGTGCCTGACATAGCAGGTGGTAGTTAGATATACGAGGTCTGACCATTCAGTTTGCGAACTGATCCTAGAAAAAGTGCTACATGCCTCATTGCTGAATATCATTATGGTCACCTGTGAGGTACTCCCCTTGGGAAGCTATGCACCGACACTAGCGCCTAGTCCACCCTTCAAAGCAATTTTGGAACTCTTTTTCTGGAGTGGCCGTCAGAGCTGTCATCATATTACCCTTGATGTCCTGAATGTCATAAAAATGTCTTCCTTTCAATATTTCCTTTATCTTCGGGTAAAGAAAGAAGTCATTGGCCAGATCAGGTTAGTAGGGAGGGTGTTCCGATACAGTTATTTGTTTACTGGCTAAAAACTCCCTCACAGACAGCGCCGTGTGAGCTGGTGCATTGTTGTGATGCAAGAGCTGTGAATTGTTGGCAAAAAATTCAGGTCCTCTAACTTTGTCGTGCAGCCTTTTCAGCCCTTCCAAATAATAAACTTGGTTAAATGTTTGTCCAGTTGGTACAAATTCATAACGAATAACCCCTCTGATATCAAAAAAGTTAGCAACAGCATTGCAACAAGTTTGCGGACATAATTGTCAGACCTTGTATTTTACCTATTCTTTTTTTTAAATTTTAAATATGGAATGCTTTACAAATTTTCCTGTCATCCTTGCCTTGGGGCCATGCTAATCTGCTCTGTGCCATTCCAATTTTAGTATATGTGCTGCTGAACTGAGCACTGGTGTCTATTCTTATAAGACACTGCTAGTTAGTGTGTGTGTGTGTGTGTGTGTGTGTGTGTGTGTGTGTGTGTGTGCATGATTTTGATAGAAACCTATGGACAGGATAGGTCAGAAAGGTCAGAAGGGACTTCTTGGTGGGAGAGCTGATTGAGCTACTTGAGTGTCTGAGGTATGTTACTGCACATACCAGCAAGGTACCCACCACCTGATTGTGGGTTGGCAGGATGCCTGAGAACAAGTTTTAGGAAAAGCTGTTTTAGCCTGGGAAGGTGACGTGGGCTGTCACTGTCCAGTGTTAAGGCGTGGCAGCCTCTTCAGATGGAGAGTTCTGTTGGCATGCCACACTCTGAGTGGAGCATTTGTATAACAGCTAATCCAGCCCCCTCAAAAGTCAGGCTGCCTAAAGTGACAAAAAGAAAAGATACATTTTGGGTGAATTATCTGCAGTGAAAGGATTTTCCAGTCAGTGTTCAAATTTGTCTTCATGTTTTCCCAGTTGAATTAGGATCTAAATAAGATTCACACATTGCAAGTGGTTGATATTTCTCTTTGCCTCTTCAATTAATATGTTCCCCAAATATTTTTATCCCTTTACAATTCTTTTGTTGAAGAGACTAGGTTATTTCCTATTTTCTAAGAAGGACTGCATCCCTGTGATGTCATCTGCCTTGCTCCTTTGTCCCCTATATTTCCTATAAAACTGCAGTAAGATCGAGTGACCATTTATTTGCAAAAATACATTGTAGGTGTTGTCCTGTGCTTCCATCAGCTGGCACATATTGACTGGTTGTCTCTTCTTGTGATGGAACAGCCATTGATAATCATGGCTCAGATCCATGATTTCATTTATGTGTTCGCAAAATGGTGGCATTCTATCTTTCCTTCCTCATTTATTACATGGACTATTTCTATGGAGAATTGTTTTCTCATCAACTGTGTGGTTACCTCATGATATAATTTAATCAGGAAAAGCAGGTTCAATGCTTGATTCTTTCCCTGTGCTTGCCAGCATTCAGAATCATGAGTTTGGTTCCTTATATCTTCTAGAGGTGACCAGTGAGATTTTTTTGTTTTATAATATCATGAGGAACTCATGAATCTAAACATAGTCTGTGTGTTTCAATCCATGGCAGCTATTGTTCTTTCTGAGGCTCAGATTTTCCCATCTCTGGCCCATGGGAGCCTCTTTCCTGAGTTGCTTCCCTAGTTCTGACAGGAGCATGTGCCCAGTGGTCATTGTTAGGTTCATTGCTTTCTGGAAAGGAAAGCTATCCAAGCTTGGAAATAGAAATGTTTCTTTTTCTTTTTAAATTAAAATTGATTGGGGTGACAACTGTTAGTAAAATTACATGGGTTTCAAGTGTACATTTCTATAATACCTCACCTATAATCCCATTGTGTGTTCACCACCCAGAGTCAGTTCTCCTGCCATCACCATATATTTGATCCCCTTTACCCTCATCTGCCACTCCCCTCCCTCCTTACCCTCTGGTAACCACTAAACTATTGTCTGTGAAAACAACAAAAGAACAAGACAAACAAAGAAAGAAAGAGAAATATTTCTAAAAGAGAAAACATGTTATAAGTATATACTGATATTTTCAATTCAAACAGGATTATAGGGCTTTGTTTAACTTCTTATTTTGAATCTTTTGCTCTTGTGCTGAAAATCTTGGTTCTTAATGACACAGCATTATTGCTTATTTGCTTTATATTACATGGGGATGCCACAAAATGTATACAAGTGGACACTTTGGTCACTTTTGGTCAACATTGCTCAAGCCGTATTTCGCCATAATCAGAAGTATCTGGATGCTGATGGTAACCACTTGTAATTGCAGACGTCAAGCGTGACTTGCGTTCATCTGTTGTTATCAGTATATATTGAATATTAGAATTGTAATACAGTTTTCCTTTCTTAAAATCTGTATACATTTTTTGGAACCTCTGTATACATTTTATTATATATATGTATATATATACATATATATACATGTATATATACGTATGTATATATATATGTATATATATATAAACAATGCCAAAATATTATTATTTGCAATTCTTATGTATATCTCACTAGAGACGCACAGTTGAATTACTGTATTTTCAAAGCATTTAAAATAAAATATCTCTGCATCAGTAAGCTGTCAACTCAATGTACAGTTAGATCCATTTATTTTATTTTACCTTTGACTTTAGGAATTTCCTTTTTCCATTGTGATTTAATGTTATTTATAATCACCTAAAACATTTTCATGGTTCTAAAGTCAAATATTAAAAACAAGGTCTTATTCAGAGAATTACAGATTCTATACCAAGCTCACCTTCCTTTTTTCTCCTTTCCCTTTAGCCACAATTTCATTTACTTTATGGTTGATCCTTCCAAATTTTTTTTTACATAAGCAAAATCATACATGAATACATACTTATATACTTACATCTCTCTCTGTTGGATGTGTGTGTATATACACCTTCTCTTAAATAAATGGTAGCTTATTAATATACATACTTTAGTCCACATCCCCCCCCCCCGACTTATCATTATATTCTGGAGATCATTCCATAGTAATATACATTCCACATTCCTTTCTATAGTTGCATAGTACTTCACTATTTGAATGTACCAAAAGGGGACTCAACTAATTCCTTGATGGACATGTGGGTTTTTGCTCTTACATAAACATGTGTTCATGCTTTTGTAATTCTGTCAGTATCTCTTTAGGACAGATTCCTGAAAACAGACTTCCTGGGTCAAAGGGCCAGAGTGCCTGTGTGATTTTGCTAGATATTGCCAAACTCACCTTCATAGGATTTATACCTTTTTGCATTCCTTCCAGCATTGATGGAAGTGTCTGTTTTCTCAAAGCCTGGCCAAAAGAGTGTCAGTCGTTTGGATATTTGCCACTCTGATAGGTGAAAAATGGTATATTACTGTTTTTATTTTGCCTTTTTCTTACGATGTGCACAATCAAGGTCATTTCGTATAGATAAAAGGCATTTGTATTCACTTTTCTGTACGCATCCCAAGCCTTTTTTATAGCATTATTGCTCTTTCATTCTTTCTTTTTAAGTTTTTTTCCCTATATTAGAAGTTTCAACCCTTTATCTATGATAAAAGTTGAAAAATTTTCCCCAGTTTGTTATTTGTATCTTTACTTTATGATGTTTTTTGCTTTGCAAGTCAAAATTGTTAGTTTTGGTATATTGACCTGAAATCTTGTTTAATTCCCTTATTAATTAGTAGATTTTTTTTTTTTTTTGGATAGATATCTTACATATACAATCATTCACTTCTTCCTTTCCAATCTTCATGCTTTTTTCTTGCTTTTCTGCATTGGCTGGGACCTTCGAGTAGACAGCTGATTTTAGAGGAAAATGTTTCAGGTTTTGCCATTATGTATGAGATTAGTTTTAGGTTTTTCATAGATACCTTTTAACAACTTAGTAGCTATGAAAATGTACCTTTCAGATTTCCAAGTGTTGGAAGCTTAAAGACCGAGAGCCCCAGCAGCTGCATTCTGAAGTCCATTAGTTTGTTTGTGCTGAGGCCACATTTCCCAAAGTCTTCTTCCTGCCAATGCTTAGGATATGTGGAATTCCTCTGCTGGGTAACTTTGGCTTGAGGACTCCCTGATGGCTTTGTTTCTCTAGAAGCTGCACTGCAGTTTCAGATGCTCTACACCATCTGCTTTCTTCCCCTCCCCCTTCACCTGCTCATATTTGTATCGTGATCTGAAAAGTCTCTCTCATTCTCTTCCAGGTCTTCTCCTTATTTCCTTTTACAATATTTTCTCTAATAAACTTTCTTGCAATGCTAGTCCTGGCTTGGTGTCTGCTTCTCAAAGACCCATATTAACACAGAGATTAAGAAATTCTTTTTCTCTTTCTAGTTTGCTGAGAGGTGTTTTTTTTTTTCCTTAATTATGAATAGGTGTTGAATTTTGTGACAGGATTTTTCTTTATTTACTAAAATGATCATAAGATTTTTCTCCTTTTTTATTGTTAATATGGGTACATTGATTACTTTTTGAAAGTTAAGCCAACCTTGCATTCCTGAGGTAAACCCTCAGGTTTTAGTTAGTCATGAAGTTTTATCCTTTTTATATACTATTGTATCTTATTAGCAGTCTTTTCTAGGATTTTATATCTATGGGGGAATATTGATCTGTAATGCCTAAGTCTTTATTTGTTTTGCTACTAAGGTTATTCTGGTCCCATAAAATGAGTTTGGAAGTGTTCTCTCTTCCTCTATTTTTAAAGAGTTTTTGTAAAATTGGCATTATTTCTTTTAAATGTTTTGATAGAATTCAACAGGGCAGCCATCTGTGCCTGAGCTTTTCTTTGTTTTCTTCCTGCATATTTAGTCTTTATTTCTGGCATACTTCATCGTCTGTGAGGACATTATTCTGCTCACTATTCTTTTTTCTTTTCTTAAGACAACTTTGTGTGGGATGCAAACATAATCCTTTTTTGTTGTTTATGATTAAAGGGCATTAGTTCTGTTCACTTTGGCAGGGAGAGTGGGCCAGGATTTATAGCTCCAGAGTTTACTATTCTGTTGTTATTACCAATTGTTCAAATATATGACTTATATATTCTAACATCTATTGACTCAGTTAACCTCCCCCAGTTTTATTGGGAGTTTTTCTCTTCTTTTCCCCTAATGCCAGGTCCTACATAAATTAGATTATACTCCTAACAATTTCTATTCAGTGCAGGCCTTTGTCCCTAGGAGGGTGCTCTTGTTAGTTCTGAGAGTTCATGGAACCCAGCAGATCCAACATCCTCTGATCTTGTGCTCACAGACTGAAGCCTGCAAGGCTCCTGCTGGTTATGGCTGTTTCTTCCAGACTGTAGTCACCTTTCTTAGGCATCTCTATTGGCAATTTGAGGTTCTCTGACTCTTAACTTCAACACATAAATCCTTTGTCTCTTCTTTGCTTATCCCATACACTTTCTGATGCCACATTGTCTGGATGATATTTGTGGTATTTTTTTTTCCTCTCCTGCTCATATTTTGGGGCTAGTATTAATTCCTTATTTTGCGTTAGATGTTGTCTGCAGGATTTTGATTTTGCTGTCTTACTCCCGCTGTCTGTTTTGTGGGGTGATTCAAAAAGATTTAAAAAAAAATTACACGACCATTGCTACCACCCTCCTAAAAACACTGAGTGTCTCTGAAAATTTAATGGTGGAAGTGGGGGTAAAGATGTACAGTTATATGAGCACTTTAGAAGCTTAGACAATGTGTACAAACCACCAAGAGTCCTATTTGATTTTGAAAGTGTTAGGACTCTTGTGAGTAACTACAAAAGACCTTTAGAATTGATGGTGGTAAGCTCAGAACGCTAATAATAATAATCCTTGCAAAATAAAAGTGGGAAGAAAAACAAGATGTTTCTCACTGAGCTCTTCTTGGTACTAGGTATTGTGTGACATCTTTTAAATGAATTTTCTCAAGTAAGTCTCTCAACCACCTTATAAGGCAGATACTATTATCACCCCTACTGTGTCACTTTTATCATAAGGCAAGTCATATCACTTCTACTTTACAGTATTGAAAATGAGGCATAGAGTGGTTTGTAACTTTTTCATAGTCACATAGATCTCTCAGACTTCGAAGCTGGTGCTTGTAGCCATTATATCATACCACCTCCCACTTCTTTGTGCATGTACACCAGTGGGGAAAGGGGCACAGAGGGTCAGGGAATCACTCTAAAGTCGGTACCTGAATTCTTGCTTGAGTCATGGAGATGGCACCACGTGCCTAGCCTTAATGACTTATTCTGAGCATATAATGTAGTACTCTCCCCTTCCCCACACACAAGAAAACTTTTGAAAGAGTATCATAAGAAAGTGGCAACTCAGCAGTCCAATGGTAGGAAGAGAGGGCCCTCCCCAGTCAGGCAGGGCAGCCACGGTGGATATAATGGCATGGCCAGTGGTAGAAGCTGCAGTGGAGGTCACAAATGACGGAGGAGAAATCGGCCTCTGTGGCAGCATCAGGAAAGCTTCACCTTCTCTGAATGAGAAAATATGAGCCAGCCTGCTATGCTGGAGGAAAGGTAGGAGGGTCAGGTCTTTGGCTTCAAAGTGATTCTCTTGAGAAACTGAGGCCATTGGTGGTAATTGCTACCCAGAGGCAATAAGTATGGTGGTTCCCACAGGACCTTCAACGTGTTATTTTATTTCTTTTTGCCTCCATTGCCTGAGTTGTAAAATGGGACAGTGGTAACTCATGCTTCATTTGTTGCTGGTGAGATTAAATGAGTCAATACATGTAAAGCACTTAGAATGATTCCTTATACCCTATAAGTCTCTATGTATGTTCCTTCTAATTATAATCCATCCTTCATATTTGCAGATTCTGTATTTGCAAATTTGCCTACTGGCTAAAATTTATTTGTAACCCCAACATCAATAATCATGGTGTTTTTGTGTCATTTGTGCAGAGTGGAGAAGCATTTGAGTTGCCTGATATCACGTTCCTCTCCGAGGTTAAGATGTTGCTCTGTTTTCGTACTATAAACAAGTGTCCTCTCCACAGTCTATTTAGTGCCGTGTTTTCTTTTGCATTTTTGTGCCTTTTCTTGGTGATTTCACTGTCTAAAATGCCTGACAAGCGTAGTGCTGAAGTGCTGTCTACTGTTCCTAAGCACGGGAAGGCTGCGATGTGCCTTACAGGGGAAATATGCAAGAAAGGCACTGCCACACGTACCTTGTCTGCTCCACATTGCAAGCTCACAAAGCCAGAACGCAGCAGAGTCATCGTGACCCTGTTACAGCCTGGCAAGTTGGCACAACACTGTGACACAATTGCAATGGCACATGACAAGAACATTATACCATGACAAAACAGGACTAGGCACCAACACAATTCCACACCATGCAATTATAACTAGGCACTACACCTCGCACAACCACCATGCCGTAACAGAGATTATCATGGAACCACCTGAGAATCACTGACGGCACTTATCATGGTATGATCACACCCATAGCATGATATTGCAATGCTCTGACAATACACCAGCATCTTGCAAAGCTCTAACCACATAGAATCTGTTTTGACTAACTTTCTGGATGGAGTCTCATCAGCTCAGAGTTTAGATACTTTGGGGGGGTCTTTAAGCCCAGCCCAGAAGCACCACTGATGTAAACATCTAAAGGAATTCCCTCTGGCTGCTCCCTCCCTTGTACTGTTGGTTGACAGGCGTGCCTTCTCTGTGAGTGTGAGGAGGACGGAAGTCATTTCGTCTTCACCTTTGTATCTCCCAGCACTTAATATGGCACCTGGCTCAGAGTGAGTGTAAATGAGGAAAAGGCTGTTGGTGAGTATGGTATTGAGTTAAAGAAATCCAATGACGTTGAGGGAATATTGTGTGCATCACAGGTCCAGAAGGTACCTCAGACTAGATTCAATCAATGTTTCGCAGAGTTTACTCACCCTGGTATTCATTTCTGCCATATTTGTGTATTACTGGCTATTAGTTCAATATCTTTAAATGTACTCATTAAAAAATATACAAATTAAATTCCTTAGAAAGAAAACAAAAAGCCCAAAGAATTGAGCTCCCTCACCGCGTCTCCCTGTGGGAGTTTTTCAGCTGTTGGCCTCTGGGCCCTGCTTGGTGTGAGAGGGCTGCATTTCAGGTGCTGCAGGTGACCAGGTGAAGCCTGAGACAATCTGTGCCCCCTGAGGAATGCAGGGCTCCATGGATTTCCTGGCATCAGTCTGAGCCGGTGGGGTCTTTGGGGCTGTGTGTGACCCAGGCATGGGGAAGCGGTCCCCTCAGGGAGAGTAGGAGACTTAAATCAACCCTCTGGGCCTTCCTGGGGCTCTTGCAATTTGCCTGGCAGGGGCTATAATCCTGGAACTATTCTGTGTTCCCAGTACCACCCTAACTAACATTTATTGAGCTAAAGCATCCTACTTTCTGTTTTTAATTTTCATAGCAATTGGGTGAGATTGGTACTTTTCACTGTCCCCAGTTTGACATTGGGGAAACTGAGGCTCAGAGTGGTTATAACTGGCATAAGATTACACAGCTAGTAAGAAGTGAATCCAGAGTTCAACCTTAGGCTGGCAGCTCTGCAGCTGCAGAGTCTGGGCCCCTGACCATTAGACTCAACTCCCTCTCTAAACTGTTTCCCCTCATATATTGCTGCCCAGTGTGGCCAGCAGACACAAGTAGGCGTGGATCACAAGAGTTGGGGTGATGTCCGCTCACCCTCTTTGCTTGGACAAAGCCATTCTCTGAGGGTTTGGAGACGCTGGTTGGTGAGCCTTGGAGCATCTGGAAGCCAGTGGTCAGCTGAGATATGTGGCCCTCTGTTCCTAAACATGTCTGGGGGCCCAGCCAGAGCTGCACCATGAGGTGCTAAAGAGACATGATGGGACTTACTCTCAGGCATATATAATGACTAACACGAGGTAGGATATGGCTAATTCTATTGCCAGTACTTTGCTTAATTAAATGACACTCCCAGAGATGTGTAGTGGTAATTACTTCTTCTCTGTCACGCCCCCCTTTTCTCTTGCTAATTTGCTCCTGGCATCCACCTAAAATTCAAGGCCTGCCATGGCTGGCTATCTCTCAATCTATAACCCTCTTCATCTCGCTGACTTGCTGAGACGTTGTCCTGGTTTGGAGCACAGAGAGGTAGGCTCCTGAAGGTGAGGGTCCCCCTGGAGATGGTGAACAGAGATATTTACCCTAAAACATAAGCTCATTAATATTACATAGGAATCAAGTAGATGTACACACGTATTCACAGAAGCCCTGTTCACAATAGCCAAAAGGTGGAAATTACCCAGATGGGCATCAGTGGACGAGTGTATACACACAATGTGGTAGAACCATGCGATGGAATATTATTTGGCGACAAAAGGAAATGAAATATGGATATATGCTATAATGTGGATGAACCTCAAAAAGGTTATGCTAAGTATCAGAAAGTAGACTCAAAATATTGCATGATTCCATTTATATGAACTACCCAGTATAGGTAAACCCATAGAGACAGGTGCAGACTGGTGGTTGCCAGGGGCTAAGGGAAGAAGAGAATGGGGAACAGCTGTTTTATGGGTATGGGGTTTTCTGTTAGGGTGATGAAAACATTTTGGAACTAGATAGAAGTTGTGGTTACACAATTTTGTGAATGTACCAAATGCCACTGAATCGTTCACTTTCAAATGGTTAATTTTATGTTATGTGAATCTCACCTCAATAAAAAGAGGCCAAATTTTTAAAAAAAATGCTACCTAGGAGATATTTGGTTAAAGCATCCAATGATTATTAGAAAGAGTTTGAAGTCATGTCAGTAACTACCTAAGCACCACATGAATTTTTCAGTCTTTACACATTCCCAATAAATAACACGTGCCCCACGCTGACAGGATTGCAGCACATGTTAACCAGGGGTGTCCCGGGAAAGCATTTGGGATGACAAGAGGGTGATGGGGAAGAGAAAAGAGCCAAGGCAGGGGAGTTAGACTCTGGTTCAAGACACACTGGGGCATTTCTTCTGCCTGGGATATAGGAGGGAGGAGACCTTTTTAAAATGCAGCTCTCTCTATGACCTACAAAAACAAATCGATCAGAGGATCTGTGATTAAATAGCGTTATAATTTTAGAGGAATGGAAAATGTGCTACTCATGAATTTTTCCTTAAAGTTTGTTTTACTTAATTGTAAAAGTAGCATCATACTTATAGATTGGGAAGAACATGAAGGCATAAGGGGGGAAATAACCTATTGATGTAGAAGTAGCTACTTTTGACAGTTTAGTATATCTTTTCCAGTATTTTATCATTGCCCTTTATTCACATAGCTAAAATCGTATAATGTACACAAATTTTTAACCTACTCCTTTTCCCTATAATATCATAGAGTAAGCATTCTTCTGGTTTATTGAACTACTTTGTAAACATCGTGCTGTTGGTTGCACAATATTCCACTGTTAGGAGGTGTGGCTTATGTAACCAATCCCTTATCACTGCACATTTTGATTGTTGTCTGAGAGCTAAATGCTGAAAACTCCCCAAGTACAACAGATGTTATGGGTGGAGTGACCCTGGAGGTCACTGGGACTGACTGTGTGACTGGTACACAAACCTTCAATGGAGATAATGGGGTATAATCTTGGGAAGATGAGACTGGTGTGTGATTATAATTTTGCTAGTAGGAAACAAACTCACAGCGGTAACTATCCCATTTGGAGATCAAACAGAAGGGCGACATCAGCACGCAGCCTGAGGTTGACAGACTCATTCAGGCAACTGCCCAGTGAGAAGGAAGCCTGGCCCAATGGTGTATATTTTTCACATCTTTAGTAAACATTTGTTGACCCCCGCCCCATATGGCAGGCGATGGGACACTGTAGGAATACGCACCCTCCTTACCTCAAAGGAACACCGTATACAGTGAGGCGAGCAGACTGTTGAGTAATGGTGAACCTGTGGAGCAGTGTGGTCTGTGCCATGACAGGACTGTGCATTCCGGGCGCACAGAGCAGCCTTCGCATCGGGGGTGGGAGTGGGGACAGGGAGGCTTCCCGTAGAAGGTGACTCCTGTGCTGACAGTAGATGAACTGGAGTTACAGAGTCCGCCGAGCCCTACTGTGGATGCCACCAGTGGCTGCCCGTCTTCCACATTCACCGTGTGGCCATTTGTGAATCATTTGGCTTCCAACATCCATGGAGTAACAACACGCTATGCAGATCTGTGTGGTGGACGCATTGCTCGTTGTCGTGGCCATGTTGGCGCTGCTGGTCAGCTTGGTTCTTGTGAGTCTGTCTCTGGGAATGGGCCTGCCCTTTGTTCTCACCTGGTGAGATATCTCAGTGTGCAATGCTAAGGATGCCAAGGCCTAAGGCATGGTGACTTGGCCAAGGTAACAGAAGTGCCCCAGGAAAGCCTCTCCGTACAGGACTTTCACCTTCTAACTGCAACAGCTCCCTCTCAAAGGAGTTGTGCAGAATAAGCGGGTGGATGTGGGCAATGGGCCCGGCTTAGGGCTGATGCTTAGAAGACGAATTCTTCTCCTCCTCCCTGGCAGACTCTCCTGCTCCTGGTCGGGGGTAGCTGATGAGTGGAGATGAGTCACATAGTTCACCAACGCCCTCTAGCTAGTTCTCTCAGTTCATTAATCAAGCCTTCAGTCAATGTGACTAATTGTTACTTTTCGAGATAAATGTTTAAAATATCATGTCCTATAACAAGGTTTTTTTTAAACGCTGAAGGACTTGTTGGGGGTGGTAAGGGAAGATAATTCACATGCACAGAGCAGCCAGAAAACAATAGTGGAAACTATTTGACTGCAAAGGTTCCCCCCTCTAGGCCTAGGCTGGAATGAGCCGGCACAGCTTGGCTGGTTGGTCATGTTCGTGGGAGCTGATCAGGCAGTGTGCAGTAGCATAGGCAGTACAAAGGCTGACTTCCTTCTTGACTCCCCCCTGCTCTGCCCCTCTGCTACCACTGTTTGCATACCACCTTTGTATGCGTATCTGTGTGGGGAACACAGGCTTTCCTTCCCTGGACCACTGTGCAGCAGTGGTGCACCTAGGAACAGGCCTGTTGAAAAGCCTGATGTGAGCTCCAACTGGGAACAACAAAAAGTCCTGCTTTGCTTCCTCTCGAGAGCTGAGAGCTAAGCGAGCTTGACTAAGCTTGGTTTCTTAGGTAGTGGGAGCAAGGTCACCGCGAGACAGATTCCTGAGGTGTAGTTAACAGAATTTCCATAGGCCTAGGTGAAGTTTTTGGGAACTTCCACAGATACCCAAGGTGGTGTTGGAATTGAACTTGGACCTTTGCATAGCCAAGCGTCAACTCTTCTAGACAGGATTCCAGAGAGACGGAGCCAAGACCACATAGCCCTGGACGTCGGAGCTGTCTGGGGTTTCCACCAGGAATGCCCCTGATCCAGACACACTTAGGGTCACCCATTCTTTTCACTTCCTTTCCCCTGCCTGCTCTTCCTTCCGCCTTCTTTCCAAGCTCTTCTCTGAAAACATTGCATCAGTCAGAGTCTTAGAGTCGCCATGGCTACACTGAAGGGGAGGAGTTAAGGCAGGGGCACTTGCTCTAATTGGAGCTTGGTGGTGGTCACCCTTGGTGGCACACAGCCTCTGCCCTGACAGGGCCACACAGACCCTCATGGTTCATGAGCCTTGATGCACCTCCTATGTAGCAATGGACTTGTCCTGCTGCTGCTGTCCCTGACCCTGGAGGATGCTTGCTAGCTTGTCAGTTGGCTGCAAACGTCACTTAGGCTTGCATCTAGGAATAAATACCCTTTTTGAAGGATGAAACGAGCAAGTGATAATAAACCAACCAACCCACACTCCCACCCCTACCACTCCTACCATCACTAAAAAGGAACGTGGAAAGAAAAAAGCCGATACTAACACTCAGTTCATAATGTAAAGCTTGTGCCCATCTTCTCTCCCCTCCCACTTCCACGTGCTGCTTCAGTTTCCTGTAGGGGTTCTGAGATCTCAGTCATATGCCCCTGCTCAGGCACAAAAGGAGAGGCCTGAACCTAGCTCCTAGGTCAAGAGCAGAGATTCTGGGGCCAGATACTTGTATTCAAATCCTGGCTCAGTAGATTATTAGTTGTTTGATCTTGGGCTAGTTGTTACCCTGTCTGTGCCTCTGTTTCCCCATCTGTAGAATGAAGATGATAATATGAGTAATCTCATAGGATTACATGAGGATGAAATGAGATAATATACTCAAAGCACTTTAAATACAGTGGTGGGAAGATGGTAAGCGCTATCTGTGTAAGTGCTGGCAATGAAAAAGTTCTGGGTGGTCACTGGGCTTCTGGCCAGAGCTGAGCTACCACGCTTCAGACAGGATTCTGCTTTGTGCTTTGGGTCTCTTTCTCCCATGCTTTGAGCAAGGGATCTGCCATTTGCAATACAAGATGACATTGACTGCAAGGGAGTCGATGAGTGGGTCATAGATATTTACCCCCCAAAACAACTAGAGGATTAACAACTGGAATCTGACTTAGAGAAGGGGTCTCAATACAGACAGTGATTCTCAGCTGAAATACAGTGGGAGCCCGTGTATTTCTTCCAGTAGCAGCCAAATTCTTTGAACCCAGCCCTGTGCATTCCTGACTCTCGACTTTGTCTCTTTCTCGGCTTCTAGATGCATGGACGTGTCAAGCATGTTTCGGGTACGTGGGGCTCTCGGAAGTGTCAGGCAGTTCCCTCTGCTCTCCCTGTGCAGACTGCAGCATTAATGCCTACCTCTGACTTCAAAGGTAGAAACAATGCCACTGCCGGCCCACGTCGGCTGCTCTGCCACATTAGAGCTGAAATCTCTGAAACTGTTGCTAATGTACTTGGCATTTGTAAAGTGTCCAGGACACTCAGGGAGTTTCTGGCGAGTAATTGTGAAGTTAAAGAGAGTGACACTCACTCGTTGGTAAAATCTTCAGCTACCAAAAAAGCTGCCCCTCGATAATATATTGGCATGTGTTAGGAGAGTTCTTGTTGGCTGAATTATGTGTTTGCTTGCCCTTTTAATGGCTGATGAGAGTCCTGATAATTACATGCATTAAGCACTTGCTGGGAGCTTTTGTGTCTTATGTCACTTAACCCTTAAAGCTAACTTGCCTGCGGGTACCATTATCATCCCCATGTAGATTCACAAACTGAGGTTCAGAGAAGCAATGAGTCTCGTCCGAGGTCACACAGCTGGTAACTGGTAGAACTGGAATTCAAATCTGTTCTGTCTTTCTAATCCTGCAAGACTGCACTTTTGCCTGCTGTGTGTGGCACCACACTCTGTAGGGGGTGAGTGCACAGAAAGGTCATGACCTTTGGTGTCAGACGGGCCTGGCTCTGCCTCACGAGCTGTGTAAACTTAGATCATTTAGTCTTTTTAACGACAGCAGCAACAGCCATGATAATAGCTAATACTTCTGTGGCACTGCTAGGAGCCCGGTATGCTTTACTGTATTAATTTATTTCCCTTGCAACAACCCTATGAGGTTGATACCGTTATTTTGCCAGGGAATTAATATCAGTGACCTCAGTGTGAGCCCATGAAGATTAAATGAGATACTATTTATGCAAGCGTTTCCCCTGGCAGAGAGTTAGGGCTAAATATTAGGTAACATGGTTGACTGAAGCTCTGAGAAAGACACACAGGCCAGCTCTTCTCTGCAAACATTTTCCATTTGTGAGAAGAGAGGATCCTGAGCTGGGTTCAATATGTTCGCTCTGATTTTCTTCACTAAACGTAACAGCTCTGTTTCATGAAGTTGGCAGTCCTGTTACCTTCTCCAGCACAGCCCAGGCACTACATAAATGTCTGTTGAATGAATGAATGAGCCTAGGGGTCATCAGTCACCTGTAGCTGATTTTGTCATCGTGTATTCCACAACAGAGAGGCCATTTTCTCATATACAGAGAAAGCTCATCTCCGAGAAAAGACACAGGGGCCGCTCTTACGTCTCTGGTGCATGTGTGTGGTGTTTAGGGGCCTTCTGCTTTGTCATTATCAGAAAAGGGGGACACCTGCATGGCTCACCAGCATCCCACTCCCAAAAGGATGACTTAGTTTTCTCCACACAATTCCTAGGATGTTGTTCCTGGGGTAAGAAGCGGGATGGGGGTCTAGAATGGGGGAGAGGAGGCCATGACTGCATCAGCTGGCAGGAGACGTGGCATCCCAGGAAATGGGTGTCTGCTCCTCAGAGTCGTCCCTGGATAGAAGCTTCCCTGGGAGCTCAGGAAGCTGGTCCTCCAGGCTTCGTGCTGCGCCACCTGAAGTGTCCACTCCAGTTCCTTTCATGGCCCATTTTCACCCTGACAGGGAGTTGTTTCCTTTTTACCTGACCTGAGCATCTCCTCCTCTGGAGTGTAGACTCATTTCTTTTGGTCCTGTGCTCTGAGCAGAGAAGGGCCATCCGGTTACCAATTTCGATATAATAACCCTTCAGATCTTCAAAGACTCTTATTAAATCTCTCCCTGGCTGCCTCTTCTCTGACTAAACAATTCCCACTCCTTTCACCTTTCTCTACAGGTCCAGATTTTCCACTCTGTGCAGCATTGTTCAGAGCCCCTCCGTCTTCCTACGTCACCAGGAAAGTGGGAAGCCCAGGGATCAGCTGCTGGCTGAGGGGTAAGGGCAAAGGGCAGCTGGGGGGTAGCCCACACTATTCTCCGTTGCCCTTGGGTCACACACACACAGCCTCAGATTCTCTCCTTGCTGCTGCTGCCCAGGGAGAAAAGAAGAAAGATGCTTTCCACCAGGGCACAGCCTTAGCTCCTGCTTTTCTTCCCTCCCCTTTGTCTAGTTCTGTCCTTCTCCATGCTGACTGCAGCTTTCAGCACCTTCCCCTGGGCTCAGATGCATAAGAGAAGACAAGCAGAGAGCTGAAACAGGCAAGCAACAAAACAATTAACAGCGACAGCTAACATTGTCCACTAGCTAGCTGCCAGTCAACTGCATGCTGTAGCTCAGTTCTTCAAACAACCTGATGGTCCTCATTTTACACAAGGAGGTTCTAAAGCTCCGTTATAGACCCTTTATGGCACTTGTTTGAGAGCCCACCTGGGAGTTGGTACAGCCAGAATTGATACCCAGACAGTGGGACTTCAGATACAATGTATTTAACACCTATTATCTCACTCTACGTGTTTTGCAGAAAGTGAATCAGAAAGGGGAAAGGAGCCCCTGATGGGTACGCCAGGATCTGGTTACTACTGTGGACAATTGGGACTAAAGAAAGGGACTCCAAGACACAGAGAGGTGGGAGCAGAACCAGGAAGGACCATCTCAAGAAGGATAATCAGCGTCAAATGCACAGAAAGCCAAGTATAATTCTTCCATGTTTGTCTTCCATCCAGGCCCAAGGTAAGCTGTCCCCATGGGACCCATTTTCTGGCCTCTGGAAGAGGCCTGTTTGTGTCCCAGGCCCGTCTTCTGACTGTGTGCATGCCTCTGACCCTCTTCTCCACGAGGGCTCTCCCCAAGCTTCTGCAAACCCCTCCCCAATCCACCTCCTGGTTCCCGAATGGGCTCTCAGAGGCCAGGCCCCGGAGGAACCCTGGGAAGGTGTGGGTGCTTTGGTTCCCTGCTATGTTGGGCCTGGACCCAGCATCCCAGCTTTCTAGTTCACAGGGTCTGGCCTCTGACTCTGGTCAGCCTCCTTTTGCGTCCCAATTTCTCTTCCTTCCTCCCTTCCTGCCCTGCCATAAGCTGGGTAGGAAAGGGGTCTTTGCTCCTTTTTTTTTGTTTTCCACCACAACCACCTGAGGTATGGTTGGCTGAAATATGGGCGCATCCCCAGAACCTGTGAATGCACATGGCAAAAAAGAAGTTTTACAGGCATGACTAAGTTAAGGACATTGCGATGGGGAGATTCTTCTGGATTATCTGGGTGGACAGTAAATGCAATCACTGTCCTTATAAGAGGGAGGTAGAGGAAGGTCTGACACCATCTGGTGTCAAAAGCTAAAAAGAGGAGAAGATAAAACAAAGAGACATTTGAAGATGCTGGCCTTGATGGTTAATGTGATATGGCCGCAAGCCAAAGCATGCCGGCAGGCATCAGAAGCTGGAAGAGGCACAGAACACATTCTTTCCTGGGCCCTCTGGAGCAAGCGTGACCCTGGCAACCCTTTGATTTTGGCCCAATGATATTGATTTCAAACTTCTAACCTCCAGAACCATAAGAGAATAAATTTCTGTGCTTTTGAGTCACCAACTTTGTGGTACTTCGTTCCAGCAGCCACAAGAAAACAAATACTGGGGGTGCCAAAAAAATGTGTACACATTTTAATAGATGTTATCTATGCTCAAGCAGTAGTTCGCCATAATCAGAAGTGTCTGGATGCTGATGGGAACCACTTTGAGCACCTCTTGTCATTGCAGAAGTCAAATGCGACTTGTATTCATCTTTTGTTATTGGTATATATTGAGTATTACAATTTTAATACAGGTTTTTTTTCTTTCTTAAAATGCGTATACTTTTTTTGGCACCATCTGTATACGGGCATCACCAGTACACATTTCCAGGTTAAAGCCCACCCCCATTTAAAAATGCATGTCCCCACATTTGCAATTCAGTGCTTAGCAGTGGGAAAGGAGTAGGGGTGTAGCTCAAAATTCAAATTCCTAGTTTTAGAGAGATAGTATTTTGCTATCACTCCATCATACTCCTCTGTCTCCTTCCCTCCAGGCTCAAGGCACTTAAGGCCAGAAACTTCTCCTACGGGGGTGTGAGAGGAGCTTGTTGAACTTGTTAATTTGTACCTTCTCGGGGGCTTGCATTTTAAAAAGAGTACTGTCCCCCATCCCCCCTCAAAGTGCACTCTTTAATCTTGTGCCTTCCCTAGGCTTTGCAGGTGCCTGACAACTGGCCATTCCAATGACCCCGGAAATGCTAGAATGGAAATAGAGAATAATGAAAAGCGGGGTGGGTGAAAGGATGCGGCTACCTAGATAGGGTAGTCAAGAAAGGCTTTTTGAGGACATGACTTTTATGCTTAAAATCTGGGTTATTCCAGACAGAAAGAGTAATGCAGCCAAGATTTCAAGGTAGGAAAAAAAAATCAGACATATTCTGGAACTGAAAGTAGGCCCATGTAGCTAAAGAGTAGAGCTAAGTTAGTCATGAGAGCTTTGTCAGCAAGGCTGGGGAGTCTGGAGTTTTCTGTAAGTGAAAGATAAAGCAAGCCAACTTGTGGGTGCAAAATCCCAGGCCCTTCAGTGTCTGACTTACCAGTACTCTCTTTTTCCATCATGCAGATGAAGAAACAGGGGTACAGAAAATCTAAGTTGCATAACTTGATCAAAGTCACACCACTAATAGAGTCTGGATGAAAACCCAGTTCCAGGCGACCCTAGGCCCCATGCCTTTAACCCCCACAAGCCACGATCCCCGGCGTACTTCACCGTGACATACAGCTCCGCCTGGCGATGGGTCTCTCAGAGCGTAGTCACCAATGGTGCCAAACTTGTCAGTTAGAGAGCTAATCACTCAAGATGTAGTAAGGATGTATGGTTAATTCTTCCTCGGTTGGACCCATCAGTCCCATGACTTTGGCTTCTAGTTGTCTGAAATGCTTTGTAGTCTGTGTGCCAGAATATTAATGATTCAGAAACCGCTGACTGATGATGGAGAGGAGAGAGAAGAGAGAGAGAGACAGAGAGAGAGAGAGAGAGAGAGAAAGAGAGAGAGAGAGAGAGAAATCCAGTCAGCTCTTTGCCTAGGATCAATTTTCAAAATGGTTTTCTCACCCTCTTTCTACCACTCTCCCTGCTCAATAAATGTTGATGTTATTATTATTGGTTATTATTTCCTCAGAATAGTGGAGTTATGGGGGATCTCCCAGAGGCGCTTGCCTCACGGGATGGCTAGGCCCAGTCCTGCGGGGGCTGGCCTCAGCCTGGAGCCACTGGAGGGGCATCGTGTGGAGTGAGGGACCCAGAGGATCTGCAACTGACCTTGGAAAGTGTTCGCTTTAGCGGAATTCCAGGTTGTATGGCTCCCTCTGTGTTACTAGGTACAAGGATGTACGAGGGGAGATCCTTTAAATGTGGGAGAGAGATACCCAGCTTTGGAGTTGAGGGTAGGAGGGCAGAGGCAGGGGAAGGATGAGTCCCTTTATTCGTCTCTATTCCTATTGTTTGGCACAAAGCCGGACACATGATTGACTCTTAAGAAGTGCTGCACTGCAGGACTAGATGGAATGAAATAATTATAGCTCAGTCCTGCCGCCTGTTCTCTGGGTGACCTTGCTTTTGTGAGCTCAGTTTCCCCATCTACCAAGTAGGCATGAGAGTAGCAGGTACCCCCCAGAGTTCACATTGGGGAGAAAGCGTGGTGAATGCACCACGTGAACTCTAAATGATTCTGAGGCATGAAAACTTCCCAGGTTGTGTCTATTGTTCCTTTTCAAAGATGCCAAGCTATCACATTTTTGGAATGGTTAAAAGCACAGTTCTCCCACTGATATATTTCTGCATAATAATGAGAATATACGTATTCTCCTCCATGGGATTCAAGAAAGTTATTTTCATTTTGAACAGGAAGAAAAAAATGCTGTTCATAGCCCATAAACATGTCCTCCCACCCCCACAATTACTCTGTGCAAAAAAAAAAAAGAAAAAAGAAAAAAGAAACCCGAAAATGTAGCTTTCCGCTGGTTTAGGACAGAAATGGCAACATTATTTTCGTGCATCATAAAGCGTCCTCTTTGTCCCCAGTCCCAACAATTGAACTTTCTTCGTCTCCTCCTTCCTTCCTTAACTTTGGGTAGATATGTCCTAAAGAGCAAGCGGTTTCTCCAAAAGAATCCCAGGATCCATTGTGGTCTTTCGCTCCTGAGTTTCTGAGGGCCACTCGGAGGGGCTCGGCTCTGCCTCTGCACTGGAGGTTGGTGGCTGTACTAAGCCAGGCACCCCTAAGGCCCCGGGTCTCTGAGCTCTGTCCCCTGAGTGACACTGGTGGATGCTACCTTCTAATGGAAATGCCTAGCAATATCGATGTGACAGCAGCCCTTCTACTAGAGATCCTTACCACCCATTTTCTGACCATGAATACGAAATCCCTTCACACTGAGGGTGCACTTAAAGAAAAAGTTTACCCAGAGAGGAGAGCATTCTGGGAGCTTCTATCATTGCCTCCCCAGCCTTCGGGCCCTGGGCTTTTTCCTTTTACACAGTCTAGAAGATTCCCCAATCACATTGGTGTGAATCAGCCGATCCAGGGTTCACCTTGGAAATGCCCCCCATTCTTGCTCTTCAGAAAGATCTGGAAGAGCACTTTGCCAGGCACCCTCCACTCCTGGGTTCTCACACACAGACTCACATCCTGGACGGAGGTGAAGGCTGGGCCAGAACTTGGGGACTAAGTGCCTTGTAGATCCCACACCGACGGGACTGCAGAGCAGAGAAGCTATAACAGAAGCCTTACGTCCTATGACCCCAATGAAAAGATCGCCAAGTGTCCTTGTTTCCTTCATACTCCCACCTGGGGGGACACCAGAAATTACATACACAACTAGATATTAGACACAGTTGTTTGAGGTTGAGAAACACCTAACCTTGGGCAGATAGGTGGGTGAGAGAGCTGTTATTTCCTTGCTGAGAGTGGGAGAGCTGGTCTCTGAGAGCATGAGAACTGTGCCAGAAGAATTCAGCTCAAAGACGCTGGGGAAGAGAAGCAAAGAAATTTCCAGCACCCAAGTCATTACACTCAAGGTGTTACAGGAGGGGATGCTTTCCTGCATCTAGGGTTATTGGGAAGGTGAGAGGATGGAAACGAAGCTTGGAATGAGACTAAACACCGCTTATAGGTAAATATGTGTAGGCAGACAGGTACACCCTGGCTCCAATCCTGCCTCTGGCACTTACAAGGTTCGTGACCTTGTGCATGAAGCTTGAAACCTCTGAATTACTATTTCCTCTTCCATCAAATGAGGCCAGTTAAACCGTCCTCTTCGGTTGAGGTGGGATTTAATGAGAGAATGTATGTGAAGCATGGGACGCATGAGACCCTGGTAATATATATAAGCTCAGTCATTGTGGGCTGTTTTTAGGACTTTTGAGCTCAAATTCCTATTGGCTGGACCCAGAGGAGGGGGCCACAGCATCAGGTTTTACAGGTCTTGCTGCATGAAGTTTTACACCACCACAAATCCTTCGGCACCTTGCCGTGGTCCTGAAGTGTGTTTGGGGGTGACTGTCCCTCCCTGCCAGAAATGGAAACAGAGGGCGGGTCCTGCACAGACTCCTGCCCAGATACTGTAATAGGTCAGAGGGTTGGCCATTCATTGCTCTGGAAATGGCTGCCTCTGGCATCTGGAAAGCACTGCAGATCTTTAGAGAGCTGGATTCTTTGAGACACTCTTCTAGCTCATTCTGCCACCCTTTTTGGGCCAGGCTAAGTAGCAGCGTGAGATCCCTACTTCTACCTGGTCAGTCAGTGTTTCCTCCCCTCCCAACAGGTCCGGGCTACAGAAGTACTTACGCTCCACTGGGCTCTTCGTCTTCTATCATGTAGGAAAGGTTACAAATGGAAACACGCCTGGGCCTGGAGGGTGACTGCTGATAGAAGAACGAAATCTGGCCTGAGATTTGGTATGTGATAATGATCCTCTGAAAAAAGAAGCTTAATTAAACCTTGAAATGGGATGATTCCTTTATTCTCTTGATCTGAACATGCTAGATTTGGGAAGCCCCTGGATTTCTTGCTACCTGGTCTATTTCCACTTCTCTTTCTCCTGCCAATCTTGTTTGTGTCACATTCCGGAAATCTTTCCTAGGGTTGAAATCCTAGTGAGAATGGACCACTGACCAGCTTGCCACTCGGAGCTCCTTATAGACCCCATCCTGTGCATAATCAAAAGGGTCTGCCGTGGACTGAATAACACCGTGCGATTGCAATTCACTACCTCCAGCTTGGTTATCACGAGAATGACAATATTTACCATATTGACACACAGAGTGGCTATTCAATAAATGATTTTTTTTTTAAAAGAAATGATTAAAATGAAAGCATGTAGTCTGATGCCAAGTAAGTGATCAAGATATATTAATATAGTCTGCATTTCATCAGTTTCCTTATCTGTGAAAATGAGAGTAACAGTGCAGGCACCTACTTTGTACAGGGTCACTGTTAGAATGAAGTGGGACAATCTGTGCCAAGAGCCCAGCAGAGTGCCTGTCATATGCTGGGTACTCAACATCTGTTCCCTGTTACATTTGTTATCAACTGTGTGGGCTCGGGGATTTTTATAATGTGGTTAATTTGAAAACAAGAAGTGAGAAATGACTCCCCCTGAGGAGTACTCAGCTCTCCACAGCGCAGCAGGCCTGGGAGCGTTAGGTGTGTGTGTTGGGGGGTACTGGGTAGAGAAGCAAGGGGAGGGACAGAGATAATGCAAAGAACATTTTGGCCTGCTAGTTACTTTCCAGGGTGATAGGATTCTAAATCAGTTCCAAATGATGCTCTTTCTTTTGCAAGAAAGAAAGAAAGCAGTTAGTGGGTATAGGAAGCTAAGTGTGACCAACTTTAGGCATACTGTCCTTGGACTCCTGGGAGCATTTCAGGGGGCAAGTCTGATTTCCATCTGCAAATACAGGACTCAAAGCATTCATGACAAATGGCTTCATTTCTAGCCATAGCTGTTTGCCTCGGAAAGCAAAAACAGAATAAGGCAAGGCTGAGCAGAGAGAGTGTCTGCTTAAAACTGCATCCCAGGGCGACCAGATGGCTCAGTGGGTTAGAGCGCGAGCTCTTAGCAACAAGGTTGCCAGTTCAATTCCCACATGGGATGGTGGCCTGCGCCCCCCTGCAACTAAAGATTGAAAATGGCAACTGGACTTGGAGCTGATGGGCCCTGGAGAAACACACTGTTCCCCAACATTCCCCAATAAAAACAAAAAACAAAAAACAGAACAAAACTGCATCCCAATAACTGTGCAGATTTGCAGGGCTCTCTGTGATAATCATCAGACTAAATCTGGTACATACTTGACGTCAGTTGGGACCTCCCTGCCCCTTCTCCTTCTGGAGAAGATGGATGTAAATCCTATTCTAAAACTGTGGAAAGTCCAGCTCCTCTCTAAGATTTCTATAATTCTCTGTGGCCTGATGCCTGCAATATGTTTACTGTGATGTGGAACTCATCCCTCTTCTAAATTTACACATATATGAACTTGCACGTGGAGCTGTGGGTCTACCAGACTTCACTGAACGTTTGGGTAAATAATAATTTTTTAAAAGGTACATTACTTAAAATAGAATATTTGATATTTCTGTTCCTAGACGATTCCTTACCCATGTCCTCAACTGGGAATATTGCTCCCCACTCTTTCTCTCCCCTCTTTGCTTTCTCTAGTGACTGGTCTCTCCTCTCCAACTCAGTTCCAGGCCCCCTTTGCATATCCATCTGGAAGGGACCGTTATTGAAAGGGGCCCACCCTCTTCAGGTGCTTATAAGTTGCCCTTCCCCCACTACATATTCAAACCAAGAGGATTTCTAAACCCATTTGTTGAAGAAGGACCAGAGAGTGTGCTCCATGCATGGGAGGAGTTTCTCCTGATCTGAGGACAAAAGGTCAGAGTCACCTGTACAGAGCTGGAGGCCTCCCTTTCCGGCCTGGAGAATAGACTGACCAGCTGGCTCCATCCTCTGGATGGACATTGTTTTTGGAACCAGCTTCAGGCCCTCTCAGTCTGCACGCAGAGCTGCTTCTGTCATTAGGCACGTCCACTCGCTGCGTTGGACTAATAAGCCTGGGTGACAGGTGGCGAAGTACAATATTATAGGCTAAAGCCTTCAGCCAGAAGCAACACTCATGCTGACCAGACCCAGCTCTCCAGAGCAGAGCTGGCACCACCTTGCAAATCATACCACTGCCGTTTGCTTTTGCTCCGTCCTGCAGTGCTACAAGAGCAAATAAACCCAGTCACTTCTGTTTCCTCCTGAAAAGGAGGGGGTCACATGGCATTCTTTTTCCAGCATTTGCTGAAGGAAAACTCGGTGAATTGTTCTACAGGTGTCCTCACAAAAGCCCCGTGGGGAGAGAGCATCTCACTTTATGGAGGAAGATGCGGGTGTGGGCTTCTAATCGGGCTCCAAAACCTGCTTACTTTGCCCTTCATGGCAATGATGGCCCATCCTTCCTGGAAGAAGAGGAAGGACACTGACATTTACTGGGCATGAGCCATGTGCCTGGTGCTTCTACACAGCTGTCACCCTTTCCAATTCTTGTTGCACAGCTCTGAGATGCTGTTAGCCTCACTTTTCAGATGAGGAAACCAAGTCTCCGAATATGATCAGAGGTCGTATCATTATTCTGGCTGCAGCTTTCCTTGTCTTCACCCGCAGGGCAGTGACCCTGGGCTGAGCCCATTATGTGTGGATGCCGTTGGGAACCCCAGCAAGCTCCCCATCCAGCTCTGCTGGCTCATTGTCTCCAGGCCTCTCCAGCTGCCAGCTTTCATAGCCAGCTACTGTGCCCAGGCCCGCAGCCACTGGGAGCCTGGCCTGGCACGGAGGAGATGCCCTGCCAATCAGAGAGTGACTTCTGGAGTTGGCCTGCTGCCCATGCCCTGTGACCAGGTTGTGTAGAGCAAGTGAGCTGAGCAGGAGGTGGCTGCAGGAACATCAGGCTACAGCCTCCCTCCCTGACCCTCTCCAGCGGCCTGGCTTTATGCCAAGTCATCAGTTTGCTCCCAGGTCCTGCATCACAGGCTTCAGTGGGCCTGGAGAGTCGTCTTGACGCTTAGCCTTTGCTTTGGGGCTTTGATCTGACTTGAATGTATCTTGGTCAAGCAAGGTAGGTACCCTCTTTATACAGACTGGGGCGTAAACAGCACCCCAGCTTTATCCCACAATGCAATGCTTGAGTATTCTATTAAGGTTCTACAGAGAAACAGAACTAATAGGAGACACACACACGCGCACACATGGAGGGGATTCACTTATTTTAAGGAATTAGCTCGCTGACTGTGGGGCCCATGAAGGCTGAAATCTGTAGGGCAGGTTGGCAGACTGTACACTCAGATAAGAGTTGATGTTGCAGTCACGATTCTGAATTCTTCACAGCAGCAGGCTGGAAGCTCAGACAGGATTTCTATACTGCAGTCTTGAGGAGAATTCCTTCTTTGGGAAACGTCAGTCTTTGCTCTTAAGGCCTTCAACGGATTGAATGAGGCCCACTCATTTATGGAGGGTAATGTGCTTTGCTCAAAGTCTACTGATTTAAATGTCAATCACATCTATGAAATACCTTCACGGCACCATCGACGCTGATGTTTGACCAAACAGCTGGGCACCAGAGCCTGGCCAAGTTGACACAGACAATGAAGCATGACAAGTGCCTGTCTGTGCATCAGAGCAGCAAGTCCAGAAGTCCAGTCCAGGCCCCTGCATAGCTCCTTGGACTGTGTCAGGGTGGCCTCACGCAGAGGCCCTGCAGTGGCCACACACAGGAGTTGCCATAGCAGTAGCAGCTCCCCCCAGTGTTATGCTCCCGGGAAGGTGGAACTGATCAGGGCCCTTTAGGTTGAAACTTTGAAAATTCTCAGGCACGAGGAAGTGGACTTTGCTGTGACAGACTGTACCTAAGAAAATGCCACTGGCCGGGAATCACGACACGTAAGGAAGCAGAGAACCCTATGATTTCACTGATATGTGGTATATAAACCCCAAACAACAAAAGAACAAGACAAATGAGAAACAAAAATTCATAGACACAGACAATAGTTTAGTGGTTACCAGAGGGTAAGGGGGTGGGGGGTGGGAGATGAGGGTTAGGGGGATCAAATATATGGTGATGGAAGGAGAACTGACTCTGGGTGGTGAACACACAGTGGGATTTATAGATGATGTAATACAGAATTGTACACCTGAAATCTGTGTAATTTCACTAACAATTGTCACCCCAATAAATTTAAAAAAAAAAGAAAAAAGAAAAAAAATTAAACAATTGAGTCTCACCAGCAGGAAGCAGAAGCGAATCAGCTACCCTGAGGGTGATGTCCTCTGTTCCACTTGCCACCTCAGACAGGAATTCATGGTGTGGAGTTCAGCTATGGGGCCTTCCTACCCTCAGAGGCTTAACCCCAAAGGGGGAGAGAGAGAGAGAGAGAGAGAGAGAGAGAGAGAGAGAGAGAGAGAGAGAGAGATCTGGTTTTGATGCTCCCGCTTCTGGTTCTAATTGTAGAAAGGTGCCCTACCAGAAAGTCTTTTCTCCCTTTTCGGTAAAAGAAGTTGGCTGCTGCTTCCAGGACAGGCAGTGTTAAAGGTTCCATGACTTAATGGAGGTGATTTGAAGGAGCTGCCCATCAAGATCAGCTCCCTCCCCACAGCTGTGGGGCCCAGGGAAAGCGCACAAATGGAGGACCACATACCATATGTTTAAATATTTAAAAGTTACAAACCATGCAATCATACTGTTAAATAAAATATGTTCTGTCCTCCTATCTGGTCAAATATACCTTCATAGGCACCTGGCAGGCTGGTTGGAAATTAGAATCCTCAGCCTCTTCTGAGTTCTGAGAATATCTTGTTGTAGGGAGAGCTGACATAGAGCCCCAGCCTCCAGACTGCCTCTCTTTTTCTTCCTTTTCCTGGCTCTGACTCACTCTGCAGGAGCCATGCCTACACAGGGCAGACGTCCCAGCATGCATGTTCGTAAGCCCTGCCAGCAGCCCCTCTAGGCCACCCCTCATGCCTCGGATGTACACACTATTAGAGTGGTCTACCTTTCGGAAGATGGGCCCAGGGAGGAGGCCTGCTTAAATCTGGGGGAAAAACTCAGGTTGCCTGGGCAAATAATTTAATTCAGGGTACCCAGAGTGGGTCTGGGTGCAGAGTTGGACAAGCTGAGGGTGGGCTCATCCTCTAGGCCCTGTGCACTCTTTGCTTCATGGAGAGAGGCATGGCCAGTGGAGATCCAAATGCAGGGCTCTCTGTAGTGTGGGAGGCCAGGGCAGGGACCCATTTTGCCTAAGAGTGGTCCTATGTGTGCTAGATCAGAAATAGCTTCTTGCTCAATTATTTTGTGATTTGATATTTAATGTATTTCTGTGGTTATCATCTCTTCTCTCATCATTCTCATCTCTTTGGTTCCCTTATCTCTAATCTTGGAGATTTTCCCAAGTTTGTCCTCTATATCACAGATTAGATTTTTGTGTGTATATGAGTCGATTTTGCTAATTAATGCCATTTAGGAACATTTAAAATTTGTTGCTATTTTATTTGGGGTTCTGTTGTTTTTCAAATTCTATCCCCGTTCCCTTTGCATACCAGATTTTATCTTAGCCTGATTTCCATTTGTGATTCTTTTGGGGTTTTTTTGCAGAGACCAGGTGTTCTTTTGTGGTATTGAAACATCAAGCAGGTTTTAAATAATTTGTTCTGTCTCTTGTGGTAAATAATTTTTCAAAGGTATAATTCTGTGGATTTCTTTACTGTCTTCCTATTGGACTCTTTGGTTCATTTGTGAGAAGAAATTAAACTCGATTTTCATTTTGCCAACAGACTGCCCTAATTCTAAGCTTCTGATGTCTGCCGCCTCACACATCTTGAGCTGCGGAGTGATCTGAGGAGCCTGACTTCCTCCAGCGTCAGATTCCTAGCCGCCCTTCATGCATCTGCCTTCGGGCAAAGGCACCCTCTCCTGTTCTGAGATCCCTGCCTGAGTCCTGTGCTTTTCGTCTTCATGTAGTCCATGGAAAGCCATAAGCTCTCACATGCTGGGCTTCTAGGGGGTCTCTCTCTGTCCCCATTTATGGTTTTCTAGGGTGCAGCACCCTCTACTCTCTAACACTATTCTATTAGAGTTTTTGTTTCTGAACAGTTCCAGAAAATCGAGCTGGGGGAGGGGAAGGGAACAAACAAATTAGCACGAATTTGGCTGTCTCCAAAAATAAATATTGAGCAGTAAGGTGGGTCGCTCTCTTGTGTTGGTAGATACTTCATGCCCAAGCCAGGGGAAGATGGTGGGGGATGGGAGCTGCACACAAAGCTTTTCACTGCTGTTTCCCTTCTCTGTTCTCTGCCTTGGGTTCAGAAGGCAGAATATTCAGTCATTAACTGCATATCTCAATCCAACCTTAACAGGAATGAACTAAATGTTTGCTTTTTAAATCAGCTCTGTATGTTGGAGGAATTTCCACTTTGATTTTGGCAATGATCTCTTTTTAACCTTCGTTTCTGCCTTAGTCAGAGATTATTTAGTTGCAAGTGGCAGAACCATGCAAGCTAATTTAATGAAAAAGTAGAGTTAATTGGAAGGACATAGGAGTTGCTCAAAACCCAAGGGCGGGAAATGAAGTTGAGACCCATGAGGCACTGGGAAGTCCAAGTGCTCTGATTTATTTTGTGGTGAGTGATTAGCATGTCTTGGCCAAGAGCCCAGTACATGCTCCCTATGCTGATAGCAGTAGGAGTATCAGAAATCCAGTTTTACCTTCCAAAGCCACCATCACCTCCCCCTTTATATACACAATGTTTTCAAGTCAGAGATCCTGCTCATCTCATTGTGGTACAGACTGTGCTAGAAGGATGCTGGCCACTGAGTTAAAGCTGGCCTTAGTGGGTCAAGTCTGAAGCCTGGGGGCTGTGGCAAGGACCTGAGCTCCAACAGGTGTTAGGGATCAATCTTGCTGCAGCCATAGCACATTTTGAGAAGTGGGGAGCCCACTGCCCAGTGAAAGAACTCCCCAGTAAGTTAGCTATGTCACCCAATCTCTCCTACAATGTGTGGAGGCTGCACCTTGGGTGACCCAGTCCACACAGTTTCCAATGTCCACCACCTTATACCTTGTTAGGAAAAAAAGGCAAAACCCTGCTCTCTACTTGTGGGGAATAATTCATGGAGCATAAGGATGTCTCAGGCTCATCCTCCCTTGAATTCTACAGACACTGGTGTGGAACCCTCTTCAACTGCTCTGGTTCCTTGAGTTTTAGTTGAGAAGGCTCCATGTTTTAAGCCTATATGCTAGAGCATTCAATAATTGGCGTTTTCAGTACAACTCATGGCCTAAGAATAGGGCTCCAGGCAGTGCCTGAAAAGCTGATTACAGATTGACTGTAGTGCCCACCGACCCACAATCCCCATGCCCTTTCTTAATAGGGTGCCAAGACTAATGCACAAATGCTACCTGTCTTTGCTCTATGGCAACTTATTTTGGGAATTCTTATGCCTGTCATTGCAACTGGATTGTGATTAAGGGCATCTAGGTTTACCCCATAGATATTCCTACTTTTAAATCTTGAAAGGAATAGGTTAAAGGTATGGGTTTCTTTCCTCCCAGAACTCTGAAAATTTCCCACTTTGCACACCCTAAACAAATAAAAAGGATTCCATTGTATCTTTTCCCCATGGCTGAGACTGTTGGCCTCACTGTAAATAAGACAGGTCCTCCAGCAGAGAAAGGCGAACATTAACTCTTCTTCAGCAAAGGGAGAGGTTAATGAACGCCTATGGGGCTCTCCAGGATAACCAGAAACCAGGAAGTGACTATCATCAGTACCTAAGGCAGTCTCTTCTCTTCTCTTCTCTTCTCTTCTCTTCTCTTCTCTTCTCTTCTCTTCTCTTCTCTTCTCTTCTCTTCTCTTCTCTTCTCTTCTCTTCTCTTCTCTTCTCTTCTCTTCCTTTTCCCTCCCCCTGGCCCCCCTTCTCTGCTTCTCTTAGTGGATCGGCCCTATCCCCCATTTGTGCAGAGTGCCTTTCTCTGTCCCACTTACACATGATGCAAACGTGGCTTTCCCAGCTTTACGCGCTTCCCCAGTTGTAGTACTCTCGAGAGACCAAGTAGAACTCCTGTGTTGCCATTTTAAAGTCTGGGAAGAAAGAATCCCATTGGTTAGTTTGAGTCAGCTGTTCACCAGTGTGCTGATCCGCTCTAGCCAGGGTGTGGGGCCACAAGTCTGCTGCCCAATCAGTGGAGGCCACAGAAGTCTCTCTGGGAGTGGAGACTGCGGGTAAGGAAATGCGGAAATGTCCACTATAGTTTCCATCACTTTATTATGTTTCTTTCTGGTATTTTGATGAAAGGAAGAAGAAGGGTCACCAAGTGCTCTGTGTTAATCTGAGAACTGAGTCACTTGTGACAACCTCTTGTGGCATCCAGACACCATCCTGTCATCTGACTCCATAAGACAGAGACTACCAAACTTTTGAGGGTGTGGAGGTTTTGTATGTAGAAATCCACTGGACTTTGATCAGCTTTAATGTTTTTCTTATACAGTGGTGAATAATTCCAGTACATGATCATTCTTAATTTGCAGTCAGTAATTCAAAGGGACAGAAAACAGCAGGAACGAAATGAGGTCTGGAGTGTGGGATTGAGGATCTGGATTATGAGGTTGAAATGAAATTTCACTTTTATTTTATACTTTATCTAGGTCACCATGAAACCAATGCAATGTATTTTCTGCCATCCTGAGTCCCCTGGGCAGAGCTGTGTCCCTCCCCTCTGCCTTCCACAGTACTTTGTTCACATCTCAATTTACCATTTATCATACTGCACGGTCATTATTTGCTTATGGGTCTGTTTTCCCAGCTAAACCAGTCTCCTCTAGGGAAGACTCTATATGGTGTTCTCTTTGTATTCCTAGCATGCATTGGCCTGGAACATGGTAAAAGTTCAATAAATATTTGTTGAATGAGCCAGACCAGGACTAGATGAGCCCAGCAAGCCTTGGGTGTTTGTACATCATCCAACTTGAAGAATTCCCCTCCTTTCTGCTTCTCACTGTGGGGACTTCATCCACAGTGTGCGGCCCTCTCGTGGCTCCCTGCCTCCTGTCACACACTTTCTTTCAGATTAGGGGTCTTATCCAAACCCAGCCAACGTGGCTGGAGCCTTCACCCTCTGTCTAGCTGTTACAGACCCTTCCTGAATTGTATTCTTCCCAGCGCTGCTTGGGTCCAACCTGAGCAGAGAGATCTCTGGCACCGTGGTGTAGCTCTATATATGATATGGTAGTTTTCCCCTCCACAGGGGCTCTTCTGTTTTCTTCTGCAGGTCAGATTAGACAGTGATCCCTAGACTCCCTTTTCTGTCCCTTGCTCCAGGGTGCACCATATTTAAACTCCATCAGCACCCTGACTAATGCAGCCCCTCCCTCTACCTCCACCCGATTTGACGTCACTTCCTCTTCCTATCATGCTATTGGCTGATACTTGCTTTCCTCATACTGTGCCCACCATCAGCTGCATGCAAACACCATGATACATAATGGTGCTATCTTCCCTGGGTCACTGTGCAGAGGGCTCAGTGTGAACCCTTCCTGGTCCCTTTCAGAACTTTTACTTGCATTGCTAAGAAGGAAAGAGGCATTTTCCTGCTGGTCTAGCTGAAGCACTCAGTGTTTTCTTGGCTGGATAGTTGCCATGGCCACCATTTCAAACAGATCCTTCCTGGAGCTAAGGATATGTTGACCCTTCATAAAATCAAAGCAAATTTCTGTCTGACTGGCTGACTTAGCGTGGAGCTGAGTCCTGCCTGATCTTCTAAGGCAGCACAGAGGAGACCTAGGACTTGGAATGAAGCCACCCAGCAGAAAGGGAGCAAAAACTCCAGGCAGACAGCTTCTGTCACTCAGGGAAGCTTCAATCTTACCGGAAGGCACATGCTATGGGGACCACAGGGATAGCAGTAATAGCATGAGTTTCTAGGGCTGCCATAACAAAGTACCACAACCTGGCCGGATTAAAACAATATCAATTTATTGTCTCATAGTTCTGGAGGCCGAATCCAAAACCAGCTTGTCATCAGGACCATGCTCTCTCTGCCATCTGCAGAGTGGAATCCTGCTTGGCCTCTTGCTGGCTTCTGGTGGTTTGCCAACAATCCTTGGTGTTCCTTGGCTTGCAGCACTTCAATTCCCACCTCTGTTATCACATGGCATTCTTCTTTCATATGTCTGCATTTCTGTGTCTCTTTTCCTCTACTTCTAAGGATACCAGTAACGGCCTACCCTACTCCAGTGTGACCTCTTAACTAATTACATTTGCAATAACCCTATTTCCAAATAAGTTCACATTCTGAGGGGTTAGGACTTTGACACAATCTTTTTGGGGGAAACATTTGTCTTCATAACAATAATGTTGCAGAGGGTGTCAGAATGGAGGTTTGGGATTTCATTAAGTAGGTGGGACTAATTAATAGATAATTTAGGATGAATATTAATCAGGAATCCTGGTAGATTGTTGGATAGTTTAGGGGTCAAAGTGAGGTTTAGATTCCATGATGATGACATTCTGGCCAGGGAAACAGGAACTCCTGAATGCTGACCCTTCTTTCCACTAGACTCTTAACCAAAGGAGGTACCCATGAGGAACAATGGCCAAATGGGAAACAAAACACTGGGCAAGCACCTGCATGCCAGTGCCCATGAATAAAATATGGCACATTGATTAGCTGGGTTCTGACTGATCAGGTTACAATATCTTCTGTCTTAGAGAGAGCTAGTAATGTGAGAAGCAAAGAAAGGCATGTGGTGGGTAGGACTGACATGAGAGCAGGCAGGTGGACTCTAGCCACTAGTCGGAAGGACTCCATTTCACTGGAGTGTGGGTCTGGGGAAGAGATTTTAGGTGGTCATAGTCCAGTTCTAGGAACTGGGGTACCACATGAGCTGTCAATCTGGACATTTGGTGGGCTCAGCTCGAATGCGATGAATCTGAATGTGGAACTCAAGGGAGATAAAGTCTGACACCCAGAAGCAGGGCTGTAAACTGGTTAGATCTCTCCTCCAGCCTCTGGTCAGTATTGCTAGACACATGGATTGATCCAAATGCCATGTGTGGTATTTATGGGGAGATGGTAGGGAAGTGAAGCCAGATATTGAAACTAGAAATTGACAGAACCTGGTCTTCCTGTCGCCATGTCCCTTCTGTTGAGCATCCATTATATGGTCCTTAGTTTTTATCAATCCTTCAGTCTTTGTGTGTCTCTTTACAGCCGTATACTCACTTGGCAAAACTCCAACCTGGAGGAACACAGCCAGCCCCCTGCATGAATTTGAATAACTAAATGTTGCCAGAGAAAAATCACATAGTCAGCTGAGAAGATTACCTTTAAACTCATAATCTCAATCTACTGCCCAGAATTTCTATGTGATCTAATAAACTTGCTATTCTACCCTTTATGATGACATTTCATACCTTCACCTCTCTTCTCAAATCTCCCACTTCATTCCTGAACCCCTCATTCTTGTGTGATTATCCTGAGTCAATTGTATCTAATTGAAAAATTAGAACCATCAGACAAGAACTCCCCTAGGCTATATCTGTGTTCATTTGCATTTTCTCCTTCTGCCTTCCTGGAACAAAGAAGAAAGTGGGCTGTTCCCATCAGAACTCAGCTCCTCCTGGATCCCATCCTCTCTCACTTTCTCAAGGTTGTACTCCTTCAGTGATCTCCTATCCTTCCTAAATGATCAGTCCCCCCCATTTCCTATGGGACTAGCCTATTCTGCTCACAAATGTGGTTGACTCTCCTGTATCCCTAAACGTCCTTCTTGGGTTCCCTCATCCCTCTCCTACTACTGCCCATTTCTCTGTGTCCCTTCATAATTTAATATCTCAGAGGAGTTGTTTGCATACTTTTCACCACTTTCACTTTTGATTACTCTTTAATGCTCTGAAATTGTATCTTTTCCCTTATCACTTCACCAAAACTCGTGTCAAGGTTATCAGCAATTTCCATGTTGTCAAGTACAATGGACAATTTGTGTTCTTACTCAGTCTCTCAGTTGCATTAGACCCAGATGACCACTCCCTTATTTGACATTACGCCATTGGTTTTCTTCCCACCTCTGGTATTGTTTCTGACAATTTCTTCTCATCTCTGTTTCAGATCTTCTTCTTGTACCAATGTCCACTTATTGGTGTTTCCCAGGGCTTGTTCTCTCTCTCTACTCTCTTCCTAAATAATCGATTTTCATGTCCTAAAATGTCATCTAGATGCTGATGATGTCCAAATTTGTATCTCCATTTCAGTCTCTCATTTGAGCTCCAGTCATGCACATCAAACTGTCTACTTAAATTTTCTACTTGGATGCATTATAGACACTCTCAGCCTAAACATACCCCAACCTGAGCTCTTGATTCTCTCTCACCTACACTTCACCCAAATCTATTCTTTTCACAGTCTGCTGATCCATTTGAGTAAATGTTGAGACTATCCACCCATTTGCTCAAACCAAACTGTAGGTGCTGTTCTTTATTTCTTCATATTTTTTTTAATAAACAAATCCAGTCATTTCTACCTTCTAACACATCTTAAATCTATATATTGACTCCCCTTATTCTTTGCTAGTCAAAGCCTTTGGCATCTTTCTCCGGGACTCCTGTAATAACCCCTTTAATAGTCACCCTACCTGTTTCATCTAGCTCCCCTCAAATCTGTTTTCTCAAAATGATCAGAGGAATCTGTTAAGAACAAATCATCACATTTCTCCCTTGCTTTAAAATCCCTTCTGTATCTTTTCATTACATTTTTAAATATTGAGTCATGCTTTATATACAATAAAATGTGCAAATCTTACATGGTCCATTCAATGAGTTTTCATAATTATAAACACCCAAGTAGTTACCAAGCCAAACAAGTTTGATCTTGTATGAGTAATTTGTTTTGTTTTGTTTTGTTTCTGTTTTTGCTTGCCTAGCAGTATTACATTGTATGGACATACAAAAATTTGCTTATCCATGCTTTTATTGACGACAGTTGAATTGTTTCCAGTCTTGGGCCATTAGGACTAATTCTGCTGTGAACCTTCATGCACAGATGTTTAGGTAGATACATGTTTTCATCTCCTTTGGGTAGATACTTAGTAGCAAAATTGCTGGGCTATATGATAAAACTATGTTTAATATTTAAAGAAACTGCCAAACTGTTTTCCAAAGTGGCTATATTTTCATTACATTTAACATAAAACTTAAACTCCTTACATGGCCCTTTTCTCCCCAACCTTGTCTCGCTCTACCCTTCACCTGCTCCACTTAGTTTCTCAAACACATGAAGCTCTTTTGCATCTTCAGGCCTCATCTCATTGATGATTATTCTTGAGTTTCCTTCCTTTTTTTTTCTCTCACCTCCCCTAGACTGTGTCCTCGTTGAGGGCGGGACTATGTTTGTTTTCTTCACCACTGTATACTCAGCTCGTAGTCCCAAAGCTTGGCATGCAGTCGGTGCTCAACAATGATTTGCAAAATGAATGAATGCTTATCGACTGGGCTTCAGATTACCCTGGAAATGCAGTTCTCTAGATTGAGCAATGATATCCCCCAGGACTGTTACCCACTTTAAGAAATTAGTGTCAGGGAAAGAACATGAGATTTCTTTCTAGGAAGTCTGAAAACATTTCAAGTAAGTATGCCTATTCATTTAAATAATTGCATGGAGCACTTCCCCAAAGCTCTCCTTCTAAGTACTTCAGTAAAATACAATAATGAGTCAGAGTGCTGAGAGAAGATCCACTGCCTGGAAACTCGAAGTATTGAGAGTATCAGGGCCAACACCCTAAACATGGCTTCTTTATAAGGAGGGATGCTGACATAAAGGGCCAGAGTGGGCTCAATATCAGGAGTTAGGACACCGGGCCCAAGCCTGGGAGATGCCCTGTCAGGTAGAATACAGACCCTTGATACCCAAAAAATGAAGTCTGTTTTATACTGCTGTAGAAAAAGTGTTAACTGAGCTCAATGAAATTAGCCTATGTTGCCTGGATTCCGAAATGCACATGACTCCTTTAAAATACATGCTCAAGACTCTTACTCACAAACAGCCTTAAAAGATGAGGATGAGGCTGAATACAAACAACTGAGGCAGAACCATTGGTGCCTCTTACATAAAAGGCAGCCCACGAGGTTAGGTCAGTGACTACTATAAAAGAAGAGAGCAGTGGAGAAACTGATCAATAAAGTAATATTTTATTTGTCTCAAAGAGAGTATGCTTCAAAGGCAGCTGCTCTTTCAAAAAAGGAAGACTTGTTCTAGTTATTCTAAATAAACCAGGGAAGCAGTTGGCCTCCCTGGGAACCAAGCTATATCAGAGACGATTCTTAGGTTGAAAGAAACCGAAATGGACTCTGACTGCTTAAACAAGAAAAGGGGAGTTATTGGAAGGATAGTGAAAATCCCTAAGATTGAAGAAAAAGCTGAACAACCTAACCTCTGAAAGGCCAGGAACCAGGGGAGCTCTAGAGTTCTCAACCGCAGGAACTGAAACTACTGTCCAGATTTGAAATCCTGCATGGGTGACTGACTCTGACCTGTATTGTGAGCTGTATGCTTGCTTCAGTGGATCAGGGTGGAAGCTGAGTTGAGATGCTTAGTCCTGCCAGAGCCACAGGATGTAGAGAAAAAACCATTTCACAAAGGAATCGATGTAGGGAGGACAAAACAAGTGATTCATTATTCTGGTAGTGGTAGAGGTGTCAGTAACCAGATTAATGAATTCATTCATTATTAACCTCATCAACACGTATATAATTCAGTCATGTTACTATGAGCCATGTTATACCGATGAAATAAAATACACCACTTACCCTTAAAGAAGTTACTATGTAATGTTGGGAGACAATTAAAAAGACACACGAAATTGTTCACGTTATGGCTCCTTTGGTTGCCAGAAAACAAAACTCATTCAAAGTTACTTAAGTGAAGAATAGTGTTTATTGCAAGGATACAGAGTTCTCACAGAATCAAAGGACATGAAAGCAGGTTCAGATGAGCATCAGGGGAGATTGAGAGGAACAGAAGCAGCTGGCTACTGTCTCCATTTTCCTCTACTGGGGCACAAACTCTTCTCTCCTCTTTGCTTCTTGTCAGCTCCACTTGCCTTTCTCTGCAGAATAGCTTCCTCCTTTTACTCATCAACCTGTGAGCGGTTGCCATTACTGTAAACTTACAGGACTCTCTCACCACCCACTGTCAACAGTCTTATGTCTTATATCAAGTTCTCAAGGTAGGATTTGTTTGGCCCTGCTCATCTGGTGCCGCAGGCTCACACAACGTCAGATTTCTAGCCAACTGTTAATAACATATTGGCTGCTTTTGGGTCAGGTGGTCATCACTAGTTCAATTCAGCCCTAGCTGTGTGTGTGCATTACTTTTTTTTTGGGGGGTGGGGGTTGGAGGTTGGACAGAGAGGAGTGTGTACATGAAGCTATAGGTGGGGCTGGCTAAATGGAATATTTCTTTTGCAGGAATACAATTACAATGAGTCGAAGAGCATGCATGACTGATGTAGACAGATAGTGCAATTGAATCCATGCTTTGGAAACTTAGCAGAGAGAAGAGGAGAGATGGAATGGAAGCTTGATGAGGTGACAGAAGAGGGGAGAAGGTGGGGTAAGTACCTACGGCTTTTGGCAAACATCCCTTCAGCTTTTGACTTGGAATAGTATTGCATTTTACCCCACCTCCCTCTGTTTTTTTAATATGACATTTCCTCTAAGCACATCTAAGCTTTATATCTATCCCAGAAATTTTGGAATTTTGTTTTTATTTTTATTTAGTTCAAAATATTTTCTAATTCCCCTTTTGAGTTCTTTATTGTCAACGGAGTTATTTATAATTCGGTTGTTAATTTCCAAACATTTGGGTTTTTCCAGATATCTTTATGTTAATGGTTTCTAGTTTAATTCCATTGTGATCAAAAAACATACTTTATATAGTTTCAACCCTTTTAAATTTATAGGCGTTTTATAGTTCATTTATCTTGGTAAATGTTACATGTGTCGTTGGAAATAATGTGTGTTCTGCTGTTGTTGCTGGGAATGTTCTCATGTGTCAGTTAGGTTTAGTTCATTCACGTCTTCTGTATCCTTAGTGATCTTCATGAAATTGTTCAGTTACTGAAAAGGTGTAGAAATATTCAACTACAATGCGGATTTGTTTAATTCTCCTTCCAGGTTTATCAGTTTTACCCTCTCTGCTGTTAAGCGTATACACACTTAAGTCTGCTATGTCCTCTTGATGGATTTACCGACTTATTATTAGAAACATGCCTCTTTATTGTGTAATATTTCTTACCCTGAATTCTTTCCTCTCTATTAACGTAGGCTCTCCAACTTTCTTTTGATTATTGTTTTCATAGTATACTTTTTTCAACCTTTTACTTTTAACTTATTTGTGTCTATATTTTTAAAGTGGGTTTATTATAAACAACATAAAGTTGGTTCTTGCTATTTTTATCAAATCTGACTCTCTCTAATTTTAATTGCAGTGTTTAGCTCATTTACATTTAATGTAATTATTAATGTGGCTGGATTTAAATCTATTATATTGCTGTTTTCTAGTTTCCTGTTTTTATTCCTGCTTTTTCTCCTTTCCTACATTCTTTTTATGATTCTGTTTGATCTCTTTGTTGGCTTATTAGCTATACCTCTACTTTGTTTTGCTACCGGTTGCTCTAAAGTTTACAATATACATCGTTAACTCATCACAGTTCACCTTCAAATAATATTATACCCCTTTGCATATCACGTAAGAACCTTCTCTTATCTTTTGTTCTATTGTTGTTATGTTTTACTTCTATATATGTTATAAATCCCATATTTTACTTCTACATATGTTATGAACATATGGTATTTTGCTCTAAATAGACATTTTTATTTATAGAGAGTAAACAATGGAAAGAATGTCCTGTATATTAGTCCCCATACTTCTCATTATTGGTACTCTTGATTGCTTTGTGTAAATTCAAATTTCTATTTATTTATGTTCCTTCTGCTTAAAGAATTTCTCTTAGAACTTCTTATAGTGCAGCTCTGTTGGCAATGAATTTTCTAAGATGTTGATTGCCTGAAAAAGTGTTTATTTCACTTTCATTGTTGAAGGATACTTTTGCAGGGCATAAAAACCTTGTTGACAGCGTTTATTAACTTCTGATTTACACAGTTTCTGACATGAAACTTCTGTCATTTTTATCTGTGTTTTTCTGTACACTATTATTGTTTTTTCCCTCTGACTGTTTGGAGGAATTTCCTTTTATCAGTTATTTCCAGCAATTTGATTATTAAGTGGTTTATTGCATTTTTAAAATGTCTATTCTCTTTGAAGTCATTGAGCTTTTTGGATATGTTGGTTTACGTTTTTATCAAATTTGGAAACTTTTCAGCCATTATTTTAAAAAATATTTTTCTGTCTCCCTCCCACTTTCCAGGATTTCAATTACACATTTATCAAGCCACTTGATGTGGTCCCACAGGTACTGGGACCTTTATTGAGATGTTGTTCCTTTATTCAATCTCTTTACTGTCTGTGCTTCATTTTGTATAGTTTCTATTACTATGGGTATTTTTTTTCCTTCATTGTCTAATCTATTGCTGATCTCATCCAATGCATATTTTTTGCTTTTTAAGTCTTTGTGGGTTTTTGTGTTGTTAGAAGTTCCTTTTGGATCTTTTATATAACCCTTAATTCTCTCTCTATCATAATCATGTTTTCCTTTACCTTCCTTCCTGAACACATGAAGCAGTTTTTAATGGTCATTTTAATATTCTTGGTATTTTCATCATATCATTTCATAATATGCTTGGTATTTTCATCATCTTGTTCCTTTTTTGGTTCTCTTGATATTGAATGATTATTCTCTGGAAATTGGTCATATTTTCCTGCTTCTCTTCATGTTTGGTAATTTTTCCCCCTACATTTCAGATTTATTACTCTAGTAATGTTTTATCATTAACAAAGTCTATTTCTGTTTTAAAGACTTTTCTCAGCTTTATTGAGGTATGACAAATAAAAATTGTATATATTTAGGTTTTACAAATTGGTTTAAGTTGTACAACGTGATGATTTAATATCTGTATACACTGTGAAATGATTACCACAATCAAGTTAATTAACACATTCATTGCCTCACACAGTTACCGTTATTTTTATGTGTGGTGAAAACATTTAAGATTTATTCTCTTGAAAATTTCAAGTATATAGTACAGTATTATTAACTCTAATCATCATAATATACCGTAGGTCCCCAGAACTTATTCATCTCATTAATGAACATTGTGTACCCTTTGTGTGTCTTATGTTTTTTTATTGAATGCCAGACGTTGTTGATTTTATGTGTTGGGTACTGGATTTCATTTATTTTTCAAAAATGTAGTGTTGGGCTTACTTTTTCTGGCATGCAGTTACTGTTCTTGGGATTGGTTATATCTTTTTTAGGCTTGATATTAGGCTTTGTTCAAGCAGGTCCAGGGCAGTCTTTGGTGTTGGATTAATTTAGGCGATACCCTTCTGAAGACTCTAACTGATATCTTTTGTATTATAAAATCTTTCTACGTTGACTGGTGGCAACCTTAACTATTCTCAGCCCTGGGTGAACTTTGACAGTTGTTCAGCCTACTACTTTCTGGTGATTGTTTTCACCACTCTCAGGCAGTTTCATCTTACGTGTGTGCAAATCATTACTCAGCCCAAAACTCAAAGGACCCTCTGCAGTTCTCTGGGGACTTTCTCTCTGCGCAGCTCTCTTCTCTCTGGTGTGCTCTCCAGCAAATTCTAGTCACAGTGGGCCTTTCTGTATGCTGATTTCTGCCTTCTAAATTCATCAAGATCACCAGGTTGTTGGGAATCTTTGTCCTTGCATTACAGCCTGGGAATTGCCTTCAGGCAGTATTCTAGGGCAATAAGAGAGCTCACCACATTTGTTTCTCTTCTCACAGATATCATAGCTCTGTGTTGTCTTTTTGTCTAATGTCTGAAAAATTGTTGTTTCATATATATTTGCCTAGTTTTCTATTTGTTTAAAGTGAGATGGTAAATCCAATCCCTGGTACCCCATCATGCCTGAAAGTGAATGTCCTATATGATATTTTTAATTAAAAAATAACTTTCCATAAGTAATACTGTGTTTCCCCGAAAATAATACCTAGCCGGAGCATCAGCTCTAATGTGTCTTTTGGAACAAAAATTAATATAAGACCCAGTTTTAGTCTTATTTTACTATAAGACCGGGTCTTTATAATATAATATCATATAATATAGACCAGGTCTTATATTAATTTTTGCTCCAAAAGACACTTAGAGCTGATGGTCCAGCTAGGTCTTATTTTCAAGGAAACACGGTGTATGTGTATGTTTTAAAACATTAAAAATATCTGAAAGACTTATAATAAAACCCAACATTCCCCTGTCTTGTGCCTTCCCACCTCAGTCCCACTATGTGGAAATAACCTCTTTTTAAATTAAGTAGCTTTTCTTTTTATAGCTAATTCCATATTTCTAAATAATGTGCTTCTGCTATTTCTCATTAATTTATTTTTGACATTATGTATTGACTTCCAGTTATGCTAGTAAAACATTTCACTTTTTTATATCACTTTTCAATTTCCCATTTTCCATTTTCCCAATAAAACTGTATCATGATTTCTATATAGTAAATAATTAGTTTTATGTCATTATGACTATGCAAATATTGCTTATTACAGAGCCTAATAGAGTACTATAATTCCATTTTATTTCTACATCAGTTTTTTTTTATTATTCTTCAAATTTATAATTGCTTAATTTAAAAATGTATGCATATTTTGCGGTTCATGTATTCTTAATTTTTTCCTAAATACTCTATTTTTAAACATATTATGTGGGGTGCCCCCTCTCTTTTTGTTGGAGGTAACCCTCCTGAGTCCTCTGTGATGCTGGTAAGTTACACATATGTTACCCTGAAGTCTTTCAACACTATTTTCCTAAGTCGTATCCTTTGCTTATTTCCTGTCATGATCTTCCTTGGTTTACTCCCTCTTTTTTTTGCTGGAGTATATCCTCAAGTAGCTTCCTAATAAATGGAGACCATTTTGGAGTCATGAAGTGCCAGAACTAATCCACTGTTAAGTTTGTTGGATAGTTTGACTATGTGTAAAATTTTAAGTTAAAAAAGTTTCCACTACAACTTTGAAAGCCTTGGCCCGTAGTTTTCTGCTATCCAGTGTTGCTAAGGAAAGGTTTGAAGCCATCATAATTCATATTTCTACTTTACAATTTTTAAAAATTTTAGAATATCTTATAATTTCCTCTTTATTCCCTGGCCCTGAAATTTCATGTTCATGAACTTTTAAATGTGTCTCTTTTATCACTTATTGTGTTAGATAGCCTGTGGGTACTTACAATCTGGAGACTTATCTTTGAGAAAGTAATAATACCCTTCTACTTCCTCCTCTCTCATTATTTCTGGTCTTTTTTTCTATACCTCCTATATTTGTACAATACAGTTCTTGGATTTATCTTCTATTTATTTTTTTCCTACCCATCGGTCATTTCTTTGTCATTTTACTCTATTTTCCTTCAGAATTTTTTTGACTCTATTTTCCAGACATTCTATTCAAGTTTTTAATTTTGGAAATCATATATGTTAATGTTCAAGAGCTCTTTCTTAGTCTCTGAGTGTTTTCTGTCTTAGTTCCATACTGTTTAATGTATGTGTTTTTTCATAGGTAACTGAAGATAATAATCAGGGGGAAATTTTTTCTTATGTCTTGCATTATCTCTGTTACATAAGGTGGGTTTTTTTCTGTTTATGTTTTTGATTTCTCACTTTCATTTTAGAAGTTTTTCTCAATTATTTGATGATTCTTAGTTGTCTGTCCATATTAAAGAGCAAGACACAAAAATGTGAATGTGTTTGAGCAAGAATATGTGTGGGAGTGGGTAGTGGTGGAGCTTTTTAACTGATGGACTTCACTTCAAGATACTTGAAGAAGCAGTTGGTCCTTTTACTGTTGCTCCCTGAGTACCAGTGACGAGACCTCTAAAAGCCACCCAGAGAAGTACCTGACTACAAGCATTCTGCCTGCAGGAATGTGAACATGGAGGGACAAAGAATTTGGTCCCATCATTTCATTTTATAGACTTTCAATTAATCTCTTTGTTGTTACTCCTGCCCTCCATCTCTGAGGTGCCTCTGAGCACAGAGTTTCTCTTGTTAATTTTGCCAGAGAAAAAAAAAAAACCTCAGCTCTTGTCTGGGGAAGAAGTGAGTGGGCAGGATTCCAAATGACTTGATCTAAGTGTTCTGGCTCCGCTGAAGTTGTAGCCTTTCCAGGTTTTTATGGAGCAAATTGCTGTTTTTTCAATGCCCTTCCTCTGGTTTCCCTTATCCTGCCAAGTCAATAACTATTCCTCCATCAATGTTCAGTCTTTTAAAAATGTATTGAAATCTCTCACAGGCTGATGTCCCCTTTCCCATTCTCTAGGTGGCTTTTAAGAATTATTCTTTCTATCATATTAGTGGGAGCAAAAAATGAAGAAGAAATAACACATGCTAGCAAACTGCCATCGTTAACCAGAACTCTAGCTTATATAATTTTTATTGATATTGCTATAATGAACACTTTTTATCTGCCTGTAGCATTTTTTCTCCTTTTGCATTTATGGATTAGCGTAGGATCAAAAGCACAAGTAAGAAATTAGATTTAAATAGAGGGACACTTTATCCCACATTTCTGAAGCTAAGAAGAGCCGCAGAGAGAATTTGAGGCGATTAGGAAGGGAGATGAAGAGCTTTGTGTCACATCATGTTTTCATCTTTTTCTTTTTTAATGAGTTTATTTGTAGAGTAACAGGACTGGAACTGTCTTGAACTCTTTAAGTGAGTGGGAGGAGTCTAGAGCACTTTTCTTTGAGAAGGAAGGGACCATACCAGAAGTTTCTCCCTCCTCAGTTCTTTGCCTGAGGCAGGCCTAGGAGAATTAACTATCCACGGAAATGCAATCTCCATTGAGAAGCCCAAGGCATTAATCCTGAGGGCCAGACATCTCCCAGGGATTGTACCTTGGCGTGCCCAAGGCTTCTGCTTCTCCCAGATCCCATCCCCAGTGTCTGCTGTGGAGATCCCAGAAGATGAAAAAGGAGCTTGCAAGGATTTCTCAGCAGCTAGGAGCTGCTGCACAAGTGCTCTGTGTCCAGGTGGCACCAACTACCTGCACATGGTGGCGTCTCCCAAATGAAAGACCCCTCTCGTTAGCTTGTTAACTCTGAGCTCTGGGCCTCAGCTCGCTGGACTGTAATCTGTAGCAGAAGGATCCTGTTCATTCTTAGCTGTACCTAGTCTTTCAGTGCCTGGAGCCAAGCCAGCAAAAGGTGGCTCTGGGCTCCCATACCAGAGTAGGAACTGAATGGTGTGATTCATTTTACCTTCCTCTGGACTATGAACTCTTCCAAAACATTCATCTCTTACATTTCCCACACAAAGCCTCATATAGCAATGTGAGTACAGGAGAAGCACTGAGGAAATTCTTATTAGCTAAACATTAGTCCAAAGAGGAGTGTGGTAAATGACAGCCCCTCTTATTTGCACAGCATTTGACAGTTTTCAAAGCCCTTTCCTGTGTGTTGGCTCATATGATCCTCACCACAGCCCTGGGAAGTTCTCAGGATAGTGAATAGTATCTTTCTTCTACAGAAAAGGTAACTGAGGCTTAGGTAAATTACATGGTTTGTTCAGGGTCAGACAGCTAATATGTGTCAGTAGCAGGACTCTGTCATAGGTTTTCTGACTTTAAGTCAGAGTTATTTCCAATATATATATAATGTGGTTTTAGAAAAATTATAATAATATAAGACTCGGGAGGCACCCACATAAGAAATACCCTAAAAATCATATTATGTTATAACCAGGTATCTGAGTCTGCCTTCAAGGGTTTTTAGAGTCTGGGTCTACCATTTGATTGATTGATTAATTTTCAATTTTTTTTATACCTATTAGTGCATTCATTTATTCACTTTAAAAATATATGCATCGGTTGCTTACTTTGTATCTAGTGTTATTTGGTAGCCAGAAGTAGAATATTTACAATAGTCTATGATAGCCAACCCTTTAGCATTATAATATGAAGTATATAAATTCCGTACTGCTACTGTAACAACTTACCATAAATATAGTGGTTTGAAACAACCCCAATTTTTTATCTTATAGTTCTGGAGATCAGAATCTTGAAATGAGTTTCACTGGATTAAAGTCAAGGTGTTGGCAAGGCTGTGTTCTTCTGGAGGCTCTAAGGAAGAATCCATTTCCTTCCCTTTCCCAGTTTCTGGAGTCCTCCTGCATTCCCTGGCTTGTGGTCTCGTCCATCTTCAAACCTAGCAATGACTGGCTGAATCATTCTCATAATGCCTTCTCTGCTCCCTGCTTCCTTAAAGAAACTTGTCCTACACTTGGCCTGCCTGGATAACCCAGGATACTCTCTGTAAGTCAGCTGATTAACAACCTGAATTCCATCTGTAACCTTAATTTTCCCTTTCACATGACATATGCACAGGTTCTGGAGATTAGGATTAAGACAGCTTCGGGGACCTATTATTCTGCCTTCTGCAGAAAGTTAAAGCTGTTACCTTGGAAAAACAATAACATTGTAATTTCAGGCATCATGTATCCGGGTGTCAAATGAACACAATAGAACATAAATGCAGAGAGCAGGAAGAAAGCCATCCTCTGGGCTTCGGTGAGTGATCAAGGAACACTTTATATGAGGCAAGGAAACAGAATAAGCAGTTTCAGGGACAAGAATGAACACAAGGAGCCACAACAGCTTCTTAAGTAGAGGTAACCTGATGAAAACAGAGTTTTGAGTGGATGAAGATGGTACTCGGTTATCCATGGGCCTCATTTGATTATCACCTGCTGTGTCTTTCTCCATTTTATAAAAGGGAAAACTGAGGTCCAGAGAGTTTGAATGCCTCATGAGGAAATTATTTGGCAAACTCCTAGCCAGATGGTAAGGTGGTTTGTCACGGTTCTGGGGAGAGGAGAAGGCTCTAACTTTTGCCATTGCCCGTTACTATTCTCAGTAAACCAAAATCCCTGGAATTATTTCCAGAAAATCCCTAAAATTAGCTCTTTCTGTCTTTGCTCCGCATCATCTTCTCTTACAGAATGTGCATTTTCAGAGCTCACTGCTCCATGCCCCTTTACACTTGCAGTGAGGCAAGGGTGGTGTTTCTGAAGCCCAGGTTGGGTTAAGAAGTATAGAGCTACTCTTGGAACATTTTGGAAAGTCTTTTGTTTCAGTATTAGGTTGCTATTAAAGCCACACTGGGTCACCAACTCTGGGCCTTTGCCTAAAACTTCAGTCCCATTTTTATCTTCTCTTTTGGGAAATGTGTGGCAGCAGAGTGCAGAGAGAAAAAGCACAGTGGGGAGAGGCAGAGCAGCTGGTTGTTGCGCTCGGTTGCTAGCTAGCTCTTGGACTGTAGTCAAGTCACTTTTCCTAGTCTTAGTTTCCCCATCTCTCAACTGGACTAATTTGACATGGCAAGACTTTGAGTTCTGACAATCTGTATTCATGATTCTAGGACTCAGCCACAGTGATGGTAAATGGATCTGGATATAATATTCATTTGTCCACCTCCCCATTTCCCTAACTTTGTTATTTACTTTCATTACCTGCTTTAGGTCTCCACCTCACCTTGTTATGGCAACCCTTCCACTGGAGATGTTCCAAAATATGTGTTATCAGATGTTACTCATTAATTGATCCCTCCGTCCATCCAACAATGAGTGCCCCTTTGTGCAAAGACAGCCAAATACATTTTCCTAAGCCTTCTTGTTAGATGGGAAGGAAGTGCAATCCAGGCTTATCGAATCATGGATACCAGAGAATGTATGAGTTGGAAGGACTTTAGAAACCATTAAGTTCAACAACCTTATTTTTACAAACAAGGAAACTGAAGCCTAAAGAGATGAAGCAATTTGCCTAAGGTCATATGGCTACCGTGTTTCCCTGAAAATAAGACCTAAGACCTAGTCAGACAATCAGCTCTAATGTGTCTTTTGGAACAAAAATTAATATAAAACCTGGTCTTATTTTACTATAATTATTTTACTTATAGTAAAATAAGACCAGGTCTATATAATATAATATAATGTAATGTAATATAATATAATATAATATAATATAATACTGGGTTTTATATAATATAATATAATATAAAATGGGGTCTTATATAATATAAAATCAGGTCTAATACAATATAATATGATACTGGGTTTTATATTAATTTTTGCCCCAAAAGACACATTAGAGCTGATGGTCTGACTAGGTCTAATTTTCAGGGAAACATAGTAGTAAATGTCAGAACTGGGAATAGAATCAATTATGCAGTCTTCCAGCCCAGTTCTGCCTTCTCCCTCCATTATCTACCACATTCTATTAACTGATTGAAAAATAAAACTGTAATGAGCCCTAAATTATTTTCTCATTGAGCACAAAGAATTTTTAATGGGGGAAGGATGTGCCCAAATTTGTGATGAAAAACAACACAGCCTCAGTGGAATTACTGGGCTATCGTCCATTGTTTCAGCAAAGGCATTCTATAATGGGCGGAGAAAGAAGATGGAGAAAGAGAGAATGCTGTCCTTCCTTGTTTGCAAAATCTTTTGTTTCCCTATTAGGCTGTGTTTGTTGGCCAAATATGAGCCTAGTAAGTTGCATAGCCCAAACAATCCCAACTCTCTACCTTAATTCCTCAGCGCTGCATTTGGCATCTGTTATCTCAGCTCTTGTTGCCAAGCTGGGTGAATAGACCTCAGCTGAGTTCTGGCTGTAAAATGAGGTCTTGGGTACCAGGGTCCCATCCTCTCTGTGATCCAGTGAAGACAGGTCAATGCCTGCCTTATTCATCTTGAAGCCAGTTCCCCCATACCACATGGAGCCAATAAAAGTCTCACAGCTGCAAGCAGGGCAATTCACTTTGACTTTTCTCTTTACTCCTGCTCTTTAACTTGTGATGGCATTCTGGTTTTTATAGCTTTGTCTCCTATTTCTAATCCCATTGAGCCAACCCTTTAACGCAACAACCAGATTTATTGGGTTCAACTCTTGGTTCTCCCTGGGTCATGGATTATACTCCCTGGGTCATGAAATATAAGTCCATTCCCTGGGGAATGGACTTTTCCCATTCCTGGCCACTTTGAAGTCCAAACCAATTTTTATTGGATCTAGTTCCCAAAAACCCTTTATCCTTACTCCAGCAGTCACTGTGCTGGGCTCATCTCTGTTGGTCTGCCTTAGTCCCCTACACGGGGTGACTTGATATTCAAGCCACTGTGTGTACCCCTAGAACTCACTCAGATCTCTCTTCCAGGTAAATGCCTGCATCTGTCACTTGCATGTCCACCTTTTCATTTCCCTGCCTATATGCTTTACTTTTAGAACCTGCTTTGGACCCCTTCCTCACCTTGGTTTGTCAACCCTTTTGTGTTCTCCATTCACCCACCATAGCTCCTCACCAGCTCTGGACTCTCCTTGGCATCACTGGTAAGAGACTCTCCTTCCAGTCTCCTTTGGAGCCTTTCCTGGTGGGATCACAGCTCCTTCATTAGCATGCCTCAGCTCCACCACCAAGGGAGGAATATTTGGAAATGGCCAGTGCTTTCCCATGGTACTTTTACCTGAATGTTTTTAATCTCTTGCACATCTGGAATTTGAAATTAACCACAGACTCCTACAGTTTAAAAAAGCTTAAGTATCAAGTCTAGAATTTCTTCAATTATGGTTCTGTGATGACCTGCATTAGAGTCACCTTGTGAAAAACACAGATTCCAAGTCATCACCCTAGACCAGCTGAATTGGGGGAGATTATTAGATTGATGATAAGGCACAACACAATGTGGTAATTACTGATTTAATCTATCTTCAAGATTTCAGTTGGTATCTTATGTAAGCCATCCATAGCAGTGAAAGGACCCGTCTGATGTAGGTGGACCTTGAAAAAAGGAGGTTTCTTAAATCACTAGGCTATCAAAGAAACATTGGTATTACATGTATCCACTATTTTCAAAGAACCCATCAATAAATTTATTTTAAGCCTTCTTTGCATAAAACTTTGATCAGGCACAGTAATGGGTACTATTTGACTAAAACACTCAGACTAGCTGTGACATGAAAGTGAGGACACATTTTCATTTGTGCCTCAGGGAAACAGAGACAGTATGGGAACAGCTTGCAACAAGTCTCATCTTGTCAGAGTGGAGTTGTCAACTTTGGCAGGTAAGTCTGTTTTGATGGTTGTAATAAGTGAAAGTACACGTGGTGAAGAAAAAGTGGTTATCATTTTGAGATCCAAAAGTTGACATAAAATTTTATGTGAAAGTAAATCTCTATGGGAGATACTGATCAAATTAAGAAAAGCTTATAGAAATGAAGTAAGGTTAAAACATGTAAAGAGCATAGAAAAGATAGCTGGAGTGTTGGAAGAATCTGTATAGTATCATAGATTTCTGATTCAAAGGGTCCTCAGAAATCCCATTTTCAACTTTTATAAAACTCTTGGACCTGTTTGTCAAACAAAGTCTTATACAGAAGTCTAATGTGTAAAGCAGTAAATACGAAGTTATTCTGGTTGGAGAGAGAGAGAGAGAGAGACAGAGAGACAGAGAGAGACAGAGAGAGGCAGGATAGGTTAGGTGCAGTAAAAAACAACTCCCCAAATTTACCAGCTGTTAAAGAAAGATTTTTCTTGTTTATGTTCTATGCCTGGCCTGTCATAGATGGGCATGGGCATGGCTCGTAGCTCCTTACTCCAGGACCCAAGCAAATGGAGGAGCCATCATTTTAAACATTCTTGGTTACCATGGCAGAGGCAAAGAAACAACTTTACACAGTATGACACTGGCAACTAAATGTTTTGATTTGAAAGTGACACACAGCACTTCTTCTTAGGTTACATGGTTCTACAAAGGCCACATGGTTCAAAACCAGTCACACGACCCTACCCAACCACAAAGGAGACAAGTACAATCCTACCATGTGCCCAGAGGTATCTTCTATGAAAATGTTTGTTGGACAACACCATTGACTATCACAGTGAGTGAGCATGTGAGAGAGAGAGCGAGAGAGTGAGAAGAGAGAGAGAGAGAGAGAGAGAGAGAGAGAGAGAGAGAGAGAGAATCGTAGAATGGTGACTCAAGAGTTAATGTGTAGATAAAGACTCATTCTGAAAGGAAATGTGAACTTGAGGAAATTTTCCATGAAGGCTTGCCATGCATTCCAAGTGACAAATAGATGCAGTAAAGACATTATATTTGCTCTGATTCCCCAGGGGACGCTGGGCAGTATAAAGCGTTTTTGAAGAGAACAGCAACGGATGATGAAACGTGGTATTTCTAACGTGCTGAGGAAGCCAAGCAGAAATCACCAACTTTGCTGAGACCTGGGAGAAGTACTTATGTCAAGATCACAAGCGAGGAGGATATCAACTGATTTCACTCAAGTCAAGGGCATTGCACAAGGAACATTTATCTCACAGGACTAAGCAGTTCCACTGGGTTCAACAAACATTGGCCATCACCAACTCTGTTCAAAGCAGTGTTCAGTGCTAGGAATCCAAAGACAACTAGCACACAGTCAAAAGGAAAAATGATGAGACTTGCATTTAGAGGTAGAAATGTATCGGAGGACCCAGGATGTTGAGACTATTAATAGGTGCGTGCTGGGAGAGGAAAGGAGAGTCTAGAATGATTCCTAAGTTTCTCTTTTCCTAGGGTTTTTCACTGAGTACCATGTACAGCAGGAAATGTAACATTTCTGGACTCAAGGGCTGCATTCTCAGTCATTCATTGTGACCAGCCTCAAACACACACACACACACACACACACACACAAACACACACACACCATTTTCATATGTCCCTGGAGGGACAGTATCGTTTCCTTCCTGCCCTTGTCCACCTTCAAAACCAGTAATTCTTCACTCTTGCCCTCCACACTGCAGCCTGAATAATTTCTCTAAAACACAAGTATTATCCCATCTTCCCTCCCATATCACTCCTTCATTGCCTCCTAGTTTTCTCCAGGAAAGTTAGGCATAATATAAAGTTGCTCCAAATCCGGGCCCTTCCAGTGTTTTTACCCTTATTGCTCTCCACTTTCTTCCTTCTCCTTCATTTGCCCACACCAGGCTCTAAATTCATGAAACTGTTTGCAGATTTCTTGGTGCCTAGTGTTCTTTCACATCCCTGTGCTTTTGCGTATGCTTTTCTTTCTTTTTTTTTTTTTTAGATTTTAATTAAAATATAGCCAACATACTAATAGCCAAATAACTAATATATTAGTTTCAGGGGTACCATAGTTATTCAACACTTACATACCTAAAGAAGTGATCACCATGGTAAGTCCAGCAACTATCTGACACTGTACCATGCTGTCACAACATTATTGACTATATTCCCTATGCTGCACATTACATCCCCATGACTTGTTTTATACCTGGAAATTTGAACCTCTTATTCCCCTTCACTTCCCTTTCTTTTTTGCTCTTTGTCTGGATGGTCTCCCTTATCCATCTGGTGAAATCCTGCTTCTACTTGTCTGATCACTCATTCCTTGCTATCACTAGCCACTGCCAGCCTTGAGTTTGTCCTGATCATACTCCTTACAATTATTTGTTTTCTTGGAGGAAACTGGAGAGTGCAGTGCTGATAGCTCATGTTCTAGATAGATTATATGAATTTGCCCTGCTTCAATATTTAGCAGCTGTAAATTACTTGGATTCTCTGAATCGCAGTTTCTTCTTTCGTAAAATGATAATAATAATAATAATAACAATAATATTTTCTGCATAGTTTTACTCTGAAAATTAAAGTAATGCAGGTAAAGTACTAGCAAGCCATAGATGCTAGTTATGGTTCTGATTATGAACATTATTTTACTATTTCCCGTACCAGACTATGAACTCCCTGAGGGAAGGTGTCTTGTTCTACGCAACTTTGTATAGTTAGTTCTTAGCATAATTCCAAGCAAACAGGAGGTCCTCCATATATTTTCGAATAATGAACCAGTCAGAAAACTGTTACATTGTGCTCAGTGAGTGATCGGTTTACATAGGCATGTAAATGTCACGTAAGTCTTAGGATTTCTAACTAACATGTTTGAAAAATTAAAACACCTTTTTTTTCCCCCTTGAAGGGTGTGCTTCATTTATTTGGAAACTTCATTGATGTGAACCTGCTAGTTTCTTGGTGCCAGAGCAGATGACCACACATCCTTTCACACTACACAGGAGTGTGGAGACTGGAGAACGTGGGTTTATAGCCAGCCCCATGGGGGTCGTGTCCCAGCTCTTCCACTTTTTACAGGACCTTGTAGTGGTGACCTAAGCTTTGTGAACACTGGTGTCCTTAGCTGTAGAGTGGTTGCACATGTATGAATCTTGTTGGATTATTTAGATTAGAACCGGTGTGTTCTAATTCATAGTTTACCATAGCTTTGGCACTTAGTAGGTGCTCATTAAATGTCAGTTACTTTACCTTGCATTTCCAGGTGCATTATTTCTTTAGCAATCTTGTGAGTAACCTGGAGGTAGGGATTCAAGGCCTATATAAGTCAGGGATCTTTGGTGGCAAGGACCCCCATGCAGTGAAGCTCAACTAGGATTCAGGGGAATCTCATGAAAGCAATTATAGAATAAATCAATCAATATTTCTCTCTCTCTCTCTTCCCCCCGCCCCCTTTCTTGCATGTAGCCCATCATGGCTGTCCTAAAATGGTGGTCTTATCACCCGACTATGCACCACTACCCTCCTTTAACTGCCCACTGCTAACAGATTCAGTCTTTTGTGCCTCAATCACAAATTCCTGAGAGAAAGAATCTGATTGGGCTAATGTCTGGCCAAGAGGTCCCCAACTCCTGTTCAATCAGCTTTACCAGAAGTGCGTCTGAGGATGGTAGGAGAAGCAGGGTGGCAGAATGTACCTCCAAGGCTGAGGTTATCTCCAGAAAGAGAGTGTGGGTGCCATTGGTACAGTGTCCTATTCTCTTGGGCTTTGCATTGTTCAGTGTCCAGTGAAAGAGAGAGAAACAGGGAGGGAAAGATAGAATTTTGTGGCAGAGTAAAAAATGGCTACTATGTCAACTAATTTTACCTTTTTCTCTGACTATTGCACATGCTGTATCCTTGTTATTTTATTTGTTTTGTTATTGTTTTTAACCTTTTCTGAGGTGCCACCAGAAATATCAGCTCCTTGGATGGGATCCAAGGACGTCTTGTCACTGGTCTCAGTGTGAACACCCCTTAGTTCTGGTATTCTCAGATCAAGCCCTTGAAGGTGGTCATTAGAATAAATGCTCAAGAGACATCATCAAAATGGCACCGTGAGGTGAGCCTCTGTAAAGCTCCCCTGGAATTTACAACTAATCAAACAACAATAACCACAAAGGACTCCCTGCACAGCAGACAGGCAAGACGAAGAGGCCGACTACTGAATTCACCTAAAGGTGGGCGAATCGCGCAAGTGGGGGAGGAGGGAAGGGAGAAGTGCAAAGACAGAGCCGCGTGGGTGCAGGACGCAGACCTAGCTCAGTGCTCCGAGCTCGCTGCATCCTGGAACTACTGCAGCTGCGGGAGAGGGAAGAACTCGGACTGCTAGGGCTCCGCTTATGGCCTACAGGGCTGAGGGGACAGCATATAACACGGCTGAACCCAACGCTCACGGCAGAGACCTCGGAGAAAGGACTGAGGGAAGAAGGCTGAAAATGGTGGTTTAAGCCCTCACTGCTGAGCAGAGAACGGAAGCCTTAGGCACTGAGACTAGCCGCCCCTTCCTACCCTCCCAGAGCTCGCCCCGCCCCCACCTGCCCCGTGCTAGAACGAACAGTAGCAGTGTCAGATCAAAAGAACAGAATGTTTGCTGTTCTGAGAATTGTGGACCACAGACACAGATTCGCAGCCCAACTAGTTCCAGCAAAGGGGAGGGAGCTGTGGAAGCGGAACCAGCAGTGGTGGTGGTGGCCGCCATTGCTCTGGGCCACCTCTCACAACTCACCCCGCCCCTGGCCCCACCTATCTGCGTGGATCCCTGCGGGAGTAAACAGAACTGCTGAAACATACGGGCTCTGAATCTGGTGCAGAAAGAGCTTTGGAACTTCAAAAGCTCTCCGAATCCCCCCAGGGGCGTGGTGCCCTATGACCCAGGCGAACTGTTAACAGAGAAACCCGTTTCCCAGGGAATCCCCCCATTGTGTGAGAAGCTGGAATAGTGCAGAGAAAACATAGCACTACTGTGTGAGAGAGGGGAAAAAGGCTGCAGTCAGAGAGAAAATAAAACATTCTACTAACAAGTACTGGAAAACAAAAGAAAGACCTCTTCCTATCAACCTGTTGCAGAAGCCACTCCTGTAGATGTCTAGGAAGAGAAATAATAAGTCAGTAATTGCCATGAATAACCAAGGCAACAAGACAGCTCAGAAAGAAAGTGGAAAGTCTCCAGAAAAGAAACTTAAAGACATGGAAATATGTGACTTAAATGACAGAGAATTCAAAATTGCAGTTCTGAAAAAACGAGATGTAAGAAAACACAGAAAGGCAGTTTAATGAACTCAGAAACACAATCAAAGAACAACATGAGCATTTTACGAAAGAGATTGAAATTTTAAAAAAGAACCAAATGGAATTTCTGGAGATTAAGAACTCAATAGAAGAAATTAAGAATGAAATAACCAGCTTAAGTAGTAGAGTTGACCAGATGGAGGAAAGAATCAGTGACCTCAAAGGTAGAAACCTGGAAATTACACAGATGGAAGAAGAAAGAGACTTGAGACTTAAAAGAAATGAAAGAACTCTACAAGAACTTTCTGACTCCATCAGAAAGAGCAATATAAGAATAATGGGCATACCAAAAGGAGAAGAAAGAGAGAAGGGAATAGAGAATATATTCAAACAAATTGTTGATGAGAACTTCCCAAACTTGTGGGCAGAACTGGATCCTTGAATCCAAAAAGCAAATAGAACACCTAATTACCTCAATCCCAACAGGCCTTCTCTAAGGCACATTGTATTGAAGCTGTCTAAAATCAACGACAAAGAAAGAATCCTGAAGGCAGCATGGAAAAGAAGACAGTAACCTACAAAGGAAAGCCCATTAGATTATCATCAGATTTTTCAGCAGAAACTCTACAAGCCACGAGGGAGTGGAACCAAATATTCAAACTATTGAAAGAGAGAAATTATGAGCCAAGAATAATATATCCAGCAAAGATATCTTTTAGATATGAAGAAGGAATAAAGACCTTTGCAGACATACAGAAGCTGAGGGAATTTTCTAATACACGACCTGCACTACATGAAATACTAAAGGAGGCTATTCGACCACCATCAACAGGGACAATTTGTGGCAACAAAAACATAAAAAGGGGGAGAGTAAAAGCCTGAACCGGAATATGGGAATGGAGAAAGTAAACGTGCTGAAGAAAATGGAATACTCTAAATATCAAACTTTAGTTTACATAACTTAAGGGTAACCACTCAAAAAAAATCCAGAACTGAAATACATACTGTAATAAAAGAAGAAACAGAGGAAACATCATAGAATACCACCACCCAGAAATAATAGACAACAACAAAAAGGCAAAGAAACAATGGAGACACAGCCTTACCATAAAACTAAAGATAGAATGACAGGAAATCCTCACATATCAATAATCACCCTAAATGTAAATGGACTGAACTCACCAATAAAAAGGCACAGAGTAGCAGATTGGATCAAAAAACTAAACACAACCATATGCTGTTTCCAAGAGACACATCTCAGCTACAAGGACAAGCATAGACTCAAAATGAAAGGGTGGAAATTGACACTCCAAGCAAATGGTACCCAGAGAAAATCAGACATAAGGATATCAGATGAAACAGACTTCAGGGTGAAAAAGATAACAAGAGACAAAGATGGACATTTCATAATGGTAAAGGGGACTATACAACAAGAAGACATAACAGCCATCAATATTTATGCCCCCAATCAGGGAGCACCAAAATATACCAAACAACTACTAACAGAAGTAAAGGGAGAAATTGACTAAAACACAATTATACTAGGGGACTTAAATACATCATTGACAGCTATGGATAGATCATCCAAACAGAAAATAAATAACGAAATAGCAGCCCTAAATGACACATTAGATGAAATGGACAAAATTGACACATATAGAGCACTTCATCCTAAAACATTAGACTATACATTCTTTTCAAGTGTACATGGAACATTCTCAAGGATAGACCATATATTGGGACATAAAATAAGCCTCAGCAAATTTAAGAAGATTGAAATCATACCAAGCATATTCTCTGATAACAAGGCTTTGAAATTGGATATCAACTGCGAAAAGAAAGCAGAAAAAAAAATAAATACATGGAGATTAAACAACATATTTTTAAAGAACAACTGGGTCAAAGAAGAAATTAGAGGAGAGATCAAAAGATACATAGAAACAAATGACAATGAAAATACATCCTACCAAAATTTTTGGGATGCAGTGAAAGCACTTTTAAGAGGGAAATTTATGTCGTTACAGGCCTATCTCAAGAAACAAGAAAAATCCCAAATAAATAACTTCATGGTACACCTTAAAGAACTAGAAAAAGAAGAACAAGTGAAACCCAAGGTCAGTAGAAGAAAGGAAATAACAAAAATCAGAGCAAAACTAAATGAAATAGAGAACAAAAAGATAGTAGAAAAAAATAATGTGACAAAGAGCTGGTTCTTTGAAAAGATTAACAAAATCGACAAACCCTTGGCTAGACTCACTAAGATAAAAAGAGAGAAGACACTAATTAACAAAATCAGAAATGAAAAAGGGGAAGTTATCACGGACACCACAGAAATACAAAGGATCATCCAAGAATACTATGAAGGACTATATGCCACCAAATTTAATGACCTAAAAGAAATGGACAAGTTCTTAGAAACATATAGCCTTCGAAGGCTGAACCATGAAGAACTGGAAAATCTAAACAGACTGATCACCAGTAACGAAATTGAATCAGTCATCCAAAACCTTCCCAAAAGCAAAAGTCCGGGACCAGATGGATTCATTAGTGAATTCTACCAAACCTTCAAAGAGGATCTAATACCAATCCTGCTCAAACTCTTCCAAAAAATTGAAGAAGAGACAACTAACTTTATGAGGCCAACAACTCATTTTATGAGGCCAACATTACCCTGATACCCTAACCTGGTAAGGACAACACAAAAAAAGAAAACTACAGACCAATATCTCTGATGAATACAGATGCAAAAATCCTAAACAAAATTTTAGCAAATCGAATACAACAATGCATTAAAAAGATTATTCATCACGACCAAGTGGGGTTCATCCCTGAGGCACAAGGATGGTTCAACATTCGCAAATCCATCAATGTGATACATCACATAAAAAAAATAAAGGGCAAAAATCATATGATTATATCAATTGATGCAGAAAAAGCATTTGACAAGATACAACATCCATTTATGATTAAAACACTTAATAAAAAAGGTATAGAAGGAAAATACCTGAATATTATAAAGGCCATATATGACAAGCCCTCAGCTAATGGTGAAAAACTGAAGCCCTTTGCTCTATGTTCAGAAACACGACAGGGCTGTCCCCATCACCTCTGCTTTTCAACATAGTGTTGGAAGTCCTTGCTAGAGCAATCAGGCAAGAGAACGAAATAAAAGGCATCCAAATTGGGAATGAAGAAGTTTAATTGTCACTCTTTGCAGATGACATGACGCTATATATAGAAAACCCTAAAGACTCCACCAAAAAGCTATTAGAAATAATCAACGAATACAGTAAAGTTGCTGGCTACAAAACCAACGTACAAAAGTCCATTGCATTCCTATATACTAACAATGAAATCTCAGAAAAAGAAATACAAAAAACAATTCCTTTTGCAATTGCAGCAAAAAGAGAAAAATCCCTAGGAATAAACTTAACCAAGGATGTGAAGGACCTTGCTGAAAACTATATGCTGAAAACTATAAGACGTTTTTGAAAGAAATTGAAGAAGACACAAAGAAATGGAAAGACATTCCGTGCTCATGGATTGGAAGAATCAACATAGTTAAAATGGCCATATTATCCAAAGCAATATACAGATTTAATGCAATCCCCATCAAAATCCCAATGGCATTTTTTGAAGAAATAGAACAAAAAATCATCAGATTTGTTTGGAACCACAAAATACCCCAAATAGCCAACGCAATCTTAAGAAAAAAGAACAATACTGGAGGTATCATACTCCCTGACTTTAGCTTGTACTACAGGGCTACAATAATCAAAACAGCATCATATTGGCAGAAACACAGACACACAGACCAATGGAATAGAATTGAGAACCCAGAAATAAAACCGCATAAATATGGACAGATAATTTTTGACAAAGAAGCTAAAAACATACAATGGAGGAAAGACAGCCTCTTCAATAAATGGTGCTGGGAGAATTGGATAGCCACATGCAAAAGAATGAAACTGGACTGCTATCTGTCACCATGTACCAAAATTAATTCAAAATGGATCAAGGACTTAAGCGTAAAGACCTGACACAATAAACTGCATAGAAGAAAACATAGGTACTAAACTTATGGTCCTTGGGTTCAAAGAGCATTTTATGAATTTGACTCCAAAGGCTATGGAAGTAAAAGCTAAAGTAAACGAATGGGACTATATGAAACTTAAAAGCTTCTGCACAGCAAAAGAAACCATCGACAAAATAAAGAGGCAACCAACTGAATGGGAGATTTTTACAAACAGTGCCTCTGATAAGGGGCTAATATCCAAAATATACAAGGAACTCATGAAACTCAACAACAAAAAAACAAACAACCCAATTGGAAAATGGGCAGAGGACCTGAAGAGACATTTCTCCAAAGAAGACATACAAATGGCAAATAGACATATGAAAAAATGCTCAACATCACTAATTATCCAGAGAAATGCAAATAAAAACCACAATGAGATATCACCTCACCCCAGTCAGAATGGCTATCATCAACAAGGCAAATAGTAACAAGTATTGGAGAGGTTGTGGAGAAAAAGGAACCTTCATCCACTGTTGGTGGGAATGCAGACTGGTGCAGCCGTTATGGAAGGCAGTGTGGAGGTTCCTCAAAAAATTATGAATAGAATTACCATATGACCCAGCAATCCCTCTCCTGGGTATCTACCCAAAAAATGTGAAAGCATTTATACATAAAGACACGTGTTCTCCAATGTTCATTGCAGCTTTATGTATGGTGGCCAAGACATGGAAACAACCAAAATGTCCTTCAGTAGATGAATGGATAAAGAAGTTGTTGTATATATACACAATGGAATACTATTCGGCGGTAATAAAAGATGATATAGGAACATTTGTGACAACATGGATGGATCTTGAGAGTATAATGCTAAGCGAAATAAGTCAGACAGAAAAAGCAGAGGACCGTATGATTTCACTGATATGTGGTATATAAACCAAAAACAACAAAAGAAGAAGACAAATGAGAAACAAAAGCTCATAGACACAGACAATAGTTTAGTGGTTACCAGATGGTAAGGTGGGTAGAGGGAGGGAGATGAGGGTAATGGGGATCAAATATATGGTGATGGAAGGAGAACTGACTTTTGGTGGTGAACACACAATGGGATTTATAAATGATGTAATACAGAATTGTACACCTGAAATCTATGTAACTTTACTAACAATTGTCACCCCAATAAATTACAAAAAAAAAGAATATATGCACAGGCTGGGGTTCAGTTGATGAAATAATAGTAAAGAAAATAAAGTTATAGATATCAGCAACATCGATGACAACATCTCCTTCCTTCCGATGTCTCTCAGCGTCTGCAGCTTCTCACTTTACCCCATGACCAACATGTATGTGTAAATTACACCTTCATGTGTCCGCTGGCCCTGAGTTTACTATGTAAATGACCTGTGATCTGAGGTACACTCAGGTTAGGAGCGGGGTCTCCAACGGGGAGGCTGGGAGGCCTGGGGTTAACATGGAGGGAGAGAAGCTGGAATGCCAGGGGCAGGAACATCAAGAAAAAAGGAAACTTGTGCTGGGCGACAAAAATCATTAGACAAGAAGTACTGAGACCGAGGCTGGTAGTGATCTTTTGAGCAGGATGGGAAGATTTCACCTTCAAAAAAGAATTTTAAGGGTTATCATTCTGTGCTGATTTCTTTGCTTGCTTTCTCATATGCCCCTGTCATGGAGGATTTATGGTTTCTTTTATTCTTTCCTTTTCCTTCCCCTGTCTCCCCACATCAACCCAGTGGCACAGAGACTGAAAATCCTCAAGCCTAGGGTTGACTGGAAGTCCTCCTGTGTCCCTGAGCTGCTGGCCTGCTCTTCAAGGAGGTTTGGAAAGTTCCAGTGAAAGTCTTGTGTTTGAACCAGCACCCTCTGCCATCGCCTGTCTGTGGATCCTTTGTAGCGGAGACAGCGATCTCTGTTCTCTATAAACAGTAGAGTGGCACTCTTGTTGGGTCCTTTCCACTGCTGAGAATTCCAAGCAGCCCTTTATCATCCCTGGGTGGACTGTGTTTCTTTACTGTCTGGCAGAGCACACATTGTAAACACGTCATTAGACATAAAGGCTGCCCCAAGATGGTGGCTGGAGGAGAACTGCTAGTGAAGAAAAGAGGATTTTGGCTGAAAATGAGGTACTGAATAATTTATCGTGAACTGAAAAGTCAATACTTTAAGTCAGGCGTAGTGAAGCTCAGGAACTCAGAGTGAACACCATGAGGATATAATTTTTGAAAGAACATTATCTCAAGGAATGGCTCTTTGGAAAGAGCAGGAAGCAGAGAGACCCTGACCAGGGGTTGGGATGGGGATCGGACACAAAAGGAGAAATGGATCAGAGCTTCCCTTCAAGGCCACTGTACCTTAACTGAAGAGAGGCTGGAAAGGAATTGGGGAATAGTTAAGAACCAAATGAATGATGCTAACTAGGAGTTGCAAGAAGACGTGAACAGGGGGCATAAGGTAGGAAAGCTTCCTGGGGGAGGGAGGACCCAGGCCTGGAAGGGAAGGTTTGATGAAGGGAGAGGAGGTAAAAGGAATTTTATCAGACAAGCTGTGAAAGTGCAGCAGGCGGAAGCTGAAGAGGCTGTTGGTGGTGCAGATTGAAGAACGCCATGCAGAAGAATGGAAAAGTGTTCAAGTTTGAAATGGGAGCCCCTGCAGATTTTTTGGCAGGAGACTGACAGTCATTCATTTATTCATTCAGCAAATATTCAGCATATAATTGAATAGCTATGTTCTGGATTCTGTGCTGAATTTTGGAGTGCCGTGCATGCCACAGTGAGTGTAAAACAGGCCTGATTCCTGAACTCACAGGATTTACATCCTAGTGGGGAAAACAGATACCAAAAAATAATAATCATATTTATTGGGCTAGTTATTCTTCTATATGCACTCTCTCCATCTTCACTGTGAGATTAAGAGGTGGGTGAAATAATTATCTCCATTTTACAGATAAAGAAATTGAGGCTTAGAAAAAGTAAGTAATTTGCCCAAGACAGCGCAGCTAGTAAATGGTGGAGCTGCAAATCTATAATCTGTATTATGCAGTTATGATTTGGGGCTAAATGTTTGGATGGGGCTATGGGTAAATATTGGACACATGACTTTGTTCAGGGGATAAGGGAGGCTTTCTAGAAGAAGGAATTAAGATGAAAACTGTAAGATGAACTGGAGTGATATGGTGAGGTAAGAGTAGCCTAGAAGTGGTGAAGGAAGAAAATATTATAGGCGCGGCCAGATCTGGCAGGACTTTGAATGCTTGTCAAGGAGGCTAGACTTTATCCTGAGGGCAATGAGAAGCCACTGAAGGGTTCTAAGAGGGGAGTGATGTGTGTGTGTTGACAGAATCAATTTTGAATTTTTAGGCGATCATTCTGGCTGCTTTGTGGGGAATTGATTGGTGGGGCCAGGAATGCAAGCAGCTGGAACAGTGAGGAAGTTGAGAAGCAGGAATAAATGAACCACCAATAAATGTGTCAAACCCTTGAGTACTTTATTCATAGGAGAGTTCCCCAGTCCTTCTCTTGAAGTCTTTCCCTCATTTACATCCAATTCTAATAATTCAGCTGTGTTCCCCCCTAGTTTTTTATAGCAGATTAAGAGTAACAATTTCAGAAAGAATTTGGGAGTGTAGTGGGTAAAAAAAAAATACTAGCCATCGTGAAAAGGGGCAGTTTGAGTCTAAGGAAGAATACACATTAAAAATATTAAAATAAACAAATCTAAATTACTCAGCAGGTTGGTATGATTCAATGGAAAGGCAACTAGCCCTCAACCAATGGCATCCTCCCATTTTAATCTAATATTTGATAACCATTAATGATTAATTTGAATCAACAACAAAACGTGATGTTAAATAACCTCCATTTGAATCAAAAAGTCAGGAAGGAACAAAAAAGATGCCTCCATATTCCCAGAAGCTCTTGCTTGCGAGTTGTTGGTGGAACAATCCTAGATGGCGCTTAGCGTGGGGCTTAGTGTTCCCACTCCCGCTTGGGTCTCCAAGGCCAGCTGTGTGCCTCCCCCGTGAGTTGCTGGAGTGGAGGGGCTGGAGGTTGGTCACAGCTTCCCCCTGTCGTCAGTGAACCCAGAATAGGGGCTGAGGCAAGATGACAAAGCGTCCCTGAGGGACAGGGCCTTCTCCTTCAGAAGCTCCACCACCACATTTTCTAGACTGCTGCAGCATCTTAGGGATTTAGAAGGTCGCAGCTGCCAGGGAACTTCCCTCGGGGAAGCACAGTATAAATGATCTCAGTGCCTGGACACGCGGGTTACATCAGCGTGGGCCCTGGCCTACACTGAGTGTGGGCAGCGCCCTGTTGTGTACCGGCTGAGATGGGCTCTTCTCCAGCCTTGGATGGATGCCCTCCAGCAGCCTGGTACTCAGACATTCAGGCACGTTCCCTCATCCCGGAGGCGGGCCATACTCGAGCTCTCACAGTTGGCGGTGTCAGAAGTGTGGCCAGGGAGCTGGGTTGACGAAAGACTCCTGCACAACCTCTTCTATTTAAGGTAACTTATTTTGTTGTTGTTGTTAGTATAACAGACTTAAAACAATGTTATTTGGTTTAGATCTAAAAGGCTGCAGTAGGAAAAAAATGCTGTCTGAAGAGTGGGGAGGCCCCTCAAGCCTGGATTCTGTGAGGACTTAGTTCCCCATAGTTCCCCTCTTCCAACTGTCCTGGACCCTTGGCCTCCACTGCGTTACTCCAGACATTGGAGTTCCATCTGGGAGGCCCATTAGGAAACAAACTAACCAACCAACCCTTCAGTAGAAGATACTGGGGTTGGTCGGAGAGGCCAACTTGGGACCTCAACTTTTTACTGAGTTATGACATCCTGGCTGGAAATATGATCGTTGGAAGTTGGAGCTGTGATGTCTCTTGCACAACTTTTGCTAGCTTGAGTTTTAGGTATATTTTTTGTTGCTATGATAAATGTAATTTTTTTCATGGTTTCCAAATTGCTTTTTGGAGTGTAGAAAAGCAATTGATTTTTGTTTATCGATCATATATCTAGCAATTTGTTAAGGTACCTTATTAATTTATAATAAATTGGCATTTATTTGGAGTTCTCTATGTATAATCATCTCAGAATAATGACAGTTTGATTTTATCTTTTCTGAAAGAAAAAAAGGAACATGTGCTGGTATATTTTAGGAAGATTCTTTCCCAAACTGATTGAAATATAAGGGAACAAATCAAGTTACAATTATGTGGCGATTATTATATGTCAGATTTATCGTTCTCTGACACTGTCACACAATACATAATTTACGTGGAAATATTATTCATTAACTTACTAAATATTTATTTAGTACACCAATAGTCTTTGAGGATATTATTGTGAGTAAAACCCGAGACCCATCTCTGCCCTCCTAGAGCCAATAGGCTAAGGTTGTTTACTAGTTAATAGTCCACGGGAGACATGAAGACAGTTTAGTTAAGGTTGTGGTAGAAGACATGGAGAGTTGTGGAAGAATTTATGACATAATTAGTAGTTCAAACCAATACCACTTACTTGGTCATGGATTGGACGTGAGGAACAAAGGAGAGGTAATTATCAAGGATAACTTCTGGGCTTCTGGTTTGTACAACTGAATGGATGTTGTCAGTCACTGAAATGGGGAACTCTGAAAGAGGAGCAGATTTAGAAGGTAGGGTGGAGAGGAGCTCATGAGATAGGTTTTGCCATTTTGATCTTGAGATGCTTTTGAGTCATTTAAGGAGTGATGTTACGTAGCAGGCAGTTGGATATACTGGTCTGTAGCTTGGAGGAGAGACCTGGCTGGAATCATCTGTCTATAGAGAGTAATTGATGGTTTGGGTATAAGTGAAATCGACTAGGGTTGGAAAGAACAGAGGAAGGAGAGGAGAGAGAGGCATGGATGGAATCTAGAGGAGCTACAGCATTTAATGGCCAGATTAAAAAAGGATAGGTTGGCATGGGCAAGAAGTAAGAGGAAATCCAGGAGAATGTGTTGTCCTAGAAACTAAGAAAATTGAATGCTTTAAGAAAGAAGGGAAATTTAACAGTATCAAAAGCTACTGAAAAGGCGAGGATTGAGAAATAAATGCCATTGGATTTAATCACATTTTAATCATTGGCAGCATTATCAAGAGCTATTTTTGAGATGATTATCATGGTTAAAGAGTGAGTGGGAAGTGAGATTTTTGATAATTAATTGAAAAATAAATGAATTTACATTGTTGTATTTTGGTATCAGAATACATCCAAATGAGAATATTACCTGTGAAGGCTTACAGAAAAAATCTTTCTGAATGAGCACCATCTTAAAATGCTGGACCTACTCATTCAACATTGCAGTCACCCTGCAATGAAGTTAGGGTGGGACGGTAAGGAATTTGCCACGTCTGTCAAACCACTTGGGAACCCGGGGACGTAAGCACTTTATTCTGGAGTCTGTCAGCTCTCGCATTATGCTTGCAAATGCCTGGATAAGGGAGTCCATGCGCAGTGGACAAATACTAGCCAATACCTGGACACTGTTGGGTTTGGGCTCTGTCAGAGAGTGGTTATATTGGTATCAGTAAATACATCCTGCCACATCAGCCCATCCATTGGCACCTGCTGAGGCTGTTGGATCTGGAATCATCCATTGGAGTACTTTGTACTTCTGTACATTTGCATTTGTCTTGAAACTAAGTTTAGAGAAGTACTTTGATGACAAATTACACAGCTCTCTGAGGAGGGCCTCTGGGCCTGCTGCAGATGCAAGCTGTCCCCATCTCTGGTCTCTGGCTCTGTCACAGGAAGCAGATTGTTGACTATCTCCCAGCTGCTTCTTGCCACTTGCAATTTGTGCTTTCTACAGAAAGCACTCTGTTCTGAACAAGCCAGTCACCTCACTGTTGTGAGAAGGTTGTGTGTTTGTTAAATATTTTATTTACCATCTGGCTGGCAGCAAAGAACAGAACATACTTAAGGGCCCATAATGCCCTAGATCATCATATACCAATCCTGAAAGGGGCACTTGCTTCTCCTCCTGGCTGGCTGGCACCAGCAGTCCTTTCCCCAGGTCCTGTGCTATTCCTCTGAGGCTTTGGGAAGGAAGACTCTATGTTATGATGCAGCTAAAGGAGCTTTCTGTCCTTTCACCCAGGCATTTTGCTAAGAAGTGGGGCATTTCATCATCCCTGACTTCCTGAGGTCCGCTCATGAGATTTCAGGGAAGCACATTTCACGAGGAAATCTGTGACTATACTTCTATCCGTTAGGGGCTCTATAAACGTGGCTTCACTTTCCTCCACTTCACCAACCAGATTCCCTTTTGGAAAGGGGGAATTTAGTAGCTCTTTTCCTTGCCCAGGGGACAATATCCAATTAGGGCTTGAAAGTGCTTCTGTTTGCACCGGTTCTCTTTGCAGATGCAAATACTTCAAGAGATTACTCACCCCTGAGTCTTATCCAGCCAGTAATTCCTTCATTGATGATAGATACCCCTATCAGACACTCAGGACGGACGTGGTACAGTAGTACCTCGGTTTTCGAACCTCTCTATTGATGAACACTGTGGTTTATGAATGCCGTAAACTGGAAGTAAATGCTTCGGTTTTTGAACACGAATCAGAAGTCGAGTATGTCACACGGCTTCCCCTGAGTGCAAGATCCTGAGGCCTAGCTGCCAGCTGTTCTCGAATGTTTCAGAGCTCGTGGATTACGTTTGAAAACCGAGGTACCACTGTATATGGGAGAGAGTACTGGACTTGGAGTTAGACGCCCTCTTTCATTTTTACTCATTAATATTTGACTTAACAGTGATGTGTCTTGTTAGGTCACCACCTATATTTCTAGGGCAGTTAGGGTACACTAGTACTGCTCAACCAATAGAGCACTATTCATTCACACGTGTCTTGATCTTCACAACAAGCCCACAAGGAAATTAATATAATACCCATTTTACAGATGAAGAAAACCATTCTGTGTAGTTCTACTTGGTTGACTCATATAAACTGTATAGAAAACTGATACTCAATCCTTTAAATAATAAAACATTAAAATATATATTTAGTCCCTGGGCTATCGAAAGGCTAAGTTTCTGAATATATGCTATAGAATATGTATAATTATGGATTGGCAGTGAAATGGTATGCTTTATTATTTAAATAAAAGTGTTAAATATTATGAAAACTAACATTTGTTGAATACTTACCACAGACAGAGTAGCAAGCTTTACAAATATTATTTCATTTCATCTTCACAACAACTCTATGAGGTAGATACTACGTTTTATACATGAGGAAATTGGAATGCAAGAACTTATAACTTGTCCACTTTCACAGAACTAGTAAATAGCACCAAAATTCAAACCCAAGTCTGTCTGGTTACATGTGTGTAACCACTATGCTCTACTGCTTTCCTAGTCAACATATCTTCTACTGAGCATCCTTTTAAGGAACAGAAAGTCAAAACATTTATAAAATCTTTTACTACACCTCCACTAGCAGACAACTCTATAAAAATGTTATTTATGGAAAATATACAAAACTATGAAAGGGCTCCAAGTGAGTAAAAGAAAGAGGTGGTGGTTGGTGACATTCCTGCTCTCACTACGTGGTGACAGTGGTTATGTACCTTGATGATTCCGTTAATTTTTTTCCAATAGGAAACACATACAATTATCATAAGTAGCTCAAGAATTGTGTGTGTGTGTGTGTGTGTGTGTGTGTGTGTGTCTGTGTTGTGTATGTGTGTATTTGCTGCATTTGGCAAAAATCTTGCTCCTATGATATTGCTCTCTTCTTTATGGCCATAAATCATACAAGTTGGCCATTTTCCTGATGACAAAGAATGGTCATATGAATGCAAAGGTTGAGCTGTGTTTGGTATGATGTGATCCAAGTCTACCAATGGATGAGGCTGGGCTGGCCATTGTTCGCTGGGGGCAATAGTTATCCCTAGTTTTACAGATGAGGAAACAGGCTTAGAGTAGTTACAAGACTAGCGCAGGTCACAAAGCAGCACAGCAACCAATGTGAAGCAGATTTCAGCTCAACTAAAGCAGTCATTTTTTTAAATTAAAGAAAATAATAATTCAAACGTCAGAAGTATTACATTAAGAAATATTCATTGTAATAAGTCAGAAAGAGAAAGACAAGTACCATATGATCTCACTTATGTGTGGAATCTAAAGAAAAGATTATGTGAATGAACTAATCAGAAACAGTTTTGGGGACACAAAGAAAAAACCGAGAGTTGTTAGATGGGTGTGGGGGGGGTGTTGGGGATAAGGGGAAAGGTGAAGGGATTTGGAAGCAGCTGGTAACCACAAGATGGCCTCAGGGTTTTTCTTTTGAAAATTAATTTGGGGAAGGTATTCAATAATGTTGTAAAGATTTTGTTGGGTATCCGATGGACATGCGTCCTATTTGGGAGACCACCTCAGGGATACTGTGGATACCTGATCATGGCATTGTACACCAGAAGCTAAATATTAATGAATGCCAACTATAATTTTATATATGTAATGTGATGGTTCAGTGTGAGGTCGGAGGGATAGTGGATGGGGGGCGGGGGGTTCACAGTGTGAGGGATATAAATGATGAACGTCTAAGTATTACCTTGTCTTGTACACCTGAAACTAATAAATACAAAAAAAAAAAAAGAAATATTCATTGTAAAAATTCAGACATTACAGATGAACCTGGTAAGAAGTCAGAAGCTGGCCACTACACTTATTGTGGTTCTTTTCACAAAGAAAGTTTATGGTTAAAGGTTGCATGTATATTGCTTCTCATACTTTTTTTGTATATATGGCTCATCTGGGGATTTTGTTAAAATGGAGATTTGATTCAGTTGATGTGGGATGGGCCTGATATTCAGCATTTCTAATAAGCACCCAAGTAACGCTGATGCTACTGGTCCATGGACCACACTTTGAGTACAAGGTCATAGGATGTGTACATTTTTAATTTCATCATCAACGTCAAACTGCATTCCAAAGTTATTGTACCAGTTACACTTTGACCAGCAGGATATGTGAGTACTTCCTTCCTTCCAGTCTCTCTAATACTTTATCATATTAAATTTGTCAATCTGATAAGGTGAGATATGATATCTATATTTTAAAAGATTATTTCCTGATTTTTAACAAGTTTAAGCATCCTTTCATGTACTTAATGGATATTTATGCTATCTCTTTATAGTTAATTGCTTCCTCATATTCTTGGCCCATTTTTCCATTCGGGTATTTTTGCCTCTCTGTCTTATTGGTTTATATGAATTTTTTATATATTCTGGATATCAATCATTGATCTCTTAAATATCTTGCAGATATTTTCCTCCAGGTCTAAAGAGCAAATTACCACTCAGCAGAGCTGTCTAGTGATTTAATGGAAGTTGAGCCATTCAAAAGTTCCATAACTCCTCGTTGGGGAGGAACTTGGTGCCTCTATTAACTGCTGACGCTTTTCTCTTTCATATTAATATAATACATCACATTAGAGCTTATTAGACTGTACTGCAGTTGTTTATGTGTTGGCCTTCTCCACTAAACAATGGTCTTCTTGAGAAAAGGGGTGCAGGTCTCTGAGTCATCTGTGCAGTGCCAGTACGTAGCATTGGGTCGAGCACAGAGCAGGCACTCAGAAATCCTTTGTGGATAAACAAGTGGGCAGGTGGTTAAATCGATCTAACTGCAGGATTCCCATCAGGATCTGCCCTGCAATTCAGCTAGGAGTTGCTTTAGGCCCTTCAATGGGATGAAAGAAGAGGAGCCAAGAGTCTATTTCTAATATCCTTTGCTCCTAGTTAGAAGAACATTTTCTTTGGTTGGCTGTGTCTTCTCTCCTTTCATTTACCTTTCAGGTACTGTGGTGCTCAGAGATAGTAATAATAACAATAGCTAATACTTCTATTATGCTTTTAATGTGTTTTATAGACATGCATGAGTTTATCTAATTCTCACATCTCCAAATGGCAGGAATTATTATCTCCATTTTATAGATGAAGAAACTGAGGCACAGGGGTTACGTAAATTGCTCAAGATCGTACCGCTAGTAAATTGCAGAACTGGAATATGAATACAGCTGTTTGGCTCCCTTGTCTATGCTTAAGAGACAACATATGAAAGACAGTAGGCTTGACACAGTATAGTTAGTACACAAACATTCCTCTCGTTGTTGCCCTTCCCTCCCCGAGAAGTGTGCCTTTTCTGACAGTGACATCTCAGTCCTGTGGCTTGGCAGAACCCAGTCTTGGACCTATTGTTCCTGTCTCTGCATTCATCCCTGCTGGAAGCCCCCGCAATCCCCTTTCTCCTAGGGACCTGGCAACCTTCCTTTCTATGCAGCCAGACCAGAAATTGAGGCTTTCCAACTTCAGGTTCCATTTTTGCCCTGTAGCCCCCAAGTCTCAATTGGCACCTCTGGGTCCAAGGCTTTTCATGGTGCTGCCATCTGGTGGGTATAGATGACCCACTGACATCACTCTTTGATGAGTGGGTCCCTGCCCATTGGCCGAGATTGGTTCACTGTTCCTTTATAACCCCCAGGTCAGGGTACCCTGTTTACAGTGTATTCAACTAATGGTTAACCGCCATTAATGACTGGTTTTTCCAACCCTGGTGTCAAAGGTATTCCGAATGATGGCTTGGTATTGGTGGGATGACAGTGTGGCTGTATTCGGGGATAAGAAGTCCTACTTAGCTTTCCCTTGAATCACATGAAGGCAGCTGCCTACGCAATACATATATATATATATATATACATATATATATATATATATGTATATATATATATATATATATATATATGTATATATATATATATATATATATATATATATATTGCATATATATATATAAAATGGGTAAAATCCAAAGGTTGCACTGGGAAGAGCCTGTCAAAGATGTCTAGCCCTTTTTGTAGATTCTTCAAGGTACTCATTTTCCTCTTGCAGCAGGAGTGGAAGGAGACCCCAGGTTCAAATGCTAGGCATAAGCTTAAAGAAATACATTACACTAGATTCTCTGCTAGGCCTGCTCACATCCATTATCTGATTAACTTCACAGTGATCCCCTGAGGCAGGATTTATTTAAAATAAAGGTGAGGAAACACTTGGGAGTTATATAAATGACCTAACTTGAGAATCAGAAACATCCTTCCAGTTCAAGGATGAATTTTAGCCGCTTTTCAGGCTCAGAAAAGAGGCTCCTATTGAGACGGTGAGGCTCGGGTTATAGCCACATGTCTCGGGTAAACTGGGCAGGGCTCAGGGCTACTGGTTATTAGACAAAACCTCGGGGGCTCAATAATTGAACTGAGGGCCAAAGATATAAATCTCTACTCAGGTATGTTTGCAGGAGGGATTCCGTGGGGGCCAGCTCTTATGGCCTGTAACTGTAAAACCTTTGTGGGTAAAGTCTTTGTGCTCCCTTCCAATGTACTTGTTTGGAACCAAGGGGTTGGGAGTCTTAGTGGAAATTTGAGGTTACTGGGGGCAACAGCCCCTGAAACCAGCTTTCCATTTTGAACATCTTGTCAATCTATGCAAATCTGCTGGTGAAGACAGACATGAATAAGAAACCAATGTGCTGGAGCCCAGACAGGCAAGCTGAGCACCTTGCTGCCTCTAGCTTTAGTTCTGTTAGCGTTTGTTAGGGAGAGAACACTGATATGGGTTGGTGGGGAAATCAACTATTGCCAAACAGCAGGATGAATTCATGGAGTCGAGCTCTGGCCTAGAAGGGCCGGGATCATATCCTGGAAGGAAACTCACGTGATCCTGAGCACCCACTGTGTGTCCTGTACTAACGAAAGCTCTTTCTGGTGCATTCTCTCATGTAATTTTCACAACCAGTGCTTCAGCAAGTCTTGTTTACAATTGACACATGGAGAAACTGAGTTCCAGTGATGTTTTGAAACTTGTCCCAGCTCACATCACTAGTAAGTGGTGGAGCTGGGATTAGAGTCTTGGAGTCTGGCTGCACCTCCAGTGAACATTCTTTGAAATGGTCCACTCGACCCTGTGGCCTTTCAGAGAGGAGAGCCAGTTTTGTACTTCTTTTGTTGCATTTGTCCACTCCACAGTTACAGATTGTCTTAGAGGATCAGCTGGACAAAATTTAAGGTGACACAATCCACTTTGTTTTCTTCTGGAACCTTATTTTTAAACTTGGGGCTTCCCCCCTCATTAAGAATGTGAAAAATGAGCATTTCTCTTTTCCGCCGAGCCTTGTGGTGGTTTAGGAAAAGATCCTAGGAAGAGCTGACCTTCCAGGGATCCTCCTGGGAGAGTGTGTAGAACAGGAGGAAGAATTAGACCTTTGTCATTAGCTGTACCCAAGGCCGTTGCTTGTAAATCCATCCAGCCGGAGGAATATTGTGAGCTGATTATACTTCCAGAGAAGAAAGGGAAAGGCAGCTTTTATTCCCTAGTAGATAGAGATTTCTGTACCTTGATTTATTTCAGAAGTAGTGCATATTCTCTCCTCTTATACTTATTGATACGTATATACTATTCTCCTCTACTCGTCCCCAACCCACACTTCCTGTTCTCTTTTCCAGCTATGGGTAAAGAGAAATCTTCCAGGATCCCTGGCTGTGTCTGTTTTCACAGCATCTTTTGGGTTTTGTAAGCAAAGCACTGGTTGAGGGGCCCCTGGCTGATGGCCGTAAAGTACCCCTTCTGTGGTTTTGTGCTCTCCTTTTGTGGGGCCTGTTCTTTGAATCCAGAAGATACCGCTTGAGGGAGCCTCTTTGAGTACTGCTACCAGGTGAGCTGGTGCACTGGGTGAGCGTTTTGCAGGCCAAGGAGACGCACCCCACAGATGGAGAAGAGGATAGGCATCTGTGTTTTAAAAAGTCTTGGATTAAAGGAATTCAGTTTGGGTGCTGAGACATGAGTTCAGCATAGGGGGATAATATGAGTATTTGCTCTAATCACAAAGAAAATAGTGTCAACCACTGGAGTCCAGCCTTGCTGTCAGCCACAGTTCTCTCCTGCTAAACCCTCAGTCACAAAAAGCATGCATAGGGACTGTACAGCTCACAGAGAGCTTACCCCCCCCACACACACACACACTTGCCCAGGGATATTTCTGTGCAGGGCTTCTCTATGCACTGAGATGAACCTGGTACCACATGGATGACAACTGGGGTTACAGGGCACAGCTTTGTCCTGGGGGTGCACAGACTCAAACAACAAAAATCTAGATGGGGCAAAAATCTTCTAGGGGGATGGTGGTGGTGGTGGTGGTCCAAAATCTTCTAGGAGATTCCTAGGAGGGTTGGCTCCTTTGACAGTTGCCTCCTTAGACAGTTCGGAGACATGGGAGTTGAGGGGGAGGCAGGGTGGTCAAAGTGAAGTCAAGCAAGAAGTGGGCACTCACAGGGCCTAACCAAGGGCAAGGCAGGACAGGCGACCCGGACCACGCTTCCCTGGTTTCTCTGCATCCTGGCAACCAGGAAAAGAGTCGAGGAGTCCGCGGATGGGTCCAGCGTGAAAACCCCCGGCCGGGGCAGGTGAGAGGCGTTGAGTCGCGCGAACCCCCAAAGACTGGAGGTTTCCGTGCAAGAGCAAGAGGTGGAATTCCCCTAGAGGTGGAATCTGCCAACCTAGGGGCTGGGACTGCCTGAGCGTCTTCGAGAGCTTTGGGTCCGGGGCAGCCAGCGCGGGCGCGGTGGGAGGCTCAGGGCTGTCCCTGGAGGGCGGGAGCCAGGCGCTGCCAGCAGGTGGGGCCCGGGCGCCGAACTCCGCCCCCAGCGCGCTCCGCGCCCTCGGCGTTGGTCCGCGGCCGCCCAGCACCGGCCCCTCTCCCGTGCCGGAGCGCGATTGGTGGCAGCGCCTGTCGCTCGGAGGGGGCCGAGCCGCTCCGCTCCTCCGCTCTCCCGGCTGCTGCTGCGGCCTCAGCCGTCTTTCCAGCAGCGCTGGCGGCTCGGACCGCCTAGGCAACCGGCCGCTGGCGATGGGAAGCGGAGCGGCCGCGGATCCAGCTTGTGGCAAAGTTTCCCAGACACGCACATCCGAGTGCGCGGCTGCCGGCCGCCGGTGAGCGCTTCGAGGAGGGCTGGAAGATTTTTAATTTGGGGGAAAAAAATCCACCTCATTTCCTTTGTCAATTTCCCTGTCGGAGCAACCAGCGGCGGGAGCTGCAAACTTGGGCACAGCGGCTCCACAGCCAGCGGACCGGGCTTTGGAGAACCTCGGGACTCAGGGGATCGGGCGACTAGTGGCCGGGGCAGGCTAGTGGGTGTGACCGCGGGGCAGTGGAGGACGCGCTGCGAGGAGGGGCCCCTGGGAGCTCTATATGGAGGAGGGCGCCCAGAATGGTGTGCACCAGGAAGACCAAAACTTTGGTGTCCACTTGCGTGATCCTGAGCGGCATGACCAACATCATATGTCTGCTCTACGTGGGATGGGTCACCAACTACATCGCCAGCGTGTATGTGCGGGGGCAGGAGCCAGCGCCCGACAAGAAGCTGGAGGAAGACAAAGGGGACACCCTGAAGATTATTGAGCGGCTGGACCACCTGGAGAATGTCATCAAGCAGCATATCCAAGGTATGGGCGCCTCGGGAAACTTGGGCTGCCCACGAGGCCCGGGAGTGCAGGATGCGCAGGATGAGCTGGCGCTGGTGCGCTTCTACCCAGCGATTGCGATTGCGGGGCTCAGAGGCCGCAAACGGTTGGGGGGCTTTTTGCACGCTCTTTCCTGAGTGCGGGACCCTCATGCCTGCGGCTGTGCGCGCTTCTCCAGGGCACACGTGTGTGCGCGGGGCTACACGCGCGGATGTGTGCAGCTCGCTGGAGATGTGGGGGCGCGCTGCGCACGTGTCCAAATGTGCGTGTGACTCCCGGCTGATTGCTCGCGGGCTTTCCGGATCGCACACAGGTCCGGCTCAGAGTGTGTGTACGTGTGTGTAGAAGAGAGCCCAGTGTAAGGGCGCAGGGTGAGTTGCCCACGCGGCCTCAGCCATTGGCCTTTAGAAGCCACAAGCTGCTGGATGAGCTGGAGCTGGGAAGATTGCATAGCCTCAGCGCCAGCCCAGCTGTGCAGAGTCCGTAGGGGGAAATACAGGGGGTTCTGTAGCTGGGCGTGCTGCTTGAACCCCACCCCCACTACAGCCTGCGGCTCTAAGACTCTCCAGGAGCAGGTGTGGACGTGGGTAAGGAGCGTCGGAGCCTGGAGCTCTGTCCCTTGCGGTGGCACATCCGCCCAGAGCCTCCAGAACCCGCCTTGCGCTGCGCCTCGTGCGTGGGTCCGCTAGCAGCAGGGTGGAGGCCGTTCCCTCCCCTAGCTCCACTCCCAGGCCCAGGGAGCGGCTGGGGCGGAGCAAACGGACCCGCGCAGGGTGGGTCTGGAGTCTAAGGCTGCTTTGAGACGTTGCGCTCCAAGCCGGGGCTGGGGCCAAGGGGAGGATGGTGTGCAGGACGGTCCTCGGTGCAATGAGCTGTCAGAGGCAGGGGATGGAGAGCTCCAGGCTCCGCCAGTACCCGAGTGTGCACATACAGGCGTCTCTCACGTTCACACTTCTCTTTTCTTCTCCTTCCTCTCTCCCTGCTTTCTACCAGGTGTGTGAGCTTCTTAAGGGCAGAGCCGAGTTCACCTGTAAACCTTTCAGGCCTGACAGGCTTTTTGGTTCCAGCACTCTGCAGATCTTGGCAAATACAGGGTTGAATGCAAGTGCTCCTTTCTCCCTCCAGAAGCACTTTCTTTTGTTTACACGTGGGAGTCTGGATCCAACTCTTGCACCTGCTGCCCCTGACAGGACTGGGACAGCTTCCCTGTCCACATTTGGTGTGTTTCCCCATATGTCCAGAGCGGTTTCTTCCCTAGGGGAGGTTCAGGTGAGTGCAGGAGAGGCTATATATCCCTTGTGTTTCCTGACTGATGACTTCAGATCAAGTCTATGGCTCTGACACTCCCCCAGAAAAGGAGACTGTTGACAACTTCTCCTTCATGCCTTGGCCCCTCAACCTAGCACTGGGGTTGGCAGACCAATTTTTCTCTCTGATGGTGCCCGTTGCTGCTCTTTCTTACTTGTCCTTTCCCATCCTGTGGGTCTGGATTGGCAATTCATCAGCAACAGAAGTACAGTGTTTGCCCCAGGGTGATTCAGAATGTTCCCAGGGAGACACAAGGCCATAGCTTACTTTGACATTTCTACTTTGCCCACAGATGTTGAGAGATTTTCATTCACAGATTCTGTGTGTGTGTATATGTGTTCCTGGAAGATGATTCCCTTGTGCTTCGCAGTCTGGTCAGGGAGGAAGTGAGCAAGGTGCTACTTTGGGAAGCAGTGTGGAGACACTGTGAACGCACGATCTCATCACAGAGTGGGCCCCTGTCATGTTGAGTGTGGACGGTTGCCACATGGATTACAAGGCTCTACATGAAGAGGAGTGCAGTGTTGAAGTTGAAAGGAGCCTTTGTGATTTTTCTCCCCAGAAACCTTATTAACTATACATTGTTTGGAACTTTCAATTACGTATATATCTGAAAAAAATGAGAGGGATGGGAAAAGAAGAGGGAACAGAATCCTTAAACATGTGTTGGTACAGTTCTCCTGTACGTGTGCAGTGACTGTATTGTGACTCCATTGGATAATCAGAAATGATTACATTCTCAGGACAGAAAGGCCAACCACAACCCACATGGGAGACTTGGGGAAGACTGGACATGAGGCAGGCGGAGGACAGAGGTTACATGGTTGCTTGGGCCGTGATGTTGCAATGATGTAATGATGGCAGCTGCCCCACCCCCACCCCGTGGTGCCAGAGCCATCCCTGAGCTGGAATTTAAAGGGAAATGTAGGGGCTTACCTTGTTTAGATAAGGGGCTTACAAGGTTTGGGGCTGGCCAAATGCAGCTCTCTGAAGGCAGAGGGTGGGGAAGCACAGGATCAGACTCTTGAACTTGAAGATTTGTGTATTCCACTGTCAAGTTTCCTCTAATCAGTAGAGCCTTTTGAGCAATTTAGTGTACTCTGCTGAGCTGAGGGGGCATAAAGGATAATAATAATAGTAATAGCTAAACATTATATAGCGCCTGTTAGGTGCCAGGCACTGTTCTGAGTGCTTTATATACACTGACTTATTTAATCCTCACACCCCTAGGAGGTAGGTAACATTAGCTCCATTTTACAGAGGGGATGGTAATATGACTTGTCTAGGGCCACAGCACTGGTATGTGGTAGTGCAGGGATTTAAACCCAGCTAATGTGTCTTCATAGTCTGTTCTTAACCATCTCCTATACTGTCTCCTAGGAGGGCCAGTGGGTCCCAGGGAAACAGTGCTTCCTGGGAGTCACTTGATGGGGGGAGTGGATATCAAAGTAAGAGACCTCAAAGGGTGGCCCAGGGCTGCTGGCATCATAGCCTTCCCACCTGGAGACTCTTCCATAGATAAACTCAGGAATCTCTGGGTTGTGTTTTGTTTCATGCTGAGAGACAGAGGTTACATTTACTTACAAAGTGTTTGTGGAACAGCCAGGACGGTTTCTGCCTGGCATCCTACAGAGAGTAAGTGTAGGATGGATGTGTGGATGAATGAATGAGTACACAGTGCTGATGCCCAGTGTATCGTTTAGTCATTAATGAAAACATTTCCCTTCTTGCACCAATATGTTTTGCTTTGGAGCCCCGCTCCGGTTCCTCTTTGCTTTGGAAGGAAAGTTGTCCCGGAAGCTGCAAATGTCACAAAATGTTCTGCAGGCTGTTCCATAGGACTTGCAATTAGAAGAGGCTTTGGCGCATCACCCGAGAGGTCTGTTCTAGTCGTGACTGAAAAGTTTATTTTCCTCTTGGGGGTTGCAGTGATATTTCATTTTAATTTGTTTTCTGATTGAATGATTTAATTAGATAGTGTTTGGGAATCTCTTGGGAATGTAAATTGCAGTTTTTAGGTTTTTTTCTTCTTAACCAAATAGATGGTAAACGAGAGGGTGGATAACTCCAGATTTTAAAATTAGCGTCCTGATGGCTTGAAAACACAAAGTCAGGGTTAGAACAGGTTCTGTCTTAGGAGAAGAAAGGTCGGGTTGCTTGGGTTGGTGAGGTGGATTAAGCAGAGGTGTGCTGAAGGAGAATGTAGGAGAGGGAAATGTGGCTTCCCTTCTTATTTTGGAGTCAGTAGAAACAGAAACAGCATTCTCCTTTTCTTGATTAATATCTTCTGAGTCTGTAAAAGAATGTGCCAGTATTAAAGGATATGTATAAAAATGTATTGAAGTGCCTCTGATTCATTCTACCCTAACACAGTTGTTTTTGTGTTTTATAATAACAATCCTTTTAGCTTTGTCTGTCTGTCTTTCTAAAAAGGAAGGTGTAGTTGTTTACATGTAATTTTTGATTCTGCTTTTTTCAATTTGATTTTTGTTGGAAGCAGTTTTCTCACGTTTGCTACATAGTTTATTAATTAAGTCCTTATTTATTGGAGACCTAAATGTGTCAGGCACTGCACTGGGGAGGTAACTTTGGATGCAGAGGTGAATCAAAATACTTCCGGTCCCTGTTGTAGCGTACTTGTTTTTAAAGGATGGTAGAATCCTTCGTATTCAACAGTCAGGGTTTAAGTTAGTTAATTGAAAAATGGGTTAAAGAAGAGAATAAAATAAGATATTACATGTATTAAATATTTTATTTTAATATTATTCAAAATGTACGTTCATTTACCAGCCTTTTGATGTAAGGCCAAGGCTTTGCCTTTGGGTTGGATCTGTTGATTGGCTTTGTGATCATCTTCCTTACATAAACTATTCCCATAATGTGCTGTTTATGAAGTCTGATTTCTCATTCTGTTTTCTTTAAAATTCATTGAGGACTTAAAGATGCTTATGAAGCAATCTCAGTGTAGTAGCCTAAATTTTTATTACTTTTTCCTCCTCTTCTGCAGTCATTTTGCTCACATGTAATTTGACTACTATTTGAGTAAGTAACTAGCTTTGTAAAGTTTTTTCAAAGCATTTAAATTAATTTTCTTACACATAACTCTCATCTTTTTGGTTCATATAATATGTAATTCCATTACACTGTTACGATGACATACCGAGAATACAAACACATTTGGGAAGGAACCCACTGGACTGTTGGTAAGCATACAACTATCTCAGTTGCTAGCAGGAGATTTGAGAGGGCAGTAGGAGAGAGAAGCTGACACAGAGCGACAAAGGCATCTGGGTTTTTGTTCACAGAGGGGATGGAAGCATGGTTAATCTGGAGAGGGGATTCAGTAGTGTTTCTAAAGAGAACTCGTACTGCATTTTTAATGACTACATAATATTCCACGATCACTGATTTAAGCGTGTCCCTATTTTGGCACATTTGCTTTTCTATTATAATTAATGCAGAAATAAGCAGCTTTACCTCACTGTTTTCTTCATTTGAATTACTTTTAAGAATGTATTTGCAGAAGTGGGATTACTACTGACTTAGAGACTATGACCATTTTTATGAAAGATTGTTTTTCAAAAGGAAAGCGTTTCTAAACAGCCGCCGGCAATGTGTTATTGTACTGGTTCATGGAGCCTGGCCAGCATTGAGTGTTATCATTGTTCAACTTTCTCTGGGCAAATATAATTATTGTCAGATGTCCTATTCTTTTGATTTCTACTCTGTTGATTAATATAGAACTGAATACCCTCCCCCGCCCCCATGTTTGATGTCACCAGCATTGGTGTCCTTTTGCCAGTTTTTCTCTTGGGCTATCAGTGTTTATGATTTGTGAATTATATATTTATATTTTATTTACATATATCATCAATAAAGCCTGTACTCTATATTGTATATGTAATTTTTGCATTACACAGCTGCCTTAGGGCAGTGGTTTTCAAACTCTGTCCCCAGGAGCTCCAAACTTCTAGAAGGTTTGATCTGTGGCTTGAGAAGTGAAAGGGGCAAGTGAGGTCTCCTGGACCCCTCCTGCACCCACCCTCTGCCCTCCTCGCAAGTGATGCAGCTTCTCTTTCATCTGTCTTGTATTCGGTGTTCTGTAAAATATTTCATTTTTTAAAAGGCTCTGCTTTTTAAAAAAAATGTTGAAAATCACTGTTTTAGGAAAAAAGGAAAGATCAGACTGTTACATTTTTGTGAGGGATAGCATAGAGATTTCAAGAGAGTAAACAAATATAAAAGGAAATTGAATTCCTGGGTAGTATTCTTATAACATCTCTTTACCCTTCTGAATATTGTGATTAATAATGTATTACAATTACATGACTAATTTCCAAATCCATTATCTGACTACAGTGAGTCAAGCTCATCCCAACAATGGGAGAAGTGGATTATTAATTGCTTTTTGTTTCCTAAAAGTTTATTAGGCATGCTATGTGCATATTAATACATATCAGGTCGGTCACAACTGGTTGCTTATGGTGGTTACAAACCATATACGGTCCTTAAAAATCAGAATGTGTCCGAGGTCTGGAGGTTGGGAGATAGTTTTGCTCCCTAAAGCTTTTCGATGTCACCTAGAACTGGCTGGTGTCCTCCTCATCGGATCTCTGAGCTGGCAGGGATGTGAAGAGGATATGACGTTTGCCGGATACTTCAGTTTATTTGAGGAAAGGGTGTCATTTAAACAGTAAGGGTATTTGTCCTTCCGAATGAACTGTGGCATGGGAAATTATATTAGTAACAGTGATTGATATTTTGGGAGAGTTCAATCGCAGGATGCAGAAATTGAGCCCAATTACCTTTATTCATAGCTCAGGACCACATCTTTATGGACTAGAAAAACCTTGCCAAACAATACCACTTTTACCCAGGGCCAAAGAATTTTCATTTTTATCCAGAAGTCTGTAGGCTGTAAAATAAATGAGTTCCACATTCTTTCCCACTCACTTGACATAAATTGTTATTTGCCCTTGATGAGTAGGTTGATGGAGAATCTCAAGGAGAATTCCGAATGAAATGTCGGAGAGCCGCAGTCTGGGTTTCTGGTTTGAGAGGGCCTTGCAGGCCAGCCTCAGTTGCTTGGGTTAGGCTGGTCTGTGTGTTTCCGAAGTTATCAATGGGGTTCAGAGCCAGCCTAACCAAGCAGCTACCAGGGCATCTCATCTCCATCCTCTGGGATTTCGGACTTCACTTAACTGGAAAAGCGGAATGGGCTGTTGCCTTGATCTGGGGCTTGAGCGTCTCTTTAGGATTGTTATCCGTTTTCATTGCTGGGGTTCTATCCAAGAGTCTGGGACAGACAGGCCTCCCTGTGCAGAAGCATGTAGGACGGTGGCCCAACTATACTTGGTGTTGCACAGAAGTGCTTTTGGGGAAACACTAAGCCAACTGTGAGTGATGAAGGCAGCCAGAGGTCAGCAAGGTGGTATTTGGGGGGGAATAGGGTTATACGTGAGGCTGGAGAGGTGGAAGTTCCTAAATGTTGGACGGGCGCTGTGGTGGGGAGCAAGGGACAGAATGGGTGAGGTCTGCTGGTGGGCCATCCAAATCCAATGAATGCTGGGCTGGCCTTGAGTGTCTCAGGCTGGCGGTGCCACCTTGAGTTTGTCAGAGATTTGGTTCTTTCATGGCACCCACAATAGTCGTCTTATCCAGTCTCACTTTGCCTTTGGGGTCAGTCAGCTCCATTCTACAGTGCAGTGCTTGAGCACAGGAGTTCTTCATGGTTTTTCCTTACACACACACACACACACACACACACACACACACACACACACACACACACACACACGGCACATGCCCCAGGGCAGAGCCAGTGTGAGCACATCCCAGCACATTGCATTTGATTTCACTCCATTTCTTTTTCTCTCACTCCAGAAAACAGACTAGTGTGCAAGAGAATGTGATAACCTTGACATCCCTTCAATTTATTAAACTTAATCATTGGTAAGCTTTGGTACTTAAATTATTATTAATAACAAATTGCCGAACAGCAGTTCCACTATGCAGTATGTAGTGGCAGTGACTGGGAACAGCGACTGTTCTGGAATCTTGTGTGTGGGTCTATGTACTCTTTATGGACCCAGCTGAGTGCAGCCAACTGGAACTTGAAGCAGGAGGATTCCAGATGATAGGAACACTAATGCTTTGGTAGTTTTTCTGGCTATGCGATGGATTGAAAAATGTTGGTAGAACAGCTTATCTGAGTGGCTCTGCGGTTCTGAGATGTAGTTCTCTTTCAGCACCTGCATTCAATTTTAGTTTTGTGAAGGTTCGTTTTTGGGAGGTGAAGCAGCCCTTAATGATGCTAACTGAAATTCCTCCGTGTCCAGCCCCAATGAGACAGTGACAGCTTCCTGTACGATACCACTGCTAAAATGGTACTAAAGCCAGCCAACATGCTTGCTAGGCTGTTTTGGTACCACTGTCCTTTAAGAGCTCACAAAAGTAAAGTGTTTGGAAAGATCCAGGAAAGTGGCACCTGCAACTATGTCCTTGGGACAGATGAGAACAGTGGAAAATGATTCCCGAAGAAGAGGCTTGGGGCCGAGTCTTTGATATGAATGGGTTCATTCAACCCATGTCCAGAGTTGACGACTAAGAGTAGTGCACCCTGTTTAAGATCGTTGGGTGCTGCATCTTAACAAGCTCTGGTGCCTTGTTTGGCTTCACCAGTCTGACTCGTCCATCCTTCTTGAGATCCCAGAGGAGCAGGAAGGTAATTCAGGGACCCAGGCAGGATAGGGTTTGAAACTTGGGTTAATAAATGTCATGCCAGTGGCATCTGGGGACCTAGGAGGACAGTACCAAAATTGCTTGAGCCAATGAATGTGAGAGTAAGGAAGGTAAAGAGAGACTTGAAGCTACAGAAATGACAAATGAGAATCCTAACCAAACACTTGATTTAGTTTAAGAGCAACAGGTGTATAAAGAATTGAAGATTGATTGTATCAGGGAGACTGGAGGGAGAAGTGCTGTGTGTCAGGGATGGGGCTAGGTATTGTCCATGCACGATTGCTTTTTATAGAGTTTTAGAGGCGAGCACATGAACATGTATAGACTTAGAGCGTTTGCACGAGGTCCCAGAGCTGATAGGTGGTAGAGCCAAGAAGGGAAACTGTCTCCAACGTCTATGCTCTTTACAGAATAGAAAAAACCATGCCAGTCTCACAGAGAGACAGCCAGGAGATCATTGTATCAAAGAGAGGGCTCAGTCAGGTGGGAGACTGATGGGGCAGGACGCCGGGTGGTTGGCTTGGTCTGTCCTTGTGTAAGCAAGGAACCTCAAGGTTGGGGTGCTAGAGGGAGAACCCTGCTCTGGAAGACAGAGTTAGGTGCTGCCATGAATGCTGTGGAGAGCCTTTTCCTTGGATCATTGTGGATCCTCCTGGTTATTATGGAGCCCTCCGGAACTTGTCCTTGTAGGAAGAGAGGAATGTGCCTGCTGCAGGCGAAAGCTCATTCAGATTCCACATGTGGCTGTTGGGCACGTGTGCCGTGCCAGGTGCTGAGCTGAGTGCTTTCCTCTGCACTGACGTAGTCATGTGTCTGCCAGCATGACCAGCTTGTCTACTTGACCAGGACTTCCAGTGTTTTAAAACAAAGTTCTGGGTCCAAGGAGGCCCCCAGCCCTGTGCAGACCTGGATGGTTGGCCATGCCTGTCTTCTCAGTGACTTGTTTGGTGGTGATTCCTCCTATCAGGGCAAAACCGTCGTGCTGATTGCTCCACATCGGTGTTTTCTGCTTTCTGCTCTTGAGCATTGACTTTGTCCGAGAGTTATAAAGAGGACAGCGAGTGTCCCAGCAGCCTCTGTCCCCTCCCTCCTTCCCCGCAGCCCGTACAAGGTGCCTCCTCCACCTTTTCTGATTCATTCTGCCTTGGCACTCTGTGTTTTAGCTGTCTGAGCCTCTCAGGATTTGGAAAGGAAAAAACAATTGCTGTAAATGAAAGCTCTAATAAAGTGGTTTGGGCACCAAACATCAGCAGCTGTTTATTTGCCCAAAACAGTAGGAGTCCGTATTAATAACCTTGTGAGTTATATGATGGGAGGATAAAAGTAAGCAAAAATCTTACTTGCAACCCGCAAATGTGACTTTATTCCTTTATTGAACTAATTTCAATTCCTGTGTATGCTGGTAGCATTTTCTATTATCGATGTGGAAGATTTTTTTTGATCTTCTGTTATAGATTTATTTAGCTGTGCCTTAGTGAGGGTCCCAGAGCAATTTTCTGGTTTTTCTTTATTGCAGTTATGAGGCTTGGTGTTTATGTGGTTACTGCCTCAAAGGATCTTGACGAGTGGGACAGGTTTTGTCTGATTAATCATCCTACTATTTCCCTGATGGGAGAGAAGGAGCCATGGAGGGGTGGGAGGGGTGTGGGAGAAACTTTAGGTCTGCTTCTTAGTTCACGGTTGTGGAGAGGGTCTTTTCACATTTTGGTTTCTTCTGCTTCTAAATCTCAGTTTAATAGTAAACTGATCTTCTGATTTGCTTTATTTTCTAAAAGAATATATGGAGGAAAATATAACATGTAGGAAGTATGACACAGATTATAATTGGGTGAGGCTTTAAAGAATATTATTAGAATCTGGGGGGTTATATTGGAAGGGGAATCCAGTGGAAAGTGGATAGAAAAGACTTTTATCAATGATTCAAAAATTGGAAAAAAAAAAAAAAAAACCAGTGAGGAAGCATTGTAGATATACCAGGTCTGAATTTGTCTAGAAAAGACATGGGAAGGGGAAGATAATTAGTATCTGTTGAGCACCTAGTGTGTGCTAAATGCTTTACATGTGTTACACCATTTTAACCTCAAAAGCAACCCTTTGGGATGGTGTTGTTACCCCATTTTACAGATGAGGAAATCGAGGCCCAGCACCTGTCATTAACGTGTCCAAGGTTATGCAGTTAGTAGGACAAAACCTTGTTAGCTTTATCAAGCTCCTTATTAAGGGGCTAGGGACCCTCTTGGTTTTTCTGCTTCATTGAGACTGATCAAGAGAAAAAAAGGCTCATTCCTTTCTCTTAGCAACAAGTGTTCAGATGAGACTGGAAGAAAGATTCATGAAAGGAGCAAGGCCCTGAGATGGGTTAGAAAGTGACCGTTTTGTCAGTCTCCTCCCCTGGAGATGCAGGAGGAGCAGTGTGCCGGGAGCAGCCCAGGACTGCGTGCTCTAGAAGGCTGAGAGTTTCCAGACCGGGCTCTTTGCAGCTGTCAGTGTCACTTTTTCCAGGAGAGGACTTGGTGTGAATAAGACCATTTCCTCCATTCAGATCACAACTTTGTTGAGGGGGTCCTCCAGTCTCAGGGCAGGGTCAGGTCAGGGACCATAGAGGGGACAAGTGCACACACAGGAAACAGCAGATACGTCCAGGTCTGCCAGGAGCTTCCCATTTAATTGAGCAAGTGGATTGTTCATGGTGAGGTGTGTCACACAGTGGGCCCTTAGCTCTGTGGGCGGATGTGAGAGGAAGACTCCAGGTCTCGCATTGTTTATTGGGCCCTGGGGGCCCATCAGATGCTGAGGAGAAACTGCAGGCCTGCTTCTCAGTTCCTGTTCTCCTCTAGTTTGGCTGAACGTTTGATAGTTGCCTGGGATGTACCTGCCTTCTGTTAGTCACATGCCCTGTCAGTCCTTCCTCTAACTAGTATTTATTGAGCACCTAGGAAGTGCTGGGAATAGATCAGTGGAACAAACACAAAAATATGAAGGGGTTGCTAGGAAATGAGGTGGTCAGCGGCTCAACTCTAAGCAAAGACTTGAAGAAAGTTAGGTGTGAAGTCTGTGTAGGGGAAGCGAGTTCCGGGGGAAGGGGGCAGCCAGTGCAAAGACCGTGAGGCTGGGGACGCCTGGGGTGTCCGAGGCACAGTGGGCTCCGTGGCCAGAGCAGAGTGCTTGGGGGAGGAAGGGCTGCTGGTGGGGAGGGGCAGAGGGAGAGGCCAGAGAGGGGCCATTTGGGGAGCGGGTTGTGCAGCCCTTAGAGACCCCTGTGTGATGAATGCTCTGGGAGGGATGGGGAGTGGCTGCAAGGGGTGAGCCGGGCAGCCCAGCCTTTAAATGCTCCAATCAAGGCTGTTCTGTGGCTGAACCCTAAGCCAGGTTTGGTGGGAGATTACAAAACACATGGGACACTGGTTCTTTTCTTTAACAAGCTCGCAATCATGCTGGGAAGACAACACAAGAAACGGTTGGGGATCGTTTGCAAGCTAATGTAACGTGGGTTAAAATTGAGTTCTAGAAGAGGGCATCCTCAGAACAGACTTCCGGAAGGAACTGGAATTTATGACACCTCTTTGAAGAATGAGGAGGATTTAGAGGTGTGGAGTTGGGAAGAGCAGCAGAGGGTAAGTTCAGATATTAAGGAAAACCAACAGTTTCCTTGAAGAGGGAAACTGCGTCTCTCCTTGAGTCTGCAGGCAGACGGCGATTGGAGTCAGCACTCCCATTTACACGTTGGGTGACCTTGGGCAAGTCTCTTCACTTTCCAGTGCCTCAGTTTCTCTAACTATAGAAATGAGGACAAGTGCTCCTTAAACACTGCAGGAGTGTTGTGCTGATTAAATGAGGTGCCCAGGAAAGCACCGTACCCTGCTTATTATGTGGTAAGCATGTGGGGCACGTTCTTTTCTTCACTCTTTCTTTCTTCCCCTTTTGCCTTTATTCCTACTATCTTTCCTTCTTGAAGCTCACATAGAAAACGTGGTCAGGAACATATTTTCTGGTTGTAACACCTAGAATATCAGATTTGAAGCCCATTTCAGTGCAGTTAGATACGATGTGTGTACTAGGATTTCCACCTATGAAATGGTCATTCAAGGGGAACGCAAACTAAAGCTGATTTCAGTTGCTTAGCCAAGAAGTGTGTACGTTTGACCTGACTACACCTCTGAAATTCTAAGCCTGCCAGCCTAGGGGCCTGACCCTGTTTGCAGAGAAATATTTGTTTCGTAAGACCCACTTGGCATTGTAGTGGGCAGCAGACATGTCAGGAATGTGCTGTGTGTGTCACAACCTTGGCTGGTGGGAGAGTTATGTCAGGTGTCTGTCCACTTACCTGGCCAGAGCATCTCGTTTCCCCAAATCCTTGATGCGGGGAGAGTTTCCTTGAGGGAGACTTGTGTTTCCCTCCATCTCGACCTCCCAACAGAATTGGAGCCGCATCAGCCTATCTTCCTGCCAGGGTGAATTTGATTTAACTCAAAGCCATGTGACTTATAATTTCAGTTGCAGGCAGGAAGGTGTGATTTAAGACAATTGTCAGGAAGATTCAATTTAATTTTTTCTTCCCCCTCTACAAAATGTGCATTTTGTTGCATGATATAATTTTAATATACATTCTTTACAACTCAGAGATGGATGTAGTTTCACATTGGGAAGGTAAACTCCACATTTTTTTTTTTTTAGTTATTTACCTATTTAAATTCCATTTGAAAAGGATTCCTTTCCAGTGACAGCGGAAAACTGAAGGATGGGTTTTGTGTTTTTCACTAGAGATTACAGTAGTAAATCATCATGAAACTTCCTGAGCAACAAACCATTTCTTGATTAGTGGGGGTTATTTTGGTCTCTTACTGGTAGGGAGATAATTGCCTTAACGAAACGATAAAAATAATTATTTTATTTACCTCAAATTGTACAGTTGTGAATTTTGAATGTTTTCAACAATAGCTAATTGTTTTCAGCAAAACAGGCATGAGTATTTTTGACTTTGTAATTACTTTAAAGTATAGAAAGTATACATTGATTTTTGTAAATCGAAAATTAAGTGTCTTCTTTCACCCTGGTCCGTATTAGAAATTTACAGCATTATGTTGTGCAGCTCAGTGCAACCCCTTCCCTCTTTCCTCACACGTTAGCAGAGAGGGGTGACGATTTTCTCAAGTCGTGACAGCTCCAGTGTGAAGGATCTCTGCTTAGAGTCAGAGCACCCTGGAGCCAGAAGTAACACCAGCACCTTTAGCTTCTGACTGTTTGCTGAGGGATCCAAGGACCAGCACAACTGGTGACTGTCCTGAGGGTCCTCCCCTGGGCCCTGGAGACTCTGGGATGGGGACTAGGTGTCCTGAATGAAATCTAGAAAGTTCCCTTCTACGTCTACTTACTTCCCTCAACCTCAGAAGAAACTCCAGAGCGGGAAGGTACACCCTCAGTTGTATATTCCTAGGTGAAGGCAGAGCTGAAGGGATAAGGAATGGGCAGATCTCCTCAGATGGGGTCCCAGGGGATGAGGCTAGAGGGGCCCTGGGTTCCCTCTCCCCGCCTGTCTGGGTTCCTGCGGCCTGCATCCTGCTGACCGGAATCATCTTCAGGCTTGGGGAGGTAACACTGCTGAGCAGGACCTGACTTCCATCCAAGCCTGCATGGGAGCTCCCAGCTTTTCACATCCAGGTGGTGGTGCAGATGGGGGAGGAGCAGCGATTTTATATCAAGAAGAGAGAAAATTGACATTTATCAGACACCAACTAGATATTTGGCACTGTTTAATCCACTGCATGTTGTTTAATCCTTAAAGTAAGCCTGTGAGATCATTAGCCCTATTTTACAGATGAGAAAGTTGTACTGTAACTATCAATCTGCTTTTCCATCACACTGTGGGTTCCTTGAGGGTGGAGACAGGGTCTTGTTTTTTCCATTTTCCAGTTTCACACAGCGGCAGGCATGTTAATGGGCTAAGTAGGAATTCGGTGAGTGACTGAATGAATAAATAACAGGACTCCCAAAAACCACTTAGTAAGAGGAGTCATACACAGGTCTCTGGCTTCGAAGCTGCCTGGAAGGGAGGACAGGGGACTGCAGAGCTGGTTCGAGTCCCTCCAGACTTGGGGATGGCATGTGGAGTGGGTCTCAAGCTGTGTCCTCCTGGGTCAAGGACAGAAAACACATCGTTTTCCTAGCACCTCACAGCTTACATGGCTTTTCAAAGTTTAATCACAGAAAGCTGCAGCTCAGTGGGGTGTGTATGTATGTGTAAAATGTGCTTTCCCTCACTGAGATCCCCCAGGAATCAGCTGGTGAGAGAAGCCTAAGTCTTCAGGGGACCCTCAGTGTCTTTATTTTAATAAAGCTGTCACTTGTGGTCACTTTCAAATGAAAGCAATCTTGTGGGTACAGAAGGGGAAAAATAAACATGCATCAAAAGCAGAAAATAGTGCCAGAAAAGATGCAGCTGAACGGGGAGGTTCTGCTTCTGAAGGACAGAGGTGAAGTTATTTAAATGGATACCTGGAGAGTCAATAGGAAGGAGAAAGCATCATTTAATTTCCAAGAAAAAGAGTAACGCATTTCTCAAGGCTCCTGGGGCTCAGGAAAAGCTGTCCTTTGGCTTCCCAGCGGAAGTGGCAATGACTTGGCATCCTGTCCACTGAGGCCTGTGAGATCCTCAGAATGGATCCCACCATCTCAAGGTGTCTTCAGGGTGGCGGTGGGGAGTTGGGACTGGCTCTTTCACCCTCAGGAGAGAGGCAGGAACTGTCTGCAGGGAGGAGAAAGCACTCCCAGGGTGACTTTGGAGTCAGGGAGGGTTTCCCTTCCTCCCCTGTCGAAATTCCTTGGGCACCACAGGCAGGAGGTGGGCATAGGAACAAGTTTCTTCTCTGACTGCCCTTCGGAACAGCGCAGCCTCTCAGCAGGAGCCGCAGATGACTATGATTTTTCTTTTCCTATTATTCCCTGATATTTTCAGTTTGAAAGGAGTCACTTAAGCAGTAGGGGGGAAGAGGGCATGGCAGACATAGGGGGAAAATTGAAAATGTCATTTTAAAATGACGATTCCGTTTTTTTTTTTTTTTAACCTCAGCAGACAGATGGCTGCCTCACCTTTGCCCATGGCCGGGAGCAATAGCCTGATGGGTCAGTGAGCACAGCAGTGATTTTATTTTTCTTTTCATTTCAAACAGATCGTGTAGCCCTTGGGGTGTGGGGACTCGTGGAATGAAACTCTGGGCTGGGAAACTAATTATGCCTCCCTGCATGGTTGAGCTAGTTAATACCAAACTGTCATTGAGGCTGATTCTTCCCTGGGGCAGAAGAGCTTCCCAAATTCCTTTTCTCTTTCTCTTTGCCTGGGGACAGGAGGCCTTTGGGGTTTTGCCAGTTTGAGAAAACAGGAGCAAAATCCAGGAAGCTTCTTGAAGCTCTGAAATGGTGCTCTGGGTTTTGATTCCAAACGTGGCCTTCTGATACCCAGCAGCCCTGTCTCCTCCAGCTCAGATGGGGTGTTGAGGCTTGAAGTCAGATAAACTTGGCCGAATTTTGGTGCTGCCACTCACAGGTGTGATGTTGCCAGAGGACCGGAAACAGACTGCTTGTCCCCTTTCCCCTCGCCCCTCCCCAGCAGTGTGCGCTCAGCAGTGTGTCACTGGGGTGGTAAGCCTGCCCCGCTTTACTGATCCAGGTGCCTGGAGTGGTTAGCTTGGTGTCACCAGTGGAGGCCACACATGATAATGGATAATTGAATTCAGTAATGCTTTAACATGGATTTTTAACTTATTAAACTAATACATATCTTTGAAAAATGGCGTACACAAATATGAGTAAGAAAGATTTCTTTAATCTATAGATAGTAAAGTTGTTACGCTTTGCAATAACTCTGACTCCAGTACTTTCTGTCCCCCAATCTGGAGACCTGTGGCCTCCAGTCCATGCAGTCCTTAGCTAGCGAAGCAACTCAGAAAGCATTGGGTCTAATAAAATCTGTGGGTCTTTTTAAGGACAGAAAAAGGGTTTTAACTATTGGGGGAAGCACTTAAAATTACAGTCTTTGTGACAACTGAAGATCATGAAGCTTGTGTACAATCTCAAGCAATTGGGCAGATGCATATTTCCAGGGCAGTGTGTGACCCTGATGACGGCTGAGGGTATTGGGGCTGTCTGTCATTTCCAAAACAGATTTCCCTGGTGACTTCAGAGTCTGATGTTAGGGAAATTTGAGAATGAAGTCTCATAGACGGTCCTACCTTTGCCAGACCACATTTTCTTTGCCTGTATCCATATACCTAGACTTTAGCCGGGAACTTTCCAAGTCGCTCGAGAGAGAAAACTCCCTAGATTTTGAATGCTGAGGTGATGCCTGATTCAGAGTCGAAGCAAAGTGGCTTGCTTCCAGCCTTGGAGGATGGTATTATGTGACAAGGCTTAATCTTTGCTGTTGGGTGTTTTTTGTTTACAGCCCAATTCTCTCCATGTTGAATTCCCATTAGAAGTAATTGATTGTCTTTGGAGAATCACCAAACACAAACTGAGATGGTTGATGGGAAGACACAGCTTAGAAGTGTCTCCTTTTAAAGGAGACTTTGTATCAGCCAGGAATTTCTTTTAAGTTTTCAGGAGAACCAGTTTTAGCAACTATATGATGAGGTCTGATCAAAAACTATGATGAATGTTTAAATAAAAAAAATTATTACAGTAAAAGACACATTGCCATTAATCCCCCCTCAAAATACCCCTCCCTCGCTTCAAACATGCTTATCCCATCTGGAAGTCCTCTTTCGTGAGTGCCTTTAGATGCACTGTCGTGGCTGCGTTGATGTCCTGAATTGATTCAAAATGTCTACCTTTCATGGTCATTTTGACCTTGGGGAAGAGCCAGGGGTCGCATGGACCCAGATCATGGTCACTGCGGCATCACCATAAACTGATTTTAACATTCTGTGTGTTTCTTTAGCACCTTTTTGCAGTTTGAAACAAAATTTCATGCATTGTTCGTGATCCATGATTTACGACACTTTTACTTTTTGTTTTTTTTAAAGAGGGCACAGCTCACAGTGGCCCATGCAGGGATCGAACTGACAACCTTGGTGTTATTAGAACCACACTCTAACCCACTGAGCTAACCGGCCACCCCACAACACACTTTAAAACATACCTTTTCTCAACCTTACTTCACACCCAACTGACTGCACCAAACAAGTTGAAACTATGTCACTAACTCTTACTAAACTTTGATGCGCTGCTTCCAGTATTGAAGAGCCCTGCCTTTCCACTGGACGGCATTCGGCAGCAGCAATCCCCGTATTTTTTAATCACATCTTGTAAATCCCCGGGTTTTCTGGGACAATTTCAGATATTCTGATCTGTTCGCCTCAGAAATCATCTAAACGAATCGTAAATTCTAGTATTGCCAAAGGGACTGCTCATATTGACTCCCATACCTGGAAGCAGTGCAAAACCCTGCCAGACCACATGCCCCTTATTTTTAATTTAGAAAATATTGCCACAGTGAAGTCAGCAGAGCACTGGTAAATAGAGCAACTGTTCCCTAAATGATTCCTTTTTAGGTGCAAGTCACATGGGGTTAGGAGAAGCATTTCAGGAATGGCGCTGTCAGAGCTCTGTGAATCTTCTCCTCAGTAAAACAAACATAACTTGTGAAAATTACTTCAAAAACCCAACCATTTAAAGTCTCTGGAAGTTCTTCTAAAGGCATACATGAAATGGAGAAACACTTATTCAAGAAAATCTAAATCTCAGTAAGAACAGCAACAATCTTTGGCTTTTGAGCCACAACCTGCTCTCTTCCCAAACCCCAGCTCATAGAGATAGAAGCTCTTCTCTGGGCAGATACAGATAAGAAGATCGGGCTCCCTCTTTCTCTTAGTTCCTACTCGAGGGCTACAGTTTCTCCCCAGAAAGGGCAGGCCACTACATTGCTCAGCTCTCCCAGCTCTTTGTTGCAGGAACTTGATTCTATGCAAGCATGGCCAAAACATTTGGGGATGCTTTCTGCTACGCAGCCCCCTCTTATAGGGTGAAAGCTCTACCTCAGGCCAATAATACTGGACCCTAATCTCCCTCACCCCAGCTCACATTTAGGGTGAGGGTCCATCCAAGGGATAGGACCCTCTTGGATAGGGTGAGGCCATCCAAGAAGACCAGTGGCTACCATTCCCACCAAGCACCCAACTCATAGAGCAGAGATGTCACTCTGAGAGAAGCAGGCTGCTGTTCCTACCCAGAGCTCCAGAGCGTTAGTACAGACATTCTGCCCAGGCAGGAGGCAGGTTATAAGAACACAAGAGTTCTGTAGTTCTGCCGAAGGGGACTGACTTTATTTGCAACAAAGTGTGAGAAACCTCAAGCAATTGGTGAGCATTTAAGGGGAGGCTGGCAGCTCCATAAAAGCAACAAGAGAGACAATAAGCCAGCTAGACTACCATGTTTCCCTGAAAATAAGACTTAGCTGGACAATCAGCTCTAATGTATCTTTTGGAGCAAAAATTAACATAAGACCTGGTCTTATTTTACCATAAGACTGGGTCTCATATAGTATAATCATAAGACCGGATCTTATATTAATTCTTTGCTCCAAAAGATGCATTAGAGCTGATTGTCCGGTTAGGTCTTATTTTCGGGGGAAAAGGGTGTATAGAAATTTTAACACAGAGAACTAAAGAAGGACACCCGAGAAGAACCCTCTTGGTGTCAGAGTATGCCTCAAAGTCTGGCCTCAGAGACAACCCCTACAAAGTGGGAATTTAAGTTAGATCAGGCTGTGGAGCAAAGTATGCCTACAGGCACTATTTAAAACAATGGCGCAATCAGGTAGCAATTAGTGGAGGTCAATAGCTGAGTGTGATAGCCATAGGGCAGTGCAGTCAGAAGCTTAATGGAGATAAGTGAAAGAGACAGTCAACAAACAAACAAACAACACTGTGATCCCTGGGGCCTGGATAGGGGGAGTGAGGGACATTGCATACGAGAGCAAAGCAGCACCCTCCACGAACTGACATCAGAAACAGCACACTGGGGCATGGGGAGGGTGGGACGGGGCGTGGAGATTTGACTAAGTTAGTCCACTTAAGTCACTAAACAAATACATCAGCAAGCAACAAGTCCTGAGTGGGGTAGGGGTGTGATTATATTCAGAGTGGCTAAATTATATATAAAATGTCTGATTTTCTACAAACGTTTAAGAGACATCAAAGACAGAGGAATATAAAGAAGCAAAAAGCAGATAACAGAAATTGTCTTTGAGGGGACTTTGATGTTGGACTTACGAGATACAGACTTCAAAAGTAGTTATTCTAAATTTGTTCAAAGAACTAAAGGAAACTTTATTGAAAGAATTAGAGGAAAGTATGATTCTTATCGTTGACATTGACAATGTATTATCAATAGGGAATATCAACAAAGAGAAATTAAAAGAACAATGTGCAAATTTTGGACTTGGAAAGTATTAAAAATGAAATGAAAAATTCACCACAGGCATTTTAAATTGGATTTGAGTTGACAGAAGAAAGTATAGTCAAATTTGAAGATAGATCACAGAGATTATGAAATTTGAAGAAAAGAGAGAAACTGATTTTAAAAGGAATTACATAAAACAATATGCACCAGATTGTATTGCTGGGCCTATAACACATAGAAATGCAATATTTGTTAATAATAGCACAAAGAAAGCACAAAAATGAGGAGGCGAGACTAGAGCTATGTAGGAGTAAAGTTTTTATATTTCATTAGAATTAAGTTAATGGACTTGGATGCATTAAGACGTAGATTGGAAGCTCTAGATTAGCCATTAAGAAAATAAGTCGAAAAGTGTAGTTAAAAATCATTAAAGAAATTATAATGTTGTGTAAGAAAATATTCATGTACGCACAAGAAACAAAAATATTAATAGATAAGACATATAGAAAACAAAAAGTAAAACTGAAGATGTAAATCCATCTACATCAATAATAATATTAAATGTGAATAAACTGTCCAATCAAAATGTAAAGATTGTCAGACTGGATGAAAACATGAGATACAACTATATCATGTCTATAGGAGACATACTTTTGATTCAAATGTTACAAATTGTTTAACAGGGAAAGGATGGAAAAAGATACAACCATAAGAAAGATGGAGTGGCTATATTAATATCAGACAAAATAGACTTTAAAACAACAACAAAAAAAACATGTTACTTGAGAAAAAAGGAGGACATTTTATAATGATACAAGGGTCAATCCATCAACAATATACGAATTCAGACAATTAAGTTTGTGAACTCACTCTAGAAAAAGTGCTACCTACCTCAGTGCTGAATATCACTATGGTCACCTTTGAAGGACTCCCCTTGGGAAGCTATGCACTGACGCCAGTGCCTAGTCCACCCTTCGAAGCAATTTTGGAACTCTTTCTGGAATGGCCATCAGAACTCACATTGTAATACCCTTGATGTCCTGAATGTCATCAAAATGTCTTCCTTTAAGTATTTCCTTTATCTTCGGGTAAAGAAAGAAGTCATTGGGGGCCAGATCAGGTGAGTAGGGAGGATGTTCCAATACAGTTATCTGTTTACTGGCTAAAAACTCCCTCACAGACAGTGCTGTGTGAGCTGGTGCATTGTCGTGATGCAAGAGCCATGAATTGTTGGCAAAAAGTTCAGGTCATTTAACTTTTTCAAGCAGCCTTTTCAGTACTTCCAAATAGTAAACTTGGTTAACTCTTTGTCCAGTTGGTACAAATTCGTAACAACCGATCCCTCTGAGATCAAAAAAAGGTTAGCAACATCATGGCAACAAGTTCCTGAACTTAATTGTCAGACCTTGTCTAGCAATTATAAACACATACGCACTTAACAGCAGAACCCCAAGGTACATGAAGCAAAAAAGGGAAATAATTTAAAGGAGAAATAGACAATTCAACAATAATAGCTAGAGATTTCAAAACCTTCTTTAAATAATGAAAAGAACAATTAAGCAGAAGTACAACCAGGGTATAAGAGACTTGAACAAAGCTATAAATCAGCAGAACACACATTTTTCTCAAGCACACATGGAGCATTCTGTACAATAGACCATATGCTAGGTCATAAAACAAGTCTCAGTAAATTTATGAGGATTAAACTTCTACAAAGTACATTTTCTGATCACATGAAATGAAATGAAGAATAAATAAGAGAAGGAAATCTGGGGAATTCACAAATAATGTGAAAATTAAACAACACACTCCTAAATAATCAATAAATCAAAGAAGACATCAAAAGGGAAATTAGAAATTGTACCCCTACCTCACTCCATACATACAAACTAACTCAAATGGATTATAGACCTTGAATGTAAGAGCTGAAACTGTAACATTTTTAGAAGAAAGGTGTCATAAATCTTTATGACCTTGGGTTAGGCAAAAGCTCCTTAGATATGACGCCAAAAGCACAAATGACAAAAGAAAAGCAGGTAAATTGAACTTAATCAAAATTAAAAGCTTTCATGCATCAAAAGATACTATCAGGTGAATGAAATGATAACCCACAGAACTGGAGAAAAATATTTGGAAATCATGTATCTGTTAAGGGATTAATATTCAGAATATATAATAACATATCTCAGTAAAGAAGGTGATAACTCAATTGAAAAATGGGCAGAGTGTATATTTTTTCAAAGAAGATATACAAATGTTCACTAAACACATGAAAAGATGCCCAACATCATTAACCGTTCAGGAAATACAAATCAAAGCTACAACGAGATATGACTTCACACCCACTGGTATGGCTTTAATCCAAAAAGACAGATAGTAATGAGTGTTGTTGAGGATGTGGAGACATTGGAATCCTCATACATTGCTGGTGGGATGTAAAATGGTGCAATCACTTTGGAAAGAGTTTGGGAATTCTTCAGAATTTTAAACATAGAGTTACCATGTGACCCAGCAATTTCACTCTTAGGTGTATACACAAGGTAACCGAAAACATGTCCACACAAAACTTGTTCATGAATGTTTATAGCAGTATTCTTCATAATAAGCAAAAAATGAAAACAACTCAAATGTCCATCCACTGATGAATCGATGTGCAAAATATGGTATATCCATGCAATGGTATATTACTCAGCCAGAAAATGGGAGGAAATACTGACATACGCTACAGCATGGATGGACTTTGAAAACATTATGCTAAGTATAAGAAGCCAGATGCAGAAGACTGCATACCATTTGATTTATATGAATGGGCAAATCTATGGAGATACAAAGTAGACTAGTGTTTGCCTAGGGCTGGGTTTGGGGATGGGGGTGGAAAATGGGGACTACTAATGGGTACAGGGTTTCTTTGGAGAGGGATGAATATGTTTTAAAATTAGATTGTGGTGATGGATGCATGCAGCTCTGTGAATATACTAAAAACGAATTGTACCCTTTAAGTGAGCCAATGGAATGGCGTGCGAATTACATATTAATAAAACTTAAAATTACGTAAGGTTATTAATGTTAAGAACTGACTTAGGCTAGTGGTTTTCCAGCTTTGGTGGATGGAGGAGAGAGCCGTTTTTCATCTAAGATTGATTCCTGCAGTGAGCCCCATCTGGAGAGAAACTGCAGATACCAATGAGCTGTGGCCGTCTGGACCGGACAGTCCTTTACGAACTGCTTTCTCCTCTCACACACAGACAGAGCCCGGTGCAGAGCGAAAACTACTTTCAGTTATGAAAAGGAGTCTTTGCTATGTTTATCTTGTAGCAAAGGAGAGAGGAGCTGCGAAGCAATAGAAGAGCAGCCTTTATTTAAAATTCTCCCACTTCCCAAAGTACAAGCATGAGGACCAGTTCTTTGAAAACCCACAAGCAGCACAGGGAAATCACATTCCAGTGAGCATGGGGATTATCTTTGAAATCTTATCCACAGAACTTGAGAGTGCAATTGAGAAAGCCTGGAAATTTTCAGGTGGTAAAAATCACTTATAGTAGCCTCTGGAGATTGTAGAAAAATATCAGGTATAGTCCAGTTACGTAAATATCTCACTGGTATTTTGAGATGTTGCATGTGGAGAAAGGGGAATAAAATCACTTGCACACCTTACAACCCTTTCGTTAGCATCTGAAAGGCCAAGCTTCATGGTGCCTTTTAGAAATTTGGAAAATGGAGGAAGGGATTTGGTATGGACTTTTCATGTCTAGGACATTTTAGCTCATGAACGGACAAAGCTGGAAGGATCCCTCGAGACCTTCTAGTCCAGGGGCCGCAAATTCAAATGCCAGGCAAGTAACTTAAATGGGCGAGAAGGGTTGTTATAACAGGGAGCAGTTGGGACCGCAGAGAAGTGGACACTGCATGTCCTGTGGGAGGGGGCTGCCGTGGACAGATTTGAAAGAAAGCTTGGGTGACACGTCTTGGTCAAACTCCTGACATTTTATCTACAAGAAAGGAGACCAGAGGCATCGAGAAAGAAGTGAATTCAGAGTGCTGTGCCTTCTTTTTACACTTTGGAGCTACCTTAAAAGATTTCCAAGATGGGTCTCAGACTCCCTTATAAATGAGCTCCTGTCCTGCCTTTGGCATTGCAAAGAGTTAGGACTCCCAAATGTGCTTTGGGGAGCGGTATAATTTTTACATGAAAAATGTCCCCACTGTCTCTCACTGTTTCTGGTTTCCTAAGAAAGAATTGTGGTATATACCCTTTTTCTGAATTTAATGTTGTTTTGAGCTTGTGTCAGACTCAGGATGTGTGTTGTGTACCGGTAAAGTGAGGGAACCGTGGTGGGAACTTTGGGGAGGGAGCCCTTTGTTTAGCTGGAGGTACCTTTTTGCCCTGGAAAGTAGAAAACAGTAGTGGGGAGGATTAATGGCTCAGGATTATTTAGAAAACTCCGTCCATTTTCTTGTAGGAACAGCATGTCGATATGTTTTTGTCTGGTGAACAATGTGTGGGAAACATCTTTAATTTTTTTTTTCATAACTGTGCATGTAATTTCTTAGCATTTTACTTCCGGGAATTGATTAAAGCTTTTCTGTCTCTCTAGAGTCGTTAAATAGGAAAAAAAAAATGTCTACTGGAGATGAATTGATAGTGTTTCTAGGGACTCACTCAGAGAAACAGGAGTCTTCTTAACCGGTTGAAAGCGTGTTCTGATCTGTGTTGAATAGACATGAGTAGCTAATATTTATTGAGTATTTAGTATGTGCCAGGTACCATGCCTAGTGTTACATACAAATTATCTCACTTTATCTTCATAATAACAGCCTGGGATAGGTACTTTTATTATTGCCTTTTCTGATATTAAAATTGAGGCACACAGCATGAAATAATGTATCCAGGGTCACATACTTAGCACGTGGTGGGAAAGGAATTGACTCCATGTGGTCAGACAATAGAGTCTGAACCCTTGACAACGAACGTGTTATGTCAAAATAAGCTTTAAGTCCTTGAAGCGTCTAATCACAGCTGGATGTTAGCTTTTAGCAGGATGATAGGTGTGTCTCAGGGACTCAGCCTTGTAACTGGCGTACTTTGGTCCTTTCAGAGAGTGTGGGGGCCCACCTTACAGCTGGGGTCATTGTATTTCTATCCAGCACTAAAGAGAATGTACTTCCATCAGTGTCTTGGCCTCCTCTGGCCCCCCACATTCAGCCAGAAGGGAGCATTTCCATAAAATTGTTTTAAAATGACAACGGTACCCACTTGGGGACTGCTTTCCTTGTAGACAGAATGACTGTGTTTGAAAATGTAAGCAAAGAAGAGAAAATTTAGGCTGTCAACGCCGCCTTCACCGCTCGCCTATAAAGTAGACGGGGAGCGTTTGGAATAATATTCACTTACAAACGAGGAACCTGAGAAACACAAGTGAGAAAGAACTCAGCGAGGTCCATCTGATTCAGTGAGCCACGGGACAAGTACCTTCTCGATGCTTTACATGTGTGGTCTCAGCAATCCTGGTAATGACCTTGTTGAGCAGACAGTCACCTCCTGGTTGCACCAATGAGGAAATGGAGGTTTCAGAATCAAGTTGGGGCGGAGGATGGGGGATGATATCCCATTAGAATGTACTGGGTGCATTGGTGCCGCATAACAGCCAGGGCCCTTCTGACTGGTTGGTACCTATTTTATTTAGAGTAAGGAATGTTAACTGCACTGCAGTACCACCTTTCAAACCTCGGTGGCTTTAACCGGTAAAAATGTATTTCTCACTTACCCAACAACTGGTATAGAAGTTTCTGGTGAGCCAGCAGTCTTCCTTCTATCCAAGGAGACCTTGGGTATATACCTTGGGCCTTGCAGCCTTCTGCTGGACTCTCTGCAGGCAGCTGACGGACACAAGAAGATAAAGAACACGGAGAGCCCTCTGGGGAGGTTTTCATGGGCCGGGACGAGAAGTGGAGCACATAATTCCCACCATATTTTATTAGCAGGAACTCAGTCATGTGGTGCCTCCTAACTGCAAGGGAAGCTGGGAAATGGAGTCTAACTGGTTACCCAGGAGAAAAAGGAGATGGGTTTTAGTGAACACATGGCAGTCTGCCCCGTGACCATGCTCTACTGGTTGCTGTACCTTTGAGTTTTGCCCGAGGTTAAGTCACAAAGCCAGCATGTAGCAGAGCCAGGAACAGGACCAGGGTCTGTGTAACCCCAGATCTGCATTCTTTCCAGTGTTTGCCATTTTCCTCCAATGGCTGGATCACATTCTGTGGCCCTGGATACCGTGGGTGCGCCACGTGACCCTGTGGTCTCTGCCCTCCTGGGTTACATCAGTTCTGTGAAGTGTGGACGCCCCACCTGGACCCTGCCCTGGATGTTTGGGCCGTGGATCTGAAAGCAGGTTGTTGGGAAGTTTTGTGAGCAGCCGACTCAGGATCAGGCCTTTGAAACTCTTGGTTTGCATGGTGCTCAGTGGCTATTCTGGGAGTGATGGACGATGGACAAACTGTGTCACTCTCCCCAGCTGAGCTCAGGCTGTCATTAGCATTCAGCAAGGCTGTGAGTCTTGTACAAATCAGCTGTTTAAGGCTTTAAAAAACAAACAAAACAAAACTGCTGAATGCCTCTCTTGGTGGAAGCTCCTACGACTGTGGAGCTAAGTTTCCCTTGCTTGTTGACCACCAAAGGGGAGCCATGGTATAGTGTTTTCCTTTGGGGGCATGTTTAGGGGCTGTTTTTAGGAAGGTGGCTAAATGTGAAGATGCTCTTGGAATGTAAGTATGTGTTGTCTTTGACAAAGGGCATTGCTTGCTGTTTTTCAGAGCTCCAGACTTGCTTATTAGGAGGAGCAAGAAGGATCTATTGGTTTCATAAATGTGCTTCTCCCTGGAAAAAATGCTGGTTTTAACACTGCTTCACACACCATTGCACTGGTCCATGCCAGGAGACTCAGGTTGCAGAGGGTCTGCAGGCCCTGTCTCCCTCCACTCCTCTGGGGGCCCTAAAGAGCAAGCCCCAACACTTCACCCCTTTATTCATGGCTTCGGCATCTCTTCATTTTCTCCTGTCAGTTGGGAAGGTGACTCCATGCATGCAGTCCTCCCCGAGATAAAGGCTTGGCATACTGTGCCAGCTTTGACTGCTGGCGCTGTGCTCTCTGCTCTCACCAATCCTGCTTTCTCAGGCCTGGGTGGAAACGGGCTGTGTAGCTAAAAAGTTCTCATAGGCACTGCGTGTTGGATGGTAATTAGGTGCGCACTTGGACTTTTCCTCGTCCCAGGTGTCTGGGAGTTAGAAACAAATAACAGCTGTTCTTATCAAAAGGGAGAGTGGCAAAGTAGAAATCACAGGTGACGCTCAGTAAGTTCTGGAGCTGGGGTTTGAGATCAAGAGTGGAACCTGCTTTCTTAGTGCACAGCGTGTTCTCCGTACCCCTCTTTGGATAGAGAAAACAGAATTAAATTTCCCCAGAGCTCAGAGCTGACCCAGGTGAATATCCTCTTACCAGATTTAGGGGAAGAGGACAGGGTTGGTCAGGATGCTAAATAATAAGGAAAAGAGGATATCGCTGAGCCAAGCATCTGTCTGATCCAGGGAGAGAATTCACAACCAGGAGAGAGAGGTAAGAGTTGACTCACCTAGCAGGAATCAAGGCATAACATTATAACATAATATTGATTTCGTCACCAGATAGCCAGATTTTATGCCAGGTGCTCAGAAGGATACAAATGGGGAGTATAAGTACATAGGTCTATAAGTACATAGGTCAATATGGACAGAGGTAATTCAGCCCCCAGGTGGGAGGTGATAGGTGCCATAAGAAGGGGACAAACAAGAATGTGTGGTGGAAGGCCAACAGTGGGTGACTCACGTCCAGCTGAGCCGATGTGTGAGTAGGTTTGCAGAAAGATTCATGGAGAAAAAGGTATCTGAACTGATTACTGAAAGATGGGTTGGATTTCAAGTACAATAGGTTGGGGAAAGGGTTAGGAGCCTCTGGGCATGAGGACCTGTATGTGTAAAGGTGTGGAAGTGAGGAATAAAATGTAGATTTATGAAATGCCAATCCTATAATCAATTAGAGGTTAGAGAGACATACCACTCTTAGTGAATTACAGGCAAGGCTTTCTTCCTTTCCCTTTCCCTCCTCTTTCACTTCAGATTGAGTTCTGCATTTTGGGTTCATATTAATCTTTGGGATCATGAAGAAGTCTTTGAAATGGGAGTGTGAGGGACTAGAGAGGGTCACCTTGCCTTTACCAGCCATGGATTTTTCCCTCCTCTCTCATTTTGAATCCATGTCAGGGAAAGCCAAGGAGGAAAAACTGCCTGTTTCTTTGCCTTGTTGCAGGTTGGCTTTGATGCTAATGACTGGCTTAACTCCACTAGGATATAACTTCTGAAACAGAATTTGTGAGGACATTAGATTTTCCGCATCAATCTCAGCTTTTCCCACTTTAGAGTATTTGCCCGGCTTGACCTGTGCCTTTGTAGGCCCAGGCGTAAGTATGGTTACTGCTCATTCCCATCTCACAGAGAAGCTGGGAGTCCCCCCGCCGCCTCTGGCAGCTCTCCATGATTTGGTGTGTAACTCATTCTTCAGAGGAAAGCCTACTTTTCTGACAGTGTCAGTATCTATGACGTAGTGACTGGGGCATCATGGTGTTTCTAGCCAGTGTTCACCCTTCTGGAATGCTGTCCCCTGCAAGTCTCAAGTTGCCTCCAGATTTTCTCACCCTTGAGGGAGTGAGAGGGAGGTTGGCATTCAAAAATATGAACGACTGATAGGGCGTTTGGCAGTGTCCCATCAGAACAGATCCCAGCTACAGTGCTGGAGCAGGGTGCCCCGCTACTGTGATAGATGGTAGCTGTTTAGTTGCTGGTTCTTGGGGGAGATTGGAATACTGGGGGAGGGGCCAGGAGTACCAGGGTCGTGGTGTGGGGCACGTGTGTCAAGTGCCTTAGAATAGGAGCTTTCTACTGAATGGTAAGAAATTACTTCAGTATTTTAAGAAATGACAAGATGATACCAGTATATATTGTATCAGCTAAATATCAATCCTGAAACAAATGGTCAACCTTACCCTGACTATGTGCCGCCCAAGCAAAACGGTCGTGGGTGGCTTCTGCTTGTCAGTAGGGAAGATCTCATCATCGGGCCCTGCAGGAGGCCGAGCCTGTCTTGTGGAGGCTGGGCCCTGAACAAACAGAATTCCCTGTCTTCTAACAACAGTTCAAACCTGCTATTCTCAACTGTTTTCATTACAGGACTCTGTCATGCTCTTAAAAATTATTGAGGCCCCCAAAGAACTTTTGTTCATGTAGGTTACATCTATCAGTATTTACCATATCAGGTATTTAAACTGAGAAAACATTTTACAATAATCATTTATTAGTTTATTTACCAATGACACTAATAAACCCGATTATATGTCAACATAAGTCATATGTTTTTAATGCAAACGAATCATAGTTTCCAAAACAAAACAGATGTTCCTGAGAAGAGTTGCTTTGTTTTGTGTTTTCACAACTCACTTTAATATCTGGCTTGATAGAAGAAAGCTAGATACGCATATCTGCTTCTGCATTCATGCTGCTGCAATGTGTTATTTTGGTTGAAGTGTATAAAGAACATTCTTCTTCACATGGAGATGGAGATGGAAAAGGAGGAGTATTTTCATACAATTTTCAGATAATTGTAGATATTCTTCTTTGAGATACACCCAAACTGGACACGTGGTAGGTTTTTAGAGGCTACCAGTAGTTGCCATGTGGAATCTGAACCTACGATGTGGATACGTGAGTAAACTCTTTGCATTCTGTTACATTGACATCAACTGATCTGTCTTGTACTTTTACGCTTGTATCTTTTACCCAAGCATGATTTTGTAACACTGCACTGTGCATTTGGAAAAGATAAGTTTATGAGATCTTCTAAATGTTGTTATGTTTATCATACAGCACCAAAAATTACTTTCATTAATATTTCCTTTGATCTCATCAGAAGTCTTTAAGTGTATTGAGAAGCAGTCAAGCTTCTGGTTGGTGGATGCAAGTTTTCCAAAATTCTAATTTTTGCTCAAGAGCTTAAATTTTATCCTTGGGATAAAATTGCTACCGGTAATTTCCCTTGGATTGACAAGTTCACGTCTTTCATTTATGAGAATTCCCAACTTTGGTGTATATACCACATATCAGTGAGAATTCCCAACTTTGAATAATTATGGTCTGCCAGTTGGTCTTTCAAGTAAAAACAGTGTTCCATGAAAAAAGTGGCCAGTTCAGTTTGAAACTCAAACACTCATACACTTTTCCCTCGAGACAACCATCATACTTGAATCTACAGCAGAAGTGCTTTATGTGTGTATATGCTTATTGATATTACTGAATAATAGGGAGAATTTACACTGTGGCTCTTTGGTTTGGCTTGCTTGGACTCCACACTCCCCAGGAATCTCAAGGAGCAAACGACCGTCTGGGTGTTTTACTCCAGGCTTTCCTTTCGGTCCTTATATGATCAGATGTGTTCCTCTGCACTCTGCCTGCCCTATTGGTAGGCCCCTCCAAATGTCCTGAGGACAGGAACCCGCTCCGTCTCATGGCATCTGCCATCAGCTTTCCATCCATCAGTAATCCGATGTCTCCAAGCTTCCTGTTGACTTTGATTTACTTTTTTAAGACTGTAAAACACAAGCTGTGCTCTTGTGTTTGTGAGTTTGTTTTTATTTTTCCCCTTTCCTGGCTATAACTTCTGGGTCTTTCCTGGCAGAGCACCGTGTCTGTCCCTGAGCTTCCTGTCCCTAACTCTTGGCAAGACAGTTTGCTTTAATTTTATTGCCTCTGGCCACTTGTCCTGGCTTTTGGAACCAAGTTCCTGGAATTCAAGGGCCACTTCTCCTATTTCCTCTTTTTGCTTCTCTCTGTGTGACCTCTTTTCTCCTCTCTTCCTGGTCAGACTCTTCAAAGCTTAAAGTGTTTCTAGCCAGCCCCCCCCCCATTACCCCCCCCAATAATTTGGTTCATCTCTATTTCATTGAATGACCTCGTGCTTTCATTTTGTGGAGAACTGTTACGTTGCCCAAGACCAAAATTCACTTATTGGGGTCTTATATTGGTGTGGAGACCAATATGCCCCTTGGAGACAGGACAGTGCCTTGGGCAGCTTCGTCTCTCCCCCCAGGTCCGGCTAATGCCCACACATTGTAAAGATTCACCCACCACTGGCCGAGAGCATGTACGTCGCCAGGTTGGTTTTTGCTTTACTAAAGGAGAAGATTTCAGTATTTTTCCGTATATGGTCAGGGATTTGGAAATGTCTTGGTGTGTGACCTTCTGAAGGTCTGCCTTTGAACGAATGACATCTCATAGGACCTCTGGTCTCTTGATGTCCTCCCTTTGGGGAATGAGATGTAAATGTGTCCTTTGCTGTTGCCACGTGGAGAAGAATTTAGTAGCTACAACCTTTTTCATTTATTGATTAAACCCAGCTTTCATGTGCTTTTCAGCCAGAAACAGAGCTCGCAACCTTTTTACCCTCTGAATTTTATTTTAGCCTATGGATTCTGATAGTATGCATTTACTCATTCAATACATGCTAATTGAATACCTACTATGTGCTAGGCATTGTGTGAGGTGCTCTGGAGGACACGCAGGCATCGAATGGTCATCATCTGTTGGGGGATATGATATGTGCATACAGAGAATGAGCCTGCAGGAGGGCCAGGTGCCAGGAGAGAGAACCCAATAGATGGTCCTGCAAAGGACGAAAGAACAGAGGCAGATTTGGCCGTATCTTCCCGGACTGGAATCGAGCAGGAGACCCCTCTCTCAAGCCTGGATCTGTGATGCTTTGGAAAAATCCCCTCATAGAATGACACATTGAGTGCAACTTCTCGGCAAAGAGCTAGAAAGCACCATGATTTTGCTGGCCCTCATGGCTTCTGCAGAAGAGCCTGTGAACACCCTGTCTGAGGGGTGTGTGGGCAGGGCTCTCAGAGAGGCCAGTCAGTGCCTTTCAGGTTGGGATGTAAAGTAACATAGGGGACAAGATGGCTCAGGGATATCCCAGATCCTCCTGCCCAGGCCCATGGTGGCTGCATCTTTAGGGGTGTGTGGCTGGGGTGAGTGTGGAGAAGGTGGTGGGGGCGCAGCTGACAGGGGAGTCTGTTCTCCGCATAGCAGTCAGGTGGTCTACTAAAAACATAATCAGATCCGGTCTTGTGAAAACACACTCTTCTCAAAGCTCTGTAATGGTTGTTCATTATATAAAGAATAAATCTCACCTTCTTTAATGCGACCTTGAAGGGTGTGGTAGTGAGTTTTCTGCTAGGTGGTGCTAAGTGATACCTCAAAGGCTTTCTACCCCAAAGGTGTATTTCCTATTCACACTGAATGTCAGCCCTACTTCACATGATTTCTGCATTCCGGGACCCAGGCTAAGGGAGCAGCAATCGCCAATCATACCGTGCTTCCCCGAAAATAAGACCTAGCCGGGCCATCAACTCTAATGCATCTTTTGGAGCAAACATTAATATAAGACCTGATATTATATTATGTTATGTTATGTTGTACCTGGTCTTATATTATAGTAAAATAAGACCGGGTTTTATATTAATTTTGCTCCAGAAGACACATTAGAGCTTACGGTCCGGCTAGGTCTTATTTTTGGGGGAGACATAGTACTGTCTCTTAAAGAGACATGGCATACGTCACTGCCGCTCATATTGCACTGGCCCATGCAGGTGCCGTAGCCACTCGCCGTGGGGCTGGATGAGTAGTTGCCACCAAACGGCGCTGCAAGTCACAGAGCAATAGATGGGCATGTTTAACCTTCTTACAGGAGGGTAGCAAAGAACTGGGAGCTCTGACACCCTCCACAGGGGCCCTTTGCTCTGCGGCCCTGCCTCCCCCCCACTCTCTCTAGCTGCCCATTCTGCTCGAGCCCCATCCGCCCGTGTACTTCCTTGGGCACGCCAGCTGTGTGCCTGCCTCAGGGCCTCTGCCTGGGATGCCCGCTTCTTTGCACGGCTCCTTGTCACTTCATTCAGCCCTTTGCCCAGATCTCACCTCAGAGAGGCTTTTTCTGACAACGGTCCTCCTCTGTGCCACTGTCTCTGCTTTGTTTTCCTTTGTACACGCGTAAGCACCTGAGATGACTTGATGTATCTGTTCATTTGTTGTCTTTCTCTTTCAGTAGACTTGTAACTGTCAAGGGCTCAGGGACTTGGGCCTGTTCTTCTCAGCAGCTCATCTACCGGGATGTCTGACAGCTGGGAGGCTTTTAGAAATACATGTGGAATGAATGGCTGCTCACCTGTAGGACAGTCAAGTCCGTCCCAAGGCAGACAGGCTCCTGACATGTGGGGCTGAGGGTAGCAGCCCATCTGGGAATAAGCACAGGTCTCCAGTCAGCCTGGATGCTTCCGTCCTGCTGAGCATGACACAGCCACACGCCTTCTTTGTAGGCAGATGTCTGGGGGCTTCCCGCTTCCTCTGCCGGCCTAGGCAGGAGAGGCAGCTGGATCCGGCAGTTATAAAGCACCCAGTCAGTAGCAGCCCCTGTTGAATTAACAAGGGGCTGCACCTTCGGCAGCTCTGCTCTGTGTGACAGCTTTAGGTGACCTGGGCTTGTGGCTGGGTCGCTATGTGCATGGGGGAGAGGACAGCTGGGTGGGTGACGAGGACAACTGTGCCTGTTTCTGCCTGGATCAGTGTTCAGATCCAAAGTAGCAGGGAAGTTAGTAACTGTTACAGGTGGGCAAAGGAAGCAGAAAATCCCCGAAGGCAGGAATGGCACACAACCGACACCTGGCTCTGTTTAGAACCCCTTTGTTCCCGGATGAAAAATGAATGTCATATTAGAGTCAGTGGGACTCAGCGCTTCTCTGACAGGAGGAGCGAACAGCCAGAAAGCCAGGCCTTCCTGGGTCCTGCTTCTTGCCCTGGCCTCCCCCTCTGCCCTGTACCTGCCCCCTGAACCTGTGCTTGTACTTACCCAGCACCAGTGTGGGCTGTGCTACCTGACTCCCAGCCCTCCAGCTTTGTCTGCCCCTCAGGCTTCAGGACACTTCTGTCCTGTGGCTTTGACCTTAGGAAAGATAAGGCCCTTCTAGCTGCTGCAGCTGGAACTCAGCAAGCCTGCTTCCCTTGGGACACCCGCAAATAGACTAAACCCATGCAGCACATAAATTGACTTCGTCAATCTCTCTCTTTCTCTCTCTCTCTCTCTCTCTCTCTCTCTCTCTCTCTCATGCAGGGTGGCATGCGGGGTCTCTAGTCCTGCTCCCCGCATAAGAACGCAGGATATGGTGAGGCCAAAAAGGAACACCCATGGAGCCATAGATAGGGGAGTCATACCACTATAGTCTCGCTGGCGGCTGGGTTGGAGACACAGGAAGCAGGAGCCACACTGTCCTCAACCCGCCGTGCTAACTGCAATCTGTGCTTGCCATCCACCATCTTCTTGCTAGCCCCATTTTGCTGCTAGCATAGCCACGGCAGTTATATTAGTGGCCAGTGGCTCACTGGTTACAGCTGACGGCCAACTAGCCACAGCTGATGGCCATCCGATCACAGTTGATGGCCATTTACTACCCAAGTCAGCACCTTTCCACGTGAGGCCGAGAGCCTGGAAACTGCACTCCTGGCTCTGTCCCCACACTCTCTCTCCAAGGGGCTTGCTTCAGGATGGCACCATGACAGGGGACACAATCTTTGGTGGTTTTCTCTAGGATGCCCTTGTGCTGGAGGAAGGTAAAGGTCACAGAAGCCCCAATGTGGTCTTTTCAGTGTGGTTGTACTGTCCAGAGGAGGATGGAAGTGACCCCTGATCCTGTAGCTGTAACAGCCAGTGGAGATGCTTATCAGCAGGTGGAGAGTCACTCACCCTCTGCCCTTATCCTTGCTAAGCCCAGGAGGGAGTGTGGTCCACATTCCGTCAGGGGGAGAGATAGCCCTGATACGGGGTGATGCTGAGTGGGAGCAGGCTCGCTGGTCTCTGGAACGTGCTGATGTGGCCATCTGGGCCGTCTTGACTAGTACCTGTTTGGATTGGTTGGGTGTTCTGCTTGGGTAGTGCCCATCCTAGTCCATATTAAATATTTTGCATGTTACTTTTGTGTGGAGGTCTTGTTAACCTGTAACCTCCTCCAGTGGCTGAACTGTCTGGCCATAGAACTGTAGGTACTTGAACTTGAAACATGTGTAAGAGTTTAGTAGCAGAATGGGGAAGGGAGGGCTTCTAAGTTGAGGGAACAGCCTCGCCAAAGGCCCAGAGGCATGAGAAAGCCTGGACTATTTAGGGGTTAATAGTCCAGGGGGGATTGTTTTATGACAGCTTTTAGGAAGAACCCAGAGTTAGGCCTCAGAGTGGAGAAGGAAGAACAGGATGGCAGCTTCCTCAGCCTTCAGGGTCAGTAACTGATGAGATTTGACCTGAGCCTGCCAAGGTGCTGTCACAAACGTCTTTCCCTGCATCTTGGGAACAGACTGGAAAACCTGGATCCAAACACAGAATGTGACATGCTAAACACAGGTTACATGGGGAGTTAGTAGTAAAGCCAGAGTTACTGATTGTTGAATGCCTCTGTTTCAGAGACATCTCCATATCCATCTATCCATCTATCCATCTATCCATCTATCCATCTATCCATCTATCCATCTATCCATCTATCATCTATCTATCTATCTATCTATCTATCTATCTATCTATCTATCCTGTGTTTTACTGTCTCTCTAATCCACTTAATCTCCCCTTTATTATCTTGCCCAAAGCTGAGTGACGCAAACTTTCCATCTTCTAAACTCCCTCCATTCCAGCCTCCCTTTCGTTACTGTAGGAAACCCACCATACTGAGGGTGTGGGGAACATCCTTTGTTGAGTTCTCAGGTCCTATGAAGCCATTTCACAGGTGAAATTACTGAGTCACACTTCAGCTAGGGGCTGGATATAGACCCAGGGTGTTAAAGCTGCATCTTGACAATCTTCTTCCTGCTGTGCTCCCAGGATTCTCTCCTCACTGGAGCAGGGTTAAATGTGGGAATTTGTTCTTGAGCATCATAGGGCTTAGCACATTGATTTCTAAAATCACCTATTGGCATGGCTTCACAGCACACAGGAGTGGGCTTAATAGTTTATTTAGAAAGAGACACATTATCAATTAATCTTAATCACCCCTGCTTTTTTATTGCCCCTCCCACATTGGAGCTCTGGGAGTCAGTTCCAAAGCCATCATCTCATCTTCCTGGTTTCTGATTATGCCCTTTGAGGCCATGGGGGACCTTGAAAGTGAATCAATGCAACCCTCACTTTGTCCAGAGCTGCTCTGCTTTGTCTGTATTATATAATGAGAGTCACATAGTTTATTGGGCACGTATCTCATGACTACAAGTTTGGGAATCATTGGAGTGGGCAAGCCACGTAGCTCGGCCATGTGGCCTGCTTCCTGTCACCTCTAAGCCCTGGCTGAGCCTAGAGAGCTGGAAGCAACTGCGCCTCAACTCAGCACTCAGTGGAGCCAGCTGTGGGCAGACCAGGGTGACCCCATGCCATGGTGGCGGAGCAGGATGCTTCCTCTGTCATCACCTCCACTTGGCCAAACATATGCCTGGACTCACATTTCCCCCCCCTCCCCCCGAGATTGTGTCTGACTATACAGCAGGTCCCCGCCACTGCATATCTGCTGAGATGCCGCTGGCCAGGAAACTCAAGCTGCGCTCATGGCTGGGTATAGCTCCGGAAGGGGCCCGTCCCTCCCCCAGATGTCCAGTGATGCTGCCCTCACCTCCTTCCTTCCTGAGGCCCCCGACAGACCCCATCCCTTTTGGATCTCCAGGGAGCCAGTTGGTCCAAGCCTCAAGTTCTTTGCTATTGATATAGTCCTTTCAATTTCCAAGAAAGCACAAAGCATCAGAAGGCTAATTTTAGGAAATGGCTGGTAGGGGAAGGTTGGTTGGGATTGCACTTTCCTTTCTTCTCCACATCACTGCTTATGTAGCCAGAGTCCTGGATGAAAGCAGTGGCAGCAAGGAGACGACAGCACCCATTTGTCCTGCACACAGGAGGCCCAGGCCTGCCTGCAGCATGCAACCCTTACTCCCCCTCACCTCCTGACTCCAGGAGGTGGGGTCTCTTCCTGAGATGCCTTGTTGCCTTTTCTTTCTTCTTTCTTTAAAAGCCAAGCAATAAATCCATCCTGGTGAAAGAAAGGATAAAAGGGAAACCTCTGCTTAATTGGCTCAAGGCCATTGCACACATTACCAGGTGCACTCAAGCTGCAGTTTAATTTTTAATTAAAGTTCTTTCTTCCGCCTGGAAAGCTGAACATTGGGCTAGTGTTCTGTCACTTGAAAAGGATGTTTTGGGGAGCAGTTACAAGCAGAAAGTGAGGAGATCATTTGACTCACTGAGTTTGATTATCTTTCCTTTTTATGCCTTTGGGTTGCCCTTCCTATGGATTCGTTTTCTTAGCTAGTGACCTGTGGAAGGGTCTGCCCAGAACCCTCCTAAAAACCAAAGGCTGACCCTCCTCTTCGTGGAGGGCGTCCCTGCAATGTATGGCGGCAGGGAAAGGGCTCCTTGAATGACACCCTTAGCGTCATGTCTTTGGTGTTGGCTGCTTCCAATCCGCTAGTGCTGTCCTCGTATGCCAGAACACGAGGAAGAGGAAAAACAAAATACCAAAGGCTGGTAGGGTAGCCGTGGCTCACCCCCTCGTGGTCCCTGATTCCATGGCCCTGGGGTGTCCTTAGCTTGCCAAGGATTTGGCACGTTCCAGGGCCCATCTCAGAGTCGCCTCCATGTCTGGCTGTGGCCTGTGCACCTGTGGTCTTTGCTTTGCCCCAAGTCAATGCTGGCAAGAAAACCTTACATCACCAGTCTCACAGTGGGCATAGCACCTTCACTTTAGGGGATATTGGAAAGGCTGTGGGGATGGTGACATTCTGAAGCCCAGGCCTTGCTTTTCCTTCTCTCACATGGCTAGTCTTTCCCTTCATTGTATACGGCAGTTTCCTGCTTCCTGGAAGCCTCGGCTACCCCCATAGCACCTAAGGCCTGTTTTTTCACTTATATATGTACTTCCCCAATCAAGGATCTTCCTGACAAAGATACTCGCTCCTTCGGGGACTAGTGGAGAACTCATCTACATCCCCTTTCTACTAAGATGAAGTTTCCATCTCCAAATCATTCAGCATGTCTGGCTTCTGGGTGTGGAGCCCAGGATTCTGTGGGCTTCACTTAGGCCCGTTGGGTTGGAGGGGAGATAGTGGGCACATACCCCTTACCAGTGACACTACCTCTAATGAAGCAGACGCTGGAAGGGGCAGGGTCTTTGAACTTTTGGGGGATGTGAAAGGCTTCTTTTTCTGGCATTCGGTGGTCTTAACTCCTAATACGCCAGGCAGTTTCCAGAGAGTGGGCAGGGAAGGGTCAGAGGACGCCTGCCCAGGAGTAGGGCTGGATGAGTAGGGCTGCCCCCCGTTGGGGTGAAGCTCCATTCTGTGGCCTGGGGTGATGTCTGATTCAGTGGTTTGCAGTGGTCTTCCTCAGGGGGGCCTGGTGGATGTGGAACTGAAAGGTGATGGTAACACTCAGAATAACGGCGAATGCTGCTGTGCCCTTGACACGAGCCAGGCGCTTGTGAAGTGTAGCACAGCCATCATTTCATTTTGTCCCCACGACCTTGTGAGGTCAGTTTCATCGTCTCCATTGTACTGGTGAGGAAACTGAGCTCAGGCTACACAGCCGGTCAGGCATATTGTACGTTCTCAATAAATGTAGATATAACTTCCAACATTTGAGGTCAGTATCACATTTCCTCCTCGGAGGAGTGACCACAACGATAATGGTTTTGTTCTAGAATGGTTGATGACTTACAAACAGAGTCCCTTACTTAGCTAAGGGGCTCACTTTCCTTTCTCCCTCTTCTTTCCTTGTCTTCCTGCCCCTCATCTCTCCTCCTTTGTATCATTCATAGCATCTGTTGTTTGCCAGACACACTGTGCTGGGTGCTGGGAGGACGTGAGGATGGAGGGAGCCGGTCTCACCCTCGAGGAATTCATGGCCTCCAATAACCGGGCAGTAATTTCAAGGCATGAGAACTACATTCAATTTTTGCCCCCAAAGTAACTTTGAGGTCATCTTATCAAATGAGGAAACTGAGGTTTCAGGAAGGAGAAGAGACTGGTCCCAGGGTCTGCCAACTCACCTGCAGCCTCTTCGCCTCCACCTGTCTGGGTTGGAGAGGCAAGAGGGAGAGTCTTGCCTTGGACGAGCAGGAAAAGCGTGGGTGGAACAGACCCTTGACCTGGGCCTTGCGGGTGGTTTAGAATTTTGACAGGCAGAGGTGTGGGGTAGGAGGGGTGCGCCAGGAAGAAGGACAGCTTGAGCAACCTAAAAGCAGAGGCTGGTCCAGGGACGGCGAGTGGCTCTGGATTAGGGAAAGGTGACTTGAGGGCCTCACAGAAACTGTGTGACCATCCAGTGGCTCGCAGATGCCGTGGATTAGCTTCCACCCTCCGATGCCCTGCCAGGAATTAATTACATGCATGGTAACAAACTTGGATCCTGGACACCAGGCCAGCTTAAATAAACCTCTTTTAAATGTTGGATTTATGACGCATTTTACATAATAGTAGCAGTAACTAGACTGGGCACATGCTAGATAGATAAACCCAAATACTTAAAGAAACCTGGTTCAAGAACGCCGGTGAAAAACACCTCACGATAAATCATGGCTATTAATTTGCATGCTTCTGGTCTGCCAGGCTGGAGCAAACAATTCTTCAGCCTCCTGGGAGTGTTGAGCAGCAAGCCTTTATAAACTCTCAGAGTAATTTATCCTAATGCTTCTGCTCGTCCTTGCTTTCCTAACGTGGCTCCTTTGCTGGGAGAGATACTGAATTGGCTCCATCTGTTTTTATGGCTCGTCTGGTCGTCCCGCAGAAGGAAGTTCCCTTTGACATCGGCCCCTGCCTGTACCCAGAGTGCCTTCGGCTTCCTTTTAGCCATCTTGGAAAGTGCTCGGTGCTGGTGGGCAGACTTTTCATGACATGAGACAGACTTTGACCCTAAGTAAACCTCGTGTGACATCCTGGTGGCCATGATGCTGTGGGTTGCTTTAAGTGGGTGAAAGGCCAAGCCAGAAGCTGGGACGGACAGCTTCTGGAGGATATGACATCATGTGGGATTAGCCCGTTTGGGTATGGTCAGGAATTGAAGGAGGATCTTTTGTTTTGATATTTTTAAGATAAAGCAGGATTGTACAAAAGTTCAGGACTATCTGTCCCAATCAGGTCTTTAAGGCCAGGCCAGAGGGAAGGCTCTCCCACCATGTCCCGAGCCTTCCAACTCTCTCTGCTTCCCCAGTCTGAGGAAGCAGATGTGATCAGCTTTCTGGTCCTAGCAGGGCCCGGGGGTCCTTTGCAGCCTTCAGAAACCATTTGCTTTCTCTGGCCCCTCCTGTAAAATGGGGGCCCAGTTGTTTTGTCTGACTTGGGTGGCCGTTGTCCTATGGGGAGGCCGTTTCCCCAGCTGATACCACAGGCAGCCATTGGGAAAGGCGGCCTCCCTGTCAGTCACTTGCTGTGGGGTGTGTTCTGTTATCAGTGATCTTCCTCTCCTATGAGGGACGGGAAGCCACACCCCAATAATTGATTTGCTTAGATTCTCCTCTGCTGGTGAAAAACTGTCTGGTATCACTTGGAGAGCTCAGGCTCAGGGGCCTAGGTTTGAATCCCAACTGCACCTGGAGCTAGCTGGAGACGCGGGGAGCCAGCCTGATCTTCCTGAGCTCTTTTTTCTATGATGAGAATCTTGAAAGAATGTGCCAACCCTTAAGGTCATCATGAGCACCAAATGAAAGGGTGTGTAGAACGCCCCACAACAGCACCTTGGACAGTGGGGTCAGCACGCCAGCCTGGATGCTTCATGAGGGGGAAGCCACCTTCACGGCGTCTCTGTGCGCTGTGCGCATGCAGGGGTGTCTTCCTAATGGGTTCACTGAGGCAATGACTAGGATGAAAAGTAGGACACAGGACCTCCCCTTCAGTCACACAGAACCCTTGGTGCAGAGAAAACCTATCCTCGCAACATCTAAGCCTTTCCCCTAGGAGTCGAAAGATTTGTTCACAGCAGCTCCTGGGTCTCCATCAGCCTTTTGCTGACCCAGCCAAGCTGTCTTCCCAGGCAGGCTGAGGTTGCTGGGGACGTGCGGGGTCGAATAGCACTCCCACCTCCCTCTTTCCCTTCCCCTTCATGGAGCGTCAGGTTCTGCCTCTGTAAAATGGGGTAACAAAACACAGGCTGGTATGGTGGTGGTGAATCTTGAATAATATCATCTCTGAGCAAGTTCCCGGTACTAAGTGGTGCTCTATGAATGGTGGCTTTTCATCTTGGCCTGACCCTTCGAGGTGGGCACACCTGTCTTAGCATAAGACTGACCCCCCTTTTCACCTCGTCTTCTCAGCCTGGTCAGGAAGTCCTCTTTGGGGGTGATGGGCAGGGCTGTGTGTTTGAGCTAGGCCCATCTGCTTGCTGGCCCTGGGACAGCTTAGTTAGTGTCTCTGAGACCCAGGTTTCTCACCTGTTGTTACAATGGACTAAGAAAAAGCTCTGCTTCATGGGGCCACTGCAAGGGTTTTAAAAAATGACAACTAGAAAGAGTTTTGTGTAGAGTTGGTGCTCAATAAATGGTAACATCCTCTCCTTTTTGTCAAATGTACAAGCATAAGGGGCTGCTGTTTTAAGAATTCTTCTCAATATTTTGGGCTTCTGGACTTGGCAATTCAAAATGGCAGCCTGTGCCTCAGTTGGGGTTGTTCCTGTCATTGTGTTTTCCTTCTTTCCCATTAGCAGAAACCGGTGCCTGCTGCTGCCCCCTGACAGCGGGCAGAGAGGTGAGGGTCACACGTCTGTGTTCCTGGTCCTCCTGTGGAAGGGTACCGGCCAGCCGTGTTTCATGTTCAGGGTTCCTCCTGTCCCATCCCTCAGGCTCAGATCTCACACCTTGGCCCTGTCAGTGGGCTCCATCTGTGGGCACACATCTCACTGTGGCATCCTAGGGCAGAGGGGCAGGGAGCCCAGCATGAACAGACACCTTCATAGCCTGCAGCGCAGGCAGACACTACTGTCCACAGGTTAAGTAGGAGCTTGTGGACACGCAGGTAAAGAAAATGGTCGCTTTAACACAGTGGTTTTTTTTCCAGGTCATTGGATTTCTTTCTAGATTGAATAACCTCATTACGTATTATGGGCTCTGTAAAGTAAGTCTGTTTGAACTGAATTGAACCATTCTTTGTCATGATATTATGTTTGGCCTGCACACAGTTAATTGACCAGTGGTTGCGAAAGCCAACACAACCCATTGCAAAGGGCCCCTGGGGACTGGGTTGATCCAAAAATTGTGCAGCACCCCACCCTCCACAGCACATTCTCACTGCCCAGGGAGAGGCACCTGTCACCAGAGGAACCTGGAGTTCACCTGGTACTTCCTCGGACCTTGATCTGACCTCGTCATTGAGAGGACTGGAGCCTTGGTGGAGCTTCTGGAAACAGGGGCACAAGCTCAGGGGGTGGCATTAATTTTAAAGAGCTATATTTATCACCAAATAACTCTGTTTCTTAGCATGCTGAGGAAAGGCATTGCAGACTCATAGGTTTCCTGCTTCTACCACACAGAACCATGATTTGATTTTCCAAAGACATGTCCTTGGGACCTTTCCTTTTTGTGTTCTAAAGTTGCCATATTGGTGGTGTCTACACACATGGGCCACAGATCAGTCTGCCTGGATTCAAATCCTGACACTGACACTCACTAGCCATGTGCTCTTGGGCAAGCAACCACATTTGTTTTAAGCCTCAGTTTTCCCATCTGCAGAATGGAAGTCCCCACGGAGGAAAAGAGCTTGGTATGTTCAAGAAACATAGGGTGCAAGGGGAAGGAGACCAGATAAGGCTAGAATTGTGGGTAAAGGTGGGCTGAACTGCAAGGAGAGGCAAGTAAATGTGGGCAGTGACAGGCCAGCCAGGGCATGTAAAAAGGAGGAGACATACAGATTGGCAGTGTTAAAAGGCTGCTCTCACTGCATGTGGAGAATAGAAGAGGTGGGGGCAAGAACGCAGCAGGGAAGCTGCTGGAGTGGTGGATTCATGGTAGACTCAGTCTAACAATCTAACACGTTAAGTCATACTGTGTGCTCAGCCCAGGGCTAAGCTCTTTGAGGCAAAAACTGACCCATTAGATGGGGTGATCTCTTCTAGTCACAGTCCAGGGCTCCCCCTTACTTTGACTCTCAGCCCAGCGGAGCTACTTTACATGTCCTCTGCTCACAGAGGAATCTAAGCCCTTTCTGTGTGTTTTCCCAGCCAAGAAAAGTCCAAGCTGCGTTTCCCATCATGCAGGCCCTTGCTTCCTGAGTAGCCTGCTCTGCTCATATCCCTCTTACATAAATCTCCCTGAACCAGAGTTTCTCTCTTTCCTGATAATTTCCTGTCTCCATGGACCAGCTTCTGTCTGGTGCAGTTAATCTCCTCTGGCTGCTCCAGCAACCTCATGCCCTGTTTTCTGGTCCCCACTTCTCGTCTCTGCCCTGTTTGCCTACTTACCAGCAACTGGAATGTGGGTCATGGTCACCCCTGGTTCTGCACTGGTGTCCAGACCACTCCTTGTCTCACGGTCAGCGCTGATCCATGGAAGAATGGGTCTCGTCCCATTGAGTATTTTCACTCATTTCAGGTAGCAAAGTGTGCCTGGACAGATAGGAGGTGGTGCTTGGTGTCATGAAGGCCTGACTGTCAAGACTCTACCCTATTCCCCTGGGCTCAGAACGTGGGTCAACCCACAGGGGGCTCTGGGAAACCAGGAGGCTCTCCATCCAGACCCATGGCCTATAAGCTCCGTGAGACCAGAGTTTCCTAAAAGAATTCAGAGAGAATGTGGGAGATACAAAAAGGGAGGGATGGGGGTGAGGTGGGGGTGGCAGTGGATGAGAATCAGAATTCCAGTCAACAAATACCCCAACAAAGTTCCACTCCCTGATATAGTTTCCAGGGCACGTTGGCCATATAATGTGATCTAAAAGTATGACTCTCACTCAGAGAGACCCTTTTCCTGATGGGATGTTGGGCTTGGGGCAGGTGGTGGTTTTCCCAGGTACTCTAAGCAGAAGGTAATCCTCCAGTGGAAAGCTAAGCAAGGGGCTATTCCCATAGCAGTGTCTCCAAACTGGTTGTTTTCTTTAGCCTTCTCATTCCAATCACCTTGCAGAACAAGAGGCAGCCGTTAAAGCTCTTGGTTGAGTTGTTGTGAACCTACCTCAGTATATTCTTGCTTGTCTGTCAGTCGTCACTGGCTGCCCTCTGGGTGTTAGGAAATCCTTCACTACAGTGACCAGGAAGGCAATGACCTTGGAATGCACACAAAGGTGGGGCCTGGGCAGGCTCCCAGAGCATCAGAGCTGGAAAGTCACTCGGAGATCACCTGGTCAATGGTTTTCAAATGCATTTGTCATAGGATTCCTGGTCCAAATAAATCTTACCTGGAAACCTAATAAATCAGCAGATGAGAGCAGAATGGATCTGGCTGAAGCAGGACCTGAGGGTCCACTGGCCACAGGCTGCTTTTCACCTCAGCGAGGTATCTGCTGAGACCTCTCTGAGGAGCCCGGGGCTGGGTTTGAAAACCACTGATCGGTTCAGACAGAGTGACATGCCCAAGTCACCCAGGCCCTCGGAGACTCGTGATTTAAGGGGGTAATACGGCCCAGGACTTGGCCTGACTTGGAGTCCAGTAGCTCAGGGCCATCTCCTGTATAGCGAGCTCCATGTCTTATTCAGCGAGAATCCATCAGCCCTTGGTGTGTAGCGCCTCCAGGAGAGGAAAGGGATGGGGGAAATAGTCACTCTGAGATCCCCAGTAGCGCTGTTGAAACATTACGCCTTCTTTTCTTTCTCCCAACTAGAGTCATTGGCAGGAATGAGTCATGAACTAAGACACTGCTGGGAAGATTCACTCCTTAAGGAGTCTTCAATGTAAATGGATGGGAGATGAGTCACAGAGAAGGTGGGACCAGGCCTGGGTTTTGTTAGGTGGTAGATAAGAGCCATAGTATATGGGTGCAAAGAGCTGGCAGATTCCCAGAAGCTTACTTGCTACTCCTATATTGGAGGGTGAGTAATGAGTTGTGGCTAAGTTTGGCTGCATAACAAAGAGCCCCCAAATCTCAGTGCCTTACAAAACAAAGGTTTATGTCTTCCTTGTGTCACTCGTGGCTTATGCATTGGCTGTGGTTCTGCTCCATATATTTTTCTCATTCCTCAACATGCCCATTTTATTGTAGCTGGGAAGAACAAAAGGCTAAGCCAAATTGTATAGTCACATTTAAAATTTCTGCTCAGATTTGGCATCCTTAATGTCTGCTCCCATTCCGTTGGCCAAAACAAGTCACGTGGCAGAGCCTGACAGTGGGGCAGGGTCTTTGTAAGTCACAAGGCAAGGGGAGGGAAGATGATTAATTCTCTTACAGACAAAGGTGAGGGTTGTGAGTAATTGCAAATGAATGATGTCTACCACAAAGGGTGTTTGGGGGGGTATTGGTGGAAGATGTACAGGGTGCTTATATCCATAGGACATTGTCTTTGGAGATAGAAAGGCCCTTTAAGATCCTAGCTTTTGAAAGAGCTAAGAAAGTCTATGCCAAGTCTATCAGAGCTCTGGTGCCCAAACAATAACATGCAACTCTTATGAGGGACTTCTGTTTTACTTTTCCTCCCAGAAGAGCGCCTGGGCCTGAGCTGGCTTGTGGATGTGTGATGCACGTTCCCTGGTGGAGCTGGCCAGGTTTGGTGCCCAGGGAGGCTCAGGGAGCACCCCTGACTGACATTGCTTTAAGGCCATGTTTCGCAGGGAGTGGGAAGATGGGAGGCCTGGAATGGTCATTCATACTCCTCTCCCCTCCCCCCTTCCAGGAATTGTACATTCTGTACTTTATGGTGTTTGTATGACAGATGAAAAATCAAAACTGAAGCAGTTTGAGATACTGGGCCTCCAAACAACTGTACCTTCCCAGTGAAAATCTATGGATGCCCACTTTAATGGAGGTGTTAGTATTTTTCATGGTATTGATTCCTAATAAGTCAACAATTAGGAAATCATTCTGCAGTGGGATCATTGGCAATTCAGATCTGGGTTACTTGGGAAAGTGCTGCTGCCAGCCTTTTTAACAGTGTCAGTGGCTCCTGGCTCAGCAGAAAGTGTCACACCAAGCACCTGTGGGTTCCAGGTGGCCTTTCATCAGACATTGAGTGCTAGAGACCTCCTTTCCTCAGCAGCTGCGCCCGAGTCCGTCTTCTGCAGGAAACCCCAGGATGGGGAGCTCTCATGGCTCTCCGGGCTGCTTGTTGTTCCACAGCTTCTGAGGCCAGTGTCAACAGGAAACCGGTCTCCAGGCTGTTGGGTGAGAAAAACAAGAATTCAAACAAAAAGGGGCCTGAGAAGGAGCCAAGAACCTGCTCCCATTTTTGCATTGAAATGACCGTCTCTGGTTTTGCAGAACTAATCAAAAAGGCGAGGCACATGGTCCGAAGTGAAGCTGCACCCACTTAGAAAGACAAGCTTGTGCTGGGTCAGGTGGGAGAGCCGGGAAGGATGGGAGTTCAGAGCAGCCATTCAGGAAGACCTTTTGTTCCTCAGAAGCGACTCACGTTGTTTTCCCTCCAAACTTTCAAACTTATATAGAAGATGGAAGATTAGTACAAGGGACGTCCATAGACCCTTCACCTGGTTTTACCATTTTGCCACATCTCACATTTGCCATCTCTCTCTTTCTACAGATACTTATCTTTCTGAACTGCTTAAGAATGAGTTACAGCCTTTATGCCTCGAAATACGTCAGCATGTGTCTCCTAAGAACAACGACGTTCTGCTGCAGAACCACAATATGCTCACCACACGCAGGCACCTCAACATTGATACACTGCTATTATGTACAATCCTTCTTCATATTTCCCTGCTGGGCCCAGGGATGTTCTTTATAGCAGGGTCACCTACAGGGGCCAAAACCTACCCAATGCCTGTTTTCATAAAAAAGTGTTTTTGGAACACAGCGGTGCTCAGTCATGTATGTATGGTTTACGGCTGTTTCTGTGCTACCGCTGCAGAACTGAGTAGTCGTGTCAGAAATGGTATGCCTCCCAAAGCCTGAAATATTTTACTCTCTGACCCTTTAAGAAAAAATATGCTAACCGGTGTGTTAGCATGTTGTGTCATCCATGAGCCAGTCAGGGCTCATACTTTGCATACGTTTTTAATTTTTAAAAAATGTGTCAATGATCCCTAACTTATGAACGTTCTTTATACGCAAGGACAAGAGGCTCTCCATTGGAATGTGAGCAGACATGAAATATGCCAAGTCTGAACAGAAGTTTGAATTGTGACTATGTGATTTGGCTCAGCCTCTTTCTCTTCTCAGTCACAGTAAAGCGGGCATGTTGTGGAGTGAGAAAGTATATGGGGCAGGTGTCCCTTAGCCTGATGTCCTAAGACGTCGTGACCTTCTCCCTCCATCCTCGTCTCCCCTCACTTCTCTAGAAACCCCTGGCTCTGTGGAACCACTTGATGTAGTGACACGAAGTATTCATGCCCCATCTATCTTTGCTCCTGCAGCTTCCTTTGTCTGGGACTCCTCTCCTTACTTTGTCTTTAAAGATTTAGAGCAAGTACCACCTTTTGGAAGCCTCCCATACCTTTCTCACTTCCTGTTCCCAAGACCCCTACCCACCATCTGGTTGTCTGAGCTCCTGCGGCCACTGGATTTTCCGCTATCAGAGCACTCATCACACTAGTGCACTGATGCATGTTCTGTTGGTCTCACTGGTTGGTGGCGGCCTTGTGGACAAGGACTGTGTCTTATTGATCTGCATCTCCTCGGTACCTAACACGAAGTCCTAACATGCTCAGTCATCATTTACTGAATGAATGAATGGGTTCTTAAATGGCTCACAGGCTTCTCTTTTATTCCCAGGGCTGCCTCATGGGATTTATGGCCCTCTCTTCCTCCAGCCCTTCCCCCCCACCCCCGTGCCCAGTGTCTGCGATTGGGGTACTTACCCTCATGGTGGTTGATTTCAAAGTGGCCTTAGATCATTCTAACATAGGGACTGAAATGATAAGGGATGGAGTGAGGAGAGCCGGAGGGACTCCTGAGGCCACCAGCCCACCAGCTCCCTACCTCCCCTCCACTGCTTCTTGGCAGCCGGGAGTCCCATTTCCACCCATCACCCCTCTGTCCCAGGCTGGTCCGGCACTGACGATGACGTCGAGTTGGGGCTACCGGCCCCTGCTATGTGGCAGGTGGCGTTGGAGGGGACAGAGGGAGCACTGCGTGTGCTGAGCATGGTCTCACTTGATCCTCACAGATACCTGGGGAAAGGGCATTGTCCCCATGCTCCAGATGAGGAAACGGGGGCACACAGAAGTTAACGATGGGGTCAGGAAGTGTCAGAGCTGGGATAGACTGGGAGCTGTGCATTTCCAAAGCCGCCTTTCCTATCCCCTGAAGTTTACCGTGATTTCCCTTGGGAGGGGTGATGTGTTTCTGTCACCCCAAATTTGACCTCTGAAAGAACTTACTGTCTAAGGCAGTGTTAGAATTTGGGGTTAGCATCTAGAGCAGGGCTGTCCGATAGAACTTTCTGGAATGATGGAAATGTTCTAGATCTGCTCTGTTCAGTACGGTATCCCGTAACTGTACGCTACATATGACTATTTGAAATGTGGCTAATGTGACTTATTAGTTTTAATTAACATATGTAAATTTAAAGAACCAATACATGTGGCTACTGCTTCACGTATTAGGTGGTACAGACTAGAGTAAATGTTGGTCGAGTTCATTCTGGGTAAATGTGCTGTATGGACTGGCTGGCTGGAGACTTCTCCTTGGGTTAGCATGGTTTTCCTAGAAAAAAATGGCATTAAATGCCAAAGTACTCGATGAGCAACCCGTTTGTTCTGGAATGGGGACTGCCTGCATTGCCACCACTCTGATGATCAGTGATGGTTTTCAGATTTGCATTTGAGACGCATGAATCTTCTAACCCTCACACTAGACGGAGGAAATGCATGGGGCTGTGGGGAAGGAAAGAAGGGCTCTGTGGAAGAGAGGACCCAGGGGACCTAAGCGGTAGAGCTGTGACGTGTTTCCTCTCGTTCTGTTCCTCCGCCTGCCTGTCCTGCGATCCTTCTGTGCACCTTCTGAGAATGCAGGGCTCGATGGGAGGTGCCAGCTGGACTGGACAGCAGAGGCTAGACCCCCAGGAATACGTCTGGCCTCTTAGGACCCAGAATGGGGTCCTGGCCGAGAGTCAGGTGTGCTCCCTCGCAGCTGGGCTGTTCAGCGGGAGGCAGTAAAGCACAGTGCTCACAAACCTGGGCTTTGGAGCCACCCACATCCTGGTGGTGAAAGCTTACAAGTTCTGTGACCTTGAGCGAGTTACTTCACCTCTCTGTGCCCAAGTTCCTCCAACTGTAGAATGGGGTTGATGTCAGTCCCTAGCTCCTGGGGCTGTTGTAAGCGTTCAATGAGCTGGCGCGTATTTAGCACATAGCTTCCTTGGTCTTTGCTGGTTTGCGGGCGCTAGGACAGCCATGATGCACCCAGTGTCAGATCAGCATAATGCCTTATCTTCTACCCTCTGCTTTTTCTTTCATTTATTTTTTTCTCTCTCTTTCTTCCCCCCTGCACTGACAGTTTCTTGCTTTCAGAACTCAGAATGTTTTTAGGAGCTTTGCAAGAATTTGCTCCCAATTCCTGGGAAAGGATGTCTGATTTCTCATCTCATTTCATCTCCCTGTCTCTGGATATTTATAGTTCTGGATAGAAATGAATTGCTTTGATTTCTCAGAATAGTTTCCACAAAAGCATGGTGTTGGGAGGCAGAGCTAGCTAGAGAGAGTGTTGAACTTGGCATTGGAAGGCCTGGGTTTGAATCCCACTTACTAGCTATGTGATCCCTCACCCCCAACCAAAAGCTACGTCCATATTCTGAGCCTCAGTTTCCTCACTTGTGCGAAATGGGGATAGAGGGCTAGTCACATGAGAGCGTACCAACGGGTGTGCCCAGCCCACTGCCTGCACATTGAAGACACTGTGTCAGTTGAAGCTGAGCATTTAAATCCTTTTTTCGACTTAAATGTTCAGGCTCATAAGTTGGAAGCTACTTGGGGCCGGTTATGGTAGGGCTCCCAGCTGGAAATGGCCCAGAGGCATTCTTCAGTTATGCAGTTAAAGGCAGCAGAGCCTGTCTTCTCAGCTCTGCACTGTTCTTCTACCAAGGGGCCCTGTGTGGACTACTGGTACCAAACTTCTGGAAAAAAGAGACTGCAAGCTGAGCAAGGTCAGGAAGAGCTAGTCCCTAGGCCCAGGGAGGTGTGAGACCGACAGCCACACTGACTCGAGGGGGGCTATTTTGGATACGCATTCTCCTGCACAGTGAGGGGCTCCCTGCGGGCACCTCTGCTCGGTGGGGTGGGGGTCAGTGAGGTAGCTCCCGAGCTGGGGAGTCTTACTTACAGGAGGAGGATGAAGGAGGAAACATCAGGAAAAAGGTGGCAAATTGTAGAAGGGAGGGAAAGCACCAGCACGCAGAGGAAATGGGCAGTTCCACACTGCACTGCAGGGGCCTGGATGAAGCCTCAGCCCGAGGGATGTGATTAGAAGGCCTAGGCCCCACGCTAGGCAGACCGAAGTCACGTTGGTTTTGCCACTTTCCTCCACGGGACCCGTGTTAAATATCCTCCCGCAGCCTTGAGGTAGGTGCCCATTATTAAAATGGGGATGAAAGGCACGGCACTTAGTATTTAGATGAACTTAATATGTGATTGATTCTTCTTCCCCGTGGAATTTCATAATAAATAATGCGTCATTTGCTCATTTACTGACTGACTTTGCTATTTGCAGAAGTCCATACAGAGCCATGCCTGGAGCTTTGAAGTAGTGCTGTGTACCACATGGCTGGTGAGGGACGGGCCAGCTTGGTGGGGACAGTGGTGCTGAGTGTGGTGGGGACAGTGGTGCTGGGTGTTTCCAGGACGACTCCTAAGGCCCCGGTTCTGCCTCCTAGAAGACTCAGCATCCAGGAGAGTGGCCCCCACACCTTTATTCGAGAGGAAGTGCTCAGAGTATGGCTGTGGGGCTCTCACATGGCCTCCCAGAGCCCTGCCCTGCACTTACCACTGTGAGACCATGCACAGGTCCCTTCACCCGGGTGCACCATCACTTTGTCACCAGGACACAGAGGTAATGATAATACCTTCCTTCCCTGAAGGTTTGTGGGGAGGAGAAATGAGATGGCCGATGGTAATTGCTGTACTTAGTCCTTCCCCTCTCCTGTTCTGACCTCTCCTTTCCACACAGACGCTTGAGGCCCCTTGTTGGCTCTGCCTGGCAGCCATTTGCTCCTCTGCTGCTGGGGAGCCCAGGATTTCTGGAGGCAGCACCTTGCTTCCCTGGAAAAACCACACCCATGGCCTCAGGAAGGCTTTGAGGAAGATTCTTGGCCCCAGTTCTGCAGTAAAGTTTATCAACGCCCCACCCCCACGGCCAAGCTAGACCAGAAAGGTTTCCCTCAGCTAGGTACTTTTGGGATGAATTAATGAAGAAACCTACCTTTACTGGACATCTGGTTTTTGCCTAAGTCTGCTAGGTGCTTTCACATTTGCTTTCTCATTTAATCCTTGCCACAATCCTGTGAAGTAGGTATTATCACACCCATTTTTTAGACTGGGAAACTGAGTGTCAGAAAGCTTAAGTAACTTGCCCCAGGTCAGCAGGCTTATAAATGGTAGTGCAGAATCTAGAACTGGGTGATTCCTTTCCCTACAACATGGTGCTTTGTTTGTAGGAAATGTGTTGATTTTTGGTCCTAAAATATGGAGTTTCCTGGGTGAGACTGTAGGTGGAGGGTAGACAAAGGCCCTCTCCAGGGCTGCGCACATGGAGTCCTTATTTCCCTTTTCCTCCCCTCCCCTCCCCTCCCCTCCCCTCCCCTCCCCTCCCCTCCCTTCTCCTCCCTTCCCTTCTCACCTCCCTAAAAGAGACACCCAGCAGTTTCCCAGGCTGATGTTTCTTTATGGATTTTTAATAAAGATGATAAATGAGCTAAGAATTGATAAGAAAAGGCAAGTGGTATTTGGGTTATGCATTGTTCTAGTAAAATGCATTTTTCACTGCAGATCTTAAGTGACTTTTTCATTAAAATGCCATACCGGAAAGAAAGGTTAAATAAAATGAGTTTTCCATGGCAGAAACATCAAGCAAGGGGCCTCTGCAGGACAGACTCCTTGGGCAGTCGAGCTGTAAGCTTGGCAGCTCCCCAGTGGCAGAGTTGTGGCACGTTATGCCAACACCTTTCTCCCAGCAAGAAGGCTAGAAGAGGGATTCCCTAAGAAAGGCCTGGCGGGAATTTCAGGAGTTATGCTCCCTGGAGAACAAGTCAGATCTGAAGTCCCAGGAAAATGGTCCCCATCAGCAGCTGCAAGTTGGGCCGGCCAGCAGAGCTTCCATGACTGCCTGACTGGGGTCAGTGTCCTGCATGGTGAGTTAGCCTCTATTTCCTGGACCACCGCACTTGACATGGAGCCTGCAGCGTGAGGAGAGGGTCAGGAGCTGGGTTGTGGGCCAGAGCCCTTTCCAGCTGGACTCCCTCTTGGCTCTGAAGGAGTCTCCTTCCATGGGTGGGTCCAGAGGGCTTACAGTGGCCTGATGTCCCCAGGGAGACCTTGGGCACCAATCGGTGAATTGCCTTCCAAATCAAGGTTATTTTTCTTCCTGAATCTGCCTGAAGCAAGAGTTACTGCTGCGATTTCAAAAGATCATGTCACAACTATTTTGTCCCATCCCATCCCGTCCCATGCTGTGCCATTTCATTCCAGCCATTCCTCTGTGCTTTAAATAGCCGTGGGGTTGTACTCGGTTCCAGATCCCGTTCTAAGTACTCGTGACACAGAGACGATCAAGACTTAGCCCCCACCTTTATGAAGCTTCCTCTCTCACAGGGGAAACAACCAGACAATCACAGTGTAATGCAGACCATAAATGGAGAGGATAGCCCCCCTTCTCCCACGGTGTCACCCACACATACACATCCAAGGAACAGAGGCAGGTGGAGGAGAAGGTACGGTCAGGGGTAGTCAGGGAGGGCTTCTTGAAGGTGATTATTGGGTTGATTTTTCAAAGGACGAATAGTTTACCAGGCAAACAGTAAATCTCCAAACTAGAGCTTAAATGGAACTTGCTAGGTGTTGGCCACATTCCTGGCATTTTATGTATTATAACTCCTTTACTCCTCGGGACAGTCCGTGAGGGAGGTGCTTCTGTTATCACCTCCATTTTCCAAATGAGTAAGTAGAGGCACAAAGTGATCCAGTTTAGTAGGTGGTAGAGCTGGGGTTCAAACCCGGGCAGGCTTTCATCACCATGCCTCATGGTAGCTCTGGCGAGGCAGGGAGGACATTTCAGACGGAGGTGAGACCTGGTGCTGTCCTTGATCACCGGGACAGTGAGCGGCGGCTGCAGCACCCACTCGTGCAGCAGACATAATGTTCTCCGTGAAGTAAATCTCTGAGCCAAGCTTTCCATCCTCTTTGTCACAGAGGAGCACCAGGAACCATCGCCACCTTTCCTCCACCAATGTGTGCTTTCCTGCCAGGGACGCTGGGTGAATCCAGCAGCTTGTGAGCTGCTGGGGCTCCAGGCCAGGAAACTCTGAGCATGGCCTGGACTTTCCATCTGTGCTGTTTGTGGAGGATGGTGGGAAATGCTGCATGGCTCCAGGCATGATGCCGGCCTTTCCTGCCCCTACTCACCTCCGTCACACACAGGCTCCACCCACAGGGACAAGTGCTGCGTCCACACAGAGCCCAGCCTCACCTGCCAACACCGTGGGCATGTGTGAAGCACACAAGCTGTGGCATTTGCAAGTTCAGGACAGGAGGATTTAGCCATTCTTTTCCACTTGTTTTTTCCTAGAGAAAATCGAGGGTCCAGTTGCATCTGTTACAAGGTATGGTCTTTTCTCAGTTTGAGCATGCCACCAATTATAAGGGTCATCATTGATTAATAATAGTTTTCCAGAGGAAAAAGAAGAATTACTACCACATTAAATGTACACGTTGACTATGAGATTTTTTTCGCCATTTCAGAAACATTGAAATGTAAACAAGAAATGGGCATCTTAGAATCCAGGGAATATGGTATTTTTCTAAGAAAAAAAATTGTGGCTGTGTGAGAGTAGCTGCTTGGAGAGCTTGTCCAGCGAGGAATGGAGGTGGTGCTGGCTGGCAGTGGCAGGGCAGAGAGGTCCACATCCGCGTGGCTCTGCCCCAGCTGCATCCAATGTCAACCATGCAGGCCCACTTTGGGTACAGTTCAAGTAGCTCAAAAGCACTCACAGCTGACTTCGTTCCCCATTTGGGTTTAACAAAGACTCAGCTCCCACTTCAAGCTGGGAAGCATCAAACTCAGTGGTCGTACAAGGGCCCTCTGTGATCCCCAGGAACCTTGGCTCATCTTCCTGGAGGGTGAGTGCTCACAGAGCCTGCCGTGTGGTGTCAGGGCACCTTGCCCTCAGAGCCAAGGGACGGGGAAACCTCTGATGCATCATTCCGCCTTCCTGTATCCCAGAGTCCCCTTCTATGTAGTGGGGATGCAGAACAGTAGTTACAGCAGCTAACCGTTACTGAGTGCTCCGCGTGTGCCATCCATTATTCGGTGTGTCTTATAGGGACTACTAGCTCATTTAGTCCTCACAACAATGCTATGAGGTAGACACTGGCATCTCCCTTTTTTCGGATGAAGAAATGGAGGCCCAGGGCAGTTACGTAATTTCCCTAAAGTCACACAGCTAGTGGTGGCTATAAGGGTCGAATCCAGGCTCTGTGGTTACCGTGTCTGTGCTATATTAATCATGAGGTTAGAGCAATAATTATTCATTTTAAAAGCCCAACATAACCCTTTTAAAATTGAAATCTGAGATAGAACTCCAAAATTAAAACATAAAATAGCAGTCTTTCTGGGGGGCCAGAAGTGAGCCCCAGAGACTCTTGTTTGCAGGGACCTGTGGCATTCTGGGGCTCCTGGAAACGGCGTGAAAAGAGCTAGACTGGACTAGCTCCAAGGGCTATCTAGTGCCAGTGTCCTGGGATTGTCAGGGAAAGACACAGGTCTGGCGCCGGGCCTCGCGGAGACCTGCTAGTCTCCATGCAGGCGAATGGTGCGATACCTCTTCTATCTGATATTTTAAAAATATCTGTTCAACGTGGATTTGTTGGAACCAGAGAGACACACATTTTTCTAGTGATAAAATATGTATACTTTTTCTTTATGTTCTTTAGGCTATAGCAGTGAATGTAACATTTGAACTTATTTGGGACTAGTTTACTGCACATTTTTCTGTCCCTCGTAACTGGATAACACGCAACAATCATATGTGCTTAAGATAATGGTAGCGTACACTGACACATCATAAAATATCTGTTCCCTGCAAAGAGTGCTACGTTGTGCTTCACTCCTTTTAGAATTTCAGTTGACTGCTGCTGCCAAGTTCAGGCGGCTGGCAGCTGGCACCATGCAAGGGCGATGGCAGGGTCTGCACTTGTATGGTGCAACTTCCACATGCCAATCACAAAAATACTCAGTGGGGGGTGTCAGCTGGAGCCAGTGAGAAGGTTATTTTTATGTTTAATTTTTTTTTTCTCAAGAGAATGGTCTTGCACAGAGGTAAGACTGACTCACTTTCAACCAGTGATGTCTATTCCATAATTATCCATGGAAACCTGAGTTAACTGGTGCCATATTGCTGATGTATTCCAGTGACATTTTTGCATTCCCTAAAGGTGGCAATCCTGGTGACTGTCAGGGCTGCCACGTATGGGGTACAAGGTGTGTACTACACAATTCTAGGGGCAAGCAACAATGTCAGTGGAGTCCCCTGGTTTTGTCACCTGCACATACAACCTGCTGGGCTCTGATGGTTGACTTCTTAACCACGTGCTGGCATTTCAGCTTTGTTCCATACGTTTGCTCCACCGCCACAACAGCGGGAATCCTGGGTTCTTCTCTGCCTCCACCTCACTGTGAGTCCTCGGGCCACTCATGCCACTCCCTTCTCTGAGTCCCAGTTTCTGTCCTTAAACCTAAAGTGTTTATATAAGGTGACCATTTAGGTCCGATCAACTTCATGTGATTGATTTGCTTTATCCTGGAACTTGACACTGAATGTCTGCTGATTTCTGGTGTTGGATTATGCCTGATGTAGGTTATAGGGCTGTATGGAAATGAGAGCAAGCCAACCAGAAGAATGCCAGGTGATCCTGCTCTGCATTCTCCCCTACCTTCGCCTTTCGTGTTACATGCTGGGGTTCTTTGGAGAAGAGTCCATCTCCTTGAGAAAGAGTCCACTTGGTCCAGTGTAGGTAGGTGCCTCCCTAAGCAGGCTCTTCCATCTGATTGTGAAGACTATCCCCTGAACCGAGAAAGCTCTGGCTGAGGGAGGCATACCTGCAGGAGGCCATGCCTGCTGCCTTACTGCTCTAGTAATTCTGTTAAGGAACCGAGGCAAGTCTGACAGGAAGCGTCCGTGGTGGGTGCATTCGTTTCCTAGGGCTGCCGTAACAAAGCACCTCAGAGTGGGGGGCTTAAAACAATAGAAATCTATTCTTGCACAGTTCTGGAAAATCAAGGTATCAAAATCAAGGTATCAGTGGGGCCATCCCTACTAATATTATTCTAGAGAAGAATCCTCTGAAGGTTCTGGGCAAGAATCCTTCCTTGTTTCTTTCTCACTTCTAGCTGTCAGGAATCCTTAGCTTGTGGATGCGTCTCTTCAATCACTACCTCATCTTCGCATGGACTTCTCACCCGTGTGTCTCTTCATCTCTGTTTTCTCTTCTTATGAGGACTTCCGTCATTGGTGTAGGGCCCACCCTAATCCAGCATGACCTCATCTTAACTAATTACATCGGCAAAGACCCTATTTCTAAATAAGGTCACGTTCTGCAGTCTCAGTGGGCATGAATTCTGAGGGGACATTACTCAACCCCGTCCACTGGGCCATCTGGGCTCCTCGTGCTCAAATCATTGCTGGTGTAATTCTCCTAGAATCTCCCATGGGTGCCACCACAAGCCGGTAGTCTAAAATCCACTTCTTTACTCTGTTTAGAAACTAGAACTGCAGGATGCTTGTTGCCAGTCTCTTGACTTCTCTCTTGTTCTCCAGGACTCATGACAGTCCACCGGAAAGTGTCTGGTCACTCACTGGCAAGTTCTCACAGTGCCCTGAGAACCGGGGCAGGAGGTGGGCCTTGTTTAGACAGACTAGCGCCCGTTGGCATTTTCTTTGACCACCTAGGGCTTCTGTGCATTTATTCATCTAACAGGTACATATGTATTGAGAGCCTTCTGTGTTCCAGGCATGTGCTAGCCCTGGGGATACTGTGTGAACGGAGCTGTGATTTCTATGGTGGTCATAGACTCTAAAGATGTAAACACACAAGTAGGTAATGAAGTGTCGAACAGTGATAAGCCCTGTGAAAGAGGAAGAGGCGTGGGAGGTGGGGGAAGATAGACAGACAGAGAAGGGAGGGAAGCCCCCTCCTTGCCCATGGTTGTTCAATGCCCAGAAGCCTGTTAGAATCTGGACCAGAGGTGTCACTGCAGTGGCCCCCATCTCCAGGCATAGCTGAGGGGCAGTCCAACCTGTACCCATCCTGTGGGGACCCCTGCCTCCCTGACAGCCGGTGAGGGCCTCCTCTCTGTCCCAGATGCCACTGTCATTAACTTGTGTGAGACAGGGTCTATTCTGAACGTGCTTCTGACAATGATAGTTATGTACATGAGGTCTGGTGCTTTCAGACCTTTCCAAGCCCAGGAAGGCAGCATGGTGAGGAGGAAACAGGTTGGCTCCTGGTCACAGCTCAGCATGGGTATGTGACCTTTTACAAGAAATGTGACTTCCCTGACCTTTGGTCTCCCCTCTAGAAATAGTGGGGGATAGTGTTGCCTGTCTCATAGCTTTATAGTGAAGATCCAGGGAAGGAAAACTGTCACGGAACTTAATGCTCACAAATATTAGCTCCACTCCATTCACCTGGAAATAAAGACCCCACAAGACAGGTGCATTTTGTTAACCAGGAATCTTCTGAAGTCTTTTTTTGGAGCACAGTGGGTGCTGAATAAAAGTTTGGAGGTGAATGGGGCATTGTGGCAAAGGACTGCCTGTCTTTGGAGGGCCTCAGCAGCCCCAGGACTCATGTCCCCGGGGGCTGTGAGCCTTCTCCTCCCTTGGGAACCAAACGCCCTCTCCCCACTGCCTCTCTTCCTCGCAGGTCTCCCAAAGGTTGGGAAAGTGCTGCCTGAATGTGTTCGGAGGTGCAGAAGCTGCCCCCGAATGTCTTTGCCTGGTACACGACTCAATCTGTTAGAAATTATGGGGTGGAGGGAACTCCTTTGCAGAGAATAATTGGATTTCCCCCAAACAAACAGAGCTGGTTTAAGTCAGGAACCAGACCTCAGCTGAGTTTTATCTCAGGGCACACCTGCCAGACCCATGTCTTCACATGTTGACACCTGCCCGCTCCTGGGGCGACACTATCGCCATCTGACCCTTCTAAGCACTGGAATGTGGGTTCAGGGTTGGGGAAGGTAAGAACCCTGCTCCTGGCAAATGTTTACACTGTGTCAGGAAAATGCTCCTGAGTTAAATCTGATAAAAGAGGCCCCTGCAGCCTGCTGGCTGCCAGAGAGCGGCCAGGTCCTTGCCATCTTGATTGGCGTGGACGGTGGCAGTGGGCAGGGGTGAATGGGGTGTTGTCAGCTGGCTCTGCCTTTGCCTTCCCCAGCAGCCAGAGTTCCCCTCGGGGTCCGTAGCAGGACTCATCGTTTGGAATCTTAGTTCAAATCCTGCTAGTTTCTTAGCATCTTTGAGTCTTGGTTTCCACATCTGTGAAATAGCAATGATGATACACATGTCACTGGGTGGGTGGTAGGGTTTAATGCGACTCTGATTTCAAAGTCTAGGAAGGTGCCTGCAAGAACAGGTTAGAGGATTACAGGTTTCGACCAGCAGGTTGCCCAGCACCAGCCGCTGTTGCTCACCTGTCCCTGCCTGCTCCTTCCAGAAACCCAACCCCTTACTGGGCGAACCCCAGGCTCAGACAAACACTGTTGGCAGCAGGACCCTACAAGCCACAGATCTGGTTGTTCTTGCCTCTCCGTTAACACCTTCCACCTGTGGTGCCTGGGGGTGAGGTGGATACGGACAGGCCACAGGAGGGAAGCAGCCACACTCCTCACAACAGCTGCCGAGAGAGAGCTCCAGTTCTCGAAGTGTGTCCCATGGCACACGAGTTCCATGCCAGGCTCATGGAATAGTTCTGTGGATGAATGCACTGAAAATCATCTTCAGGGTGGACCTAATGTGTTAACACGTTAAACGCTCTAGGACGCCTTATCGTAAGAAAGCCCTGTTCTCTTCTAGGATGTCCCAGGTGAGTTTGATCACAGAAGTTCCCCACCCCCGCTTTGTTTTTCACATGATACCTGCTAACATAACAGCCACAGATAATGTCTGTCACAAAAGGCACCTTGGAAAACACTGGAGACGTGGATTACAGGTGCTTCCTGAGACATTTGACTAGGGCGTCTCTGAAGCTGCCTCTGGCCCCACTCACCGCTGACACTCACATCTCTGTGACCCCCTCTCCTCGCAGAGACTGCTTCCTCTAGAACCCAGACAGGGCTGAAGGGACCGGAGGGATGGTGCTCGGGGGTGGCTTGGGACAGAGGGGACCAAGCCGACTGGGGAGAGAGTTAAAGCAGGGTGCAGGGCAGGTATGGGAGCTGCTGTGGGGGCACAAGCCACAGCTCCCAGTGAGTGGTAGCTGCTTCCACTCAGGGTGGTGTCTGGGGGCAGAGAGATGAATGTGAGCTGAAGGGGCAGTGTCAGTGTCCGTGGGGGAGGGGTGGTGGTGATGCACAGCAATCCACTCTCGGTCTCGGAGCCGGATTCTGGCCCCTAACCCGCAGACCCTTTTGTCGTTACGTAGTGCTGCGCAGGTAATCGATGTATAACTACAAAGTGTTAGGCAGGCAGAGCCGGAAGCGGCAGGGAAACACTGTCTTGTTCGGCAGAGGCTCCAGTGCTCCCGTAGGGATGGGTCCGTGCATTTCCTAGGAGTTAAGTGGATTTCTGGGCCACATTTGTGGACTTGCAGTCAAGGACTTGCAGGCAACCTTGGCACCCAGCAGTGAGCGACTGTAGCTGAGCAGAAAGCAAACTTCAAAGGAGGACTAATAGCAGGGCTGAGTAGGGGCAGCTGTAAGCAGGGCCCTCTGGCCTGAACCCTGAGGTGGTGCGTGGGGAGGGAGCCTGCCTTTCCTTAGCCCTCCGCATTACTCTTTTCTGCCAAGGGCCTTCCATGGGTCTCTCCCACTTCTCCTAACAGTGACTCTCAAAGGCATTTCCCATCCCTGAGCTGTCCCTCTGGCCTATGGAATTCTGGGAAGGGCAGGCAGGGAGAGCATGATGGAGGCAGTGACTGCATCCATGCCCTGGGGCTATGCAAATGGACTTTAGTGGGGCCCTGTCTTTTTTTTCATTAAATTTATTGGGGTGACAATTGTTAGTAAATTTACATAGATTTCAGGTGTACAATTCTGTATTACATCATCTATAAATCCCATTGTGTGTTCACCACACAGAGTCAGTTATCCTTCCATCACCATATATTTGATCCCCCTTTACCCTCATCTCCCACCCCCCACCCCCTTACACTCTGGTAACCACTAAATTATTGTCTGTGTCTATGAGTTTTTCTTTCTCATTTAGTGGGGCCCTGTCTTGATTCCCGTAGTGATTGGCCCTGGGTGCTGGGTCAGGAAAGCAAAGTCTATGTGGATGGGGTTTGCCTGAAACCCACACAGCAGGTGGGAAGTTCTGCACCTCAGGGCCAGTCCTGCCTGGGGCGTAGGAGGAAGACCCCAATCTGGGGGCAGGAAGAGGTGTGGAAACAGGCGGAACTTCAGGGTGGCTCTCAAACTTGAGAATATACCAGAATCCCTTGGAAGGCTTGTTAAAATACAGATTTCTGAGCCCCAACCCCTAGAGTTTGTGGTTCAATAGGTATGGAGTGAGGCCCCAGAATTTGCATATCTAGCAGGTTCCCAGGTAATGCTGATGCTGTGGGCCCTGGGTCATAGCTGGGCCAGACTAAACTGATACAAGTAGGCAAAGCACAGCGTTTTGACTGGGGGACAAAGCCAGGCACCTGGCACTGTGCTGGGCTTTCAGAGCTGTCTGCCCCGAAGGCCCACTGGATGGGAAGCTGTAGCTCCTGGAAAAATGCTGTTCTGTCCGGAGTGGCTCAGGAATGTGGGTGTGATCTCCAGGACAGGGAGTGGGTACAGACGCCCGGAGATGAGGTGAGAGGCTGGTACTTGGTTATTTAATCAAGGGGGCTCTTGTCTTCCCTGAGAAAAGCTGACTAAATCGTGTGGAAACTAGAATATTGGGTCCAACACTGGCCAAAGGCATTTTCTAAGTCAGGGTGAGGGGACTCAGAAGTGCTCTGTCTCATCTCCCTCCACCTCTGTGGAGGGAGATAAGCCCTGTGCAAAATAAGCCCCTGCCTGTTGAACCCTTACAGGGAGCTAGGTTCCAGGCTGAAACTAAAATGCTTCCTCAAATTGAATCCCAAGTATGAGGCTCTCCGAGGTTAAGTAGCTGGTCCAGGGTCTCACAGGAGGCCGGGCTGGGATTTGAACAGGGTGCTGCCCATACCCTGTTTTCATTCCTTCAACAGCCATTTACTCACTCCTACTCTCCATGGGGCCTGGGATGGAGTGAGCTAGCGCCTGCCCTCGAGAAGCTTCTGGCCTCTCAGAGGTGATGGAAGCGTAAACATAACATGAGCACACATGTCAACTGTTACTGTGATCGTCTGGATGAAGAGTTACAGGGGCCAGAGTGGGGATGACTGGCTCTCTCGGGCTCCTAAGTTCCTTGCCACAGTTTGGCCCTAGCAGGTGAGTGAGGCAGATGGCCACCACTGTCACGTGGTGCCCAGAAACCCCTGACTGGAGGGCAGACGCCCAACTTTCTACCTCTAAGGAGAAGACATGAGCCTCCAGAGGCACCTCTGGCTGTTTTCTCCTTTTTCTTCTTTTCAGTTAATGCATTTGTAAATATGTCATTTTCCTTTTTAGAAATTCTTATTCCAGTCCAGGAAATGAGCATTCATGGCAACTGTATCCACCAGCTTTTCCAAAGCCTTCAGCCTGCTCTGCCCTCACCAGGGGGCTGAGCTGTTTCCCGGTCAAAGCTAATGCACCTTTAATTCTGAGGAAATCTAAAGAGGTGAAGGTTTTGGAAATTTCTGGGCTTTGGAAATCTGTGGGCTCTGTGGCCTCAGGGATGACCTCCGAGCCTGGTGGCTGTAACGGAGGAAGTCAAGCCATGGGGTTCGAAGAGGACAGGCTCAGGCTGTGGTCCTGAAACCAGCCTGCCCCCTTTTCTCCAGAATGGGGTGGGGCACGCTTTGTTCTCTGATGGACCTCTGTTGCATAAGAAAAAAGAATCAAGCTGGCCCACATATAAATAGACAGCAACTTTATTTAGTTTACTTTTCCTCAGAGAGAAATATATAGTACTGAGTTGACCCACTTTAAGTTTGTTTTTCTTCATGTAAATAAAATGAATTCATTATAAAGCATTTGAAAACGATTTGGGGCATATTTCCTTTCAGGCTTTTTTTTTTTTTTTTCCCTTGTATAGAGTTTTGTTTTTATATCTATAGTTGGGTCACCCACTAAAATGTGACTGCTTCAGGGAAAAGTTCCCTCACCCCCAGAAAAGCTTGTATCCCCGTTATACATCCTCACTATACACCGTTCACTTCCTTCATGGTTTTCATTGCAATTAATAACAATTAAGTCTATACTAGGACAGCCATTTGCTTATTCATCTGACTCTTCTAGATCTGTAGTGTTCAAGATGGCCGCCACTAGCCACATGTGCCTATTCAATTTAAATTAAGTGAAATAAAACAAAATTAAATTAAAAATCTAGCTCCTCGGTTGCACTAGCTACGTTTCAGGCACTGCAAAGCCACAGGTGGCTGGTGGCTGCTGTCTCACACAGCACAGGTGGAGAACATTTCTGCTCCAGAAAGTTCTACTGACAGCACTGCCCCAGACTGTTCCCTCCTAGGTACACGGGCCACCCGTGGCCCTTCTCCGTCTTATGCCATCAAGTGCATGCCATCCCATGCACCTGGAATCTGAGACTCTAGTGAAACTTTAGAAATGATTTGTTTCTAAATTATGGCCAATGAGAGAGAGAGAGAGACAGAAGGAGAAGAGGGAATGATAGGCTCTCAGAAGAGCTGTGGGGGGAGGGCGGGTGTGACAAGAGAATGGCTTGGGGATTGTTCAGTTCTGGGCGCCACATGGCACAAGGGTTGGTCAAGGACTCAATCGCAAGGTGCCAAAAATTAATGTGTCTATTTAGCAAGCTGTGAGAACGGGACTGCCTGGAGGTCCCTGTGCCTTCTGAGAGGTCCCAAGCACGTAAGACCTGGGGGAACAGGTACCATCAACCTGCTCATCCAGGAGACTGCAGCCCCAGTTATGGAAACTGTCATGTAGACTTGAGACACTGCACTCGGTGGTCTCACCTGGGCTTTGGCCGCCTGGGCTAGCCCCCTGCCCACGGTCCCTGGACTGAGAGCTGAGCACTCCCTGCTTCTGTGTCTCTCCTATGGGACGCATTGGCTTATAACCCTGTGATGCTGGTTGATTCCCTGCTTCCCAAGGCCGCCACCAGAGTCCTGTCTGGTCAACAAAGCCTGCCTTGGCAGTGGCGTCTGCCACTGCCCTCTGTGCGTCTTGCTCTTCCCTGGCTAACCCAGATCAGGGCTTTCTGAGAAGGCCAGTTAACCAGGACAGGCCCTTAATTTTGTTTCCCTGCCATGCTTCAGGGTAGACTAAGTAAGGAAGGAGGCGAGTCCCCAAGGATATTTGTGTGCACGGAGCTCTCCTGGAGGGTGAGGGCAGGGGAAGGGCAGCACTTAGGGTCCCAGCCCAACCACTAGGTTTAAAGCCAGAACAGTTCAAAAAAGCTAGTCCGCTGGAAACCACCACATGAAATAAATACTGTATGCAATGTGGAGAAGGAACTGGGAATGAAGGGAAAGGGTTGTAGGCCAGAAAAGCTGGCCAGTGGATATCAAGCAGAAAGGCCAGGGCAGGAAGAAGAGTGGAGAAGAACACTCAAGGCCAAGGCTGCCTTTGCCGTGTCAAGCTCTGGCTAAGGACTGGGGTCTCATATTCCATTTAGGTGGAAGTAGCCCCTTCAAGGAGCCCAAGCATGTGTGCTGGAGCAGCCCCGGGTGCAATGTTTGGCACTGATGTAGAGGAAGACGCCTAAGAAGGCGAATCAAGCCATTTTAGGTCGCCTGCAATATCAGCTAGACTTCGGTTCAGCAGTGAGTTGACAGAAAACCCAGTAGAAGAGTGGCTTAAGCAGGATAGAAGTTTGTTTCTCTCTCACATTCAAGAAGTCTGGAGTTAAGCAGCCTGGGGCTGGTCTGCCTATTTCAGCATCAGGGGCCTGGACTCTTCTTAGCTTATTGCTGTCATCGTCAACGTAAGCCTTCCAATTTGTGGTCCAAAATGTCTGCTCTAGCTCCAGCCATTATATGTGCATTCCAGCTAGCAGGAGAAAGGGAGGAGAAAGGCACATCCTTTCCCTTTAAGGACAATTCTTGGAAGTTACACATGTCACGTCCTCCTACAGCCTGTTGTCTAGAATATTGTCACACGGCCACACCTAACTTAAAGGAAGCTGGGAAATGTAGTCTTTTTTCTGGATGTGCCCAGCCATAATTTGGGTGTTGTAACTAACAGTCTCTGCCCCAGCTAATATGAAGTACATTAGTATGAGTGAGAGTATAGATGAAGCATCTATTGTCTACCAGGAAAACATCTATCATGACCAGCCAAATGATTTTGTATTTGTGTTGAATCGTCTGCTCTCAGCATAGAGATCTATTTATTGAATTTGCAGTTACTGCCTCGGATAGGAGACTTTTAGCATGCAAAATAGAGTTTGTTGAGCTAGGAAAAGTGACAAGTTGTGTGTGTGTTAACTTTTGTGTGCCTGACACTTAATGTGATTCAAAACTCCTTTGGATGTTCCAGTCCTTATTTGTTGGAGAGGAGTGATGGTTTTGCCTACAGGGCTAGGAGGCCTTTGCAAGCCCTCTTCCTGATGGTTTCCTGGCCAGGAGGTTCCTGGCCCAGAGGCCCCAGGATGTCTAGATGTCAGAGGGAGCAGAGGCTGCAGAGAGGTTCCTGGGAGCAGCGTAGCAGGGACCCGAGGGCTAGCGGGACAAGTCTGTATTGGATGGATCGGTTTTGCTTTGGCTCTTGGTGCCTTCCCAGTGAGGTGTTGGAGAGGTGCTTCCTCGTGGCCTGGGATGTCAGGGCCTGCCCCCCCCCCCATCCCTGGACTCCTACCTCCTACAGTCCCAGGAGGGGGTGCTACACAGTGCACAGTGAATGAGGGTAAGAACAAGGTTCATCGGAAATGTCAGCTTGTGTTCTCCTTTGCAGCTGAGCTCTTCATACGCATGGGCATTGCAGCCTGTGCTGGCTTTCTTCAGGTAACCACCGACTAGGTGCTCATAGTGTTACACAGAGATTTGTAATGAGGGGGCACATGCAGAGAATCTGGGATGTGAGAAATTGAAACTGTCTGTCCGGGCATCTCTGCCACGGGGCTGGGCTGTTCTGAATCCCCAAGCCCTTCCCACCCAAGGAGCATGGAACTCAGTCAGAATAAGGGCCTGGGGTCCTGGCTCAGTCGCCCTCCTGCTGAGTGAGTATGTGGGGGGGTATTCCCTGCAGAGGGAAGAGCACACACAGCTGCCTGCAAACAGGAGCGAACATGGTGTGTCCCAGGAATGGCAGACAGAGCCTGTGGGACAGGGTGAGAGGCTGGAAGGACTGTGGAGGCCTGGAATGCCATTCCAAGGAATTTTGACTTTCTCTGGTGGGCGGTAGGGAGCCTCCACTGAGCAGATTGTGGACTGGGGAAGGATAGAATCAGATCTATGTCTGTATTGCTCACCCTGGTTGTGGTGTGGAAGATCGACGAGAGGGCAGTGTATGGCTGCAGGTAGACTGGTGAGGACCCTAAAAGTCATGCCAGCAGGGCCTCCAGGGCCAGCTCGGACATGCCAGCCTCTGTTATGTGCAGCAGCTTGTGCTGACTCTCCCTGCCTTTCCACACGGTATCCGTGAGCAGCTTCCCTGCAGCCTGGGATGATAGGCGTTGCCTTCCTTCATTCGTTTGTGGAGGGGGAGGCATGTCTGGCAACTTCACAGGGGCCTGAGCTGTGGGCACTGCTGGAGGCTGGGCCTGGAGGCTGAGCAGCACCCCCTGGGGAGAGCTGCCCCGCATGCCCTGTCCCTTAGGCATCAGTATTTGCAGTGTGCTTGCAGTGCTCTTTCCATCACTTAATGTCTGGGGCCTGGGCCAAGCCTAAAATTGTACCAAGTAGGCCAGGAGCTCCTCCGGGGCTGCCCCGCACCCTTCACTCCAGTGTTCAGGAAAGATCCGTCTCACCTAGAACTAGGAGAGGCTGGAAGACCTGGATCCTGCTCACTGGAAGACAGAGGTCCTCACACATAAGGCCTCATTCCAGCAATCGTGACTGTCGATTATTGTGCATCTACTATGTGTTCGGCACAAGGCTAAATACTTTCTGTACATTGTCTCATTACATGCTCATAACAGCTCTACAATGCAGGTATGATTATTCTCATCTTTCATATTAATCAGTTTAAAAGTAGAGGCCAAGCTACCTATGTGTTTGAAAATGTCTGGAGGCTGTTTGCCTCCCAGAGAGGCATCAGATGAAAATGACAGCAGGCAAAAAAAGACTCCTCGTCCTTCCATCCATCCATCCATCCATCCATCCATCCATCCATCCATCCACTCACCCACCTGTCTGATTTAATTTAAAATTCACCTCCTTTTGCCGGGCCCTCCAGGAATCCACAAGATGGATGGATGAAGAGCTGGGAAGCAATCAGTAACATTCAGGATATCTACTGCAGGAGGTACTATGGGCTTTTTGGGGAACACCTGTTTTGATGTAGCTAGAGGTCAGTGTGTTTGGGGAGGTTGGGCAGTAGGTAACGTCAGGCAGCTTGTCTCGTCCAAAGTTGTGAAGGGCTTTGAAGGCCAAGTCAGTGTTGCGGCTTTATCCAGTGGGTAACGGGAGTCATTTTAGCTTTTAAAGCATCGCAGTGGCAGGATTTGATTTGTGCTCAACAACTATAGAGAAGGGATTGTGCGCGTTGAGATGATGAGCCCTGGAAGATCCTCGTGGGTGTACCGGCAAGAGATGCTGCTACAGGCCCTGGGGCGGTAGGGGTGGGTGGTGCTGTGTAAAACAAAACCCCAGAGCTGAACAGTAAAGTGGTAAAAGATTTTATTCAGGACTATTGCAATAAGGGAAAAGAGACCTCTCTATAGAACGGGGCTCAATTTCAAATACAAGACAAGTGGGAATTTATAGCCAAGGAGCAGGGTGGGGTCAGTGGATGGAAAAGTACTGAGAGGAAACATTAGGGCTAAGGGAGAGTTAAGGCTAAACCAACGGCACAGGACCCTTGCTAAAGGCAGGCCCGATGATCAGACATCATGTGAGAGGTGGTGGGGCATAAGAGACCCAGTCAGATATTGAGGGTGATCGTTAATCGGGGGTAAGCGGCTGGGCTAACCTGGTTTAGTGGGGTTCTTGCCGGAATTGGCCGATGCAGAGGTGAACACCCAAGCCCGAAAGTTGAGGTGTAGTTGGAAAGAGGATTTGGAGGCACCTGAGCAAGGGCTGGTCAGTGACCCTTTTTCAGTTGGGACAGAGAGAAGAGGACAGACCTGGGAGAGAACAAAAAGGCAGGAGAAGCAGGACCTGGTACCTGAGAGAGTGGGCGAGAGGGAGTGGCCATCTGTGTGGCCCCCGGTCCTGGCCGAGTGACAGAGCAGTGGTAGCGCTGGTGCTGACTGAGCCAGTGGGTGTGGCCAGGCCTCTTCCCTGTGCTCCCCATCCGCCAAATATGCTGCAGTCCAGGGGAAGCTAGGCACCGGGCTTTCTTTGGCCTGTACGCCTCCTCAGGGATGTCAAGGCTCAGTGGAAGTCACAGGTAGCCTGGGAGGTGAGCCCACACTGGCGCCCAGCGGAGTGGCTCCGGAGTGGGGCCCGAGCTGCTGGGGCCTTCCCTTCCCCCGCATGTCCTGGCCCCTGGAGCAGTTTGCTTTGTGATTTTCTGGGGTGCTGTGATGTGAATCCCCTCACTGATGCTTTGTGCTGAGGGGCTTGTCATGTAAATATAAAAAGTTCTAGTCTTCTGGGATCTGGGCCTTCCCCTGGGTGCTGCAGCTCTGTAGGCCGCTTAGAGATGCATAATTTCAAATGTCACCCCCCAGGCAGGCCCTCCCCAGCCTTCTGTCCCTTCCCCTGGCTTGGCTGTCCCTGAGTGGGGAACTGACCTTTACACATACACTCTAGCTGCTAAAACTTTTTTTGACTGGAAAATACTTTTCAGCTAAGGCTTTTTAATCCTCTGGTGACTGCCTGGTGTAGGGGCTGGAGGCTGCCTCCCACAAGGTGACTTTTTGGGGAGATGTTCATGAGGAGATGGGCTTTCAAGGAATGTGGCATGGATACACTGTACGCACAGTGACCTGTGCACATGCCACATATCTGGTGACAAGCAGATATCCACATGGTTGCACATGTACACAGTTGGCATTGGCCAGCCCCTGGGTGGGGCTCCGTGGGGCACAGGCTGTTCAGGAGTCCTGGCCGGTCAACACCTCCAGACAGTGTGAGAAGGAGCCCCTCTCCCCCAAGTCCTGACCTCTTAGCAGAATGTCTACATTTCTGTCCTTCCTCTTATCCCTGACTGGTTTTAGTTGTTCTTTTACCACGTGATGGCTCTTTTCCTTTATAAAAGGATGTTCAGAAGAAGTAGAGTGGGGTCTTGGAAACAGCATAAGCCTTGCCGGGATAGACCTGACTTTGAATCTTAACTCTGGGGTGTGCTAGTCATGTGACCTTGGGCAAGTTGCTTTAGCCCTCTGAGCCCCATTTTTATATCTGTGAAATGGGAATGATAGTAATACTTTCTACTTCATCTAGTTAGGTAGCCATAAAAATTATATAGCAGTGAAGTGATTTGATACCTTCTAAATACAATTACAATTCTTTGGATAAGGTTTTGGAAGGCAGAATAGTATAGTAATTGAGAACATTGGCTCGGTAATCAGACAGAACAGGGTTCCTATCCAGGCTTTGAGCTGTGTGATGTAGTGCAAGTGTTTCAGCCTCTCTGAGCCTGTTTCTTCACCTGTAACGTGAGCATAGTAAGTCTTCTCCCATAGCACAAAGTGTGAATGAGGTGGTTGAGAAACAAGAAGATTCCTATTTGGGGGCATGGCCCAGACTTAGCACCCTCGGTGATTCTCATTAGATGGCCCCTAAGTCTGAGACCCATAACCCTAGATTGTTGCTTCCCTGAGTAGGGGAACCACGGCCCTTTGCCGTCCCATTGTGCCCAGTAGCTAGCACAACTGCTGGCACATGCTGAGTGCTCACTAAGATTTGGTCCAATAAACAAATGATTACATGATTTCATGCAGCCAAAGCACATAGTGTAGTACCTGGAACAGGGCAAGGCCTTTGTAGACATCCAAGTTTCATCATTAATAATAGGGAAGGTGCAGCTCACAAACGGACTCAGCACTTGGGGCATGGAGCACATTTGCTGCCGCCTCACATGTACTGAGGTTGGGTCCCCTCAGTTTCCATTACAACGTGCCTGGTTTCACTGAGGTTGACAATTGAGAGCCAGGCCTAATTTGAACCCTGCTGATCAGAGGAGACAGGGCCTCCCACATCCACCTCCATGGATGTTTTGGTGTCCTGGTTGGTCCTTTGCCATCTGCTTCTTGCCTTTGGAGGGGAGGCTGAGCCCGGGGACCTTCTGGCTGATGAGGAAGCACTGTGTTCACCATTGCAGGGCCCAAGGCATCAGTTTTTATTTCGTTTGTAGACAAGTATGACAGAAGACATTTTATTGTTCCAGCTTCCTTTGCTTGGACCTGGAGAGAGGAAAAGTGATTTAGAAAAGGCTTTTCCTGGCTGAGGAGGAGCAGGTGTTCCCAGAAGCCAGCAGAGTCTAGAGCACCAGGGGGAGAAATGAGAACGATGCTGCCCTCACCACCCTGGCACGTCCGAGGCCTGGGTCACATTCCCACACTGCAGGACGCAGGAGTCAGTGACCTCACACTTACAGATGAGCAAGCCTGGGCCCTGGGGAACGACGGTGTTTGTGCCAGGTCAGTGAGTGGCTGGGAAGCAGCTGAGGCTCAGGCCTCCCTGTGCTGACTGCCGACACCAGGCCCTCTCCCAGCGCCACACCGCACTGTCTTCTTCCTGTGTCACACTCCATTCCCCCAGAGTGGGAAAGGCTCCAGGGGTACTTACGAGTGACTGTATCTGCTATGGTCTGAATGTTCGAGTCCCCCAAATTCATATGTTGAAATCCTAATCCCCCCAGATGATGGTGTTAGTATGTGGGGCCTTTTGGAAGTGACTAGGTCATGAGGTGGAGCCCTCGCGAATGGGATTAGTTTCCTTACGATTCCCTAGACGGTGCCCAAGCCCCTTGTACCTGGTGAGGACACAGAAAGGTGTTGGCTGTGAACCAGGAGAAGGCCTTGAGCGGAACGTGACCACACTGGTGTTTTGGTGTCTCACTTCCTGCCTCCAGAACTGTGACAAATCGATTTCTGTTGTTTATAAGCCACCCAGTTAGTGATATTTTGTCATAGCAGCCCCAAAAGACCAAGACAGTAGCAGAGAAGAGATATCTCCAACCTGAAACTAAGGGCATGGCCAACTCCTGACTGTAGAGGTCCCAGAGGCCCCAGTAAGTCCCCTTTGTGTGGCACCATGCCCCCCATCATTTCAGCCAGCCAGGCGAGTGGGCACCGGACAGGGGGCTCAGGTCACCCAATTAGAAGATGCCTGTTGTGAGGATACAGCGATGATGGTGGGCACCCATGCCACAAATTCTATTTGCCCTCGGACCCCTTTAGCAGGTTTTGCACCTGACCCACACTTGTCACAGATCAGCAAGGCTAGAATTAACTCCCTGAAATGGAGGCTCTAGAAACATTCAAGACATGGTAGCCCTTTGGGCAGAGCTCATTGTTCTGTAAATGGCAGAGGCAGAAAGACCTGGAAAGCTGGTGCCTCCTTAATAATATTATAGTAACTAACATGGATGGAGCATTTGCCACGTACCAGGTACTTCGCCCTTCCCAAGTACTTTCTGTACACCAACACATTTAATACAACCACGTAGGAGGAAGGCCAGATTACTTACTCTCCCTCCATATTACAGGTGGGAAAGTAGATGCTCAGAGAGGTGAAGAGAGGGGACCAAGGTCACACAGCTAGAAAGCGGTAGTAATAGAACTTGAACCCAAGTGGCTTCACTCTTAACCTCTTTACATTCTCTTCTCAATACTTCAGCCCTTCCTCTTTGAGCTTGGCTTGATGGCGTTCTGGAACTGGGGTGTGGTAGGAGTTATTCCTTGGCATGTGAAAAGTGAGTAGCATGTGTTGATTTCCTCATTCATGCACTCCTGCATTCATTCGCTGAAGAATTGTTAAGTGTGCACCAGCTCTGTGCTCTTTGCTGGGATGGCTAGGGTGGGATCCCTGCCCACAGGGATCGATCCGAAGGAGGAGAGCTAAGGGGAGGAAGCGCAGGTTGCTATGGTAGCAGGCGTCCCTGGCTCGATCTATCTGGTAGGGTGGAGAGGGTGAGGGAAGGCCCTGATAGGAGAGGGGATTTGAGCTAGATGAGCTGTTCCCACAGTGATGGGGTGGGGGTGGGTGCCAACTCAGGAAGGGCCTTCTGTGTCAGGCTAATGGATTAACACTGGATCCTGCAAACCTTGGAGATAAGGGGAAGAATTTTAAGTAGCGAGTGACATGATGAGCTCTAGGGTTTACAAAGACCACTCTAGTGGAGGATGGCTTGGAGAGGATAAGACTAAAGGCCAGAGCCCGCCTGAGAGAGGACTGGAAGAGTGTAGGAGAGAATGGCTGGCTACAAGTGGGAACTAGTGCAATAATGGTGGCAGTGCAGGTGGAGTTCCAGGAAGGTTTGGTGACTAATTAGGTATGGGAAGGTGAGAGATGGAGGAGTTGGGGATGATTCTGAGTCTGAAGCACGCGTGGAAATGCAGGCAATTATTCAAGTGGAGGCAGGCTGCCCATTGGGGGAGGGATCTTGTAGGTGCCAAGCGTGACATGAGAAACAGGCAGCCACAGTGTCACCTCATTAATCTTAGCCAGTGAGGAACAGCGTGGTCTTAGGACTGACGTGGGCAGCTGAGGAAGCCTGTAGTTTGCCCCTGTTTTATCAGGACCGTCTCTATGCGATCACATTTCTGTTTCCCAAAGTGACCACCACTGTTGAAAAGAGCATTGTAACAGTGCTCTAAACTACCTTTTAGCAAATCAGATGCATTTTATAGGATTTTTCTAGACTGGGAGGATTTTCCAACCCATTTGCCCTTCTGACAATTCAGAGGCTGACCAGATTGCACTGCCACCATTAGCCTTTCTGCCGATTACACTTTTCTATTTGGGCCATCGAAGACCTGCTTTTTGACATGTTTCTGCAGAGTTGATGTGTCTTCATGATCAGAGAGTCACATAGAGGTGCTGTCAGATCTCTCAGAGCTTGTTGAAGGCACCTCTTTGAAGTGTGGTCTCCTTAGAAGTGGCAAGAAAGTCATACACCTTCATGTTGAAGTCGCAGAGCAGACTAAGGGAGGCCTGCAGAAGCAAGATCACGAGTCAGTTTGCAGGGCCCACGGGTGCTCGGATTGTGGGAATCACTCAGTGCAGTCTCAGAACTGCTCATGTGATTGCCATGGTTCCAAGCTTTGTAACGAAACTTGGTAATCCAGGAGGGGGTGGCAGACTCCAACAGCAATCCGTCACTGAGCTCTGGGAACATGTCAGCACTCATACAGTGCATGTGGGCAACACAAGCCCAAACCTCCTCGGCGCTCTGGGCACACCATTGTCCTAGCACAGGGATGCAGGAGTCGCAAGTTTCCATAGCAACGAGGCAGAGAAACAATTATCCTACACTTTCTGAGGACCTTCTCCAAGGTTACAAGCATGCTGTCTAAGCCCTGGAGAAGAGGACAGAAATGACTATCTCTGTCTTTGAAATACTGACAAGGAGGTGAGAAAGAGTTTTCGCAACCAAAAAATATTTTTAGAATAATCTAGTCTAACTCTTTTCAGTTTTCAGAGAAGGACACCGAGACCCAGAGAGGTTAAATTCCTTCATCCAAGATTGCCCAGCTTGGGGGGAGCCACCTGCAAGTGCCATCCTGGCTTTCTCGTCCCCAGCCCACTGCCCTTTTCCACTTTCCTTGGGGTTGGTACTGGGAATATAGGTGCTCCTTGCCTCTGCCAGGTCCTGTGTCTCAAAGCCATATATCACGTTTGTGCAAAGCGCATTCCACTCTGCCGTTGACTTCCCTTATAGTCTAAGAGACTCTTCTTTATTTCTGATTGATCTTTTGGCAGCACCTTGCAACATTTTGGTGCTAAGGTTTTATATTGCTCTGCTTCCTAAGACCCCCAGGCATTGCTTTTCTTCCAGGCTTTGGGCGAAGTCTTCAGTGATCAGTAAATACACTTAAGTAGTTGAGATGGACCCATTGGTAGGGGTCCAGGGGGACCTCGCACCTTCTGCAGCCTTCCCTGCTGCCAGCTTCCCTCTGTGATCCCAGCAATCCCATGTTGTAGCTGCCTGGTGCTTTCACTGCTGAAGCTCTGTCTTTCAGGGGCCTTCTGGGGTGAGGCTTCTCTTTGGCTGAGGCCGTATCTCCATCTGTTTTGCCTGTGGATTTGCCTGCAGGAGGCTGTGAGCAATGAGAATGTGTCAGGACAGCTCTCTGGAGGAGTAGCCAGGCTGAGAGACAGCTCCCTCAGGAGGGGCCTCTGGGCTTGGCTGCAGGTCTGTGCTGCATGGGACATCCCAGAAGGAGGGGCCTGAGATCTCTCCCTGGGAAGCTTGTCCACAGGACAAAAATGAAGGGTGGAGTAGGGAGGAGAGGAGCACAGCACCAGTGCTGCTTAGCCCCATTCCCAGGCAACAGAAGCACGGGGGTTGGAAGGGGGCTTTGATCAATCTTGAGCCCTTGAGAGGAAGCCTTAGGTGTCAGGTCTGAGGGCAGAACCACACACTCCAGCACTGGGCCTCATGCGGATCAGGTGTGCAGCTCTCATTTGTTGAATGACTGAGTTCCTTCACTTGGTTATGTTCTGAGTGCCTGCTCCCTGGAAGGCGCTCTTCTAGCCAGTGGATATAGCAGAGAACAAGACAGTTAAAGCTTTGCTCTTGGGAAGCCTACATCCTGGGGCTGAGTGAACAGGCAGGCCCAGGGCCCCCAGAGTTCTGGGGTTGGGGGTTGGGGGGCTGTGGGGTATGTCTGCTAGTGAAGGAGCCCCCCATCGTTTACTGGAACCTCTGACCTGGGGGCTGGGGTGGGAGACCTGGCAGTGCTGTCCAATGGGAACGATACCAGGAACTTAGAGACGGCAACAGCAGGAATAAGGACGGGAGATCTGCGATCTGTGGGAGCGGCCAGGAACCTTCCACATACATGGCGCCTCCCGTAATCCTGCAGAGACCCTGTCTCTCGTAGCTCCACGTATAGATTCGCTCAGGGGCAGGTGACGGAAGTGAGGATTCCCCCTCAGGTCAGGTCAGTTGGATATTATTCCACCAAGAAGGGGAGCTGCGTGAGGTCCTGAGGGGGGCCTTCAGTTTCCAGCCCTCCTGTTGTTTCCAGCAAGAATGTGTTCGCTTCAGTTGCTAGTACTGGCAGGTGCTGGTGACAGCCTGGCTCTCCCACCCTGCAGGCTCAGGCCTAACAAAGCCAGTGTCCGCTCAGCAAGTTGTTGTCAGAAAAGGAGGATGGGTGCCCCAGGGGTATCAGCTGAAATGGAAGCTTAATAATAAAAGCTTTCATTTACTGCACCCCAGGCACCTTATATACGTTACCTTGCTGAACTTGATGCAACAACTCAGTGACGTCGGTACTCTTAAAATGTCTTTATTTGACCGAGAAGGACTAGACTGGTGAGCACCGTTCCCAAGGTCACACAGCTAACAGGTACCCGAAGAGCAGCTCCACCCCTGCTGCTGCTGTGGAAAGGACCCCAGGTCTTCGTCACCTGGTGGCCTTCCCAGCCCCAAGGGACGATGGCAGTGGGGTGGGCTGCTTGCTGCACTGACCTTGGGCTCAGAGCCAGAGTGGTCAAGGTGACACACCAGGTTTGAATTCCATCCTCACTGCTTGCTTTTCTTTCAGCCCTGAGCTAGTCACCGGACTCCGCTGGCCTTAATGTCATCGTCAGCAAAACAAGGTTGACCGTAACAACAGCACAAGGCTGTAGTGAGAATGAACATAAATGAGATTGGCAAAGCCCTCGCCAGTTCTGGCATCTAGTAAATGCTCAATAATCGGTAGCCATCCTGGTGGTTATTATATTATTAGTATCAGATTAAATTTGGTCATGGGGCTGGGGCTGGGGTGGAACTCACGGTTTGTTCCTGTGGTCGAGTTATATTCCCCAAGAGTGCACAGAGTCAGGAGACTCATGGCAAATAGAGCCGTCAGGGTTTATAGCAGACAGTCCCAAGTTCCTGTCATCAGATCATCCAGGAGCCTGTTAAAGGTTCAGGTTTGGAACCTCCAATCCGCTCCTCCCTCCCCAGAGATTTCAATTCATGGTCTGGAGGGAGGTCCTAACTCTGCACCTTTAATAAGATCCTGAGGGGGTTCTGTAGCGGGAAGTGCAAGGATGAGGTTTTGGGCATCACTGCTTTCTAAGCCTTTTCCTCCAGCTCCAGCCAGCCTGGTGGCTGGCTCTCCTCCACGGCTGCCATGGCCAGGCTATTTTTGTCTAATCACTGGGCGCTGTCACCTCACATCGGGCTCGTTTTCCCTGGGCAGCCCTGGAGACACGTGGACAAATCCTTTCTCCTCACTCCCTGTCGAGACACCATGCAGCCCTACAGATTCTTTTCTCCTTATAAAACACCTGTCTCTACCCGGCCATGTTTTCTAAACTCTCCCCTCAGAAATATGGTTAGATAAGTGATCCTTTTTTTCTGATTTAGGAATCCATCTTAAAAGTGTTACAAAGGTACAACAGTGTTTGCCTTTATTTGTGTGTTGAACAGATCCCTGCAAACGCAGAGTAGGTTAGCATAGCGGTTGTACATACAGACTGTGTTCTGGACTGCTTAGGTTTGAATTACAGCTCTGTTCTGCCCCTTATTAGCTGTGTGACCTCGGGCAAGTTATATAATCTCTCTGTGCCTCCATTTCCTCACCTTTGTAACAGGACTAATAGCAGCACCTATCCCATTGAGTTGTTATGAGGATTGGCTGAGTTAATATTGATAAAGCACTTACAGACGATAGAGAGCAAAATGTAACGCACAAGACAGCCTGGACGAATCCAGGGAGCATGGCCATCACATACATTCGAGCAAATTAAAACAGAAACTAGATAATGGTACAGACTGGCTTTGGTCAAACCCCGTACTCTCCTGACATGCAATTCTGCCTTGAAGCACCAATTTGCGACATTCCTGTCGTTTTTCCAAAGCAGGAACGAACAGGCCATGACAGTGGTGGAAGAAGCCATATCTGTGATCACCACACGTGAAGCGGAATGTCATTTTGTTTAAAGCCCATTAGCAAATTCTATACGGACTTCTCTTTGCAGAACCACTCCAGCTGTGATCTAAGTGGCATGCAGGGACCAGGGGACTTGTTTCTTTCTCCCAGTTTTCCTTTCCAGGATGGGGAGATGCTGAAGGCCTTGCTTTCTTCGACTACAGAGCTATAGAGGGAGAATCTGATGTGATGAAGGGAGGAATTAGCAGAGGCCAAGACAGCAGGGTCTGTCAGACCTTTCTGATGATGACAGACGGGAAGGAACCCTCCCCCGTTACCGCCCTGCCTAACAGGTCAGTGCTTGCCTTGCCTCCTTGGGTGGCAGGATAGTGATGTGCTTTGCGATTGGGCCTTGGCCTGGCCTGGTACCTGTTGGCTGTGATCTTGGGAACTTTGCTAACTAGTGTAAAATAAAGATAATAATAGTACCTACGTCACTGAGTTGTTCCCTCAAGTTCAGCAGGGTAATGTATATAAGGCACTTGGAACTCAATAAATGAAAGCTTTCCTTATTATTATTGCTGTGTCTTTTCCATGTGACCAATCTACCATGTTTCCCTGAAAATAAGACCTAACCGGAAAATAAGCCCTAGCATGATTTTTCAGGATGACATCCCCTGAACATACACTGTAATACGTCTTTTGGAGCAAAAATTAATATAAGACCCAGTCTTATTTTCGGGGAAACATGGTAGTCTAACATTTGGATAGTTCAGGTGGTTCCCTGTATAGGCTCCTTGAAACAGCTGGAGAGAGAACATGGATCAAAAGACAGTGTGCGTGGGCCCAACCCATGAATTATTGTATGTGTGTTTGGACAGGAAATGGGTGGGGGACTTGGAACTCCTGTGTAGGGACCATGCTTCGCATGGTAAAGGACCTCCTTACGGTTCCATGTGACTCCTCTGGGTGCTCTAGAAGCAGGCACGGAAGGGAGGGAACGGGTAGGAAAACACGTCTGTGCAAGTAGGCCCCGGGGATCAGGGCACAGCAGGGCATGGCAGACGGTCCCCAGGGTAGAAACAGAGGAAGGATGGGGACCTGTCAGGAAATGCAGTTGCTGCACAGGCTGGGTGGCCCTGGGTCACTGAGACGGCAAAGAAGGTCTGGAACATATCTGCCAGCAGGCAGCACCTGTGCTTGGCAAGGAGCGGGCAGGCAGGCCTCCCAGGGCAGGCTGTGGGAGCTCAGAAGGCCGGGCCCAGCTCGGCCAGCCTTTGGGCTGGTTTGCGGGAAGGAGTGGCATGAGCTCCAGGCCCAGAGCCCATGGGAATGGGGAAGTCAACCCTAGGGTACTGGAACTTGGCCCCAAAGGACAACAGTGACAGTACCGAAAAAATGACACAGGAGATTGTACCTAGAGCTTTACTATGTGCCAAAAATCACATTATTTCAAACAATTTTCCCAGCAACCCAATGAAGAAAGTATTATCACTGTATTGCTGATGAATACACGCAGGCTCATTTACATTGACTGACTTGCCCAGAGCTGCTCAGCGCAGAACCAGGAATTGCCAGGCCTGCTCGCTCAACACTCATGTTCTTGTCCAGGTACTGGAGTACGTAGGTCTCCGGGTACTGGAGCACGTAGGTCTCCAGGTACTGGAGCACATAGGTCTCCAGGTACTGGAGCACTTAGGTCTCCAGGTACTGGAGCACGTAGGTCTCCAGGTACTGGAGTACGTAGGTCTCCAACTGGCTAGGATCCAGCATCTGCCTCACCAACAACTTTTCACACTCATTCTTTTGTGTTATATGCAAAGCACCAACTGCACTTTTGGCCGTGAGCCATGTAGGTTCTTCATGGGACTTTGGAAAGGACCTGATGGAGTTCATCCTTCAATCTCCTCAATTTAAAGAGAAGGAAATGGAGGTTCAAAAAGGTTAACAGCCTTGCCTGGGGTCACTCAGACAATATCAGAGCCAGGCCCTGAACCATGTCTGCCGTCTTCTTGCCCCCCATTGTCTCCACTGCATAGACTGGTTCCCTCCGCGTGCTGGAAAAGATATAGGCAGACTCGTTACGTGCCACGCGACACAAGGAACGGCGTCAGACATTAAAGGCCACCGGCATATCTCACAGGACAGCTGGCAGGAGTAATTTGTGTCTGCAGTTGCATTTGTAAACACAGCGTGAAGAACACATCAAGAGTCTGGCAAAGATTGCACAGGTTCTATTTGTCTGCTAATTAAAACAAGGGAAATGCCAGTGGAAAAGAAGATGGATTAGGGAAAAGATGGAAGTTTTAAAATCATGCAGACGGCAGGAGGGGTGGCTATCCCATGTCTTGGTGGGGGTTGACCTGCATTTCTGGGAAGGTGTGTTGGTGGCTTTGCCTCAGCCACCACCTTCTCATCTGTCTGGCTGACTGGCTAAGCATCTTGAGGACAACACTGTGTCATATTTACCCATAGTCACAGGGGCTGGCATGGAGCAGGCTTTCAGCAAATGTTTGTTGGATGATTGACTGAATGGAAACCATTACTCAAGGTAAGGGTGAGACCAGATGGCTGCTCGGTCAGTAGCTGTCCCTTCCTTTCACATTGTACCTACCGTGGTCTCCAGGGCCTCCAGGTCTGGTCCGCGGAGGGCTCGGGGACCTTCCATGGTCATCCTCTGCTGCTTTGAACGTTCGCCTCAGGAGCCATCAGCCTGGTGATAACGATAGTGGAGTATGTTAGTTCTTGACCAGTGTGGGCAAGGACCTGGCCCAGATGGTCAGGCTCAAAGGCCTCGATGCCAGGGACAGGTTGTTCCAGTTCAAGTCTTGGTTTCATCCCTTTCCAGCTGAGTGACCTTGGGCAAGCTGCTGGACCTCTCGAGGTCTCCTTTTCCTTATCTGTAAGAGTGGGGTGATTACATGGGGAAGGCTAAAGACTGAATGAGACAACATACAGACAGCTCTGGCTCCTCAAGGGCTCAATCCATGTTAGGTCTTTGTTCTGTCATTTCCTGAGGGGCTGGGGCATGACTGGTCCCTTCCTACTCCCTCTGCCAGGTGGGCGGTGAGCGAGCCCTGGCTGTGTGCCCACGTTGCCTTTGTTTAGGAGTGCAAAGGAAAGCAGGAGATAATGAGGCAGTGAGAGGAGTCTATTAGAAATGGTGCTGGGAGAAACCGTTGGATATACAGTTGTGCGTCTGGACAAGCCCACGATTGGATAACGTTTCCATTCTGTTTCTTTCATCCGTAACTTAGTTATTGAAAGTGCAGGAAAAAAGCAGACAACACTGTTCCGACTGTACAAATGAGGTTTAGTAATCTCTGTTGTGGAGAGTAGGCAGTGTGGAGAAATCTGGGTGCCTGCAGTGAGTCCTGACTCAGTGCCGGAGGGTTCGGCTCTGCCAATCTTGAGATGTTTCTTGTGTCTGTCTCGGAGTGACTCAGCTCACTCCTGGTGGCCCTCAGAGAGACCTGTGTGCCTCAGCGCTGAGGATACAGAGCATTGACTGGGCATTTGAATGGGCTTGGAGGGCATTGGCATCACTGGGCATGGCAAAGATGGCAGGGTTTAGAAGAGGGAGCACCTGACTGTGAGTCCCGCTCCATGACTTGCCAGCTGTGTGACTGCTTACTCCTATGTCCACTGTAGGTAATGATACGTGACGAGTAGGTTGCTGTGAGGATAGAGCTTGTTCCTGGGGGCAGCTCCATAGAAGTTCTTGACAGCTTTTGGTGAGATAGGGATTTCTGCAGCCAGACAGTTGCAATATTTTCAGGGGTCTGGAGATTACCTAAGAGCTAGGTATCGGCAGGCACAGACAGGGAACGAGGGGAACATGCTGGTCACTGGCATGAGGCGGTGTGTGCAGTCCCAGCTTTGGCCCCTGAACAGACCTCAAACTTTGAGTCATCTGACCCTCCAAAGGATGAGTCTAGTTGTTGTTATTACGATTATTAAACACCCGGTTGCGATCCACTTCAGTCTCCATCAGTGGTACAGACGACCTGCAAATGATCTGCTGTTGGGTTCCTACGCCAGCCTTGCCCAGAGTAGCCTGAGGGAGGTGTTAGCAGTTCAGCCCTTCCGCTGCTCTGATTCTCAACCACGCATCGGGCCAGCAGAAAGTCCTGCTCCAGCAACTTGACAACATCCCTGGCTCTGACCGAGGTGGGGCCAACCTCAAAGCAGCTCCTTGGGAAGCCCTCCGTGTTTTTGTAAGACTGCAGCTACAGGCACCATCCATTGTGTCGTGGGAGATGATCTGAGCTCAGGCCTTGAGCAAGTGTGGCTCTTTGTACTGGTGAGATTATGTTTGGATTTAAGCATGCCCTTGGATTTCCTTCTAAGCTTCAGTTCAGTTTCGTAAACACTGAGTGAGCATCTGCCCTGTGGTTATAATTGTGTTCCTGGTGGGGGAGCAAAGATCCAGGACAGTGGACTGGGAAGGGCTAGGACCCCACCCCACTCACGAGTGAGGGCCTCTCCACGGCTCATCAGATATGTGCCTTTGGAATCGTCACCCAAAAGCCTCTGAGCCCTGGTTTCCCTCTTGTGAAATGAGACTGATTATCTACATGGTTTTTGGAATAGAGAAAATGCTCCGTCACAGATATTCAATAAGTGCTAGCCACCTTTTTCTTCTGCTCCTCTCGCCTTTCCCTTCCATTCCTCCTCCTTGTTTTCTTCCTCTGCTTCCTTCTTTCTTTGCCTTCAAAGAGTTTGCCGTTGAGTTGTGGGGCAGGCAGAGACCGAGTCTAAACATTTCAAATGGCATCGGGATGGAAGTAAGTACAGTGGACTCTGAAAAGCAGAGCTGGGCGCCCAAAGATGGCTCCCTGCTGTCAGCCTTGGACGTGTAGGGAAAAACTGTGCCATGTGCTTGTGTCAGGAGGCACACACAGAGCTGAGTGTGTTTATGGCCTGCCTGTATCTACACTCACACATGCATGTGCACACACACACACACACACACACACACACAGTTACACTTGTCAGAGGGGACCTGGTATGAAGCAGGACTTACCCCAGTGGTTCCCATGAAGAGACCTTAATGAAGAGATAAGGTCGGAGTTAAGGGTGCAGGTAAGGCGTGCGGAGGTGCCCAGAGACTCAAAATGGGAGGAGGTTCTGCCACACCTGAGGGGACAAGGGGAGAAACAGTATTACCAGGGTAGGAAAGACGCTGAACCTTGGAAGTGACGCTGCCTGGAGGGAGTTACAGTCACGGGGAAACACGGCTGCTACCAGGCATGGGGCCCCGAAGTGTTGCAGGAGGGGCAGACGTTTCCTGACCACTCTCCTCTCTGATCTGCTGATGCCTCCCGTGGGCTGAGCCCTGCCGAGGGGCTTGGATGGGCAAGAGCCTCCTTCCTGGGCGCAGAGCCTGGCAGAGCAGGGTGGAGAGCGGAATCTTGGGAGGGCGTTCACGTGGAGAATCAGTGGCAGGGATCTGAATGCACTCTGTGTACTCATCCAGGCAGGCCCAGGCTGGCCGGAGGAGCTGCTTCCTGCAGGCCGGCGGGTTGGGAGGCTGGCACGTGGTCAGGGCAGGGGTGGAGCAGGCGGATGATTTCCAGGCCCCTCCCGCCTGTCCACAATGCTGGGCAGGGCTCTCAGAGCCCTCAGACGGGCTTGCTGCAGGGTGTTTTCTCCACGCCCATACACTGTGATGCCACAGTTGGTGATGAGAAACCACGATTGGCTTCCAGCCTCCCTGGTCTTTGCAGAAAGCAGCTATAAGTTACATATATTCAAGACAAATCCATGCGTAGTGGGTTTCTCTTTCTGCCCCAGTGCTGTGCTCAGCAGGTGTATGAGGTACCGTGAAGGCCCCAGACAGGGCCCGTGGCTGGCCAGAGGCATATCCTCAGAGTGGACACGAGCATCCCAGTGCTGTCCTCGTGTGGCCTGTCCCTGCCCTCACCCCCTCAAGGCCCCAGACGCGCTCTTGGGCTCTCTCCCTGGGCTTCACCTCCCAACACCAGTAGTGTCAGCGGGGCTTTGCCAGGAACCGGGGCTGGCGGCTCTGGGCTGAGCTTCCAGCCAGCACCGGACGGACAGCGGCTCCGCGGTGTTGGTGGGCAAGAGCTCTCGTGCTCTCCGCCGGCCGTCACAGCTGACCAGAGCGACCTAGGATGTGATCACTGAGGGACCCTGCAGATAGTTTAGTTCAGGTGGTGGGCAAAACAGAATAGTGGTTGGTTGGGAGCTCGGTTTCAAATCCCAGCTCTGTGTGGTCTGGAGGTCTCCACGTCTACAAGGTCTGTCTCCCCTTTTTCCAGTTAGGATGCCTGCGGAACACCTGTTTTGAGCAGGTTAGCTTCCAGAAGGGTTAACTGCAAAATGCACCTAGAATATAACAAAGCTAATAAGCCCTTTTCAAATGAAAATTGCCCATTTTCCTGCTGAGTATGTCTGCCCAGAGTGGGGTTGGATTGGGTTCAGGTGACATGGCCCTGATGTTGCTGAGAGCCCACGCCTTGCAGGACTTCTCTGTAGGCAGAGACAGGCCCTGGCAGCAGCCCAGGGAGGGCTGCCTTCCTGCTTCCTGTGGACGGAGGGCGTCTGGCCACTTCATTTGAAAACTGCCTTAAGTTACTGAGTGTATGTTAAAGATGGCAGTGAGCTAGTTCCCTTCCCTGCCCATTTTAGGCCTGGAATTTGCTCTCTCTGGTCTTCTCTCTGGCGGCCCTGGCCTTGCTGTGAGCGGCATTGCAAGTCCGGGCGTGTGAATGAGTCTGTGTGGGTGAGAAGGGAGGGAGGACCTGGCTTACCTGCTCTAGAGAATGACAAAGGCCTTGGCTCCGAGACAAGCTGCTCACGTCAGATTTAGGTACATCTGTGGTACCTGAGCCATCTCCCAGCTGCCCTTCCCCAGAGTCTTGCCGTGCCAAGGACTGGACTCAGAAAAACTTCTGGAAGGTAGGGATGTTTCTGTAGAAGAATCCATGTGGGTTATGAAAACCAAAGAGCTCACACACATACACATTCATACATAGGCACACACCCATATGCAGTTACACACACAATTAACCACATAGGAAACACTCTCACATATACATATACATAGACACACACACACACACAGTATCTCTCTCTCTCTCTCTCTCTCTCTCTCACACACACACACACACACACACACACACACACACACACACATATTTGGCCAGAACAAGTAAACCTGGTAGAGGAGATAGCTGCCCATATCTGCAGCACCAAGCTAAATCCCCTTCTGGAGGACTTAGATTTATTTGCTCAGCGCAAAGCTGGTGATTCTGTGCCCTACGTACCCAGCCAGTTCTGAGATAGGAAGCATACATCCTAGAGCCAGGTGCCCCCGGGGTCACAGAGATACCCAGAGCAAGGGCAGGGCTGGCTCCTTCTAGAGCAGCAAGCTCCCCGAGGACGCCCAGGCTGGCGTGACTTACTGGTGCATGGGTTGGATGCGTCTTCCACACGTCAAATCACGCCCCTCGTCCAATCAAGTCCATGCCCACTGCTCACCTCCCCCGAAGGGCCAGCACCTGTGGACACTGACACTGGACTACACATGCTGGGGTTTGCATAATATGATCAAACTATCCTCTCTCCACTGTGGCAGTTCTTCTGTTCTTAGAGGAGGTGCTTAGCCAGGCAGGCAGTGTCTGGGTGCGGAGAACACAGACTCTTCAGTAAGATGGAATCACATCTGCATCTGGGCTAGCTGTGTGACCTGGATCATAGCCCCGAGCCTCAGTTTTCTTGTCTGGAAAGTAAGGATATGCTTGCCGATCTTTGAGGCCTGTTGTGAGGTACAAACAGATAAGTTATGTAAGCTACCAGCAATGTAACTGGCATACAATAGGTGCTCAATAAATGGGGAGCTTCCTTCTCCTATCTTTTACATTCTCCTGACTGAGAATTCAACTTACATGACCTTACATGACTTACATGACTTACATGACCTGACCTTCAACTTACATGAGAGAACCAGACCCATTCAGACGCAGGTGACTCTCCATGCCAGCTTGCTGGATCTGACAGCTCTAATGATGAGATGAAAGGATTCTGGCCTGTTCCTTCTTGACCGGGTGTATTAGGGTCTCCACAGAAGCAGAACTAACAGGATACATGTATTGGGTTGGTGCAAAAGTAACTGCGGTGTTTACAATTATTTTTAACCTTTTAAACCACAATTACTTTTGCACCAACCTAATATATGTATACACACATATGTTCACACACACACACACACACACACACACACACAGAAAGAAATTTATTACAAGGAATTGGCCCCATGATTATGGAGGCTGAGAAATTCCAATGTCTGCAATCAGCAAACTAGAGACCCAGGAGGGCCGATGGTGTATTCGTAGTCTGAAAGCCAACAGGCTTGAGACCCAAGAAGAGGCAGTGTTTCAGGTCCAGTCCAAAGGCGGAAAAGACTGATGTCCCAGCTGAGGAGTCAGGCAAGAGGAGCTCCCTATGACTTGCAGGAGGGTCAGTCTTTTTGTTGTGTTCAGGCTTCCAGCTGATGGGATGAGGGCCACACACATTAGGGAGGGCCATCTGCTTTACTTAGTCTACTAACTCACATGTTCTCCTCTCCAGAAACACCCTCATAGACACACCCAGAATAATGTTTTACCAAGTATCTGGGCACTGCATGGCCAAGTCAAGTTGACACAAAATTCACCATCACAACTAGTACAACTAGTATTTGGTGACCTCCTGCATCAGTGGGTGTCCTGGTGCAGGTGCCCTCTGGAGCGGCAGAAGAGCACAGTTTGGGCAGGCCCATCAGCCGTCCAGCCATCTTGGCCAACAAAGAGTCTTGGCCAAGACCCACACCAGCCCCTATGGACCTCTCTTGATGGCAGAAACATCAAAGCTTTGCCCATCAACTTGTTTGAAATGACTGTCATTATCGTCCACGTTACCTTTGAAACCCCCACATCCTTTCCTCCCCAACATCCTGTTTGCATTCAAGTCCTGCCAGTCCCTTCCTCTTTAATGTTTCCTTCTCAGACCCATTGCTCTTTTCTACCCACTGCCATCACCCAGGTCCCAGCTACCGTCACGTCTTGCCACTTTCCTGCATCTTCCTCCCCAGTGGTTTTCTTGTCCTCAGTCTTGCTCCACAAAGCCTGTCATCCCACACTCTTGCTCTAAAATAAGAGACCCAACTACATCATTCCCTGATTCATTCCCTTATCAGTTTCTCACTGACTCGTAGTTTGCAAGCTGATGCCATGAGGGCCAAATGCAGCTCACACTTAAAAAAAGAAGGATGCCTTTACATCTGAGGGTGTGAGCCTTCCAGTTTGCCACAGTCCTCACCGCTCCTTCCTTCCTCTTCACACCAGCCACATCCCCCCTTTGTTTTCTTGTCTAGTCTCTGACGTCAGAGGCCAAACTCTTCAGCATAACATTTGAGTCTCTTAACAATTTGACTTTGGCTGACCTTCTCAGATTGATTTTGAGGCAATTCTACCTAAGAACCAGGTGTACTAGCCGTTGTGGTCTGCACCTTCGCCCCGACACACAGTACTCGTCCTCATTTCCATGCCGTTATCTGTGCCGTTCAGTTTGCTTGGATGGCCTTCCTCTCCTTGAACTAGTTCCTAATTATCCCATAAGACTCTATTCATATGCCACCGACTCTCTACAGTCTATCTGTGACAGCCTCTAAGTCTCAGTCTCCTCCTCCGCAACATGGAATACTCCTAAGACCTGCCTCGTAGGGTTGTCATGAGCATTAAATGAGAGAACCCAGGAAAAATGCTTAGTGCAGTGTCTGGAATGCAGGAAGTAGCCAGTAAATATCCAGCCATCTGCCTTCCTGGCATCTAGAGGTGTCCGTGGTTTTGGCAGGGGCGATGGTAGGGACTCTGCTGTCTTCGGCCAGCATGACTGAGTTTGATAGTCTCTTACTACTCACAGTTACAGCAAATGGAGAGTAATTGGCAGCCATCAGGCAGTAAACAGGAAACAGCCCCTTGCAGACGCCTGGCTTGATGCGGTGAGTGGTATAAGATTGGAGAGAGGAATTTGTTATGCCCAGAAAGTGAAATTTGATTTAATAACTACTTCTAGACTTAAGGTTTAAACATGTCAATGGATATGTATTTAATCTAGAAGGAATTTAAATGTTTCATGGGCCATTGCTCATGGCCTGGCACTTATCACTGGTGAACTATGGTGGCGGAGACAGTGCTTAGTGGCATCTGTTTACAGTCCTGTTGAATGAAGCTCATGTGGACATTTACTTAGGAAAAAACTTAATTGAAGAACCAGATAGGAATAAACATTATTGTTCCTGTTTGGTGCTGGAATGTGTTGGCTGCATCGCACTGGAGAATTGTAAGGCAAACACGTGATCTGCAGGCATAAAAGGAAACCCCCCAACCCAGCAGCAGACCGACAGGTGACATTTAATCTAAAAATGCCTCAGATAGTGAAATACAAGTTTTGTGCAGAGAAAAGGTTTTCTTTTTCCTTTTTTTTTTCTTTTTTATGGAGAGCAAAGTCATAGTGGGAGCAGAAACAGATGCGTCTTGGCTCCATCCTTACTCCCGAGGTGGGGACATCTCCGAGATAATTAAGACTTTGGGAAGGATCATAACACAAGCAGTACAGGTGTAGACCGAAACATTCTTGGCTGGGAATACTAAGGTCCTTGTCCATCTGTTGCCAAGACTTGAGAGAGCCATTTCTAAAAGAGAAAATATAACCCTGTGTTGAACCCCGTCCTGGAGGAAGTATCCACAGAGAACGAGAGTCGCAGCACTGGAGGTGAAGCGTTGGCACAGGCGTTGAAGGGGCCAGCCAGCTTAGTGTGCAGTGTGTCATGGACTGGACCGCTGTTCAGTGACATCTGGTTGCTCTGTGGGATGGTTATATTTCCCACTGCCCCTGGACCCCGGGCTTGGCCGTGTGACTTATTTTAGCCAACACAATGGGAGCAGAAGTGACATGTGTCATATCCAGGTGGAAGCTTTAAGAGCCAGTATGTGCTTCTCTTTGTTCTCTTTCTTCTCCGCCACTGACATAGGCATCCGTGGTGCAGGTGCTCCATTGGCCTCCACCCTAGTATGAAGGTGACAGTGACAGCAGCAGCAGCTCTCCTGGTTGACCCTTGAGGGACATGTAGCATGAGTGTGAAGCAAACCTTTGTGGTGTCAGCCACTGATGTTGGAGTATTTTGTTATTGCAGTATAACCCAGTCTCTCCTGAAAAATATGCTGTATTGTTAAAAGGGAGAATGATATGGCATTTGTTACTTCTGTGAATACTAGTTATCATTTTTAAAGCAGCAGAACGGTGAGAGAAAGAAGTATCCATAAATGCCAGAATGGACCTTTGTAAAGGAACATGAAGGGACCCAGGAGTTCTCTTGTAAGAGTCAGCAAATTAATCACAAAGTTATACTGCACACGGTCACACAGGGACTTCCTCACCCACAAAAATGGTCACTTCATGACCAGTCCCGTGGGTTGTGGGAAAATGCTACATAGGGAAGCAGGCGCGTATTGGCTTCCCTCCCTCCGCCATATCGAATTGCTCACTCTTCCTTGATTACATCCTGCCTTGATAGCTGTGTACATGCTTGGTCCCCTGCCCAGAATGCCATTGCTCTCTTCCCCCTTCCCGTATCCTATCGACACTGCCTCTGGATCCTTTCCTAAAACCTTCCTTTGCTCCGGGTAGATGAGAATGTCTTCCATGTCTTCCAACTACCAACTGGAAATCTCCATCACTTGGCCCCAGAGACACCTCAGATGTGATATGTTAACCACAGACCACCAGCTTGTCCCAAGCTTGTTCCCCTTTCTGCATCCCCCACATCCACGAATGACTCTAGCACCCATTTAATGATCAGATCTATAACATAACATTCTGTGCTCTCTCTCATTCTTTCCTGTTTCCTGTCTCTTCCAGTCAAGTCTTACTGAAAAATTTTGTGACTGGGGGTTCTCAGTATCACTATTGCAGTTCCAGACCTTATTATCTGGCACGGGCTTCAATCTAACAGTCTTATTCACTGTACTGTCTGCTTCTCACTCATCCTCCACTCTACCACTTCGAGGGTGATATTTCTAACATAAAGATCTGCTGGAAACTTTCGGTTGTTCTGTTGTCTCGAGTATGAGGTGGAAACCTAATGACACAGCATTTTGGGCCATGTACAGTCAGCTACCCCATTTGCCTGTGTTTTCCACCACTCGTCTTCACTTGCCTATAGTCTAGCAACACCAGAATATAGTCTTGTGTGGACATATGTTTTTATTTTCCTTGAACCTCTCTGAATTTGGGTATTGTTTCCTCTGCATGTAATTTCCTTTTCTCTCTTCTTCAACCTTCTCTGATAACACTGGACTTAATCTTCAAGATCCAGATCAAGTTTCACATCCTCTGGGAAGCCTTTCTAGAAACCCCAGGCAGAATCTGCGTTTCGTTTCCTAGTGCTTCTGCCTCTCTTGAAACATTTCCACTCTCTGTACCAGCTATGACTTGGGAGTGTCACAGGTAAGTGTCATGAAGGCAGAGACTGGGTCTTATTTGTTTATGGATTCCCTTTGTTTAGTAGACAATGAAATGGTATGGGGCGTCCCAACATGCATGTATCAGACAGTTTTGTTGTAACAAATAGCTCATGCCAAATCTCAGTGAGTTAGAACAAGAAACATTTATTTCTTGCTCATATTAATGTTGGAGACTGTGTGAATCAGTTATGGTGGCTACAGAGCTCTGCTAAGTTCTGTTCCCTGTGTCTTCCCATTTGGAGCCACAGGACATGCTGTTTTCCTGGAAGAGAAAAAAAGCAAGAGTCTTCTGTGCAATGTCTCCTGAAGCTTCTGTTAGAGCATAGTTTACACATATGCCATTCGTCAAAGCAAGTTACATGCTTAAGCCCAGTGTCGGTGGAGAAGTAGTCTCCCATTGGAGGGGTACTGCAAGGCACTGACGATGAAGGAAAACGTAACGTTTCTACCAAGAAGAAGGAGCTCATAGACGGGAGTTATAATCCACTCTACTGCAGTGTGCTTGTAAAATTAAATGGACACATACTGCTGAAAAGAACCTTAAAGAGTTCTTGTCCAGTTTCCTCATTTGTTGGCCATTTGTCATTTTGAACCACCCCAGGTCCACTTCTTATGTTTGGGGAATTTCCTTTATTGGGAGCAGAGACTGATCAGAAAAGCCTCCTACTAGAGAAATGATTTCCCACCCTCCCTTGAATTTAAGCCTGGAGTCATGGCTTGGCCTACATCACTCAGATGTTCCTTCTCAGACGTGGAGGCAAGAGCTCTCGCTGAGGTGCCAGGAGCCTTGAGTTTTTGGGGTCCTAGTGGCCGCAGTATGGATAGCAGTGCCCGGGGTCAGCAGTGTTGGCGGGTGGTTGTCTCCTGAAGCAAGACTTGGGGTGATGTACTTGGTGACGTGACTGAGAGCCTGGTTCTCCAGCTCGCCTGGCAATTGCATGAACCACCCAGTTAATCCTTTCTGTTTATGTCAGCCAGTGCTGTTGCTGTTGCTTGCAGCTGTTCATCCTGGCTCATCTACCAACTTCCCCAGGGAGGCAATGCGTAAGGTTGGTAACAGGGTCAGCTTTGAAACCAGACTTCTGGGTTTGAGGACCTCCAGCTTCCTGCTACCTCTGTAATTAGGGCAAGTTATAATACTTAACTTCTATGAGCCTCAATTTCCTCATCTGCAAAATGGGGGTGATAAAAAGACCTACCCCACGGGGTTGTTGTATTAAAGAACATAACATACATGGAAGGGATCCGGGACCTATTAGGATGATTAATATTCACAAGAAGGCTAAATGACTTTCTCTAGTTCAGAAAGTATGATGATCACAAACCTGAGTCCAGAAGGCAGACCTCCTGGCTCTAGAGATGGTGCTTGTGGGCCTTCACTCAGATGGAGCTGACCTGATGGACATAATGGAAGGGCTAGTGTAAAAAAGGGCACATACATCGCTACTGTCTTGACAAGTGGTTTCTGAAGAACTTCTTTCTGAACTGTTGGTGGGTGGCACTGAGCTCCGTCTCTTACTGTACTCTTGTACTTTGTACTCTAATCTGCACTCGTCTACGCTAATCAGAGGACAAGGAAAGACGTGCAGGATTTGACAGCTCCATGACAATTTCAGCGTGAGTGTGGGGACGCTGTGGAGCCCAGCTTTGGGGAGAAAGTGAGTCTATTCCGTGCTGTCTGCATGGCAAATGCATGCTCCAGGATTCTTAAACACAGTGCAGATGGCGCACTGCTGGTTACGTACAGATGGCCAAGTACCCTTATCAGTAGAGGAGGAGCCATCACCCTGAGACTGTTAGACACCTGAGGTCCCCTGAATACAGTGTGTTGTCTATTCTGTTTTTGTTTTTCAACATCCAGGGGGAAAAATGCAATCAGTGGCTTGTATCAGGATTCTAGCATGCTCCGAGCTTTCCGGCAGCAGTCCTGAGAAGCTTAGTGTGTGGCGTGGACCAATTGGGAGGCCTTCTAGTTGCTTTTAGAATCTAACAGTGGTAGGACGCCTGGGTCAGGGCTACACATTTCTGCGGACATGCCTCTTCTCTGTGCTGTGCACTGGGACCTTGGGTCAGGAACAACTGCAGAAATTCAGGGAGACTCATCCCCTACTCCCCTCTGGTGGGAGGACCCCCAGCTTGGCTCATCCCAGTCATCAGCCTATGCCCTATTGTCAGTGGAAGCAGTGTTGGAAGAGTGGCAGGGATGCAGGTCAGCTGTGAGGGCTTCAAAGGGCAGCCCTCTTCTGGCAGTGCAGTGGTGAGCAAAGAGTTTGCAGGGCAGGGAGATGTGTGCCTGATCTGGTGCTTATTCTCTGGAATGAGGACACGCTGAGGTGGGAGAGGAGCACCTCAGGGGGAGGATTCCTGTGAGACGGGAAGCTGGGGTCCTGCCAACCAGGTGAGCGTCATCTCTCCCCAGGTGTCTGATGTGACTACATCACAAGAAGTAGGCTGATGTTTACCTACTTCTAAACCACCTGTGTCCCTGCTTTTTGGTTCTTGCCTCTTATGGGATCATAGGAAAGTGTTGTGACGGTGGACTCTTGGGCCAGCTGGTCCTGGGCCTCCTATAACAGGGGTTATGGTGCAGGAGTCCCTGGAGGGACAGCAGGGCTGCAGGAGCAGGTGCAGCCACCTGGTGGCTTTGGCCGCCCGGGGACCCCGTGGAGAAGTGTCTGGGCTCCCCTGGCCAAGGGGGTGCTGGTGGGTCCTCCCAGAGGGCTTATCAGCGCCAGTTCAGGTCCCGTCACTGAAGCCGCTATCTGAGAAGCCACTGTGATCGTAGTGTAGATTGTGTTTAGGAAGAAGGCAGCTTTGAGTAATTCTTTGGATTCTCTCCACTGGAACCTTCTCTGGCATTTTTTTAAAATTTAGTGGGGTGACAATTGTTAGTAAAATTACATAGATTTCAGGTATACAATTCTGTATTACATCATCTATAAATCCCATTGTGTGTTCACCACCCAGAATCAGTTCTCCTTCCATCACCATATATTTGATCCCCCTTACCCTCATCTCCCTCCCCCTACTCCCCTTACCCTCTGGTAACCACTAAACTATTGTCTGTGTCTATGAGTTTTTGTTTCTCATTTGTTTGTCTTGTTCTTTTGTTGTTTTTGGTTTATATACCACACATCAGTGAAATGTGGTCATATGGTTCTCTGCTTTTTCTGTCTGACTTACTTCGCTTAGCATTATACTCTCAAGATCCATCCATGTTGTCATAAATGTTCCTATATCATCTTTTCCGAATAGTATTCCATTGTGTATATATACCACAACTTCTTTATCCATTCATCTATCGAAGGACATTTTGGTTGTTTCCATGTCTTGTCACCGTAAACAAAGCTGCAATGAACATTGGAACACACGTGTCTTTATGTATAAATGTTTTCAGATTTTTTGGGTAGGTACCCAGGAGAGGGATTGCTGGGTCATATGGTAATTCTATTTGTAATTTCTTGAGGAAACTCCACACTGCCTTCCATAGCGGCTGCACCAGTCTGCATTCCCACCAACAGTGTATGAGGGTTCCTTTTTCTCCACAGCCTCTCCAACACTTGTTGCTATTTGTCTTGTTGATGATAGCCATTCCGATTGGTGTGAGATGATATGTCATTGTGGTTTTTATTTGCATCTCTGATGATTAGTGATGTTGAGCATTTTTTCATATGTCTATTTGCCATCTGTATGTCCTCTTTGGAGAAATGTCTCTCCAGGTCCTCTGCCCATTTTTCAATTGGGTTGTTTGTTTTTTTGTAGTTGATGGCATTTTCTAATTGGGAATGAAGCCTAGACAGTTCAGGGGTAAAGGAAGAGCTCATGAAAGGAGCTTTCCTGTGTGGCATTTCCTCTGAGATGCACTCAGACCTCCTCTTGGCCTGTCAGGGCATTCTTTTGTCTTCTTGGAGGGGCCTGCGGAGTCCCCAGGAACTGGAGAACAAGTCAGCCTGAAGGGATTGAGGGAGCCATGGACACGGACCAAAGAGCCAGTGGACAAGGAGCGAGTCCAGCCAGTGGCCAGCGGGTGGGCTGAGACGGCCAGCGAGCGGGTGGAGCTAGACGCGCGAGTTGTCAGATATCAGGGCAGACTTTCTCTCCAAGTTTTCCTATTTCTTGTCATTTTAAAATACTTGCTAGTTTCTTACCCCTGTTAGTATCCAGAGAGTCTTGATCTTTAAGGCTCTTAGAGAACTTCTAGCTCAGGAGTGGGTGTCAGCCCATGTGGGACCCTTTATGGGACATAAAAGTGAGGCAGGAGGCGATGGGCCTTGTGCCAAGGGGAAGGGAATGTGGGGTTCTCGGACGCCAGAGTTGCGTCCTGGTAGCCAGGGTACGAGCGCATGGAGAGCCCTCCTTGATGGCTGTGGACGGGCCGCCAGTGTCTGATTGGCTGCCTGTGATGGGTGCTTGGTATGCTTCCCAGATTCTCCAGGAACAATGGACTGGTTTCCCCATGTGCAGGGAACAACATTGGCAGAAACCCCCCCGCTGACTACGGGGTGCTGTGGCTGAGAGGGCTGCCTTGGCCCAGGTCATGGCCCTTCCCTGGGCCCAGGTCATTTCTCCATGAAATGACTGCCAACATGGGGCACCTTCCCCCAACTCACGGCCTCTCTGTGAGGTCAGCCATCTTTACCACTCCCCCCAGTTCAGCTCAGGTGCCCTTTGGGACTGCATCGCAGCTTGGCTTGTCCTCTGCCCACTCCTGCTCCCTCCCCCTCTAGAGCTCGGGATCTGGACAGCTTCCCTCACGGAGCTCCTGCGTGCTCACCTCCATCGCAGAAGCTGCTCCCAGGAACCCAGCCTGAGACTTCTGCCAAGCCCTGCGTCATCTCGCAGACTGTTCAGGTTTGCTCGGTGAGAAGCAAAGAGGTGATTTCAGAGCTTCCTTAACTGTCCAGTCAGGGAGGAGTAGGCCATGGGTCTGGGTGGCTGTTAGTGTCTGGCTGCCAGGGGTGGGCGAGAGTACACGCCCACTGGCTCAGTAGCTCAGAGAACAAACCTAGAAGCCAGATTGCCTCAGTTTGACTCTTGCTCTTCCATTTTCTCCCTGTGAGATCTGAGGCAGGTTATTTAACCTCTCTGTGCCTCAGTTTTCTCATCTGTAAAATGAAGAAGATAATTATATATCTCTCCCTCATAGTGTTCTAGTGAGTGTTCAATGGGGAAATCTGTGTACAGCTTTTAGAACAAACAGTGCCTGCAGGGCATGCAGTCAGCACTATAGGAATGTATGTTAGAACATCACCCAAGAGCACTGTCCCAGGGGCTCTCTCTGGGGGCCCACCATGTGGCGAACAAGGATAGGTGTGCTCCTTGCAGTACTGGTTACCCCTTGCTCTTGGATGCCTTTTGGGGCAGCTCTTGTCCAGTATTTGGCTGGCAGACCTGCACAGCTTCTCTCCTTGGATATAAAGCCCACCACTGGCAGGTACTGGGGACAGTAGCTGGGCCACCTGCACAGCAGGCAGGGTCCATCTTACCCACACACTCAAGATGCCATTAGAGGGAGAGCAGAGGTGAGCAGATTCCCAGGCCCCAGAGGGCCCCAGGAAGACTGAGTCTCCTGATTTTCTTGATTGTGCTTTGATGGATGGGTTACTGTCCCGCCCTCCTGTGGTTTCTCCTGCAGACAGGGAGGGATAGGGCAGGGGCACGTGGAAATGGAGAGTGCATGGAATGTGGGGTGGGGGGCGAGTACCAACCGTGAGAGGTTCTCCGAAAGGAAGATGGGGAGTGAAAAGCTGTGGATCAGGCTTGGCTCATGTGTCCCTTTGTGAGCATCAGAGAATGGGTTCCTGGCCTGGGAGAGTCCCTTGTGCCCTTCCACATCCATGCCCCACCTTTCTTGATGCTGCCCGGGGTCCCAGGAGGCTGACCTGCATCACATAGGCTTTCGTGCCCCTGGCTCCCGGGTGCGTGCAGCCAGTGGGCAGTACCAGCAGAAGTGTCCGAGGGTGAGAAGCTGGGCATTTCCTCTCCAAGCCTCCTCTGGGCAGGGTCTCTGTTGGCAGTGGCTGTGTTCTTCCATTCACCCCACAACCACAGCTCCTGATGCTTTCTGTAAGGACTTCCTCTCCTAACCCGTCAGGCTCAAGGTGGTAAAGCTCCCCTGCTTGCTAGCCCAGGCTGCCTTCCTTCAGCCCAGACTTCCTTCAGCCCCACCCAGCTTTCTAAATAGCTCCTTATTAAACCCTGTTGGCTAGTTTCCTGCTGCGCCCTCACTGACACACACCCCTCCGGGCTAATGCCCCTTGGCTTGTCCAGTGCTGTGGGCTGGATTGCAGCCTCCCCTCCCCCGCGGGTGCCCCTGTGCAGGGCACCGTCTGCATCTCGGCGTGTGGCAGTGCTGGGTGGGACCTTCTTTGTTCTCTCTGTGGAGCCTCCCCTCCATGGCCAGTAGCAGAAGGTCTGAGTTTGGTCTCATCAGAGAAGCTGGTAGGAACCTTTAGCTGCTATGGCAATGTCCTTAGAAAGGGGATGGGACAGAAGAAGCCTGGCAATGCCGGTGCGGCCAAAGCCAGGAGAGCGGCACTAAGGCGCTCAGAGGGCCCGGGGCCTCTTCCAGCTTTCCTGCTCTGTGTTTAGAGAAGCTGACGGTCCAGGGCCCCTTCCCTGCCCCAAATCACCAACACCCGGCTCCTGGACAAGTGATCTACTGGTTCTAGTTTATTTCTTACCTGGAATCGTTTCCTAATGAAAAGCCGTAGACCACGGTGCCCCTAAAACAGTCTTATTCTATGTTCCTGTATTTTCAAGAAGTTGCTTCTCTGTGTCTTCAACTTTGTGGGAAGACCAAGAGCCATTCATTCTCCCTATTTCAGTTTAAGGACCAGGATCTAGTTTATTCCGGGCTTTAGCCCCAGGATTTTTGAGTGGAAAACCAACCAAGACACCCAAAGACATACTGTCTCTATTAGGAAGGATTCAGGGTAGGAGAAAACCCTGGAAATCCCAGATCCAATTAATAATTCCATAAGACAGTTCATTAGAATGCACAAGTGCTTAACTAAACAAAACCATAATCGAAGCTGTCAGAAGTGATCCACAGTGGTGTTAGCATTTTCTCATTCACACATCATTTCCTCTACAATTTAGTTAGATAACAAACACTACTTATCCCGTCACTGGCTTTTTCAGCCATGAAATGCATTTAGTGTCTGTAGTGGGCAAAGGCTGAGGAAGGGCTTTTGACTGGTTGGTGGGAGGGGCTCCGGCCTGGGGATAAGCGGGGTCCACCCGGTATCCCAGCTCCTGAGAAGTCCTGTAGAGCCCAGCATTGCGGGAGGATGACACCCTTGTGCTGACTTCTTTGGGGCTCTGCCGTCTTGGGGATTGCTAGAGGGAGACCGTTCTTCAGGCAGAGTTCTTTAACCAGGCCGACATAGGCACAGGGCATGGATAAACCTGCCTTTCCCAGGACGCCTTACACCCCACCATGACTGCATCACCCCATTAGCTGAAACTGGTAATAATGGGAAAGCACAGATTCCTTTTCTCAGGAGGCTCCTTTGGGAGGCTTATCAGTGTTCTCACCTTGGTTGGAATAGTGTCCAGACTTCTTCTGAGTAGGGTTTGAAGCTCGGGCTGGGGGCGGGAACCACAGGATGTGAAGAGGGGACCCTGGGTGGCTCAGTGGGGCAGGCCGCTGGGACTGAGGGTTGTAGCGGGAACTGGCAGAGAGCCAGCCTCTCACAGGCAGCTAGAGAACGGAGTGACTGAAGAGTTTAAGTGTTCGTTAGAACAAGCCAGATCTGTGCGGCCCAGAGCAAGAACGCCAGAACCGTATGTGAGGGTCCACTTGGTCATTAGTTACCTGAGGATAATGAAAACACCCCATCACTCATTTTAATTGATTAAAATAAGTCCATATGTGTGCCTCTAGGGTGTATAGATTCCTATACACCCTCTTTCCCCCTTTTTATTTCCTCCAGGATGGGACAAAGCCCTTTCACACAGCAGTGAAAAGATCCATGAGTGCCAGCAGGGTTGGGAATCCCGTAGGTTTCGGTGGGTAGAGGTCACATGTCAGGCTCGCTTGGGCTGTCCTGTCACCCCCAGACCACGGGACTTCCATGGCTGACCGTGTCTGGATGTGCTGTAGCCTGATCAGCCAACACCAGCCATAGGTGTGGTGTCTCTCTTGGCTTTACCACATCTACCTAATGTGCTGCAACGGTCGTGGGGACAGCTACTGTTATGGAGGGCCTACTGTGTGCCAGCGCCTGCTGGGTGCTTAGCCACGTCTCGTCCTCATCACACCCCTGCAGAGTAGGTATCATTACTGATGGGAAATGGAGACTCGGCGGCATTAGGTGACTTTTCTAAGACCACCTAGTGCAGAGCTGAGAACTTAAGGCCAGCCCACAGATAGGGCTATTTGGGGGGAAATTCTGCTTGACTTTTGCTTTTCGGTGATTTATACTGCATACAATGGCTTGGTTCCCTGTCCCTACACTTTCTTCCCTTGCATCTGAACCCAGAACTTAGCAGCTCTGCAGCCATCCTGGGGCTGAGTGGGGGCTAGAGGGAGACTGTAGTGAGGGTTCTCAGGGCCACCCCTGTTCAGACTCAGGACCCTGCCCCTGTACCCTGGCCTCTTCCCTGATCTGCCCAGCTCTACAGGGCCTCGCCATGTCCTTCCTGGTGACTGTGGCCTCGGTTCCTGAGTCCCGAGGCACCTGCCTACTGTTCCCGTTACTCCCAGGAGCTAAGCCCATCTGTGTATCTGGCCCCGCACCAACACACCTGGCCAGGGCTGTGGGCTTGGCAAGGAGGAACTCTGGCGCCACGGCTCTGTTGGGGCACCTTGCCGATGTGCTTCTCTCCCACCTGAGGGAGCCAGCTGTTCCCACTCTCGCCCTCACTCCTGTGGCCCAGCCACTGGGCCTTTTGTTGTTCTTCCATCACAGGGAACACTCGGCTTCCCCAGGGTCTCTGCATCTGCTGTTCCCTCTAGCTGGAGGCTCTTCCTTCCTAATAATTATATGATTCCCTCCTTCCTTCCATCCCTCTTTCCCTCCAGGTCTTTGCTCAGGTTTCGCCTTGTTGAAGAGGCCTTCCCTGACCAGTTTATCAAATAGCCCCCTTTCCCTGTCACTTTCCATCGTCCTTATCTGGTTTCATTTTTCTCAGTAAAACTTTTCACCATCGGAGATGTTTTCTGTGTATGTGTTTGTTACTCTGCCTCCTAGAATGTCACGTCTGTGAGGGAAGGAGCTGTGTTGTTTCTATTCACTGGACCCGAGGGGTAGGTTGCCTGTGGAAAGAGCAGGGGACTGGGCCGTAGGCAGAAACCGAGGTTCCAAACTGTCTCTGCCACTTCCAGGTGTGTGACCTCGAGTATATCCCAACCTCCGGTCACCCAGTTTATTTGTCTACAAAATGGGTATATAAACTCTGACTTCCTGGACTATTGTGAAGATTCATCATAATGGCTAACATTTACTTCGTGCTTACCAAGCATTTTACAAGGCTGACCTTATTCTATCCATATGATATCCTAGGAGAAGTACGATTACCGTTCTCAGTTTACAGATGGGGCACCTGAGCTAAGAATGGCGAAGTGCCCAAAGCCCTACAGCTGGCAAGTGGCAGATTTAGTGGCAGAACTTGAACTCAGGATCTGGATCTAGACACCGCACTTACTAGGCTATAACGCGTCTCATTAGACACCAGGTGCTTGGCACAGATGAGGCCCCCAGTAAATGATAGCTGTTCTCCTTAAGGGGTCTGCCTTTTCCCATGGCTAAATTAGGGAGAGAGGTCAGAGCTCAGGCCCACGGCGGAAGTCTGTTAGAACTTCAACAGCTTCTTTGAGTTTGCCATTTATAGGACAAGAGTAGGAGGGAGACATAGGACCATTGGCTTCTGGCCTTAGCCCAATTAGTGACAAGCAGTGGGAAGTGTGAAATTTCACATTAGAAAGCAGAGTCTCAGTGTGATTGTTTTTCTTATCCACACTCAGAAATGCCACGCTTGGTGACTCTTGGGCCGCTAGGGAGACCTGCCACCCACTGTCACTGCAAAAGCAGTGATCAGGGAAGTTCCTTCCTAGGGGACAATTTTAGGGTGCTGCTGCATAAAGGACTGAGTCTCTGCCATTCCACAGGGGGAGCCTTGGTCTGCATGTCAGAGGCAGGTTCCTGGAAGGGTCAGCCTGGGGCAGGCAACTGCAAGTTTGAGCTCCTGAGTTCCAGAAACCTTACCGTGGTTCAAACCCAGGTTCCAACACTCACTCCCCGGGGCACCTTAGATAAGCGACTTCAGGTCTCTGAGCAGTTTCCCCGTCTGTCAGGTGGGAATAACCGAGTGGGTTTGGGTCCAAGATGCTCTTTAAGTGAGGGTGTTTTAGACAACTCCCTCTCTGTTTTGACCCAGCCTCGGTGGTCACAAGGGATCTCACAGGGAAAGGCCCCCTCATTCTCAGTGGCCCCCTGGCCCACTGGCCCTATTTTCCCTCTTCAACCCATTCCAGCCTGGTGCTTTCTGGAAGTCCCACCAGAATCAGTCAAACGGGACCCTGTAAATGCCGAGAAACATGTTTTCAGTCCCACTTACAACTAAAGAACAACAGCCTTTAAAACTCTACAAAAAATAAATTATGTTCCTTGTGAGCAGTCCCAGAAGAAATGTCATTGGCAGCATAAACTGTTTTACGGTGACCTATGTAAACGTCCCAGGAAATAAACTGAGTTCCTATTCTGTAAAACCCCTTTGTCCCTTGACTTGAACAAACCAGATTAGATTATTTGAGAAGCGGGAGTTGGAGCCTTGGCAGAGAAGACAACATGTGCTGGGAATGCGGAGCGGGGAGGCAAGCTTTCCATGACGGCAAACGGAGTGGTAGCAAGCCCCTCACCCAAACCCTCTTTGACATGTGCCAGTCACTGGCCCCTCGTAGGACGGGGGAGCACAACCCATGCCTTTGAAAGAGGTAGACTCTGGGCCAATAGAGGGTTTCAAAAGTCAGAGTTAGACTTTTTACTCAGATGATTCCATCACAAGTTGCTTAGAATGGAGCAAGAGACAGAAAAGCAGCTGACGGGTACTGACACGTGCAATGTGCCAATCGCGAGGCTAATCCCTGTCTTCGATCCTTGCATTTGTTTGCTCCCCGCCACGAGGGAGATTCTGATTCCCATATTACAGAGGAGACCGAGGCTCAGAGACATAAGTGCCTTCCCTAAGGTCACGCAGGGATTAAGTGCTGGAGTCTGGATCTGAACCCAGGTCCAAGAGTCTGTCATTCCCAAGTGGGACCAGGAATTCTGGACAGGGACATTTCTCCACCACCAAGCTGCCTTTTTCTTCTCGAATGCATTTCTGTGGTCCCGAGGGGAGGAGTGCCCATTGTTCTGGGGCCTGTCTGCTGGGAAATCTACCTGAAGTCCCATGAACATGTACTGTCCATTGCCTTTCCTGTGTTCATACCTTAGATGTGAAAGCACACACATGCACACACACAAACACACAAATACAGACCACATAATAACCACATGATTGACAAGAGGGATTAGCTTCATTCTGGGACTTTGTCGAGAGGCATTCTTTTTCTAGCTAGCACCCGTGTCCTGGTGGCTTTGATAGATGGGCTAAGAAGATGGCCAAGCACGATAATACCTCGGGCTTAAGGCACATAATGAGCCTAGGCCTCCATAGCACCTTCTAGACACATAGTCTCTGCACAAACTACCAATTGGGATGAAGAATCTGTCACTTAAATTATAGTGTATAGGTCTGAGCTGGACAGAACCATCCTGAGGAAATGGCTCATTTGCAGTCACTGCACTGGGCACAGAAAGAACCCACGTTTGAATGTGTGTGTTTACACGTGCATGCCCTCACACAGACCCCCACTACACATTGCTCATCCCAAATTCCTGGTCCCTCTTGGAAGGAGGCATTTCTACAATTCCCTCCACTTCTAAGTGAAACCCAGAGACAAGGCCTGTGAATGGCAAAGGGCCTTGAACTACTCCCACAAAGAAAAACACCCTGTCCGCTGGCAGATCCGGGTCGTTGGAGTCTGACAGCTGTGAGATGGGGGTCAAGAGCGTCCGAACACAAGACAGACTGTCCTCCACACTTGTGTAAGGTCACATGCCACCTGGACTAGGGTTGGATTAACCCGTTACTCCTGCCCGGGAGATAGGGCTCACCCCGATCCCAAGGGGGCAGGTTTCAGATGGAAAAGTTGGCTTCTTTGGTGACTTTAATGAGGAAGGTTGCTAAGAACCCAGGGTTGCTAGGTAGCTGGGAAGATTTAGAAACAGGATTCTTAACTTGGACTTCGTGGATGGACTTTAGGGGATGTGTAAACATGCAAACATTATGGGAATAATTCTGTGCATATACATATGTATGTATACGCATATGTGTACATGTGTGCGTCTGGGTGTACATATGTAGGTGGGTATATATGGAGGCATATGGAGGGGGTGTGTGTGTATGCATTTTCCGAGGATATTATCCCACCCTTTTCCCAGATTTTTGAGGGCTGTGTGACCCATAAGAAGAGAAGAACCATTTCATTTGCATAACCAGAGGCGTGGCAAAGCCTCCTCAGGATTGGGGGGGGGCTGCCCTGAGGATCACATGTGTGGGGTTCCACTCCGTCCACTGCAGGGGACTGGCTCAGTGTGTTTCAGTGGTGGCTGAGGAGGGCAAACAACATCAGGATGGAGCTTTGTCAGACCAGTATTTAAGGTTAGAGACCAGCGTCTGGTGGCCGGGGTAGCACTAAGGAGCCCTCACTGTGTCACACTGGGCAGCTGGTCCCTCCAGGCTTCAGCAGCTTCCTTGGCTGGAATTTCGGGATTCAGTCTCTGAATGCATCCATGGACACTTTAGTGCCATTATTCCCAGCAGGAAACCTCATGCCATCCAAGAGGAGGGCAGCCTGTTTTTAGAATTACCCGGAGAGCAGACCCTCAGCTGCAGCCTGTCCCTCCTCTGTGTCACTTGACTGACCTTGTGTCTCTGGCAGGAGTCAAGTGGAAGGCCATGCCAGCTGCACACACACTCACAAGGAAAGGGTGCTGGCTGGGTCTGCAGGAACTGCACGGAGCCAGGCTTCGTCGGGCCCCCTCCTCGCCCACAGAGCTGCCCAGGGTGTGTAGAGGCTGCAGAAAGGTGCTCGGGGCGGGGCGGCCTGCTGCCTGAGGGATGACTCTTCACCTGAGGGTGGCGCTCAGTGGGCAGCTGTGCAGGGCTGGGCTCTGAGACTGTCCACCGTCATAGAGGCCTGTCTTTAGAATGAGTCGTGATGTGCTCAGCCCTGAGATTTGCCCTGAGGCCATAGAGATGCCCCTTTTCTGAAAAAGATCACAGCAGACAGATGGGCCAACAGGTCCCACTAGAGGGTGTGAAAAGTGGACAACAGCTAAAGAACTCCTAACGGGCGGGCGCTTTCATTGCCGTATTTCTTGCACTGAGCCCAGAGTCAGACCCCGGAACTGCATCACTGAATGGATACAGGCCTTGCACGTAGTTAGTGCTGAAAGGGACTTTGTATCCCCAACGCCTGATGATTACTTGTGCTCACGGAAGGTTTGTAGAATGAGTGACCTGATTAGAGGTACATCGAAGAGGAGACACAGCGTAGGGAGCTCTCATTACCCTGTTTCTCATCTAACACTTCTTACCTGCCCATCTCATAGGGCTTCTGGGAGAGCATAGGGAGACAAGTGCTTTGTGCACTTTAGTGCCGGCTGCCATGAAAGACGGTTTTCCCACTGAGGGAATTCCCAGGGCCTTGCTTGTTCTTGAGTGCTCCGGGTACATTAGTATTGTCTCTGGGACTTGGCTGCAATGCTCCTTTGGGGCAGGACCTTGTATTGAACTTCCCACGCATGGCTGGCATAGGCTAGGCACTTGGTTGGTATTCACAGGGCCATGGTGAGGGGTCGGGGGGGTTCATATCTGTAACCAGGAACCTTAGGGGTGTGCTCAGGAGGCTGCCCAGGGGGCATGAACACCTGCTGTCTGTTTTATATGAATGTACTTTCTGAGTAATGCTGGGGTGGCCCCGAGCATAGCCAAAGACGTGAGCTTGCCCTCCAGATGTCATCATGAACAGGATGCTTCATTTTTTCCCAGAAGATGGAGCAGCCCTCGTGTTGACCACAGGCCAGTGAAGGTCTTGAATTCAAACACGCCAGCATGTCGCTGAAGGTCCATGGCCAGCTCTTTGCTCTCTGATAGTCGTTAGCCGCAGAGGGCCTGGATCTTTTCCTTCTGATAAGATGTGCCAAGGGTGGTGGGGTAGCAGAATGGGAGGAAGTCACTCCATCCTCAAAGGAGCAAAAACAATTGGTGTAACTCCCAGTTTTCTCTCAGTTGTTCAGTGACTACTTATTGAGCCGTTACCATGCATAACACACTGTGTCGGGCCTGGGGCTAGGGAAGAAGTAATGTGAATTCTGTTGCTGGAGTTTTCAGCCAGGGATAGATGAAAATATATGGGGTCCGAAGAATTATGGTGCTCCCTTTCCTTCTCCTCCAGATGTAATTCAAAATAAAAATATATTAAGTTATAAATATGTATGAGGAATACCAGTCAGCTCTAATTTTTCTCATGATAATTACTTAAACTCTGAAATTTTTTTTTAGATATTAAATTCTTTCAAAACTATTTTGGTGCTCATATTTCATCGATGTCCTGAATACATGCCCAGTGTACTGTTCAGGTGCTGCAGCCCTGATTTCAGCCTTATGGGGAGATAAAACACTCAGAACAGTAACATATACCAGGTGCCCTCATTGTCACAGACTAAGAGAACTCAGACAAGGGTGGTTACTTTTTCAACAAGTGCTTGTGGAAGAGCAAAAAATTGCCCTTGGCCTTTAATGCTAAGTAACATTTGTAAATTCCATGATGGAGAGCAGGGCATTCGAGACAAAGGAATCAGAATGAGCGAAGGAAAAGCATGGGGGTTATATAAAAAAAAGAGGGAAGCTTAATTTGGTGGAGATGTCAAAGGGAGACGTAGGAGATGGGATAAAAGGAGTGGCCAGATCTGTAAGGTCTTAAAGGCCATGATGAGGAGTTTGGATTATATTAAGTAGTTTTTGGGAGTCACTGAAGGTTTGTGAGCCTCTGCTCAGAAAACGGTAGACCAGTTTTCACCTTCAGATATTCAAAACCACCCTTGTATTGCATTTAAGAGTGTCTACAGTGATGAAGTGATGCCGGAGTAATTGAGTATTGGTAATCGCTTTCAGTGTGCTTCGGTGTAATGCATTTTTAAAATGAAGTTCTATTCTGTAAGTGCATCTATAGGAAAAAAGTTCCAAAGTCTTAATTATCATTAACCAGTGCCAAATGGGATTTACAGAGATGGTGATGATGAAGACCATGCCTCTGTCCTCTCATTACTGTTCAATTCTGTTGGGGAGGGATCACAATAACTGCAGTGATTAAAAAACCACAACAATTTGAGGAAGCAGATATTCCCATGGCCTCAAAGTAGCACACTACACATTATTCATTAATTACAAAGGAACAAAGTAATGTTACCATGGAGAAATATGGAAGAAACCACCCCAATCAAGTGATCAACCTTAGCATTACCAGTAATGGGACGAATGTGACTTTTGGTGGGGTGCAGTGGGTAGGACACAATATCACTTACATAATATTCTTGCCAAAAATGTTTGACCTCAATATAATAAAAAGAAATTAATCAGACACATTCCCATTGTAAGTTATTCTTCAAATCAAATCTTATAGACTCTAAAACTGTCAATGTTTTGAAAGAAAAAAAAGGTGCGTGTGTGCAAAGGGACTGTTCTAGACTAAAGGAGACTAAAAAGACATGACAACCAAAGGCAGCAATGATTGGATCATGAATTGAAAAAATGAACAAAGAGCTATAAAGGACATTATTAGGAAAATTGGGAAATCTTGAATATGGAATGTATAGTAGATCACTTACTCTTTCAATGTTAAATTTCTTTGGTATGATAATAGTATTATATTAATATACAAGAATGCCTGGTACTTAGGTGACACCTGATGGTATATATAGAGTTGGAGGGAGGGAAGGGGGGAGGAATGAAAGGAGGGATGGAGGGAGGGAGGGAGAGAGAGAGAGAGAAAGAAAGGAAGAGAGAGCCTGAATGTGGCAAGATGTTAACAACTGATGAATCTAGGCAACAACAGATATTCATTGTGCTACACTTAACTTTTCTATAGGTTTAAAAATTTTCAAATGGCATTCTTAAAGCAACAGCAACTCCTTGTGAGGCAATATAGCTTATAACTGTGATCTCAAATTGTCATAAAGTTAACGTTGTGTATTGTAAAGCTACCCTGGAAAAATATACGTACCCAATGCTTACTAAAAGAGGTATGTGCTATAAGTTGTCTGCAAAGTCAGTTATAATAGTTAATCCTCTTTTCTCATTTATTTCCATTGCAAAAATGAAGAATGATCTCTAATAGATTGAAGTGAAAATGTCTGCTAAGGGAAGCATTTTGAATGAACTGCTCTTCCTGGGTGTCTGCCCAAGTGTTTCAGGTCTCTGTAGAAATTTTCTTGATTACATGCTTGCTTCCCTTGTGTTTTATTCACTTTGCTCTTGCTAAGAGAATTGTTCAGACATCTCTAACACTATGTGATAATGTCCTGGCAGTCGCCCCCTCTCACAGTGTCTAAGAGAGCTAGGCTGCTATGCCATAATTTGCCAATAGGCGTCACTGATCAACAACGTTAAAATTCTGTAAGTCTGAGGCTTCATGATCTAAAAAATGTACCAGAAATTTACCTTATCAATTCTGTGAACTAAAATTGAATTAAGATTTTTGTTTAAAACCAAAGAATACTTTTAGAAAAACTATAATTATGGGTCTTTAATTAATGTTGCACCCATAGTTAACACCAGAAGATGAATGTAGCTTCTGCGTAAGACATGCAGTTCCGCCCACAGTATCTTGGGGCAGAGAGAGATTCAAGGTCCAGCACACAGCCAAATTAGTAGAGTTAGGAAGGTGATTTTTGTTTTTGTTTATGTTTTTTGGTGTCAGCAACAGCATCACTACTTGCTATTATTATATTGTTAGTTATCGCTACTTTTACTACTATTGACTATCTATTGCATTCCACATACTACCGTGTTTCCCCGAAAATAAGACCAGGTCTTATATTAATTTTTGCTCCAAAAGACGCATTAGGGTGTATTTTCAGTGGACGCCTTATTTTTTCATGTACAACAATCTATTCAAATACAGTCATGTCATCTTTTGGAACATCGTCCTAACATACTAAATATATCTGTCTGGCTAACGATCTTAATGGCTTATTTTGGGGGTACGTCTTATATTCAGGGAAACATGGTATAGTAGGTACTTAACAGTTATATATGTAATTCTCAGAAAAATCCTATGAGGTGAATATTGTTCTTTACATTTTACAAGTATAGCAACTGAGGCTCAAAGAGGCTAAGTAGTTTGCCACAGTCACATAGTTAGGGGTAAATGCAGAACCAGGATTTAAACCCTGCCAGTCTAACGGTGAAGCCAGTGTTCTTGTCAAACTTTGGTGACTCCAATGTGTCCACCAGTTTCTCTAGAGAAACTGGCATATATACTGTGAATCTCTAAGTGGAATGGGAAGGATTTTTCTCTCATTAAAGGAAGTTTAGGCAGTAATAGCAGAGAGAGGACACATTTGGGGGCAGTCCTTGAAGTGGTTATCTCCTCAATACTTGCAGATAATGAGTAGGGATGGGGATCAGAGTATGGAAGCTGGAAGTGTTAAGGAATGGGAGGCTTGGAGCCTGCTTGGGGAAAGATCAGAACTCTGTGCTTTGAGCACAGGTCGAGTTTGTACTTTGTATTCTATGTCATTTTTCTCTTTTTAAAATCTCCGGCCACTCTTAACCATCCTTGGGATTTTTTCTTCATGTGACCTGAGAGCTGAGGAGAGAAGATGGGTGTCCTGGGGGACAGAGGGTAGTGGTACCCGGGAGAGGTTCTTCTTACTGAAACTTCCTCATCATTTGGTCCTGATTCATGTATAGCATTCCAAACCCCAGATCTCTTCTCCTGAATCACAATCTTTTTGTCCCCCCAAATTCTCACTAGGCTATATATACTGAACTGCTCCTTTAAACCTGAGGTCCCTCAAATACACTTTTGCTGTTCTTTCATTCATTAGTGCCATCATGACCTCGTTCCTACGCCCTTCCCAATAGACACTCTTCTAGAAGTATCCTGTAATCTCTGCTTCCTCCATACCTGTATTATTGGCAGCTACTGATGAAAGTGTGGCTACGATCAGGCTGGAAGCAGGAGGATTGGTTGAAGATCCGTTTAAGAAGTAGTTAAACCCTCTAGTCTCCTCTTTTACTCCATGGAGTCAGGTAAATAAATCATGCCACCCTCACCCCTACCACCAACTTTGATAGGAGACCGGAGATTTGTTCTCTCAGGAGAGTTAAAATAGAGGTTTGGGGCTGAGGGATAGCTGGAAACAAGGTGGGGTACCGTACCGAAAACAGCAGGATTAAGTGAAATGCTGTCTTACACTGAATATGGAGGCCTCCCCAGATGTCCTCCACTTGGTTCCTAGAACAGGGATAGCCAGATTTTTATACTCTAGTCAGGTGATAAGAAGATTCTTCTCTGAAAAACCTGTTCAGACATTCAAACACAAAAACAAAAAAACCCCTCAAGATATCAGTAATGGGTGTTTTCCCTAAAAGTGGCCCAGCCAGATTACTCCACTGTGAGGCTCATAGTCACAAAGCCCCCCACGTGGAGTTTCCAATGAACCTTGTAGTGTCCCAACCTTAAATAAAGGAGACGGTCAACGATCATCAGACATCCAAACTGAATGGCAAGAAACAATGTGAAAGACAGATAAAAAAACAAATAAATGAGAAAAAAACAACCTAAAGCAAACAAACTATCCAGGGAAATGAAAGTTTTAAAACTGGTAAATATCTTTAGAAAGATAAGAGGAGAAATTGCATTCAGGAAGAAGATGCTTTTTATATAAAGCTAGATGGTAATCAGAGCTCTTGGGAATTAACAACACGTTAGCAAAAATGCAACAGCGAACTTCTTAGAAGCTGAAATTGAAGTTATCTTTTAGAAAGTAGAGACAAGATAAAAGACAAAGTGATGGAAAGTGAGGGAAAAGGCAGTTATTAGAGCGTCAGCCCTAGAGGTCCAATATCCAAAAACAGGTGCTCCAGACGGAAAGAAGGGACAGACAAGAAAGGAGAAAATCAACAAAGGATTCACTGAAGAAACTTGTCCATAACTGAAGCACATGTCAGGAGTGAAAGGGCCCACTGAGTGCTTCTCACAATGAATGAAAATAAACCCATGTAAGACATATGAAGGTGAATTTTTCAGAATACTGTGGACAATGGGAAGCTCTTGTGAGCTCCCATACAGAAAAGACAAAGGATTAAGAATCATGATGGCCTCAGCTGACTCAAAAACACCATTGGAAACTACTAGAAGAAAATACAGCAATGCCTTTAACATTCTGAGAGAACATGGTTTTTTCCACTTGTAATTCTCTATACCCACCTAAACTATGAAGTGTGAATATGGAGTAAAATCACTTTCAGAAATGCACAGCTGGAGATGGGTGAGGAGGGGAGGCAGAGTATGTGTATGAAAGTTTAACTTTTTTCTCCATTAGGTAAGTCAATAGATAATGCTTTAAACTGAAAAAAAATTAAGAATAAGTAATATGTGCATGGTATGTAGAGACAGGCAGCAAAAACTAAGAGAAAAAGCCAGAAGAGTTGAAAGCAGTTGCCTCAGCAGAGTGGGATATGTTGACAGCTAGGGGTGAAGTAGGATACCCCTAAAATACTTTTTAGGAAGGATACTTTTTACAAAGTTTGTAGAAGTAATTGACCTTTTAACCTTTGTACATATAAAGTTTGGATAAATATAAGAAAAAGTGGGGGCAAGGGGTAGAAGTTGAAGCAGAGGAAGTGAAGCAGGAAAAGAAAGGAAAACGAAAAAGGGAAGAGCATTGGGCCGGTGGCTGGGAGACTGACTCAGTTCAGGGTTTTTCTCTGAGGCTCAGGGAAATGTCTTTTCTTTGGTGGGTTTTTAAATGAGAATTAAATATTCCTGGTATAAAGTAAGTTTTTAACTAAATGTTTATTTCAATGATTTCTCCTTTTGTTTTGAATGAACCAGAGACCTAAAAAAGGCAGAAATTCTCACTATTGGAAAACATCAGTCGACTACCTCATTATCCAGTGAACATTGGTGTCCCTGTGATGGTCCTGAATAACAATGCCAAGGTCCTCAATGCCAATAGAGCAGCCAACCCTGAGTCACAGGTCACGTTTACCTCTGTTTGTCCAGGTTCTCAGGTTTCCGCCAGGGAGAGGTTTTCTCACAGAAACCCTTTTCATTGGAAGCTTCCCTGGGGGTTTTGCCCTGCACTTTTCCTTGTTTCACCTTCCTAGTGTGGAAGCAAAAGTGTGGTCTGGGAAGGGATATAGGGCTGTCCGACTGCCTGAGAGAGGAGCAGCGGGCCATTTTACTGACCTGCTTTCCACCGTCCTCTGTAGCTAAAAGTCTCCCAAAATGCCAGGGCATCCCTGCCACATGCCCGCCTGGCCAGCCATGGGTCTTCTGAGCACTTTCTTGCCCATTGACCGGACATTTTGTCCACTTGGTATCTGGAAGCATCATCATCTTGAGAGTTTCTTCGCATGCCTTCACTTTTCTAACAGCACAGTTGTTTTCTCCTAGTGCATTTTTAATTAATCTAAGACAAATGCCCCACTTTCTACCAGAAAATAGCGATGACAAGAATCAATAGTGCCAGTAGAGGCAAGGTCGGCCTTCCTCCAGGGAATCTGAGCCTGAGACAGGAATACTCTTTAGTATAGGAAGGTAATGGAAATTTTAGCACAGTTTCAGTGGAGTGACAGGGACGGAAGCCAGACTCTGGCATTTATGAGGGAGGAGGTGGTGAAGCAATGGAAGCCGTAATGTGTAGTCCAGAATGGTGCCAGCTCCCATTATCTGGCAACATTCTGGGCTGCACATTATCTGTAGTGTTGCCGAAAGCTCTTTTTGGAGCAGGATTATGAAGTTGCTTCTGGGTAAATCAAGGAAGAGTGCCATGATCGATTACTAATGTCTGACACGGGCATAGGAGTGGGCATAGGATGTTGGCATGTCTGACACCAATGTGCCATCCTTAGCAGAGATTATTAGATGTCCTAAGCAATGACATGCCCTTCCTTCATTTTCTGTTTTTAGGGTTGATACTCATATCATCTCACAAGCAGCCATGACTAATCAATCACAGCCCATAGTGCCCATAGTGGCGTGTATTACTAAATGTCTGCCCTACTGTTATTTGTGTTGTTTACTCATCCTGTAGTGTTCTTTCCCTCTGTTGATCTAGTGAACCCCACTCATTCTTCATGCCATCTTCAAATGCACTTCAATATAGCATTTCCTATAGACTTTCTCCTTTATGTTCCCATGACACATGGGTATATATCTGGATTATAGCACGTAGGTACATGCTTTAGTATTGTAGCTGTTTATGAGCCTGTATCTTCCTTTAGCCTAGAAGCTGCTTGTGGGCATCAAGGTTGCCTGATTCATTTCTGAGTCATCAAAGACAAGCAACATGCCTAGTACATAATTGGCACTCGATAAATGGCCTCTCTTGCCTAGCTTAGTGTAGGCTTTCATTAAACATTTGATAACCTGATTTACTTGTGGTCAGTTTTCTTTTTCAAAGGAAAACGTGAATATGTTTGAAAGCAAAAGAAAAATGCCTGCTACTCAGCAGATCTTCAATGAATCAGGATTGGGCCCAGGGCTGTCCAGTCCAGATGGGCAGAATGACCTAGACAAGAGGCCTCTGGCCTGTAGTTTCTTCTAAGACCCCATCACCACACTCCCTGCCCTACAGCTGCTTCTCTAGGCCTCCTTTTGCTCAGGTATGGTGACTTTGAGGGGTCTGATGTCATCATTCATTTACTTAGATAGCTACTGAGCATCTATTATTTGTGGGCTCTGGGGACACATGCCCCAGCCTCCAGGGGCTTATCGGACAAGAAAGACCGAATGTCATGATATAAAAGGAAACTTTTTCATCATTTGCCTTTATATGCCCAACCTATGTGAAAACAGGTCAGGAGAGAGGAGAACCCAGAACAAATAATTTTTTAAAAGATTATGTCAAAATAGTAAAACAGACAAATGAATGTATGCTGCTAGAACCGAACATTGCAGTTATCCGTGGTCGAGTGGTATGGCTGGGAGGATGAGGGGTTTCTGGGTGCTGTGAGGGTCTTGCTCTGGGGGGACAGTTATATGGAGGTGCTCGACGTGTGAAGGTTCATCAGGCTGTACCCTTGTGTCAGGTGCACTTTTCTGTATGTACGTGATGCATCAACAAGAGGAGAGAAGATGATGCCTGGAAATAAGCAGCTGTGTCGTAGAAGGAAGTGAAGGCTTCTCATAAGCCTTCCCAGACACAGTGAGCATGGATGCATTGTAATCGTTCCGATTCAAAATTAGGAAATCCTTACAAACTGTCAAAATCACGCACAGATGAACTCAGCTCTGGGGGGTGGGGAGCAGCAGCTTGCTGAACCCACCGTGCCCAGCACTGAGCAGGTTGATACCACATCTCTGTGAAATGATGGGATAGATGAAAGCCTGCAGCCAGTAGTATCCCTGCAAGGCTTCAGGTAGAGGCTTGACGGGAAATTGCTACAGAGATGGGCACCTGATTGGATTCATTTCGATAATGATGATAGCAATAGCTGTTCTTCTCGAGCAGCTCCAGTGTGCCTGCCAGGTCCTTCACATGTGCCCTCCCTCAGCCTCCTAGCAGCCCCATTTAACCTGCCAGAAACTGAGGCTCAGAGAGCTGAAATAACTTATCCAAGACAACTCAGCTAAAAAGTGGTTCAAAGTTGGCATTTGAAATTTGGCTTCTTTTACTCCAAAGCCTCGCTCTTTCTCCGACAGCACCTCAGCTGCCTTCCATGCCTGGTCCCACTTCTGGCATTCTACAGTTCTAGCATCCATCTACTTCCTTAGGGGTGGCTGCTGGGCAGAGCAGCCTGTTTGCTTCCACCCTAAGGACAGAGGTGCGGCTGTCCATGTGTGGGGACCAGGTTTTCCTCCTCTCCCTGTGTTTGCCTGGCCTGTGTATTGCAGACATTTTAATGGGGACCAGAGTCTGGGCCGATGGCATGCTCATGGGTTAGACTATGAGTGAGTGAATGTGCTTCCATCTCAAAGGCCTTGCCTCTTGGCCTGGAAAGTACACTTCCTTCAGAGAGGTAAGGACTGACGCTGGGAAGCAATTCAGCCGTGAATTTTTCTGAGGATACGCTGCGCCCCTCATGACTAGCAACTTAATACAAATGTCACAACTTATCTGCAGCTGGAAGGATAATTTAGCAATCTCTGCGTCTGCCAAATGAGGATGTTTGCATTTCATACCAAGCAGCCTGTTCATGTGCTAACAGGAGGATCAGAGAAGGAGGTCTCAATCAAACAAACACACGATTAACCTCAAAAACAGACACATAAACACAACCACAATGGATGAGTTATGCAGCAGGCTGTCCCCACTGCTGCCACGAGCCCACATCTGGTTTCTCCTCTAGGGCTGTTCTATAAATGACTTTCCTTCCGTATTCCTTTCCTGGCTCTCTCTACCTGTTTTCCTTTACACAGAAGCCAGCAGAGTGTGTAAGAGGCTTCCTGTCTTTGCTCCCAAACAGTCCTTCCCCAGAGGGGCTCAGGGACCGGGGCCTCTCAAAGGCCACACATGCTCACCTGCCCACATGCTCACCTGGAGGGATGGCCTGGGAACACCCCAGGCAAACACTGGGGCCTTTTACCCCAGCCTTTGGAACCAAGGCAGACAGTTCACAGAAGAGAGGAGAGTCAGGTAGTATTGGTTTAAGCTTGTTTGCAAGGAGCCTCAGAGCACACAAATCCTGCAAGCCTCACCTCACCTTAGAGAGACATCTTATTTACGCAGTCTGAGCTCCACTTTATGAGGTGCTGAGCTGAGCAGGGGGAAAGCACTTTATCCTTAGGCTCTACACGCAGAACTGTGGGTGTGTTCTTGCAGACTTCCTGCTTCGAGCCAGACAGGCATTTGGCAACGTGCAAGGCTCCTCTTGGCTCCTTCCAGCTGAGAGCCTCCTGGTTCAAGGCCCCTGCAGACATCTGACAAGGGTCTACAGCATGTGGGGGCAGCAAGGCAGTGGGCAAGGGAGCAAGAGCTCAAGGCTCTTTGCCCTTCCTGGGCTGCATTTGCTTCCACCCTCCCCAGACTAGAGAGTCATTAAGTGGGAAAAAAAACAGGCACCTTAGTAATGTGGAGTCCAGGATCTAGAAACACAACTTGTTCCATCTCTACAAACACAAAGTCCCTTGGGAATGTGGAAGTTATGATGGCTAATACTGATAATAAGGGCCAACATTTGTACCAGGCCTTCTGGTTCTCAAGGCGCTTTTCTTTGTTTTCTCTCACGTACTCAGACAAGGTATAAACAGGTCTTTTCAAATTTAGGAGTGAGAAATCAGTGGTTTCACTTTGGGCTGTCTCCGTGGAAGACTCATTATTATACAATACAGGCAGATTGTGTCTTGGAATAGTTTGTTCATGAAAGAGTAACATTTTAAAAAATACTATGCTTCAGAAACTCACGGAATCGTCTCTGATGCCTTAATAAAGAGAGACTGAATAATAGAATAATATTAGCTTTTACCACTTTACCAAGTGGGCATTTTCACCATTTAAAATGAGGCTGGTCAGATCCAGGATTCTGTGAGATTTAAATATCTCCTTCCCTTGGTTACTTATTCATTCCCATCAATGTCTTGGTTAAATAGTTACAGGGCTGGAAAAATAATAACGCTGAATTTTTTCTAACATAGACCATTAGAGTGCTGTGCACGCCAGAGTATGAGACTGACGTTTGTTGAATAATTGAGAAAAAGAATGAATTCTGACTTCTGCCTTCTGAATATGGGATTGTAGCAAGTCAGGGAGAAATAGTGCATTGTGGGCCCAGTTGGACAGGCGTTTGTTTTTTTGTTTGTTGTATTTTGCCTATGTGAGTGGGAATGAGAGAGGGTTCCTGTCAGAAATGCCACTCAGGCCCAGCCTTTCTGTCTGAGTTCAGCCTCCTTGGAGCTGCTTCTCTGTCCCGTTTCTGGGCTGAGGTGGGTGTAGCACAGAGGCTTTCGTGCCAGTCAGCTCACAAACCTATCTTGTATACATCCCTGCTGTGTGCCCGGTTGCCAGCAGGCAGAGCTCTGTGGGCAGGCAGGAAAGGGACTGTCAGGTACGGGGGGAGCTGGACACTGCTCAGCACCTTACCTTCTCCATTTGTATGGAAAACGTCAGGAAAGGAGACTCTGGTACCTACCTGATGAGATGTGCTGTCCAGATGGAGGACGGGGGAGAGGCTCAGGTAGGGAATTAGTGCTCAGTGATGCCCACCAGGGGTTTTAGAAGCTGTCCTGTTCATTGTGGGATGATTACCAGGGTTACCTGTACCCCTGGCTTCTGGCTTCTACCCAGGGCTGCTGGTGGTATGCCTCCCACCACCCCTGCCAAAAATGTCTCCAGGGATTGCCACTGGTCTAGATACCTGGCCTGTATTAACTCACTTAAGCCTCAATAACCCATGAAACAGGTGTTACTATCATAATTTTACCTGTGATGCAATGAAACCTTGCAGAGGTTAAGACACGTGACTAAAGCCATTCGTGGGAGATTTGAAACTCATGTCTGTTCACCAGTGTCAGGGACTCCTGGGAGGCCAGCCTCTTACAAGTTCTCTAGTGAATGCCTCTGCCCAGAGTTCCACTTTTCTAGAATCCTGCACTGTGCCTCTTCTTCCTGTAGACCTGTAATTTTCTTATCACTTGCTTTGAGATCCTATCTGTGGCTCCCAGTGAAGCCATTTTGTAGAAGCAAATGAGATGAGAACAAATGTGGTGAAGATGCCGAGTTTCAGCAAGACTTGGCCTCTCTTTTGGTGTTTGCTCCCTTTCCTTTGATCCTTTTTCTGCCTGTGCCTCTCTAGGTCTGAGTCTTAATCTCTTTGATAATTGGAGCCATTGAGTCCTTGGGTTTGGAGGCTATTGGAAGGTAACTGCGGCTATGGCTAGGAGGGCTCTATTTCTTCCCATATGCATTACCTACTCCCTGTGAACCCTCCAACCCAACAATATCGTGTGCTGTGTTAGTACTAAATTGGGGCAGCAGAGGTCTGGGTCTCTCTGGGCGTCACACTTGGGGCCATGGGTCAGACCAGAGCTTGGGTCACCAGGATGTAAGGCATGGCTGTAGAACCACGTAAAGCACGGCTGAACATAGGACAGGCCATGTGGTGGGCAAGGCTGGAGGTCAGGGCTGGAGTGGCACAGAAACCAGGGGGGCTAGGGCAGCAGAGGACAGAGCACGAAGTCCAGAATCCAGGAAGGTCAGCCCCTCAGAAGGGAGGCGAGCTAGAGCGATGTAGGCAGAGCCGCAGCAGGGTCACGCTAATGAGGCTGCATCTGTCCCAGGATAGGGGTCCTGAGCCCACAGGTAAGGGAAGGAGGTGACAGGCTGCAGCCAGGGGTGACAAGGAGGTTGGGGAAGCCAGAACTGATGAGGAAAGGCTTTAATTTTAATTAAATTGCAAAGGAGAGGGCCAGAGAGTGACATGGTGAGGAATTGGTCAGGCTGATGGCTCATAGACTTGATTCCCTGCCAGCTCAGGGAGATGCTACCTGTATTGGGGAGGGCGCGTAGTTTTGGGGTAGAGACCTGAGCTTAAATTTTGAGCCTCATAAGCAAACACAATCATACAGTCATCAAGCTGGGCAGCAGAACACCTGCCTCGCAGAGAGAAGGGACCGCGAGGACCAGAGGTAACGTGGAAATTGCCAGCCTAGAGACGGAGCTCTAGAAACGGAAACTGTCAGCAGCATCCTTTGACTCAGCCAAGAGCACAATTTATGCCCTGTTTTTGTGAAGTATTATTTATGACGTTGTCAACATTTGAAAGATAGGGGAAATGGTTAACAGGAAAATAGCAATTTAGTTGAGAAAATATTTTGGCATCTTTCCATTTAATCTTCTTTAACTACAACTACAATTACTGCTATTAACAAGCACCACTGCTACAATAGAACCTCTCTTAACCCATCCCTCCTTAATCAACTCACAGAGTCACCGGTGTTCTCCATCCCCCTTCTTCTGTAGAACCCCCTGACTGACGGCCATGGCCTGCTGGGCACTCGCAGCTCACAGGGACGCCTGCTATTCCTATGAGCGTCTGCCCCACCATTACGGTGACTGCTTACCCAGGAAGGGTCAGAGAGCCACGTTCATTCCCCATCCTGCTCATGCTGGCTCAACTTTTTATTGTAATAATGTAATTTAATCAAATATAAGTGACCCCGGGAAATATGGGTGAAAAGAGAGTTGATTCTTAGGAAAACCACGTGGCAGGTGTTGAATGACTTGATAAGTCCATTGATAGCAATGAAGGCTATTAACTTAGTCGTGGGCAGGGCAGTCGATAAAGATAAGAAGACATTTCTACACCATCCTAGAAGTTTGCACTTCGATCGTTTCATATGGGAGTTTAAGTTCTTTCTCAGTTCTAAAGCCAAAATGGAAATCACAGATGATATACAAAAGGTATGAATTATTTAAAATGGGGGGAAAATAGATACAGAAGTCTAACCTGGAGATCTAGCTCAAATAGAGGCCTTATCTCTACATGAAAAGATTAGCAAGAAATGTTTAAGTTGAAATAGTGTTTAAGGTTTGTATAATATGTATGTATCGTTTTAATGATCTCTGCTTTATTCAACTTTTTGGTGAACTGATTAACTGGTCCTTATTATGTCAGATAAGAGAGTTGTTACTTGAAATGCTGTGTTTTGGATGCTCATTATATGCCAAGCCCGCTGCAAGACTCGCAATGTATAATTATGTCATTTAATTCATACACAAACGCTTTGGGGTACTATTTCATCCAGCAAAAATTTATGAATCAGCTATTTTGTGCTAGAACACTCTTCCAGATGCTAGAACCAGGCAGGTCAGTTTCCTGCTTTCATGGAGCTATATTCGAGTGTGTGTATGTGCTGGAGAGGGGAGGCAGAGCATAAACAACAACCAAGATCATTTTACATAATTATAAGTGCTATAAGGAAAACAAAACACAGAGTTATGCTAGAGTGACTGGTGCGGGAGTGGTTGAGGGTGCTGATATTAGGTTGTCGGGGAAGGAAGACCTCTGTGTGGCAGGCAACACAGGAGCTGAAACGTGAATGACAAGATGGGTCTGGTCCTGGGGTCACAGCAAGTGCAAAGGTCCTGAGGTGGGAATGAGCCTGGAAGAAGGAAGGCTAGTGTGGCTGGAGCGTAGTGAACAAGAGGAAAGGTGGGGTGAGCAAAAGCAATGAAGGCCCTGTAGACCAGGGTTAAGAATTTGGATGTTACACTAAGCAAGAAGGGAAGCTATTGTTGAGTTTTAAGTGAGGGAGTGATGTGATCTGATTAATGTTTTTAAAAGTTCATTCTGTCTGTTGTGGCTAATGGATTGCAGAGGGCAAGGGGATAGGCATAGAAGTGGTTAGACTAGCTAGGAGGCCATTGCAGAGATCCAGGCCAGAAAGCGTGTGCGTGTAGACCACTGTAGTGGGAACAACTGAGGCAGAGAGGTAGGAGTCAGAATAGTATGATACCTGCACGAGGCAACTCAACGTGTCCCCAAGCTCACTCTGTGGGGCCGCCCTTCCCCCTTGTACAATTATATCTTCTTCCCACCCACTTTATAATAACCCTTCATCTACTCCTCTGCAGTGTCTGTCAGAACCCACTAAGAGATAGTGAGCTGCCTGTTCTTTAGAAAAGTGTAATGGATGAAGAGTAAACCTCTTTCTGCACAAGGACAAGTGTCCTGTTTTGTTTTCCTGGTGTGCCCCATTACTGAAGTTGATAGCAGTATATTGCTGAGTAAGTTAAGGCTAAACCCAGGAGCTGCAAGTTGGGCTCATCTGAATCCGGCAGTAGCTCATCCTCTCTCTAATTGGACCCAGTTTGCAGTATGGTGTGTGCTCTGGAGTGTTGCTGATGGATGGAGGGGATCCCAGGCTTCTGGGTGATGGGTGAATCACAGGGGAGGGGCCTACCATTTTCCAAGGAGACGATGCCTGTCTAGTAATCAAACAAGGTCAGTAGGACATCAAAATGCTTCTCTTGCTATATTCTATACCAGCCCTTTTAAATTATGCAGAAAAGTGTTTGTAAACACAAAGTTTCCAGCTCAACCCTTGCTTTGTGTGCTGAGACAAGTTACTTGACCTTCCTCAGCTTCAGCTGTGAAATAAGGATACAGATAGCACACAGCTCTTAGGGTTTTGAAGATGTAATGAAAGATTGGATGTGATGCAGTTTGCAAACCGTTTGGTACATAGTCACGTTGGTCTTAGAGAAGGTGCGTGAGGAGCCTACAACCTTGCTTTTGCAGGTTCCTTGCTGCCTTGACTTGATGGTTCTTGGTGTGGAGCCTGTAAGATCCTAGCCCCAGAAGCCATCCTTCTCCAAACGTTAAATTCATTTGGGGGAAGTTTCATACCAAATCCCCTATTGGAGAGTCAAAGGCATCATTAACATAGTTAAGGCTTTGAGAAGCACTTCAGTAAAAAAGCATGTTTAATTTTGTTTAACCGACCATTGCATTCCACACTTTGGAAAACACTAGTTTTCATCTTATTTTGGAGGGTGGAATTCAGGAATCAAACTGGGAAATCTAAGGCTCCAAACCCCAAATCTAAGCCCTCAGCTCAGAATTTCAAATTGCTAACCTGATTTCTAATACCTTTTCATTCATATTTCTTGGGCTGGATCAGATTTTTTATTTAAGATGTAATTTCAGAGTTCATTGTGATACTCCTTCTCTTCTCCTCCCCCTTCTCTTGGCAAAGCTAAGGTAATCTTGAAGATTCGTGTTGGAGCTTCTGCATTCATGTGCTCAAACCACAGAGCACGATTGGCTTAAACTCTGTGTTATTGCATTTCCCTTTTGTGGAATCAAACATCTGGGAGTGATTTGTGACACTCCCAGATGGCCATGATTGGGTTTGTAAGATTTAAAATACGTCCCCTCTAATGAGAACATTAGTCTTAGACCAGCTTTGAATAGTGGTGCCATGGGCTGGATTCATCTCGCTGACTTGGCCACAGTGGGAATGCCCCAAGATGAGGATTGAGGGTTCTGATGTTACCGAACTCAGGTTCGACTGCTTGCTGCTCGTGAGCCAGAGGTCAAGAGACAAAGGTTGGTGGAGAAAAACGTAGGTTTATTCGAAATGCTGCATTCCAGGAAGATGGAGGACTACTGTCCCAAAGGCCACCTCCCCCTTTCGAGGAGTTATATAGGCACACAGGAAGAAACAGAACAAGGAAAGGGGGAGTTAGTCATGCGACTCATCCAGGAGAATGTCTCCTGGGGTCAGGTTTGTTCCGCGATGGTTATCTTGAACCTGGTTGTAAGGGTGATTCGTATGTCATCTGATGGAAAATTGCAGTTCAGAACTGCAGCCTGGTTGCCAGCATCCAGATGTCCGAGGGCTGACTCAGTTGTTTTCAAGTCAGCATTCTGGCGATTAATCAGATTAACGAGGTATGCATGTAACCTGAAGGAAGCAGTTATTGAATCAGGTAGGAGGGAAAGGAGAAAGAATAAAAAATAAAAATAGATGAAATTGTTAAATCTTGAAAAGTACACCATCACTCTTACGCTGGCAAAATGGAAGAGGAACTGCTGTCAACTCAACTTTCATCCTCTGCAGAGTTGAAAGCAAAAAAGGCCATGACTGTAGAAAAGTGTGTGGCAGATCACACAGGGAAGAAGGGAAACTGACAAACTGGAAGGCAGGACTCTGCATCCAGCTCAGCCTGCAGGGTGCCTTCCACGGGGCAGAGCTGGGTCTAGGTGGTGGTTAATGCTGGGGGCAGATGGCAGTCTGAGCTGAGCCTCGTAGGGCACAAAGATGGTTCCAATCATCTTGGATATGGCAGCACTGAGCATGGCTCCTTGGAGTCAGTTGTTCTCAGACAAGGTGGCCAGTGACAAATACAGACTGGGCAAAACAGACTCTCTGGGTCACATGGGCTCCTAGACCCTGAGGAAGGGAGGTGCTGAGGAAGGGACCCAGATCCTAGGGTCAAGTGTCTGGCTTGTTTAAGCTGCCCCTAATCCTGTTAGTTTTCTGCTAGAAACTTGAAGACCATCTTGTGTTCAAATCCTATTCCCAGGACTTGATTCCCTTTCCCCCCTCTCATTCCTGATGATAATGATGATGATGATGTTGATGATGATGATGATGAAAACAGTATTTAACATTGTGATTTATAATAGATACGTACTTCGTCTTAGGCTGACTTCTTGGCACAGAGTTCCTGAAACCCTTGGATTTTCCTGAGTAATGAGAGCTATAATGGTGTCTTCTGTTACGTTAATGAGATGACTTAGGAAGCCCCTATGTCCTGTGAGGATGGCTGGTCACCAGAGGAACCAACCAGGTGACTAGAGGGTTAGAACTTTCAGTCCCACTCTCTGTCCTCTTTGGAGGGAGAGGGCCTGGAGATTGAGTTCTATCACCAGTGACCAGTGATTTAATCAGGCACGCCTAGTAATGAAGCCTCCATAAAAACCAAGACGATTGGGCTCACAGAGCTTCTGGGTTGGTGAACACGTGAAGAAGTTTCAGGAGCAGTGGAGAGCGCAGAAAGTATAGAAGTCCCACACCCCTTCCCACACACCTCGCCCCAGAAATCTCTTCCAGCTGGTTATTCCTGAGTTTCGAGTACATTTTTTTTATAATAAATTGGGGATCCTAGTAGGTAAAATGTTCCTCTAAGTTCTGTGAGCCACTCCAGAAACTTAACCTAACTTGAGGAGGGGTTCTTTGGAACCTCCAATCTATAACCAGTCAGTCAGAAACACAGGTGACAACTGGGACTTTCAATTGGCATCTGAAATGGGGTGGGGTGGGGGGCAGTCTGGTAGGACTAAGCCCCTAACGTCTGGGATCTGACACTGTCTCCAGGTAAAATAATGTCAGAAATGAGCTGGTGTTGGAAAATTGCTTGATGTGGAAACACACACACACACACACACACACACACACACACACAGTCATCACAACCATTTATTAAGCATTTACTCTGTGCCAGGTACTGTGCTGAGTTGATATATGCATGGCCTTTTTAAATCCCTACAGCAGCCCTCTCAGCTATTTTTATTAACGTCATTTTGTAGATGAGAAAAGAGAGGCACGGGGAGGGCAAATAACTCTCCCCCCTGGGATCTGAACCTAGGCAATCTGATACCAGAGCCAGGCTCTGAACCTTTATGACATGGCCTCTGGTCTGCTGCCACAAGCTGGATGTAAGCAAGTTGGAGAAGGAAAGGTTGGAAATCCCTGTTCCCCTTGTAGTCACCAACTGAGAAGCCCACTGGTGGAGGTTCCTCATGTGCTTTCTTTTATAAAAATCCTTGAGATGTCGGTATCACCATTTCCACTTTGTACCCAACACCCAAATGCTGTGCTGCTGTGTGCTAGAGGCTGTACTAGAAACTCCTGACCTTATCGCTAATTCTCCTAACAGTTCTTCAAGGTATCTAATGTTATCCCCTTTTACAGATGAGAAAGCTGAGGCTTTCAGAGGTTAAGCTACCTCCCAAGCTTATGCAGCCAAAGTTGAGCTTGCGGACAAAAACATGTGTACAAAACTACGGGGTTTTAATGAATGAGAGGTTGTTTTGTTCTTGAGTAGTCTTTGGCCTCAGGCTGTGAAGAGAAGCCAAATAAAAAGATCCTTCCAGCTGAGGGAAAGCCGCCCTGTGGAGGCCCAAGAGACTGGGAAGTCGTGGGCATGGACTTTGCCTCGGGAGCTTCAGAGCACAGCTTCATTACTAGCCCTGTGCTTGTGTCTGTTGCTGGCCGGGGCTACTCCTTCCCTGTCTGCAGCGTTCTTGGCTGCTATGGAGCAGTTGTTGGTTCTCCACCGGCAGCTGCCAGGAAGCAGAGAGGCCCATCGTGACACTGTGAGATGAGTAGGGAGGTGACCTGGAAGGCAGCGCTGGTGTCCACTCAGTTCTCTATGCCGACTGCCGGGCACGAAGCTGGCAGGATGCGGCTCCAAAAACGTTGGATAACGGGCTTGGTCCTCACAGCAGGGTGCCTGGTGTTACTTAATAGCCGGGTTACAATTTGGAGTGATTTTCTTCTGCCCTGAAGGACTTTTGTTTTCTTTTTTTCATTAACTTATTAATTCTGGTTCAACCAATAAAACTCATCACACATTATTCATTTTAGAATTTAAAAATCAAATTTTGAGTCAATGCTAAATGGATCATAGGTATTCTTTCCTTCTATGAGAGATGAGCTTTTCATTACCGATTCCGTCAATGTGAATCTCCTGTAATGGGCAGGCTTTGTTCTTGGGACTACGCCTGGCTGCAGATGCCAAGGAAGCTGGTCTTGCTTGTGGAGGGAAGCGAATACCGCAGAGGTCCCCTTCCACAATGGCTTCTGTGGCTGCGGTGTAGACTGTGCCCGCTGAACCGGCTTGGTCCCAACAATCTGCTGCCCCAGCACTCTGCCATTGGCCTTTCCAGGGCTGAGATTCCAGGGCAAAAGAGTACAGTGAAATTACACTGAATGATTATGTATGCATCAGAAAATGCCCCGTAAGTGCTTTGAAGAATAGAGATTATCAGCGGACTCTGCACATAGCCACAGGAAAACCAAGTCCATCGGGAGGTGTTAGAGCTGCTTTGGGAAACGCAGATAAATATCTCAGCAGGAATGGCCCCCACAGACCGCAGTTTGCTCCTGTGAGCGAATCAGTCAGCTTTTTAAAACTCAGGCTTTAATTGGTTATGCCCTGGGAGAGGGTTTTCGATACATCCCCCATCTGGCACGACTAATTGTTCTTTGCATTCAATGGATAGATTGGTGCTCTGAGCCCGGGAATGAGGCCTGAAAGGTATTCATGCCTGTGAATGTCACTGCTCGTGGCTCTTCGATGATAGTGAGTCTTTTCTGCCATCTGACTCTTGCAAATGATTCGTAGGACATGTTTTATATCTGAGCAGCTACCACAGAGTTCCTGGGATGACAGAGAGGTGAGGTGCCCTCATATGAACAGGACACTTGATGGGGAACCACCTAGCATCACGGGCTTGACGTCTGACCTCTCTGGTGATAATGGCCCTCTGTGGGCCGGGGGGACAAATGAGGTGGACCAGAGATGACCACCTCTCTCTGGACACCTGCTGGGCTCCCAGGTCTGGCCTCTGTAGGTGCTCCTCCCTGCCTCCGTGGACACATTTCTGAGTTGCACTAAGTGAGTTCCACGCTCTCGTATCTGCCAGAGCCTTCCTTTAGGGACTGGGCCCCCAGGTCTGGTTTTGGTGGCTGTGCCAAAGTGACAGTGCTGCTGCGTTGCCTTATTCAATTTCGGATGCACCAGACAGACCCTCCAACAGTCCGTGCTGAGCTGTCTCAGGTTTTCTGGGGAGAACCAGCCTCCACACAGCATGATTTGGAGAGACCACAGTCAAATGCATCACGAAGCTTCTTGGCTGCATCTGCTGGGAAGGACCTTCAAGGCAGGGCTGTCCCTGACACACAAGTCAGAGATGGTCCCACACAGGGTTTGCATTTCCTTGGACTCTGTCACCTCATCAGCCATGTTGGAAACATGCTAATTCATTCATTCACTCATTTCTTCATTACACGTGGTTTGGTTGTGAGCCTTTGGTAGGTCAGATACTAAAATGAGTAAGACCAGCCCTTGCCTTGGAGAATGTCACAGAGTACTCTCCCTGTGGGTCCCTGGCCTGTGCTAAGTGAGGACTCAGCACTTAGTAATTCAGTACAGGGCAAAGTCTGTGTGCCCCAGAAGGGATCCTGACCCAGGACAGTTGCCCAGTCACTGATGAGCTCCTGCAGCAGAACTTGGGGGCCCCAACCCCTGGGAGTCTGCCCTGCCCGTCTGCCCTGCCCACCCTTCTGTGGCCCAAGGGACCTGCAGGCTCCTGGCACCCCTGCCCCCACATGCAGCCAAAGGGCTGCAGTGAGAGCCCCAGGGGCTGGGTGCTGTGCTGCCCCTGCACAGCCCAAGAGGCCTGTGCCATTTGCTGAGCCTGTCCTCAGCATAAGCTACTCCTAGCAGCAAGGAGAAATTGGGAACTCCGTAGAGAAGCAATGTTTTTAGGCTTTGGAGCAGAATGCATCCGCATGATGCTCTGATTACAAATTGGAGACTAACACACACTCCCACGTTCATCTGGCTGCATGGCCTTTGAAGGGGTACTCTTGTCTTTCTCTACAAACGTGACTGCATTGACTTTCTGCCGGTCCAGACTGGCTTTGCCCTGGGTGTTCCTAGACGGCAGGAACACCCATGGGGCACGAGGCCTGCCTTGATCCATGCATACCCCCTGAGCCAGGCAAGTCGGGACTCTCACAAGGGCAGACAGTCACAAATAAGTAAGCTCCCGTGTTCCTGGGCAGCAGGGGTTACACAAGCTCTTCACATGTGCCTCATTTGATCCTTCCTAGCCACCTAACTGGGCATAATATATTATTATCCCCTTTTGATGATTAAGGTACTGAAGGCTCAAAGGGGTTAGGAGGCCACGTCATTGGCAAGTTTCAGGGCAGGGCTGTAAAGACAGATTTATCTGACTTTCAGAGCCCCAAACATTACCTACATTAATTTACCATTTCAGGGATATAGCAACACCAAAGAGGGCAGAGCCTGTGGAATCTCCAGACAGAGGTAGTAAGGAGAGAGTGGGAAATAGGGAAAAAAGTGACACGCATTCATTCATTCACTCATTTCTTTATTATATATGGTTTGATTCTGGGCATCTGGTAGGTCAGGTACTGAAATGAGTAAGACCAGCCCCTGTCCTGGAGAATCTCACAGAGTAACAGACAACTGTGCTGAGTGGAACTGGGTGCAGTTTGCACCTGGTTCTGCAGGGCACACGCTAGAAAACAGAGAGTTCTTCCGTAGAGGGCAGGGTGGAGAATACACAGAGGGGGAGGCGTTGGATTTGGGCTTGAGAGGAAATCAGGCATTTGGGGCAGAGGGAACCATATAAGCAAAGGCCCAGAGGTAGGGGGTCACATTAACTTATTGGGGGATGATGGCTGGTCATTCCCGGGGGAGGAGAGTGGTGGTGGGAGAAAGCTTGATTAGGAGGGACCTTGAGCAGGCCACGTGGTGGGGCATGGCAGGAACATTCCTTCCTTTCCTCATTCCTTACTCAACTTCTATCAAGTCACTTTACAAACACGTATCAGCCACTCCTACCGTGTTTTCCTGAAAATAAGGCCCAGCCGGACAATCATCTCTAACGCATCTTTTGGAGCAAACATTAATATGAGACCCAGTATTATATTATGTTTATTATATTATCATATCATATCATATCATATCATATCACATCACATCATATCATATCAGAGACCCGGTCTTATTTTACTATAAATAAGTCTTATAGTAAAATAAGACCGGATCTTATATTAATTTTTGCTCCAAAAGACACATTAGAGCTGATGGTCCGGCTAGGTCTTATTTTCGGGGAATCATGGTACAAGAGTAGGGATCGTGGCTGGGTTGGGGCAGGGCCATCAGCTTGGACGCAGGCGTTTCAAGACTGTTGTTTGCCTTGGATCTGAGGGATCTGGTCGCAGAGCATAATTGCTGACCCCAAGACCAAGCTGGAGTGAAGAGAACAGGCAGGGACTCCTTTTGGCTGTCAGGCACATCTCCATGGAGGAAGTGGAGATTTATTGAGTGTTAAATGTCAGTATCCATGTAATAAAGATGGTGCACTGTAACTAATAAGCACTTTCCAGGTGAGGTACCATTTTCAATAAGTTGCAACCTGTCTGGTACTAAGAATTATTTTTTAAAAAGCAGATGATAAAGAAAGCCCACTTGGAGTTATTTCACTTCAGATCTACTCCTCAGCTCCGTCCCTCCTTGAGGGGAACATTTGTATCCTGTCGTTCCCGAGGACCCTGGAGTTTCATCTCATAAGAAATCCCGATGTTTCTTTTGTTTTCTTTCCTTGATGGGGATAGGCTTGATGGGGAATGGATTTCGGACCTTCAGCGGGCCTTGTGACAGGCAGAGAACTTTCAGGAAAGGTACACAAAATAAAGAGGGCATGAAGGGCAAGGGGTGCAAGGCACTTGGGGTGGTCAAGACATCTGACACTTGTGGCCGGTGTCACCTGCGATTCACTCACCCCTCAAAGATCTACACATCATCTGCATAATTCCACAGCCCCGGGAATGCAGACTCCTTGTAGACTCCTGCTCACTCCCAGGGACTCAAGGCTGCCCCTGCCTCCTTGGTTCTTATCTGCCCATGGACCACCTCTGAGATGTGCTCACTGTACTCAAAGTTGGGGAGTTCCACAAAGAGAATTCACAAAGGGTTTAAGTGCACAGTAAGCCTTCCCAAAGAAGATTTAGCAGCACAGCAGCTTTAACTGTCTCCAGAAGCCTCGAAGTTCTTAAAACATCTGCTGGCCACTTTATCTCCTAGGGTTTCACTGCCCACATTTCATCCCAGGCTCACCTCATCTTGCTGGCCTGTCACTCACTGTCCTACCTTCTCTTTTTTAGGAGAAACTCTCAGTCCTTCACCCTGGCCTGTGAAGACCTCCTTCCCTCCTGTGACTCCTGGGCCCCAGTTGGTGCCCTGGTCCCCGGGGGAGGTTGTGTGAGCTCACCTCCTACCCAGTGTTCATCAAATTGGTTTCCAAAGACTTTTCTCCCCCTAGAAGGAATATTGCCGCCGGCTTTAACATAATAAATTGGCTCTCTCTGTGTTGTCTCATGATAGGCTTTCCTTGAGATTAGCATAATGATCGCATTTTACTGATGAGGAAACAGGCTTGGAGATGTGGAGTGACTTGTCCAAGGTCTCATGTTGAGTGGCATTCCCATGGGTCGTGCTCAGCTGCTCGGTTTCTTCTCACGCCTCCTGGACCTGGTCCTAGCTCCAATCTCTCCCCATCGCCAGCGCTGCTGAGGGCCTGTCCTTCCAATCTGTGGGACTCTCACTCCATCCTGTGCTTGTTCCATCACCTGAAGACAGCAGATAGACCTTGGGTGCTTTATTGACATTTCACTTGGCTTTTTTTGAAATGAAGCAAATTGTCCAGTATCAGCCTGGGTTCCCAATGGTCACAGAAGACTTGTTTGTTGCATTTTGGAGGAAGTCTGCAAATGTCCTCAGAGACGGCCGGCTCAGCTAGCCATTCCGACTCCAGCACTCACTGCTCCGTGACTTCAGCTATCTTTTCTTTTTAACCACTCCAGGCTTCTGGTTCTTTGTTTGTAAAGTGCACATAGTAATAGCTATCTCCCTGAGCTCTTGGGAAGACTAAATGAGAAAATGTGTGGAGAAGCTCTGGCACAGAGTAGATGCTGTTCCTTGGGGTGAGGGAGGGTTCCACATTGGACCCAACCTGTGCAGGGATAGCTGCTTGACTTTGGGCCTTCATTTCAACCTGCATCTACCCACATGCAATTCACGGCTTCCTTTTTAGAGCCACATTAATCATCCCTCCAAAAACACACAGGAAGGAGCTTAAATACCCCTCGCCCACGGAAATTGAGCTCATTATTTATTGAAGAAACTTTGGTGCATCCCGAAGGCGCGGTCCCCATTAACTTGCCCTCCTGCAGCTCAACTAATGGTTGGCCACAGTACCTCCTGCCTTTCAGAGTCTTGCCTTGATTGAGAGGAAATTGGAATGGCCCTGTGGGGTGGCATTCTCACCTTTCCCGCTCCTTCTTCTGGCCTTGGCTCCCAGGAGCTCTGTGGTCCAGGCTAGGAGCAGGCGGGGGCACATTCTCAGTTCCATCCTGCCATGGGCTTCTGGAGAATGAATGGACAACTTCACCCTTGGAGAAATGTCCAGTGGCCATTCTGTTCAAGATGTTTTAAGTGTCTTTGTTAGTAGTTGGTTGGTTATATAATGGTGACCACACAGCTCCCAGCGATGGGGGAGACGAAAAGCCACCAGAGCTGCCAGTCTGGTGAAGGCTCTGCTAGGACTGACTGCTGAGTGCCATGAGAGGCCAGAGGGTCAGGGGCAGCTTCTCAGAAGCTGAATTTTAGAGGAGAATTTAGCCAGGCTAAAAACGGAGCTGGGAAAAGGAGGGCACTCTGGGCAAAGGGAGTAGCAAGAGCAGAGATGAGGGGGCATGACATTCTCAGTACAATGGTGGGCATCAGATTGGACCTATGGGGAGGTAGTCAGGACTTTGGACTGGCAAATACATAAGCTTGTCGTGGTTTAAAGAAGAGAACTCTGAGCCAATGGAGTGAATCTAAGCAAAGGCATTGAGGTTTTCATGTGTATGTGAACCACCGAGGAGTTTGAGAAATGCAGATCGTGCTTAGGTACGTTGGACTGGAGTCCAAAAGTCTGCATTTCCAACAAGCTCCTAGGTGAAGCTTATGCTGATCCACAGACCACACTTTGAATAGCAAGGAATAGACCTGCGGCAGGCAGGACAAGCCCTGTGGGTCTGACCTTGGAGGGTTTTGTTCCTTGTCTCCTATGACTCCATGAATGGTGAGTGGAAGTTTGGCTTTAGCGAGTTCCATGAAGCAGCTGAGGGACTGGAGTTTTGGCCAGTGCATATGCTCATCACCTTAGTATGTTCGGCTGCTAATTTGTTTTTATCCTTTTCTTAATGACATTTGCCTTCAGTGCCCATGTTTCTGAATTCCCTTTGGGACAGGGCAAGGACCTCCGACAGGAAGACAGACTGCCCTGTCTATGGGAATCCAGGCTGGCGTGGTGGTCCTCCTGTGTGAATAGAAAGGGCTGGGGTCTCACTCTTGGGGGAGGATGGGTCCCCTCTTTCAGTGAGTCCAGAGATACCATCGCCCATTCTCCACCTCTGTGTGTTTTCCTCATTGCAGAGTAGTCCAAGCCAGGCCTTCTGCCCAGACTGCTCTCATTCCCATGCCTCCTGGCTCTGCGGGGCTGTCTGTGGGCTGTGGGTTGTGATAGAGAGCTTTAATAAATGGGGCCCTGTGAGCAGTGTGGAGGCAGAGCTCCAGGGTGGAGCCACATACCCAGCACGGTGCGCCCATTGCATGGGGGCCAGCGTAGCTGGGGGAGGGTGGCAGGGACCCTACCTGGTTCTCAGGTACAACCTGGCTGCACATGGGCTTTCCAGCCTCCAGGATGGAGCCAAATGACCCTTTGGCACACTGCTCTTTCTCACCCTGAGTTCTCCATCCCAAAGGCCCTTGTGGGAAATTGTCTCTATTTCGTACAGTTCAAAAACTGCACATTCAGCCCCTGTCATAGCTGGGCCCTGGGGAAACAAGAGCCCTTCTTAAGAAGTCACAGCTCAGTAGGGAAAACAGAAGAGGTCATTGACATGTTTTCCCTCCCCACGGGTGTCCACTCTTCCACTCTGTTGGGGCAGGCCAGAGTGCTGGGGAATTAACATTCCTGCCCCGCCCCCCAAAGCAGCTGTCAACCAAACACTGGGAGGAGATGGTGTACAAGTACCCCAGGTTCCTCGCTCTTGGGAAGACAGCTCTGAGGTGTGGGATCTACACTGTTTCCCCATCAGGATTCAGCTTCATTCACCCACAGTGCACGCAGGATAAAGCACCGTTTACTGGCTGCCTTCCCTTATTTGTCTCCCTTACCAGGATTTTCTTCACCTCCTACTCAAACTCTAATGCTTATCCCAGAGTTGGCTTTGGGGCAACCTACACTAAGACAGTAGAGAAGGAGGGATCTATGTTTCTGAAGGAGCAGGAGCAGAAGCACAGAGGTGTAGGAGCACGTGACGTGTAGGGAACTGGGGGTGCTATGCTGCGGCTGGGTGAGGCCTGGCACAGACTGCCTTCTCCCGTGGGAACTTGGAGAAGACTTACCTTGTTGGGGTTGGGGGCTGCTTGGAGTGATGCAAATACCCTCTTGGTCCTGAGCTCACACACACAACTCCTGTGTCTAGTGCTTTAGACCCACGGAGAGCCTGCCGCTGCAGTTCCATTGGCATATCCCTCTGGAAGCAATGCGAGCAAATTCCGTGAGCTTGGAGGATCAGTGCTGAGGAACTTGGAGAAGATTATGATGAAAGCATTTCCCGAAGCAAGTTCCATGGAACGTCAGTCCTGGGTGGTGGCCCTCAAAGGATGGCTCCCTGGTCACATGAGTTTGCCCAGTGCTGCAATTACACTTCACGCTTAGAGGTTCCCAGGGTGCATCAAAGCCCGAGAAGTCCTGAACCAGAAGTCTTTTTCACTTCACCAGGATTAACAGTGTTTCCGTAGTCATTTCCCCACGGAACCTCCTGTTTCACAGCACTTCCTAACTCTGCACAAAAGGAAGGTTCTGCAGAGCACGCTGCCGCAAGTGCTGACATAGGGTGAGAGAACCTACCTGGAGAATCCGGGAAGACTCCGGAGGCCTGAAGCTGTCCTGCCACTGTCCCTCTTCTGCTGTCGGTGAGTCCCAACGGTGGCCAGGGCATTCCATAGTCAGATCCCACTACCTACGCTGGGACCAGGTAGTAGCCAGAGATACCCAGAGCCACTTCCTGCCAGTGACTAGAAGCAGAGTTTCTAATAAATTCATAATGTGCGCCATAGATAGCTGCAGCTCAGAAGGCAGCTGGAGAGATGAGAGGAATCCCTACCTGGAGTAATTCAGACCATTCGACCAATGAAAGATGCACAACTAAGAATGAACAGAGAATATCCCAGGCCATTACCAGAGGGGTACACTAAAACCTGGAATGAGATGAGCAAAAACACCCCAAATAACAGGGAGGGAGGGCGAGTTACGGCGTATGACAGAGACAGCGAGCTCTGCCCTTCGCTTACTGGTGGTCACCATTGCTGACCTCTTCTGGGAGGTTATAGTTTAAGCTGGAGGTCATGGAATCAAAGGAATTTGAAGCCCAAGATCGGAAAGGTGACCAGAAGAAGTATTTTCCCAGCTGGATCTTAAAACTCAAGAGGTAGTTTTTGTTGTCGCCCATCTCTCTTCTCCAGCCTTCCAGTGCGGGTGTGGGCGGTCGGTAGCAGCTTTGCTCCCCACTCTTCACCCTCTCTTTTCTTCTTCCTCACTTCTGGATTGGGGAGATGAGCACTAGGTAATTTATCTATTCACAGTGCAACTTGAGTTTAGAAACAATGATATGAAACACAGCTGTTTTAAATGAGTTCATGTTTTTGACCTGCGTTCCACTAGATGAAGCTTCACAGAAGAAGGTTCATTTGCTGAAGAAAACATTGGTCCACCAGCCAGGGGATTCAGGGTGTGGTGGGGAGGGGGATTAGGGCCGGAGACCATAGATAAGTAAATGCTTTGACTTTTTCACGTGGGAGCAGAAGGTCAGCTTTGTGAACTATGGGTAGTGAATTTAATGTCATCCCTCAGCAAACCACTAGAATGAATCGTTATTTTTTAAATTGTTTTTGAATTTTATCACAGTAATTCTTTACATAGCCAAAAACCTCAAATAGTACCTATAAGAAAATACAATAGGTCTGTACTCACCAGTCGCCTTCCTAGTCCTGACCCCCAAAGGAGCTCTGTTTTACCCTTTCAGCTGTTTCTTCTCGTATCTGCCACCATGTTTCTAAATGACTTGCTTGTACCACCATTTCCTGATTCACTAAGATTGGGCACAATATATATTGATTTCCTGTTATAGTAGATGAGGGTTTGGCTTTCTTATACTTTCTCCACTTCTCCCAAACACACACCTCCTCTCCCGCAATCTTCACACTCTGGGTTAAAACAATAGACAGTGTTTACATTGTATGCTGTGAAAATAGTGCTCACTGTTAAAGTAGACTTCTACGATGTAAACGTTTGTTTTCCTGGTTGAACCAGTGTCCAGTTTGGAAAACAGAAATCTCTAAGCATTTTAACAGGAAGGGAAAGACTTAAGGAGTTGGTTGTACAGATAATGGAAGAGCTGGAAGGCAAACAGGGGAAGTTGAGGCAATCAGAAATCAGCAACAGCAGGAAGCTGCTACCACATCTAAGGCTGGAGAGCCAACGGCATGGGCAGTCTTTCTGGAGCCCAGGATGCAGGGTCACCTGGCAGAAGGTAGAACCAGGGTGGGCCTGTCCAAGAGGAGTCAAAGCCATTGAGGAGGTGCCACCTCAGTGGGAGGTGCCACATGAGACAGAGAGCAAGGGGGAGAAATACCCTGGCTTCTCCCTTCCTCTCACCCTCCATCTCCATTCAGCGCCTTTTATTGGCCAAATGGAGACAGGAAACTATTGAGAAATGCAGCCTGCAGGGGTCAACCCCCCTCTCTCCTTTCTAACTCCCATGATCCAGAACAGATTGCAGAAAAGCAAAGAATGGCTATGAGGGCAAACCGGCAAATATCAGCTGCACTAATACAAACATTTGCCCCTTTTATGAAAACTAATTACATAAGTATTTAACATTGATTTTTTTTTCCTATGTACCTCTATCAAATCTGTTTTACATCTTTGATATCACTTTCCACATGTTTGAATATTTCATGGAATCCATCCGTTCCTTTTTGTTTCCTGGAGTGCTTGATCCAGTCAGGGCTATTGGCTCCGGGCCTGCCTCAGCGCTGCCATCTGAGGCTCCCGTCTCGGGGAGTCCCATATCTCTGCTCCTGGGCTCAATCCCATGTGTTAATCTCACAGCTTCTTCTTTCTTGGTTTACTCCCTTTTTATAGGAGCATGCCCTCCAGTAGCTTCTCAAGAATGAAAAATAAATGTTTTGCTTTTGCATGTCTGAAAATGTCTTCATTCTAGACTCATATTTGATCGACAGGTTTGCTGGCCCCGGAGCTCTAGGTTGAAAACAAAATTTTCCTAGAATTTTGAAGGTGCTGATTCATTGACTTCTAACTGCCGGTATTGCTTTTGAGATATGGGGCCATCCAATTTTTTTTATGACCTGTTTTTTGTTTGTTTTCTCCTTTGTATATGACCTGTTTTTTTTCTCTTTGGAATCTTTTAGGATCTTCTGTATATCCCCAAGTTGTCTTTGCAAATCGAGACAATCCCAAATATAGATTGGTTATGCTGAGAGTAGAAAACCACCCCCTCCACAGTGAGGAAAATAGCAAGGCCCAGTGGGGTTGAAGCTTTCATCTTAGAGAGACCATGATGTCCCAGAGGGATCAGCTCCTAATTGTAGGACTTCCTGGCAGAATTAACCATTAACCATGGATGATCAAGTGATGACTCTCCTTGCTGCTCTGACATGGTGTATCTGGTACTTTGAATAAACAAGATCCCTGGGGTGTAATTATAGAAGCATCTTTGTTTTTTATATTACTGTCCTTTTAAACGTACTCAATGGGAATAAGCGTTCCCCGGCTATGGGGCAAAAATTCAGACAGGACCAGGACTTCCTTTTTCATTAATGGGCAAAAATAAATCACATGATTAATTTAAACCAAACACAGTCTCAGTTCAGTCATTAAGAGGCCCCTGGGCTATATAATCAGCAAAACTTCAAACTTGACATTAATTCTTCTCCAAAGGTTCTGCCATCCAAGGAGAAGAATGGTCCAGCTCCTTGCTCCTCCTTTCCAATTTGCTAGCTGTTCTCTCTCCATTCTAGAAAAGAGGATGGAGAAAAGATGTGGAGGTTGGTTGGCTCTTACTTGGCAAATACTATCTTAAGATGGCTTTGTGCCCTCGGGCCTGGGAGATAGAGAAGATGACTCTTTTGTTACATTTTTTCTGGGTTCTCTGAAGACTTCCCTGCTGAGCCAGGTAACTGTAGCTTCCTTAACAGGGCTAGTGCCTCAGCTTTAACTGGCCATTCCTAATCCTCCCCCAGCTTCTGCCCTGGTGGTACCCCCAAAGTAGCTTATTTCCCTGGCAGGCTGCCCTCTTAGGCAGGAGGTCTGTTAAAATGTTAGCAGAATGACATTTCCATTTTGGGTTCCATATTTGTGCGCTGTTGTCCTGCCATTGGAGGGACTTTCAGTGGCTGCTTTAACTTTCTCAGGCATGAACCATCAGTAATGAGACTTCTGTGTCCCACAATGGCAGGGAACACATGTCAGTTCTGTAGGTGGTTCCACTGAAGCCTCTCCCACTAAGTTTGGCGGGGGGGGGAGTAGGTCATCCAACCTTTCCCCTCAGGGGAGACTTCAGCTCAGAAATCCTCTTCACAAATCCTCTTTTTCATCTTAACAACTCAGTCCTTATCCCCTCAACTGGCGTGAATTTCTAATCAATTTCCAATCACCTACTTCGAAGTTTCACACGCACACGGGTTTGTCTAAGAACTCACTTGGGCACCTGCTATCCACTGCATCTCGGTGCCTTAGTGAAAATTCCCAGCCTAGCATTCTTGTGATGTGGGCATCTCTAAGAATCCTACCCGCTTCCACCCCATCACACGTACTATGCCAAAGTTGCTACGAAATAGCCCCCTCGAATGTCTCAGTGCCTCTGAGCAGTGGCTCCTGAAAAGCCAGTGGTGGGGGACACCGCAAATTTGATTCCTTCAGAAAGAGAGTTTCCTGGAAAAGGACATTCCAATTAGGGAGAATGATAGCTCAGCCTTGTCACTGGAGCTGTCGATAGCAGAGCAAGAGTGCCGGGCAATGCTTTATGAGCCAATAAAGGAAGATGCCACAGCACCTCCAGAGTCGTAGGAAACACATTTTATTTGCTTATTTGCTGCCTTTAATTTTATAGGTGATGGGAGAAATGTCCCCCTTCTGCATATGTCCAATTAGCTCTGTTTACCCAAGAGGTGTCTCACTCCCTGGCTCTGAGTGTTCCTGAGTAAGCACAGGAGAAAACACAAGGAGAACAGAAATGCATACCCCTGGTCTGAACAGTGCCAGGCCCTAGTTAAGTCAGCTATCACGAGGGTGAGGGTCTGGGGTGCCGGGGGACTTGACTGAGAGACCATCTGTCCACACTGTTATTGATGTTTCCATGACCCCAATTCCACTGCTGCTCGTCAGAATCTTGGCACAGAGCTAGTTATCAGCTGGGTTGGGGGAGGGCTGAACTAATTGATTTCTGATCTTTATGGACCTGGCTGGCAAATATGAAGGGGAAAATATGATTCTTCAACTACTACGTTGAGAGATCACCAGGGGATACGAAGGGAAAGCTGAGCAGAGATGGCACTTCCGGGTTCTCCACGTTCCTATTTCTAGCGTATGAGCCATCTCTCTGTACGGGAAGGGAAGTCTTGAGCTTAGAGTATGAATCGGGTCGTGAAAACCACGGCTCCCCACTCTGTTCCTGGATGTGGTCCCTGTTGTTCCTTTGGTGTAGACAGTGGAGTCAGGGATGCGCGTGGTTCGGAAGGCGGTGTGGGCAAGGCAGCCAGGCGGCAGGTGGATGTGGACAAGGACTGATGGCCCAGAAGCCCCTGGGGACTTGTCCCACCCGAGCCTCCCTGTAGGAGGGATGCTGGGGAGAGGGATTTGGGCCGGCACTCAGCCAGTTCTCCAGTGTCACTCTGCCCCAGGCTAGGGATCTGCTGAAAATACAGTAAATAACTGTTGGGCAGGTGCAACCGTCTGCATGGCTTCTCTTAGGACTGGCGAGCCGTGTGGTAAGTGCCATGCTCAGCATACGCAACAGGACCCAGCAGCTTCTGGCCAAGTTTCAAAGACTGTTTGAAAGTATGCTTTTGGATTTTAACATTCATTGTGAGGAACAAAACTCAATTTGGGGGTCTCAGGAGCTGGACCTCTAAACTCGGAGGAGGTCAGGAGCCATGCTCTCAGCTTCTTATCCTGCTGTTCTAACGAGGTTAATGATTATTTTGCCACTGGGCACCTACCTGGGATCTTCATAAAAAAATAATGAAATAAATGACTCCCAGGGATATTTGGAAGGATATCACTATGGAAAGTGGATGTTAATAGGCTCTAGAAATATGATAATTATCAGCTATTTGTGATGCAGTGACTGTAACACGATAATAAGATGTTTACACAGGTAGAAAGCACCAAAAGAAATGATACAAAGTAGAATTATGAGAAAAAAGAGAAAGGAGATCTTGTTTGGTTATTGTCTTTGTTGTGATAAAGTTGAAACGGGAAAAAGTTGAAATCTATTATACATGTTGAAATTTACATGGTATTTAGTATTTCCTTTATTTTTGTTGAATTAGTGCTATCTTTCCCCTAGAAGGTGGATCAGTGTGTGTGTCTATGGTGTGTGTGTGTGTATGTGTGTGCGCGTAGTGTGTCTGTGTGAATGTGTATCTGTTTGTGTGTGGTGTGTGTGTCTGTGTGTATGTGTGTGTCTATGTGAGGTTTGTGTGTATGTGTGTGTGTGGTATGGTGTGTGTGTGTGTATGTGTGGTGTGTATGTGTGTGTGTGTGTGTGTGTGTGTGTAAAATCCATGGTGAATTTAGACCCTTGGAAGCCTCTGCTCCAGCAATTCCTCCTATGGCTAGGAGCCTTCCATTTCTTGATCTGCAGTGTTTGTTGAATGAATGAATGAGTGAACCCACATTTACTTAACTTTACAGCCTGGTGTTTCTATTTCCAAAATGTACTTTAAATCCTGCTCACTCATTCTCTATCTCCAGCTGCCAGCCACATCCAAGCTACTTCTCGCCTGGACTCCTCAATAGCTCCGAACTGGCCTCCTCCCGTCTAATCTTGGAGCAGACGAACTTTTTAATATGTTAATCAGATCATGCTGCTCCTTTGCTCATGTCCCCCAAAGTTTTCCCATTGCTGTTAGAACAAGACCCACATTTCTTACCGCGGCTTACAAGGCCCTGCATGATCCTTCCAGCTTCCAGTCCCACTGGTCTTCTTTTAGTTCTTTGGACCCCCATATTCTTTCTGGCCACAAGACTCTCATGCTCGCTGTCCCCTTTGTCCTATGTCCGGCTCACTTACCAGCTCCAATGTGTCCCCGGGATGGCCTGCGCTGATCACTGTTTGCAAAGCCGTGCGTCCCCTTCCACTTTCTCTTTATTATACTACTAAGTGTATCCCCTTCACAACTGTCGCAGTCTACAGTGACCTGCTTTCTTGGTTTAGTTTACTTAATGTCTGTCTCTGTCAGTAGAAGGGAGGCTCCACCTGACAGACTCGCCTGGGGAGTGCAGTTACAGCCATGATACCAGGTGCTCAATAAGCATAACAGAGTCAATGGCTTGGGAGTGAACTTGCTCCTGTCTCCCCCTACACTCGTGCACACGTTAGCTGTGCAAAGAGACAGCCCTGACGCTGCTGTCCCTGGAGACTTTCTTTGGAGATGGTACTCAGGGTGCTGAACGTGGTGCTTACATATTTCACTCTACGCCGGCTGTGCACGCTGCCACCTTCAGGCCTGAAATGAGCCTTCTGGAATCCTCAGGCTTTCTAAATGCTAAATATATGGCATCATCGGATCTTGCATCTCTGGTGAATAATTAAGACACCTTTATGTTAAAATGCAGATTTTCGAAATTGGGCGAGCAGGGGAAGAAAGAAGGGAGCGGAGAGGAAACGCGCGGTCGCGCGGTGGAATCAAGCCGGCGGCGGCTGGCGGTAAACTGCAGCTCTAAAGACACAGGGAGATATAGAACACGCAGAACAGCGGGGAGACTCGTGGAGGAATTTGCCTGAAGGTGTGCGCGGATTACAAGCAGGGGAGGAGGCGGGACAGCGAAGTGGAAGCGCGCCCCCTCACCCCCACCCACGCGGAGCCGAGGCCGGCGGCGCCGGGACTACGGAGCGCAGACTCCTGGAAGCGGAGCACAGGCCCGTGCAGCGTTGCTGCGCGGCTCCCAGGTCGGACGGAGGCTCGTGGAAGGCTTGCTTTGAGGTGCACTAGGTGGGCGAGCGGGGGGGAGGAGCGTGCTCACAGAAAAAGTGGAGGGCAGCACCCGGGGCTCTAGAGTCCCACGGGAGCCCAGGGTGTGGCGGAGAGCGTAGGGTCCAGGAGGTGGGCTCTTTCCCTGCGTCCCACAGTTGATCGCTCCCGCCGGGGCGGGCAGCTCGTGGGCCCTAGGGCAGACAAAGAACTGAGACGCCACACCTGGGCCCCTCACCGAGCTTTTCGAATCCTCCCCCCGCCCTTCCAGAGACTTAAACTACCCCTAACTGAGAAACAGTGTCAGATTACAGAGGGGCGTCTGCGTTCAGGCGCTGGGAAGATTGGCAGCCGGCTCTGACCATCGGAAGAGGCTGGGAGGAGGGGATTTTCGCTGGACGAGGAGAGAGGAGACTCCCACACCCCCAGCCACCACCTTTTCAGGCCTGCGGGAGGAGTGTGAGTGGCTGGCCTGGGAGGGAGGAGACCCCTCCATCCCCAGGCCCCACCCTTTCTGGCTGGCCTGCGGTGGGGCAAGGGCAACCGCGGAAGCAATCCCTGAGTTCAGCAGTAAGCGGCAGTCGCAGCTCCCGGCTTTCAGCAGCTTAGAGATCTCCCGCCCGCCCCCTCCCACTCATCCTTGGAAGGAGGGCCCTAAGACTCAGGAGTACTGGGCACAGGGCTGTTGGAGCTACTCTCAGCGTGCATTTGTGCAGGAAAGGACAGAAACTGCATGGTCTCTCTGAAAACTGTCATCCAGACCCCTCAGCCCCTCGCATTTAAATCTACACTCCCAAATTCACTCTGGGCACCAGGTGACTAGCGATGCCTGCGCACTAGGCAGGGAACTCTTTGGCACAGCGGAGGACAACCTGGAGATCACCTGGTGGGCTTAAGCCAAGACTGGTGCTGCTTTCTGTTTTGCTTTGCTTGGTGGTCTTTATTTTTTTATATTTTTTTTATTTTTTATTTATTTTTTTTTTTATTTTATTTTTTTTTCTTTCTTTCTCTTCTTTTTTTTTTCTTTTTTCTGCTTGTTGTGATTTGCTTTGTTCTGTCTTTATTTCTTTGATATCTTTGCCTATGTAGAGTGGGGATTGTCGGTTGTATTTTATTTGTGAATGTACTTGATTTGTTTTCTTTGTTGTTGTTGTTGTTGTACTTGCTAACTTTATTTGTGCTGAAACTGCCCTACCAGGGCCCAGCTTAAGAGGCACAAGATTCAACATATCCAGAAGCCAACTCTGGACCAAACCAGAGTACTACCGGGTTTGACCTACAAGTCACCCACGGAAGGAGGGCCCTAAGACTCAGGAGTACTGGGCACAGGGCTGGTGGAGCTACTCTCAGTGTGCATTTGTGCAGGAAAGAACAGAAACTGCATGGTCTCTCTGAAAACTGTCATCCAGATCCCTCAGCCCCTCGCATTTAAATCTACACTCCCAAATTCACTCTGGGCACCAGGTGACTAGCGCTGCCTGTGCACTAGGCAGGGAACTCTTTGGCACAGCGGAGGACAACCCAGAGATTACCTGGTGGGCTTAAGCCAAGACTGGTGCTGCTTTCTGTTTTGCTTTGCTTGGTGATTTTTTTTTGTTTGTTTGTTTGTTTGTTTGTTTTGTTTTGCTTTTTTGTTTTTTTGCTTTTGTTTTTGTTTTGTTTTGTGTTGTTTTGCTTTGTTCTTCTCTTTTTTCCTTTCTTTTCTTTTTCTTTTTTTTCTTTCTTTCTCTTCTTTTTTTTTCTTTTCCTTGCTTGTTGTGATTTGCTTTGTTCTGTCTTTATTTCTTTGATATCTTTGCCTATGTTGAGTGGGGATTGTCGGTTGTATTTTACAGGTGAATGTACTTGATTTGTTTTCCTTGTTGTTGTTGTTGTTGTTGTTGTACTTGGTAACTTGATTTGTGCTGAAACTGCCCTACCAGGGCCCAGATTAAGAGGCACAAGATTCAACATATCCAGAAGCCAACTCTGGACCAAACCAGAGTACTACCGGGTTTGACCTACAAGTCACCCATGGAAGGAGGGCCCTAAGACTCAGGAATACTGACCACAGGGCTGGTGGAGCTACTCTCAGCGTGCATTTGTGCAGGAAAGGACAGAAACTGCATGGTCTCTCTGAAAACTGTCATCCAGACCCCTCAGCCCCTCGCATTTAAGTCTACACTCCCAAATTCACTCTGGGCACCAGGTGACCAGCGCTGCCTGCGCAATAGGCAGGGAACTCTTTGGCACAGCAGAGGACAACCTGGAGATTACCTGGTGGGCTTAAGCCAAGACTGGTTCTGCTTTCTGTTTTGCTTTGCTTGGTACTTCCTTTTTTTTTTTTTTTTCTGCTTGTAGTGATTTGCTTTGTTCTGTCATTATTGCTTTGATATCTTTGCCTATGTTGAGGGGGGATTGTCGGTTGTATTTTATTTGTGAATGTACTTGATTTGTTTTCTTTGTTGTTGTTGTTGTTGTACTTGGTAACTTGATTTGTGCTGAAACTGCCCTACCAGGGCCCAGCTTAAGAGGCACAAGATTCAACATTTTCCAGAAGCCAACTCTGGACCAAACCAGAGTACTACCGAGTTTGACCTACAAGTCACACACCCAGAGGGAATTCTCTGAAGGCACAAGAGCCCATAGAGGCCAAACCTCATTTAAGTGGCCAACCCTCACCCAGCAGAACACCCTGTGGTGAGCAGAGCCAAGTTTCACAACTAGACGGCCTAGGAGTTAAGCCCACCTACTCACAAGCAAAAAGCAATCAAAGTTCTTCTTGAACAGGACGATATACTAAACACACGAGCCTCCTGTGGAGCACATGCAGAGAAGAACGAAGTAGTCCAAGTCAAATATAAAAGACACATACTACATAAGATAACCCAGCAAGAACTAAGAGCTCTAGGGGATCTTCCTAATACATCAAAGCAAACACAGAGAGTCAGTCAGAATGGGGAGACAAAGAAACATGTCCCAAATAAAAGAACAGAAGAAACCTCCACAACTGGAACCAAATGAAGCAGAGGTAACCAACATGTCAGAGACAGAGTTCAGAACACTGGTGATAAGAATGTTTAAGGAGCTTAGAGAAGACATAAAGAAGGATATAGAAATCATAAAGAACAACCAGTTAGAGCTAAAAAAGGATGTAGAAATCTTAACGAACAACCAGCTAGAACTAAAAAACACAATTACCGAAATTAAGAACTCACTTGAAGGAATGACCAGCAGGTTAGATGAAGCAGAGGATCGAATCAGCGACTTAGAAGACAAGTTAGCAGAGATCACTCAAACTGAACAACAGAAAGAAAAAAGAATAAAAAACAATGAAGATGGGTTAAGAGACCTCTGGGATAACATCAAGCGCAACAACATGCGCATCATAGGAATACCAGAAGGCGAAGAGAAGAAGCAAGGGATTGAGAACATATTTGAGGTAATAATGTCAGAAAACTTCCCTAACCTGATGAAGGAAACCAACATACAAGCCCAGGAAGTGCAGAGAGTTCCAACCAGGATAAACCCAAACAGGCCCACACCAAGACACATTATAGTTAAAATGGCAAAGCTTAAAGACAAAGAGAGAATCTTGAAAGCAGCAAGAGAAAGGCAGAAGGTTACATACAAGGGAACTCCCATAAGACTATCAAATGACTTTTCTACAGAAACATTGAAGGCAAGGAGGGAGTGGCAGGAGATACTCAAAGTGATGGAACACAAAGGCCTACAACCTAGATTGCTTTATCCAGCAAGGCTATCATTTAAAGTTGATGGAGAGATAAAGAGCTTCCCAGAAAAGAACAAACTGAAAGAATTTATGACAACCAAGCCAGCATTGCAAGAAATACTAAAAGGACTTCTGTAAATAGGAGAAAGATGAAAACAATTTACTACAAATCTAAAAATGGCAATAACTATGTACCTATCAATAATCACTTTAAATGTAAATGGATTAAACGCTCCAATCAAGAGACATAGGGTGGCTGAGTGGATAAGGAAACAAGACCCTTGTATATGCTGTATACAAGAGACTCATTTCAGATCAAAAGACACACACAGGCTGAAAGTGAAGGGTTGGAGTAACATATTTCATGCAAATGGAAGCAAAAAAAAAGCTGGAGTTGCAATACTTATATCTGACAAAATAGACTTTAAAATGAAAAAAATATTAAAAGACAAAGATGGGCACTATATAATAATAAAGGGATCAATCCGACAAGAGGACATAACCCTAGTAAACATCTATGCACCTAACATAGGAGCACCTAAATATATAAAACAGGTACTGATGGACATAAAGACAGAGATCAACAGCAACACTATCATAGTAGGGGACTTCAACACACCTCTGACAACAAGGGACAGGTCCTCCAGACAGAAAATCAATATGGAAACAACAGCCTTAAATGATACTTTGGAGCAGTTGGACTTAATTGATATTTTCAGAGCATTTCACCCCAATGCTGCAGAATACACGTTCTTCTCAAGTGCTCATGGAACATTTTCTAAAATAGATCATATGTTAGGACACAAGACAAGCCTCGATAAATTTAAGAAAATTGAAATCATACCAATTGTCTTCTCTGACCACAGTGCTATGAAATTAGAAATGAACTACAGGGGAAAAAAACCAGGAAGATACACCAATTCATGGAGGCTGAATAACATGTTGCTAAATAATGAATGGGTCAAGCAGCAGATCAAAGAAGAAATCAAAAGATATCTTGAGACAAATGAGAATGAGAACACGACGACCCAAAATCTATGGGATGCTGCGAAAGCAGTCCTAAGAGGGAAGTTCATAGCACTGCAGGCCTACCTAAAGAAACAAGAAACATCACTAATTGACAGTTTATCTTCACACTTAAGGGATCTGGAAAAAGAACAGCAAAATAAACCCAAAGGGAGCACAAGGAAGGAGATAATAAGGATCAGAGCAGAAATAAATGAAATAGAAACCAGAAAAACAATACAAAAGATCAATGAATCCAAGAGTTGGTTCTTAGAGAAGATAAACAAAATTGACAAACCTTTAGCCAGACTCATTAAAAAAAGGAGAGAGAGGACCCAAATTAATAAAATCAGAAATGAAAGAGGAGAAGTGACAACAGACACCACAGAAATACAAAAAATTGTAAGAAACTACTATGAGCAACTATATGCCAACAAATTTGACAACCTTGAAGAAATGGACAATTTTCTAGAGGCGCACAACCTTCCAAAGCTAACTCAAGAAGAAACAGAAAGCCTGAACAGTCTGATTACCACCAGGGAAATTGAATCAGTAATCAATAATCTCCCAACAAACAAAAGCCCTGGACCAGATGGCTTTACAGGTGAATTTTTCAAAACGTTCAAAAAAGAATTATCACCTATTCTCCTCAAGCTCTTCCAAAAAATCCAGAAGGAAGGAAGACTCCCAAACACTTTTTACGAAGCCACTATCACCCTGATCCCAAAAGCAGACAAAGACACCACAAAGAAAGAAAACTACAGGCCGATATCTCTAATGAACATAGATGCAAAAATTCTCAACAAATTATTAGCAAACAGAATTCAGCAATACATTAAAAAGATCATACACCATGATCAAGTGGGATTCATCCCTGGTATGCAGGGGTGGTTCAACATCCGCAAATCAATTAATGTGATACACCACATTAACAAAATGAAAAATAAAAATCACATGATCATATCAATAGATGCAGAAAAAGCATTTGATAAAATACAGCAACCTTTTATGATAAAAACCCTTAAGAAAGTGGGAATAGAGGGATCATATCTTAACATAATAAAGGCCATATATGACAAACCCACAGCTAACATCATACTCAATGGGGAAAAGCTAAAACCATTCCCCCTAAGATCAGGAACAAGACAAGGTTGCCCACTTTCTCCACTTCTATTCAACATAGTGCTGGAAGTTCTAGCCACAGCAATCAGACAAGAGAAAGAAATAAAAGGCATCCAAATTGGTAAGGAGGAAGTAAAATTATCATTATATGCAGATGATATGATACTATATATAGAGAACCCTAAAGACTCCACCAAGAAACTATTAGAACTGATAGATGAATTTAGTAAAGTAGCAGGATATAAAATTAATATTCGGAAATCAGTTGCATTTGTATATACCAATGATAAAATAGCAGAAGGAGAAATTAAAAAAACAATTCCATTTACAATTGCTCCAAAGACTATAAAATATCTGGGAATAAATCTAACCAAAGATGTAAAGGATCTGTACTCAGAAAATTATACAACACTGAAGAAAGAAATGAAAGAAGACATAAATAGATGGAAACACATTCCATGTTCATGGATAGGAAGAATTAATATAATTAAAATGTCCATACTGCCTAAGGCAATATACATATTCAACGCAATTCCTATCAAACTACCAACGACGTTTTTCACAGAAATAGAACATATAATCCTAAAATTTATATGGGACCATAAAAGACCCCGGATAGCCTCAGCAATCTTGAGAAATAAGAACAAAGTGGGAGGTATAACGATACCTGATTTCAAACTATACTACAAGGCTACAGTAATCAAAACAACATGGTACTGGCATAAAAATAGATACATAGATCAATGGAACAGAATAGAGAGTCCAGACGTAAATCCATGCCTATATGCCCATCTAATCTACGACAATGGAAGCAAGAATGTACGATGGGGTAAAGATAGTCTGTTCAATAAGTGGTGTTGGGAAACCTGGACGGACACATGCAAGAAAATGAAGCTGGACCACCTCCTTACACCATATACAAAAACAAATTCAAAATGGCTTAAAGACTTAAATGTAAGATCTGAAACCATAAAATATCTAGAAGAAAATATAGGAAGAAACTTCATGGACATTACCCGGAGTAAGATTTTCACTGATATATCCCCTCGCGCGAGCGAAGTAAGAGAAAAAATAAACATGTGGGATTACATCAAACTAAAAAGTTTTTTCACAGCAAAGGAAACCATCAATAAAACAAAAAGGGATCCTACTGTATGGGAAAAGATATTTGCCAATGATATATCTGATAAGGGATTAATATCACAAATCTATAAAAAACTTACTCAACTCAACTCCAAAAAAACAAACAACCCAATTAAAAAATGGGCAGAGGACTTGGGGAGACATTTCTCTAAGAAGGACATACAGAAGGCAAGAAGACATATGAAGAAATGCTCAACCTCACTAACCATCAGAGAAATGCAAATAAAAACCACAATGAGATACCACCTCACTCCAGTCAAAATGGCTATTATCAATAAATCAACAAACAACAAATGCTGGCGCGGATGTGGAGAAAAGGGAACGCTAGTGCACTGTTGGTGGGACTGCAGATTAGTGCAGCCACTATGGAAAACAGTATGGAGGTATCTCAGGAATCTGAAAATGGAACTACCCTATGATCCAGTAATTCCACTCCTAGGCATCTACCCGGAGAAATCCAAAACTCCAATTCAAAAATCTGTATGCACTCCTATGTTTATTGCAGCACTTTACACAATAGCCAAGATATGGAAACAACCAAAATGCCCATCGGTAGATGACTGGATTAAGAAGCTGTGGTACATTTATACAATGGAGTATTACGCAGCCATAAAGAAGAAAGAAATCTTATCATTTGCAGCAACATGGATGGATCTAGAGAACATTATGTTAAGTGAAATAAGTCAGAAAGAGAAAGACAAGTACCATATGATCTCACTTATATATGGAATCTAAAGAAAAGACTATGTGAATGAACTAATCAGAGTCAGTTTTGGGGACGCAGAGAAAAAACCGAGAGTAGTTAGATGGGTGTGTGGGAGGGGGTTGGGGATAAGGGGAAAGGTGAAGGGATTTGGAAGCAGCTGGTAACCACAAGATGGCCTCAGGGTTTTTTCTTTTGAAAATTAATTTGGGGAAGGTATTCTATAATGTTGTAAAGATTTTGTTGGGTATCCGATGGACATGCGTCCTATTTGGGAGACCACCTCAGGGATACTGTGGATACCTGATCATGGCATTGTACATCAGAAGCTAAACATTAATGAATGCCAACTATAATTTTATATATATAATGTGATGGTTCAGTGTGAGGTCGGAGGGATAGTGGATGGGGGGAGGGGGGTTCACAGTATGAGGGATATAAATGATGAACGTCTAAGTATTACCTTGTTTTGTACACCTGAAACTAATAAATAAATTAATTAATAGAAAAAAAAAAAAAAGAAGATGTAACATGAATAGATATATACAATTCATTCTTTACCCAAGAAATTAAATTGAATCAAGAAAAAAAAAAAAAAAAATGCAGATTTTCCATTGAAAGGCAAATCTTTCCTTTCAAACCTTTGAATAAGACGGGGTTTGTATTTATAAAGTAAGTTATATGCAAGAACATACTCTGAGCACTTTCATTTGATTGCTCAGTAAATGCATTTTCACTCATCCAAGCTCTGCCTCAGAGTATTTTGCAGAGATAGTCAAATAAGTGACAGTAGCCCTATTGAGTAGTTCTATTTAATTTTGTTCTGTAATGTTTTGCATGGTTCCAGGGAGGTTTTTGGGCCTATGTGTCTCAGAGTTGGGTTGAGAGTGTTTTGTTTGGGGCCAGCTGGGTTTTGGGGCCAAATAGGGGAAGGTAAAGTGGGTGACATGGTTGGCACCCTTCCCTCTACTTACTGTATCGTCTCGTCTAAAACACCTCTCAGAGTTCTGGGAAGTCCTACCACCATGGGATTATTTGGAAGATGAAATGATATAATGAACATGAAAATACTTAGCACACTGTCTGGCCCATAATTGGTGTTTTTACAAATACAGCATAGCTGAATTCACTTTACTTGGACATTTTAATCATTAGCACTCCAACTAGTCTCCTTGTGTAGGACTGTGTGTCTTTGCTCCACTCTGTACATTCAGTAGGAGCTCAAGAAACACTTAATGTATTATTTGTTATTGTTTTCTCATTATAGAACTAATCATCATCAACAAATAAATAATTCAGAAATAACTGCTAATACTTTAGTCGTTGAATGGACCCACCGTGAGTTGACTTCAGTTGAATTTACTGGGGGCAGAGAAAGGCAGCCCTAGAAATACATCAGGCCAGAGAGAAAATAGGGGAACGGTTGCCCCTGATGCCCCCCACTCCCATGTGACCCTCTTACCCTTACCCCCTGGGCCGGCCCTGAGCCCTGCGTTGGCGCGGAGCCGCGGAGGTCCCCCTCTGCCCCCACCAGGCAGTGCAGAGCCGTAGGAAACGTGGCCAGCATCCAGACAGCAGGGCACCTGTCCTCCTGTCAAATTTAGGTGCTGTCAGCTGCTCCCAGGGTGAGATAGATCACCCATTCTTTCCTGGCTGCACACTCCAAAGAAACCTACTTGTCTTGCAAGCAAACCCCAAATAAAGCACAAGTTGCTTCCTGCAAGTGGCTTTGTGCCGAGGCTGCTGTTGCTCGCCTTGTTGCTCAGCCACGTCCCCTTCACTTTCTGGGACTCTTGGCTAGGCCCTTCATGACCCTGAATAACCGTGCTGCTGACAGAGGGAGTCAGGCTACAAAGCAGTTTTATTTGTCAAACAGACATCCAGTCAGGGCCAGGACAGAGCAGGAGCACAACGGGCCAACGGACAGTGGATTAAGAGGAGCCATAAGAAAGGTATCCCAGAGTTTGGATCCTGCCGACCTTATTTTCTTGCTGGGTATCCCCAGGCAGGTTACTGAACTTCTCTGAGCCTCAGTTTCCTTGCTTAGTATGGTCCTACCAGGGTTCTCCTTGCAAGAGTCAAGCCCTGTGCTGTGGACATCATAAACATCATCTCAATTCAGCTCAAAATGTCATGGCAGAACCGGTGTGTTCAACAAAATGAAAGGAAAGTGGTGGTTGGATAGAGAGCACAGCCCGAAAAAGTTTGCCTGGTATCAATGTTGCTGCCGCCATCCCCAGCACCATTATAAGCAGCCAGTCACCACCTTCGTGATTCCTCCCCAGATACACGAGCCCCTGCACATCTGTCATCACTTTCTCATCTGTGTCTACTTTTCCTCTGGGTCACTTTCCTTACATGTGCTCCCTGGCCTCCCCATCGAATAAAACCTTTCCTGGGTCCCCCTCACCCTATCCTCACATTTCAGCCCTTTTCTTCAATTCCATTCCTCCTGTAAGAGAAGTCTATGCTGACTGCCTCCTCCCCATCCATCCTTACAGTTGGTTCTCTAACCCCCTCATGCTTGCAGTGGTTTCCTGGGGGCAGACCATGCCCTCAAGGCACACCTGTATCCCTAGTGCAGGGCACAGGGCTTAGACGTGATAGAAGCTCAATAGATATTTGATGAATGAATGAATGAATGAATGATGAATGAATGAATAACACTCAAATAAGTCATACCCCACTTTGGGCTTCATTTTCTCATCTTTAAGGCAATGAAGCAGGTAGACCTGCTCCAGCTGTCACATGACATTGTTCTGGGACCTCCCTCCCCATGCCATGAGTAGCTTTCCTTCTTAATAGAATATTGTAACATAAAATAGAATATATCAGAGTTAGTACATACATAGTAAGGCTGAAGACTGTTTTGCAAGTTGTGGTTTCCCTTATGTATGTTTGCAGGCATATACTAGATAGATGTCCTGTGAAATGTCGTTCTTACTGTGGGTTATGATCAAAAGAAAAGACAAGAACTGGTCTGGAGGGATGGTTCCTGCCATCTTTTTACGCTCCGACTTTACCTCGCGTCTTCATTTGGGAACCTTGTGACCTACTGTGCTAAGCAGCGCACTGGTGAGCAATGCAATGCTCAGGAGGGCAGGACTGCTGGATGGGGTGAGCCCTCCTCAGGGAGAGCCCAGCACCCTACAAACGCCCAACAATAACATTCCCCCTACTGGCGCCTGGCAGGAGGCGTGGAGGTTAACACAGGGCCAACCTTGCCCAAGTCCATGGTCCAGGAAGCTGATCGTGGTGTATCTTGTACAGGGCAAGTGATATGAGTATGCGAGGGGGAGGGGCTCCCCTTGATTCCTCCCAACAGCAGAGAGGCTTTTCACCTCCAGGCCTCTCTGGTTCCTGGAGCTGCTCTTCGGACCTTGCGTGAGCTGTGCCTCCCAGCCTCATGCCCTGGGTTGCCTCAGTTTCTCTGATTGCCAAGATGCCAAGGCTACTAGGTCATGAGCCTCAGGAGCAGAGTAACCTGGAGGACCAGTGCCCAAGCTGCGAGGAACCTTTGGTGTCTCCCTGCAGAGTGACAGCCCCACAGGGGGGAAATCCGGGTTTCACAGCCCCGGGCTGCACGGTACGACAGACCAGCCTCCAGGAAAAGTCTCCACTGCCCACCCAACTCTCCCACCAAGGGAGAACCAGATGGGTACAGAGGCCCTCATCCTATGACACTGGGCTCCTCCACGCCCATCTGGCTTCTCTGACTTCCCTTCCTCCCCTGACCTTGGCAGGGAGCCGAGGCAGACCTTCCTTGGGCATCCCTGAGGCAGCTCACCCCAGGGTACCGGTCAGCTCTGAGTCCTCTTTGTCCTGTCAGGAGCCCTGTGTTCTAAGTCCCTCTGTGTACCAGACCCTGGTGTGGAAGACAAGAAAATGACGAGCAGCCACCTCACCAGCTCCCCACTGTCTGTGCTCATAATTCTATCCCACACCCAGCACCGTACCTGACCCATAACAATATTAACAATTGCCAATGACCGTATAGCACATAGAATATAAGAGGCTTTGTTATTAACATATTCAATCCACAGTAACCCTGCATGGAAGCAGGTGTTATGAATATCCCCAATTTTCTGCATTAGGAAACTGAGGCACAGAGAAATTAAGTGACTTGCACCAGGCTCGCCTACCTCTCTGCACAGCTGTATCTCGATACATATTTGTTGAATAAGTGAGTTAACTCTCATTCATAATTTCAAATGCATGGAGTTTAATTTTCTCCTCTCTGTGGGTACCCAGGAAAGGTAGGGCAAGCCAGTGTGTCTTTTGCAGTGTTCTGGGGCCTGCAGGGAGCTTCTCTCTGAGCCACCTGCCCAGAGGAAAGGGCATTAGAACTGGGTGTATCTCCTTCCTGAAGAGAAGGACATGTTCAGGAGCCCACGTGAGGCTGTGCATCTGAGTGACCTCTCTGGTCACTCGTGGCATAGAGGTGGAACCTCAGGGTCACAAGGTCTCTGAGCAGAGCTCTCATCCTCAGATCTGAGCCTGGGAGACTTGAGTCTTCTAGGAAGGCCCCCTCGTGATCCTTTTTGGTGACATAGGAGCCCATTTCTTCACGCACTTTGAAACTCCATCTTTTGTAGAGCAATAAAGGAGATCCCTGAAGGAAGTTCAGACCCTGTGGAGAATCCTGAGACCCACTAAAGTGGCCTTGTCTGACCTTGTGCATGAGGTGTGAGTATGGATGCTTTCCAAAGCCCATGGCTGACGGAGCTAGATAAGCGTGGGATCGCGTATTTACTGTGTCCGGACATGTAGAGTTTCTTTGTCTGAAGCCTTTGCTTATTTTGTTGGCTGAGTGCTGGGCCCTCCTCTTTCCTCTTCCTCAGGTGCCCATGCAGCACAATTGAGTTGATAAGTTAAGAATTTGCCAGATGGGAAGGACTAATTTTTCCCCTTTCAAAATTACAGGCATGCTGGGTTTTCTTTTTTTTCTTTTTTTGCACACATTCCGCTGGGCACACGCATTCATAATACAGAGTGTTGGGACATCATAAAGGTTTTCACATCTTTCATGTGATAAGTATTTTTGCCGTCATGCTCGAGAAAAGGATTTCGTTTGAAAATGGCCTATTTCTTTTGAAGGCCTCTTTGACGTGGATTCAAAGCTTTTCCTGGTCCTGCAGGGGTCTGAGGTTGGAAGGGCCTGTTGGTTAACTTTTTTCAAAGGACAAATGTACTTCTTTTCACCAAAATACAGCGTGGCTACCAGGGCTGGGAGATTTATGACTGAGGAGAAGTCATGAAAAGATGGCCGGTGAGCCCACGGCTGCTGGGGGTGATGGCACGCTCGGCCCTGGGCCCCCCACAGCCAGGGCACCCAGGAGTCTGTGAGCAGATCGAAACCCGCCCGCACCCTGGCTCCTATTTATTCTTTTCCACTGTAAATTACACTGAGAGTCTAATGTGGCTATTTGACCAGAAAGAGTCAAATGTGGCTAGTTGACCAGAGTGGAGCCCCATGGTAATTTTTCACGCAAGTTTGTCTTTACAAGTGTTCTCGTCTTTGAAATGACATATTTTTAATTCTTCCTCCATGTGGTGAGCAGCCACTTGGGTCTAGAGGAATCTGTTTTCAGGACAAGCCTTTGTGGGCTGCTGTGGCTCTGTGTGTGTGTGTGTGTGTGTGTGTGTGTGTATGTGTGTGTGTGCCCGTGTGTGAGGACATAGCTGCTGAGCACTGAGAAAAACAGCAACTCTGGTGTCCTCTGGGAGCCTGGGTTCATCGTCCTGGGATCTGGAGATGAGTATTTTCTTCCTGCACACCTGCTGAGCACCTCCCACCTCCCTGCCAGCCTGACGTACAGCGTGCAGGAGCGTCTGTAGATCAGACCCAGGTACCAGCAGTGGTAAGGGGGCCTAAAGGAGAATTTGCTGGTTTGCCCAGGGCTCAGGCTCTGGGATTTGTCTGTCTCAGAGGTACTGGAAATACTTGGTGGAGGAACAGGTTGCTTTTTCCCAGAACCACTTTGCAGGAATCTCCTGGGTGATCGAGGGAGCACTGAGCAGGGAATGAGGGCCTTCAGGGGCTTCGTCTACTCTTCCAGCACAAGAATCAGCTGCTACCTAGCTATGTGAACTTGGGCAAGTCATTTCACCTCTCTGGACCTTAATTTGTTTCTTTGTAAAATAAAGGCATGAATAGGAGGTATAAGGGTTCCACTGAACATTCTGCCTCTTAAGTGGAAGCCACCAGTCCCTGTGTGAGCGAAAATCTGTAATCTGAACCACCTTAGAATAATGGCATTTTAGAACATGAAACATTCTTAGAAATCATCTCATACCACCCCTGTTCATTTACCCATGAAGAAACTGAGGCCTAAAGGGGGGACTCACCCAGGGCCATGGGAGTGAATGGACTGCAGAGCCAGGGCCAGAAGGAGGCCTGTGTCTCCCAGTCACTTCTTCTGCCTGGTTCTCAGAGTGGGGCCCAACCAGCAACCTCAGCAGCCCATGGGGATTGGTTACAAATGTACACTTTCAGGCGACGGGGGTGTGGTCCAGTGATGATCTGTGAATTTACAAGCCCACTGGGTAAGTCTGACTGATGCTTGCTAACATTTGGGAAACACTGCACTTGTTTGGGAAATACAGCACATGGCTGCTCCTTTAAGACCAGAAGAAAGACACTGGAAACTGGCAAGCTTCCCTGAGAAGCTGAACATGGAGAGAAAAGGGTAACGTTGCAGAAGAAAGGTACATACTCTCCCCAGCTAACTTCAGGCTGCAGGTTTCCCAAAGCAAGGGCACTTGGGTAGCCCATTCCAGCTCCAAGGAGGTGCAGCTGCTGCAGACGGGCATCTGAAGTTGGTCTGGCTGTAGGCTGTTCTGTTGCAAAGGGCCACTTGCCTTTCTCCCTGCTGAGCCCAGCTGTTCCCATCTGTGTGTGCTGTGCCAGAAGGATGCCACTTTCACGTCCACGGGCTGGCCAGCTTGTTCATTCCAAGAAAATGATATGTAGAAACACTGTGTTTTAAGTGTGAACAGTGAGGTGTATATTTAGAAGTCCAGGTGCTCAGCTCCATGCTGTCAGCTCTAGGAGACGGGGAAAAAAAAATGATGGTATGTGCTTCAGAGTTCATTATATCTCCTAGGCAGAATTCTAGGCTTAAAGGGTTGTTTTAAAGTAGCACATAATGGCACCTATAAATCCTGGTTCCTAAGATACGGACATTTGTCACTCCCTAAAATGAGTTTTTCACATGTTCTTTATATTGGTTGGCTTAGTGCATAAAAACTTGGGCCTTTAATAGCAGCTTTCATTCTGCATGATTCCTAATCAAAGTCCATTTCCATTGCCATGCGTGTGTGCACACATTGCGCTCTGGCTGCCCCTACCTACCCAGCCGGCTCAGCCACACCCAGGCCCAGCACCCACCCTGTGCAGATGAGGGAGGAGAGGGCAGTCCCAGCCTGCACAGGAGGGGGTGTGGGATTGGTCTGCCCCACAAGAGGTCATGGAGAATGTGGAGTGGGCTTGCAGAGTCTGGAATTCCTGTTCCCTGCCTGCCATGGCATCCCAGACAGATGACTGCTTCTCCCTAGACTCCTGACTTCTTCTCTAGCTCCTTGCTAGGACTTGCCAGCCTTGCTGGATCCTCTCCCACCTGGCTGAGGCGGCCTTCTCTAACCCTTGCCAGCTCCTCCCACAGAGCGGAGCCTGGTTCCTCCGTCCTCGGCTGGGCCCAGCGTCTTGTTTTCAGTGACTTGAACACCCAGAAACATAACTGCCTTTGGTCCTTGGCTGACTTAGGCCTCTTGTGGCCCTCACCAGGTCAGCGAGGGCTGTGTCTCCTGAGGCAGATACCAGGTGCTCAGCGTGGGTGCTCAGTGGAATGAGGCAGCGTCCTGGAGGCAGAGGCTCTTGACTAGCAGGCAGGTCCTAGCTAACACTTTCCCTGAGCTGGCTAAGTGGCAGACATGGCTCTGAGAGCTTGCCACAGAACCACAGACTGAGGCACAGTGCAGATAAGACTCGCCCATCCAGTACACAAGCAGCTGGCATCCACAGTCGGGGGCTAACACTACACCAGGGTTGGCAAGCTACAGCCCACGGGCCCAACCTGACCTGCTGCCTGCTTTAGAAGTAGTCTCCTTGGAACACAGCCATACCCTCTCATTTACGTACAGTGGTGTCCTCTTACCCTCGGTTTCACTCTCCATGGTTTCAGTTACCCATGGTCAACTGAGGTCCAAAAATATTAAATGGAAAATTCCAGAAATAAACCATTCATACGTTTTAAATTGCGTGCCGTTCTGCATAACGATGAAATCATGCGTCATCCCACTCTCTTCCACCTGGGACATGACTCGTCCCTTTGTCCAGCATATCCACGCCACAGATACTCCCTGCCCGTTAGTCATTTAGTGGCCGCCTCGGTTACCAGATGGGTTGTCGCAGGGTCACAGTGCTTGTGTTCGGCTCACCCTTATTTTACCTAATAACGGCCCCAAAGCCATTCACATAACTTTTATTACAATATATTGTTATAATTGTTCTATTTTATTAGTACTTATTGTTGTTAATCTCTTACTGTGCCTAATTTCTAAATTAAACTTTATCATCGGTATGTCTGTAGGAAGACACAGTGTATATAAAGTGAAACCACTATCTGTGGTTTTAGGCATCCACTGGAGTCTTGGAACGTATGAACCGCAGATGAGGCCGGGGGGTGGGGGGTGGGGGTGTCGGGGCGGCTACCGTATTACCTACGGCTGCCTTCTCAATACGAAAGCAGAGTTGAGTAGTTGTACCTAAGACCATGTGACCTGCCAGCCTAAAACAGTCTCAACTGGTCCTTTATAGTAAAAAGTTTGCCAGTGCTTGTTTTACATCCTACTGCTGCTCATGATTCCCATGAATTTGATTGCAGATTGTTCAGTGATATACCAATGTGCATTTTTCTGGGGAGTGGTCACAGTTTTCATCAGATTCTCAGATGAGAAACCCTTGAAAACAGTAGAATGCAACTTTAGGGAGTTTTGAAAGCCAGAGTTTGGGGTAGTCAAATGCTGGCCCCCAATCCAAAGCACAGCAGTAAGAGGCAGGGACAAAGGTCAGGAGCTAGTGGGAAACTGGGGCGGTTCATCAGAGCTAGTGCGGAAGAAACAGAGAGAGGCAGGAGGGCAGCTGTCCCAGTACCTGCCTGGTACCATCTGGGGCCGTTCACTGGCTGGCGTACGAGGGAGACAGAGCCAACGTGGCTTCGGGGTCAGGGATGAGCTGCCTCCATAGCTCGTGGCCACCTGATGCCCTCATGCACACCTGCTTCTTTGGAGAAGCTGGCTGGCAGCCCTGCCCTGCTTGTACTGGGTGTATTCTCCTGTTCAGTCTCCGCGGTGTGTCAAGGACGAGAGTGCGGCTATGCTGTGAGTACTGCTGGAAGTGGTTGGCTCTCAGCAAATGTTAACTCTTGTTCCTGTGCCTCACTACAGCCCCGAGAGCCAAGTACGAGCATTAGAATCTTCTTTTTTTATTTTTTTTAATTTATTGGGGTGACAATTGTTAGTAAAATTACATAGATTTCAGGTGTACAATTCTGTATTACATCATCTATAAACCACATTGTGTGTTCACCACCCAGAGTCAGTTCTCCTTCCATCACCATATATTTGATCCCCCTTACCCTCATCTCCCACCCCCACCCCCCTTACCTCAGACAGAAAAAGCAGAGAACCATATGATTTCACTGATAGGTGGTATTTAAACCAAAAACAGCAAAAGAACAAGACAAACAAATGAGAAACAAAAACTCATAGACACAGACAATAGTTTAGTGGTTACCAGAATCTTCTTTTTATAGACACCCAAACCGACAATGAGAGAACTCTGACGGGGGTAGGCAGAAAAACGACCCCCCAACGATAGGCATGTCCTAATCTCTGGAACCTACAAATATGTTACCTGACATGGCAATAGGGAATTAAGGTTGCAGATGGAATTAAGGCTGTTTATCAGCTGACCTTAAACTAAAGAGATTGCCCTGGATTATCCAGGTGGGTCCTTAAAAGTGGAAGAGGGGATCAGAAGAGGAGGTCAGAGTAATCCCATGTGGAAAGGACTCAACCCACTCTTGTTGGCCTTGACCGTGGAGTAAGAAAGCTATGAGCCAAGGAATGCCGGTGGCTTCTAGAAGCTGCAAAGGAGGATTGAAGGACTCAAGAATACAAGGAAATGGATTCTCCCCTAGAACATGCAGAAAAGCACACAGCCCTGCCAACACCTTGATTTTAGCTCAGGGGGACCCTGTCTCTCTCCTGACTTCCAGAACTACAAGAGAATGAATCTGTATTGTTTTAAGCCACTAACTTTGTGGTTATTTGTTATAGCAGCAACAAGAAACAAATCCCCTTACCAGGAGTTTGATAGTTTGCTAAGACCTTTATGACATCCACCCCGCTCACTTAATCTTTGTGATGAGCTAGAGGTAAACATGACTATCTCCATTAAACAGATTAAACCGATGAGCAAGCTGAGGTTCAGAGAGGTTAAAGAGCTTGACAAAGGTCACACAGCTGGTCAAGGGCAGAGCTGACTGCAGAGCCCCTGCAGCAGGCTGTCCTGTGCAGAGCAGGCCCTGGGCCTGCCGTGTAAGAAGGCATTCTGAAGAAGCCTCTGTTCTTCCCCGAAATGCTCTTCAGGTGCCGGAGGAAGCTCTCCCAGGTTTGCCTTTGCCATGATGAATCAAGTCGTCATGCAGGGGATTTTAATAGTGTCGGACCTGCATCTGTCAGGGCTCCTTTCTTCCGATTAGCTCCAAGTCCTTTCCTGTCAGGTTCCACTTCTTTCTCTTAGCAGTTCTGAGGATTCCTGGAAGAGAAAGCGTAATTGTGGGGGCTGCTGACAAAAGACCTGCCGCTCATGTCCTGATGCCCCTCTAGAAGCAGAGGAAAGGGGAGACCCTCAACTCAACACAGTACTTTGTTTCTTTATTATTAGGGCTCTTAGCACATCAAAGGGTGTTTAAAAATCTGAAAAGTTTCTCTTGGGAGCACAATTACAAGTGGAATCCTAATGTCTTGCTTTGCTACGTGTAAGCAAAGTCCTCCTTTCTCTCCTAAATAAAACCCAAACACTGCTTCCATCATACAAAAGAGAAACAGCGGCCTGCCAGGGTTGGAGGAGAGGGTCAGCTGAGGCCTCCTGCCTCTCTGGCCCGCCTGCTTCCCGCAGGCTCCCAGTGCCTCGCTTTGGCTGGCACAGAGGCTGGGCTTTGGCCCCTGGGCTGGGTGTTGGGAGAGGAAGGAGGGGAGACACAGCAGAAGGCACACTGGAGGCAACCAGGGCTGGCCTGCTGGTCCAGGGGATCCCTCCCGGTGTGGGGCATGAATGCCAGCTCATCGGCCGTGCACAGAGGAATGGGTCTGGATGCCCTGCAAACGCAGCCTGGGCTTCTCAATGGAGGCCGAAGCATCAGGCTCTTCCTGGCGGATAACAGTGACTCCTTATCAACAGGTAGCCAGCCGGGCCGGCAGGCAGGAGTTTACTGAGAGTGACAATAGACATGTACGTTTCAGAACGTTCAATAAGCCCTTTTCTTTTTGACCCAAAATAAAACATGCAACAAGGCATCTCAAGAGTGGAAGAAAGTTTTGTAAAAATCATTGAACTGTACATTTGAAACGGGTTTATACACCCCGGTAAAGCTGCTTAAAAAAATAAAATGGATGGAAGAAAAGGAAGAAAAGAAATGGGTGGAAGAAAAGAAAAGGAAGAAAAGGAAAAGAAAAGGAAATTATATGAAGAATATGTTATTCATCATATAAGGATGAATATTCTTATCTGGGATATTCAGCAATGTTTGCTCCACTATTCAATGGTTAGCCTTCGTCTTGCCAAGCTGACTTCACAGCCACTCTCCATTGCAGCTGGGCCATCTGTTCCCATTTCACAGGTGAAGAAAAGGGAGGCCTGAAGGCGCTGCAGGTCTTGTCCAGAGAGAGTAAATAACAGACCCAGGAGTGGGGAGAGCAGGGGTCCCCAGAATACTCTGGGAGGAGGACCAGAAGACAGGACCGTCTGTGCCTGTTCCCTGGAAGAACTTTAGACGCGGCCCTGGTGCCTGCAGCAGGAAGTTAGTTACCTGGGACACAGACCTGCCTGCCCCAGTTTCTCCCTACCTCCTCATTCCTGGGTTCTGGATCTTATCACCAAACACCCAGAACTTCAGCTTTGAGCATGGCCTGAGGGAAGAAACAGAAATAGTAGCAGAGTGGCTATAGGACTTGCTGCAGGGCAGGAGCTAGGCCCCTTCTCCAACCACCGTTGAAGCCTTTTTTTAGCTGTTCTCTCTGCCTGGAAAAAGGAAACTGAGTAAAACCACAAGAAACAAGAAGGCTCTACCACTTTCCTGGGAACATTTCCCTAAAGGGACCCAAACCGAGGGACTAGAAGCAGAGCTGCCACTTCCAATGAGCTCACGGTTCAGCGTGGGCAGTGGGCAAAGGGAACACTCGGGGATGTGAGCTGTGTCCCGGGTGTCTTTGGGACATGCCACCCACCTAATCCTGCTGCCCACCCTCCCACCCCCCAGGATGGGAGCTCCAAACTACTTTGACCTGCAGCTATAACCGGGCAGTGTGACCCCTTCTATTGCTATGTTAGGATTCATCCTAAAATCCAACGAGCAGAGATGGGTGCTGGCTTCTTGCTTAGGGAGAGGTCTGGGCTGCAGCCTCTCCCGCAGCGCCTCCAAAAGTCACCAGCACCTCAGAGTTTTCCCTAAAGTGCATGGCTGGAGCTGGCAACAAGGCTCAGCTTTGAAAGATGGGGCTCTCCAGGAGCGTGGTCCCGAGAGAACAGGCCCAGCAGTGGACAGGGTAGCATTACAAAGTCTGTTTCACTCCAAAACCCATTTCCTTTCTGCTCCATCGTGCAGTCTCAGCACCACCAAGACTCTGGAGTAAAAGCAGCTGGGTGAGCCCTCATGTGGGCTGCTCCCTGAAGCAGCCACCGTCACGCAGGTCTCCTTCCTGCTTTCAGCATCAGCGTCAGAAGCCTCGACGCTGGCAGGCTGTCCAGGGTGTGCTTTCCAGGCCTGGCTGCTGAGCCTGTCCACACTGCTCAGAGCTGCGGCTTTCGTTGCATGGGTTGCTCAGAACATCACAAGCTGCTTTCCTGCCCCATTTCCCTCCTGTCTCCATGAATTAGCATGGAGGCTGGCAGGACACATATCTGTAATTCTCAGTTCTCAGTAGGGGGCTGCCTGTCAGGCATGGTGGGCATATCTGTGAGACCACATTGCGGCAGTTCATAGATGCCCATGTACTCACTGGCAGAACTTTCTGGAAATCAGGTCATGCACAATGAGGGGCGGATGACAGCGCCCCTGCTGTCCTCAGAACCACCCAATGCTCTGGCTTGGCTGTGGGCTCAGTTCACTGTGCCCTGCCAGTGTCTTCCATGAATGAGCTCTCCCTTGGGGAGCCCTCAGCCCTCGGATATACACTTCCCTCAAGTCACCCCTCAGTTGGTCAGGCGTGCTAAGTAGGTCTGAAGTCCGGCAGGGGGCCACAGCCAGGGTCTGCTTCTGGGAGGTGCCTCATCCCTAGGTGAGAGACGTCCATGGGTTTGGCCCATCACCGGATGTGTCCAGACACCCCTGGACCCCTGCAGAGGACACAGCCTGGCACTTCCCTGAGACCTTTTTGTCACCTCAACATGTCAAAGATGGTCCTCCTTTGCTGATGACCAAATAGGTCTGATTTCCTACTGGAGAGGAGAAGGGAGTTGTTCTAGGACTGGTTAAAGGTGGGCCACTTGTCTGTGGACATGGGGACCCTTCATCTGGGGAACAGACAGCAGCAGCATCTTCCAGAGTCATGACCTGAGGCCAGGGCCATCTTCCCCATCTGAACTCAAGAGGCGTTGCTGGAAGAGCACCCAGGGGGAGCTGTGGGGCCTCATGGGTCCTCAGCAGCTGACGGTTACTGAGCTAACATGTATTATGTGCCAAGCATCGTGCTAAGCGCCTTACACGGACCACCTCTTGAATATGCACAAATGTTCTATGAAGAAGACACTATTGTTATCAACCCCATTTTCCAGATGAGGAAACTAAGGTATGGGATGAGCTAGACTAAATGGTACAGCTGGAGTGAACATCCCCCGATTCTGTCTCTATAGCCAGTGCTCTTAACCAGTCCTTCGGAAAGGAAAGGAAAACAGAGTTAGCAGAGACAAGGCCTTCTTACCTAAGAGATGTCAAATGTAAGGGGTGGAGCAGGGGGACAGCACACTTAAAGGGTCATATAGGAAATGCTTTCCATTTTGCAGGTCATATGGTCTCTGTTGCACCTACTCAACTCTGCCCTCCTAACTCTAAAGCAATCATAGATGATATGTGAGCAAATGGATGAGACTATTCCAGTAAAGTTTTATTTACAAAATAGGTGGTGGGCCAGATTTGGCCCTCAGACCAGAGTTTGCCATTCATGGTGGAGAGGAAAGAATGTGGGATTTGGGGGAAGTCAGACCTTTCTTTGATGCCCCTGACAGCTGGGTGACCTTGCGTTAGTCATGTAACCTTTCCATCTTTGGTTTCCTGATGTCTAATAACTAAATACTATAAGGTACTTATTTTAATTTATTTTAAAGTGATGTATTGAGTCCCACACAAGAGCTGCATTCTGTGCTGGGAGCCAAGATACTTCAGGGAACAAGACAGACGTTGAGAGTCCACACTCATGAGCACAGAGATAACCTTAGAGAAAGACATCAGCCAGCACAGTGCTTGGCTCTGGGAAGGAATTCAACAAAGAGTACTTCCTTCCTGCTGTCATGCCCCGACTCATCATTCAGGACCCACTGCTTTCAAGTTTGCTGTCATTGGTACCCATACTGAGTAAAAAGGCAGAAGCATGTGGTAGAGCCCAGGACTTTCATCTGTTTGTAATGCATTATTAGACAATACGGGCCTAATTGTGAATCATAAGTTTTTCATTAACTGATCTCATTTTCTTGGTAATATCCATTTAGGTATGTGAGAACAGGCAAACTCCATTTCTGTTAAATATTATATCATTCAGTTGCTTCACTGATTTAGATTTTCATCACCAACCCATTCCCAATGAATGAGTCATACATCTTTTTAGAGATAACAGGGATGGTTAAGATCGTGCAAGCCCTGTACTTCCCTTCAGATGCGCCTATTAGGGGAGAACAAGGGCACCCTGAGTTCTGGGAGGTAGCTCTGAGCAGCCACCACTCTACTAAAAACTTCGGTTTGTCATAGAAACGCACGCCTAGTTTGCATTTACCGCTTACTGTATCCTAACCTGCTTAATGTCGCTGGGTTTCCTTCCGTAGCTTTAAGGCTAATTGGTACCCAGGATGACATACCCAACCTCGAAGGCCATGAAACCCTAGCCCCTGGCCTGTCTCCAGCCTGTACCTTTAGGTTACCTGGCAAATGTGTCATGCACCTGCTGGCACCATACAGACAGCTGAGGGGACATTGGCAAGTGTCCCAAGTGTGGCTTTGCTCTTCCTGACCTGCTTCTGCTTCCTTCCAGTGTGTCTGATTCCAGTCCTGGCTCCAGCTTTTCTATTACACTTATAAGCATGGAAGGCAGCAGCCAGTATGTTTCGCGTCTCTGTGCAATTTGTCTGATTTCTGACTTTGAATGATTTACCTGACTACCTGTCCCTGGGAATGAATTTCAAAGTCCTGACCCATCAGCCTATGTTCTGTCATGACCTTTACACTCATAAAAGAGGGATTTAAATGACCTGGCAGGCTTCCTTTACCATAGCAACCCTAATTACCAGTTATTGTGCACTTATTCTGAGACTTATGCTGATCTAAGTGTTTTATGTACATTATCGTATGTGATTCTCATGGATCCAGGGGTGAGGGGGTGGGCTGGTATTATTATTCCTGCATTACAGGTGGGGAATCGAGGCACAGAGAGGTTGGGTGCTTGCTTGTCGTCATGTAGCCAGTGACTGGTGGGGCATGGGTTTATTTGAAACCACGTCTGTGTGAATCCAAAGCCTCTGCTCTTAGAGGCAATAATGACCCCTCCGTGTTCTTGGCAAGTTCCAGGGAAACCCTGAGTTCTTCTGGACCCGATGTGGGAACTGCCCCCACCAAGTCTCCCAGGGGTCCCGTGGCCAGTGCCTGGAGTGTGTGAGGCACCGGGCATGGCTGGCCATCTCCTGTGTCACTGGGTAGGGTCTGGAAGCAGCAGGAAGCAGCCTGGTCGGGGGTCCTTGCAGCCAGACAAACGTCATGTGGGGTCAGGCAACTCACAGCAGGACGAGGGAGGTGGGCGGGCGGGAACTGGGGAGGGGAGCAGACCTCCAGCTAGGGGACCTGGCAGGGAGTGGGAGGGAAAGCACGGTCTAGGGAAAGAGAAGCAGAAACCCCATTGCGGGCTGGGGCCCACGTCTCTGGTGGGGAAGCAGACTGGGGAAGGAAGGGCCTCCAACTGGAAGCCATGGGGCATTGGGGTCCTAAGGGTCATTATCCATCAGCTTCTGAGCAGCCCTGGTGGGTATATTTCTATATATACCCTATATATATTTCTATATATAGAAATATACCTGGTGGGTATATTTCTATATATATACACACTTCTGAGCGCCTAGTGATTGTTGAATGGATGGATGGATGGATGGATGGATGGATGGATGGATGGATGAATGAGTTTGCGAAAGCATGAAGATTTCAGTTTCCCCTTCGCCTAGCCCCCAAGAATAGGGCGAAGATTGTTGTACCCAAAGCGATGATGAAGAAGGGAAAGGGGTTGTCATGGCATATGAGGGGTGCACTCTGACCCACTGTCTCCTTATCCCTTCTTTCTCCAGAGGCTCCCGCCAAGCCTGAGGAGGCCGAGGCTGAGCCCTTCACAGACTCCTCTCTGTTTGCACACTGGGGCCAGGAGCTCAGCCCTGAAGGCCGGCGTGTGGCCCTGAAGCAGTTCCAGTACTACGGCTACAACGCCTACCTCAGTGACCGCCTGCCGCTCGACCGGCCCCTGCCTGACCTCAGACCCAGTGGGTGAGCAGAGTCAGTGGCTGGGCCCTAGTTGATCTGCCCGTGGGGAGACGGAGGCCCCACACTGCTGGGGACAGAGCCAGGCCTGGGCATTGGACTCCAGGGTCCCTTCCCCTTGGCCAACACTGAGCAAGTCCTTCCCCTTCTCCTTCCACCTCAGTTTCTCCAGTTGCAAAGCAGAGGAAGTCTTCCTTTCATTTGAGATTTTGAGGATTAATAACCTAATTTACTCCTTAAGGGCACTAGAATCATCTGTCATTCTTGTTAATAAGTCATTTTAACCCAATTAGTTGCATTTTAATGAACAATTATTATTTTTTTTTCTGTAAATTAGTTTTTTAAAGTACATCCATCTTCCGGGGCTAACAAGTCATTACACCCAACAGAAAATTCTGTGTTGACTTTCTCTTTGTTACAGAAGATGTTCCTTTAAGGTTCAGCTGCAGTTTTTATTACTCCTAATTATTAAAAATGTGAGCACATACCACAGCTGAGAAAAATCTCATTAACTTTGTGTAAGCTCCCCCCACACCTCTTTTCCCCTCTTTCTCCTTATTTTTAAAATCTTCTTAAAGTTGCAAACCGCAGTGAGCTTGTATCTGGAGTTGCCGCTGGGTTTGGAGGCCATGCTCTTTTGGGGAGGAGAGTTCAGTTTAGCTCTATAGACATTTATTGAGCACCTGCTGTGTGCTGTATAATTGGGTATGGGTTTTCCTGGCCCAGGGAGAATCTGGCTGGGCTCTAGGGGTGAAAGAGCAGCTGAGGACCTACAAGGGGAGTGGAGAGCATATGTTCATTCAACGGATAGTAAAGGATATTTACTGAGCACTTCTGTGTGCTAGCATAGTCAAGGCCCAGGGTTAGACAGTGAACAAAACAGATAGGAATCCTTGTCTTGTCCTCATGGAGCTTGCATGCTAGTTGGGTAGGGACAGATAATAAACAAAACTTAGGACTCAACTATGTAGTATGTTATTTAGATGTAATAAGAGCTATGGAGAAGTATAAAGTAAGAGAGGGAGGTAGGGACAGTCTGGAATAGGAGAAGAAGTTGACTTTTTAATGAGGTGGCCAGAGAAGGCCTCACTAAGAAGGTGACATTGGAGCAAAGACCTAGAGATGAGGAAGCAAGTCCTGTGGATACTGTGGGGAAAAGCTTTCTAGGCAGAGAGACCAGCTAGAGAGACCAGCAAGCTTTCCAGGCAGAGGTGGAAATGTGCTCGGAGTGTTTGAAGAAGAAGAAGGAAACTCATGTGGCTAGAACAGAGCAAGCAAGAAGGCAGTAGTTGGAGATGAGGTCAGAGGGGCAAGAAGAAGCAAATCAAGTCGAGCAATGGTTCTTAAACGTGGCTGCCCATTTGGTTCATCCAGGAGCTTTAAAATAATCCTGATGCTGGAGCTATGCCCAGGCCAATTAGATAAGAGTTTTAGAGGGGGCACTCAGTATCCATATTGTTTAAAGTTCTTGGGTCATTAGAGGGCTGCCGAGGTTGAGAATTGCAGAGGACTTTGTAGGCAACTGCAGGGTATGTGGCTTTTGCTTCGGGTGACTGCAATCCATGGGAAGAGCTTGAGCAGATTAATAAAGTGCTCTGGTTGTCATTTTCAAAGGCCCCAGCTGGCTGCGGAGTTGAGAACAGACTGAAGGGAGCAGGGTAGAAGCAGGGAGACCAATTAGGAAGCTTCTGCAGAAATCCAGGTGAGAGACTGTGTTGGCATGACAGCAGTGGGGCAGGTGCTGAGATAGGGTTGGATTCTGGTAAAATCCCGAAGGTGACATCAGCTAGGTGCCACAGGGTCCCAGCCCTTTGGGAGTGCTTCAGAGACTGGGACTGGGGCTGAGGGAGAAGCAGGGCTGATGTAGTCAGAACCTAGAGCCTCAGGAGACAGGGTCCTCAAGAGGAATTGGTGCCCCTGTACCTAGCAGGGGCCTCGGCCATGTCCTTCGACTTTGACGCAAAAGCTCTGACGCAAAACACAGGCCCAGCTCAATACATGTTCCAAATTAAAAGGGAAATAAGAAGGAAGCCAAGGAAAGGGTGGATCTTATAGACTACAGCATGGCAATAACAATGACGGGTATTTTCTCAGAGCTTGATTTAGTTGAGAATGCCCTCCCCATTTGGACCACACCAACCTGCAATGAACTGAAGTATTCTTCCCATTCTGAGTCAAGGAAACTGAGGAGCAGAAAAACTGAGAGTTACGTCTGAGGTCACACAATTGGATAAGTAGTTGAGCTGAGACTCAAACCCATGTATCCAGATGCCAAACCATGGCCTTTGATGGTAGCCCACAGCCGGGTTTGCTTTGAACGTGCACAAGGCATGCCGGGAGCTGACCCACCCTGGAGCCCCTTCACCTTTCATTGAGAGAGGTGACCTGCAGGCCATTTCTTCCTACTTCTGTGGGAGCAAAACAGGAAGCTGGAGGCTCTAGGAGGTGACCTTTCTCAGCAAGGCAGGGCTCCCCAGCAAGCATGCTCCCTTCTGAAGGAAGTGCATTTTCAGAGGGAGCCCAGCCTGGACTTCTGAGTTTGCTGAGAAAGGGTCCCTGAAGGACTCCACGTGGGCAGATTCTGCCATTTTCTCCCGAGCCTCTGGAAAGGAGCCATAATTGTAATAGAAAGACTTTCCCTCTGCACAGAGCTTCACAGTTTATGCAGTTTCCACATCTCCCCTATGGAGCAAGGCGACTTTTGTCAGCCTCTTTTGATAACTGGAAAAATGGCACCTCTGCTAAGAGGCAGAGCTGAGCCTCCCTGCTTCTCCCCCAGGCCTCCCTCAACGGCTTTAACAACGCGGTTTCTCTTTGTACAAGTACTTGGAGGCCCTGTCTACTCGACTTGAGCTCCGGTGCCAGACACATGCCCAAGACTGGAGAGCTGTTGAGGGGCCACTCAGAACAAGCCCGTACGTGGGTAAAACAGTGCCTCTCTGTGTTAATTTCCATGAAAAACTTCCCTGCCTTGTAACAAGGTCATTGCTTGGCTTATGCTGTTTAACTCGTTTTGGAAACATCTTTCCAGTATCCTTTACTATCATCCTATTTCAGATTACACTGGCAAACATTTGTGTGGCACGGGCCATGTTTTCAGGGACACGTTTGGCATTTTAGTGACATTAATTCTTTGGCGCCTCATAGTAACCTTCTAGCCTAGGTACTTGTCTAGGAAAAACGCACGGTTTTCCTTTACTCCTCTCCTTACTCTCACACTCATGATACTTCAGATGTGTGGGTTTCTTCCCACACCAATTCTGTGATACCAGCTGGGTGTCCAACAATTCAATTCAGTTTTGATGCTATACATGGAGTTAGTGTCAGACCCTGCAGGTTAAGTGCTCTGTGTCCCCACTCTGCTGCCACTTCAGACGCCAGTCACAAGTCCCAGGTCGTCACTGGCATCTGTGCTGCTGACCAACTGACTAAAAATTAGGGTTCACGCGACCCCTCCTTGGATTCAGTAATTTGCTAGAGTGTCTCACAGCACTCAAAGAAACACTTATGTTTACCAGTTTGTTATAAAGGGTATGATAAAGGATACAGGTGAACAGCCAGATGAAGAGAGACATAGGGTCCCAAATGCAGAAGCTTCTGTCCCCGTCAAGTTGGGGCATGTCGCCCTCCCGGTATGTGGATATGTTCACTAACCCGGAAGCTCTCTAAATCCCATACTTTAGAGATTTTTATGGGGGCATGATTGATTATTAACTCATTTTCTAGTCCCTCTCCTCTTTCCAAAGGACAGGGTGTAGGGCTGAAAGTGCCACTCTTCTAATCATGGCTTGGTCTTTCCGATGACCAGCCCTCATTCAGGAGCCCATCAAGAGTCACCTCATTAGATCAAAAAAATGCTCCTATCACCCAGGAAATCCCTAAGGTTTTAGGAACTCTGTGTCAGGAATCAGAGTCAAAGACCACATATTAGTAGCAACTGGGGATACATACATATATATACACATATATATTTCACATGAGTATTATTAGTCTCCATTTTACAGAAAAGGAAACTGAGGCTCAGAGAGATTATATAATCTGCCCAGAGTCACTAGTGGTTGAGCTGGCGTTTGAACCCAGGCCGTCTGGCAATAGAATTTGTGTTTGTCACTGTCACTGTGCTTTTACTGCCTCGAGGTGTCGATTTGTATAGCTACTGGGGATGGGTGTGGGGCATGGGGAGCACTGATTTAACCGCGTACAGCACTGAGCTGGAGCATTTTGTCTGGGTCAGGACTGTGTGTCTCTAAGTGTTGGAGAAATTGCTTTAGTGAACGTCAAACCTGTTAAGGTGGAGAGTGATGCCTTGGCTCTGGCTAATGGGATGTGGAGTGAGCTGGGGGGCGGGGGTAAGAGAGCATCTAGAGAGGAAGCCCCATGCTAACAACAGTCTCCAGAAGAACAGGGCTGTGTGGATCTTGCTTCAGCCCCCGCCCCTGTGCTTCTCCCTCCTGTGACCTCCAGGTTGCCCTTGGGGCTGTCTGCCCCAGGAGGTATCCTTGATTCTACACTTTGCCCTTTGTATTATCGGCTTTGCTCTTGTGGGTTCTAACCCTGCTGTTATGCTTGGCTTCATTCCTGGACCAGAAAGTGGGTGTCCTGAATCCTACCCCACCCTCTTCCATCATTTCTGGCCGCTCCCTTATTTTGTCTCCTTCTTTCTTGGTGCTGCAAGATGTAATCTGACCCACCTTGTCACCTGGCTGAGAGGACCAAACTGCCTTATATACAGCATTAGACGTTAACCAGAAGGAAAAACGTCCATCTAAATGGTTGCTAGGCCTCATTAATTTATTCGTCCAACAAACTTTTATTGAATACCTAGTGTGTGTCAGGCACCCAGTAAAGCATCAATCAGCCAGGGAAACCTCAAGGAGCTTATACTGTAGTAGGAATCCAGGTGGAAGGTGGTTGGAGAGCAAGACAGGTAATCAGAAAACTCGCTGACCATCTCCTGGCCTCTTAAGAAAGAGTAATCCTTGCAGGTTTCTAGTAAAGTCAGGAGCTGCACTTGATGACCCATGGAAGCGCCATCCTTCTGTGGCCTCTGTGACAGGGAGGCTGAACCTGAAGAGAGGTGTCTTCAAGGAGCCTCCCTTTACTGAAGTGAGTGCCTTCCCATGGGAAAGGAAGGACACGGGCATAGGAAGTGCAGCAGTTTCTTCAGCTTCATCTGGGCTCTTTGGTCTGGGCAGAAAGAGGCAAAACTTCCTCTGGGCACTAGGATACTTGGTTTTGGGGGAAATCAAATGCCATTTATTCTCCATGCATTGTTGGAATAAGATCAGAGCAAGGCCCCGGACATTCATATGGGAAAACCTAGGGAGTCAGGACGTGGGCTACGTCATCTGGTGATCTTCTTGGACCTCAGCCCATGAGGGGCCTTTGCCAGATCTGGGCAGGAATTGCCTTCTTGCTTCCTGGGTTGGGAAGACACAGGACCTCAGGATAGAAGGAGAGAAAAGCTGCATCTCAGCCTGGCTATGCTTTGCTCTACCACTCACATCCCCAGATGCAAGCTCCGAATGTTCCGTGGCTCTTTCTGTGTGCTCTCTCCTGCTCCCAGCATCCACCCATCTCCTCCTTATCTGTACATGCGAAAATACCCTCCCAGAAGCCAAAAAAGAGAAAGGAAAAAACAAGTCTTGATTGAATGTGGTCTGCATAGGTATATACATTTAGCAAAACGTATCAGACTGTGTACTTAAGATCTGTACATCTTTTGCATGTAAATTAGACATCATTTTTTAAAAAATGAGTGTGAAAGAGATCAGGTAAGTCCTTCGCCTGAAAGATAGAGAAGGAGGATGGAGGCGACATCTTTTGGAAAGTCGATGGGTTTCTAGAAGATGGGCTGTGGTTGTGAGGAAGGAGGATGGTGGGGGTGGGGGTTAAAGTACCCCTGCCAGCTTGGGGCAAGAAGGTAAGAGTGGGCCTCCTACCCCAAGGACAGCGGTGTCAGCCAGGTGGCATCTGGTTCCACAAAGGCAAGTGCATGTCGCATTCTTTGCTGCAGGCAGTGGTTGTTATCTCCAGACATGGCCCAGGGGCATTCGGGTGTGGGCAGGGGAAGTCGGCCTCCCAGTGTCAAGCTTCAGGGCTATCGTGTTGCCATGGCAACTCTCTGGCCCACCTCCAAGGTAGCGCAGGACAGAGCCTCCGGCAGGTGCTGCATCTTGCCTCTCGCTGGTAGGTCCTCAGAGGTTCATGAGGAATGATATCAGCTTTCTCTCAGGCCCACATCCCTCCCAGGGAGTAGGTGGACTGGCTCTCTGGTTGGATGCTGGGTTAGGGCCTGAGGCTGGGGCATGAAGGATTGCTCAAGGGGATAGACTATTTTCTGCAGCCCCAGGTGGGAGGAAATGGGACAGATCCACACACATACCCACAAAGAAGCCTGGGCGATCCTGTGTGAACATCCAAGTGGAAAGGAGCAGGACAGACTTGTAGCAGAGAGAACGCAGCCCAGAGCCAGGTACTCACTCCCTCTGGGAGCAGGGTAGGGTCCATCCAAGGTGGCTGTGGGTGTTTGCCGCCATCCCTGAGGGTGTGACCACAGATTCACGTGTGAGGTCTTCGTGGTACGGACTCTAGACAGACATGTGCGATCTCTGAACTTTGAGGGCCAGCAGGGCTGGCTTCATCGGTGTGGGTGGTCGGCAGAATAGTGGCCTCCAAGGACGTCCATGTCCTAATCCCTGGGAGCTGTGCAGATGGTATGCTACAAGGCAAAGCATGAAGGCCGCAGATGGAATTAATGTTGCTAATCGTCTGACTTTAAAATAAGGCGATTACCCTGGATTATCTGGATGGGCCCAGTGTAATCGCAAGGGCACTTAGAAGAGGAAGAGAGGTAGAAGAGTCAGAGATGGCCATGGGAAAAGGACTCAGCCAGCCACTGCTGACTTTGAAGTTGGAGAAGAGCCATAAACCAAGGAAGGTGGGTGGCCTTTACATACTGGAAAAGGCGTGAAAATATATTATCACGTCCAGCATCCAGAAAGCAAGGAGGTCCTGCCAACACCTTGATTTTAACCCAGGGAGAGAGACCTGTGTCATGCTTCTGAACTCCAGACTGTAAGAAAATAAATTTGTATTTTATGCCGCCGAGTTTGTAGTAATTTCCTATGGCAGCAACATTAGTATTAGGAAACTAATACACTGTGCGTGCAATCTGTCGCACAGGTTCCCAGGAAGGCCGGGACTCCGCACTTGGCTTAATGCTCTGCTGTTGCCATGTTAAAATTCTGAATAATGTTTGAACCGTGGCCACCATATTTTCTTTTTGCACAGGGCCCCACAAATTATGTAGCTGGTCCTGGGGGAGAAGGGGTTGGCTCCAGGTGGAGCGGCTAGGATCGTGATTGCTGGGCCATCTGGGAATTGCTACCCAGAGGCTAATGATTTACACCAAAAGCCACTGCTTACTTACTGTGTGCCAGGTGCTATGCACACTGCTTAATGTCTATTTTTTTCCGTTTAACTTTATCCTCACATCTTTCCGAGGTAGTTATTTATTTCCATTCTATGTAGGAGAATACTGAATGTTTGCTAGGCCAAGAAACTTTCCACTTTATATAGGAGAATACTGAATATTTCCATTTTATTTAGGAGAATACTCAATATTTGCAAGGCCAAGAAAGTTGGTTAAGTTCCCACAGGTGGTAAGTGGCACAACCAATCGTGTTACCTGGGTCTTGCGTCTCCAGGATATTGCCTCAGCACCCTCGCCTCTCCCTGCCCAGATGAGCTTTTCTAGTTTGGGATCTTAGCTCTGTGGAGATGACCCAGGAGTCTGTGGAAGATGTGTGCTCCACAAGAGCAGCTCAGGACAAATGGGCTAAGTCCCCTTAGTAATGATTCTGCTATTGCACTGAAAATGCTAACTGCAGAAATAATTGGAGGGAAACACTTTTTAACAAAAGCCGTCTGGAAAAAATACTTTTGGTTCTTAGTTAATGTTAAGCTCATTATGAGCCAATAGTATCATGAGGTTGCTCTTAAAGGTATTTGTCATGCAGGGTGTCATGCGGGGTCTCAGCTGCCGCTCCCCACATAAGAACGCAGGATGTGGTGAGGCCAAAAAGGAACACCCACGGAGCCATAGATAGGGGTCATACCACTATAGTCTCACTGGAGGCTGCGTTGGAGACACAGGAAGCAGGAGCCACACTGTCCACAATCCGCCGTCTGCTTTTCTGCCTGCCAACCAACCTCACTTGCTAACTGCATTCCCCGTGCTAAGTGCAATCCCCACTTGCAGGCTCAGCCACCATCTTCTTGCTAGCCCCCATTTGCTGCTAGCGTAGCCACGGCAGTTATATTAGTGGCCAGTGGCTCACTGGTGACAGCTGACGGCCAACTAGCCACAGCTGATGACCATCCATTCACAGTTGATGGCCATCTACTACCCGAGCCAGCACCTTTCTATGTGAGGCCGACAGCCTGGAAACTGCTCTCTGGGACTCTGTCCCCACAGTATTGTAACCTTAAGCTATATTAATAAAGATAGAATGTCTTTAAAAGGGGAGATGATGGTTTGGTTCTACTTTGCTACTCAGATTCCAGCTGCCGAAATGGATTATACGGGATGTAGAGAAAGTAGAGTATGTTTAGAGAAGAACAACCTAGGAGAAAAACTGGGTAACATGACAAACAGATGAAGTTTCTGCTTAGATTATGGAATAATATTTAAAACTTGATTCCCTGGGTTCCAAGCCCAGGTCTCTCATTTACAAGCTGGTTGACTTCCAGCAAGTTACTTAGCCTCTCTGTGCCATAGCTTTCCTGTCTGTAAATTAGCTCTGGTAATACAAAGATTAAATTGTAATATATGTAGAGCTCTTAGAACACTGCCTGATACATAGTAACTGCTTTTTAACTTTTCGTTCCTTTTGTTATCGGGTCTCTGATTTGTGAAAGAGATAGACTGACTTTAGTACGTGAAGGCCCACTCTGTGGAGAAGGAGCCACATGGGACCCGCCATCAGTCCTGGCCCTCGATGAGAAGAGGGCCCGGCAGGCACTGTAGGTAGATCACACTGAGGCCCCCGGACACTGATTTCTCCTCAGCCTGAGCTCTGGGCATCAGAGGCCAGAGCCAGGCTCTGCTGGAGAGCCACATGCCCTGTTCCCATTTTTCTGAGCCATGGATCCCACCTTCCCTTCCTCCACCTTCCCCAGCTCTCCTTGCCAGGAGCCCAGCCTGCTCACCAACAAACCCACCGCCTGGAGACACTGTGTCCCTTTTGTGGCTTTTCCACCACAGCCAGCTGACGTTTGTTCCCTGAGTGGGTCTCCATGTGGTCCCAGGGATCCCATTTTCCCAGAATTCTAAGACGTTTTAGGAACAAGGAGTCTCCTTGCTTCCTGTTGGCTGTTTACATTTTAAATGATTCGTTCCCCTCTTGTCCTACTTAAAATGTACATTTGACTTAGCAGACCCTTTCTGTGAATTGGTAGAATCATCTGAAAGGATGTTTGTAGAAGTGCTGCCTGTTGACGGAAGCTGGACACCCTGGCCGGGCTCCAGTCTGCAACCTCTCTGCTCACTGGTTAGGGTGCCGTCTCTATCAGAGGCGGAACACACCTCTCGCTCACTCACTCTTCCCACCCATCATCTCAGCTCCCTGCACTTCTGCTTCCTGCCTTCTCAGGGTATCTCACGTTCAACCTCTCATGAGAAATGGCTGCTCCTTCTTCTACATTGCAAGATCGGTTATGCAGAGCTCCTGGCCTAGATGGCCCCATAGGCTGACAGCCAGCCCGCCGATAGCTGCTTGAAACTCAGGAATCAGGGTCTGGTCCCGTCAGTTGTGGACCAAGTGCTGAGGCCACATGGCAGAAGACACGGCAACCTTTATACGAGAAGTCATGGGGATTGTGTATCTCAATGGGAGCAATGTAACAGGAAAACAGTTTCAGGCTTCAGGCACCCTGTAGTATTTTATCATATTTGTCCATGTCATCTACTAGATATACTACACCCTCTCCATCTTTCATCGGAGTTGGCAGCCTGGAGTAACTCTTCCGTTTTGCCCCTCCCATCAGACCTCTGAGCTGCCACAACACCAGTGTTTCACCAGACGTATCTCTGGGGGGTTCTAGGGAGGAGGATGCAGACCCTTGTTTAGCAGGGATTGTGAGCATAGGCTTTGGAGACAAATGGGTCGAGGTTCAAGCCCTGGGAGATAACTAACCTCCTCAGTCCCATTTCCCTCATCTGTAAAATGGGGACAATGAAATTTACCATATAGGATTGTAGGAAGAATTAAAATGGGGGGGGGGTAAAAATATTTGTGCATCTCTTAGCATGGTTTATGGCAAATCGTAAGTCATCACACCATGAGTCATCACTCTGATGGATGGGGAGCCTGTACATTGGCTGACGTTAGGGAGGGGAGCATCTGAGATCCAGTATGGAAGTAAATGGAAATTATTACTGCTATTATTTCCAAATATTCCATGCTGAGTCCCTGGGTAATGAGTAGCAAGCACCATGCATTCTCTGAGCTCCAGAGGTTGTGGAGATACACATGCCAGCCAGAGGGCGTGAAAATCCTGACTGTTCTCGTGCCCAATGAGCATCTCCACACTGCCCCGTCCTCAGGTTTCGTCAGTCCAGCAGACTGGACTCTGGCAGGCCTGGAGCCTGTCTACTCCGGAAGAAGCCAGAAGTGTTCCAAGTGAGGTCAGAGGAGGCTCAAACAAGTCCTTCGGGTGCACGTGGGATGGCAGAGGCTGGTGAGGACGCTGATGGCCGGGAAGGACCAAGAGGCCAGTGCTGACCTTGAAGTCAGGGGTCACCAGTGCACCCGACCTCCCGTGCTGACCACAGCTGCAGGGGAGGGCCTCTCTGGGAGGACTGTGGGAGGAAAGAGGTGCTGGGGGCACTCAGGGCAGTGGGTACCTGGGTTTGTTACCATCTCACTGCTTGGTCCAGGCAGGTCCCTCCTCCACTCACAGAACCCTGGCCTGCCTGGACTCAGTTCCCCAGGTACCTTGGCAGATAGACCCCAGCTCACATGCTACTTTGATCTTCCTTCTGGAGAGATCTACCCGTCCTTCCCCCCAGGTCAAGTGGCCTCCATGAGTCATCACTCTGATGGATGGGGAGCCTGTACATTGGCTGACGTTAGGGAGGGGAGCATCTGAGATCCAGTATGGAAGTGTCTGGCTGCTGCCCTGGGTGGTACCCGGTGGCCAGGAGCCTGGGTTGGCCTCGCTTAGTCGGCCACGGCTTCCCTGCCTCTCGCAGGTAGTGGCACCGATGCTCTTGATATAAACTTGCCTCGTAAAGAGCTCCCAACAGTCTTGGGCAGCTCTGCTGAGAGGCTCCCTACAGAGCTGCCGCCGTCTCTGCGCTGCCTCCCACATACAGAGATCGATAAAGTCAAGTTTTAGCATGACCATCATTTCTGGCTTATTAGACAGCCATAGTACGCCCCTTTCTTGTTTTTATCTCTTTTGGAAAATGGCTTGACTTTGAACAAGAATAAAAGTTTAAAAAGGGAACCTTTATGACTTAATTTTACAGGAGGATGTGCCTCTTCTCAAAATGAGTGAGGGGCCAGTCTTGTACAGTCAGGCTTTCCCAAGGATGTAACTAGGGAAGGGCGAGTCACACTTGTGTGGCTGCCCCAGCGTTCACGTCCTCTGGCCCTTCCCCGGAGAGGCAAATGGAGAAGCGGGGTACAGGAGAAGATGCCCAGTGCAGGGGGGAGGGCAGGCTCTGGGGGCAAACGGTGTGGTGGCCGGGCCCTGGAGGATACAGGTCCTGGGACAGAACATCTCAGCAGTGTGAGTGTGACAGGCAAAGCCTTCGGGTGGGGGGCAGTGCTGCCTGATGGGCAAAACAAGTGGCCAGACTCTATACCGGAAGTGCTGGGCTTGAATCCGGGACAGTCCTCTTCCATAACAGCTCTGGGGTGTGCGTTCCTTTGTAAGACCTCGGGCTGCCCCATGGCAGGCAGGCTCCTGTCCTGGGTTTGGTGTCTGGCAGTGATGACGCTGGATGTGACAGCAGGTGCATGGACATCTTGCATGACATGCTGTTCCTGCTCCCTCTTTTCGCCTCTCCCCTCAGCCATGTAAATTCTGCTTTAATGTTGAGATGAAAATAGGAGCCGTGATTGTGTATGTTGATGTGTGTGTGTTGGGGACTTTTAAAGGGTAAATATCAGTTTGTTCGACAGATGTTGCCTGAATGCCTGTTGTGTGCCCGGCACAGTGCTGGGCAGTGGGTTTGCAGGCCTTTCCCTACTCTCCGGAAGCTGTGGTCTAGTCACGGGGTAACCAGCTGTCTCACTTTGCTTGGGGCTTTCAGTGCGGAAACTGGGAGAGCCCTGAGCAAACCTGGGCGAGTTGGTCACCCCATCTAGTTACAGTAGTGGTAAGGAGATGTTTCTTGTGGCATTGGGTGGTGACCAGGTACTGGTTTGGAAGGAGGGCGTTTGCAAACTATTTCTTCTTTAATGAGATGTCTTCTATTCATCACATGTGAGATACGAGATACTGAAATTTATAGAGAGAAGACACCTAAGGCATCATTTCTTCTACCTCCCCTATTCCATGACAAGACAGGAGAGAGGTGAAGTGGCTTGCTTGTGGTCACACACCAACTTGGGATGGAGCTGGGACTGGTGCCTGGGTGGTTTCATCCCCCACTCCAATGTTCTTTGCTTAAAAACTATTCTGCCATGTTTTTCTCATCCCGCCCACCCTTTGCCTGTCTGCTCACCCAGACCCACGTTTAGGTTGGGGGCGTAAAAACTGAAGGGTGAGGTAGGGTGCTGCATGGTGCAGAGAGGGACCACCAGCCATGTGGCTATTGCTGGGAGGGCCCTGAACAGATCCCAGGAGAGAAAAGGAGGTGGTCAGAACGTTTGGCCTGGAGGGACCACTCTAGTTGGTCCCTAGAAACTGAGCACTGCTAGAGACTGAACGTGAGGAGCTAGGCCGTAAGTTCAAAGCAGGGAGGAGAGAAGGGGAAGGACCCGCTGTGGGGAGGGGACCTGACTCTCCTTCAGAGGGAGGATGTTTGTAAGAAAAGAGAACATGGTAAGATCTGCGGCCCACGTGTAAAGTTAGGCTTTAGAGAAAATAAACACATCTGCTAGTTTTGTTTAATTCCAGAAAACTACTCTGTGCCAGACCCTGGTTGAAGGTTGGGAGATGGCACAGGAGCAAAATAAAGGCCCTGCTCTCCAGGGAGGGTTGTTATATCAGACGGAGACAGACAATAAACACACAACTATGATACAATGTATAATGTGTTCTGTCACGTTCAACAGGGTTGTCAAGTATTCAAAAGAGGCTTTCCTATGAAAATAGTGATCAGCAGAGCTTAGCTTGTCAAATGAATATAACATTTCCATTCTGCTTGGAGAAAGGCCATCAGGAGACTGTTCACAGACAGCGGTGGCTCAAAGCAGGACAGGCAGGGCTGTTCCTGGGAGAAATTCAACTTGGTCTCCTGGGAAGGGGAGATGGAGAAGTGATGCTGAGAATTCAGAAGGGAAGAAAGTTGGGGGAGGCAATTCACCCCTAAACCTGGGAAACACATGGGAATGACTCGGAGCTCCCACTAGTGAGGGGCTCAGAACTCCGAGGAAACCTCTGGAGAAGGGCAAACGGGGTCACAGTCTTCATTGCTGGTGGGGTTGGTGGGGAGGACTTGGACCTATGTACTGACTTTGCTAGAAACTGGTCATTCATTACACTTTTATAAAAGAAAACAAAGTTCATGTGCTAGTCGTTTGACCACATATAGTATTCTTTTTAAAATGCAGTTAGTAAAGTAGGTGTGTGTTCATATGGCTTTCAGTTTCCTTGCCTAAGGAAAGGCCAGCTGCTGGTCTTGATAGCCGTAAATAAGCACTAACCAGAAGCGCGATTTGACTGTTAAAGATAAACCTTTTCATTGCTGTTATAAAACTTGTATTCACAACAATGAAAGATTTTGGGAAAGGGTTGATGAGCGTAAAGAGTCATTCCTGTGTCTCTCCTTCATCACGGCCCTGCCCCCACCTCCCCTTCTCTTGTGTCCCTTCATTGCATTTAAATGAGCTGCGTCCTTCCCTTGCCTCTTCTCCAGTCACAGCACTGTCCCCTCGGCCCCACAGGGCCTTCTTGTGGCTCCCTTGCGAGTACCACTGAGCTTTCTCATCAAATGTCTCCTCCTCTCAGAGCCCTCCCCTAACCGCTTCTTCTAGAACAGCTGCCAGGGCATCTGACTGTCCTCTGACTTGTGTTACTTTTTTTTAGCTCAGCACTTACATAAAATTGTATCATTTGTTTGCTTCCACGCTTCTCCATTTCCCATGTCAAAGCAAAAGCTCCATGAGGGCAAGTACTTTGTCCACATCCTCCTGTTCCCTCAGTGCCTTGCCTGCCTCGTGGAAGAAGCTCAATAAATATTTATTCCATTAAATACAAGAATGAATGAATTCTACACCCATCTGTTAATCTGCTGGTTTTATTAAAATTGTAAGTATGAAGCGAATTGGGGAAAAGGCTCCATTCTCTCCCTTCCTCCACCCCTCTTTGGTGAGAGAGAAGGAGAGCTGGAAATAGAATGGGAGAAGTTTCTTTACGTTTTTGGTAACCATAGACACAGTGATTTTAGTGTATTAATCTCAGCTTCTTCAGCAGGCCGGGGCCCCACGGTGATTTCTCCCAATTGCTCAGCGCTGGTTGTCCCGCAGCCTTCCTCATTAAGAGCAGGCCTATCCCTGCCCTGCAACACTTTAATTACTGACGGACGAAAGCCCTGTGCTATTAGGCTCACTACTGCGTGTTCTAACCTGGCTGTGCTTCCTGCTTTGGAGCAGTTCAAGCTGGTCGCCAGCCCTGAAGCCCTGGGGCCTTTGGTGGCCAGTGCTGGGAGCTAGCAGCCTCCTCTCTGAGCCCAGGGCCTGGGACAGGTATCTGTCCCTTCATTCAACTGTCCTGAAGATGGGATCTCGGTGCCTCTGGGACAGTTTTAGTTTCAGCCAGGGAAGGACCCCGCAGTGGTTTCCTGCCCACTAAGGCAGCGATTGCAGGAGAAGGAATTGGGTAAAGCTTTGGGAATCATGGCACTTCTTATTGTTTGGCTTCTTTATGGGGTCTGATTTCAGGGGTGCCTGTTGCTCTTCCCATGGGAATGGCATGTAGACTTTCATGACTTTGCCTCATGCCCTTTGGGTAAGAGACCTCCAACTAGCTTCCGGGCTTCAGTGGAGCTAGGGGAGAATGGGGCAGTAGACGTCAGTCTCTCCCTTCATTATTTCTTCTTGAGGAAAGAACTCTGGGGTAGATATCAGAAGACCAGAGTTGAGATTCTGTCTTGGCAGCTGACTCGCGGTGAGGACGCAGCTCCTCTGAAGCTTAGTGTTCTCATCTACGAAATGAGAGTGGACTTGACCTTCTGTCCCTCATTCATTCCTGTTGAGACTCTGACTCTAGCTCCAACCTGAAACTAGATCCCTGAAGGCTGGATCTCTGTGATTCCTGAGGGGTCGGGGAGGCCCCAGGCGATATGCATTCTGGACTGAGGCAGGGTGGATTCTGGCAGTAGAAGTCTCTGGAAGGAGACATATTTCCCTCCTGAGGCAAATCATCTCAGGTCTGGCCTCATCTAGGCATTGGCTGCCATTTTGGAAAAACTGAGCCTGGCCTTTGGTTGGTTTCTATCCCCTTGGCTTTAGAAATGTGGAGTCATTCTTGTAGTAAACACTCAGTGACTACCTGCTGGCACCCAGGCATGGCTCTAGGTGCTCCGGATACAACTGTGCAGCTGGGCTAGTCATTGCCAAACTCAGACTGTTGTGGGGAAAATGGTTTCTGTGGTTGTGAGCCTGTATGCTGCACACTTAGGGCTTGGCTGAAGTGGATCAGAGAAGAAGCCCTGGGAGGAATCTGGGCTCCTGAGCCCTCTAGGAAAGCTGGATCCAAGACGTCGGGTGGACCAGCACCTGGGGAACCCCCAGCAGCGTCCCTGGCGGATCTAAGCCTGGCTCTTCTCCTTCCAGGTGCCGCAACCTCTCGTTCCCTGCCAGCCTGCCAGAGGTGAGTGTCGTCTTCATCTTCGTTAACGAAGCGCTCTCAGTGCTGCTGCGCTCCATCCACTCCGCCATGGCACGCACGCCTCCCCACCTGCTGAAGGAAATCATCCTGGTGGACGACAACAGCAGTAACGGTGAGTGCGGGGCTGCTGCTCTGAGCTCAGGGCTCAGCCTCCATTCGGGCTCTCAGTGTCTCTAGGCTCTCTGAGAGCCAGGTGGTCAATGCTCTGGAAGGTTCTCTCCACAGGTGTACCCTCTTTGCACCCCACAGGGGCCTAGTCCCCAAGCTCTGTCTTACTGACCTTCCACACTGCCCCCCAACACACTAGTGGAATAAGATAAATAGCCCTGATCCCCCCCAAACCACACACACAATGAATATTTCCAGTGACTCTTTTCCGTGAAGCATCATTTCATTCAGTGGTATTGCTTGGCCTTTGCCTGAAGGCTCTTCACTGCTTTTGCCGTAGCAGTGGTGGTGATGATGGCGGAGGTGTTGGTGCTGCTGGGTAGAGGGCAGTGGTGTTGATGGTGGGATGGCAGCAGATGCGTAACCCGTCAGCAGCAACGGGACTGTTGAGTGTGTAGCCTCTTTGCTGGATCCCCTACTCCCTGTTCCATCGGGCCCTAATAAAGCCCCAGGTGGCCTGAAAAATGCTTTGTGAAGCTTTACGTTACTATCTCCCCTTCCTTAGCCACTAGCAGCTACCTCCCTCCCTGGGTGCACTCCCTGGGTGCACTTCCCTCCCATGGCCTCTCCCCCCACATGTACCACCCCAAAATATTCTCCAAATGTAGAGCCCAGTTTTGAGGAAGTTTAAAAACCAGTGCTCTTGATAGGACCATCCATGGGGATGAGCTTTAGATAATGCATGTTTAAAAAACAATAGACTACTACTTCATGGGACCCATTACTGGGCTCGTGTTATCTTTAGCACTTTTTCTGGTGTCAGGTAGCCAATTTCCCAGTGCGTTAGTTGCTTTAATGAGAAGTTCAGATGGGCAGTTTGTGTTTTGTTATCAATTAAAGCTGAAACATATCAGATAATTGAAATATATTTAATCTCAATAAGCAAATTTTCTTTTTCATTTTATCATCACATAGTAAGTAGGAGCAGCTATGAAGGGCAGTGCTTATGAATCACTGACATTGTTCCATGAAAGTGAAAGAAGGAAAATGCATCGAAGGATGGCAGAAATAGGTGGCACAGTGTTCGAGATGATTGTTGTAGGGAGACAGGAAGGGGACCAGCTCCCACATGTCTAGCAGCTACCTACCATCACCTTGCTTGGGTCCAAAGAATGGTGCCTAAGAATGCTCCCAGTCCCCAGTGGCTAACGCCAGGGTAGCTGCCCACACACCCAGATCTGCTGACCGCCCTCACTTCTTACCCTGTGAGGAGGCAAGGGATGGAACAGTCATCATTCAAGGGTGAGACACCGCATCCCCCCCAAGCAAGAGGTAGCCCCAGGCCCCATTCCACTGACTTCCTCACAACACAAAAGACAGAAGAGAATGAAGCACTAGGAAGAAGGGAATCTCGGAGCCATTTGTTTCTTTCCCATGGTGAGAACCTTATTGTAGCCTACGGATGCCATTTGGTCTTAATTCTTATGGGGAAAAAAGGGGGAAAGCTGACACTGAGTTTTAAAAATGTAGACAAGGAAAGTGAGCCAGGTATAGAGGATTTCATAGTTGAATTTAAAGAGTTTGGACTTTATGTCATAAATGGCGGTAACCATAGGAAGTTTGTGGTGGGAGGAATGATGCCATCAGAACTGGGCAACAAAGACTTGGCTGTGCTTTATGATACTGGTTGTGGGAAAACACCACCTAGAAGAAGGGGACTGGATAAGAAGGCAAGTGCCAGTATAGTCAAGAAATGCAGGGGCGCGGAGTGGTGGTGGGTGTGGGGATCGAGGGCGAGATATGGGCCTGAGAGAGTCTAGGAAGGACGCATCTATGGAATCACTCCCCTAATAGGCCATAATCAGCTGGGCCGGAGGAGGACCGGTGAATGGTGACTCCGAGACTGACAGGGCATTCCCAGGAGAGGGAGGCAGGGGGAGCAGTGGGATGGGTGTTCTGGTTTGTCACCAGGGATGGGGAGCTCTAGGGAGTATGCGGCGACGGTACAGTGAAGTGTCTTGACTGTGGTGGTGGTTACTCAAAGCCACACGTGACAGCATCTGAACAGACCTGCGGAGAGATCTGGAGCTCTACAGATTGTGGGGACGTCAGTGTCCTCGTTTTGCTGTTGCGCTACTGTTCTGTCAGATGCTAACGCTGGGGGAGGCTGGCTGAAGGGTACACGGGACCTCCTTGTACATTTCTGTGTTCTTTGCTGTGAATCTGTAGTTACTTTAAAATATAAAGCTGAAACAAACAGAAGGCTCTCCCAGAAGATGGAAGCTGGCCACCTCTGTTTTAAAAAGCATCCTTAATGATTCTGTCGCACAGCTCTGGTTGAGAGCCTCTGCTTTAATGAATAAGATGCAGCTTTGCTTTTGCACGTGCCAAGTTTCAGTGCATGGTGTACAGAGGAAGAACTCTGGACTGAGGGGGAAAGTCATGGGTCCTAGGAGCCTCTCCACCATGGATGAGTGACCCCAGAAACATCCCGCAACCTCTGCCTCAGTTTCTTCCTCTGTAAAATGGGGATGATATTCCTCCCTTGCTTGCCTCACCTGGCTGACGTGGTCAAGTGTGTGCCAGTGCACTGAACACTGTCAGTGTGACCCCTCCCCAGCCCCACCCTCATTTCCAGGAGACCGCCACATATGAGTAGATAGCCTGCTGTACAACTGGAACTATGAGGAATGTGAGGATATGGTTGGAGTCTGGTACCCAGAGTAATTGAAGCCGTTGACTGGGAGGAGACAGTGGCAAAGAGAAGAGGGACAACGGAACTTAGAAGCTTGAAGGAATACAGAGTAGAAGACATGTAGGAGTCAGGAGGAAGAGAGACAGGGAAGGAATGGCTGAAGAATCTGGAGGACGAAAGATACTCCGAGGACAGAGAGAATTTCAGGAATGGAGTCGTGTATTGGAATGAACCCACAGACACACGGAAGGACCCAGAGTCTGGGAAGAAGCCACTGCGTTTGGAGGGTGCACAGGCACGGAAACCTCAGCAGGAAATGCTGAAGTGTCAGAGATGGGGCTGCAGAAGCCAGGTGAAGGGAGAGCAGGTGAGGAGGTTGACTATCCTGTCGGAGATTTTGAACGTAAAAGAGAATCAGGAGCTAAAGCAGGAACTGCTACAAAGTTACACACACACACAAAATTTAATTTCATAAAAATTTTAACCATAATCTATAGCGAGAAATATATTTACATCATCACCCAGGATGGCATGCCCACTCACACCATGTCCATGCACACAAGATTGAAAGCAAACTTTTACCCTGATTCTGTGTGAAGCACTCTGACACTTTTTTCTGTTATCATCTGGACTATGTTACTCAGCTGTGTTGTGTTGTATGGAATGGTACGGTACGGTGCGGTACGGTATTGTATTTCTCTCTTTTTTAAAAGGTAGATTGTCCAGGAGTCTCTGACTGTACACTAGAATTGCATGGAGAACTTTTAAGCAATCCCGGTGGCCATGTCCTCGCTCTGGTGATTATTGGTCTGTGGAGCAGGCCCTTGGTCTGGAGTGGGGCGCCTGAATCCCTGCAGGCCTGGGTGTGCAGTAAGGCATCTGAGGAAGGAGGAGAGGATGGGATCCTGGGTTGTCTCTGGGAGGAAAGAGCCCATCTTCTTCCCCATCAGGAGGAGCAGAGGGGTGAATAGGAAGACATCGGGAGGTAATGAGGGGTGGGGCAATAGGTGCTGAGAGGCGGTTTGCAGGAGCCTGGGTGGCAAGGGGTCTGGTGCTGGCTGGAGGACCCCTGTGTGGAACGGGACAGAGGGGGAACAGTCTGGGGCTCCCTGAGAACGTCCTGAGCTGAGCTCTCAGGAGGGGAGGAAGTGAGCTGTCTCGACCTCACGGGGGATTGAAGCGCCCTTCGCACCACCAGCCTGACTTGGGGTGGGGAGGGCAGCTGTGGCCACATCCTGCGCAGGCTGCTTTTGGGGCATCATCCCCCTCCGCACAGGACTTGCGTTTATTTCACGTCAGGCCAACTCAGCTCCGTTCAGCAAACGTTTATTGAGTGACTGGCCTGGGCCAAGGGCAGGAAGGGAATGATAGATCAGATCTACCCCTAACATCGGGGAGTCGTGAATGTAAAATGGGGGTGAAACGTAATAGGACTCAGTTTCCAGTCTCAATCCCACAGTTTCCTGCCCGTGGGTCTTTCACTTTGTTTTTGTTTTGGGGGGCATTTGGGGGGCAGGTTGTTTGATTTTTTTATGTGCCACGTGGGGACATCAGGCCCTGCCCTGTCTGTCCCACAGAGTCACTGAGGAGAAGGTGAGGTAATGGGAGTGAAAGTGCCACGTTAGCTGGAAGGTGAGAAGGGCCCTGAGGATGAGTTAAGATGATAGTAATAAAAATAACAATAGCACCAATAACAATTAGGTTGGTGCAAAAGTAATTGTGGTTTAAAAGGTTTAAAACAATCGCGAAAACCGCAGTTACTTTTGCACCAACCTAGTAATAGCCGCATGTAGCCACTGCTTACAGGCAGCCCATGCTTTTCTCTTTCCTGAAACACTGTGCTCTGGTGGGAAGGGCGCAGAATTTGGCATTAGGCCACTTTTTGGTTCCAGCTCTTTCTAGCTTCTAGCTGTGAGTTTTTCACCTCTGCAAACCCTATTTTCCTGATCTATAAAATTGGGATTTCTAATTCCTACCTCAGGGATTGTTTGGAGGCTTAAATGAGATAACACAGGATGGAAAGGACATTGGTGTTTAAAACTCTAAGGGAAGCAGGAGCACGGAGCTTTCAGAATGTCCACCTAGCTAAGTCTTCTTTCCTAGGTGGTTGTCACGGGTTCTGTGGGTCCTGGTGCCTTGTCTCCCCCACACCCCTCCTGCAGGCACCTTCGCTTCAGGGTCAGGTCTGTGTTTCCACAAACACAGGAAAGGGGCAGGCAGTTCCTGCTTTCTTCCTTCCTTCCTCTAGAGCCAAGCCTTTCGAGACCTTTGGCGCTCTCTCTCAGAAACCAAGGGCTGAAGGCTCTGCAGATGGTCCTTGTGTAGGAGTCTGCTCTTTAGAAATTTCCTAAACAAGCTCCACCTCTTTCAAGGACTGAGTCCTCTGAAGGATGGTGACACTTTACTAAGGTGACCTCAAACTTTAGTGTTTTAGATTGATTAAAATACGGAGATTCAGACCAAGCAAATTTCTGTCTCAGGACATTTGCACTTGCTGTTCTCTCGACCTGGAATGCTCTTACCCCCTGATATCTGCATAACTTGCTCCTTTGCCTCTTCAGGCCCTTGTTCAAATGCCACCTTTTAATCTGTTTATCATGGCAGGCCTTACCCTATCACTGTTCATCCCCTCCTTGTTTCTTTTCCTCTAGAGCACCTATCTGGTATACTATACTCACTTCATTACTCTCCCTTATGTATTTGTGTATTTTCCTTCCACCGGTATGTAAGTTCCGTGAAGATTGGGAGATTTGTTTTGTTCGTTACTGTGTCTTCAGCACCTAGAATAGTGCCTGGTAATTGTAGGTGTTCAATAAATATTGATTCAATGAAAAGAATGAATGAATTTTGATTCTGTCCATCTGGGGCAACACTTGGCATCTGCATTTCAATAGCTTCCAAGGGCACCATGATGCAGGGGGGGCATTCTAATCCTTGACTCCACTGCCCTGCAGCTGAGGAGCCTGGACAGCAGGCACGTAAGGTCCCCCAGAGCCAGCCTCAGGCAGCAGGCGCTGAGGGATGGAGTGTTTCTTCCTGGGTGGGGCCCTGACCTCCCTGCTGCTTCCCAGGGAGATGGCATGAATGGTGGGAGGGATGCTGAGCAGGACGGTGGATGGGGAGGCGTCTCTTGCTGTTACCCCAACCCGGGCTGAACTCAGGTCCTGTGCAGAGTCAGATGCCCAACTCTGAGCACCCACCTCGGTGTCGCCCAAGCTCTGCAGGCATTCCCAACAATGCAGCTGTGCCCTGCCACCCTGCCCCACTGAGGCAGTGGTTCCCCTCCTCTCCTCCCCCTCCCCCCCACCTGCTCCTTTTCCTTGTTATCTCAAGGAAATGGTGGGAACCTGTCCATAAGCCTCCTGGTTTGAATGACCGTGTTTTCAGTGACTCCCCGTGGGCCAATGTTTTTAGCTGGGGCTGAGTGAGTCAACCTTTACAGACCTCCCGTGGAAGGGAAGCACGTGGATTTACAGCTGATGGAACCATCTCTGCCTTTGATTCTTTACTCATTCATTCATTCATTCCCTACACAAGTACTTTGGCACATGGCTAAGCAGTTGCCCCCCACGAGCCCCCGTTGTGAGTTCATTTATCTGACACAGGTGTTCCGGTACTTGGCACAACGAAAGCCCTCAATGAAATGAGCGCTTTCAGGGCCCTCACCAGCTGTCCCCGAGTCACTGTATCCTACAATCTAGCCATTCCCACTTCCAGTTTTTTTCTTTGTTGTACTGTTTCTGTTTCCTTTTCTAACTCATGTCCTCTTTGGAGAAACTTAAATCATATACCTTTCTGTCTTGCTACTTGAAATTTCAAAATGAATCTGAATTTTTGTCACTGAAAGCCCATCAAAACAATGGCAATATCAAATATTCTTTTAAGAAGCCCATCCCCTCGAGATTTCACTCTGCTACTGGTTGGAAGTGATTTGCCCAACCCAAACCAGCGCGATGCTTGAACTCTTTTGCTGCCTTCCTACAGGGAAAGGCCCAGTTTCCAGCACCTCACATGCTTGACGCTGGGATTAGGGGTCTCTCTCCTGGGCTATTGCCGTCCTTCGCTTGTGGATCCCGCCTTCCCACTGGCCTCATGTGCTCGAAGACTTCCATGTCTGTTGGCAAGAAGAGGCATAGAACTAGGCAGGCACTAAGAGATAAGCCGAAAAGAGCTGTCCCTCCCCCCCACCACAGTGTCAGAGAGGCAGACAGACTGCCAGTCAAGCCCCAGCTGGCTCTCAGGAGGAAACTGAGGACTTACGTCGGGCAGAGACTAGCCAGGGCCCCGCAGTGTGTGGGCAGCAGAGCCGAGACAGGACCTGAGGTCTCCTGACTCCCACCCCATGCTGTGCCCGTGGCTGGTCCAGCACCAGTCTTCCTGTCTGCACTGTGTGTGGGCATGGCAGCGGCGCGCAGTGAGGCAGCCCAGGTTTCCTTACAGTGGCTCCGGGGAATTTGCCCTCCTTCACCCTTTTCTGGAAACGATTGTCCTCCCACACTTCCACCCTCTTTGCCCAGCTCTAAGCTTCAAGGGCCACTCAGGGGCCACTGCTTCCAGAAAGTCTTCCATCGCTCTGTACCACCACTCTACCCGCCGGATCAGAAGTGCACACACATGCCCTAGCTTCCTTCCTCTCACAATATTTGAACCGGTTATTTCCTCACTGTTACAGTGAGCCACTTGGTACAGATTAGCCCAGGTGACCAGGTGAGACCGCACGGAGCATCTCAGCGTGCCACCAGCTAGCCCAGTATCCAGCACATAGTAATCCCTCAGTAAATTTTGTTGACAAGAAAACAGGGCAGTTGATGTGATGACCATTTCCATTTCATAGATGAGGAAGCTAAGTCTCACATAGATAAAAAAAAATAATAATAATTTTTAGAAAGTGACCAGGGTCCAAGATCACATAGTCAGGAAGTGATGGAATGGGATTCAAACTCAGGTCCTCGGGCTCTGGAACCCATGCTTCTGGGAGTCTGGGGGACGTGTGGACATAACCAGAGGTCCTGTCTGGTTATCCCTTGACAGCCAACCACCCCATTGCTTCTTGGAGAGGGCAGCTCCGAGCCGAGTGACTGACACACACATTAAAAGGGGGAACCGTGTCCTGGAGTCTCATCGTGGTCTAGGACCCCTCTTGGTACAGGTCCTGGCTCTATCGATGCAGGGCAACAGGCAGGCGTGGCCAGAACGGGTTTCCCAGGCTGGCTTTCAGGCCCCACGCCACTGCCTCGTAAGCTGCCTCTGCCCAGGGGGTCGTTTGACCCCCACTTCTCCATACTTGGGCCTCGGACCAGAGTGATTCCCAGTAGTCCCAGGTCAGAGTCCTAGCTGGGCAGCCCCGCCCAGTGAGCACTTAGTATGTGCCAGAGACGATTCTAAATACTTGATGGAAATTAATTAGTGCTCTATGACAGTGATATAAACCATTATAATGTCATTTCATAGAACAAGGAAACAGGCACGGAGGAGTTGGAACTTGTCCAAAGTCGCACAGAGGTGGGATCTGAACCTCGGCTGTCTGGTTTCGGAGTCTAGGTTCTTGACTATCAAACAAGGCTGCCCCTGGTACACCGTGGGTCTCTGACTCTGAAAGACCAATTTGAGTTTTGTCCTCATTCTCTTTCCTCTGTCCACTCTAGAGATACAGATGTTGGGCATCAAGGCCAGTGAAGAAGGTTGCACAAAAGGAACTTAAGAGAAGAGAGTGTGTCTCCTCAGCTCGAGCTTTGCCCAGAGTTCAGTAAGAAGAAGAGATGTGTTGCACAGAGGCCTCTAGGCTCATGTTGGGCTAGAAAGGAAATGAAAGAGTTGGCAGCCATGCTTTAGGTCACCTTGGAAGAGGGGGCAACTTCCTATTTCCTTTGACATAGGGAGAAGTTGGTATGTCTGTGTGTGTGTGCATAGGTGTACATGTATTTTCACCTATGTGTGTGCATGTGAACACGTGTGTGAGAGTGAATATAAACCTGTGAGTGTATTTATGGAGTGTGTGCATGTGTAAGCAGTGCGTGCAAACGTGTGCACCTGAGGCCTGTGTCCCTTCAGGCTGCTATAACAAAATACCATAGACTGGATGGCTTAAACAATAGACATTTACTTCTCAGGTTCTAGAAGCTGGGACGTCCGGCAGATCCAGCGTTTGATGAGAGCCTGCTTCCTGGCTTGTAGATAGCCACTTTCTCTCTGTCCTCACATGACCTTTCCTCTGCGTGGGCGGGTGTGGAGAGAGCCAGCAAGCTCTGGTGTCTCTTCCTCTTCTTATAAGGGCACTAATCCCATCATGGGGGTTCTACCCGCATGACCTTGATTAACCCTAATTACCTCCTGAAGGCCCCAAGTCCAAATACTGTCACTTGGGGATTAAGACTTGACCTATGGATTTGGGGGCACACACATTCCATGCATAGCACTGGCCTTGTGTGAGCTTCTGTGAGCAGTGGTGCACATGTCCCCACTCACAGTGGCTCAGCCTCTTCCACCACTCCTGGAGCCCCCTTCACAATCCTGATGAAGGACAAGCCGTTGCACAACTGTGAATCATTGTTATTTTTAATTGTTGGTAAGAAAGTCACAGTGTAGTGATGAAACAGAGCCAGAGCTCCCAGATGCTTGCCACTAGCTGCTGGGTGACCCCCTGCGAAGTCCCCGTCATCCGCTGGCCCACAGCCTGCCTCATCATTGTTCAGTGTTGCAGAGGTGCTGCCCCACACAAAAGATACTCATTCCAGGCTATAAAAATACCAACGGCTTTGCGTGCAGCTGGAAAAAATTGCAAAAATAAAATAAGCAGAGGAAAGGAATGGTCCGACAGTATTGTGCTTTATGGAGCTTAAAGAATGCCATATAGCTAATCTAATTACAGCTCAGGCTCAGACAGCTTAAAGGTGTTTTTACAGCCAGGCATGTGGGCTGTCAGCTCACTCAGCTGAAGGCTTCTTGTCACTGTCTAGCCCTATGCCTTTGCCAGTGTGACTAGAGTGGCCTACCCACAAGGCTGGGAGTGTGTACCCAGCAAGCTCCAGACGGAGACAGCCAGAAGTGAGTTCTACAGACGTCCTGGAGACTCCCCTTTGCACCTTCCTGCCCGGGGCTGCCTCTCCCTGCCAAACTCGTCATTCATCACCAGCATGAGAGTTACTCTTAGCCGTGGCCACAGATTCACGTTCTCAGGAGTTGTCCAGCAGGCAGCACTCTCCTGAGGAAACGGTTTGCATGATTCAAGCTCCTGGCTGCTCCAGGTGGCAAATGCCTACCCCTCCCTGCCAACTCAGGCCCTGACCCTAGGACTGGGCCCTGCTTCCGTGGGACTGTGGGGAGCAAGGGAATCGGGTAAACATCTCTGACAGATCCAGCTGTGTCACTTCCGTAATAAACCTCACACCGTTCTGCAGGCTGCACCCCTCACCAAGGCATCCAGACAAAAGGCAAGTGGGGGGATAAAATCTCACCTATGCTCTCCGTTTGCTGAACCATGCATCGTGGTATGGGTCTATCTCAGGGTGCTTTTTCTAATCGGGGGTGCCAGAGGAGGTGCCTTTCTCTAAGGCACATCAAGGTGCCGCGTGCTAGTGGCCCAGACAGTCCTGACCTCTGCGGAGAAGAGTAGCTGTCTCTTCTTCACCAGAGGACAGCCTGGCCTTGATAGAGCTGCTGCAGCCAGGGGGTGTGTTCCCTGCACCTTCTGTTCTCCAAACCCCAGCTGTCCTTCACCTTCTCTGAGTGGGCCTTACAGTTGGCCTTCTGCCTGTGTTCTCCACCTGTCCTCAGTTCCCTGCTGGGCTGGAGCCTTGCTCTGACACTGCCTTCTCTCCCTAAGCTGGGCCCCAGCTCCCCATCTAGCCCTGGCCAGCCTTAGAGTGGCTGGACCCTGCTCCCCTCGTCTGATCCCCCTGCCTTCCTGCATCCCGGGACCTCCCACTCATAGTCCCTCCCCCTAAAATGAGCACCCTTACTTAGTGATGCCTGGGGATGCCCAGGCCCTGGGGACACTGCCTCTTTGTGGACCTGCCCCGGAGCTCGGTTAGTTTCTCCAGCTCCGGTCCTGCATATTACCATCTTCCTCTCTGTCCTCACAGGCCATTCTGCTGAGGTCCCAGCACGCCACACAGCCACGCCTGCCTGAGCCTGGTAGTAGTGTGGGTAGTTCATTACCCCTTGTAGGTTCCTATACAGAGAAAGAAACTGACTTAGGGAATCGGGAACTCCCTGTCCTTCTTCCCTGTTAGCCAAGTAGCCACTGGGAGGGCAAAGCGCCTGCCTTCTCCTTAGCTCCTGAGCTCCCTGTAAGCAGGCTCTGCAGTGGGCTTTGGGCCATTTTGCTTTACAGACTAGCCAGGGGGAGCAGTCTTTGATTAGCAGAGCCAGCAGGAACCACATCCAAAAAGTTCTCTTCCTCTGGTCATCTGTGTGACTAACTGTCAGAGGGGAAATTCCCAGAGCTGGAGCATTGAGGGGACAGTGGGAGGAAATCAGGAGAGGTGTCTCCTGCCCTCGGGTGAGGGGCCCTGCAGCCAGCAGCTGGGAGTCAAGCTGCCCCTGGAAAAGGCCAGCGACACCCTGTCCCGGCCTGCAGTGCCGCGGGCCGGAGACATCCCCTCGTCCACTCTTGGCCCGCAGCCTATCTTGCTCAGCAGCTTGAAAAGACAAACTGGTGCTGACAGTGTGAGCAGAGCTGAATGCAGGCCGCTGCTGGTAAGCCGAGATCCTCCTCTGCTTTCCCGAATATTGAAAACTGCTCGACACCCAACACATCAAATACTTCTACTGATATCAAATATTTGGAGCATGGAATGCCTTCTGGCGGGTTGATTTCTGACAGGCAGCCCCCACCATGCAGCAACAGAGGTACCCTCCCCCAGCTCCAGAGCCCGAGTACTCAGCAGAAAGAGGCATGTGTGGACAAGGGTTGGAGCTCGGAGCCACCCCAGCCGCTGCCCGGATCTGCCCTGCAAATTAGGTTTCAGAGCTCTGGGGAGCCCAGTACCCTCGCCTGGTGTGATGTTCAGGTGGGAAGTTGTGCTGGAGATAGTACTCGGGGTGAGGAAAGCCAAGACCAAGGACTAGGGCCTGAGGGTCCACCAGCGGGTGTGGACCCACCTGTATTGCATAGCAACAGAAATCTGCTCTTATTGTCATGGTGGGGAGGTTTTTATTTTTCATTTTTCCAGGGCCCTAATCTACTCCCAGGAGCCCTAAATTGGGAAACAACTCCATTCTTCCCCTCCCCCAGGGACTGTCTCGCCTGTCTGCTCAGGCCCAAAGAAAACACCTCCTGCTCCTACAGTCATTTACATGCATTAATTCAACAAACCAAGTACTAGGTTCCACGTTCTGCCCTGGGGAGGCAGTGGTGAACCAGATGTGGTTTCTGCCTCTGACGAGCGTTAGTCAGGGATGACGGCCGTAGACAGACTCTATAGCCCTCATTTGACACACGTGTAGAGAGGAGCTGCCTTATTTCTAGTTGTTGTTAGAAGCTCCTATCTCAGGAGCTCAAGATGTGAGTAGAATTATAGGGAGAGAGGCTCTTGAACAGGAAGAGACCACAAAGATGTCAGATCCGTGAGCAGGAAGGTTGTGGCCTCGGATGCCATTCTTGGTGACATCCTCGCATCGCGAGACCTTGGAAGCAACTCACATCAGGCACCCTGTGCCAGGCTAGTAGTGAGAGAGGTGAGTGAGCAGCCCCTAGGAAAGCTGACCAGCCTGAGAGGAGGCAGGGAGGCGGAGGGTCCCTTAGAGCTGTGTCAGTCCCATCGGGTTCGTCTCACAGGACTTCTCCCAGGACAGAAGGTAGGAGAGGAGGCAGGGGAGGGAGGCAGGAGCTCAGACCTCCACGAGAACCAACTCATGGTGGGGGTGGCTGTGCTTTGGCTGTGCCGCAGCTCACCAGGGCTCACCCTGGCTCGCCTAGTTCTCTCCCCCTGCGTCGCCTCCCTTCTTACACGGTCTGTGACCTGCAACCCTGACAGGCGGTCTTGGAGTATCTGTGATCCTCATTGTTGATGCTGTCTGTGGTGGTTGCCATCTAGGTGGGAATAACCCAGCATTTCAAAGCCACATGAGACCCAGGGAAAAAATGTGGTGGTGTGACAGAAACGAATTAGAAATTAGGTGAGGGTTCAGGGTTCAGCATGTACATGGGTTGCGAGCCAAATGGAAACTAAAAAGGGTGTCTCTGGCACGGTCAGTGGTGAAGATGAGGCCTCCTGCATGCCTTGGCAGAGTGTCCCGGGTCTCAGAGGGGCATTGATCAAAAAACCCTGCTGATGAGATCAGAAGGTGGAGAAGATTCTGTCCCCAGACCGTGGAAATAAATTAGTTTGTCACAAATTGACGCTGATGAAAAGAAAAGAATTCCAGCAACACAGGGTAGATTTTAAGGCCAGGCCGTGCAGTGACGACACCGACTCCCAACCTCTGCCCTAAGGAGCTTAAGTACTGAAGAAAAGGAGTATTTTCACCTGCATTGAAAGCGGTTTCTGCCTGAGTCCCGGGGACTGAGTGCGTCTGCAAGCTTATCTGTGTTGTCAGGTTTCATTTGACTTAAACGTGAGAACGAATGTGGAGAATCAAAGAAAACTAAGTTTTTTGCCGAGTGCTCCCGACCAGAGCTACTCAGGCGTGAGGCTGAGATATTGGCTGAAGTGATTGTATTTTCTCCGAAAAGAACATTCAAGGTTGTTGTTGAATCTTTCTGGAGGGAGTACCTATAGCTTCAGGTGCCCGACTGCTGCCCTCTGGACCTGTACACTCCACGTTCCTCTGGACATCAGTCCAGCAGTGGGGGAGGCTGCTCTCCACCGAATTCCCTAATTCTTCCTGGAAAGAAAAACAAATCCCATCCTCCCATTTCCCAAGTATTGGGCTCCTACATTATGCCAGGTGCAGCCATTAGGGAGGAAAGGAGGGAGGGAGGGAGAGAGAGGTCGATATAGATAGATGATCAGATAGATAGATCGATAGAGATAGAGATAGATAAAATAGACAGATATGGATGGGCAGATGGGTGGATGAGTGGGTGGATGGAGGGATGGATGGATTTAATCTTTTTTGTTCCATGGCAGGTGTTTTATGCTCATTTTAGAGAGAAAGCAGTTGAGGGGCAGAGGAGGTAGTGAGTCAGCCGAATTCTCGTTGCGAGATGGTGGCGGAGCTGGGGCTTGAGTCCACATTCCCCGACTCTAGTTCAATATGTCCCTCTTCTCCTTTCTCCTGTCGCCCACTAGCTTTATACAGATAAGTGGCCAGATGGAAATCTATTTTTTTCATTCAGCAAATATTTATTGATCGCTGCGTAGGTAGAATTTTAATGGAGCCTCAAGACTCCTGGCCCTCGTGTGCACTCACTTCTTCCAGTTATTCCGTCAGACACTAATCTGGGTACTGCTGCGAAGGGAATTTGCTGATGGAATTAAGGTCCAATCGATGGGGTGGACCTGACCTACTCACACGAGTCTTTTCAAAGCACTTTCCTCTGGCTGGTTGCAGAAAGGGAAGTCACAGAGATGTGCCGTGGTGGCCTGAGAGAAAGCAGACTTTCATGCTGTGAGCTGCCGGCCACGTGGCAGGGAACTGCAGGTGGCCTCTCGTTGCTGAGAGGAGTCCCGGATGACAGCTAGAAAGAAAACATGGGACTTCAGTCCTACAAGGGCTAGGAAATGAGTTGTGCCAGCAACCAGTAAGGCTGGATGAGGACCCTGGGGACCAGATGAGGGTTAAGTTCTGGCCAACACTTGGCTCTCAACCCAGTGAATCCCTGAGGTTCCAGCCAAACCTGGACTCATAACCTATAGAAACTGTGAAGTAATGAATTTGTATGGTTTTAAGCCGCTACATTTGTGGTATTTTGTTATGCAGCAATAGATTACTAATAGAGTCACCTACTGTGCGTCGCCCACCCTGCTGATGTAAGACTGGCACGATCCCTGCCCTAATGGGGCTCGCAGCCCGGTGTGGGAGACAGACAGGAAACAATCAAACGATTAAAGACTGATAAATGCTGTAAAGTATGTGAATAAGATGATATAAAATAAATCCAATGTGGAGGGGAACATGCTTCGGGTTAGATGATTAGAGATGGCCTCTCTGTGTTAAGCACTGAAGGAGGAAAGGAGTTAGCCACATGAAGAGCCGTGGAAAAGTATTCCAGGCAGAGGGAACAGAACATGCCAAGACCCTGAGGTGGGAGGGAGCCTGACAGGTTCTCAGAGTCACAAGAAGGCAGATGTGCCTGGCGGATGGCAAGGAAGGACAAAAACGGCTTGAGATAATGTTGAAGAGAGGCAGGGCCTGGTCATGTAGGACCTTGTAGAATATTGTTCTCAGTGCAATGGGTGACACTGGTGAGTTCGGGAGAGGTATGATCTGATTGACCTTTCTGAAAGACCCGGCTACTCTGTAGTGAATAGTTTGGATATGGGTAAGAATGGAAGCAGGGAAATCATTCAGAAGGCTCTTGGAATACTTTGGGCCAGGAATGGTGGTGGTTTGGACTGTGGAGGCTGGAGAGAGAGAGAGAGAGAAGCAGATGGACTGAGATATTTTTAAATTTGCTGTTGAATTAGATGAAGAAATGAAGGAAAGAATCAAAGATGAAGTTCAGGCTCCTGGCTTGAGGGATGGGGTCAGTTTACTGAGATGGGAACGAAGGGGTTGGAGGAGGACAGGTTTGGGGAGTAAGATCAGTGTTAAGTTTTGAATTTGCTGAAGGTGAGGTGCCTGAGGGACATCTGACGGGAGAGCCCAAGCAGGTAGGCACTGCTGAGCAGGGGTGGTGCCCAGGCTCACGGCGGTCAGGACCAGCTCACCTGGCTTGGTGGCAGAGCCGACTCCTTGATCATTGCCTGGAAGGGAGGCAGACACCTGGGTCTATAGAGCAAGGCTATGAAGACCCAGGGCCTGGACCTCTGCTCCATGTTGAGCCCTGGGTGCAGCCACACACTTCGTGTGAGACACTCTGGAATGGAGTGGCTCTGGTGTGAAGCTGACATCTCAGCAAGTTCCTTCCATTGTTCTGGGCTAGTAGTCAGGTGCATTAAGCACCAAATTATATAAACCTGAAATTGCAGTCTAATGTCGTTAAGGGGCCTGAGGGAGCCCAGGAAGAATGAGTGTGAACAAGGAATCATCTGTAGGATGATCAAGTCCCTAATTAAAATCACCTCCCAGGATCAAATGGCCTCAGGAGGAAGTGGAGAGTATCTCTCTGCATCCTAATCCGGCATCCGCGACTCTGGAAAGGTCTTTGGCCAGGCTGCTGCTTCCTTCTCCCGGGCTGCTCGGTGCAGGCGGGGCTGGCGTGGAAAGAGGTCCCACGGGGATCTGACCACTGGACTCAGTGAAGCGGAGGCTTCCTGCAGAAGGCCTCAGCCACCTGTGGCAGGGTGGGCCAGCTTCTCCACTTTGCCTTGGAAGGGCTGTTCCCCCAGGAGCAGACCCCGAGACACGGATTCAACAGCAAGTAGTTTATTTAGGAAGTTCAAGATATACTATTAGGGTGGGGAGTTAAGACAAGGAGGGGTAGCGGCCAGTAAGAATATTATCAGTCAGGTGCCACTGCGGGCAGGTGGAGCTTAATCCTAGAGGGAAACTCTGGGAAGTGGTGTAAAACGCATGCCCTAGAATGATCATTCCTGAGAGCTGAGGGAGCTGGGTAGCTACACAGCAGCTGCCTTTAATCGTTTGTGGAGGGCTGCTCTCAGGGCTGTTAATTTCTAGTCCTGAAATCAATTAATTTCTAGCACTTCAGCCCTCCCAGTGCCGGGGCAGAGCAGTCTTCTGTGGCTTAGAATAAAGCCTGGGGGCACTTAGACTTGGGGGTCGAGAGAGGAGCACTCTGAAAGGGTGAGGCTTCAGGGTCATCCCCGAGGCTGTGGATGGCCTTGAAATGTAAATCCCACAGTCGGTCATGAGGCACTTACATTTTGGATACGGTTTAAAACCGTATTTCTAAAAGCCTTGTGATGTTGACACTGTCCCAATACTCACAGGCCAAGCTGCAAGGCATGCCTGAACCTCGGCAGCAGGCTCAAGCTAGCACTCAGGCCAAGCAAGGCCAAGGGTAACACATCTCCTGCCCCATGAGCTCGACCTGCAGAGCCCACAGTGCTCGAACCCTGGGGCTTCGTTTCGTCTGTGTCTCTCTCCAGCAGGTCCATTGATGGACAGAGCCCCAGCAGGAATGGTGGCTGGGAGTTACAGAGACTTACTGGGGCAGGTGTAGGGATCAGAGAGCCACAGCCTCAGCAGGTTTGAGGCACAATACTAGCCAGTATTACCCTGAGAGAACAAACGTAAGAGGTAGTCTCTGGGAAAAATGGGCACATTCTAATGGCCGTCAGGCCCTAGCCAAGGAGGGTCTCAGGTCAGTTCTAAGAATGCAAACCAGAAAACTGAGGAAGAATCACTCTTATAAGGTCTGAGTGTGCTTCGGGAAGTGGGAGGACGCTGTGGCTTGACCCTCAGCAGCTGGTGAGGGCACTCCGTTGGCACCCCAGATGCCAGGCTGGAGCCTTGGCCGGTGTTGTAAATGCTGTTGGTGCCCAGATGGCCTTTACCAGCCAGTCCACCTGTCCCCCAGGTTTTGTGAGTGTTGGCAGCCAGCAGCTCAGAGCTGCACCCTTCTCCTGGAAATTGCCCTCTCTGTGAAGAGCTGCCTCACGCAAAGATGCCTGGGAGAGTATGCCATCCCTCCAGAATGGCCCAGAACTAGTGCTAATTGATAGGGGTGTCCAAAATCCCACACCGTGTCTCAAGATGGGATAACTCTGAGGTGCCATTCATGCTCCAGAGCTCCAGTACAGCGGAACTCAGATCTTTGCCCAGCTTCTTTCCCTGCCCTAACCTGCTTCCCTCACTCCCTTACAGGAAGTACTGAAGAGCCCACCCTCAGTTAAACCACTTACCCAAGAATCCCCATCTCAGACCCTGCTTTTAGAGAACCTTCTCTAAAACTGCTGAAATGTGGGAGATGTGGCAGCAGTACCAGGCCACGTGGGTAAGAAGTTTGCTAGGGAAGGGTGTGCCCTCCTTTCAGTGTGCCTGGGACATTGGATTTCCATGCTAAACCAGGACCCTTCTGAGCAACCCAGAATGGTTGCTCTCCCTATAAAACAGTGTCCCAATTAGTTCCCGTGGGAGCCCCGAGTGGTGCTATTCACTGGTGACCAAAAATGAAATACAAAATGTGTCTTCCTTGAAATGCAACTACGTGAGGGTTTATTTCTATTAGCCTTTCCCTCTGTTCTGGGGATTTCACTTCTAGTATTTTCAAGTCACTCCCCCTGGGTAGATATCAGAAAAAAGAGTGAACTGGATGTTGGGACAAGGAAAAGGGAAATGAGGCAACAGACAGAGTGGGTGATGAAGTTTTGGCAACATGACCTTAGAAGAGATGAGGGAAACTGAGGCAAAAAACAAAAAAGAGAAGCCCAAGCCCTCAGCCGTCAACCAGGCGCTTTTGAGAGGAATCGACAAAGCCAAACAGAGAAAGGGCTCTGCGGTTTCCAACATGTCTGGACGGGAAGCTGTCATAGGGAGTCCTGGCTGCATAACCCCTGATGTATTGGGGAGGGCTGAGCAATAGCAGCTCAATGACTGCAGACAGCCTGGGTTAAATAAGGGACACTGCTCAGGTGTTTTCACCTGAAACATCAAGTGCTGTTGCACTTCTGGAACAGCAGTTCCAGACAGGAGGCAGGAACCACCAGCTCTGAGCCATAAGATTAGGTGGATAGTGATGGTTTAACTGGAACTCCAGACGGGAAAATGCCGCTCAGTGTGCATGTTCTCTGCAGCAAAGCAAAACAAACTTTCATGTGCCATTGAAAACTGCAGGGGAGAGAAATCAGGAAAAGGCTTTAGCGAATGAAGGTTGGTAAGTGGAAATTAATTATACAGTGGCAGTGATAACTCATTTATGATATGTAAAACAATACCACTGCTGGTCTCTTTATTTCCCTTGCGGTCTTTATCGAGTATAATGCAGGTAAAATTGTGAGGTAGAGCTTTCATAGGTTCACTCCCGAATTCACTTCTCCATCCTCCTGTTTTCCTCACAGACCTTTGGTCTCCTGACTACATGATCTGAGGGTAGGGTCCGTCTGGGCAGAAAGCTGAGGACACCCTCAAACTGGATAATTCGAGGAGAGTTTATTAATAGAGTGTTTATGGAGGTGTGAGCAGGGTGTAAGGAAGCCACAGGGGGTAGTGCAAGAGCCTGGGGCTGGAAACAGCAGAGATCCCTCCCACCCCAAACCCGAAGGGGCAGAAGATACAAGGGAACTGGAACCAGATGGAGCTGGAGAGCCCCTGATAGTAGCTGCCTTTTGGTGCCTGAGTGGACCCCACAGGAAGGTGCTGGGGGAAGAGACCCCTTCCCTCTGGTCTCCTGCTGTCAGGCCAAGGTTGCCTCTCCATGCCTTCCCCACAAGCCAGCTTCCTGGGGCACAGGAAGGACAGAGAACGGGGGAGTGTGTGGAGGATACCAGGCACACCTTGCTTTGTACTAGTCAGCAGTGCTGCAGGACGTCACCCTCACAATGATTCAACTTCTGATTGCTCCCGTGGAGTTTAAGGGTTAGTTGTGTCCTTTTCAGGGTGTGTTAGTTTCTGTTTGCAGGAGGCAAAGAGAGGATCTCCAACACAAAGAGAAAACGCCCATCGCAAGTGAGCCCCCACAGACTAACTGACAGAGCAGGGGAACGTCAGGACTTAGTCCCGTCCCCTGATTTTTCAAGTGAGGCACTGATGCCTAGAGAGCAGAAGTGCCTTGTTCAAGGTCAGAAGTGCCTCGTTCAAGGTCATACAAGGATTTCAGGACAAAGATAGAAGCCAGGTAAGCTATGACTAAAATGCAGGGTATGGTGAGGTCACTGTCTTAGGAAGGGCTAAGATCTGAGATTCCTGCATGGAGCTGCCTCAGGTGACAGGAAACACAGGGGTGGGGTGGAGATGGGCAGAGAGGGAAAGGAAAACTCTCTGGAGACAGCATCTACCCAGGAAGCCTTTCTCTGTGGGGCTGGGGTCCCCCAGTGGCTCTTGTCAAGCACATAAGAGTCCAGGCCAAGGTGGCAATAGAGGACTTACGAGGCCCAGGGCAGGCTAGTGTCCTGAGCTTTTGCCAGGCCTTGCCCTTTAGCCAGACCAGACCACGAGGCAAGCAGGGGCTGCTCTGGCCCTGTGACCTGTTGAGTCTGCCCTGGGGGAGGGCAGGAGTTGCAGACTGCTTTGGGGAGCCCTAGAGCCCCGAACTTGGGGACTGACTAAGCTCTCCTCTCTGTTGACCCTCAGGAGAAGGACATTCAGGTTCCGCCCCCCGACCCCAGAACCAGTAGCTGGGAGGGGTTGGCAGGAGCCAGAGAGCTGCCAGCTTTGCAGCCCGTGCCTCAGCAAGGGAGTGAGGTCTGGAAGAAAACACTGGTTTCACCTGCAGCCTGTGGTACCAGGGCTGTTTTTTGTATTTTGTTTTCCAATTTCTGTTAAATGTATTGGGGTGAAATTGGTTAGTAAAATTACATAGGTTTCAAGTGTACATTTCTATAATACATCTTCTCTATATCCCACTGTGTGTTCACCACCCAGAGTCAGTTCTCCTTCCATCACCATATGCTTGACCCCCTTCACCCTCTTCTGCCACCCCCCCACCTCTGCTAACCACTAAAACTGTTGTCTGTGTCTATGAGGTTTTGTTTCTTCTTTGTCTTGTTCGTTTCTTGCTTTCAGTTTTATACGCCACATATGAGTGAAGTCATGGTTCTTGACTTTTTCTCTCTGACTTATTTCACTTAACATGATAATCTCAAGATTCATCCATGTTGCAAATGGCAGATGCCTTATGGCCAAGTAATATATGTACCACATCTACTTTATCCAGGCATCTATCGAAGGACACTTTGCTTGTTTCCATGTCTTGGCCACGGGGCTGTTTTTGATTAAAGACGTCTTCCCCTAAAAATCCACATGGATACCTCAGTGCCTCACCCCCAGGTCAAAAATGGCAGACGTGGTGATGACAATGCACATTGGTTTGTGGGGCATAGCTCTTTTGCCCATTTGAAGCCTGATCATCTGAATTCCCTGTCTTCCTTGAGAACATTCTGGAAATTTAGCTCATAACTGACCAAAATCAGGTGGTTCCTTCGTAGAGCATTGCTCTGAGCCAGTCACTGCCACTTTCCTGGTTACACAATTGTATACCCAGACCTTGTCCTCAAGGAGCTCATGGTCAGTGGGTGAGAATGGGGGCTGGAGAAGACTCGTAAAACAATTTTGTCCCATTAGGGACTCTTAGCACAGCAGATCAATGCTAAATCATAGCAAAATTAGACCTCTTTTCTCCTGCCTAGAAAGTGGGCATAGGTATCTTTCCAGTTGCCTACACAGAGTATGAGGCGATGAGCTCTTTTCATTTATTCAAGAAACATTTGTTTAACTAGGAGAGTAGGAATCACAATGGGTGACCCCAAAGAGATGGTGACTCTTATAAGGAGAGTCTGATTTAGTGTACACATGCTTTCTCCCATCTGGAGAACCTCCTACCAGAGCTTTTTACACATAGACCTTGTATCCTCTGTGATCTGTCCACTGCAGGGAACATTAGTATAATATACAACCTTTTAGTTCTTTGTCTGGTTTTCTGTCTACTTTCTGTTTATATATATATGTATATATATATATATATATATATATATATATATATATATATATATATATATATATATGCCAGTTAGATTCTAAACTGCTTAGGGAGACGGCCATGTCCTAGAAACAGTGTCTCCCATAGTACATCCAGGACACACTTGTTCAAGTTGTAAATGGTTGAAGGTGGGGCCTCAAACTTAAAGCATCTAAGGGGCAATTGGGAGTTCTTACCTGGCCTCTTCTCTTCTTTGGAGCCAACAATGGCTTCCACTTTTTCACTTATGCAGCTCACATTCCTGGGGGATTTGGTCCCTTTTCCTTTAGCCTAGTAAACCTTTGGACATTTTCCTCCTTCCACTTTGCCCTCCTCTAAGGTTTATTAGGTTCAGTGGCCAAATAAAGCCGTGTATTTCCCTTGTCCTACAGTGTTCTCTGACTGTTTGGATAAGAGTGGTCACTGGGAATATCTCCTCTCCTGTCCCATAAATCATCTTGTAGCATTGGCTGCACCATACAGCTGACTTTGAGAAAGCTCGGCAATGCTATTTTTGAATAATAATAAATGGAGCTGGAGCCCAGTGGCCTTTGCTATTTATCTCTGGTTTTGCAGAGCAGAGATGTATGTGCTTAAGGTTATGTGTCAGGCGTGGCGACTCTCTAAGGGGAAGGTAGCTTCCTAATTGCCTCTTCATTGTAGAAGTTGCCTGGTCTGTTTCCTCAAGGGACAATTTGCTGATCTGAGTGGAGAATGTTTTAGCTATGCAGCTCCAGCCCTTTGCTTGGTCTGTCAAAAATCCACATGATTACCAAGGGAGGGTGACTGCTGCCTGGATGCCAGCCTTTCAAGCCCTCCCCGATACACTGCCATCCCCTGGAACCCTGCCCTTCACGGCCTTGGTCTGAGGACCTTGCCTTAGTCCACTGCATGTGTAGAATGCCAGCCTATTCCCAGTTCTCAGGTTTGGGAATCTGTTGGCTCACTTCCATGTAGGCTGAGCACCAGGGCACTGAACTGGCCTCCGTCCTTGACTTTGATTAGGAGTCTTTCTTTAGTGACGTTATTGGAGGCTGTCCTAGGTGAATCCCCCCATAGGTCCAACCTGGTCCCAGAATGCTCCCCTCAGCACCAGTCCCTCATGAATAATATTCCTGCTGGGTCCACCCTGCTGGGAAGGACCTGGAGACCCACATCCATGGTGACAAGGCCCTGGGATTTACAAACGGAAACGACAGGAACACTCACTGGCCAGCGAGGTGACTCGGGACTGTCTGCGGACTCTCACGTCTGCTCTCTTCTGCTGGCCTTTAACTCGCACATTCTCCATAAATTCTGATTTTCATCTTTGTGTTGATGGTTGTCATTCTGGAATATGGCTTTGGCCATATTCTGAAAGTATTTTGGTATCCTGCCCAAACTTTTATGACATTTTTAACTCTATGGTCCCCTTAGGTTCAGTTTTGCCTGTATTACACGACAGTGGCACCTGGAACCATCCCCTCCTTTCAACATGGTTGAAATAGCGTATAGATATTGGACGATTCATGTAAGTGACTTTGGAGACAAAAATGGGGCTGCAGCTACCAGTGTTTTGTGATGTTTGCCAGCTTAGTGTACTTAGTATAAAAAGTTAGCCCTATGGAGATGGAATATTTCCATCTTTACTTGCAATTTAATAGTTGTCCCCAGATGCCACCGTGGAAAATCAGAAAAGGTACAATATATCACTGAGCCTAGTATTGTGATAGCCTCTTATGTAGTGCAAGCTGCAGACATCAGAACGATGATCCCTTAATGAAGGAGGGTTTTGGTTTTTGTTTTCAACAAACCCAGCAGCTGCTAATCCAGCCTAGACGCATGGCCCATAGTAGGTACTGGTAAATAGTGGCTATCAGCTTAAAGTTCAGTAACCTATTCATTTCTCTAATGATGCTATTTTTATCAAAATGACAACATATGTATAGTTATTATCAATAAGAAAGTTGCAAAAGGGAGACATACTATGGAAAATGTTTTATCTACACATGGCTCATTGGGACTTTGAAATCTCTGTCATAGAAATCTCTATGGGGTGAGATGCTAGACTCTGGCCCAGCAGGACTCTTGATACTCTGCTCATGGTAAAGCACCGCACTGAAGGAGCTAAAAGTCAAGTGAAGGCTAGTCTGTCGGTAAAGCTGCCTGCACAGAAAGACAGATACGCAGAAGTCCAAGCCAGAAGCTGAAAGACACATACACCCACTTAAGTAAAAGTCATATTTCCTCCTTGCCAAAATGAACTCTTATCTATCACTACTTGATTAATCTTGTTTTTAAAATTAAATTTTATTGGGGTGACAACTGTTAGTAAAGTTACATAAGTTTCAGGTGTACAATTCTGTATGACATCATCTATATATCACATTGTGTGTTCAACACCGAGAGTCAGTTCTCTTTCCATCACCTTATATTTGATCACCTTTACCCTCATCTGACATGCTCCCTGCCCCCCCGGCCTTGATTAATCTTGGCTTTTTTACTCTCAGGAAACATTAACTTTTTCTCCCTGCTCTGATAGCTCCTAGGCATTGAAAAGACATTTTCCAGCTCATAGATGGAATCAAAGGAGCCCTCAGAGGGCTTCCATTTGTGGTCTGCATTCAATACTTTTCTCTATTTTTCCTAAGGAGAAAATATCATCCCTTCCTGTTCAGCAGACCTTGGAGACTTGATTCCTAATAAGGAGCCCTCCTGTTTCCGTGTGGGTCGCTCTGTTCTGTGACTGGAGAAAGAAGAAACCTCAAACAAGGCATCATTTCACAAGCCACGCCCACCCCGAAACCTGCCCTACCCTCTTCACTTTCACCTCCTTCCTTCCGAAGTCTAGCCATCTCAAATTCACTTTGGAAAGGATTTATTTAACTGGTCTCTGCTGAGGAGATAACCATAGTCTTAGTTTTGTCTTAAGAACAATTTAAATACAATTGGAACAAAACCAAATACGATTTTTAAACAATGATGTAGTGATTTCCTTCCATGTCTCCTTCATCGCCTAGAAAACTAAAACAAAGGAAGGGCAGGGGAGACAGTCCCTTTTATCCACCTTGCCCTGACCTCCTGCAACCCACACATCTCTTCCCATTACCCAGCACAGAGCAAGAGGGAAATATGAGTGATGGCCAATACCTGCAGCCAAGTCCCATGATTGAGGACAAAAGCAACAAGTAACCAAGTCAGCCTTTTTCTCATTCAAACCTCTCTAAGGAGCAGGAAGGTGTCTGGGCCACATGCAGTATACTTGTGTGGGGAGGGTGGGGGTAGGAAGGAGAAACAGCACAGCAGAGGAGCTCTGTGGCTTAGAGACTGCTCCCCAGTTGTGGGCAGGACCCCGCCAGCCTCTGCCTTCTGAAGCAGGCCTCAGGCTGGGAGGAGAGTCAGGGGCTGCTGAGGGCTGGGTTAGGCTGCATTAGGCCATATTCAAGTGGAGGCCAGTGTGGTGGTGAAGTCAGGGCTGGTGGAGTTGCCAGAGTGTGGTCAGGATCTGGGTGGGGGTGGAGGTGGGGGTGGGGGTGGTTGTCGTCAAGGGGAGAGCAAGGTCAAGATGAAGTCAGACTTAGGTTGAGATTAGAGCTGAGATAAAGCACAGTCATGCTTGAATGGGGATATGGTGGTGGGTAGGAGAGTTTGAGTACTGGGTTAGATTTGGGTGATACCACGGTTCCATATGGTGAGCTTCTCCTTACGTCTCAACACGAAATGTTTGGCCCACTCTCCTGGAGGCTGTTTGACCCTCAACTCTCTCCGGGCCTAAGGCTCATGCCAACCTGTGAGTGTTTTAGCTCCTGCTGCTATCCCTCCCACCTTCCCATATTTCATGGGCATTAGCTTTTCCCTTAGAAAAAAATAAATAAAAGCATAAGAATAAAAGAATAAAAGCAGCTGAGTTGGATCCAGCTAATACAGCTACTTGTCTTGCCCATCTGCAGATGGATGGTACTGGGAGAGGCATGGGCATTGAAGCTGCAGGGTCCCCCGGGGAATCCAGTGATCGATGCCATCCCTTTTCCTGGAGCAGAGATAATTGGCTCTGTGTTGTGCTTGTATGCACTCCTCTTGACAATCACTCCTTTCCAGAAGAAAAAGCCCATCTTGTAGGGAGCCCATGAGAAGTGGGAGTTCTCCTTCTGCTGCCAGACAAGTGGAGGGTACTAGCTAATCGTTTGCCTGGCATCTTGGCCACAGGTTTCTTGGAATAGCCAGGCTTCCTTGAAGTGACTCTGAATGTCATTTCCTGGATCCTGCCCACTGCACACCACTCCCTGGGAGCAGAGGCCAGGAGTCAGGGACAGAAGTCCCCTACTTGTGGTGAGCATAGGTATAGCGACTGGCAGCAGGGTCGGGTACTCTCGCCACCATCCACTCACACTGGACTGAAGGATCATGAACAACCTCGCCCTCTTTAGAGGGTGATACATGAGGATGACTGAAAGACTTGGTAGTATTCAGCTTCCAGAAGAGAAGACCCAGAATGTCCAAAGCAGCTTCACAAACCAAAAGGGTTGCCTTGTAGCAGACATCACCATGGCAAAACTTGGGACCAGAGGGTAGAAGTGACAGGAATGTAGATTTATTCTCTGTCTGAGAAGGCACTTTCTTTTAGCCAAAGCCATTCAACAGGAGAATGGGCAGCTTTGTGAAGTACTGAGTTCCCCATGACAGGAGATAATCAAGCAAAGTAGAAACCAGATATCAGAAATATGGTGTCCGGGATTCACGTTGTGAAGGATTGGATAAACCTTTGAAGGCCCTTTCTGTGGGACACACTGAGAAGGACAGCTCAAGTTCAAGGTCCAGTACTTGATGACAGGTAATACTTGGCTTTCTACATACTTCTCCAATGTCCAGGCCCCCCCGCTTCTTGCCCTGTGTCCCATCATCTCTTCCACACCATGTTTAGGCATTGTCATCCCTTCTGCCCTAAGGAGAGCATGATTCTTTCTAAATGACCACTTTTCTTTCCTGGGTCTGAGGATCATTTTCCTCAAGGGAGTGCCTGGGGCAAGGAAGAGAGAAGCACCCACCTCCCAGAGCTGTGCTAACTCCAAAAAGAAACGAGCATTGCTGTCCCGAGGGCGCACGGGACCCCTGCGGCTCCTTATCAGATGACAGAGGCACCACCACAGGCCTTCACAGCTTCCCATTTCCCTCCCTCAGACTCTGTTCCGTCCTGCAACTGCAAGATTGCTGCACCAGGACGTCACACCGCAGGCTTGGAAGAGGACTGACAGTTCCCCCAAAGAGGTTTTGGGATGCTGGCATATCCATGAAGAGCACGTAGGCCCTGAAATAATGCCACGTAAAATCCTTCTCAGCAAGAGCTGTGGCTAATGTCCTCACTCTGATCTAACTCCACGCACTGAGCACAGGCCCATGGGCACCTTGACAAAAGGAGCTCATTATTTTGCTTCCCACTGCTGCAAAGTTCTGCTCAGCATGGCAACCAATCCGAGGAAGCCACCTGCCGTCAAAGCCTGGTTCAGTAAGACACAGCAGCTTATGATTCAAGACAAACTGTCATCACGGATTAAAACATGTCTGCACTCCCAATGACAATAGTGATTTTTTTCTAAGGATATGGAGTGTGTTGCTTACATTTTATAGACGAGGGGGAAAGAAATCTAATTCCACCAGGCTGGATCATTTAAAGGCACTCTATGTTCTATAAACACACGGAAGGGTAGTGTTCCCAAGGTGATATAAAATAAGCCATAATTGTGTGATTCTTCTGTTGCCTTGCTTTTTGCTTTCCAGCATCTCAGCCTAATTCTCCTTTATGTGGAGAATTCTGTGCCAGCCACCTGTGATTACTTTTAATTTACTCTATGTAAACGCATTGCATATCTTCTGGCTTTGGTACGTGCTATTCCTCTAACTAGAGGATATTCTCACCTTTATCCACCTGAAAACTTCTCTTCATCCCTTAAAGCCCAGCAGAGGTGGCACCTCTTCTGTACGCCCTTCTTACTCTCGCTAAGAGTTAGTTGTTGAGAGTTCCCTGAGTTATGTGTATATACCTCTATTGTAGCACTTACCAGTTAGGATGGAGCCAATTTATCTCTTGTCATGTCTGTCTCCCCTTGGGTTGGGAACTCCTTGAGACCAGGAACTGTGTCTCTTTGGTGGTTAGGACAGTACCTGGCGTATAGTAGGTTTTCAATAAAAGTTTGCTTCATGTGTTTTCCTACTGTATGCAAAGCAACCTGGTCCCTCTCTTGTTTACCACTTTAAATGGTGATATTAAACATATAAAAGCGATATGTTTGACCAAAATAATAGAAAGAGCTGCTCCCTAGTAGAGGGACCCCAGTATTCTTATTCCTAGAAGATGTTTTATGCCCAAAATGTTAAAGGGAAAACCAGAGTGGTCCCCCTCAGCCTCCTCCTACGTTACAAGAGGGAGCAAGCACAGTTGGAACTGGGGCTGGAGCCTTCAGAACAGAATGCGGGGAGCTGGCCACCTCGACCAGGCCACTCAGCACCCAGATCTTGCTGGCAGCTCACACTGTAGCCTAAATCCTCACTTTGCTCCCCCACAAAAGCAGGAAGGACCGTATTTATCTGCCACGTTCAGGCAGTTGATCTGAGTTTGTGTGTTTGTTAGTTTCTCATTTAAGAAAGGAGATTAGTTTTCTGTACTCTGAGCTCCCAGGCCTAGAATCTCCTAGGTCAAGCACATGATTTCCTGATTCTCTCCTGGATTACAGAGGATCTAGAGGTACCCTTTTCCCTGTCTGCAAGGGGTTTGGAGACCTGCAGTGGGTCAGATAGAGATCCTTCTTAAGAGCCAGACCAATCTGCCCTACTGTTTATTTCCCACAAACTTAATTCCAGCAATTTAAGGGTGTGTGGCTGTGGCTGTTAATTTGGCTTAGTGGAGGAGTGAGGATAGCTCTCCAATCCTGCAAATGGCCCGTTAAGTGTTTTGATAAAAGCAATAGAAAGAATTTATCTGATGTGGGCTGCGCCTCATACACCACCACCCGTAGAGTGGGTGAATCATTCTGATGAACCATTTGTTCTTCTTTTCAAAAAGTCTTTCTGGATCACATTCTCATGCTAAGTTCAGTGCAAGGCACCAGAGCTGTAATGAACAAGCTGTGGGCACAGCCGAGGAGCTTAAACCATCTCATGGGGCAGGTGAACCAGGAGACACGGCTTCAGGGCAAGGGCATCCAGCCTACCTTTGCAGGCTCAGCAAGGAAGGGAGAACGTTCTGACACTTGACATGAGTCAGACAACCAAACATGAAGGAGGAGCTTAAATGTCCTGTGAACACAAAGTAGCCTGAAAGCTTTGGTTTGTGGGGATTCTGGGGCCTTACTTGTCATCTCCAAGAGGGCAGCTGCATGCTTAATCTGTGTTTTCCCATCTCCCAGAATACACCCCACTGCTGGAAGGATCTTGCTAAAGGAAAGCTCTGATCACATTATGCCCCTGTTTAAAAACCTTCCATAGCTCCCTACGTGATGTCTTAAAGCCAGGCAGCTCATCGCGGTGTTTTGTGTCCTCCTTGATTAGACTCCAGCTGTCCCCACTGGCCTCAGCTCACTGCTGCCTTCCTGTATCCAGGACCTGCCTGTGTTCCTGCCCTAGCCTACCTTCCGCCATCAAAGAGCAGGGCCCTTAGCCCCCGCTCCAGGCACTGGAGCCAGTTCTGTCCCCAGTTTGGGGAAGTTTGATGCTCTTAGATCAGTAACTCGGTGTATACTCACAACATGGTTCCAATACAAAAGGGCTGGTAAGAAGTAGAACAAGAGCTGGATACCTGGTCCATTCATGACCATCCAGCCACTCTAAGTCAGGTCAGGATTAATCAGTGACAACACAGATTTTCCTGGTGACATCAAAGCCAGGGTTGAGAAGCATATTTAAGAATGGAAATGGGATACAAGGCTGAAGTCCAAGGTGTCTATCCAGGTACCAAATACAGTGAATGCGCAGTGGGCTTTCAGGAACTCACCCAGATACCTTCTCTTCCTCCCCTCCCATTGCATCTTAATGATCTGGCATAAGTTAGAGGATGACAGTGACAGGTGTTTCCAACTTGTTTGTTGGATGCTGGTCTTTGTGACTGAGTTGTAACTGAGCTCTTGCTTTTCCATGTGACCAAGTACCTGACCCCCAGTCCAGGCAGATAGGCCATGCTTTCTGCGGGCAACTCCTCCGTTTGAGTTCAGCTGTTGGCTGTCAACCTCCTGGAATGAGATCCATGCCATACTTACCCTACCCAGCTCTTGCAATCTCACTCGTGCCTCCCTGAAAGTGACCACTGGCTGGGACCTCCAGCCCCTCATGTGCTGCCAGGCTGCCCTGAGGCTATGTGTCTCTGGTCCATCTTCTTCTTCCTCTCTGCTTCTGGGAACTACCTCACCCACCTGAGCCCAGTGGCCATATCTCACCTCAACTTCTGTCCCTTTCTGTTTGAACTGCCTCGTACATTTTGGCTCCCACTTCCTGTCTTCTTCACTTGAGTTTAGGGCACAGGTACACAGCCTTCAATTTTATGCCTGTCAGATTTTTTCTTGTTAGATTTGACAAATCATTCCCTCCTGTTAAAGGTTTTTTTGATCTATCACCATTCCCCCCACCATCTTATCAGTCACAAATTTTGATAGGTACACCTTTTCTATCTTTACCTAAGCTATCAAGAAAAAAAATATATATCTAGGATGGAACTAAAGACAGAGCTTTTCGCCTGCTACTGGAAACCTCTTTCATGTTGCTGTGGAGCCATAAACCAATCCCTTTGGACATCGTTTTCAATTAGTAGCTATTTCGCTTGGTTACAGAAGCATCCAGTCCAAATTTTTCAAGCATCCAGTTCAGATGTTTCAAAGTGATAGTTTTCTGGCAAATTGTTCTGCTTGGTCTACACAGTATTTTAAAAAATTGAAACTCATATTAAAAATCAAGAGATTTCTTAACAAGCTATCCGGATTTCTGGCTTCTCTAGAAAAATACTTAGTAACAATCAGCTGGAATTGAGTGGCAGGTGCCTTTGTTAGACATGCTCTCTGTGGTTTACTACCGTCCCTTATTACTTTATTCATTTATCTTTTGAATTTGCAACTTTCCTAAACGATATAAAGGGAGACTTTGTCTAACGATCATTGCATTAGCTAGCTATTGCTGTGTAACAAATACCCCATGCTTAGGTTAAAACAAGTATTTATTATCTCACACAATCTTTGAGTGTCAGGAATCCAGGATGTCTTAGCTGGATGATTCTGGGTCATGAGGCTGCAGTGAAAGTGCTTAGAAAGATGCTGGCTGTGGTTGCAGTCAGCCGAAGGCTTGACTGGGGCTGAGAACCTGCATGGACCTTTCCCCCAGAATGAGTGATCCAAGAGAGTGATGTTTCTTGTAACCTAGTCATAGAAGTGACACACTTGCACATATTCTGTTAATTAGGAGCAAGTCACTAAGTCCAGCCCCCACTCAGAGGAAAGGAATTGAGCTCCATTTCTAAAAGACCTTGTGGACATATTTTAAAACCACCACAATCATTACACTGGATAAGGCATGTAAAACTTTTAGCACCTTGTACTTAATGGAGAATAAGTGCTTAATAGATGTTAGTAATGATAATTAATAATGATAATAATAATAATAATAATAATAATAAATAACACTTACTGAGTGTTTCGTACCTGCCAGACATTCTTCTAAAAGCTTTACATGCATTAACTCTTTAACTTCACAACTCTATAGGTACTTTTTATTATTACTCTATAGGTACCATTTTACAACTTAGAGCATACTCATATGCCTGGTGAGGTAGAACAGACAGGCCAGATTCACACATTAGTAAGTGGGAAGATGGGATTCAAACTCTGCTCGTGTAGTTACAAAAACCCGCCCAGTTAACCGTTATACTAGACTCTCAAAGTTCTGTATTATTATGGATTTTAGTCATTATTGTTACATTATTACTATTATTGTTACATTATTGTTATTATTTACATTTACATGTTTCTCTGTCCAGCAATTGTAAGCCTTAATGGAAAGAAATGTGATCCATTTACTGATTTGTTCTGATAATCCTATGCTGGGTCTAGGAAGCACTATTTTGTGGTGTAGGTCAAAACCCACCGCCTTTCCAATCTAGCTCCTTGCTCTTTGGATGAAGACAAACCTCTGCAATATGACTTATGGGGCCTCTTCTTCAGGGCTCGCCCCTCCTTTCCTCTCATTCCGTCTCTCTCCTCTCTGCCCTGGCGTCAGGGGCTGTAGCCAGTATTAAGTACCATACTCCTTACATTTGCAGGATATTGGCCCATGCTGGTTTTATGTGCCTGGGTCATCTTCCTTCCTCTTCTAAAAAACAAACAAACAAACAAAAAAAACCCACAAAAAAAACTCTTGCTTATTCTTGCAAATTCTTTTCTTTTTTTTTTTTTTTTTTTTTTGCTTACAGTGTGAGTAGTCATCTCCCTTTTCTTGGGATGAAACCCCACGTGTCCATCTGGTTTTCCAGCCCCTTTTGTCTCCATATTGGTTCAGTGATAAGATCTCCTGTGGATCTCTGTGCCCTGAGTTGTGGTCTTCTCGGCCAGGAGACTGGAGTTTTCCGGGAACAGTCAGGCATTCTCTTCACATTCATTTTTATCAGAGTAGTTGAAGACTCAGGACGGAAGCCCAACTCCCTGGGTTCAAATCCTGATTCTGCCATTTATCAGCTGGTGACTTAACCCTGATGCTTCCGCACTTCAGGTTTCTCATTTTTTTAAATAGGGAGAGTCATTTAAAATGCGCTTCCCTATAAGCTTGTTGTGAAAAGTACTTAGGAAGCGCTTACTGGCCCTCAGTCAGCGTGTCCTGTGGTGATCGTTTATTCTCCCCTTCGCCTCAGCCATCTGCTTGGGAGTTCAGGCAGCGCTAGACGGGGTGGTAATGCCCAGGGCACGCCCGTCCAGGGCCGCGAAGGTTTCCACAGAGACGGCCGTGGGCGTGGAAGGAACCTTTGAAGAAAGACATACACAGATTTGAATCCAGCCTCTGCTGCTAGTATTAAGTGTTCAATCTTGGACATGTTGCTTCACACCTCAGTTTTCTCATCTATGACATGAAAATGCCAATAGCTCCTCTCAGGGTTGTTTTGAAGATTGAATAACGCCAATAATGTGTGGAGCACTTTAGTGCGGGAACATCGCGGTTATTTAATAAATGTTAATTTCCTTTCTCTTCCCTTCAAATCGAGCATTATTCCCCTGGGCACAGAGGCGGTGGCTGCAGGATGGAAGCTGAGGAGCTGTGCCTTCTCTGGAGCACCTCGTACCAGCAGTGGCCCCAGTCTCAGGCCCCTTCTTACTCATCTGCTTAATTCCGTTCTTACAGATCCCAGTCAATGGCAATTCTGAACCTCCTTTCTATGTTCTCTACATGACCTTTAAAAAATGGGAGCCCCCTCAGGAGTTCCCCACGGTCGTTTTTTCTGGGTTTTCTCCCAGGTTCTTCCTGATTTGGCTCATCGCTGGTTATACAAGCAGAATTTCGGTTCTGAGGACCTCCTTCCAAAGCTTGTAATCCATGAAATCACATCTTTCTTTCCTATCCACTCTTTGAAATCTGTGTACTACAACCCAGGCTTTGGCTATAAACGGCCTGCCCCTTCTAACAGGCACGTGGGAAGCGACAGATATTTCCCCTGAGGTTTCCCGGCATGCCACTTTACCAACTCTTCACGGTTGATAGGAATTGATGAGCCCAGAATCGCAAAGGGTTTTTGGTCTTTGTTTTTGTTTTTAATATTTATTGTTCCCTTACCATGCATCAAGCACTGTTTCAGCACTAGAAACCAGTAAAGAGAAAAAGCCCATGCCCGTGTCAGTCCTCCATTTTAGTTGTCGACGCAGACATCAAAGTAACCAAATAAGGATTACTATGATGCTTCAGTAGTTAAAAGTACTCGCAGTAGAATAAGACAGGATAGGTGAGAGAACATGTGGGGTGGAGGGGCGTGGATTGGAGGAATGGGTGGATGGGAAGGTCAGGGGTAGCCTTTCTGGGGTTGTGATGTTCAAGCAGAAACTGAACGCGTGGAGTTAGCCTTGCAAAGACTTAGATCTGTGAAGGGGGAAGTACAATTGCAAAAGCCCAGGGCTAAGGAAAGAAAGGGTTCTCATCAGAGCATACGTAGTCCTAGAAGAATAATGGATGGCCATTGGGGACTTCCTAAGCCTCCTGAAATAGGTAAAAGGGTGCCTGTGTGTTTGCATGTGTGTGTGTGTGTCTCTGTGTGTGTGTATCGCTTCAGAGGAAAACATCCGTAGGCTTCATCAGTCTCTCCGAGATCTCCAAGATGCATGGCATCATTCTCTCTAGCCAGGGAAGAGGGAGGGAATTGTTAGCTCAGCAAGTTGTCAAACATCCTGCTTTGAATGGAGTGGAAGCCTTCCCTTTGGTATCTGGGCCGCCAATGCCCTCCTTAGCCTCCCCGCCAGTCCTGCAATCTGAACTCAAAACAGCCTCCCTCTTGTTCCATCTGGTCAGAGCACCAATGGCAGATTAGAGATCCAAAGCTCTCACCTCTGTTTTTCTCCCCTTTTGGCCTCACCCCAAACTTCCAGTCTTAGGTTATGTGGTGCCAGGCAGGAAATGATCCTTTCCACCCCAGCAGCACTGTTCCCCAGACTCAGGTTACAAGCAAATCTTTGCAATACTTGCGGGATCGCCCCTTCTCCTGGCTGCCAGCCTTGAGTTCTCTTTGCTCATTACCCCTGCTGTGTCAATATTGCTAAGTGGACTTGTGAGGAGAGGAGAGGTTTGTTTTCAAATTCCACCTGAATAGTTTCCTCCTCTGACTCATGGTCCCTCCCTGCCGACATTCTTTCTCCACCATCCCTGCTGTTCTCCATAGTAACCAGTTCCCACCTATCTCCTGCAGCATCACTTCATCCCTAAGCAAACTCCCTCTTCCTTTCCTCACAGAAACGTTGCCCTTCTTGATTCAGCGTTTGTGGATTCCAGGCCAGAATCCAGAAAGCTATGCTCTGTTTGTGAACACCTTTGGCAGACGCAGCTGATGTCCTGCCAGTTCTTCGCCCTTTCAAAGTCAGTGGGGAAAAGCAACAGAAGTTCCTTAGAGTCCTGCCCAGACTTTAAAAATGTACCTCTCTTTCCGTGGGGTGTTGTGCAGCCCCAGGTGGGTTGACAACACAGGGAAGTGCCCGTGGCTGGGTCAGGCTCAGCCACACCCCGGAAGGGGCTCCTCTCCCACCTGGCTGCGCCCCCACAGCCCACAGCCGAAAGCAACAATGCTGCCCTGTACCCACTAGTGCTGGGGTGTCTCTCTTCAGTTGGTTGACGCTTGCATCAGGGTCATGGTCAACATGCTTCGCCTAGAGAACATCTAGCTTTCCCCTCATATTTCCCCAGTGTTCCAGAGCCTTCTCATCCTCCTTGTCTTGTTCGTTCACTGAGTTTGGGTCCCTCTCCTCACATCAGTCTGTCCTCCCTCCCTCCCTTTATCCTCCTCCTTTTCTTTGGCTCATTCCCTCTGCCCTGTAAGAAGATACCCTCTCAGAAGCTGCTTTTTCAGGTTCCCACTCCGGTCCACAAATGTGGTGACCACTTACACTTGCCACACATCCCGCTGTCTCTTGCCTCTGGCATGAAGACCCAAAGCTCTCTGAGGTTCCTGACGTTGCCTCCTCACCTTGCTTCTCCCCTCTGAGCCCCGGTTTGTCCATCTCGTGGGATCACTGTGAAGACTGAATGAGGTAATGTAGATGAAGCGCCTAGCACACAGTAGATGGTCCGCTAGGCTCAGCTCCTTCTTCTCCTTCCCTTCTTCCTGCTTCCCCTGGGGGCATCGCCCATTCTGGTCAGACACAAGTACTTCAGTATGATCAGCTTCTCCTCAGGAGCAACCGTGGCTAGCAGCATTGTAAACCCGTCACAGAGACACGGACACCCCATGCATCCCCATCCTTCTTCTAACTGTGGGACCTTGCCAGGCCTCGGCTTGGCCGGGTGGGTGTCTGGCACTGTGTCCTCTGTATTTGTGCTGAATGAGTGAATGAATGATTTTTTGAAATGTGACAAAAAGCCCGGATGCTAAAGCAGGAGACCTATGCAGGAGGGTGCTACAGGGCAGATTCTGTGTGCTGAGTTCTCTTCAGAAGTCTGCGTACGGAGTCAGATCCTGCTTGGATGCCAGGCTGGCCTCACACCTGGGTGACCTATGAGTTGTTTCCATGGTGAGAGCGTCAGGCCCGGCCGCTTTAACCTTGGATGTTCTGAGGGAGTGAGGAACCCGTCATGTGTCAGGGAAGGTCAGCATGTGACCAGCAAGGGCATCAGAGGTGCTGGCAGAAGCCAGGCCCAGCCTCTCCATGCTGTCTCTACCCTTGTCCAATATGCTGGCTCAAGCAGGGGTCCTTGGCCCTTGTTAGAGACCTAGGACGGGCCTGATGGAGGCTTGGAGCTGAGTGAGGAACTCATCATTTATATTATTTGGGGGGAGAAAGCAAAAACAAAAACCTCACTTGCTTGACTTTCTGGAATCGGGCAGTTCCTTTTGCTGCTACAGTACATTTTTAAATTAACAAATTGATGAAAAGTCTTTCCTGACATTTCAGCTCATTTCTCAAGAGACCTTTAGGTGGGAGGACTCCAAATAAAACTGTCTTACAACTTCCTACTATTTTTTGGCCCTGCCTCCAATGCCCTTCACAACTGCCCCCCACTCACTTATCCAGCGTTCTCTCTGCTCATTTAATCCGCTCCCCCATGCTCGGCCATGAGCCACACGTGGTTTGCCTGCTACCCGCCCTCACCACTTCCCAAACGTGTCGTGCACGCATGCCACTTGGCCTTTATGCATGCTGTCCTTTTCCACCTGAGACACTCGTTTTCTGTCCCCTTTATCTTCCTAGCACAGCCCCCACATCCATCCATTTCAGACAAACTGAAATATCGTCCAGTAAAGCCTGTCCCATCCTGCAATAGGTTCTCACAGTGCCATGTGGCAACCACTTTAGCACATATTTCAGTGCTCTAAAATGATCTAGTTATTTCCTCCCACTACACTGTGAGCTTCTTGAGGGTGGAACTCTGACTTATTCCCCATCCCCAGCTTTGAGCACGGGGCCTGCCATATGCCAACTGCTCAGAACACATGAATGAAGTGAAGAAGAGCAATGCTTTCTATATTCGGGGCATGTCTCTCAGGGAACTACGATTTCTTTGGTTTCTGAAATAAGACTCACTAGAAGAATATAATGATATATGTTGTTGAAATACAAGGATCTGGAAAAAATCAATAATTCCAAAAGGCCTGGCAAAAAAATACGCTGGCAGCCTGCTAGCTGCAGACGTCTCAGACTTTAGAGAGTGGTTCCTCAGCGATGGTATTCACCTCCCTGTCCTGCGTCTCTGGGTGATGCTCTTTTACTTGCATTTAGGTCAAGTGTCCTGACAGCATCTCTAGGCCTCAGGCTCTGCCTTTGGTAGCTGTAAAGGAAGAGGAATGCACGTTCCAGGTGGACAGGGAAGCCCACGTGGCCTCAGGGGGAGGCCGGGACCACAGGAACAGGACCCAGTTAACAGGCCACATGGAGCTGCTAACAAGGGCCTCTCCTTAGTCCCAGGCTCTAAAGTTAAAATAAATGTAAAAAGTCAGTGCTTCCAGCAGTTGATTGTTTTCATCTGCACTTGGGATCCAGGGCAGGCCCAACCAGATTCAAGCACGTAGTGAATGTTATCAGACGGTCCTGTGCCGGGAGCGTGGGGGATCCCCCATCCCGGGTCTGAGCCTCCTTCAATCCCAGCCTCTCCCAGTCCCACTAGAACCTGAAACATGAATAGTAAAGACTTTGCCTTGCGGGGTGTGCTAGCCCGCCCCCCACTCAGCCCTATCTCTGCTCAGTGTCATGGCCACAACTAGGCATCTCCAGGCCAGGAGGGCGTGGAGGGATTCCTGGGGGCTGGCTCTGCCTTTCAGGGGTGCTGCCTACTCCATTTGTCTGGATGTGCACTGCCAGGCCGAATGAACACCCCACTTCACTTCTCATCCCCGGGCTTTTTCCTGAACCCCAGCCCCTTGCTTGGGCCGTACCACATGCCCAACCCTGTGTTGCAGTTCTTCCTGAGGTCCACAGCTACACCTCTGGCTTCACAAATACCAGTGGCTTCCTCGTGCATATTAGATACATGGCTTCGCTGCCCCTCTGTGGTTAACGTTACCTTTGCCTAGAGTGCAGCAGCTGGGCTCCGTCTGCCATCACTGCTCCTCACCGGCCTTGCTTTTCTCACACAGCACAGGCTCACTGCATGCCATCAGAGTACACCCACCTACCAGTCCCACAAACCAGTCTGTGAGCTCCTTGAGGGCAGAGAGCCTGTCTCTGAGCTGACCCACCATCTAGGGCAGTAGCTAGCGCGGAGAAATGCTCAGTGATAGTTGTTGAGGGAGTGAATGTCCCGACCACGTGATGTCTTCCCCTCGAGCCAGAGTTTGCTCTGTCCACTTTGCCTGAGTGGACTGCATGAAACGGGGCACTTCTCCATGTCCCAGACAATTAGTTGCTGGCACTGGACTTTAGTCAGACAGATGTGATTAGGATCAGGGCTTCACCCCTAATAGTGGGATGTGGGGAAGTTAAGTCTGCTTTCTCAGCTATAATGCGAAGATCATAAATCATGTGAAGGGCCCAAGACAGTGCCTGGTACACGTGTGAAATATCCAACACATGTCAGCTCTAAAATGTTTTAGACACTATGGTCAGACTGGGGTGGGCTGAGGGAGTATGGCCCACTTGGCTTTAACCGACTGCAAGGATGCCAGCAGAAAGCTCGGTGTGTAGCAGGAGGGCTGCTCAGGGAAACGATGCCGCATTTCCCATTGTTATTTCATTTGCCCTTGAGGGGACTGAGCAGGCTAAGTCAGGGAAGGTCAGCAGTGATGGTGAGGAGGGGCGATGGCAAAGCCTGTCTTCTGACCTGCCTCGTGGCCCTGGGATTAAGTCCTGGCCTCGCCATTCACGAACTACATGACTTCAGGAAAGAATCTGAGTATCCCTAAGCCTCGGTTTCCTTCTATTAACAATGGTCACAATACTAGGTAAGTTGCACGACCCCATAAGGACTGAGCAGGATGATGTGTGTGAAACAAACCCAGGGAGCCCACAGGCCCACCGCGTGTCAGGAACTGGGTCAGTCCTGAAACTTCGGGAAGTGGGTTCCAAACAAAGAGTGCCCTTTAATTCCTGTGTGGTTGTGAGGCTGAACAGCAGGACCACTGGGTTTTTCTGACTATTTTCCAGAGAGATCCTCAAAACACAGTCTGAGGACTTCTGTTCCACATGCTATCCAGCCAGCCAACAGCCTTTCATTAAATGCCGGTCTCTGCTGGACTCTCTGGAAACAAGGAAGAGGAAGAGCCCCCCATCTTTCTCCTCCCAGAGCTCACAGTTCACTGGGACATTCAATAAACCACCACAATGAGGGAGAGCGGGCCAAAGGACAGAGGGGAGGGGAGAGAAAGAGTCAACAGTCACTGCTGGGAATTGGCGTGTGAATACCCTGGCTCCTTCTTCCTAGCCTTCTTTTGCTCGTTTGGAAGATGGGCCCAAGAGCATAAAAGCTCCCTGCCTCATGGAGTTACTGTGAATGAGAACAGCGATAGCACAGGCTTCTTTCGTATTTTTTTTTATCTGCTTTAAATCACAAAGTGAGACTGATGAGACGTGCTGAGTCTAGCACAGAGCCTGGGCAGGTGCCCATTAATGCACCTTCTTACTCTTAGTCCCAAAGGTAGGAAATGTATTAAGAACATGGATTCTGGAGCCAACCTGCCAAACTTAGAATGTCAGCTCTATCTCTTGCTAATTATTTGAACTTGGACAAGTTACTTTACCTCTTTGTGCCTCGGTTTCCTCACCTGTAAAATGGGTTTTTAGTAGTACTAACCTGGTAGCGTTCTTATGAAGATTAAATGCCTTGTGCTCACTTCGGCAGCACATATACTAAAAAAAGATTAAATGCCTTAATAAAAACAAAGCTCTTAGGCGTGCCCTGCACATAGAAATTGCCCTGCAAGTAAATGGGTGACAGGTTGGGACGGGAAGGGGGTTGGGGGCTAGTGGCCCTTGAGGAGAAGCAGTGGTGTCCTATGCCTGGGGAAGTCCCAGGGCAATTTTTGGCTTTCCCTAATAATGCAGGGGTCCCTGCTCTCAGCCTAAGCATCTTCCTTTGAAAGAGAGGAAGGGAACAAAGGACTTCAAATGAATTGACACATGATAGTCCCCCTTATTAGTACTTACAACATGCCAGGCATTATTTCACAGAACCCTAAACCAACGCCAGGAGGTACATAACATTATTTCCATCTCAAAGATGAGGAAACTGAGGCTCAGAGAGGTTAAATTACGTGCCCAAAGTCACACTGGGAATTCAATTGAGGTTTGTCTCTCCCCTGAGCTCTGCTCCTTCTGCTTTCCAGGACATCTTTCAATAAAGCAATAAAAGCTTGAGGGCTAAGAGCAGAACAGTTGGGTGGTGCCTCGTCAGCCACCCTTCACAGGATCCTTGCCTTTGAGAACAGATTGCCTGAAGGTGTTTTGTGAGCTAAGGCAACGGACATCAGACCTCCCGATCTGACCTGACGAGCACCGCACCGCCAGCGGCAGCCACGGCGGGCTGGGCTGTAAATATGTGTGCAGGGCCCACTGGTCTCCTGACTCGTGAGTCAGCCAGGCTGAGGCCGCCGGTCACACCGCCTGAGCAGCAGTGATTTGCACAAGTCCAGAGCTGACGGATAGCCTGTGGGAGCCTTAGCTCTTCCTGGGAGGACACTCAGGCCTTGGACCTGAAGGCCGATATTGGTCCTCACTGGTCATCCAGCACCTGTGTTCCTGTCTGTGTTCCAAGGAGAGAAAAATTCCCTCCTCACCCCTAGGTTTTCCTCCAGTTGGAGAGCTGCAGGTGAAGGAAGGCTTCCCCAAGAACCCGAGCCGGGTGAAATGAGGCAGGAGAATGTTCCAGGTGAGGAAGCAGTTAGTGCAAAAGCACTGTGGCTCCGCTGAGCGTGGTGTGTGGGGCACTGTGACTTGAGCACAGAGTCTAGCAGAGGAGGTTGAGAAGCAAGCAGGGACCAGGACCTTTGACCCTGAAGGCCAATAGCCACGGTCGGGGCTGGGGTGGTGTGGGGAGAGGTAGGGGTGCCTGAGGGTGCTATCACTCGGACATTTACAGAAACTTAGAATCCCAGCATCTCAGGATCATGGGAGTTAGTATCTGAGAATCACCGATTCTAGGGATCTCAGAATCTTGACATTTTGGACTCAGAATGGTAAACCGTAGGACGCTCCGTCAGGAGATTTTTGGATCATCACCTTTCTGAGCTAGGCAGCCCTCTAAACTCTCCAAGTCTTGCACAAGATAATTCCGCACCAAAATTCCAGTTGGTCCCTGGCTTAACTGCCAGTGGCAACGGTCCTTTCTGAGTGCTGGCACAAAGGGGCAGGAGGGCCTGAGCGTGGTCCTCCTGGAACCCCCTCCTCTGATGGGACAAACCCCCTCAAGAGGGTTTCTTCTCAGCTTGGAACTAGCCTGCTGCCACATGCTGATGCCATTATTTCCCAAGGCTCTGAGTTCTTTGTCACATCCTCCCTAGCTCACAGGAGCCTTCCTACTCAGCACCCCTGAGCTGGAGGGGCTGGGGCTGACGCCATGTTCACTCTGCCTGGACACAGCTGGCATTCATCACCCGTCAAGGCATTTTTAATAAGTCCCGAGATTCCTGCTGAAAACCATCAGAGTAGCCCGAGCATTTTGTGCCCTTTAAGTAATTTCACAGAGTTTGGGCTGCAGTCCCACCTTTACTTTATAGGAGTTTCTTCCTCACACAGCCCCAGGGAGCACAAAGGCAAACTGGCCTTTTTCCAAGGTCATTTAGTCCATGAAGACCACTGATTTCTATTAGTCCATTATTCTCATTTTCATTTTCTGAATTACTCACAGTGGACGAATAGAGTCCTGGAATAGAGAGCCAGGAGCTCTGGCCCTAGGGGAAGGAGAACTTAATTCTCCTCTTGGCTGTGCTGATAACCAACCCTGTGACCTTGGGCAGGTCTGGGAGTGTCAGACGGGGTGAGCATTGGAATCCCCTGCCTGGAACTGAAGGATATAGGTTCCTAGACCTGTACCTCAGGCTGGCCCATGGCGAACACCCAAATTGATTCTGGCAACCTTTTGTCCTTGGCCCCATACTGCATTTCCGGGCATAATTGTCCTGTGAATTCCAAAGGTAACAAGCATTCTAGGAAACCCTCACCCACACTTAAGCACTCTTCCCTCATTTCTTGGTCTTGCTTGCTCGGGGATTTGTATCCCAGAGAAATTGGATTTTGAGTGTGAATATTCCATGTCAGCCTTCTAGCCAAAAAGAAGCTGAGTTTAGCAGTCTAATCCCTTCCCTTGTGTTCTAAGCATACGTCATTCTAAAGAGAGGACTTTTTTATTTTTCTGAAATGAATCAGTGATCATAGAAGCTGTTGGGGCCTGAGACACGTGGCTCCTTTGGCACTGTGGGGCAGAGTGACAAAGAGCAAAGTCTTTAGAGTCAGGCAGATCTAAGTTTGAATTCCTTACCGTCTGTGTCATTGGGGGTATGTCACGTAAAGTCTGACCCCTGAGTTTTCTCCTGTGGGATTGAGACTGTGGACTTGAGCCAGGGGACCTGCTTTGACCCCTTCTCACTCTGTGACACTGAGCGAATCCCTCCACCTCTCTGTGCTCTGACTTCTCGATCTGTGGAATGGGGATAACACTACCCTACCTGGAGTAGTTGTATGGTTGCTGAGAGGATTGAATGAGCAATACATAAAGCAGTTTAGAATAGTACCTCGCATGTGGTAAGCACTAATTAAATAAGCATTATCTATAAATGTCATTGTTTACAGGGTGGTAGTGAGATTTCAGTAAGATGAGAATCTAGAATAATATACGGTATTTCATGTGTGCTTAATATATAATTGAAGAATGAAGGAGGAAAGAATGGGATGTATTGAGGTAAAGAGCTGAGCCCAGTGCCCATCATATGCTACATGGGGGACAGCGCCCACAGAACCGCAGCCTTTCCTCCCTGGGCATTAGAACCAGTGTGCGAGGCTGACCCGGACCGTCGCCCACTGATCATGCCCACCCTTTCCCAACTGCACCCATCTCTCCCCAGCTCACTCAGTGACATCGGGTTAGTAGCTTCAGACCAGCTATGGTGGGAGTATTTACACCACAGACATCGGCATATGTTATAAATCAGGGGTGTGTGTGTGTGTGTGTGTGTGTGTGTGTGTGTGTGAGAGAGAGAGAGAGAGAGAGAGAGAGAAACACCCAATACATTCCTGACTGGCCAGGGGACTATTTCTATATCATCTGCCACAATCACCTTCAGAAACCAGTATTGACCGTTTTGTAGCAAGATACAAGATCTTTTGGAAAACAAGTCATTTTATAGCAGATAAGAGGGCATTAGTGGATGTGGAGAGCCTGGTTGTGGAGAGCCCACTAAGGAAAGAGTGCTTATTTCTTGTGAGTTTTGGTGGTCACCAATGCCTGGCTCTGACACAAAAGAGTAGACCCAGAAACAGACGACTGGTACTGTAGGTGGTAATTTTGGGACTTTCTATAACTTGCTAAGACTGAATTAATACTTGGACCTTCCCAAGAAGATTGTGACCTCTGCTTGGACCCTGTAGCCATATTTATATGCCATCTGTGGGCTCCCAAGTGGAGACTTTCCCCAGTCCTGAGTAAGGACAACAATTTAAGGCCACTCCAGATCTACGTCAGTATCAATTGACTTTGAAGAAGTGCAGCTATTAAAGCAGCTGGACAGACGTGCAGCTATTACGTGTATTGGACAGAAGAATAAACCACGTGGAAGGCACTTGCAAAATACCCGGGATTTGAAAGCTTGTCTGATCTTAAAGAGAGAAGAATGCACAAAATAAGGCTGCCGCTGGGCTCAGGGCTCAAGTTGGCCTATTCTGGGATCCCAGCTGTCTAAGTCCAGCTCACCATCATTCAGCAGCAGGGGCACCTGAGTCCACAGCCCCCCTTCAGGGGGTTGCGGTCTGGTGGCATTATATTTATTTATTTTTTAGCCCTTAGCTAGGTTTGATGACCATTGCATCATCATAATGAGTAATCTCTTTTGAAGTGTGTTGACATGTCATTTGTATTTCAATGGCCCTAAATGGCTTTAGAGGAAAAACCAACTACTGTTCACTCTTAGACGAATAAACAGAAATGTGCTGTGCTTTTAATCTTTAAATTAGCACCATTGGAGACTAGCAATTATTAGCACTTCTCAGTGGGTGTGTTCACATCTCTTCCCAGGCAATTGGAGGGCGGGGGAGTCATTTTAGCAACTCTAATCCAGGTTGGACTTGTGGGGACAGAACTGAGCTTGCAGGGACAGGCAGAGGGGACAAAAGTGCCCTGTGTGGGGGGCCACTGGGAACTACAGGGGGACAGTCCAAGGCAGCAGATCCAAAGATGGCCACATGGAGAAATGAAAACAGAATGCAAAGTAAAGGGTCTGCAACTAAGTGCAGCAAGACACAGCCCACGGGTTTAGGAGAATAAGGGGGAAAAGTCTCTGGCCAGGTAGTGAGGAGCCTGTTTAGAGTCTGAGGCCTTCGGTTAAGGGCTGGAACCTCACATAATTCCAGAGGAGGCTCCTTCCCACATGGTTACAAAGCCGATATTCATTGATTTCAGTTGTCACCAGGCTTGGCTAACCCATCTGAATCTCCCAGGGAGCTCGTATGAAATTCAGAGTCTCTGCTCCCATCCCAGATCTACCAATCAGATTTGGCGTGGGGTGGTACCCTGGAACCTGTGTTTTTAACCAACTGATTCTTACGCTGGCCAGCTTTTATTCCAGCGAGGCAATATACAGTGTCGAGATACAGTGTAGACTCTGGGGACAGCCTGGTTGGACATAAATCCTGACTCCACCATTTTCTACCTGGGTCACATTGTACCTTAATTTCCTCACCTTCAAAATAGAATGATAATAATGGTAACTACCCTACCATAGGGTTGTCAAAAGGCTGAAATGAGATAATCTATGCAAAGTGCTTAGAATAACACCTAGTACATCATTTTTATCAATATTTTCTTTATTAAACGCTAGCAAGTTAATGCAAAGAAGCAGGGGTAGAGGGAGGTAAGTCTTCATATGCGTACACATCATATATACAGGTTGTAGGTTGAAGGTTCACATGTTTTCGAGGACCAGACAAGGAAGAAGCAACTGGTGGGGACCATAGTGTCGTGGAGAACGCATGACTGTCTCAGTTTGGGTTCCCCCAGAAGCAGAACAGAGATGGAATTGAGGCCAATTCATTTGTCTGGGAGCCGACTCCAGGAAACAGGGGTGAGGACGTGAGGACGTGGGGACGTGAAACAGGGCAGAGAAGAAGCTGATGCCATGAGCATCACCAACAAGGTCCCCCTCTGGCCACCTAGGGCCCACTCCTCCTGGGAATCCCCAGGAGGTGGTATACAGTCTGCCTCAGCACTGTCCCATTAAGGGGAAAGGGAGCTGGGAAGTATTAGTTTCCGAGGACTGCTGTAACAGGACCACCAATTGGGTGGCTTAGACAGCAGAAATTGCCTCACAGTTCTGGAGGCCAGGAGGCCAAGGCCAGGTGTCCCTTGGCTTGTAGACGCATTACTCCAATCTACACCTTTGTTATCACACGGCCTTCTCCCTGTCGGTCTATATTTATGTGGCCATCTTCCTATAAAGACACCAGTCATGTTGGATTAGAGGCCTCACGCCTCCAGTGTGATGTATGTCATCCTAGCTGATTCCTTCTGCAATGACCCCATTTCCAGATAAGGCCACATCCTGGAGAACTCGGGGTTGAGACTGCAACGCATGAATTTGTGTGGGAACACAAGTCAGCCCATAATGTGGGTTATTCTTCCCCCAACTGTTACCCCTTATTGATTGAGGACTGTCTATGGAGGTAACTCTAAATAGCTTCTGTGGTCAGAAAAAGTCCTCAGACAGAGACAAGGAAGTTAGCAGTGTGTGTGGGAAGGTGAGTGCCAAGGGGGCACCACAGTCCAAGCATTAAATCGCATGCAGGCTCTTCTGTGCTCGGACCCTGTGCAGAGGCCCAGATGGCCAGTGGGCGGTGCCTGTTACAGCCTTTCTAAAGCAGCAGCTCCTACTCCACTCCGGCCAGGCATTACCAAACAAGAAGGCTTTGGATGCCTCAGTTGGTTGGAGCGCATCCTCTCCACCACAAGGGTGCCAGTTTGACTCCTCGACTCCTGCAACTAAGATTGAACACAGCACCTTGAGCTGAGCTGCCGCTGAGCTCCCAGATGGCTCAGTTGATTGGAGCACGACCTCTCAACCACAAGATTGCTGGTTCGACTCCCTCAAGGGATGGTGGGCTGCACCTCATGCAACTAATGGCAACTGGACCTGGAGCTGAGCTGCGCCCTCCACAACTAAGAATGAAAGGACAACTTGCCCAGGAAAAGTCCCGGAAGTACACACTGTTCCCCCAATAGAGTCCTGTTCTCTTTCCCCAATGAAATCTTAAAAAAAAAAAAAATGCTTTACAGGACAAAGAAATACATCTCTGAGCAGATGCAGCCCCAGGACTTCCAGTTTGAAAACTTTGCAAAAGTGCATGCTCACATTTCCAGAATGAGGCCTCCATCATTAATTACAGGAGCCTCTCCTTTTCCACGGTTTTGCTTTCTGTGGTTTCAGTTACCCACATTCAGCCACGGTCCAAAAATATTAAATGGAAAATTCCAGAAATAAACACGTTTTAAATTGCATGCCATGCCAAGTGGTGTGATGTGTAGTAGTATAGTGTGATGAAATCTCAAGCCATCCTGCTACATGCCGCCCGGGCTGTGAATCATCCGTTTGTCCGGCTTATCCACACTGTATATGCACGTTACCCACCCGTTAGTCACTTAGTAGCCATCTTGGTTATCAGATCAGTTATCAGAAAGAGAGAGACCACATTCACATAACTTTTAGTACAGTATATTGTTATAATTGTTCTCTTTTATTATTAGTTATTGTTGTTAATCTCTTACTGTGCCTAATTTATAAACTACACTTTATCATGGGTATGTATGTATAGAAAAAAACATAGTATGTATAGAGTTCAGTACTATCTGCTGTTTCAGGCATCCACTGGGGGCCTTGGAACGATCCCTTGCAGATAAGGGGGGCTACTGTAGAGCTATGAAAACTTTACCCAGCTGAGTGCTAGTGACATTTTGAACTGAAGAATTCTTTGTTGTGGAGGGCTGTCCTGTGCACTACAGGGTGTCTAGCAGAACCCATGCCTCGTAGCACCCTCCCAGCTGTGCACCAGGCACCACTTCTCAGACCCAGGAGCCAGGGGGCCTTTCATTTAAGACGCCTCACTGTCAGGGAGCACGGAATCAGTTTCTGAGATTTTTTTTCAAAAGTCTCTCCCCTTCCCATCCCCCCACCCCCTTCTCCCTTTTTTCTCTTCCCCTCTTCTTCTCTCTCTTCTCTGCCCTCTCTTTCTTCCTCCCTCCTCCCTCTTTCCTTCTCCCTCCCTCCCTTTTTCCTTCTCCCTCTCTCCCGCTATCTCTCTCCCCACTTCTCCCCCCAATTCAGTGGAGCACATCACATGCCTTTTAAACATCCAGAATGAAAGTGCCATAGAACTTTCTTGTTCAGTTATTGCCACAGCAATATGTGGTACATAATGAATGCTCAATATTGAATGAATGAATGATGGGTGGCCTCTCCCTTCACTCCTGCTTCTCCCAAACCTAGAGCAGACGTGGGAAATGATCGCCTGAGTGTTGCGGGAAGGAGAGGAACTGGACCTGGTTCTCCACAGCAAGCCCGGGCAGGCCATTTTGCAAGGATGCCTAGGCAGCTGCTTTCCGAAGAGTGAAGCCCTGTCAAGCATCAATTTTCTGGTCTTTTATTTTCCTTTTTACAAGAGATAAAGAGTATCTCATTAGGTGTTTACATCAAATTAATAGCCAGTGGTACCAGATTTCTGCTCAGCCTGCAGTTTCATTTGGGGTGACCCCATGAAGTTAATTGCTTTCTATGGGAGCAGTACAAGGGACAAATGTAGGGAGAGAAGAAAGGGCTCTGTTTGACCAGGCTGGTGAATTGCACATTTTTACTTGGCATCCAAGCCTGAAGAAGGGAGAGTAGGCAAGCAGCCCCACTTAGCTGGCTCTAGGAGGAGGCACCACATGGAGATGATGGAGAGTGGCCTGTGACCCCCTGAGAGATGAATGGAGTTTCCTCAGCATGGCTTCTGGTCATGCTGATTTACAGAGGTCATCCAGATGTCAGCAGAGCAGGGATTTGTGGATAGCAGGAGAGGGCTGGAGCAACAAAGCAAGCAGGATTACACCTGGCCCCATGCAGGGCGCAAACTGTATTTCTCTGTTATCATTGGCTATCTACAGCTCCGCCATTGATTCTAAATTTGGCAAAGTCACAGAGGGCAGACTCCCTACCTCCCCTTTCCCCAACACATTAAGACAAACATGAAATACAGCCTTCCTCTTCTTTCCACAATTATATTCCTGTTATACTCTACCAAGACACTTTATTAAAAGTTATTTATAGGTATTTCAAAAAATAATTAAAGGTAGCTTATGTAGGCAAAAAAGGTAAAAGACAAAGCAGCTTTCAGGCGAGAACTTAAAAATCAAAGCTTTAGTAAAGGTAGAAAAGCAAAACTTCTGATAGAATCATGTGATTAGTCATTATTATATTTGTCTCTGAGCTTACTGGAAGCCTTGACGAAAAGGCAAATATGATGGTTATGTGTTTGTGTTTAGATATAAAGAAAAGCACGATTCTTTATGTTTTGTGAGCTAAGTTCTGAGAGGTATTTACCATACATAGTATGTATAATATATAATAAGGACTATCTTGGACAACGCTTTTCTAGCAAATGCAAAAGTGCTTTTGAGATAATTCCTTCTTGCTTTGGCAATGGACAAAAGTTGAAGGAAACCATGAAAAACCTTATTAGGTAAAGGTACTTTGCAAAGACTGAGCCAGTGTTTTCCAGGGTATTTCAGGCCTTTTAAAATTTTTTGATAGCAGTCGTTTAAATGGGACTGAGGAAATCCTCTCTTCTAATCAGTAACCAACGTTTGGGATGCAGCTGGCTGAGAACAGAATTTTTCTCCAGCTGATCCACCAGAAACCTTTATTCCAGTTCACTGTTAACAGCACGCAGAAGTACAAAAGGGCAAGCAGCTCCTACAAGAAATGAAGCCTTTTCATCTCTTGCTGCCACCTTCTAAGCTGGCTCTTTTGTGTCTAACTTCATTTCCTGTGCATCAGAAGTTCACAATCTTATTTTAACCCTGGCATCATACCAGAACAATAGCTCCTGTTTTGTTACCTTTGTGTATAACAAACCACCCCAGAAGTAAGTGGCTTAAAACAGCAACCATTCATTGGCTCATAATTCTGCCGTCAGAGCTGGGGCCACAATTCTGCAATAAGGGCATCTTGTCTCTGCTCTATGTGGTGTCATTTGGGCTCCCTCCCGCCTCCCCTGGGTTTGCAATCCCCTGGTGGCTGAAGGATCAGAGGTGGTCTCACTCACATGTCTGGGGCCTACATGAGAGGGACTCTCTGGGCCTGTCATCCCCAAGGAGGCTGGCTTGGGCTGCCTCACTTAGGGCAGCGAGAGAACGAAGTAGAAGCTGCAAGGCCTCCGAAGGCCTGTGCCTGGGACTTGCAGGGGGTCCCTCGTGCTACACCCTGTTGTCATATGGTCAGTCCTGATTCAGGGTATGAGGCAGAGAGGTGGGATTCATGGGGGACCATTTGGTGGCAATCATCCATAACTCTGTCCCATCAATACCACAGAAACAGTGATCCCCGTGGGCAGCAATTCTCACCTGAAGGGTGGGGGGGAGAGAAGGGGAATAGGTATGTCATTTCTGGGACTGTGGGGGGGTCATTTGGTACTAGCCCAGTTCTTAGTCCAAGCACTGTGCACTTACCACTACACTACCAAATATCAGGCTTTATGGGCTTTCTATTTAGCATTTTCAAAAAGGATATATGAGGGGTGGGCTTTGAAGTGATGAAACAATAAATGTTTTTTTTTTCTTTTTAAGATTTTATTGGGCAAGGGGAACAGGACATTATTGGGGAACAGTGCATACTTCCAAGTCTTTTTCCAAGTCAAGTTGTTGTCCTTTCAGTCTTAGTTGTGGCGGGCGCAGCTCAGCTGCAGGTCCAGTTGCCGTTGTTAGTTGCAGGGGGTGCAGCCCACCATCCTTTGCGGGAGTCGAGGAATCGAACCGACATCCTTGTGGTTGAGAGCCCACTAACCCATGTGGGAATCGAACTGGCAGCCCTCGGAGTCAGGAGCGTGGAGCTCCAACCGCCTGAGCCACCAGGACGGCCCCAATAAATGTTTCAAGAGGCCTCCTGGCAACCATACTTACAAGTAAGCACGGGGCATATTGAGTTATGCCACTTTTTGGCCAACTACCGACATTTGTGAGACAGCCGCACCCCTGGGCCTCCCCAGTCATCTGAGCAATCCAAGATCACAGGGTCGTGTTCATGTCAGCTACAGTGATACGTACTGCATGCTGGTGGCGGCACACACGCCAGCTGAGTTTTCTCCAGGCTGCAATGAGAACGCCTGACGGCCGCCACTAGCCCTAGACATGGACAAGGGTGACACTATTTGAAAGGCTGACTTGACCGGCATATGCTCATCACTTGCAGGATGTCGACCTTTGGAAGGGCCAAGTGACAGGCATTGGATAACAGAATCCGGGAAAATAAAACATTTTTAATTCGGAGGAACAGTGTAAATCCTTAAAAAGATTGAATTACAGAGGAGTCAATGTAAGATCCTACGGCTTGGCTCAGAACATGCATGCAGGAGCACGCGTGCTCACACCTCTCTGTCTCTCTCTGTCTCTCTCTGTCTCTCTGTCTCTCTCTCTGTCTGTCTGTCTCTCTCTCTCTCTCTCTCTCTCTCTCACACACACACACACACACACACACACACAAATGCGCGAATGCGCACGCGCGTGCACGCATTCATGAAGAGATGGGATGAAAGAGGCCTGACTTAGGACCACGTCAAAAGAACCTGTAGGTGTATGTTTCCAATAAGCTCAATCTGAGTCAAAAGTAGGCAAAGTTAATGTGACCTGAAACTATGTGAATAGGGGCAAAGATTCTAGAATGAGGGAGGTGATCAGTTCCCGCTATTCTCTATAGCCCGTTTTACTCCAGACGTATTAGGCCAATTCCTAGGTGCCTAGTTTAAGCGTGTTAGAGAAAAACTAACATCGTTACAGGGAAGTTCAACATGATAAAAGACCTTGAACTTACAAGGTATGAGGCAACATAAGGAAAAGCTAAAGACATTTGACCCAGAGACATCCTCAAGGACTGAAGAAGGGTCTTCAACTCTAAGTGCTTGTCACGTGTAAGAAGGACTTGATCTACCCTGTATGGCTATGAAATGAGGCTTGGACGACTGAGTGGAAGGCTGAGGGACCCTGGCATTTGGAGGGCAAAATTAAAAAGCACATCTCACAGCTGGAGGGGCCCAGTGAGGAATGGCCTGCATAGAGCCCCTGTCCCTGCAGGGGCAGGATGATTATGCATCAGGACAGACAAGGGGACCCAAACCTGAGATGGATAACTGGTTCCACACTAACTTTAAAATCCTGTCCACCTAATTCTGAGGTCTTGGGATTTGTAGGAACTTGCCCAAGGTCACAGAACAGGTTAGGAGTTGTCTAGGACCAGAATCCCCTGTCTCCCTTTCACTGTTTCTGCCTTGGATACGCAATTTCCTCACCTCCTGGATAATTACTCAAGCAAGGGTACAAACAGCAGCTTGGGGGCTACATCCTACCCATTCATTCAGGATTGTTGGGCCAGCATCGTGTGCAAAAAGATTTGAAATCAATGTCTCTAGGCGGGCACTCCAATTCTGGCAACAGCCACCAGGCCTCTTGTCATCCCTGGCATGAAGCCCCTGCACACGTTTGTCTCCTGCTTGGTCCCCATGGCCTTGCTGCTCTCAGACTTGCAATCCATGGGCAGGGCAGGAAACTTTTAATGTAGGAGCAGGGCAGAGCAGGAAGAGTGGAAGAGTGATCCTGGGCCAGAGCACATGAAGAGGCCTTGGTCAGCCAGACATGGATTTCCAGGGACGGTCTCAGCTCCCCGCTCCCTTACAACATCCAGTGAGACAGAAACTGGGAGTGAGGAGGGAGGGAAGGAAAGAAGGAAAAGAGCTAACTTTTTGTTTATTTGTTTGTTTGTTTTTAGCATCTACTGTGTCATGCCTTTTTCAGACATTAATTCCATTTCATCCTCATGACAACCATATTAGTTTCCCAGGACTGTAAAGTACAAAACCACAAACTGGGTGGCTTAGAACAACAAAAATGTATTGTCTCAGTTCTGGAATACAAAATCAAGTTCTGTGCTCCCTCTGAAGGTGGCAGGGGAAGGGTCTATTCCACGCCTGTCGTCTAGCTTCTGATAACCTCAGGTGTTCCTTGGTGGGTAGATGACTATCTTCTCTCTATGTCTCCTCATTTGTCTTTCTTCTGTGCATATCTGACTCTGTATCAATCAGTCATATTGGATTAGGGCCTAATGACCTTAGTTTAACTTGGTTACACCTGCAGACTCTATTTTCAATTAAGGCCATATTCTGAGCTACTGGGGTTTAGACTTCTATATATCTTTTGGGGGGTACACAATTCAACCCATAAATAGTGCACCCTCTAGTCCCCCCAAATTCATGTCCTTCCCACATGAAAAATAAATTCACCCCATCCAAACATCGTCATGGACATCAAGAACTGAGTTAGTAACAGGCTCAGTGTCATAACGCTAATACATGGACAGCAGACTTGAAATGCCCTGTTGTTGGCTCCAACCACTGTCCTGTTTGGGGTGCGCATGCCCACTATGTGTCAGGCACTGTGCCGGCTGCCTCATGCCCTTTTCTCACACTTAGTGGGCTGCTTGTGTGCTGGGGCCCCAGACTGGGAACCTAGGGACGTGGAGCTCCTGCTGTGCTCTGAAAAGGACAGAGCTCAGCCCAGGTAGGTCTGTCCCAGGGCTGGGTGCAGGCAGGTTGAGAAGATGGGAGGAGGGGTGATTGAGAACACAGAAATAGAGTGGAAATCGAGCTCTGGGGAGGTGCTGTGGTTGCAGGTAGGAGAATGTGGCCCACTGAGGTCATCATTTTGGGTCCCAGCCTGAGGCCTGAGCTGCTGTGGAAAACACAGAACATGGCTACGGTGCTCCCACTAGCCGAAGGGCCAGGGGGCCCTGTTCTGTAGCTGCAGGCTCCATTCCCAGTGGTAAAGAAGCAGGGGAATCAGATGCCTAGCCAGGCCCAGCCACAGCAGGCAACAAACCAATGGCAACTGTTCACAGGACACAACTCCAGGTCATACACTTCCTGGAAAGATGGAGATGCAGGCAGGGTGGGTCCTGGATTGTAGTCTTCACGGATGGCGCCTTCTCTGGGGATTCAGGGAGGACTGGTGGAGGGCACTGGGGACGAAGGAGACCCCTGAGCTGATGAGAAGAGTGTGGCTTTTGCAGTCATTACACCAGCTTGAAACCAGACTCTGCCACTTCCAACCTGCATGGCATCGGACGAGTTGATAAACTTCTGAGCCACCTTGTCCCGTGGGCTTTTGTGAAGATTAAGTAGAGTGTGTGAGGCGTGTGATCCCACCCAAATTCTGGGCTTAGGTTCAAAGAATACTGCTTTCACCTCTATTTTTCCACTGAGTCGCTCCGGCCATCCCGGGGAACACCAGGGAAGAACTGGGGAAGGGAACAGACCCTCCAGCCTCTCTCGGGCGTCATTTCACCCTAGAAGGGTGAATGCTTTGATTGTCCTCTGCCCCCATTATGCTAAGGATAATTTTCTCCCTCACAGAGGAACTGAAGGAGAAGCTGACGGAGTATGTGGACAAGGTGAATGGCCAGAAGCCGGGCTTCATCAAAATCGTGCGCCACAGCAAGCAGGAAGGCCTCATCCGCTCCAGGGTCAGCGGCTGGAGGGTGGCCACGGCCCCCGTCGTAGCACTCTTTGATGCCCATGTGGAATTCAATGTGGGCTGGTAAGTGCCCATCAGGAGGGGAGGATAAGTTCCAGTGTGGCTCAGGCGCTTTGGCCCAAGTGGGTGCAAAACATGCTGGGATCTCAGTCATGGTTGCAGAAAGTAGAGAATTCTGGGAGCAAGTGAAATCTGGGTGTGTGAGTGACCTAGGCCACAGGGCTGGCCCTTCCGGGTGGGAAAAGGCCAGGGGTCAACAGTTCAACACACAGGATCTGAAGGGTGTGGTGACAGCAGGTGTGACTCTGGCTGATGTGGTCTTCTAGGGGACACAGGTGCCCTGGGCTCCCCCAGATGCCAAGCCAGAGGTAGTATAGAATCTGAGATTCTCCCTCCTGGGAGAACTAGGTCTTCGAAAACCTCTCTTTCTCTGGTCAGGGCTGCTCAGGTGCTGCGTGGGGCCTGAGTGACTGCAGCCAAGCAGGATGGGGCACCTGATTCTGACATACCTGTGTGTGGCTTTGCAGAGAACCTGGGCACACGAGGCCCAGGCCCTGGGGATGGCTGAGTACCACCCTGATGGCACTGAGGTCTGCTCTCTTTCCCAGACTCCAGATACCACCCTCTGCCTCTCCAGGGTGCAGTAAGGAGCACCCTGAGCAGGAAGGAGCAGTAGGGTATGCACACAGCATCACTGGATTTGGGCTGCTTTTACATAAGAGGTTGAATTAAGACTGCAGTGCAGCCATTTTTTGTAGTTGAAGTCCTTGCTTGCCATTTGTGACTATTTAAAAAGAATTTTCACTGGATTATGGGCAGCAGAGGAGAGGGACACTGACTATTTCAAGCTGATTTGAATAAACAATTATGCAACAAATGCATTGTTAATGAGAATCTTATCTTTCCCGTCTGCAAACACTTTACTCTCCTGGTGCCCATAATGGCCTCCAGGCTGCCTGGAAGCCAGACCCCCCACTTCTCCCTGGGCTGTGGGGAACACAAGTGCAAGCTTGGGGTGGGGGTGGCACAGCTGGAAGGACTGAAGCCGCATGAAGTTAGTTTGCTCTCAGCTCTGAGTCTCTGCCATCACATGTGTTCTTTTCTCCTGGTTAATGCACTGAATTTCAGCAAAATCAAAGCCCAAGTTGAAAGCTTCCCCTGGAACTTCAGATCTGTTTCTTTCCTCTTTCTTAAGTCTTGATTTTTTTTTCCCCAAAGTGGAAAAAGAGGAAGTCAAGCAGACACAAAGATCTAAGGCACTAAGAATTTCACAGCTCAGCCCAGGAGGTGCTGAAAGAGTGGTCAGGCCCCTTGTCAGCCCAGAAGTATGGGCGATGGGAGGTTTTTAGGTCTTCCTTCCCAGGAGGAAGAGCAGCTCTCCCCTAGAGGAGATGGCCAGGTGTTCCTTCCTCTTTCTGCAGGGGAGAGAGCTTAGTTGCCAGTGTGACATTTTTCCAGCTTGGAAACAGTAACCCCCTCTCTCCCTCCCTCCCTCCTCAGGGCTGAACCCGTGCTCACCCGCATAAAGGAGAACCGGAAACGGGTCATCTCGCCATCCTTTGACAACATCAAGTATGACAACTTTGAGATAGAAGAGTATCCGCTGGCAGCCCAGGGCTTTGACTGGGAGCTGTGGTGCCGCTACCTAAACCCCCCCAAGTCCTGGTGGAAACTGGAGAACTCCACGGCCCCGATCAGGTAAGCATCCTTACCCAGGGGTCTCTCTGCCTTGTCTTCCAGGCAAGGGTTCCCCTCCCAGCCCAGGCCTTATTCCCCAAACTCCAGCCCCATCATGGGATGTTGGGATGGTGGTGGAAAGGAATTGCAAATGACCTTCAGTTATTACTTATAGGCTCTGATGATGTCTTTCAAAAGAGACATGGGCCCCAGAATCCATTCAGAGGCTCGAAGTTGCTTATTCATACACATCACTGTGGGACACATGCTGGTTGCCAACTGCTATGCCGGGTGCTGTGTTAAGACTTGATCCCTACCCCCAATATCCTAGAGTCTAGAGAAGACAGACGAAATAACTGGAATAAAATAATTGGAAGAACAAATTGTTCTACCATGCTGGTGGAAACCGCAGGGAAAGTGGAGAGAATGCTTTTCTGAGAGTGTAGCATTTGCACTAGTGTCTAAGGACAAGCAGGAGATTGCGAGGTTGGGGCAGGGGGACCCATATGCAAAGGAGCGAAGAGTGAGTTCATGGGCACAGAGAGGCATTCAAAGGGGCTGGAAGGGGGACCTGAGGGAGCAGCGCAGCCCATGAGGCTGGAGGGATGGAGAGGCAGGACCAGACCCCGTGGGACCTCAGATACCTGGCTGATGATGTTTGAGCTCATCCTGTAAGGCTCAGACAAAAGTGGCTTCCACCTGCATTTCAAAGATCCTAAACTCTTTCAGCCTTTGCTGCTACCTTCCTAGACAACCGAATGACTCCCCTGTGCAGCCTCTGTTTTATGGGTCAGGACTCCTGAAATAGCCGTCCCCATCAGCTCTTATTTGTGTCTGGCTAATCACAGGTACCTTTATGCTCCCTGCAAAGCCCTGCCTGTTAAACACACAGACAGCACCAGAAGGTGGCCTAGGGGACATTCCTAGAATGAAAGAGATTGGAAACTGATGTTGCTTTGTATTACATGAGGGAGAAAGATTATGAAAAATTTAATTGAAAGTGAGTGATGATTATCTAAGATCACATTTTCCTTGCCAGAAGGAAAAAAGAAAAGCAACTATATTTAAAATAGGATAGAAGGGAACTCCACCCGGCTTTCCTGCAGTGATCTCTGTTACCTATCTGGTAGGACCCTGCCACAATTTTGTGTTGTTAAGTATTTGTTTGGAGGTCACTGGGTGCAAGGGCCTTTGACACACATGGTCCCATCTGTTCCTTATCATAACCTGGTGACAGCCCATCGTGTCATCTCTATTTTACAAGATGAGGAAAACCAGACTAACAAAGGAGCACAGCCCTGCCAAAGGCTCTGGGCAGTGGAGCCAGGATCCAAGCCCAGGTCAGCTGGATTTCATGCCTGGTTGTCATCCCCCCCCCAATCACCCACTGCTGAGCTCAGAACTGATTGTGGCTGAATTCTGCCCCCAGGGCTGTTGAATGCTACTGGGGAGAAATACACCATCATGTAATCAGCGTTCTTGCGAAAGACTGATCTTAGCTGCTTCTGTTCTCCTTCTCTCTAAATGTATCAGCTTGGTCTTAGTAAACCTGCATTCTAGATCCTTCACAGAGAATATCATCTCAACCTCAAATTTTCCATCACCTAATTCTTATCAAAAATGTGGCTGAGAGAAATTATATCAATGGAAGCTTTTGGAAGAATATTCCTGGTTTTATCCCTGCCATGTTTCCCCGAAAATAAGACCTAGCCGGACCATCAGCTCTAATGCGTCTTTTGGAGCAAAAATTAACATAAGACCCAGTCATTTGCTCCAAAAGATGCATTAGAGCTAATGGTCCGGCTAGGTCTTATTTTCGGGGAAACATGTAGATAAAGACAGCCTCACAGAAAAATACAAATTTATCTTACCCATCTCGGCTCCTCTGTCCTTGGAGCTGTACTTAGTGCTTTGTCCAGACATGATATAAGTTATAAAAAGAGTCCCAAGATATCTTCTATTGCATTCAAAAGGTGTATCTTTGAGATGGTTGTTTACACTGAAGTGACTCAATAAGAAGACTGACGTGAGAAATTTCTTTCAGATTCACTGCTAGTAAAATAAAGCCTCACTGTCCCTGAGGAATTCGTATGACATTTCCACATGGGAACTGTAAATCTTATTTCTAAGACCATGTGTGTTCATTTTCATCTCAGCCACCAGGAAGCTCAGAGTCTGCTTTGTGGGTCCACTTTAAGAACCATGAAGGAGGATGCTTTCTAACTGGCCCCCAATTTTGTGGTGAACTTTTGGTCTTTTCAGATATTTATTGTATTGTTCAATGTATATTACATTTCCTTGTAAGCTATTTCTAATTCGGGAAGGGGGGTGAGACAAGGTATAAATCAATAAAACTTTCAGGCTAATTGGATCCACTTAATACCCTAGCCGGTTAATAAGTAATAGGCTGCCCGAGGTGTCCTGTGTGCATTCCAGAGTAACTGGGTTCTGTCTTCCTGTCTGGGTTTGGTCGTATGGGGCAGTCCCCTTCCTGCATGTCCAGCAGCACTCTGCCATGCCTGATGTTTTAGGAATGCCCAGGAAAAGGCTGCCACCCCATTCTGCCCACCTGCTGGGCTGTTCTTAAATCTCCACCAGGGAGGGGATTCTCTGGGCTTCTACATGGTGCAAGTGTATGTTTCCCGATGATCTTTCGAGTACCAATTATGTCCCAGAGGTTTTCAAGAGCTTGACATTATTTAATTTAATCATTGTGACGTTATAGGTGATTCTTAAGTAGATACAGAATCAGAGGCTCAGAGAGGCTAGGCAACTTCTCTCAGAGACACAGCCAGAAATGGGGATTTTCCCCATAGCAGCCATCTCCAAAGCCAGGGTCGGGTATCCCCCACCAGAGCAGGAACTCAATCTGCTTTACGAGCAGTGGGTTGATGTGACTTGACCGGCCTGGGTACTGAGGTCCATGGAAGGGGAAGCCATCCAGAATAAAATGCAGCGACTGGGAGGGAGGCGGGGCAGGGACCCCAGCCTGCCCGTCTCTGCCTGAGCAGCCTCCTGCTTCAGTCAGTTTTCCTCAGAGAAACGGCCTGCAGAATAGCTGTTTCTCCACCTTAATGAGTTTCCAATTTCAAAGATGGGTCATTTGCATGTGAGTAACGATTTTCTCATCGCTGAGTGGGGCGTCTTTTCTTTCTCTTCCCTCCAAAGCCTTTAGCCACCAGCTGATAAGATGCTACACAAGGGCTAGAAATGGGAACAGTGTGCAGTGGAATAATTCAAAGTCATTTGTATAAATTAATGCTCCCAGCAGAGAAGCAGCTCAAGCCCGCCCGCTCCTGCTGATTCACCTAATAGGGATCACTCCCTGGGAGGTCCCGTGCTGGGTGTCTGCACACCCAGCGAGCCCCACACTCACACTCTCACTAAGGGAAGGCCTCCTAGTTGCTGGACCTACTGCTGTGGAAGTGTTGCCCCAGCCTTAAGACCCCTGCCGAATTCCAGACCCAGAAGATCCTCCTAAGCCCTGCCTAGTGGATCTCTTCCCCTCCTGTCTCACAGGCACCCTAAGATCAGTGTGCTCAGCAGGGATGCTTTCTGCTTCTGAAACCAGCTTCTTTTCTACACCCTGTACTGATGGGTAGCTCCCACCCCACCATCACCCACGCCATAAAGCCAGGCGGCATCCAGATTCCTCCCTCCCTCTCACCTGCAGAGTTCATTGGTTCTGAAGTTCTGCTGATTTTGCATGACAGTGTGTCTTTAAACCATGCGTCTGTCATTGCTGGTGCTCTGGTCCCAGTCCTCCTTATTTTTCACCTCGATGTAGCAACAAGCGTCCCTACTAGAGTCCTCAGTTTCTACCCAACCTCCTCCAGTCAAGTATTTCACAGCTGCCTGACTGTTCTTAAAAACACAGTCCATACTACTGTCCGCCTAAAATTCCTTGTTGACACTCCTTTAACTACAGATAAAATCCAAATTATTTACCATGCTATTCAAAGTCCCAGCTCCTCTTTCTAAATGGACCAAGGTTGGCATGCAAAACCCAAGGTGGGAAAGGAGGGGAAAGTTGGCATGGGTGCCCAGACAGAAACAGACTGGCTATGCAGTTCAGAGCTCAGGGGTCAGGGCAGCTAGAGAGCCAGACATTCAGTTTAAACTGGCAGGCTGGGTACCACTTCTCTGGGCTAAAAGAAACTCAAGCACTGTCAGGAATGATGGTTGGTCTCGGGACAGGAGCTGCCTGCTACAGTTAATGAAATAGCTTTTCTAGAGTAGCTGGTGAGGGTAGACCTGGGAGGTCAGAGAACGAAGTCTACGCCAGCTCTGGCAGCAAAGGAAGGAAGAGGACCAGCTCGTCCTGTAGGAGGACACCACTGTTCTCACTCCCTGGCAGCGTCATGAGGACTCCTGCTAACCACTGGCCTGTCTCCCCACACCCCTGCAGGAGCCCGGCCCTCATTGGCTGCTTCATTGTGGACCGCCAGTACTTCCAAGAGATCGGCTTACTGGATGAGGGCATGGAGGTCTACGGAGGCGAGAATGTGGAGCTTGGCATCCGGGTGAGCAGGGTTTCTCACCCACTGGGCGTGGCTCAGCTCTCCAAAGGACGACTGAGTCTAAGGTCAAGGGTCACAGTCTGATTCTGAATGTCTAGTCCCTAACCTTTGTCCATGTGTACGTGATGGGCTAATGCAAACGGGGTAAGACGCAGGGTGGGACCTACAGAATTTTTAAGAAAAGAACTTCAGAAACGGTTTTTGCCAGAGATGGGGACATGGGAGAGTTGGGCTCCCAACTCAAGGCAACAGCCTCTTTGTTAAAACCAAACATAGGCTGCTCAGGGGAGAGCAGAGGTGCACTCCAAGAAGAGACTGCCAGCATTGGGGGTGACCTCAGAGTCGCCGCCCCTTGAGACTTCTCACACTGACGCTCTCTGTGTCCTCCACACTGGCCCACGGTACTTTCCTAAAGATATTGTCAAAGAGGGCTACAGAGAAGTAAACTCATGGGATATAAACAGCAACATACAGTCAGGCTCACCCCATGCTAATTTCTGCCTCCACCACATGCTCGTCAGACCCTCAGGCCCATCCATGCCTCTTACCACTCTCTGCAGGTCGCCTCTGTTCTGCCCCGAAGTACAGGTAGCCCTTTGCAGCTGCCAGTGTGTGGTATGAATCCCCAGTAGGCACCATTTAGTTTCTCATCCTGCAGGAACATTTCCTAGGTTCTGGCCCCTTTCCCTGGGTCCATGAAAAGATAACTCCAAAGTGAACCCCTCCCCCATATCTAATGGGACATGTAGGTCCCCTGGTTGTTGGCAGGAATATGATGATGGATACAATGAAGGACTTCATCCCAGGGGGAAGCCACGCACCTGTCCAGGTTGTGGCCCTGTCCCCATGAAAAACCCAACCTTCAAGCTGCGGCTTGTCCTTACAAGGTCCCCACTGTGCTCTCCACGGCGATCTCTGAGCAGTCTGACACACTCATGCACTGAAGGCTCGCCAGACCTTGGAGAAATCCTCATACCTGCTGGTACTCATGGCAGCCAACATGTTCCTCCTTATTGCCAGCCCTCCTGCAGACCACACCACCTCTGCTGCTTCCTGCTGGTGATCCCCTCTCGTCGCTGTGGCCCTAGTCTCTGTATGTGGCATCTCAGTTCCTAATAGCCAGTTCCCACACAAGGACTCCAGCTTGGGTACAGCTATGACCTTCTAACCCGCCCACCCTTGGGCAGTCAGCTGGCCCTGCACACTCCTTGCCCTGCTGTGAGGCGAGACTGGGCACCTGCATCTCACAACACCTGCAGTGGCCTGACAGGCACGGTGTGGGCCTGACCTGTCGCCCAGAGTTAACGCTAGAGCTTTGGAGACTGGCAGCAGGAGCAAGTTCTCTTAAGCTGAGCTTAGAAAACACTTCCCACACCTATATTCACTGAAAGCCAGAGAAATTGCTTTGGAGGCAGTCAAATGCATGGGCTTATTGGGAGCTAATATATTCATGGAAGACAGTGCCTGCATAATCACCCTCATTTTTCCAGCTCTCCCTACCCTGGTCATTTATTCACCGTTTGCGTCCTAACCATCGAATTTCAGCACTGCTCCTGGAGAAATGCTCTCCCCCAAACATAATATTTTTCACCAGAAGCTGCTGCCAGGAATTGGCTGAGTGAACAGGACCGCCTCTAGTCGCTTATGCTCTCTGGGTAAAAGTGTCTGGGCACGGAGAAAGGAATTAGATTTGTGAACTCTGCCTCCAACCTGTACGTGAGTCAGTCAGAGTAGTAGGGGAATTCTAGCTTTTCCTTGCTTAGATTATCAAGTTGTCCTGGAGTGTGGTACTGGATGAGCCTTTCAAATACATGTTTAAAATCTTTGAGTGGTTTCATGTTCAGGATGTAAAATAAAGTGTAAAACATTGCCTGGCTCCCTCCCCACCCATCTCTTCCCTCCCACTTGATGGAAATGAAGTGTCATTGGAATTGAATGAAAGGTGGCTTTTAAAGCAGGGACCCAGCGACCTGTTGGCTGGCAGAGCTGAGAGCAGAGAAGTGGCTCCTTCACTTGGATTCCGCTTCCCTCTTTAAGGAATACAGAACTACCGAGCATCTCTAAAATAGATTTTCACATTTTGTGTGGTTATCAGTGGTTTTTTTCCCTGTTTATGAGTTAGTATCTCATAAATAATGTACTTTCCTCATCTAGGGCCTCCCCTGAATTACTCCATAAGATTGTGTGTAAAATGAGAGACATTGCTTTTCTTACCTCATTTATTCAGAGGCAACGTATTCAAAGTCCTTACCCATTTGGAATGCAGAAATAGAGTTGTTTGCACAATTATTCAGTACCTGCTCTGTGCCAGACATTGTGCCAGGCACTTTGCTTATGTTAGCCATAAAAAAAGTAGCTGCCATTATAATATCGCTTTTTTTTCCAGATGAGGAAATTGTGAAATTAAGAGCTTACATATGTTCTCAAGGTCATACAACTTATGAAATGCAGAGAAAGGATTAAATCCCAGGTCTTTATGATTTGAAAGTCTAGATAGGTATACCACAGTGATTTAGGAATAGAAGTCCTTAGAGCATCCAAAAAACAAAATGTTTTACAATGTCCCTGCAGCAGTTTCTTCTACTTTTTTCACAGTCATGTCTACTGAGTCTCCATTTAAAGCCTTATTCTTATTTTGCACTCAATTCTGATATGCTTTTTTTTTTAAATTATGATTTTTAAGTCTAAAACTCAGTGGGAAAAGGAAGGGAGATGCTATGGCCAAGCAAAATGAAACGAGTGAGAAATAAGAGCTGACATTGAATAGAATACAGAAAGATTATATAGATGATGGCTGTAAAAGTGCTAGAATATATAAGAAGGCATTTGAGAGCTCGCAAGGCATTAACAAATTGTTAGGGACTGTTATGGGTTGAATTGAGTCCCCCAAAACATATGTCGAAGTTCTAACCCTTTGTACCTGTGAATATGATCTTATTTGGAAATAGGATCTTTGCAGGTTTAATCAGGTTAAGAGGAGATAATACTGGATTAAGGTAGGCCCTAATCCAATATGACTGGTATCCTCATAAGAGAAGAAAAATTTGGACACAAACAGACACAGAGGGAAGATGACCATGTGAAGAAGGAGGCAGAGATTAGAGTTAATGATGCCACAAGCCAAGGAACACCTGGGGTGACCAGAAGCTGAAAGAAGGATCCTTCCTTCAAGGAAGGAGTCTGCTATAGAGGTTTTGGAGGAAGCATGGCCAATACCCGATTTTAAACTTTTAGCCTCCGAAACTGTGAGAGAAGACATTTCTGTTGTTTTAGGTGATTCAAGTCGTGGTACTTCATTGTAACAGCCCAAAGAAACTAATACAGAGACCAAAAACTGAGTGAAAGTAGGAATCTAGAGAAAGCCTGAGTCTATTATATTTGAAGAACCTGGCAATGTTAAGCTTATAATTTCTCAGTTTCCTAGAGTACAGGGGACAGGATATGAAGCTAAGGCTTACCCAAGATGACGAGTCTAATAAAATACCCCTGCTGGGGTATTTATAAAGCTGGAACTCCAAAATCCAATTATCTCAATATAAAGATGAGCTAGAGATACTCCCATTCTCACTTCCAGTGTTAAGTTGAAGAATTCCTGTGTCAGTCTTGTGCTGGGAAAAGAGGGAAAATTCTCCTTTGTGAATCCCTCTCTTGGATTTATAACTTGAAACCAAAATACTTTACGGTCCAGAAAAGCTCAAGAATGGTATTTAACTTAAAGTTGTTGGCGTTCTTAGGCATCTGCAAAAGTGTATACAAATCCCCTCTAGGGAATGACCCTTTAATTCAGGCCACACATTTCCCACAGCTAGAGTTCCAAGGAATATGAGTTCACATTTCTAACAAATCACAAAACCGACAAGGGCAAAAGAAAGCACCAAGAGCAAACACCCGCAAAAACATTGGACAGTCAAACTTGATCCAGTCCTCAAGTACTGAAGGCACAGGATAACTAGTATAACATATATATTGATATATATTATAATTGTACCCCGTGTCTGATGGATTCAATACTAATATTAATATATATAATATATAGTATATCTAATAACTACAAGATACAACTCATTTCATCATATGAGGATGGGGATTAACATCATATAAACCATGTTCTCTGACCACAATGGAACTAAATTAAAGATCCGTAATCTAAAATGATAGACAAAAGCCGTATTTTTGGAAATCATGAAACTCATAGGCCTAAATAATTAAATAACTCGTAGGTCAAAGAACAAATTATGCTGGAAATTTGAAAATATTTTAAACTGAATGGTAACAAATATACATTATGTGAAGTATAGCTAAAATAGCACTTAGAAATTGTACAGCATCCCATTCTTAGAAAGAAAAGCTGAAACTTAATCAGCTAAATATGCATTATAGTTAAAAATATCAAAATAAAAACTACAGATGAAAATCATAGAACGATAAGAACAGAAATTAATAAAATAAATAATATTAGAAAGGACTAACAAAGCCAAAGCTTGGTTCTTTGAAAAGACACCAAATTAACAAACTTTTAGGAGGAGAGAGAGAGAGAGAGAGACAGAGAGACAGAGAGAGAGAGAAAGAGAGAGAGAAACAACAATCTTAGTAATGGAAAAAGGGACATGACTATATTTGATACAAAAACTAAACAGGTAAGACTATGTTATGAACAAGTTTATGCCAAGATTTGAAAACTTAGATGAAAAGAACAAATTTGTAGAAAAATGTAGCTTATGAAAACTGACTCAGGAAGAATTCAAAAACCAAAATTGTCCTATAACCATGAAAGAAATTGCATTAGTAGTTTCAATATTTCACAAATAAAATACAAAGACCAGGTGGTTTTACCATCAAGCACTGCTAAACTTTCAAGGAACAAAATATTCCCAACTTATGCAAATTATTTGAACATAGCATATAGAATACATATTAAGTGACCAAAAGCACAGCAGCCTGAAACTCTTTCTTCTAGGACCAAACATCCAGGCAGATCCCCAGGGTTACAGCACAATTATTATCTTAATAATAGTTCTCAGTCATAAAGAAGAGTCAGAATTATATCCTGTGTCCTCTGTTCAGTAAGACAGAGGGTGCATACATGTACCTAAAGATTTTGGGGGGAAATATAAGACTTGTTAGTTTCTGATATTGAAAGAGACAACGCCTCGGTTATGTGGAATTGACATAGGAAAAACTGATCTGGAAGCCTCACCTGTTTATTATTCCTTGAAATTAAATTCTTTAACACACATAATAGCTGTATCTACCTTTCTGGAATGAAAACCATAGAAGTAGGAGAGGGAGAGAACGAATGCCACCAGAACTGTGTCAGTGCCCTCCCCATAGTGTCCAGGGCAGGCAGTCCGATGCAAGGGGCCCCTCCTTTTCATTTGCCCTAACTGTACATGACTCTTGACTGGATTGTGTTCTTTGGAATGTAGCACAGAGAACTGTCTAGCAGACAGAACTCTCTGCTGGACACCCACTTGGGCATACCTGCAACTCTTATCTGGATGTCGAAGCTTGACTCACTTGGGCTTTCTTTTTGGCATTTACCTTGGAACATTTAATATCATTTGTCTCTTTAATATCATTTATTAACGACTGATCATTTATTAGAGACTGATCATAATATCAGTCTCTTTAAAATATATTTCTATTATAATGCCTCTTAAACAATCTTTTCATCCTCCAGGCTGACTGACCTTTTGCTATCTGCTCCTACGCTCAGATAATTACCTTTATTTTGGCTCACCGTGATTATGCGCGCCCTAACTTCAGCCTGGCCTCTTTGAACTGCTCTTGCCGAGCCTCATCATAAGGTCTGATTTGGTATAAGACATCACCCTGTGAAGGATTTGGCCCCTTCTCCTGGGGCAGCTGAGCAACATCGAGGACAGGAGCAAGTCCAGCTGACTCACTCCACTCTTTGACCATTGGGTCCCCAAGGAATCATTAAAGGTTCTCCTTCTCTGGGTATCTTTATTTAATAGCTTAATGAAGCAGACATTTGCACCTGAGATTTCTCTGTACCTCAGATTGTGTCTTTATTCTAAAGCCATGACATCGTTCTATTGTCCTCGTCTACCAGTTTTCATCCCCTTTCTTCAATTTTCTTTCTCAACCACGGAGGGTCTAGTAGGTCTACCTGGGAAAATGCCCATGGCTACTCCATAGGCCCTGAGGGCTGAAGGGAGTGAAGAAAGTATAGGACACAGTAGGAGGGGTGGAGTTCTTAAACTGCAGTCACCCGGTATCAAAAATTTCTTAGTTCCTGGACAAGGTTCATCTGTGGTTCATTCTCTTTCAGTTCAATGAAAACGGCAATGCCTTTCATATGTATTTTCCGAATTCTTTCCCTACAATTGCCCTATTGAATGCACACAAAACTCAAGTGCTATCGGCAAGCCAGATCGTATTACCCTAACAGTGTTATCCGATTAAAAATTTTATGTGGGCCAAAAAAGTTAATTCCTTCCCATACTTTATTATCTCATGATTATAATCATGACTTTAACAATAAAGATGAGAAATCAATTTAAATACTTTGTACACTATAAAGTGCTCTATACTGTATAAAACATATGATCATGTGTATCACACATGTGCTTTGTTTTTTAAAACATGCTTTGTTGTATTGTATGATTATAGTCCTACTGAGCTTTTTATTCAGAGAACACTCAGGAATCTATATTGTAAGCACAGAAAACTGACTCAGGCTAACTGAAAAAGAAAAGGAGTTTATTGGAAGGCCATTGGATGTCTCAAAGAATTTACAAGTCTAGAGAAGCAGATTCAGAAAACGAGCAGAAACCAAGAGAGACTAGACAGCAGGAACCATCGCCAAAGCCGAGTGGTAACAACAGTCTATTTAGGATAACACCCTGACCCTACTGCCACAGCTAGATGTCCTGCCCCTGCATGCTGGGCACGATTGCTCGGGTCTTTGGCTGACGTCCATCAAGATTCAAAGTCCTGAGTGACAGCATACTGTTGACTAACCCTTGTTATATGCCCGTTCTTAACCTCCAGGGGACGTGGACAGGTCATATATACCTCCTTTCAGCCCAAGAATTACACATGACATGATCCCTAATATGGGAAGGGGATTTGGAACCTGGGTTCAAGTGTCCTCTACAACAAGTAATATAGTATCTGTGGTATGTACTCTATATTCTGAATAGGATGAAAAAAACAACAACTCTTTAGAGAGAATAGTATAAAATCCCCTTGCATCCATCACCCAGTTGCAATATTATCAACTAATGGCCAATGTCATTTTAATCTCTATCCCTACCAATCCTCCCCCAACTCCAATTATTTTGAAACAAATCCCAGATATTCTATCATCGAAAAGTATTTCAATATGCATCTAAAATAGATAAGGACTTCTAAGAAAACATGATCACAATACTATTTTCAGTCCTAAAAGCATTGGAAAGAATTTCTTAAGACCATCAAATATTCAGTGTTCACATTTCCCTGATTCTCTCATAATTCTTTGTTTTGTTATATAATTTGTTTGCTTGAGTCAAGACCCAATTGGTTAATATACCTTTCAAGTGTGTATTATCTACTGTGTTTCTTCTCCATCTCTTTCTTTTTCCTTCTAATTTATTTCTGAAGAGATCAGACCATTTGTCCTGTAGAGATACCCACAGTCTAGAGTTTTGCATTCCTCTAATGTCATTTAACATGTCCGTCTGTCCAGTATATTTCTTCTAAATTGGTAGTTAGATCTAGAGACGTAGGTTCAATTTTGTAGCAAGAATATTTTATAGGCAGTGTTTGTGTACATTCCTCTAATGTCATTTAACATGTCCATCTGTCCAGTATATTTCTTCTAAATTGGTAATTAAATCTAGAGATGTAGGTTCAGTTTTGTAGCAAGAATATTTCATAGGCAGTGTTTGTGTACTTCCATCACGAAGTACATAATGTCTAGCTGTCTACTCATTTGTGATGCTAGCAGTCATTGCTGATTATTGCCTAGATCCAATAATTCATTAGCATTTGCAAAATGATGACATTTTCATTTTATTTTTCTTCCCTCATTTATTAACTGAAATAACTTTTATAGAGAGACATTCACACTCATCTATTCTTTGGTTGCTCGGAAGTACAACAAACTTCATTTGGAAAAGTCAGAATAAATAATTCTATAACAGCTTTCAGAATAGTGAATTGATTCTCTACCATCTTCCACAGGGGACTATTTCATTTTTCGTATCATAATGAATTTAAATATATGTGATGTATTTTAATTTATTACATTTAATATCCTTGTTGTTTTGCATATTTCTTCCCTTTAGCCATTGACAGCCTATTGACATTAGTTCCTGAGTCCTTTTACATCTTTGATGGCTTCCTTGCCATCAGGGATGTTCCTGGCTCATCTGTACATTTCCTGGCTCCAGACCTGTGATCCACCATTTTCCTAAGGAACCTGGCTTTCTTTTAGTGACCAGTCTGGGCACTAGGGATGCTCATTGCTACTGGGTTGATCTGTGTTTCTAGGTCTTTTCAGTTGTCAGAGCTAGAAATTATTATTATCTTTGTAGGGATAAAATACTCTAGGCATTCTTGATGATGTCTCTGATTCAAATTTAGAACCTACAGGGTTTTTACTTAACCTTATCAATCTCACATCTATCTTTCCTTTCTCCCATGCCAAAAATTCTAGTTCTTAATGATACCAAGATAATTACTTGTTTATTTTATTCCCCAGTATACACACACTTGTCTCAGAATGCTAAGAACAACACCACCAGCAACACCATGATTAATAGAAAGTTTAATGTTTTTTTGCATTTATTTTTATCTTCAGGTTATATTCAACTGGAGATGAACTGTCAAAATTACTGTGATTGAAAGTTGTCTAGAATAGTTCCTCTCTGTGTGACGTTATACCACCAACCTAATAAACAAGTGCATTTGTTTCATTTTGCTTTTGATTTTTAGGAATAGATTTTTTTCATATTTAAGTTTAGTAATCATTAAATACTTAATATAATTCCAAAGTAAAATCTACAAAAGAAAGTTATCCAGAAAACTCTCCCTTCTGTCACTGCCCTCTTCATCCCGTTTCCTCACTGCCTCTAAAAAATATTTTGTGTTTTTGTTTGTTTTACTTTATACTCTAAAAAACTGTTGTCATGCTGCACTGCATAATGGCGCTCTGGTCAGTGATGGGCCACCTATGTGATGGTGGTTCTGTAAGATTATACTGGAACTGAAGATTTCTATAGCCTGGTGAGGTAGCAGTCGTGATGTCATAGCTCACGTGTTTGTGGTGATGCTGGTGTAAATAAACCTACTTGGCTGCCAGATGGATAAAAGTATAGCACATACAATTCTGTACAGTACGTAATACTTGATGATGATAATAACTGTGTTACTGGGGTATGTGTTTGCTATACTATTAATATACTTTATATCATTATCTTAGAGTATACTCTTTCAAATGTATAAAAAGAAAGTTTCCTGTAAAACAGTATGCTATGTTACACCGGCATCAGCCTCACACGTCTCATGTTTACTTCATCTCTTGATTAACATGATTTTCTCTTGTGCTGGATTTAATCTTGTGTTTTGTACAGTAACATGCTGTACAGTCTTGGAGCCCAGGAGCAGTAAGCGATATACCATACAACCTTGGTGCGTAGTAGGCTATACCATCTAGTGTGTGATGTTCACGTAATGATGACATCACCTAAAAACAGGACACATTTCTCAGAACATGGTTAAGTAGAGCGTGACTGTGTAAGGAAATAGGTATATATATTCACATTTTCTCTTTCTTAGGTAAATGATAGTATACTGTGCACACTTTTCAGTATCTTGTTTTATTCACTATATTTTTTTTTCTGAAGATCACTTTATAATAACATATAGATGTTTCTCATTGCCTTTTTATAGCTGCGTAGTACTCCAGTGCATGACCATTCTATAGTTTATTCTACCAGTTTCCTGTGGAGGGCCTAGTGCTGTAATTAATAGTCTCGTGCATATGTTTTTTTCATATTTTTACTGGGTTATCATTTGAATAGATCCCTAAAAGTGGAATTGTAAGGTCAAAGGGCAAATGCATGTGTAATTTTGCTAAACATCATGAAATATCCCTCCGGAGGGGTAGTACTTTTCCCACTAGGAATGATGCAGGGGCCTGTTTTCTCACAGCCAACCAACAAAGTATGTTGTGAAATATTTAGGTTTTGTCAATCTGACAGATGAAAAATGGCTTTCAGAGTAGTTTTAATTTGCATTTCTCTTATTAAGAGCTAGGTTGAACAGCTTTTCATGTGATTAAGTCCATTTGTATTTCATTTTTCATGAGCTTTTCACATCTTTGGCCCATTTTCCTATAGGATTGTTAGTCTTTCTCTATTTTTAGAATCTCTTTAACATTAGGGATGGTAATTTGCCTATCATATACATTGCAAATATTTTCTCCCAGTTTACTTGTCTTTTGATTTTTCTTCTGGTGTCTTTTTGCCATGCAAAAGCTTTTCCTTTTCTTTCTTTTTTTTTTTTTGTAAGCAAGTGTATCAGTTTTTTTCCTTCTTGCTTCCAGAATTTAGTAATAAAGAAGTTTACCCACCATCAGGTTATGCTTTCTTTTAATACTTATGTGATTATGTATTTTTTACATTTTAATCTTTGATTCATTCAGAATTAATTCTGATGTATGGTGTAAGGAATAGACCCAATGTCTAATTTTTCTATATGGCCATCCAGTAATCCTAACACCTTCTATTTAAAATAATATCTTTTTTCTCACTGGTTTATAATACTACCTTTATCAAATACTAAATCGCCGTACATATTTGGGTTGTTTCTGAATTTTCTATTCTGGTTGCATTGATCTGCTGGTGTATTCATGTACTAATATCTCACAATTTTAATTACAACACCTTTATGCTATGTTTGTAAGTCCAAACTTATGAATGTTTTTAAGTTATATTATGTTTGTAAGTTGGATTCTGACTTGCCCATCATATATCATGGAGCCCTTCAATTCAAAGCAGGAAAAGATCTATGAGAGACAAAAATATCATTTTTCCCTCTTCTTTCCTGGTTAGACTTTTAAATACTTTACTTCAGGATTTATGGCTACTTCATTTTTATACTAACGCTTGGAATGTAGTATGTGCTCAATGAACAGGTTTTGAATTTCAAGGCCAGTCAAATATAAGAGAAAACATTCTTTACATCTCATAAGGTCAGAGCTATGAACAGTGGGGTGGAAGCTTTAATAGATGTAGTTACCAATTCAATATAAGAAACAAATATTAGAACCATTAAAAAAAGAAAGGGATGCCTAATGGGATAGTGAGCTCCCTATAATAGGACATGTTCAAGGCATGACCACCTCTCTGTATTACTAGAAAGACAGATGAGATTCATGATCATAATATTAAAAGTTAATAGTAATGTAGCAATAATTATATGTGAGCTAACTCAGTACTAACGTGAGTTAGTACTTGTATTAATTCACTTAATCCTTGCACCAACCTTATAATTCAGGTATTTTTATTATCCCCACTTATAGGTGGATATTCTGTAGCACAGAGAGGTGATATAACTCGCCCTGTGTCCAGTGACTGGTAAATGGCAAAGCTGAGATTTGAACCCAAGAAGGATGGCTTCAGAAGATATTATGGCTTACATAGGTAGGCATAGTATAATGGCCTTCAGTAAGACAAAATGTCTCGTGAGCTTCTGTGGGTTCATTCATTCATTTCTTCATTCATTTACTCTTCAAACACCCACTTGCCAGGTACTGAGAAACTGGCTCCCAGTCTAGCTAGAGAGACAACCGCCTTACCATCTTCTAAGTACTAGTCTAATAAAAGATTATAGAAAATGTCATGAACTTAAACAGGATACTTTCACCCCTCCCTCCATGTTGACTTCAGGGACTTCTGTCTTCTTTGATCTACCAATGGCAACCGTAAATACATGACCCAGAAAACCTGCTCGCACTTTTGATGTTTTCAAATTTTTTTTTAAAAAGCGAACAACTATCCTTTATTCCAAACCATAAGTAATTGTGAAGATAATCAACACAAACTAAAGCAACGAATGAAAATGAGCACATTAAAAAAATTAAATATTGAGGAAGTGAATAATAAGATAATTTACATCTGCAAAATTTGACTCAAAACTAAACTTGGTTTAAATCACAACCACAAAGGAAAACTGTGATGGCAACCATAAATGTAAAATGTGATGTGGATTAAAAAAATACTCATAGATGAACCATATCTTAGTTGTAAAATCTATGCAAAAAAATATTAACATCAATGAAAATAAGTCCAATAAAATAAAACTGGAAATTACTATGAAAGGAAATATATTTTAATTACATTATATAGAAAATTGACCAAGACTAGTAAGTTGCCTTAGTGACATTTACTCCAGAAAATTTCTGGATGGAAATTTATCACTGCGAATATAATTTGGATTAAAGCATTAAGTAAGGCATAACCTGGTCAGGGTCAAATGGGAAGGATGAAAGCTCCTGTATGCTTTGAAGTAGCACCCAGGGGTGACCACTGATACATGGGAGCTGGGTCACACTTCACAGAGGAAGAGCCTTGGCACAGAGGCTGGGTGCCAAGAAATGAGTGTGTGTTCTTCAGGTAGAAAACAAGTCAGGCCCTCCAGGGAGTTAGGGTGACATGTATAGATTGACAGCTGAGAGAGAGCATGACTGTGGCTGAACTCTAAGGCTGGGAATCAGAGATCTGTAACAAGACCAAGGACTGAAACAGAGGGGCAGAGACAGAAAAGGTAGAGCTATCAGATGGGGGGAAAATTGGTCACTGGGTGCCATAACTCTTGAGCTAGAGAAGAAGACTATTTCATAAAGTAGATACATGCTCCACAGTTGGTAGCAGTATTAGGCCAGTCTGGATGACGATGATGATAATGAAGGTGATGATGGTGATGATGGTGGTGGTGATGATGATGGTAGTGGTGGTAATGATGATAGAAACTTCTAGTTGCTGTGTGCTATTGGCCCATTACCTTGTATATATTATCCCTGTGAGGTCCATGTTATTATCCCCATTTAAGAACCTGAAGGAAGCAGGATTAAATACCTCCCAAGGTCATTCAAGGTTAGAACTAGCCTGACTGATTTCAAGGCTCATGCCTTATCACTGTGTCATGTTGTTTACCCACCCCTATTTTCAGGGTTTAAAATCATCTATAGCGTAAAGTTTAATTTCAGGGGCTAACCTGGGCCAACATTGCTTTGGAAAATGACCACAATTCTATTTCAGTGCTTGATGATTCAGCCCAAATCTCTTGTAGGGGCTGGAGCTTGGATCAGATAATACCACACAGTATCTTTGCCCGAGGTCAGAGGAGATTTCAAAGCTGGAGGGGGTTTCAGAGACAGAAGCTGAGCCAAAAGCCAGAGTCCAGAGAGTCAGAAAGGAGGTAGATTGAGAAGCTGCCAAATGAGAGGAGCCAGAAACTGACAGGAAGTCAGAAATCTGGATGCAGGGAGCCAAAGACACAGAGGAAGAAAAGAAAGCAAAGAAGTGTCTGTAGCAACTGCCTAGAACAGGTATCACCATTATTTGAGACTTTTTCAAAATATATTCAGAGTTCAAGGGTTAGAGATTTTGCTAAAATTACCAGTGAAAGAGGTGCAGGCAGGTTAATGTGTGCTTGTCCAGCCTGCTGTGAAACGCAGCACAGGAGAGACGTACGGTTCTCCCTAGAGACCTGGAGCTCGGAAGTCTGAGTAATCTCAGCTCACTACCAGCGTCATGGCTGTCCTCACCCAGCCACAAGGAAGATAATTAAAAACACTGGCTACCACAGTTTCAGGTAAATCAACTAGTCTCTGCCAGCCTTGTCAGGGAGACGTGAGAAGGAAGAGAAGGGGTGTGGGCACCGGCATTCCTGCTCAGCTGAGAAGGTCTCAGGAAACCACCAGATGCAACATCTCATAGAAGGGCTGCAAGCAGATTCTCTTACCTCTCAGCCCTGGAGACAGAGACAAAGAAACACCGTAAATTGGATTTTAGTCTCTGCTTCTAAACAGTATGGTTGGTCTAAGCCAGCTGGAGCTAGTGTTCAGAATAACCTGAGAGCTTGGAATAACACGTGTGTGTGTGGGGGGGGGGGGGTTTGTGGCAGGGTGGGGACAGTGAGCCTTGCCATTGTTTTGTATCATTTTGTCATGAATTAGAATCTACTTGAGCATTGTCCTTCCCCGCTGTCACAGGATGAAGCCTATGGAAGCCTGATAGCTGTACAATAGAATAAGTGTTCATCTATGCGGTCTTCTGAGGCCAAGGATTTCCAAATATACGAAACACAGTTTTCTAGTTTGTGGGCTTTTGTGCTTTCTAAGGGAATTTTCCCAGTGACTCAAAGCTTTAACTAAGGCGCCATCCATGTGTTCCATCAGCATGTGTTGGATGGACGTCAATAATGGTTTCAGTGATTATCAGAGCTCAAGGCCTAGCCTTTCCCGGTCCCTATAAATGAGTTATTAAAGATCCAACAAAGATTGCATTGAGATTTCAAGCCCCAATAAGGGGAGATTTTGGGGTGCCATTGACTAAGAAAGGGGTGTTTGGGATCCAGAGTTGGTTGGGGGCAGGGGGTAATGGAGCAAGTTTGATATTAGAAATGGCAGTGGAAATAACCAAAAAACTTGCATTATTCATCCATCTACTCATTCATGCAAGTGAACATTTATTATGCTGCTTGTGTTATGTACTTGGCATTAGAGTACACAGCAATAATAGTACCTGGCTCCCAACTACAATAGTAAGCAGAACTACATAACTAAAGGTAAAGAGAAGACTCAGGTGAGACAAGGGGAGCAGGTGCCCTGTGTGTGCCCACTGAAGGGAAGAGGATGGAGGATCACAGGGAGGGTGAAAGTTTGAACTGAGCAGAGATTTTAGAATTGAGAGTGGGCATAGGACATGGTGGGCGGGGGTGGGGTGGTGCCCATAGTTACGGAATTGACTGGAGAGATAAGAGCCGGACTGGTGGGAAAATCACAGATGTGGGGGGAGGCAGCGGATCAGGAGTGCAATGGCCAAGGTCAGCTGAATAGTGCTGATAGTAGCTACCATTGAGCAAATATTTCTTTTGTGCTCAGTGCCCTTATTTATTTAATACGGGACACTGTGCTAAGCACTGAGTATACAGTGATGAGCAGGATAGTCTAAGTTGTGCCCTCAGAGAGCTTACATTCTAGTGAGTTTTATGCTGTATGTCATTTACTCCTCCCAAGAACCACGAGAGGCTGGAATTATTATCCCATTTTATAGATGTGAACACGGAGGATCAGAGAGGTGTGTGCCCGGGTCCCACAGAGAAAAAGTGTGGCGCTTTGATCTGAACACAGTTCTGTGTGATGCCAAAGGCTCTAAATCCCCACCCAGTCCTGAGAATGTGAGTGGAGAAAGTGTACATATGGATGCACTGGCAGACCTTTGAGGGGACAAGTGGAGGCAAGGGGTGGCGATGTAAGACAGGTTCAAAGGGCGCAGGAGGGAGTGGATAGGGATTGAAAGGAGGCGGGGAGTTCAGAAATTTTATTTAACATGATTCAAGGGAGAGGGGTTCCTTGGAAACCGGTAGCCTAGTGCCTGCTTGTTATCAGAAGCCAACTGTCAGAGCCCTGGGAAAGTCCACACTTGACCCTGAGAGAGCAGTTGAAATTTTTGTTTCCTATAACTAGCCCTGCTTTACTGAAATGCTTGCCACTCGGCGTGGCCTCCTGGGGCCTGGGCCTGGAATTCCCAGGGCCCTTGATGTGTGAGCAACGTGGCCTCTGAGGCCTAAACCTCCAAGATTCGGGGGTCTTTCTGGCTGCTGATCTCTGTGTATGAGAAAGCTTGGTGCCCCGAGCAGCCCAGAACCTATTATTCCGCCATGCCCAGCATCCGAAAACATTAAGAGAAGGGTGTCTTGGCCACAGCCCATTATCTCTAGCACACAAGCCATGGAGCGACTCTTGACAATTACAAACCAGCCGCTGAACAGACGGAGTTTAACAGTAAGCTGTAAAAGTTTTACAGTTAGTAAAGATAAGTACAAAATTAATCCCTAAAGACCAAAGCAATTTAGAAAGTACAACATGAAGCAATTAGCTAGAAATGGTGGGGAGCAGAAGAGGGAGAGCACCCATGGACAATTTTATTCTGGAAGGCTCTCACACGTATGTTTTTAAAAGTGTGTTCAATGAGGGAGGGAGCCATAGAAAAGATTAATAAGCTGCACAGAAGTCACAATTAATAATGGGTTTTGAGAGTCAAAGTGAAGGAAAATTTTATCTTCTTCAAAAGTTGGAACCAAGGGGAAAAATAGCTATAAAGACCATTTTGGGGACAATTAATGAAATTTGGTTACAGGCTGTGATTTAAATAATAGTAATGTATCAATGTTTAGTTTACTGATTTGGGGAAAAAGCAAAACCAAAAACAAAACAATAAGCCTGGGAGCCATCAATGTATATGTGTTAAAGGGCTCCCAAGTCCTCTCTCTCTCTCTCTCTCTCTCTCTCTCTCTCTCTCTCTCTCTCTCTTTCCCTTTCCCTTCTTCCCTCCCTCCCTCCTTTCTTCCCTCTCCTTTTTCTTTTTTTTGTGTTTTGTTTTTCCTTACTTGATTCTCCCTGATGCTTTGTGTCCTGTCCTGGAAGGTAGCTTCTTTGCCACCACATATGGAGGTTCTAATTTTCCAGGAAAGGACCCCTATACGAGGCCAGAATTAGTTACTCAGAATGACTGATAGAAATTAAGCATAGGCCCCTCCCCCTCTCCTCCTGTCATCATCATCATCACCATCATTTAGACGTCGGTTTTCTTTTGACAAGACCTGAGATTATAAATTTGAAATTGCAGAAGGGGAATACAGAGACTTCTACTCCTGTTACAAATGTTCTTTACTGTGTAAAGTGATTCAAGGTGCAGGATCGCAGTGAGGAAATGTTCCCAGTGCTAGTGGGTGATGCCTTACAGGAATTGTCCCTACACGCAAGTTTTTCTATCAAGCAATGCTTGCCGGAATATAAAGTCAGTGCTGAAAATAAAGAGTTAACCCTGGTGTAGACTACCCTAGGGAACAACATTTACTCCTTTAGGTCCTGTGCAGTCTGTCTAGTTTGGGAAAGTACAAGGGACAGGTCCCCGGTCCCTTTCTCTCCTTGGTGCAGTGCCCAGCAGTGGTGCAGGGCTGAGTGCCCTGTGCCTACTTTATTCATTATGCCCGCTTCAAATCCTGCTCCTCGGTGAGGCACGGTCTCGATGCTTTGCATAATTCTCACTGTGCTGGAATTGTTGTCATGTAAAGAAATCATGGAGTGGGGAAGAAAATACACTAGTGATACCGTGATTTCAAGACAGATATTTATTTTGGATTTCAATGTTTCTGAAATCAGGTTTGCCTTATAATTTGGCATATATAAATATATAAATAAATTACAATTTATTATCCAAACCAGAACACTTTTGAGAGTGAAAGGGGGACTACTAATAATTGCACTGGAGTAACAGGTATAAACCAATATTGTCACAGGTAAACTGGGACATATGGTCCCTCAACTTATAATTTTACGTGTACATTTAATGCAGTTCATTCATTTCACATTATTTGTTAGGTGCCTACCATATGTGACATTGGGCATACAATGTTTAGTATGGGGCATACAAAATGTTTCAAAAGTAAACACAGATCTTTCCCTCTTGGAACTAATGGTATAGTGGGACAGACTGCTGATAAGAGAACAAAAAAGTAGACATATAGTTACAAATTGCAGTGAGTGCTGTATTAGTCAACTGGGGCTGCCATAACAAAACAATATAGGCTGGGTGGCCTAAACAACAGAACTTCATTTTCTCACAGTTCTAGAGGCTGGAAGTCTGGAATCAGGATGCCAGCGTGGTCAGGTTCTGGTGAGAGCCCTCTTCCTGGCTTGCAGACGGCCACCTTCTTACTGTGTCCTTACGTGGTAGAGAGAGGGCTCTGGTTTCTCTTCCCTTTCTTATCAGGATGCCAGTTGTGTCTGATCAGGGCTCCACCCTTATGACCTCCTTTAACCTAACTCACATCCTTAAAGGCTCTGTCTCCATTGGAGGTTAGGGCTTCAACATATGAATTTGGGTGGGGAGAGGGGGGGGCACAATTTAGTCCATAGCAAGCGCTACGATGGAAAACATAGAATATAATTTCCAGAAAGTCAGGGATTTTGTGGGTTTTGTTCAGTGACAAAATCCCCATTGCATACAGTAGTGCCTGGCACATAGTAAGTGCTCAATAAATAATTGTTGAATTGAATTAAAGCAGAGAAGGGGCATGATCTGACTCATAATTTTAGAAGATGGATTGGAAAGCAGTAAGGATTAGAGCAAAGAGACTTGTTAGGAGGCTGTTGATAGACTTGTCTACACAACGATAATGGTGGCTGGGGCCAGGATGTTGGCTGTGCAGACTGAGAGATGTCATGACATTGAAGCTATATTTAGGGGGTGGAACTGACTGCATTTGCTGATGTGTTATTGGATGTGGAGGGGGAGAAAGAGGACATAATTATGGATGAATTACATACTTATTTATGTAGGTTTCAGGCTTGGGCTATTAGGTAGCTGAGAGGAAGACCAAGGGACAGGTGGAGAGGCAGGGAAGGAAATAACTTGGTTTTGGACAATATAAGCCTATGATGCCTGAGAGACACGCAAGTGGGGGTGACATGTAGGCAGTTGGATATATAAATACTGAGCTCAGAGGAATGTAGTACTTCCGCCTGCCTGAAAAGCTCTTATAGCAATGGTGAGTCTTACCATCCATGGCTTCTTACAGTAACAGTAATCATACCTAATACTTATAGGCTCTGAACTTGTGCTGGATGTTGCAATAAACCCTCTGTGTACATTACCTCATTTAATTCTCAAAACAACTATATTTTCAACGTGTCATATCTCTTTCCATTTCACAGACAAGGAAGCTGAATGTTAGAAGGTGAGATAAATTGCCTAAAGTCACCAACCCAGCCAACGGGACATGTAGGATTTGATACCAAGACTGTTTAAGCCCCGAGCCTGTGCTCAGAACCACAGTGACCTCCTGTCTCCCAAGAGACAGAAGTCTTGGATACATTCCCTACTCTGCTTCTAAATTATCATGTGACCTTGAACCTCAGTTTGCTCACCTGGGAAATGCTGAGAGGTAATCTGTGAGGTCCGCTTCAGTTCACTGGACTACATGCTGATCTCTTTTGTAAATCCCGGTTTTAATGTGAGTTTTCTGTAGGTGCCTTTCAGAGATGATACCCAAGCTAACAATTCATTTCGATGTGTATGAAAAGGGCAAATCTCTTTAAGCAAAGACCCAGCCACCAGCTTTCTTAATTTGAATTCCAATGGAGTAAGAGGAATGCTCCTTAGAACAAATATCATTTCTGAGTGAAAGAATGTTCAGCATCTCAGATTCATTTTTATCATCTGAATGATAACCTTAAGGGGCCCACAAATCCGAATGTGGGTAGAATGCTGGGGCCAGACACATGTCTTCCTCTAATGTCTGTGCCAGCTATGCCATCTTAGTAACACATGGGTCACCTGTCATCTGTCAGATGGCCCCCGCTGTGCTGGGGGTGACCGAGTTTATTCTTTCTTCCAGTGATTCCTGGTTGTCTTGCATTTTAGAAAGGATCTTCCTGACTTAACGTTAGTCCAAAGAGTCTTCTTTTGGGTCATTGTCACCTTTTTTGGAGGGGGCATCTGGTATGGATGATTTGAATTTGATTGAAACATGCTAATGAACCCTTCACATATGTGTGATTTGTTTCTGATTAGATTAAGCTTCTGAGAGAGGAAAGAAACAGCCAATGATTAAAGACATCAAAAAGGAAATCTTTTAAATGGAAGTGGTTCATCTTCATATAGCAAAGTATAAATTAAAGACAGTCCAGGGGATCAGCTCTGAATAGCAGCTGGATAGAGCTACATTTTCTGAGCACATCCACAAGGGGAAGGCACTCACAGCCATTCAAAGGGACTTGACTCACCAGAGAGGGCTGTGCATGTACATTTCTGAGGAAATGGATGGGCCAAGTTATCTGATAAAAATGACTCTCAGACTAGGGGTGGGAAGGGTTTTATTAGGATTTCAGAAAATTGCTCCCTGAGTCCCTGTGACATTCAAGCTCGTTATCATTCTCTGGCAGCACCAGTGATGGCAAAGGAGCCAGAGATCTCAGTTAAAAACAAAGATGCAATTAGAGTAGACAGCACACATGTCAGTGGGACCCTGATTTGGAACTTGGCCAATACTTCTGCCTCTGAGCTTGGGGCTCCCATCGTGCTGACTGTAGAAGGGCCTGTACTGGGAGTAACCAGCTTTCCTGACCTCGTGCAGTGGCGGGCTGTGAAGGTCAGCCCTGCCTAGACTGTGTCACCTGACCAGGGCTGGAAGCGTCCTCACTGGCTCCTTCTGGGATGAGCTGCACTGCCGTCTGTGGGTCTCGGAGGTATCCTGAGCCATTCGTGATCTCCAAGTCCTGGCCTTTTCCTCTCCCACTCTGCTGACTTTTTCCCTTGGTTTTCTGACCTCTGCTCTGGTTCTGAACTTGAACCAGACTCTAACCTGCAGCCTGTTTTCAAAGGGTCCTAACCCCCTTCTTACCCCTGTTAGCTCCCTTTCTTACCCCTGGGAACTTAATCTCTCTGTACGTGCAGCCTCTAGTGGGGTCCTGCTCTGAAAGGACTCGGGAGGCTGAGGGGCAATCTCTCCCGTGCCTGGAACCTTCTGCCCCAAAGTCTCACCCAAGAGACTAAACCTCTGGTTACCGGTGCAACAGGGCCCCAGCCCAAGCTTCTCTGGTCACCTTGCCTCTTTACACACTTGGCAGACTATATTAATCCGGGAAATTATAACAGCAGCCCCAAAACTCAGAGGCTTAAGGACAAGTTTATTCCCTGCTTCCTTCATAGCCCCCCGAAGGGTGGGAGGCTCTCCTGGGCAGCTGTTCTCCAAGTGGTAATTGAGGGGCTCAGGTTGCTTCTCTTGTGGATTCCTCATCTTCGAACTTCAAGGCGATCCTGGCTTTAAACATCCAGCAGACTGGGAGGAAAAGTGAAGAAGTACTCACAGGCTTCCCACAATGGATACTTACCCACCTTGGCCAGGAAGTGACAGCTGTCATTTCCTCTCTGATTCCATTGGTCTGAGCTTTCACCTGGTCCCTCCTGACTGCAAGGGAGTCTGGGAAGTATAGAGGAGCACCAGATATTACTGAGCAGCAGGGGTCTGCCATGCCGTCCGAGACCACCCAACTCCTGTCTCTGCTTCCCCAAGCCCGGATGTCCCCAGGCCTGACTTCTTCCCTTTCATCCTTTTTGTCTTGAGTCCAACCTAGCCTGAGTTTGGACAATATTAATAAGGCCTTTTGGCTAATATGAGATTTGAGGTAACCATGAATAAACTCTCCTTGGTTGGAACCATTGAAAGATGGCTTGTCATGTCAGTGACCACATGTTAGCCAGGCTATCCTCATGAAACTCCCAGGAGAAAACGGTCCCACGGCCCCAGTCTTTATAGTCAGAGCCTTCGGGTCCGAGGAAAAGCTGGGTCGCCTATATGTGATGGGCTAGTGTGCTGAGTTTGGGGCCATTGCTGCCCCTGGATTTCCTGTAGGTAAACAGGTATTTCAGCTAATCTCAAGTCCCTGCAAAACAGCTTTTTAACTTTTTCTTCATGAAGAGCTTCCAGACATTCCAGCCCAGCTGGTCTCTCCTTGGAATTCTGCCCGGTGACCCCTCCTGCTGTTTTCTGATAGTTATGAAGAATCCCTTTCAAACAGGTAAACTGCCTTAAGTGCTTCTTAGAGTGGATTCAAAATCAGACTCTCTCAGAGACACCTTCCAAGAAAAAGCATCATTTTTTTTTCAAGCAGCAATTCTGTCCAGAGACTCTTTGGCAGTGTTTATTGTAAGAGGAGGGCTTGGGAAACTAAATCCCCAGGGAGTGTTTTTCTGTGGGGTCTGATAGAAGAATAAGCATTGTCAGACTTTTAAAATGTTTCTTTATACTTCAAAATAACGAAATATCTCCCCTCGGAAACCTGGGACAGCACCAAGTAAAGTACACTGGGGATAACTCAGAAGCAAAGCCCAACGTTCGACCCTTCATTCATACAGTAAGAATTTATCAAGCACCTATTATGTGCCAGGTCCTCCTTAGGCACTGGAGATTCCTTAACTGGACCGAGCTGGCCAGGGGCCTTCTCTCACAGTCTGGCACTGCGAGCCCATAAACAGGAAAAACAGCTCCGTCTCACTGGTAATCAGGGAGTTGCAAATGAAAACTACAGTGAGAGTGAATTTCATACCCATCAGAGGGGCAAAAATTAAAACGCTGGACAAGGCTAAATGTTGGCAAGATTGTGAAGCAACATGAGTGCTCATCCGTGCTGGTGGGAGTGGAACTTGGGAACTAACTTTGGAAGAGTTTCACTTTTCCTGGGCAAGTTGACTGTGTGTATAACCTTTGCCTCAGAAATTCCACTGCAGTGTAAACACACTGAGAGGCGCCTGCTCTCGGGCAGCAAGGGACTCTGTAAAATTGTTCCAAGAAGCACTCACTATTCATAACACTGGAAACACCCAGACTGTCGACCAACAGGAGAATCACTACATAAACTGCTGTATGTTTATACAACGGAACACGATGGTGATGAAAATAAATGAAGCAAGAAGCAAGTTGCAGAATGCAGACAATATGCTTCCATTTATATCGCATTCAAAACCAGGTAGCATTCAAAACTAAACAGGTAGTTTAAGTTGATAGCAAGGAAATTATTAACAAAATTCAGGACAGTGGATTATTTGGGGGGTAAGGAGGAACACGCAGAAATTTCTAAGTTCTTGCCAATGTACGGTTTCTTGAGCAGGTGGTAAGCAAACAGTTGTCCCTTGTATTATACATCTTGAAACTGTACATATGCATTTTACACACATGCACAGCTGTCATGAGTCCTGTACAAGTGGGAGCACAGGTGCTTGTGGCCATGCATAGCTGAAGCATTTAATCACGTTTAGGGCAGCCAGGGAAAGTAGGTAGGAATTAGCCAGGCACATAAATGTAAGTGATGGAGGAGGAGGAGAGGAAAATTCCAGTAAAGGGAATGACATGGCCTGTGGGGCAGAAAACCAAGAAGATAGTCTGCCCTGGGAACTAAGAGAAGTTGGGGTAACTGGGCAGTGGAGGGTGACGATGAAACTGCAGTGAATAGGAAGGGCCAGCGCTCAGAGGTCTTGCAAGTCATGGAAAGGAGTGTGATCTTTCTCTGGAGACTAAAGGTTGCGTGTGTGGGGGAGAGATGCGCTTTGGAAGGAGGCTGACTCCGTGATTTACGTTGTCCCCATCCCAGCTCCCTCTACCTCCCACCCTGTTCCCTGACTTGCTAATGGCCCCTGGCTGTTGTCTTAGCCGTGCCCACATTTGACCTCTCTTCCCCTCCCTTGCCCACGCACAACCAGGACTAGGGTGAGATGAATGAGGAGCCCGGGACACAGAACTGAAGGACGCCCGGAGGATGAGTGTCCTGCCCAGCCCTGGCCCGTGTCTCTGTTTGCCTGCATGTCTGACCCTACAGCCACTCTGAGAATGACTTTCTGGTCTGCTGGCTGTTGTCAGGCTTCAGCCTCAGCCTCCAGCCTCGTCTTCCTCCCTCCAGCCTGCCTGGTTTGACTTTCTATTCTTGTCCAAGCATTTCACAGCCAAATTAGGTGAGACAGCTACATATAAAAAGATAATTAACAACATGAGCCAAGAAATAAGGGCCACATGAGTGGTACACATCCTGTGTTTCAGGAGCTTGGAGGAACTGGGCCAGGCTGGCTTGGGATGGATAGAGAGCAGAAAGGAGACTTTCCCACTGGACTAAGGTTTCTTGAGCAGGTACGTTTTGCCAAGAGCAAAGAGCTCATTAAAAGTCATAAGGATATAAAAGCTAGAAAGGATTTGAGATATTAAGCTGTGGACAGTGGCTATGAAGTAAAGACTGAGGTACCACCATCCCCAATCCTTTACCCACAATAAACATTACTAATAAATGATGGCATGTTTTTTCACCAAGCCTGGAGAGAGCCTCAGAATCCTTCTCAACACAGTGCTTCAGAAGGACATTGACAAGTGAATGATTTAACACAGGAGTGTGATTTGCTCTTCCTGCCATAGAATATAGCGGGACCACAAGCCTGAGTATGAGACATGGTCACAGTGTATCCCGTTGCCTTACCTCCAGTGTCGCCCTGTTTTATGACTCCCAATTCACAACTCTGCCAGTTGTGTCTCAAGTACTGGGCATCATTTGCGGTACTGGCAAGAAAACTTAGAATCACACAATGAAAGAAGTAGAAGAGAAGGGATCTACACGTCATGGAGTCCAGCTCCCCTATTTGGCAACTGGGAGACTTTGAGGCTTGGGAGAGAAACCAGCTTATTTATGTAAGTGGCCAAGAGAGGACGTAAATCCACTCTTCTGACCCTGACCTTGTACGAGCGGCTCCCCGTCCTGGGAGGGAAAGGAACCCGACCCTCAGTAAGAACCCACTTTTCATACAGCATCTCTTTTAAACCTCCCAAGCTGTCATTGTTGCCAATAAAAAGGCAACTGACATCCAAAGACAGATCCAAATCAAAGACTGATGTGCGTTAGAGGCAACATTTAAACCCTCTCCACCAGCCCCCAAGACCTGCATGATTTCTTGTAGCTCCCAAGTGGATACTTCAAACCTTTTCAGAAACAATCATAGAATTAGGGCTCTCTGGGAAGCGCTGATGGCAAGTGGGATTCTACTTTGCCTGGGTAACTTGTTTACAGTCTGCTTCAGGTTTTCGGTCACATCTGAGGGCAGGCCCAGCAGTTACTCTGTGGGCCGGTGCTCCGCTGACGACTTCCCAGGTTTTACAGCATTAATTTAAGCTCTGCAGCCAAAGTAATTCTTTTCGGTTGCAGCAATACACACTTAAATGTCAGAACTTTGCTGAAAAACAGCTTGAGTTTGAAGGAAATCATTGTGTTCAGTAAAATCTGGGCACATTTTATGTTTATGGCCTTTATTAGGGGTCTCGCTGAGCGAGTTAAACCTCCTCTCTCCATAGTTAAAGCCCAGGACTCTTCGGATGGCTGGAATCACTCATTCAGATAACAATTATGGGATATATATAGCTGTCCAATGCTGGTGCGTACAATGTGATCCTTTTCTTCCTGATGCTTACAGTCTAGCAGAAGGCAGACATTGAAAGAACACATACATAAACAGAAGTATTGTGAATACGTGTTGTTAAGCAAAAGGATGGGGCACTAGAAGTATTCAGAGGGGATCTAATTTAGACTGGGTGGTCAAGGAAGGTAATATTTGAGCTGGGTAACAAGTGGGGGGAAATTATTCCAGAAAGATGAAAGCAGGTGCAAAGGCACGGAGACAGGGAGAAACTTGGTGTGGTCAGGAAACATGTTGACCAGCGCCCATCCAGAAGCCACAAGGTGCAGCCCAGGGCTGACATGCCATCCGAGGTCCTCGGTGCCTGGAAGACTAACGTGTGCCTCAGTTGTCATAGTGAGCTTGGCTCCCACGCACTCTATGTGACAATGAAGCTCTGCCCCTTGGCAGTTTCCTGCGCCCTGTGACCTCACCTGCCTTCTCGGTTACTGACTCTTGGTCTTCATTTTTCAGTCACCCCTTTGGTACCCACTTCCCCTGCCTTCTCTCCTCTTGGCATTCCCACCTGCTAGAACTCCCCATGCTAGGCCATCGTTCTGTCATACACCTTTGCCCTCCATTCGTGACCTTTTTTCTCTGGCACAGTCCCTGTTGTCTGTAGCCCCCATCCGCTTTGGGTCTTCCAACCTCATGCCAGCTACGACTCGTGTCCCAGGCCCAGCACCCTTTCTCTCACTTCCTGTCCCCTGCCCCTCCCAAGCCTCCATGGAAGTTTCCTGACGTCATCCTCCAGGAAGTCCAAATGCCAGTGATTTCCTTTCCTATCCTTTGTCTATTATCCATGAGAGGGTCTCTGAGATCAGCAGTCTTTTGAGACTTTTGAGTATCTATGTCAAGCCATTGGTCAGCAGAGCTGCTCATCACCCAGGGAGGGGACAGCATAGCCTTTCTCTGGTTTATTTCGGTATCATTGGGCAGGGTCCAGACGTGGCAGGGTAAACATGCTGAAAGCTGCCAGGAACCCAAAGGCTGTATCCAAGGCAGGTGCCATGACCCTCCCCATAGATGAGTTCCTTTTCACAGAAGAGAGGAGACTGGAGGTGATTGCTAGGTTCACAAGTGCCCCCATCTGTGGGCTTCAGCCAGACATGGGAGTCCTCTGCTCCCTGAAGGTGGATGTACAGGATTAGCCAAACAGTAGCAATTGTAACGGTTACTATAAAGCAATAACAGTGGGCACAGACTGAGGGCTGACAGTGTCCTAGCACTATGACATGAGCTTCCCCAGCCCACAGACCAGTACAGGAACCAGGTACATGCGTTCCGTAGACAAGAGGGTAAGTAGCCTAAAGTCGCCATTCTGCCGGCACATAGCAGGGCCAGAATTGACGCTGATGTCCTGTCCCCACCCTCTTAACTGCCACCATACAGTGCTCACACTGAGGCATGCACAGGGTTAATAGATATCCGCACTCCATCAGCTTTCCTCTGGGTGACATTAGGCTGGAGAGAAGTAACCTTCCAAAGGTGACAACAGCAGGTGGCGAAGGTGAAACATTGGAATCCAGTTCCTGCTGACTCCAAAGCTGTGCTTTAAAACACTATGCGCTGCTCCCACCAGGCAGCCGCCCACCTCTGCTGGAAACCCGCGATCTGTCCTAGGCACCATTTAGCACATATCTACAGTAGAATCTGGTGAAGAGCTTGAGAACATTTTGAAGAGAGAAGGAGATAATTAAACACCAAGTACAAGAGGTCTATGATGGGGAACGACGGGGCAGGGACCACAGAGCACGATAGGCTAACCTAGTTGAAGGGGGTACCGTGGTATCCACTGAACTGACACCCAAGGATGAGTCAGGGAAGCGAGGCGGAGGTGGGGCATGTAACTGCATGTGTAGAAGTCCAGAGGTGAGAGAAAAACCTGGCACGCTGAAAGAAGTAAAAGCATTTCAGCATGGCTGCAGCACAAAGTGCGTGGGAAAGCAAGCAGGAGGCTGCATGGGTGGGCAGGGGCCAGGCCCCGAGGAGCCTCGGGCTGAGCTGGTCAGGGCAGGTGCAGGAGACACACAATGCAGCCACCACCTTCAAAGTGCTCCCCTGGCGGCTGCATGGGGGAGGCTGGAGGAGGAAGGCAGAGGGAATCATGTGTGTCCAGGCTGTCGCAGAGTTCGGATGAGACGTGACTTGGTCTACACGAGGGGGGTGGCAGCAGGGCGAGTAAGGGGAGAGGATGCGAGAGCTCCAGGTGAATCCACTCCACTCCTTTCACTGTTTCCACCTGAATCCACTCCATTCCTTTTACTGTGTGGCTAAGGGCCTGATGGGAGGGGCGGCCGCCACCCTTCTGGTTACAACTAGCAGAATCATCCATTCTAAGGTGAAATGGTGAACTGACTGAGAAATAGGCCTCGTAATAAAAAGAGCTTTGTTATGAATCACGTTCTGTGTTGTGTTGCTGAAATATGTCAAGTAATAGCCTCCGGTTCCAGTTACAAAAAAATATAATCACCCTGACTCTTTCTGTTGTCAAGAACATATTCACAGACTTCCATTGAAAATCTGAGCAAAGTGAATTGGAAAGCAGCATGATTCCCAGAATGTGTAGGTCAGGGAAGTGAAGTAGCACAGTCTGGGCCCTTCCAGGGCTCCCACTCCTGATCGTCAGGACTGTCCCGGGTGTAGGAAGTACTTTCAAAGCGGGGTCACCCTAAGGGAGCATGGCGTGGGTGTCAGACAGATCCTTTTGTCTTCAGAATCAGCTGTGTGGTCTTGGGCAAGGGACAGCCTTTAGTCTCAGCGTCTTCATTTGGAATTAGAGACAGTAATAACCAACTCATAGGGTATTCTGAAGAGTCTGCTGTATAATTTGTATAATTACGAGTGCCTACTATGTGCCAGACATTTTTCTAAGCACTTTGCATATAATAACTTTAATCTGCTCGTCAATTTTATAAAATAGGTACTTTTAGGATCCCTGTTAGAGATGAGGAATCTGAGGCACAGTGAGATCAAGGGACTTATTCATGGTCACATAGGTAGTAAGAAACAGCCAGGATTTGAACCCAAGTAGTCTGATCCCAAACCCTTTGCTATAAGTGCCGTGCTATATTGCCTTCCCACAAGCACAGTCCAGGACCTGGCATATAGTGGATGCTCAGTGGGGATACATATTTCCTTTCTGTTGGCCCGAAATAATATGCTAAGTGCAAGACAAGCTTAGAAAGTGGTAAATCAGTAAATTGCCTTCCAACTCTTAACAGCCTGTAGGAATCAACTGGTGTGAATAGACTAGTGGAAGAGAAGGCATTCTCTTCCTACCTAATATGGGAAAATTAAGCTAAATCCAAAACTGACCCTATCTTGGATGAAGACTTATGGTTATTGATGAGTACATGTTATAAGTTTGAACATTATCTGCCAAATTGTCCAGCTGACAACACCTGACAAATGACCACTGCTGTCTCTCAAAAGCCTCATTCATCAGCTGACCAGGTATCTCACATTCATCCCACATTTATTAATATCAACCATTTATTGATTGATTAAGCATCAATCTTTTATTTATTTAATCAACAAGTACTTACAAAGTACCTATGTATACCAGGCGTCATCATAGGTGCTGGAGATGAGAAATGAATGAGATATGGCTTCTGCCCTCTAGGGACACAGAGTGAGGGAGGGTGGGAGACTGACCTATCAGCAGATAAGTTGTGATACCAAGAGCCTTGAGGGCTAGAGGAGGAAGCAATTGGCTCTGCCCCAAGACTGAGCAAAGACCCCACAACAGAGGGCTCATGTGGCCCAGGTCTTGAGAGGTTCTATTTTTCTCAGTTGGAGAAGGAGTGGAGAGAGCATTCAAAAATTACAAACAGAATGGGCAAAAGCCCCAGGGCACAAAAGGATATATGTGTTCCAGAACATTGAAAGTTCAAACTGGCTGGAATGATTGTGGCAAGAGCTCCAAAATACTGTTCCTCAATGCTCAGAATGCAAGGTCATTTAATTTTTTTTTTTCAAAATCAAATTGCATCTAGTTCAAACTCCTACTCACCAAGGTCATTGAGAAGCTTAATATCACCCTTCTTTGCGGCTCTCCTTCCTTTGGGTTCCAGCAGAACTCAAGGCCCAGGTAAAATGGAGTAGGAGAAGGTACCTGCTCTCTCCCCAGGGTGATCACTAATTCTTGTCCAGGCCCATGTATTCCGTGTACAGATGACATCTCTGCTGGCAGTCCCTGCTGGTCATCTCCATGTCATGCACTGCTGCAGAGCTCATTATCAAAGGTTTTGTTAATTTCTCATTTGGGGCAAAAAGAACCCAGATCTTTGGTCACAAAATGTCTAGTCTCTTCTTTAGGGGAGTGAAAGGGATGGAGAGAGAAGGTGCATTAATTATTTGCTGGCAAATCCACAGCAACAAGAAACAAGACACGAATTAATGACTCAATAACCCCCTTCAGCAGCAGTAGAGAGAAGGTCTGGAGAGAGTAGGTGAAGAGAGCTGGATTCGTCTGTGCTTATGTTGGGTCTGGGCACTGATGGGTGGCTCTGTGTGTTTTGTAGGTGTGGCAGTGTGGTGGGAGCGTGGAGGTGCTGCCCTGCTCCCGGATTGCCCACATTGAGCGGGCCCACAAGCCCTACACTGAAGACCTCACCGCCCACGTCCGCAGGAATGCCCTCAGGGTGGCCGAAGTCTGGATGGATGAATTTAAAAGTCATGTCTACATGGCATGGAACATACCCCAAGAGGTAGGGTGCCCCCGTGTGGATGGGTTTCTTGGAGTTTTGTGGGGAAAAAACAAACAACAAAAAGAAAAGATGGGACTAAATCCTCCTTCCCATGGGTCAACCAGAGTCTTATTTACCATGCTAGAATGGACTCTCAACCCCAAAATATACTACATGTTGCAGACAGGAGGCTGACTCTGAGGTGCTTAGCCATGGCTCGTCCTCACCCCCATCCCTGGCCACCACGAGGACTTCTTTCCCGACCTTAGTGTCCTCTTTTGAAATGAGAAAGTTTGACCAGGTAGCTCCAAGCTTACTTCATGCTCCCAGGTCCTCAGCTTCTCTGACATTAGGTGTTTCATGGTCCTAGCTTACAGATATACCCGTGATTACCAAAATTCACAAGACATACCGTAATCTTCCTGTAGATTGGGTTCAAGCTTCTCCATCGAACCTTCGATCAGAGAAATAAGGAATGTCCCCATGCCTTTGGGATTTCTTGAGCTACATGGATGGGAATGGGATATACTTCCACAGGGATCCTCAGGAGCAGAAGGGAATTATTCTGTACATTTTTTGACTGCTTCTAACCTTCCCAGAACCTGTCGTTGCCTGCTACTGTCCTCTATTCCTCTACACCTACACTTAAGTACAAGAGAGCAAGCAATGTCTCTCTCATAGATTTATTCGGACTTGCCAAGGAAATGATAGTAGATTTATTGAGACTTGCATATGGAAATGACCTTGGACAGCTGAGTTGGAAGAACCCAACAGCTGCCAGCCACAGGATCCCAACCTGCTTCCAGCCTACCTGTCTGGAGACTATTGCGTATGTTGCCGTCTATGTGAGACAGAGCTATTGACTGCATGACATCCTTCTTTCCTCCTACAGCCATGGCTTCCCCTTGGGAGTCCTTTAGACCACCTCAGCCCTCTCTTCTTAATAGGGAAATGATTGACCTTTGCTTAAAGTTTCCACATGAAGGCCCTTTTCCCTGATCTCTCCCCCAAGCTGTTTCTCTGGTGGAGTGACTGAGAAAGTAGGCTGGGCTAAGGGCAGGAGCTTGTAGGCATACCACCACCACCACCACCACCACCACCATCACCACCACCATGGGAGAGGGGCTTGGGTTGGGTTGCGTATTCCCACCACCAGTGAGCTTTCAGCAATTGGGAAAAAGAATGAGATGCCAATGAGTACCATTTGGAGTATGCTCAACCCTAATAAAGCAGCCCCAGGATTGCATCCCTGACAGTGGGAATGTTTCTAGGGAAACGGCAGTGACCTACGGACCCATCTGTGGCTGTGGGCATTGGATCACAGTACTCTGGGCCGGAAGCTGAGCCCCACTATGAGTGTCCACTGATTGAAAAATGTTAACAACACTTGGGAACTCCCAGGAGCTCACCAGTGAAGTATTGCAGATACCCATGCTCTGCTAGAGGACTGGAGTCCTGCTCATACTCCTGCCCCCCTCTGTCTGTACCCCAAAGCTGCAAACCTTCTAGTCCCTCCCCCAATTGCAGCCACCAGGTGTTGAAAATCCAGTGAGAATTTAGTGGGTTAAAAACAACTGAAAAGTGATGAAACTCAGTGGGGTACTCATGGGGGTAGTTCAAACCACGTGAAGTGAGGGGGCTGTGGTGGTAAACAAGAAAGGCAGGTGAAAGGTGGGGTGTCCAGGAGAGAGCCTTAGGTGGAGAAGGATGAGGTCAGTGTGTTCCCTCTAAATCTGTTTCTTGACTCCCTCTGTTCCCTTCGATGTCCAGACTCTCTTCTCCTTCTTATTAGACTTCTGGAAAGAGTCACATCCCATTTGCTTCTCAAGGCAAATCTCAACACTCCATCGAAGCTGCCTTGACAAAGTCCTCATGTCCACAAACTGCCTAAGTTAGTGGACATTTTACAGTCTTTAACCTACAGGACCCCCCTTTTCCTTATAACTCTGCACTCCCTTGGCTCTATGATTCCACACCCCCGAATGTCCTCATCTCTCTCCAATTGCTCCTAACTCCTTTCGGGCTCCTCCTACTTCCACGAGATGCTTAAGTGTTTCCCAGGGATCCATCCTTGGCCCATTGCTCTCCTTATGCACCATCTCCCTGGGTAGTCCCGTCTACTCGTGGGTGCTACAACCACTTACCTGTTGACAACTTCCTGGTTAATATCTCTAGCCCCAACTTCTGCCTTTAGTTTCAGACGTACAGCTAACAGTTTCTCCTGGGGGTTCCCGCAGGCACTTCAGACGGAATCTGACCAAAACTGAGGACATCTCTCCCTGCCGAAATCTGCTCCTGTTCTTGTTCTCCATCTCAGTTCATGGTACCACTGTCTCCCCACACCTTTGAGCTCGAAACTGAGCGTCTTGCTTTTATCCTCCTGTCTGTCAGGCCCATCCCCAGTCCATCAGCAAGCCCTCCTCCGTTCCTTCCTCCTCCCCTGTCTGAGCTCAGGCCTCTTCCCTTCCTCTGCACGTCTCCACCTGGTTTCCCTGGCTCCTGTCTTATCCCCTCAGATCTATTCTCCACACTATCCAAAGCGATCTTTAAAAAAACTCAGCTGCCATGTCATTGCTCTTCCTAAAATCTTGAAATGACTCTCCACTGTGCACAAGATGAGGCATGAAGCCCAGTGTTTGACACGGATCTAAGCTTTCTCCGCTGCCCACCTCTGCAGCCCCACCTTCCACCAGCCCTGTTTTGGAGTGTCCGCAGCCTGCCTGGACTGCGGGAACTACCCATAGCTCCCTGTCCATGCCATGCTGTTTCTCGCCCGTGTGTTTGCTGATGTTGTCCTGTCTGCTTGAAATTCCCTACCCAAAGCCTCTTCCCTAGCCTCCACCCTTACCAATTCTCCTCCATCCGTTTAGACTCAGCTCCAATAATCTCTCCTCTGGGACGCCTGCCCCAGCTAGGAAGAATGCCTGTTTTTGCATGAGTGTCTCTGTCATTGCTTCACCACCCTGTAAAAGAATATTTTGTTGTCTGAAAGCCTCTCTCATTACGCCAGTGGCTCGCAAATTTGTCTGGACTTGAAAATCACTTGGGCTTCAGCCCCAGAGATTATGACTTAATTGGTTTGAAAGGGGACCAGGGATCCTTTTTATGAAAAACTCCCTAGGGATTCCGGTGTCTACCGAGGGCTGAGAACCACTGCACTGGACCATGGGCTCCCTGAGGACAAATTGTATTATTCATATTTGTGGCATCATGTTTAGCACGAGGCGGGGTGGGGGACCACGTGGTCAGAGCTCAGTAAAACCTGGTTAATGGGTATTAACCAGTGAATCTGTTGCTGTGTGTACAATCCTTTTCTCCCTTGGTCAGTGGCTCCTCAAAGCAGATCTGCCGACCAACTGTACCAGAATCACTTGGAGAGCTTTTAAAAAATACTGATTCTGGGTCTCATCCTCAGAGATTCTGGTGAGTAGATGTGTAGTGGTGCCAGAATCTGTAAATAGCTCTCCAGGTGCTGGTTTGGGGTGGCCAGGTTTGGGTAACACTCATTTAGGTTATCCTGCTCATCTTTCCAAACTCACCTTTACCATCACCTACTCTAGGAAGCCTTTCTTGACTGCTCACTTCCCCTTCCCCACCATCGCAGCCTCTCCACACCTTGAGATGGATGAAGGGCCCCTCCTCTGTTGTCCTTTAGCCCTCTCTCTTCCTTCCATGCTTCACACTCTGTGTGCAGAGACTCTGGGTACTCGCCTCGATCTTCTAGACTCTCCTTGGAGGCTTCCTCCTATTTGTATGCACAGTGCTTAGGATAGCACCTGACACATACTAGGTACTCAGTAAAGATGAACTGAGAAAGAAAGAAGAGAGGCAGTGTGGATTCTGCGCGTCTTCCATGTTTTTCTCAGGAGTTTTCCCAGCTGCCCTTGACATGGCGGCATCCCAATACTGTCCCTTTTGCTCAATCACGAGCACATCTATCTTCTATTTTCTTAACCTTTTGTCTACAGCATCCCAAATGCGAATGTCAAGCTGGAACCCTCTAACCCTGCCTAGTGGTGCCTAGAGAGTTAAATTAATATATATACTTTTATTAGTACTCGGCCAAAGGAAAGCACTAGGTAAGTGTTAATTAACTCTTGTTAATGTTATTGCTTACACCCGCTGCATTCACGCCCAGCTTTAAAATGCACTTGCTGGGCAGTCGTCGTCCCTTTGCTGGGCAGTCATAGTCCCTTGCTGCCTTCTATGCTGACCCCTCCTAGGGCTGTGCACTGAACAGAGCTGTCTCACCTATCTCTTACCACATTCAGTCCTAAGCTTTTGGAAAGCCAGAGGAGCTTCCAGCTCTTGCATCCTTTTTAATTGAAAATCAGTTTGTTTATCAACAAGCAGAGAGCCAGTCTGCAGCAAAGCATGGATGTTTTCTCACAGGAACTCTAGACCCTGTTTTCTCTTGCCCCACCATGGTGCTGAGGAGATGGCCCTTCTTTAGGTTTGGCTACAAGGAATTGTTTGTGTGGCTGCACACACGGGCAGGAATACCAGACAGCTTTTTGTGCGGCTACATATGTTAGTTTCCTAGAACTGCTAAAACAAGTTACCATAAACCGGGTGGTTTAAAACAACCGAAATTTATTCTCTCACAGTTCTGGAGACCGGAAGCCCAAAATCAAGGTGCTGGCAGAGTCGTGTTCCCTGCAAACGCTCTAGGGGACGGTTCTTCCTTGTGTCTTCCAGCTTCTGGGGGCTCCTGATGTGTCACGGCTTATAGATCACTCCAATCTCTGCCTCTGTTTCTGTGTCTCCCTGTGTCTAAACCTCCCTCTCCTGTCTCCGACAAAGATTTAGGCTCACCCTAAATCCAGAATTATTTCATCTCAAGGTCTCTAATTAATTATATACACAAAGACTTTGTTTCCAAATAAGGTCACATTTAGAGGTTCAGGTAGACACAAATTTGGGCAAAGGGCACTATTCAACCCACTCCACTAAGTATTCAGCAAAGGGGGAAGATATGTTTATTGCTTTCTAATCATAAGGGCCAAGGTGACCTTCTCTGAGAAAGTTTGCTTATTTCTCAATTTCTGCCTCCTGCTCCGAGAAAGAGTTTGGTGCAAGTTACAGAAAACACACAATACAGAAGTGCTGAACCATTAAAATGGAAAGGCACAAGTCCCTGAATAAACAGGAAAAGGAAACGATCATGATATCCAAAAATATAAGCTGAGCAAAACTCTGATTGTTGAGTCTCTTAGAAGTTAAAGTACAGATGGACCCCTGATGGATTATACCTCTCCCACCTTCAATTAGGTCATAAGGAGAGAGACGAACTTTCCCTTGATCCTGAGTATAGAAAGCAAATTTTCCTATGGGAACTCAGAATTTTAGGAAAACACAGAGACCTTCCTGAGACAAGAAGGTCCCCAGTAGTGGTTCCCAGTAAAAGCTGAAATATGGTGTTAATTTGTCCTCATTTAAAAGCAATTATAACATGAAGATGGAAGGCCTGGGTCCAGGCAAACAGCTTTGTGATCCAAGGATAAAGTGCAGTGAAGTGTAAAGGGTTAATACTTAACAGATCCTTGGGGCGGGGGTGGGGGGGGTGTCATTGTGGGGTGAGCAGGTTACATTTATTGCCAGTTGCTATGCTCACCACTTTGTAAATATTTTCTCAAGTCAGGCTCATCAATACATTTCAGATGCAGTGCTCTGCTGGGGGCACAGAGATAAGTCAAACTTGTTTTCTGATCCCAAGGGAGCCAGGGTCCCGTAGAGGAAGGCCAGGCAGCAGTTGCTGGGAGGGCTCTAGGAAGGAGCAGAGAGGAGACAAATCACGGATGAGGCCATCAGGTAGTATTCCAAAGATAGGTCCTCGCTGAAATTGCTCCCTAGGAGTCTAGAATTTAAACCTTTAGGCTATAGCAGGTTCGAATTTTTATATTACCTGAACTCTATTGGGGAAAAATAAATTTATTTCTTCTATATCTACATTTTGCTTTTACTCAAGCCCCCATTGCCTGATACCAAAAACTTCTTCTGATCATGTCTAGGTACATGCAGCAGCCATCTTTTTTATCAGACATTTCAGACTTCAATGTCAATTTCACTATTTTCCCAAACCCAGTCACTTGATCTCGGAGCTGATGCTAGAAGCTAGAAGCAAGGGTTCACACAGCCAGCACATGACAGCAGTGTTAGGGAGAGCTGTACTTCCCCATCTGTCTGTGCCTCCGCTCTGGGCTACGGTCTGATGAGATACCACATGCCCTATCTGGTCCCTGGCTCTATGGGGTCATCTTCTGAGATGTCACCAGGTCTCCATCTGATCTCCATGAGAGGCATCCCTGACCATTCTCTGTTGTGCCATCAGTTCTTTCTCAGCTGAATCAGTGTCCTATTCCGCAGCTGGTATGCTGGCCCAAGGACTCTCAGTGCTCTTCACTCTGCTCTGGGACCACAAGAAACGTGGGGGCTTCTCTCTCCCTTTCCGTGAAGGAATGTTCATGTGTCTGTTACTACTCCTTGCCTGCTGCTCCTTCATGGCTTGGGGGCCACCTCTTTAATATACCTGGACGTAAGGGACACAAGTACTGTCTATGTGAAGACCCTCCAGCTTAAAGACAGAGTCTGCTTCTGCCACAGGGACTTGGTCTTAGGAGGCAGAAGGGCAGACCCTTGCAAATGCATAGGATAAGGTTAAAAGCACAAACTCCAGACCCTGGTTGATTGGGTTCGACTTTCAGCTCCGTTTATTAGCTGTGAGACTTTGGGTAAGTCACCAGAGAGTTCACTGAACCTCTCTTTGTCTCAATTCCTCATCTGTAAAATGAGGGTTTATATAGAGTTACTTTATAGGTTTAAATGGGACAATACACATAAATATAAATAAATCTCAGTAAATAAATATAAACATGTCTGTCTCATAGAGAACAGAGCCTAGCATGTTGATATATAAGCCTTAGCTGTCGTGATCATTAGGAATAGTGTTCGAATTAGCATTACTCCATCTTCGACTCTTTTGCCTTCCATCTCCCCCAACAGCTCAGAATCTCTCAGCCTATCTCTTAAGGTAGGGGAAGCCTTACTCAGACTGTGTTCTAACCACTTCTTCCACCTACAGGCAGATGACAGCTTTTCCTTAAATTTCATACTTTAAGGATTTGACATGTTTATTTTCAGTGACCTTTGATGTCAATCCCCATCAATGCTGACCTCGTGTTTCACAGTCTAAGTGGGGGTGGTTATGGGGTTAAGGTACCTGTGGAGAAATGCGTAAGTTAAGTTCCCACACCATCCCTTCACTAGACAGTCTCCAGGAATCCTGGTTGAGGAGGTGTGGGGAGAAGCTGTGCCCTGGTGATGGCTGCATCTCTGCGTTTGCTTCCCCGTGCAGGACTCGGGAATTGACATCGGGGACATCACGGCAAGGAAGGCTCTGCGGAAACAGCTGCAGTGCAAGACCTTCCGGTGGTACCTGGTCAGTGTGTACCCGGAGATGAGGATGTACTCAGACATCATCGCCTACGGGGTGGTAAGGAGCCAGCGCTCGGGGTTTCGTTCTGTCACAGACAGAGAGCAAGATCAGAGAGAATCGGGAAAGGAGGAAGGAGTCCCTCAGCCTGCTCCGTGGGCCCTGCAGTAGACCTGAGGCCAGTTTCTGGAGCTGTGTGCGTGCGAAGCAGCCTTTGCTTTCATAGCCCAAACTTCTGCACTCCCTTAAGAGAGGTGCTTAGGCTCTCCTTTATAGTCCTGAGCGATTCCACTCCAGCCCCAAACCTGCATATTCCACTTAATAAAACAAAAACATGCAGTTAGGTTAAGATTGCAAGGCCGCACAGCAAACACCACTGTTCCCCAAGCATGGTGCCTGAGTTTCTGCCAACCAGCCTGCACACCTCCCCACCCAAGGGGCTTCTGCCTACCACTCACACGCACAGCTTCCTGGAAAGGAGTGCTGCGAAATACAACCTTGAGTTTGCTGTATTTTGAGGGATGGTTTAGTACCACTTGTTGATTGGCTCAGAGCAGTGCCCCCTGATGGAGGCAGCAGGATGGAGAGGCAGAGCACGGGGTTTACAGCCAGATGGACCTGGTTTCAGCCTTGACCAGGACGCTTCCCGGGCAGGTGTCTGGACGTCTCTGGCCCTCAGTTTCCTCATATGGTAAATGGGGTGAAATAATACTGTCTTCATGGGGAGAAGACAGTCTAAGATATATACATGTATTTTCTATCTAAAGTTAAAATACTTTGAACCTGATAAACTCTCCCATTCTTGCAGTATCCCTAGTGTCATAGCAGTATTTTAAATGATACCTGATTGATTTTTTTTTTTTTTTGGATATCTCACCTGATTTTTGCTGACTGAACACATAAAATTTTTCTACTGACAGCTAAGCTCTCAAAACTATCTCCCTGAGACTACCTGCCTCACCCCTGTGTTACAGATAGGGAAACAGAGAGGAAAAGTGACTTGCATGTTCACACAGGTAATCAACATGCACTCTTTTTGAAACATCAGCTGCTGATATCACTTTAACTTAGTCCTTTTACAGAGTATTCCCTCAGACCGTGTCAGTATCCCAGGATGAAAAGTTGAAGGAAAACTGGGGCCTCTACCTTTGATGACCTGTGGTCAGAACTGAGTTCAAGGCCTGCCTCTGCAGGAACATACTGAGCACAGTTTCGGCCTGGGAGGGGAAGAATCCAAGAGGAAGGATTGGCTTCAGTGTTTTCTGTGAGCCTTCCAATTCCGACATCCTAGGATTCTAAAGGAGACAGCCGAGATCCCAGGAACTCTTCCCACCATTCCTCCGCAGGTCCCCTGTTGTCCTGGAGACCAGCCTGTAGAGAGGGTCATGTCTTTCCAGAAGAATCCCACAGCATGGTTGACATGTTTTGAGAGAAATTCCCAGTGGCCTCTTGCCTCTCCACTTCTCAGGCTGGTACAATTTGGATGTCAAAATAACGCTTCAGCTGGTGCTACCCAGCTACTACATGAGACTCCAAATCCTATCATCACCATGGAAACACACTGGACGGTGAGGTGCCCATCAGCTCCATCCGTCTCCCCCAAACCATTCGAGGACACAGCCGCTGCTGGTGCCCCCACACTCTGACCAGAGCCACTTGTGTGTGCTGCTTGGCCATTGTTAGACCCTGTCTGAAAAGAACAGTTAGGGGGACAGGGGCTGCAGAGAAACTGTTGACCCCAAACCTCTGTGAGCCAGGGCAGGCTTCTGGATTCATGTTGTCACCAAGCTGTCAGTTGTAGCCGAACAATATCCACCAAACTCAAGCAGAGATGCAGGGAATGCAATAGCAGCAGAGGTGTGTGTGTGCAGCCTTTGCAGTTCTGGGTCCTGGCCAAAGGCGGTCTGGTCTTCCAAGCAAAAGGGCCCCTCTTAGGAATACTTACAGCAGGTTCCCCGTGGAGACCTCTCGCTGCCACACCCAGAAGCCTTTCGTTAGTCAAACAGTAAGTGATATACAGGCTTGGGATCTAGATACATCTGAGTCCACAGCTGGGGCTGCTTTCACCCTGTCGTGCTGAAAGCCATCTTTTTCTCCTCCCAGAGGGCTGAGCTGTGTTAGCCGTTTCTGGGGCTGGCGGAGGTCTCTGACCCCCTGCACGTACATCTGCCAGCCACTATTCAGGGCCCGGCCAGCCTCCCAACCCCTCCTGCCTCCTCCACAGGCTGGGCTCTGACAGGAGCAGAGATGCGCTAGCTTGTCAAGGAGCATAATGAACCCTTAATGGGGGCAATAGGGTGAAGATAGGCGAAGCGAGATGCAGCTGCAAGAGCAAGAGGATTTGCTGGGGCTGAAACACTTCCTGGTGATTATTTTTAATCCTGAAATGGAGAGAATGGATGTCTTCTCAGGGACAGAGTTTCTTTTTTCTTTTGCCTTTGCAGCCCATGGCTACACTACCTTGCTCAGGTCAAGTCACCCCCAGGGCCGTTGATCAGGCCAGTGTCAAGTCTATCTAAGCCATCCATTAGTCCACTAATTGGTCCCATTAATGACTCCTACAGGCTGAAGGGCCTGTGGACCCCGTGGTGTGGGCATGGGTTTCCTCTGGAGCACTGAGCTCCACGTCTGGGAGATGGAGTGGCTTTGGCTTAATTGCAGCTCTGGTGCTGATGGTAGAAATGGAGTAGCATCTGGAAACAGACATACCTGGCTTCCGTATGTTAGCTTTGCTACTTAATCAGTGTATAACCTTGACGATTTGCAATACCTTAAAGGTTATAGTCATACCATTTCATGGGGCGTCTTTCACAGTCTTAGGATTGTCGCCATTTACGTGATGGAAAGAGCATGGACTTTGGAGACAGAGTCCAGCCCTCCCGTTGTCCAGATACAATGCCATTCATTTGTTCATTTTCCTCATTCATTCATTCCACGTGTGTTTACTGCCAGGGCTGGTCCATGAGAAAGACTAAGATCTAGTCTGATGACTAACAGAGGAGACAGGCAAGTGAAGAAGCAACAGGAAGCAAGTGTCTGAGTGCTACAGTAAGAGAGCTGGAGGTGCTGCTGGAGCCCAGGGCAGTGGCCTCACACCCAGACTCAGGTCAGGGAAGGCCTCCCGAGTGATGGAGAAGCCGAGAACCAAAGAAAGAGGAGGATTTAGTCGGGCAGAGAGAAGGCCAAAGCCAAGCATCCATGCGAGGGGGAATAGTGTTACAGACCGAGAGGTGAGGCAGAGCTTCTTGCTACACCACACTTCCTTATCCTGAAAGAGATAATGTTACCAACCAGGCTGGGTGATTCTGAGGATGAGATGGAATAACGCATGGAAAGCCCTGTACTGGTTCCTGGCACATAGATGCACTCATACAAGTTGGCTTCCCTGAGTGGCTTTCAGGAAGGTTACAACAGTAAGAGTAGCAGCTATTATTGCACATTTGCTATTTGCCCGGCCCTGGCCTAAGTGCTTGGAGATACTGTTTCCCTTCATCCCCATAACCGCCCTATGAGGTCTGCACTATTACTATCTCTATACGATAAAGAAGAAGACACACAAGGAGTTGCATTGCTTTGTCCAAGACCACACATCTGGAGCCAGGATTCCTTCCCAGCCTGTCTGTCCCACCTGTGTCAGTAGACCACCTGCTTGCTGGGAGAGGGATGACCCAGCAGAGTCATTACCCACCCCCTCCCTCAGAGACTGGCTCTGAGATCCCAGGGTGAACCAAGTCTGACGTCAGAGGTCTCTGGGCTTTTCTCTTTGCAGGAGCAATCAGCAGGTCTCACTAATGGGTTACAGTGCTCTGCTTCAGACGTGACCCCCACCCATCCGCGGGCTGTGGGACAAGCCCAGAGTGTTTGCATAGGCTCCTCCCACGCAGGCCAGCCAAGTAGTCGGTTTATAACAGAGGATTCGCTGCATAGATGCGTCTGGGGCCCTGCCTAAGAAGCCAACACATGTTCATATTTCTTCAGAACCTCTAAACTACAAGGTTGAGATTGAGCTGCTGTCATCCAGTAAAGGAGAGGAAGCTCAAGAGAAAAGAATTTGACTGTTCCTTGCCCCTGTCAAGAGTAGGGTATGCACAAAGCACACATGTACCTCTGGTTGTCCGTTTCGTTTCACACTCCTTAATTGGATTCCTTGCATTCCTGCCACAGTCCATCAGGACCACCAAAGCTCAGCTCCTACCTGTTGCCGTCCTTCCCCAATAGATAACCCACCAGTGGTCCATTGCCCCAGCCTCCGCCTGGGTTATCATCTCCAGCCTCCTGTTCTAAATAGAGTGCTTTGATTGCTAAGAAGAGCTATTCAAGCTAGCTCAAGTTAAGGTGGGGAAAGAAGCCGCAAACTCTCTTATGGGCACAGGAAATGTACAGCTGGACATGGCGTTCGAGCTGGGAAGCCACTAAAACCACAGCAGGAGCAGGATGAACTCTCTTGTCCCTAATTCTGTCTGGCTCACGCTTCATCTCCTCCTCGATCACAACTGGATGTCTCTGCTTGCTCATGACCCAGGAGGTCCCCACACCCAATCTAAGTGGGCTCACAATTCTCGTGGCCACCACATTTGTTCTGTGGATTGTCATGTGCCTCGAGGTGAGAGTAAGCATTTGCTCTCTCTCCTCCTGCTCCCACCCTGGCCCGCTTCTCTTATTCACCGTCCAGAGCTCACGCTCTGGAGTATCCTCACCAGCTAGGCCTCCACTGGGGCCTGGCCAACCACTGCTGGAGGCAGAGGGGGCCTGGTTCCAAGCCTCAAGAGCAAAGACTTGTACCCAGGGACACCTGAAGGCCATCGTGCCACCCCTGTGGAAATGGAGGGGGTGAAAAACCTAGCACCATTGTGTGTGTGCATGAGTGCATGTGTATCTTTATTTTTGCCTAGACTGTCTCAGCTCCCCAAATCCAGCCTGCTGATTAACATGTGAATGCTTCTCCTTCAAAGATGCTGCTCTTCCCTCAGCACCTTTATGCAAAGCAAAAGCTGGTGCTTATTGGTTTCCACAGTATCATAGTATTCAAGGAGAATTGGGATGACTACGAAAATGGGGCCTGTCTCAGCGGAAAGCTTGTTTCTCCTGATTTAATGCATTTCTTTCTCTGTTCCTTTCTCTTTGGTGTGGCCGCCTCTCCCCTGGGGCTCAGTTGCAGAATTCTCTGAAGACCGATTTGTGTCTCGATCAGGGTCCAGACACAGAGAACGTTCCCATCGTGTACATCTGCCACGGGATGACGCCCCAGGTAAGAGCTTTCCACTCCGGTTGTACACATGTGTGTCTGGTATGGGGAAAGAAAGCTAAACTCTGTCATGGTTACTCCGGGCCCAGGGCTGTCGGGGGCTTTTCGTTAGGAGGCATCGGTCTGAGCAAAAGAGGAGAGTCACACCTGCCTTGCCTGGAAGGAGGCTGGGGGAGCAGGCGCTGGGCCGCCAGGTCCTAGGAGGCGGGGAGCAAGGAAGGTTATCCATGTCTGAAGAGGGATGCCTGCCTCCTTTGGGCAGACCATGGTAAACCACAGTCCCAGTGCTGGCAGCCATGCCCTTCCCTAACAGGAGGAAACGCAGGGTTCCCCCAAGCTCCCTGACACCTCTGAGTCACTTGGCACGGCCTTTACTAGATAACAGCTGGGGCCAAAATGTATAGCCCCGAGACACTTTCTAGCTCTAATGACCTTCTCTTGGTGGCGTGTGAAGGGCAGCTCCCAGGAAACGAAGTTCTGAAAATATTCCCCCTTCATAGCTTAGGCTTGGGCTTGGATATCCAAAGAGAATATCAAGGACACAGGCAAGAGAAAAGCTTTATTCAGCGAAGTCCAATGGGCAGCTGTTGGCCCAGACTGCCACAGACTCACCTGCTCCGACTTGACACCATTTCCAGAGGTTACTTATCTTAACTCCAGAAGTGCACAATCATTTAAAAAAAAGGTATTTTAGACTAGAAGATATGTATATTTGTGCAATTGCAATTTAGTGTTTAAAAGAGTTGTTACCTGCCTAAACACACAACTGAAGGATACGAGGATGTGTGTGTCAGCCGCCTACCAGGCTGAGACTTCCCGCGATTGTCCAGTGGTCGCCACCAGCTCATCCATTTTTGCGGCTGAGGTGCTGTGACATCACTGAAGGGTCAGTCCCAGGTCAGCAGATCAGACTATCCCCATACCATGCGGTGCAGCAACTCATTCTCCACTATTCCAAAGGTGCAACATTTCTAGTGGGTGACTGCTTATATGTAAATCTGTTTGACATACGACGTGTGTACAGAAAATGGACAAAGGATAAACATGCAGATTAATGTCTTTTCAGAGCAAACGTATTCGTGTAACCAGCACCCAGATCAAGAAAAAAGGCATTGTTGCCTGATTTTGAATTTTACACCAATAGGATCATAGGGTCATTGCTTTCTCATGTTGGCTTCTTTCTTTCCTCATTGTATTTGTGAAGCACACGCCTGCTGTTACATGTAGGTGTACTTTTGTTCATTTGTATTACTGTGTGGTAATTCGTTTTATGAATACACCCTATTCCCTAAATGCTCTGCTGCTGATGGGCACTTGGATTGTAGCTGGCTCGGAAGTGTTACGAGTCCTGCTGCTGTGAGCCGCTCTGTGCATGTCTTCCGTGCACATGTACAGTCGTTTCTTTTGTATCTGTACCTCAGAGTCAAATCCCTGAGTCGCAGGCTGAATATATGCTCACTTTTAGTGGATACCGCCAGTGTCAGTCGGCCAGGGCGGCTGGAACAGAATGCCACAGGCTGGGTGGGGACACAGAAATTTACCCTCACAGTTCTGGAGGCTGGGAAACCTAAGATCAAAGTGCCAGCTGATTTGGCTTCTGGGGAGAGCTGTTTTTCTGGCTTGCAGATGGTCACGCTCTCGCTGTGTCCTTACATGGCCTGGAGAGAGAGAGAATGAGCGAGCTCTCTGGTGTCACTTCTTAAAAGGACACTGATCCTATCAAATCAGGGGTCTACCCTTATGACTTCACTTAACCTTAACTGGAAGATTTGGAAAATTCTCAGCCTCTCCATATTGTAAAAAATGGGATAGCTTGTTTTAAAGAGAACATTAGGAGTGTGGCTGAACAACCATTCGACTAAGAGATCATGAGTGGGATTCACGGGTTTAATCAGCCGTCTCAGCAGCAGAAGACAGCAGTAAAGGTAGTAGTGTGAACTAAAGAGAAAGTGGGGCAGGATGAAGGAAGGCTGTCGTACTTCTGGGATTCTACAAGATGGGACCATATTGCTACTCAGTTATGAACAGGCACTATTTCTACTCGAGAAAAGGGAAGAATGATGCTGAAAGGGATTGAGGGCTGTCACTCCCAGCGCAGCCCAGGAGTAAGGCTGCTTCTGCAAAGGGTGGGCCTGCCTCTCTGGTTTCAGTGGACAGGATGACCCTGGCGAGTGCCTCAGGTGTGGCCAAAGCAGTGAGCAGTGTGGGCAGGACCACCCTAGACAGCCAAAGGTGCAGGCAGCCTTGCAGAGCCATGGAAGTGATGCCACCCCCCCACTGGGCCTGGACGGCAGAGAACTGAGCCAAAGGGGGTCGTTCTTGAGCCTGAAGACCTCCAGGGATTTGCCCTGCTGGGTTTGGGACTTGCTTGGGACCCATCAGCCCTTTCTTCCTTCCAGTTTCTCCCTTTTGGAATGTGATTATCTATCCTATGCCTGTCCAACCATCATATTTTGGAAGCATATAACTTGTCTGATTTCACAGGTTCTTAGCTGAAGAGAAACTTTGCCTCCAGATGAATCATACCTTGAGTCTCACACATATCAGATTTAGATATTTAGGCCTTAGACTTTAGAGTTAGTGCTAGAATGAGTTAAGACTTTGGTGGCTGTTGCGATGAAGTGTATGTAGTTTACATGGGAGAAGGAAATGAATTTGGGGATAGAGGCCAGGGACAAAATGCTATGGACTAAATTGTGTTACCCCCAAATTCATATGTTGAAGTGTTCACTAATCCTGACTGTATTTGGAGCAAGGACGTAACTAAGGATATATATAGTCATAAAGCTAGAGCCGGGATCCTGTAGGATAGGATTGGTGTCCTTATAAGAAGAAACACCGAGAGCTCTATCACTCTCTCTCTGCCCCATGAGGGAGGACACAGCAAGAAGGCAGTCGTCAGCAAGCTAGAAGGAGATCTCTCACCAGAATATGAATTGGCTGTCACCTTGATCGTGAACTTCCCAGAACTGTGCGAAAATAAATTTCTCTCTTTTAAGCCACCCAGCCTGTGGCATCTTGTTATGACAGCCAGAGCCAAGTAATATACTGTCAAACGGGTTTCCAAATTAGTTGTATCAGTTTTTCCTCCCACCGGCCATAGATTAGACTTGTGGTGGCTTCACATTGGTATTATCGATTGGTATTATCTGTCTTTTTAAATTAGAGACATTGTGGTGGGTGTACAGTGGTTTCACACTGTGGTTTTAATTTGCATTTCTCTGATTATTAATGCAGATAGGCACTTAAATTTTCAGCTCAGAACATCCCTATGTCGTTCTTGACTGTGGACCAAGATGGCCAGGGTACAAGTAGTTTGGTGTTTTTGTAAATTCCCTCTCTGCTTTTTAATACTTATGATCCAGGAGATAATGGGTAAACCTGCTTTTAACAAATCGATGTGGAAATCTATAGGGTCGGTGCTTATCTGGAATATTGGGCAGATATTGAATGTTTCCTCTGTGCCGTAGTGGGTGTCTGCAGAGGCTCCCCGTCTGCCAGCTGCAAATGATTCACTATGAGACAGTCTGTTCTGTAGTTAGGAGCATAGGTTCTGCAGCCAGATCGCCTAGCTCCAGATGTCAGCTTTGACACTTTCTCGTTGTATAACCTTGGGCAGGTTTTTTAACCAGGGCCTCATTTCTCATTTGTAAAATATGGATTAATCATACCATAAAGATTATTGCGAGGACTTAATACATGTAAAGTATTTAAACTAGTGCCTGGTATACAGTAAGTGCTCAATAAACTTTAGCTATTATGATAATAATATGATTATCATATTATGCTATAATGATAATAATAATATTATTACTGCTCTTTAAGCCTTGCTCAGTATAAATACCCTCAAGGTTCTAACTCCATCCCACACTGGACTGCCTTTCCTTGAACTCATGTGCTATGTTCCACGGGTTTCTTCCCTGGTCAAAGCCCTACTCACAGGCTGTTGTAGCATCACTGAGTTACTGTGGCAGCAGAAATACAGTGGAGCAAGGGAGAGAGCAATGAACAGGGCATCAGGAAGCCTGAGCCCCAGGCTTGATCTTGGCACACATTGGCTCTGTCACCTTAACTATCTTTGGGCCTTTATTTTACTCCTTTATTGAGGTATAATTTTACACTAAAGTACAAAGTGTACAGCTCAGTGAATTTCTACATTTGTAGACACTGTACAGTCACCACTCAGATGAAGCCCGTCATCCCATTGGGCTTCCTCCTTCCTCTTCTCGGTCAGTAGCGCTGCCCAAAGGTAATGACAATTCTGATCTCCAGAGCCATTGATTAGCTTTGTCTGGGCCTATCTTCTTATCTGCTAATGAAGAAGCTGGACTGGCCATCTCCAGGACCAGCTCTGATAGTCTGCTTCCTTCAAATTCTTTTGTTCTGAAATTCGGTTGGCCCGAGGATCTGTGAGTTTGTGCCGTGCTTGCCAGGAATACTGGGAGCTAGCCTTCCCTTGCTGCCTTGTGAATCAGCTTCTTGATGTGAACTACAGCAAATCTTCAAGACTTGGGTCCCCCTCTGCATTCCTCAGAGCCACAGCACCCTCCTATAATGGGCTTCTTCACAGGTAACTCTGGGTCCCCGTTGCCTTCTCCCACCAGACCCACAGCAGAGGTGCACGGCCTTCGGAGCCCAGGAGTAAGGAGGCTTGAGACCAGCCTCAGGTCAGACACATTTCCCAGAATGAGGAGGTATAGGGACTCTGCTGTGACAGGAATTTGTTGAGTCTGGCCTGCCTATGAGCTGGGAGAGACAGAGAGGGAAAACCGGGTCATCCTGGAGATGGGCTGTGTGTTCTTGGTCACAGTTCATCCATCCCCATATTATTTCCTAGGATGGTTGTAACAAAGGACCACAAACAGGTGGCTTAGACAGCGGAAATGCATTGTCTCACCGTTCGGAGGCTAAATGTCAGAGATCACGGTGTGGGCAGGGCCACGCTCCCTCTGACGGCTCTAGGGAAGGATCTGTTCCAGGCCGCCCTCCTCGCTCCTGGTAGCTCCTGGCTGTGGCAACGTCACTCCTACTTCACATGCCATTCTCCCTGTGTGCAGCTGTGAGTCCAAATTCCCCCTTTTGACAAGGATGACAGTCATACTGGACTTGGGGCCCACGCTACGCCACTGCGATCCCACCTTAACCAATTTGATCTGCAATGACCCTATTTCTAAATAAGGTCACATTTGGAGATACTAGGAGTTAGGACTTCAACATATGAATTTTTGAGGTATACAGTTCAACACACAATACCCCCAAAGAGGAAGAATGGGATTGGAAATCACTTTCATCCCTTCGCTGAAAACTGCTTCATATGATTTCCTCTCCCATTTCTTTAGCCAGAGCTAGTTACATGGCCCTGCTTAACTCCAGAAGATGTGCAAAGTTAGGGTTTTCCACCTGCCCAAGAAGCCTGGTCTCTGCCATATAACTTTAGATATTTTCTAAATCAATTCCACCTCTGACAAATAAGAAAACAAGAAATTGTCATCTGTAGTGTGACTTCCCTGAGGTCACACTACAAGTTATTGGCAAAGACAGGACTAGAAAGGATGCCTATGTTTTGACTTCCAGTTTCTTCCCCAGTTTCATTCATTCATTCATTCATCAAACTTATGATATCTTGTCTTTCAGGAAGTCTTTATATTTTAGAAAGTTTCATTTCCCCTGAAGAACAGATTTGGTCTAGTGATAGCAATGGTTTTTGTAGAGCAACTTACCGCGTGGCCCAGCGGGGCCCAAAGACATTAGGGACTCAAGGCTACCTTGGACTAGAAAGCAGGGCAGGGTTCTCATCTGTGTGTTCACGCTCTGAGAGATTCTGCTTCCATTTTGTTTAAAAAGTTCACTCTGATGAAGTTGTGACATACCCACTTCTCAGGGAAGGAAGGCACTGGGTAGGCGAGAGCATCATGTAATCAAATTAGTGAGGGGAAACTGATGGGAAGCATGCGAATTAATTAATGAGTAAATGTAACCATTTTATTTAAATTAGCAGCAAATTTCATGTCATCCTCAAAATAACTGAGACTATTAGCCCTAATTAGTGTAACAGCCTGGAAAATTTCTTCTGCTGAGAAAAATACAACCATAGGGTCTCCCCACAGTCTCTTTATTTATTCAGTCCATCACTCATTCACTCATTCATTCACTTGCTCATTCAAGAAATATGCATTGAGTATTATTTTATGCCAAGAATTGGGACAAAGGCAGCTTTGTTCCGGTGCCTGACCTGGAGGACTCCCAGACAGGAAAGAGAGGCAGGTACTTAGATACAGTTCATACGATGCAACCAACTGCCCCAAACCACCTTCTCATTAGCCCATCGAAAGAGAGACAAGACAAGACAGGGTCTGGGGACTCCTCCCATTCTTTCCACCTAAATCGTCTAGACTGTAAAAGACATGGGGGGGAGCACTCTTCCTATGGGAAGGTAAATTCTTAGCTGTAGAAGAAGGAAGGTGCGAGGTACTTTCATTCCTTCTAAAGTTTTTGAAATACTGAAGCTGCCACGTTTATGCTTCGGGAAGTGCTTTTCGACTCAAGGTCTAAAGATTAGAGTTGTGTTGAAACAGAAGTTCTCTGTTTTTACCCAGAGATGAATTCCATGTTAGATCAGGTAGTGCATTTAATGAAAGTAAGAAAAGTTTGAAATTGTAGATGGACTTTGGTACCTTTGCTTTCTGGAAATTTTTTTTGGAATTTTCTTTTCATTTTTTACAGTTCTTACCCTGGCTATACATACAAAGAAAGAGAGAGAGTGAGAAAGAGAGAGAGAGAGAGGGAGAGGGAGAGGGAGAGGGAGAGGGAGAGGGAGAGGGAGAGGGAGAGGGAGAGGGAGAGGGAGAGGGAGAGGGAGAGGGAGAGGGAGAGGGAGAGGGAGAGGGAGAAATGAAGGAACCAACTTGCTTATTTCTCTGTCTGCTACTTCTCTAGAATCTACCATTACTACGCGGGGTCATAATGCAGCCATAACCGCTCCCCTACTTGGCCGTGCTCCTGATGGCAATGCATGGAATGTTAGAGGCCTCCTGTGAGTTGTTTGAACCCCCAGATCTTTCAAGTAACATCTCAGAGACAATTCAAAATGTTTTACTTTGTGGGCCAAGAATTTAAATCATCAGCCACTTCTCAGTGACCTTGGGAAATATATCCACTTCTCTGTGATTTTTATTTATAAATAAATCAAGAGTGCCAGGCACGAAGCAGCTGTGAGGTTTGGGAAAACTTCCCTGAGTTTACTTCTTGGCTCTCATGAGATGAAATTGTGGCTCTCAGGGGATGAAATTGTGCCCTCCGTGACTCCTTATGTGTAAATGTATTGCCCAGGTGCCCCTGACAGTGCAGGGTCCTGATTGGGTTACAGTTTGAGGGGAGCCTCAACCAGTCCTGAAAGTGTGGCTGGTCACCTCCACCTCTGCATTATTCAGGCCTTAATCCACATAGAGTTATTTGGATCTCTTTACTTATTGACCGCTGAGCTGTAGCTTCTCATAATTCCAGGGGCCATCATTCCCATAGGATGCAGACAGAGTGAGTGGTGCCTCTGGGGTGATGCAGTGAGCTGGCCCTTTGTGGCCCTGTGTGGCTCTGCTCTCTGCATGCCCTCTGGGCAGCCATTCCTCAGCTCCTTGCGGGGGCACGTTCACTTTCACAGTGCAGGCTGGTTGTCTGAGGGGGTAGTTTTTGCTCCAGAGGACCCAGGGCAATGACAATGCACTCACGAGCTTGGGGTCAGGTCAGGCAAAGCTGGGATCTAGTCCCAACTCTGCCCATACCCCAGGTGTGATTGGGGCAAGTGACTTAAACTCTCTCCTGCCCAGTTATGTTTTAATCTGTGAAGTTGGGGCAGCGATAGACACTTGCCTGAACTATGGTGAGGGCTCTGATGATCTGTATGTGACAACACTTAGCCCAGGGCCTGGAACATGATGATAGGGGTTATTATGTCACACCCAAGGGCAGCCCCTCCAAGGGTGAAGAAGGGGGATACTCGAGGCTGGAAATGAGTGTGGCTGACCCCTGCAGTCATCCCCCCAACTCAGGACCCCCCTCCCAGGGCTGAAGCTCCCTGCATCCTTGCCTCACCTTCAGGCTTCTATAGAGACGAGATGCCTGATGCTTCCTGCCTAAATCCCAGCGCTCAGGAACTCACCCTCCTCTGTGTCAGTAACTGATGAGTGAATGATTGTTTTATGAATGCAGCTTGAGTCTCACTCCTCCCTACAGCCCCAGGAAAGGATGCACTAACCCTGCTGGGCCCCTGTGGGGGCTGCTTGGGTGTGAATCCCAGCTGTGCTACTTAATGGCTGTGTCACCTGGGATGGGTACTTAATTTGTCTTTACCTTACATATCTGTAACTTAGAGCAAAACACAGTTTCTAGTAAATGCAACTTAACTATTATATTACTCTTGTTTACTAATATACATCATATACCATGTTTCCCTGAAAGTAAGACCTAGCCAGACCATCAGCTCTAATGCGTCTTTTGGAGCAAACATTAATATAAGACCTGGTCTTATTTTACTATGAGACCGGGTATAATATAATATAATATATACCCGGTTACTATAAGACCGGGTATATAAAATACAATACCAGGTCTTATATTAATTTTTGCTCCAAAAGACGCATTAGAGCTGATTGTCCGGCTAGGTCTTATTTTGGGGGAAACGGTTAATATATGTGTGTGTGTGCATATATATAAAATGACTGTGTCAGTCTCCCTAGACACCTTCGACATATCAATTCATTTCATCTTAACACTACCTTCCCAGCTTCTTCCCACTTCACAGATGTTGGCCCAAAGACCTAAATGTGTACCAAGTCCCCGCCCTAATAGGTGGTGGATGCAGGCCCGTTGTGCCTAGAACATGACGGTAGGTATAACTACCGCACACCCAGCAACACCTCTCCTCAGGTGAGGCAGGAGCTCGAGGCTGGGCAGGGCAGGCTGACCACCAGCGCTGCTTCCTGTCCCACCACTGCCTCCCTTAGATTTGGGCGGCTTCCCCAGGGCCAGCCCAGGTGGCCATCACAGGGCTTCCTCGCCATCAGACACCCATTGGACCTGCATGTTGTCGTCAGCCTGGAGCTGGGCCAGCTCTGGATGAGGTGAGCACCTAGACAGTGTCCCCCCTTCTTTTGGAAGGCACCCCATTTTCGTTTCCCTTTTGGTAGCTGTGCTGGTGGCCCTGCTGCATCAGCTCAGTGTGGGGTGCAGGCGCCCAGGGAGGCAGTGGACACGGACATGAGGCACACAGACGCTGCTGCTGGGTGGTAACCTTCCCTTTCACTGAGATGGTGGACTCTGGGCTGCTCCCTCAGTTTCAGTGCTAAAAAAAGGAGCCGCTTGATTTGTTATTCATTTCACATTCGTTCCATATATTCTTCACTTCATGTCCAAACTCCACAATTAGAGCGGGAAAGAGCGAGTTTTGCATGACTTTTATTAAGTTCCCAGAGGCTGGGACGAAGCAGTTATTAGCACCACAGCAGGCCAACAGTGAGGAAAATGGTTCCGACTCACTCCCCAGAGGGAGGCTGGGCCTCTCACCCCCACCTGCCATCCTTTTGAGAGCTTTGCTTCTCAGCTTCCCTGGACCTGGGAACAGGCCACTGGGTTAGCCTCAGAGGAACTGAGTTTAGATCTCAGCGTGACTCTGTTCTCTCTGACAAGTCACTTCACCTCTCTGGCTCTCGGCTTCCTGCTTAGTAAAATGGGGTGGGTGGGTGCTGAGATTTAAATAAGGTATCAAACCCATAGGTGCCCAGCCCCAAGCCTGGCACAGAACTGGGCTCAGTAATGTTGGTTTCTTGTCCTCATTGGGAAAGTCTCAACATTTTTTGAGCTTGCTAGTCTGCCTAAAGGTAATAATACTAACGGCTTACATGTATTTATTTTTTTTTTACTGTTCCGAAGCATCTTTCTAAAGCTTTATGCATGCAATCTCAGTTAATACTCTCTGCAGCCCTAGGAAGTAGGTACTGCTCTTACCCCACTTGTACAGGAGAGAAAACTGGGCCTCAAGGCAGTTACTTGCTCAGGACCACAGTTACCAGGTAGGAACACCTGGTTGCCTAACTGCTGAGGCCACACTCAGAGCCGTTTCTCAGGACCATCTCCCTGCTTTCATTCAATATGTGGCCTCTGCTCTCAGCACATTCTCTTCACAGAGACAGGACAGTGAGCCACCACAGTGGGGTGTGATGAAGGCGTGGCCGCTAGGAGCACACTTGCTGGATGAATAAATGCTGCAGGGCGAGGACAGGGGAAGGAGTGGCTGATTTAGGCAACCACCAGGCATGCTCTTCTCCTTAGGACCTAAAGGAAAACTAAGGCTAGTTGGCAGTTTTCTTCCTGAAAGGACTGTGGCAGTTTCCTGAGCCTGGGCTGAAGGAGACTGAAAAGCACCACCTCATCGGCACTGCCTTCCCGCCCACCCTGAGCTAGGACACAGGACAGGCAGGGCCGCTCTCTGTTGATTCATGAGGGCTCTCTGCATGAGCCTTTTGCCTTTGGGTTTTTCCCCTTTCCCTCAAAGAACTGGGCCAACCTTCTCCCCATTGAAAGATGTATAGTCTCAGCATTCCCGGGGCCAGAGCATCAGAGGCAGAGGCCCCTGCTTCCTTCCGGGTCCCTCATTAACCTTCAGGTCTCAGCCTAAGGCCTCTTCTTTCCTGACCACCCGAAGGTGCTCTCACTTGCTATTCTCTATCCTTCGCATCCATCCAACTCCTGTACCACAGCTCTTGTAATGTATGGACTCACGTAATTATAATCACAGTGGCCAGTTAGACGTGGATTTGTTTACTCGTTCATGGTCTCTCTCCACCACTACATCTTAAGTTCTTCAAGAGCAGGCATTTAGCTTTGTTCTCCAGTGTATCCCTTCTCTCTGGCGCGCTGCCTGGCTATGAGTAGGCGCTCATGCACCTCTGCTTAGTAAATGGATCTGTTCATAAAGTTGGTGGGTTTTGCATAAACGAAGGTAGTCTTCCTAACAAAGATCTCGTAGCGACCCGCTCAGACACACTAGCTTTGCCCCGTGCCAGCTGAACCCAAAGCCTGAGTCTCCTTCTGTAAAATGGAGTTCACACCATCTATCGGATAGAGGTTTCATGAGGATTAAATGAGAAAGACATAGGGTGCTGGGCACTATTCCCAGCACACAGTAAGTCCTTGACCCATATATTCCTCTTATTTTTCTTAGTAGTGTTGTTATTAGTCAAGATAAGATCTAGCAGGCAGGATCTGTACCTCTTCATTTAGACCCAGTATCTTTTCTTGGAGACCCAGGGATGGCGGTTTGAGTGATGTGCCCTCCCCCACTGGGATGGAGCCAGATCTTGGTCTTTTGCTTGATGAGGGCCAGTTGCTATGGGCACAGTTTGGGCAGGAACGGGGGATACCGCCTTGCATCAAGGCCTCTCCTGCCACCGAGGCTTGTTGGCACGCAGATGCTGGCCTGCCTTTCTATTTGACTCAAGCCCCAGGCCAAGAGCGACTTCCCAGACCCCAAGGGTTCTCCTACTGCAGGGCTTCACTGACTGGCACTCCCCGCACAGAGCTTTCTGTAACTCACTACCCCACCCAAGACGGTCTTCAAGAACTGCATCCAGGAAAGCCTGGGATAAGAACAACAAGCCAGTGACAGTGGAAGTTGCAAGTGTTCCGTCTGAGGAGAGACGGCCCCTGAGCAGCACAGGCACATTGTCCTTCCTTCCCCATAAGGCACTGCCTCTTTCATCCACGTGGCGCTGGACATGGGGAGGTTTCCCCAGAGTCCAAAATGCAGGCCCTCAAGAAGTGGGCTGCGTCACTTGCCGTTCTTTGCTGCTGTTTCTGAGTAGAGTGTCCGTGGCATTTGGGGTGGGGCAGTTCTTCATTTTGCGGGACTGTCCTACTCAGCGTGGACTGTTTAGCACCCCTGCACCCTGATCAGCAGTCGTGTCAGTGTGGGCCCCAAACTGCCCCATGCATTTCCACAGCTGCCCTGGAGGAGGTGGTACCACCTCCAGCTGAGAATGTGACAGAGGAGGAGCATAAGAAACAGGTTCTGGGATTTGGGAATGGCTGGTAGCATTGAGTGGGAACGTCTGAATGGTGTGTGTTTATATCCGGGCAGCTTGAGGATATGCTTGTTTATTTCAAGAAAGTTCCTAAGTAGATGTGTTCAGAATATGTCATGGGCATAAGTGGATCCTTATATTTGGTTTTCGCAGCTAACTTCATTGTCACCACCCTGCCTTTGCCCCGGCTGCTTTTTCTGAAATCTGTTTCTCTTTGTGCGTTAGTCCTGCCAGCATAGAGCCATAGCAGACCCATCGAGGTTAGCACTGTGTTAATATACCGGAAATTTTAGCAGAGCTGGGCCCTCTAAATCAATCACCATAACGGCTTTATTTTTTTTCTTGCCCAGAAATACACTATTAAATGCAGGAACACGTGTGGGAGGGGAGGATGGCTGAGGTGAAGGACACGCTTAAAAAGGAAATTTTATAACATTTTTTTTTTCTGCAGGAGAAAGGGCTTGCGGGTCTTAATTCTTATAGAACTGGGCTATAGAACACATTTATGTCTCTGCAGTATCTTTAGCTCCTCGGAATATTCTGGGCTGTTCAGAAGTAACTCAGTCATCTTTGCCTGGGACGTGATAGGTGCTTAATAAATGTGTATTGAATAAAGGAGTGGTTAAATTCATGGAAAAGTAAAGGCTTTTAAGTGACGGCCACAGATGGACTGAGCCAGTGCTCACCTTCTCGGTCCCTCTGGGGTGGGTGGAGGTGCGGGGTGGGACTCCTACAGTGGCAGGTTCACCCTGGCACCTAAGCCTGGAAAATTAGAACAGTTGACGCCATCGAAGCAGTTCATCTCCTTTCTCGGAGTTCGCTATGAGGGGCTGGCTGTTCATGGAGCAGAGAGAGAAGTGTGTATTCCGATTTACTTTTAAGGAAAGCAATAAGGGGTGTGTTTTGAGGCTGAGATAAAGACGTCAGTAGAGAAAGAGATTGGGTAGATAGAAAGAGAAGGAAGCAGCATTCTGGGGGTGCAGACAGGACAAGGGTGGAAAGGATGGGGTCCAAGGCCAGTGGGATTGGCACTGGCCTGCAGGAGAGGAGCTTCTGCCTCGGAGGCCCAAGGGCACGGTGGAGGAAGGTCAGAAGGAACGGGTTCACAGGCTTCTTGCCAGGGAAGCTTGTTAGAGAAAAGAGAAATTTAGAAACCCTGCTGAGGGGAAGCGGCTCGAGGCTGGCAGGCACCCAGAGAAGGAACAGCAGGTGGCGTGGAGGGAACGGGTTGACGTTGAAGGCCAGGAGTTTGGGGTGGGTCTAACCTGCCCATGCTGTGATTTTTTTTGGTTACCGTCCAGCATCCAGGGAACGGGTGTGGAGAAGGCAAATGAGGCTGCTGAAGTGAGATTTACAGGGTGTCAAAGGAAGAAAGAATAAAGAATTACAGGCTGGAAGTTGCTGGCAAGGGAGTGGTTGAAGGAATTTGGGTGCAGCCTTTCTAGGGATGTGGAGAAGCCAGGAGGAGATGGAAGTATGGGAGAAAATGAAGAAAGGTTACTATTCCAAAGTCTCAATGAGATCGATGAGCAGGCATTCGGGCAGTAAGAGTAAATAATCAGGATTAATAGGGAGTTAGGTGAAAGTAGGGAATGGGGATCAGGTTTCAAAGGTACAGCAGATCTGGGCACTACGAGCTAGGGGCTGGGTGTGGGTGGCTCTCCCCACAATAGAGGCAACTGTGTACGTTGGGTCATTCATTGCCTGAGACCCTACAGTGTTGCCCAGTGGGGTGTAGAGGAAGCTGTGAGCCTCATGCCAAAGACCTTGATAGACATAGCAGACCACCTGGGAGGCACTGGGGTGAGAAGAACAAAGTGGGCAGAGTGGTGGTACCTGATGTCTGGTGCTTACGGAGGAGGTATTTCTATATGGGGTGGAGGAGCTTAGGTATAGTAGGGTGCTGCGGGTAGGAGAGTGTCAGCTCCGGCTTGTGTCCCTATTGACAGAATCAGCAGATTCAAAAGCACACGAGAATGGCAGTGTCCTCCAGGAAGAGACATTTGGGTAGGGACAGAAGTCCCTTTTGGTTGGAAAGGACTCTCCTTGAAAGATACTGGGAGTTTGATAGGTGGTTTCAGAAGACTCAAGGGAAGGCTTAGGAGGGAGGGCAAACAAGGGAAGGTCAACCAGAGAAAGGACAGAGCATATCAGGAGTTTAGAGAGGATGAGAAAGCCCCATAAAGATGTCAAAAATTCAATTTTATCTGTACATTTAGGCGCCATGGGAGGATGGGAGAGAAGGGGTGGCCGAATCAGGTTGGGGAACCACATCTCTTTGTACCGCGGCCACTGCAGTCACCCTCGGTTCCCAGCTTTTGTGCTCAGAACAAAGCAACCACTTCCAAAGCTTGCTTTGTCATAACGACTGAACTGTGTCCCCATCACGTCACACTGCATTCATTCCAGGATGAGCAGAGCTTTGTGAAGACTCCTCTCTGCTAGAGGAAAGGATTAGAGTGCAGCTGTCGAGGAGAAAAGAAGGCTCGGTCATGGTGACCTTGAGTCGTCAGGAAAGCCTTCCAGGAGGAGGAGCTGCTCCTGGGCCTGAAAGGAAGCACATGTGTGGAGTAAAAGCACAGCGAGAAGAGAGCTTCGGGAGCTGGGGTGCAGGTAGAAGGATGGAATTGAACCTTCTTTTCTTTCTTTAGTAAGAAGCAGAGTACTGTAGTGGTTGAGAACTGGGCTTTGGAGCCAGGTGACCTGAGTTCCGTGACCAGCTCTGCCACTTGCCATCCATTCATTCACCTCTACGTAATTCTGTATTTGCACCTAAAAGTGGAGGTGATATTACCCCACGTATCCAGGGTTATTTTGAGGATTAAATAAGTGTATTTATAAAACACTTAGCGTCCCTGACATTTAGTAAGATCTCATTAAATGGGAAATATTATCATTATTATAAGTATCTATTTTATTTTCTTCAATCAGGATGGAACAAAGGGAGCAGTGATTTACTGAGCACGTACACTCTGTGCCATATACTTTACAAACACACCTGTGAAATGAGCCACTTGTATCAGTACACTTTTGCTACATATCAAACTATCCCAATATTTAGTGCCCTATGACACATCCAGTTTTTTAGCTCCATATTCTGAGGGTTGGCAATTTGGGCAGGGCTGGACTGGCCCTTTCTTCTGCTAGTCTCATGCAGGTATGTGTAGCCAACTGCTAGCAAGCTGGTGGTGTTGGCTTCTGGAGCTTGGCTGACTGTTAGCTGGAGTGAAGGGGCGCCTGGGCCATTGTGTGTTTCACCATCCAACAGGCTAGCCCAGGCTGCTTCACATGATGATGGAGCCCGGGGTTTCTAAGAGCAGCAAGAAAGGGTAAGTGCTACTGCACAAGTGCTTTTTGGGTCTCTGCTTGTGTCAATTTGCTATGGAAATTGTGTCATTGCCCAAAGTAAGCCCTATGGCCAAGCCCTGATGAAGGACAGAGAAATAGACTCCATCTTTGAAAGGAAGAGCTACAAAGGTACATTGCAAAGTGATGAGCATGAAAGGATGGGGGAAATCTGTGGCCATTTTTATAACCTATCATAATACCTATTGTGTTTACTTTGTATTATTTCATTTATTCACTCATTCATTTTTTTCACTCAGAAATATTTATTGAGCACCAATCTTGTGGAATGGAAAGAAAAGGAACCCCTAAAAAGAATGACCTTAGTTTTCTAACACTTTCTCCGTCATAGTGCAATCCATCCGGCGTTGTTATGTGAGGTCTGTAACATTCAGTAAAGACATGAGCTGGACCTTTTTCCCCCAGTAAAGCAGGTTATATCTTTCCTAGGGAAGAGAGAGATGGAGATGGAGATGGTTTTGGAACAAGCAAAATAGAGAGACAAATTAAAACTAGGCCCCAGTGTCATCCACATGAAGTCCATTTTTCTGTGCTAACTTATCCCTACCGAATCTTAATCTGCAGGTTTTATTACCATGCTCTTACCTCCATCTTTCTGATCACCGAGATTGCTGGTGAATCCAGATCCCCATTGACCATATGTTAAAATCCGTTACACACACACACACACACACACACACACACACACCCTTCGCTGGGAACATTTTAAGCTCTTCTTACTTCAGTGCAGGATAACAGCTGTGCTGTGCCAGCGAGAGACTGAGCCCCTCATTGCTCATGGGGCCAGGTACAGGTTAGGCCTGGGGTAAGCATTGAGAACCTTGTCCTGCAGAGAGGATCATGTTCTAGCCAAGCTGTTAACCCACAGAGTTCTACAGAGGGTGGTGTCAAAGATGCAGGTCTGAACCTGGCAAAAAGAAGCTTAGAGGAGTCTGAGAGTCAGAGACAGGTAACAGGAGGTCGCCTGGATGGATTTCTGAGCTGAAGTCCAATGTCTCTGGAATGGTTTGTTAACACGTTCATTTAATGAACTGATATGTTTTGAGTATATGTTATGTGTCAAACAGTGGGTTCGATAGTAGAGATACGACAGTGAACAAGACAGGCATGGTCCCCTGCCCTCGGGGGACTTGGAACCTAGCGTGGAGCAGCCACTGTTCAAAGAGCATTGCTATTGGCTAACACGAGTCAGCACAAGTCCATGTAATTCCCCAATAAGTCCCCTACCGTGGGTGCTGTTATTGTCTCCTGCTTCTACAGAAGAGTAAAGTGAGAGCATGAATGGCCAAGTAAATTGTCTACAGTCACACAGCAAATGGACAATGAGAGCGGGGACTTAAATTAGACAGGACCTACATCAAGTCCCCTTGGCATATATTTTCCAAGTCCCTTGCACTTTTCCTTAAGGGCCTGCATCATATTTTGTGATTCTATTTTTGTGTGATGATTTGGTGAGGGAGCATAGCAAAAAGGTGTGTCAGTCAGGTCAGGCTCCGTTATGCTCCAGTAACAGATGACCTCAAATTCCAAGTGGCTTATCATAGCAAACATTTCTCAGTCATGCTTTTCCCACCTTATCTTCCCTTTGCAGTGCCTTGTCAAAAGCAGCCCATAGTAACAAAGGCACGCTCTTCATCTAAAGCACAAGCTCATTGCCATGTGATCAGTCTAACAAGTTACTGCAGGCAGCAGTTTTGCCAAATGTTTCGCCACTGCATTGAAGAGGTGACCGTCTTTCCAGCCTCCAGAGATGCTTCCTCATTGCTCACTTTCTGGCCCATATTTTAGTCAGCGTCAAAGTCAAAGTCAGTTGAGTCAAAGTCAGTGTCCCACATTTGAAGATTTGGCACGACCCCTCATCTAGTATCGATTTCTTTATCGTTTACCTTAGGCCGATGATCCCCAAACCACAGTTGCTTGAAATAAGAAATGCTTATTTCTTGCTCGTGCTTCATCGCCGTGATGGTTCGGCTTCACCACTGGGTCATCTCACCTTTTTCTGGGGCCAAAGGAGCACCCCCGTCTGGGACACTGCCGGTCCAATGGCAGAAAGTATAATGGGACGTGGTGCCTCACATGATTGCTCTTAAAGCTTCTGATTCGAAAGGACACAGTTCTCCCCCACTCACATCATTGGTTAAAGACACTAACGACGAGGGGATGTGTGACGGCTCAGTCAGGAGGGGAACCGAGAAGGGGCCTCGTAGGATGGGGCAGCGAATTAACGTGAGAGGGCAGTTACAGAGCTGGCATCGACTGTCACAAGCTGATGCAGAGTTGGCAGGCTGCTGTGTTTTAGAAAAGAGTAATGTCAGGGCACATTTTCCTCCGTGCACTTGATATGCGCCATCTTAGCTATTTGTCAGTGAGTAGACACAGCTTGTGGCAGACAAGCAGACACAGCTACAAAGGGCGTTGAGCAGTACCTTCCAAAATAGGGGCCCGAGTGGGACACGGCAGCCTGATGGCCGATGTTTGAGGTTTCTTGAATATAGAGAACTTCCTGCTGAATGAGCAAACTGTATTTGTTCATTTCAGGGGAGGGAGTTATTATCAACAACAATTTGGGTAGCTCCAGCTAAAAACAAAGAGTGGGTGCTATCAGAGACAACCTGGGGTGATTCATTTTATAGACTCAAAGGGAGGGTTGCCTGGGGAAAGCAGGAATGGGGGCAGCCCTGGCAGCCTCAGCGGTTAAAGTTCATGGATCTTCTTCAGCTAACCATGGTCTCGCTCCCGGGCTGCCTCGTTTCTGTGTTTCATGTTTTAAATTACTGTGAGGAAAGAGCCTTTACAGCGCCACTCTTACCAATGGGCAGGTAGAGTCACAGAATCTAGCCTCTTGGGGCCGTTCTCAGAGATGGGTCTCTGTTAGACCTTGAAGGCCAAGGGCAATGATACCTCCTCCTGGCCCTTCCCAGCTGCCTGCCCTAATCCCTGGCTCTGCACCCTCTCATCTTGTTCTGACAGCAGCACACATCTGTGCACATCCTTCTTCCCCAGGACAAGCCTAGTTGTTCGTCTGCTGGGGCCTGACCCACTCGCCTGCCCATCTCCAGTGCTTGGGCCTCCTCTGTGGTCTGTCCCTCGGCAGCGTGTTTCTGCCTGAAGTGGCCTTCATTTGCAGCTTCTGCCTGTGTCACAGCACACTGCTGGAGAGACCGACCCAGGCAGGCACCTGTGTCAGGCAGCCAGGCTGGTCTCAGGTGCAGAAAGAGAGCAGGAGGAACGGGAGGGGCAGCCACAGAGGTAAAACCTGGATGAGGGCTAAGGCCCAGGCTGGGGCAGTTGGTAAGCACTGCTCCCTGGAGACAGACACAGGAAGCTGCAGAGCAGGAGGGTTCAGCTGCAACCCCATGCTAGGGCCCCTGCTCTTTGTCTGATCCTGGACCATGCCAATCTTACGTCTCCATAACTCAAGCTTCCTCTGCAGCTTTCAGCTTCTCCACTTATACCCAAATGCTGGGTAATGCTCACGTACTCAGCCCCCAGGTTCACTAGCTTGTCACCCACTGAAGAAAGCATATTGGCATGCAAATGAGGGAGGTATTTCCTTATCTTATAAAAGAAAAAGTCAGACATTTACAAACTGCAATACTTTATTATTAAGTGATTTGCTTTGTTGTAATGAGTAAACCCTATACACACATGACATCTACATTCACCTGTGGATAAGGGTCACTGGGGCTACTTAATGAACCTTTTTGCCTCATCCTCTTTAGTGTTCTGGAAACGTGTCCTGTATGTTTTGTATTAGTCAAGACTCTTGGTTGCAAGTGACAAAATCCCAACTCAAGCCACCTTAAATGCAAAAGAAATTTTACCATCCCATGTAAATGACAAGCCCATGTCTAGTTCTCAGTTCAGGCGGGGCAGTATCCAGGGCTTGAATGTAGCTTGCCTAACTTTCTCCCTCTCTATCTCTCTCTCTCTTCCTCTCCCCCCCACCCCCGCCACCCCCAGGCCCTTTTGACTCTGCTTCCCTTCATGTGGAAACTCACCTTCTCTTATAGTTAAGGGGATAGGGGCTTCCCTGATTTACCTTAGGAAGAAGGCAGCAGGTAGCTCTGGGCTTGGAGCCTTCCAGCTTGATCCCACAAACAGAAAATCCCAGGAAGGACTTTCATTGGCTCAGACAGGGTCACATGGTTATCCTGGAACTAGTGCCTGAGCCAACCTGTGAAGCATGCCTGTCCTTATGGGCCAGGGTGAGACAAGATGCTGTTACAAGAAAGCAAATGAAACTCTTAAGCATCAAGAATCCTTCAGCCATCTTCTCTGATTTGTCTCTGATCCCTCACTGGTAATTCACTCCTGCTCAACCCTAAGTTTCCATGCAGGAAGCCCAGCGTGACCCCTATCACCTGGCTCTCTCCTGGGGCAGAGGAGCTCACAGTGAAACACTAGGCCCAGGGTACACCAGGAACTCAGAATGACACAGGAAGAGAAGACATAGCAAGGTGGGGAATTAGGGTTGCTGATCCTTCTGGTTTGGCTGCAAACAACCCCGCAGTCAGGGATAGGAAGATGGCTGACACCTGTGCTGTGGGCACAAGGCCTGAAATTAAACAAGGAAGCACACAGACAGACAGCTATGAATATAAGGCAAACTTCCTACCCCAGGAAGAGTGTTGAGCCGCTGCTTCCCAGGCTGCCGGTTTCAGGTGCACAGTGGGAGGCAGAAATCAGGCATAACTTAGCCTTCTCTATTCAGTGTTCTGTTCAAAGACAGCTCCTTGGTCCAAAGCTCTGCTTTCTTCCTTCCACCCTGCAGGCCCACAACTGAACTCCCCCAGACAGGCCTGCACAAGTGGCCTGCATCACTTCTAGGCCAAGCTTGCTTTCCAAGCCCCTGGAATGTTTTTGACTCAAAAGACTTTGAGAATCCCTCAGATGTGCTAGTAAGAGGGAGGACAGTTGATGTGAGTCACAACTCCCTGCTGCCACGAGGGTGCTGTCCAAACTCTTCCGCCCCCAAGTGACTTTTCCAGCCTTATCTCCTCCCCGCACTCCACCGTCCTCCCATCCCCCCATAGTCTGCTCTAAGATTGGCCATGAGGCTGTGCTCTTCACCCTTCAGCATGGCTGTCTCTCCACCAGGCTGAGAGCTTCCTGAGGGAGGGCATGTCTGGCTCCTTTCTGCACCCCAATGCCCAGCTCCTGTCTGTACTTTACAGAGCACAAAGAAGTGTTTGCCGAATTAAACGGGACCAACTACTGACCCTGGCCTATAAACCTCTTCCCCCAAACCTGGGGGGTGCATGTGCTTAGTCTCCTCTGTTCCCCTCCATTAGGGAAATGGGCTCACAAGGGGGAGCTCTGAGCTAGGGACCTTGCTCTCCACAATTCTGCTCCTTCGCGGTTACAGCAAGCAGCATGTTACCAACACTCTGTCTACCTGGTTCAATGATTAGTGAACATCAGATCGTTTTGGAAATGACTCTTCATTCCTGATTTAGCACCAGTGTCCTGCAGCCCTCAGCATGGTAACTAACCGCTGTGTCGCGGGGTTAATGACCAGTAACTGAATCCTTAAAGCAGCCCGCCCTGTCTGCAGAGGGGCCAGTAGTAGCTCATTCTTGGTAAAGAGGACAGAGAACCCATTTCTAGCACATATGATGGATGTCACAGGCACCACTTTACATTGAAATTTAATAAAGCAAGGCTCTGCTCCTTCTCGCCCCCACCCACGCAGGCACCCTGCCTGCTGTTTCCATGAGTCCTTACGCACAGGCCTCCTGGCCAGGCAGACTTGGCGCCGGGCCACAAAGATGAGGGCAATTGACACAGAGCAGCTGGACCAGCAGTCCCCTCTCTCCTGGGTGTTCTCCTGCCCTCCTAAGGACACCTCTGTCCCTGCCTGCTTTCTTGCCTGGTGGTTCCTGTAGCCAGACTAGAAGCTATCCATATTTCAGTCCTCACAACTGCATTTTACAGGTCAGGAAACTGAAGCTCAAGGTGGCTTGTCAGCCAGGAATGAGGGTGGAGACCCCGCTGACTTAGAAGCCCGGGTTCTCTCTATCCCAGCAGGCCACCTATCTCCTAGACCAGTGGCTCTCAGATGTTCACCTCCATCAGACTTACCTGGAGGGCTTGTTAAAACACAGGTTTTTGGACCCTATTTTCAGAGTTCAGGTGTGAGGTGGGTGCGAAAATGTTCATTTCTAACGAGTTCCCAGATGGTGCTAGGACCATATTTTGAGAGCTATTGTTATAAACAGTGGTGCTTTCCAACCTCTTGGCCTCATAAAAACAATGCTCCTGCAGTAGGGACCCAGGTGCTCCCACAATGAGGGGGAGGCTTGGAATCCAGGAGGTGGTAGGTGCTGTCTGTACATTTCCGTCTAGTTTCCAACATTGGCTGCACATTGGCGTCACCTGGAATAAATGCCCATGTCTAAGCCCCGCCCCATAAGATTGTGATTTATGGTTTTTAAGGCTTTCCAGATGATTCTAATGTGCAGCCAAGGTGGAGACCACGGCCTTAGCCTGACTGCTTTTAGGACGGTGTCCTTTTCATACCTCTGTACTTCCCCATTTCATTGGCTTGCTGGTATTTCTTTGCTGATCTTCCTTCCTTTCCAAGGTCCAGCGCACATGCCCTGCTCCAGAAAGCCCACTCCAGGGCAGTGGCCCAGCCCACAGGTTGGCTCTCCCTTCAATGATCTTTGCCAGGGACCCCGGTTCGACACTTTGTAATCACCTCATTGTGTGTGATTTTCAACTCCTAGACTGTGTCATTCCCTGGTGTGGCCCCCTCACTTCTGCAGGAGCAGGGCTCTTAATGCTTTGTTGGGCTGTAACAATCCTCTAGAATACACGTGCCTTCTGAGTATCCAGAGAAATGACCACAAGGATGCTGGCCCAGCTTGGGTCACTTTTCCTGTGAAAGCCCCTGCAAGTAGGGTTGTTTCTCCCCTGTGGTCTGTTCTGAAACCTTGTGTAAACAGTATCCCGCTGTGACTCTCCCCCTTTCGCCTCCCTTACCACTTGCCAGGCTGAGGAGTCTTTCAGCCAAAGACCACCACGCTGCTGCCCCATGCTCTACAGAGCGTCTCTAAATGTCTCTAAGATGCCTCCCTCTTCAAGGGCCCCCACTCTGATAGGTCGGTAGTGTTGCCAAGGAAATATCACTTAATGGAAGAAACAACGTTGCTCAAAATCCACATGCCCACTGTTTGGAGGAGAACTGGTGCCTTAGTTGTACCTTGAAAAGTTTCTATTATTAGGTAGTTGAACCAATCTCACTTTGTTCCACGTTGCTCATTTGTCTGGGAGGCCCTCCTCCCCTCTCCCTCTGCCCACCCCATGAGTCTTTGATCTCAGTCTCTGCTCAGCTTGGGGACAGCTCCAGAATTTCCATAGAGTCTAAGATATCGTGAAGTAGTTATGGAAGTCTGGATAGAATGATTGGAAACAATGTAAATTGGTCATATTAAAGAATGCCAGGGAGTGGAGGTTGGAGACAGGAAGTTAAAGCTACTCATCCAAGTATTCACAAATTCCGGTTGGTGGAACATAAGCTAATGAAGGTTGACTAAGCCTTAACATCCCCCTCTTGGATGAATGCCTTGTTGTAGGGCAGCGGTTTTCACACTTTTTAATAAATTCTTCATAACCTTTTGTTCAAACAAAATGTTATATGAAAGCCAAATACAAGAAAGACAAAAGAAGATCTTCCTTGACTGGGCTGGGAGAGGGCCCTAGGACCCCACCTGCCAGGCCCCATCCTCCCAGACCTGCCTCTTCTCAGGAGCCCCTGAACCCCTTCTTGGAGCTCCCAGAGCTTGGACAATTCAGTGGAAATGGCTCTGGTAGTTTCACTGCTGTTTCCGAAGGATGAGTTCAGGACAGTTCTCAGAGAGTTGATCTCCTGTCCCTGAGCCAGCCTGAGCTGGTTTGGGGTGGCTTGGAGGTGGTGCCAGAGCTCCAGCCCAGGCTGGAGAAGGCCGTCTCGGTTGCTTGACCTAGGGAGTGGAATGAAGGCCCTGAACTGCCAAGAGCTCAGTCTTCCCTGGAACCTCCCCTTAGGCAGGGAGGGGAGAGGGCAGCTGCTCACGTGCGCACCCTGGAGAGATTTTTTAAAACCTTCTTAGCCTCAATTTTCTCTCCTTAAACCTGGAAGGTGACCACATACGGAAAGTACCTAGTAGAGAACCTGGTGTACATAAAAAATAGGTTTGTTTTCCTCTTGCCCTTCCCTTCCTGAGGCAGCTTCACCAGCAATAGCAGTTTCTGTCAGCGAGGTGATGTTTGATTCATGTGGAAGGGTGGAAGGTGGATCTTCTGGAAGGCCATACTGCCTCTGAGAGAGGCAGGGCCCACCTCCATGCCTTCCAGGAAGAGAAGGGATTTTGAGGACACCTGTGTCCTGCAGGGCCCTTGCTTGTAGGGGCTATGAAGTAACAGAGCAAGGCGAACCTCCGGCCCTGGGGGTCTTTGCCTGGCCTTGGCTCTGTGGCCCTGAGAGCAGGAGTGTGTACCCAGGGGTGCTGTGAGCCCCTGCTGACTGTCCAGTTTAGCTATTAGTCATTACTCCGCCCCCAGCCTGAGGGAGAGGCAAATACCCCTGGTGTGAGACCCACAGTCGGATGTGTTTGTTCTTTCACCTTGCCTTGCCCGTGATTTTTCTCTTTCTCTTGCAAGCACCAGAATGAAAGCCCAAGCTGGGCTTTGCAGCCGTGCTGAGCTGTATGGGGCTGTGTGGGGAATGAGCTGAATCAGTCCTTTGCAGTTGACAAGGAGCTGTGTTGTCAGGGTGCCGTTTCTACACCCCGGGGGTTTGTAAACTATCCACAGACAGGACAGCTCGCCCTCCGCCTCTGAGTGAGTTACAGGAGGGACGTTTCTGTCTTAGTACTTTGTACCGTCTGCTGTTATGGCTCTTTTAGCTCCTGCCAGCCCTCTGCTGCCCCCTTAGTCCAGGCCCCCTCAGGGCTCAAAGGAATAACAGTGGAAGCTTCCAACCCAGGCTCTGGTCTCTCCCTGTCCCGCCCCTGGACCTAGAATTACCTGAGGGGAGTAAATGAGTGAGGTGAGAGGTCACAGGTGTGGCTCTAGAGTCACTGCCTCAGTGTGAATCTCAGCTATTATTCTCCTAACTACACAACGCTGGGCAAGTAACTTAATTTCTCTGTGTCTCAGTCTCCTCGCCTACAAGGTGGGGTAATAGTAACACCTGTGCCAGAGAATTATTCTTAGGACTCAGTGGGATAAAACATGTAAATCATTCCACATCTGGCATATAGTGAGAGCTGAAACTATTTCAGCTTTTATTATTAGCAGTCTAAGGCAGAGGTTCTCAGCCTCAGCACTGCTGACAGTAATTCTCTGCTATGAGGGGCTGTCCTGTGCATTGGGGGATATCCAGCAGCGTCCCTGACCTCTACCCCAGGTGCAGTAGCAGCCTGTCCCCTGCCCCCACATGACAACCCAAAATGTCTCCAGTCATTGTCAAGTCTTCCCTGATTGGCGAAACTGTGCCCCCCACCCCCCATTGAGAACCACAGTTCTAAATTGTTTCTTCCTTGAACCTTCCAGGCTCCCCTTTGCTCAGAAAGCATAGCTGTGCTTGCTGGGCCTCAGGCACTAAAGTGGGGCATCTTGTATGGAACAGTTTCCCCTCTTTTGTGTTCAGGCCATCTGTCGATTCCATCCATTACTGGCTGGGCTTCTGAGGTGTCCCAGCGATGCCTCGCGAGAGTCCTCTTTGCTGAATCTCCCTGTCATCTGCCAGTTTTGTGTTTACACCACTCACGGTGTACTTTGTGGTTGGCTTTTTAAATAACAAACAACTGTCTGTTCCTATTATGATTTTCCCAGACTCTGGAGCAATAAACAGCTCTGATGACAGCTATACCAGGTAGTAAGTGCACACATTGCTCACGCATCTCCCCCAAGCACTTCAGAGCAGCTGAATGGACAAAACTGATTTCAACTATTACCTGGGTGGCCACTTGTGTCTATGGAGCCTGCCCTGGAGACAAGAGCCAGGCCTTGAGGACAGGGATGAAGGAAGGGGTGGGGGTGGCTGGCTCCCTGACTGTCCCTGTCTTGCACCCCCACTCCTGAGCCTCGGGAAATCTGGGTCCCGGCACACAAGGTGATTAAGAGCTACACTCTGTCTTGAGGAAAGAGTGTGGGCGTGCAAACCAAGGGCAGAAACAGCTGTGCACCATTGGGAGGAAACCCAGGTGGCAGGCTGAGGCCCCACATGTTTGCACATTCAGGGAAAGCTTTCTGGAGGTGCTGAGTGTTCATTTCTGTTTTTTCAGAGGAGTAAGAGTCGGGGTAGGCGAGTGAAAGAAGCAGAGACAATTCTTATATGAGTGTGATTAGGGCCATTACTTCCTGAACACGTTTGTTTCTGCAACTTGGCTGTCGGTTCCTTCAGGACAGGAACCATGGCTTTCTCATCTCTGTATCCTCAGAACCCAACTTAGAGGTTATTTGTTGTTGGATAGATGGACCAATGGATGGATGAGATACCTAACCACATGTATTTAATTTCCTAAACTTACCAGTTATCAAATTCCCCAATTCCAATTAGCTGGAAGCTGCAGCAGGTCATCAGCTTTCCTTGGTGGTCAACCGGAAATCCAGGCCACACAACGGATGCTCTCAGGATTCTGATGAGAAGCCCACTTCTTACCCGATTTAAGTGTTGAATAGGCTCCCCTGACCTGTGTTCTGGTTACATTTCCACACTGAAGCTGGGCACTCTACACTTGGCCTCTGCTGAGAACTTTGGTCGCTATGATCCTCACCTCTGTTATGAGAAGGGTCAGCAACCTTTAGTAGTTGTCACATCTATTTTCGTGGATGCGCCAAACCTGATAACTTGTAAGATTACCTTAGAGAGCAGAGCCTCGCTGTAATGAGTGTGTCCCACTGGTCCCTCCAGACCCACTCTTTATCCTTTTCCTTCCGTCCTGCGAGGCTGACTTTATGGAATACTTCAGTGGGCTCCCAGGTTCTCTGGCTTCCAGCTGGGTTCCCCAGTGGGCTGACCCAGTAGAAAAACAGGGTGGAGTGGGGTGGGGTGGGGGGACCACCACTCACCGTTACCCTCCACCCTTCCTCCTTGGGTCTTCTCACAAGCCAACCTTCTCTACATAACTTTTCTCTTACAGGTCTGGTAACTGCTGTCTCCTCTCATCCCTTTGGGCCTAGGAGTGGTAACAGCTCCATGTTACTCTCCTCAGGGATGCCCTTACACTCCACCCACACCACTGAGAATTGTGTCTTTATTACATCCTCAGCAGACTCCCTTATATTGAGTGTACCATCTATTCCCTGCTGAGGTTTTGACTGATACCCTGGCCTGAGTCTCTTTTTAGGTCTGACGTGACCCTGCCTGTCTCTCCACCTCCTCCCTGGACTTCCGAATGTCAGGGAGGATATGTCTCTGAAGGGCCACCCCTTGCTTACGCTCCTCACCTGCCCTGCCCTTCTCACCCACGGCCCCTCTGACGCCCTGCACCCATGTTGTAAAAGTCCTTGTCAACCTCTTCTTTTCCTAAAGAAATACTTCATTTTGCCATTTGGAATGAATCAAAAATGTTCACCAATGAGAATTTTTGAATAGATCAAGACAATAAGAGGGCCCGCCTTGAATTCTAACCTACAGCAAAGAAATGTGGTATCTCGATTTGCCCAGAGGTCTCATCATGGGGGTGCGGGGGAGTTAATTCCTATAGGAATGTGAAGAAGAGAGCTCACAGGAGCCTGTACTGCCCACTCGGAGCCCTCGTTGGGACTAAAAACTCTGAGGCGTAGGCCTAGTCGTGTGGCTTTTCTCTACACCAGGGCCAGCAAACTACAGCCCACGGGACAGCCCCTGGTTTTGTAGATAAAGCATGGCTGGAACACAGCCATTCATTTATGTATTGTCTATGGCTGTGTTCATGCTCCGGCAGCAGATTTGGGTTGATAGCGACTGTATGGCCCTCTGTGCAAAGAGCAGTTAACACAGCAGTGACTGCTCTCCTTTGAAAGCCCTGCTTACAGTGTTGGCTCTTGACTGGCGTCTGGGAACTTGGATTTCAGAAGTGTTCCCACCATTCCCACACTGATAAGAGCGGCTCACTGTGCTATAAACAGTATGGTTTATGCTAAAACCTGCTTTCCTTCTGGAAATCCGGAATTTTGGTACATGCCAGGCAGAGGCCCCCTACATGACAAGCTCCCAGTAAAAACCCTGGGTGCTTGGTCTCTAACACACTTCCCTGGTAGACAGCACTTCACACAGGTTGTCTCAGCTCTTTGCTGGGGGAATCTGGCGCATTCCCTGCAATCACTGGGAGAGGACACTTGGACGCCTGTTTCCCCAGCCTTTGTCCCACGAGCCTTTTCCCTTTGCTGATTTGATTTGTATCCTTTTCCTATAACAAATCACATCGATGATTACAACTATATGCTGAGTCCTGTGAGTCCTAGCGAATCATCGCACCTGGCGGTGGTCTTGGCGAGCTCCCAACACACCTGCAAAGCCAAGAATATTTGCTCTCTGGCCCTTTAAGAAACAGTTTGCCCAGCCCCTCCTCCCCAGTCTTCGTAGGGATGGAAGTTACCTGTTACAGGCTCATCTGCCATCCCACAGGACTCTGAACACGCTGAGGGCGTGGCCTGGGTCTTTTGCTCTTTGGCTACTGACCACATTCAGTGTCTTGCACAAAGTATTTACAGAGGGAGGCAGTCAGCAAGCCTGTAAACAATGGAGTCAAGAAGTATTTCTTTAAACTGTGGGTGGTGAAATCAATTTAAAAGGTTTCGACCAATGTTTTTCAATGAAAGAATAAAATACAAAATAGAGTGTGTTGCGTACAGGAAGGCTAAGTTTCATTTCTTAAAAGATTTGTTTCAGTCATACCTGTGGCCATCGGCAGTCCCGGATCATAACATAAACGGTTTCTTCTTGTCCTCTGCAGTAAGAAATACGTGAAAGCCCCAGGATGATGATCTCTGCCCCGTGCTTGGGCAGAAGCCCCACTTACCCTGCATCTCAGCATTAACCCCATTCTTCCCGCCCCCAGAATGTGTACTACACGAGCAGCCAGCAGATCCATGTGGGCGTCCTGAGCCCCACTGTGGACGACGACGACAACCGGTGCCTGGTGGACGTCAACAGTCGGCCACGGCTCATCGAGTGCAGTTACGCCAAAGCCAAGAGAATGAAGCTGCACTGGCAGTTCTCTCAGGTAGCAGAGCCCCCAGGAAGAGCCTGGAGCCTGGGGAAAGGGGCCCCGGGGCCAGGGAGGGTGTGGGAGGAGAGGGGCGCTGTGGCAATAGGGAGCTTGGCACTCCAGGCCAATGCTCCGGATTTAGTGAGCACTTACGATGTGCAGGGGTTTTCACAGATGCAAGCTCATTGACTCCTACTACTGGCTCCCAGGGAGGTTATTATTGTTGTTATTGTCATTGTTGTCTCACCGTTTTATTTAATTTTTAGATGTAAGGAAACGGGCTCAGAGCAGGGAGTCACCTGCACAGTTACACAGGAAGGGGCAGGGCTGGGATTGAAACCTGGGTCGCTCTCACTTTTCGGCCCCCACATTTCTTCTGCACAAGCCCCCTCTCAGGAGACAAAGCCCCAGTCTCCCAGGTACAGACAGTGCTGGGTGGTCTCTGGTCTGTGACCCCCTCTGTCTTCCTCTCAGTAGGGGTCACGGTAGGGGACGAAGTTTCCACACAGGTTAGTGTCTTGGAGCCATTTTGTGAAGGGCAGTCTGTTTCAGCTTATGGGGAGAGGAGGAAGGGGAGAGGACCAGGGCTGTCCTGGAATAGCTCCTGGAGGTCATGGCCCAGCTAGGTACCTGCCACTCTGGGGACTTCGTGTCACCGGGTATGAGTGTTCTTGGACTCAAGTAACCTCCCTGGCCCCTTCAGACGCCTTGCTCCTCCAAGGAGCTCCAGAATCACCAGGGAAATAGAACTCCCTCTGTCTGTGGAGCCTCAGCTTCTCTATATCCAACGTTGTGCAGTTTGATGTTAATAAGCATAGCAGCTCCATCTCAAAGATGACAAAAATGAAATTAAATCATGGCCCAAGAGCGATAGAGCCAGAGTTCCAGCAGACTGGCTGAATCTGAACCTGGGCTGCTTCAGTATCCCAGGCCCACAGGCAGGCCCCTCTGCCTCCTTTCCAGCAGTCAGAGACAGACAGCCTCCCCACACGTGCCCCAAGGTCGTGGGTTGGGGTGACTCAGCTCCATCTCCTATGCAGACCTCAAGGCTTTGGTGCCCCTAATTGGCCTTATCTCATCTCTCCACCCCTGACTGCACTAAAATGGGTGTTCTCGCAGCAAAGACACCCCCAAACCCAGCTCCTTCCTTCCCTCATCTCAACACATGGCTTTGAACAGGCAGCCCCACATGATACCTACGTGAAGGGACACGGTGACCACAAAGCAGGCCATGTTGGCACGTGGAGCCCTGGGGACTGGGCAGCCATCAGCCACTCACCTGTCTGCATCCATCTAATTAAAACTCCCAGAGTGCTTTGGCAGCCACATCTTTGATCCTTCTATGAAGAGAACTGTGTGGAAATAATATTTTTAAATCCTTATTCGCAAACCCCGAGCAGCCACTCTTCCTTGATATTTTAAAAATTAACAAATGTGAAATTTTCATTTAATGCAAAAATGATCAATGTGTATCAAGCAACCTGGAATCTGTCCCTAAGCCCACATTGGTTAAGAGCTACTGTTGACAAGGCCAGAGGAAGCTGGGAGCCTCTTAAATGATTAGAGTCATGTGCTTGGGCTAATTTTCTTGCAACAGGTTTTAATCTTTGTAGATTACCTGGGGATTCTACCAAGTAGAATGTTCTGGTACAGAAGTTGGGCTGAAAGGAGCTTTTACTAGTGCATTTCACATCTCCTTTCCAGTTTCATATTCTGTATTATTTACTCTCCTGAGGGCTGCATTTAAACTCCACAGACACTCAGGCTGAATTAATTTCCAAATAAGCTAGTGCGATTCTTCCAGGTTCTCCTACAAAGAAGACAGGCATTTGCATACCTTAGTGTTCCATCTCATACCCTGATTTTCTGTTTAACAAATAAAATGCCTTTTCTCTGACCCTTGCAAGCTCTTCTGAATTTCCAGTGCTTCAGGATGAATCAGGACAGCGTTAGATTCTGACACTGAGAAACCATGTTTGATGAAAACATCTCTTGGCAACGCTGATGTTCAGGCTTCCAATGAGCAATTTTGCGATAATGAACATTCTTTCCTTCAGTCATTCATCAAGCATTCATGGAGCATGGGGGTTGGGCAGGAGGGATGCAGATATGAATCAGACACAGCCTCTTCCCTAGAGGAGCTCATGGGCATGTAAACACACAACAAAACTGGATGATGAGAGCAAACATGAGAAGGGTATAGTGTTCGGGAAGCCCAGAGCAACGGGCTCTGTCTGCAGAACGCGGGAACATGCGAGGCTTGTTTGATCTGGATCTTAAAAGTTTTAGGACAGTTCCCAGGTGTGGGAAGGGAGAACCTTCCATGTAGGTGCTCAGCCTGGGCAAAGGCAAGAAAAAGCAGTGCACACTTGAGGAATGGAAATCCAATGTTGGCGTAGGTAGAATTTAGAATTTTCAGTGGGGCACAAGAGAGATGAGATTTGAGTCCGTTTGAGCAAATAATGGTGGTGGTTGAAAGCCACGCCAGGAAGTAGGGACTTCACTTGAAAAGCAAAAGGAGGAACTAGGGGAGCTTCTCAAGCAGTGGATTGCTGTAATGGGGTCTTAGTCCCTCTGGCAGCAGAGTGTGGTGGATTGGAAGAAAAGAGGCTGCCCATAGGGAAGCAAGTTAGGGAGAGAAGGAGTGACTTGTTTGCCACGGAGATGTGGAGCCAGGCAGCTGTTGGGGAGACTTTAAGAAGCATTTCAGCGGTCTATTGGAAGTAGTGATGGAATTAAATGGAGGTTATTGTGAGGAGGGATTATTAATCCAAGACCACGCCAGACTCTGGGTTTGAAGAACAGCCAGAGTTGTCCCTCTCAAGCAACGCATCTGTCTCTAAAGAGCCAACACTTCCCACACGTGATGAAACGTCCTTAACATTAGAAGTGGTAGTTGTTGCTTTCCATGCTTTTTCTAGCTTGTGGCTCCTCCAGGTTTAAAGAATTTCCCAAACTGACTACCTACTGGGATTAAAGATTCATATCCATGAAGTATAGGACTGTCAATCTTCAGAGAGGAAAACACATACTGAGATTTGCAGGATTCTAGGATTTGGTGATGCAGCATTAATGAAAAGGCATTTAGTCAGTGATCCCTGGACCTGTGGAAGGAGAGGCATGAAGCAGATATCAGGTCATTATACCGAAGAACTTTGCAGCAATATACCAATCAAGCAAAGCCTTGGACTGCCTCTCAGGAACAATGAGACATCCACCCTCCCCACTTCCATCATTGCTTCGAATGGTTAAGCAAATGATGTGTCCTCTGAGGTCCAACTTCCTCAAACTGTATCTTTCCATTTGAAATCCTGGTTGAAGGAATGGGGACTGTTGGACCAGAAAGACATCAGGAGGACCTGAGCTCTGCCTTCACGTATCAGAAGAGCTGCCCTACGCAAAAAAGAGCAGGCTTGTCCGGTGTGGCTCTGAGGGAGGTGAGAATGGAGGACAGTTTATAGAGCAGCTTTCTCATGGTCGGACTCGTCCAGACACGAGGTTGGTGGTGCAGAGAAGAGGTGGCTCAGGGCACCACTCAGCAGGCCATGTACGGCGCTTTGGCCCTAAGTGGAGTTGAACTAGATGGTTTTAAGAGCTTGCCAACTCCGAAATTCTGTAATTCTAAGCTGAAGTTAGACAGCAACCCTGAGAAGGGCTTTTTCCTCCTAGAGGTCCCACTGGCCTGCCTTAATAAAAGGCACCATAAGTTTGGAAATGAGCTGAGCTCCTCGTATGAGGGTCTTCTTTATCACACTTTTTGAATTTGTTTGTTGTTTCAGTCCATACCCCTCTCTTCCATCAACCAATAGACTGGAGGGCAGGACTTTTTCTTATACTTTCAGTATCTCCAGATGCTAACGGAAAGCCTGAGACAGAGGAGAGAGAGACCCAGTGTGCTGTTGACCAAATGAAAGAGTCTTTTGTTTTAAAAAATTCACAAATATTAATTAAAGGTCTCCTGTGCCAGGCCTTGAGCTAGGTTCGTGGGAGACCCAATGATGAAAAAAACCCAGCCCTTGCTGACTCTCCTTGCATGTATGCATGCATGCTGAAAAGGAAATAAAAATAGTACTACAGTATTTCAAGGACCTATCAGTGTAACAACTCTCTAAAGACCTTACTTAGTTAGAAAAGCCCTAGTTCCTACAAGAACACTTTTAGGTGGCAGTGTATCCCAACTGCATACACAGACGTGTGCTAAGTGGATACTCAGTTACAGAATAAACGTGCCCTTCTTCCTATAATTCCAGATCTGGAGGAAAGAGGTGAAGCTGTCTTATACTAAAACAAATATGAGTGTGGTATAGAGTAGAATAGAAATTTGTATGAATATTTTTGAAAACAGGAGGCTTTAATGAATTGTCAGGCTATTCAGACTGTATTTCGTGCTGCCCCCAGATGCTGGGGTGTGCCCCCACGCCCCTTGGCTCTCAGGGTTCTTTGGTGGAAACATTGGCAAGGCCCATCATGGAGTCCAAGGGCACACAGATCAGCATTCCCACAGGCAGGCTGTCTCCACACCTCAGCTCTGTGCTTACCTCGTTCTCAAAGCAGCATCCATGCATTTTCCAAGTGAGGACTGTCCAGAATAATAACAGAGATGTGTATTAATGCCCGCCAGAGAAGAGGTTTTCGAGAGTATGAGGAGACTACCCGGAAGAGAGCTGAGTGCCGAGCCAAGCCTGCCTGTCCAGGGACAAATGGCTCTGATTTGTGGTGTCTAATTTGATAATTTGATGCAAGATGAGTAACCCACTCAAAACAGAACCTATTTGCAAGGCACATTTCCCAGGGAGCACCGCTAATTGTGGCAAAGAATTTCCCAGCACGCAAGGAGGAGGAGTCCTTGACTTCCCCCCACTCTGATCTGAGCCCCAGGCACGGCCAGGAAGTCCAGCTTTGAGAACCTTTTGTGCTGAGAAGAAAAGACTATAATCGGGTATTTCATTATGGCTTTGGAATAAAACAGCTTTTCATTCCCCTGTCATATGAAGCGGCAAGTGTGGAATTGTCCAGTTTTAAGAGACTGACAAAGCTTTGTGTAGGCCCTGAATGTTTTCTTAGTTATTTTTAGTTTGTGGAAGTTAGCACTTCCCTCCCCCCTGCTCATCCCACAGATGTCAGGGGCCAGGACGAGGTGTGATGGCTCAGCTCCCCATTGCTCAGACCTGGGGGAGACTTTGAAATGTATTTATTAAACATTGACATGATGCTTACTATGTACCAGGTAGTATTGTACCTGCTTTTGTAAATATTACTTAAGCCCGTGACGGTGTTATTAAGTACTTTAATTATCCTCATTCTACGGGTGAGGAAACTGAGGCACAGAGAGATTGAGTAATTTGTCCAAGATCAGATCTGGGAATCCTGTCAAATACGAGTTCATGCTTTACACAACCAGACAGTGGTGCCTTCGTCTCACCTCTGGAAAGCCAGTGGGTGGCTGCAGTGGGAGTTTGGGGCCGGGGTTTCCCTGCCAAGCCAGTCGCAGGTGTGTGGGAACTGGCTGGATTCCCGCCTCCTCAGGACACCAGCCATCCCACGCTCTCCACAACCCCCCTTCACCTTTTCTTTTGCACTTGACATTACCACTGGGCCATCTTCGTCCAAAAGACCTTCACAACAAATCCCAGGCAGATCTCACTCAGGCACACGTGAGTCTCCTTGAAGGAGGACAAACACCAAAGTTCTTACTGACTAAAGGGACTGTTGAATATTCATACTACAGAAAGACCACTTTCCTCTACAAAAAGACTTAATCTCAGGTTTCTGTAACCAGCACTAACGCCCCACCAGTGCTTTGAAGTATTTGATTACTAATCATTAACTACTTAACCTAGAAACTCCGGAGCCCACTAGGCCACTTGCCCATGGAAAGTTAATTAGAAAGGAGAGGGGAACGGGAGCTCAGAAATAAACAGAGAAGTCTCAATAAAGGATTCAGTTCACACACAACACCTCGTGAACACCTTGATTGCAAACCCGAGACCCGCCTGAGCTCTGTCCAGTTGCTCCAGGTACTACACCTCAGGGAGGCGAGTGCAAGAGACCAGCCAGGCCCACCCCTTTCCAGAGACAGCGTGATGGCTGTCCGTGGTCTCCGAAGTGTGGTCCCTGGAACGGCACCAGCAGCAGCAGCATCTGGAAATTTAAAGGGGCACATTTTCAGCCTCATCCGAGATCACTGGATAAGGAAGTGGTGCCCAGTGATCTGAGATTTACCAAGCCCTCTGGGGAATCTACCCAGCCGCATCTCCAGGAGCCAGGTTCCTTAGTCTGGTGCTAGCTCTTCCACCCCAGCTGCCACAGACACACACTGGGGGAAACTGAGGCAGAGAGGAAGTGCACGGCTGTGTGATCTGGGGTCAGCTCCTCAGTGGCTCAGCCCAAGGGGCTCATGCATGGCGGGTCCACATGCCACAGTGCGCATGGCCAGTGCTCCATGTGGACACCAAATCGTAGTGTCCCAGAGCTCCAGCACCTTTTGCAAATGAGAAGACTGAAGCCCAGGACAGCTCAGCCACTTACACAGGGTGATGGTCAGGGAGAGCCAGGGGCAGGGCGAGAGCGGAGCCCCACGTTGCTGGCTTCCGCTCACACAGCCTCTCATGCCCCTTCTAGTCTCCACTCCAGAGAGGCCCAGAAGAAGGAACTAGGCTGGGGGCTGGACACCCAACTCTCGGAATTATTATTAGCCTTCTTAATTCTATACATTCAGCTTTCGATTTTTTTAACACTGTTTCCATATTTAATTTGGTTTCCATTCCAATTAAGCTCTCTGTGTGTTGCAACATGTCTCCTGCCAGTTTTAATTGCCCTTATTTAAGTTCTTTAATTAAAAGTATTGTTCCCAGATCCTGTAGTTATAAGTATTACACAAATAATTGAGATGACTAGACCAGCAAATCAAGTGACTGTGCCCTCCACAGAGGGTGGGGCCGGCAGGGGGCTCTACCTCAAACCCCAGCCCCCAAGGGCTGCTGCCCGGGCCTGGGTGTGATGACAAGAGCCTCCTAACAGGTGTCCCTGCAGCTTTCCTTCCTCAAACACTCTGTGCTCAATGCAGCAGTCAGAGTGACCTGGTTAACCTGTCGGTCTGGCTCTGCAATGGCTACCCTGTCACCAGGTGAAAAGCCAAAGTCTGCTCAGTGGCCACAAGGCCCCACACCACCTGCCCCACCCTCACCTGTGGGGCCTCATCTCCTTCCCCGACCCCCGTGCCTGCTCTGCCTGTTGAAGGCCTCGGTTCTGTTCTCTGAACACACCAGGCCTCTGCTGGTGCAGGAGCTCTGCTCGCGGGCCTGGGACATTCCCCACACATCCTCTGGGCTGCCTTCTTCCTTCTTCCTCCTTCACATCTTTGCTCGGATTTCATCTTCTTTATGAGTATCACCTTGACACCTCACACAATTGCAGCCTGAATCCCGCTCACCACCATTCCCGGACCCTCTGTCCCTACTTGTCTTAGTCTATTCAGGCTGCTGTAGCAAAATGACCATAGACTGGGTGGCTTAAACACCAAACATTTGTTTCTCCACTTTGAAAGACTGGGAAGTCCAAGATCAAGGTGCCAGTGGATTCAGTATCTGGTGAGAGCCCTTTTCCTGGTTTGCATATGGTCACCTTCTCACTGTCCTCATGTTGGGGCGGGGTGGGGGGGAGAGCGAGAGAGAGAGGTCGTCATCCCTCTTTGTCTCTTGTAAAAGGGCACTAATTCCATTCATGACCTAAGTACCTCCCAAATCACCCATCTTCGAGTACCATCATATTGGGGATTAGGGCTTCGGCATATGAATTTTAGGGGGACACAAACATACAGTCCATAACACTGCTCTATCTTTTTGTGCACAACTTTATTACCTAACACACTACAGAATTTATTGCAGGCTCCACCTCCTAGAACTGTCTACACAAAGACAAGGATTCTTTCCTGTTTAGTCACTGATATTCCTGGCACACAGTAGGTACTCATTAAATAGTTGATGGATGGATAGATGGGTGAATCATGTCTCTGCAGAGAGCCCTCAAAAAAAGTGTCCATGTGATCCTGGGCAAGTCTCCCAACTTCTCTGAGCCTCAGTCTCCAGTTCTATAAAATGGGGATAATTAGCATCTCCACCTCTCAGAGTTATTGTGAGGATTACATGGGATTGGGCATGTAAAGCATTTGGCACAGTGCTGGGCACATGGTAAATAAGTTTTAACTGTTATTACTTTTATCTCAGGTGCAGAGCCTGCAGGTCGAGGTACAGATAGTAGCAACACCAGGCTGCTCCCCAGCATGCTTAATTCACCAGGAAGGGTCTGAATGGGGGAAGCAAGGCTCCTTTGCTATTGTCGTGAACGGAATGAGCCCAGAGTTTGTTCAGTGAGAGCAACTGAGGCCTGAAAAGGAAGGCAGGAGGGGAGACAGCACCAGTGGCCAGTGCCAGCTCTAGCACCAAAGGGTTGCCTGGCTCTTCTCTCAGTTCCCCAGATGTGTTCCCAAGATGCATACCAGGGCTCTGCTCAGCGAGGCCTCCAAGGCGACCTTACTCCTGTGTTCTGGAAAGTTCTCTCCTTTCAGAGCCTCCAGGGAGGGAGCTGTCCTTGGCCTCACACTCCACCCCCCTAATGGGCCCAAATGCTCTCACTGAGGCCATGTCCCCTCCACACCCCACCCCTGCTCTTGGCCTCACTCATTTCTACCACATCCTTCCCAGAGGCCACACTGGCTGTTTCTGCCCCAGGGTCACCACACTTCCTCTCTAGGGTGCTGAGGGCATGGTTACACCAGGGTAGGGCCTGGGAAATGTCATAGTTGAGTCCCTGAAGGAACACTTTACTTCTCAGAGACCTCTGCCCCCGCCTCCCTCCCTCGACCTTGGCAAGGTGCCCGCACAGAAGGCTTAGAATGTGCCTGAGTGGCTGGCGGGAAAGGAGGGGGCTGGCTTTAGACCAGTTTCTCCAAACCTCAGTAGTCTAGGGGTTGCTGAAGCAGCCTTGCTGTTGGCAAGGCCTGGCCTGGTCCAGCCCCTAAGGATGTGCTGAGGTCAGAATCTTCAGCAGAGTGGGCAGGACTCTTGGTCTGGCCCCCTCTGCTTGCTCTGCACTTTTTCTGGAGTTCCCACCCTGGTACTGTGAACAGCCTCACATCCGTCCATTGTTTTATAGCTGATGAAGGGGTTTTATATCTGTCCTGCTCATCCTCCAGTCATCAGGACAAAAATGACCATCTGGTCCGAGAGATAACGGAACCCAGAAGGGTGGAGTGGCTTGCCCGAGGCCACACAGCTGACAACCAGAAAAGAAGCATCCTAGTTCAGCCCTCTCCCCTTTCTGTCTCACCACCCGAAACCCCAGCAGACCTTATAAGACAGCTGGCTGGTTTTGTTCCAGGCCTGCCTGAGCTCCACTCCCAGCAGTGGGGTCAGACACACCATGGTGCTGGCAGGCTGCAGGCTGGCTGAAGAAGCCCTAGTGACATGGCCCAGCCTGTGGGTGGGCAGCAGATGTGCTCAGGCCTGGAGGCTGCAAGGTTTTACACAGAACCCAGGAGGAGCGATGGGCTGGCCTCGCTTGGAGCAAGTGTCACAAGGGAGTCCTCTGGGTCAAAAAGTCCAGCCTTTGATGGACAGGATGGGGACCCAAGATGGACAGTAGCTGTCCTCCAAAGCCATCCCAGCATGGTTCAGGAGAATGGTAGGGCCACCAAAGTGCCGATTGCCTGGCTATGTTGAAAGAGCCTATTGTCCAGTGGAAATGAAGTGGTGGCCCTGTATGTCATGGTCAGTGCTGAGTGACACAAAACAAAAGGAGGGCAACCAGACTAGAAAAGGTATACAAAATGGTTCCCCAAGGAACTGAAAATGTTTAAAAGCACAGAAATGGGAGACATGGGCCTCACCTGCCCTTGTTGGAAGGGAAGAGGTAGAAAAGAAGGAGCCGACCCAAGTATGGGAACCCGACGGGACAGTCTGGGTCCTCTTACTGAGAAAAGGACCTTGAATGGGAGAAGAGTGGTCCTCGGCAGAGCCGCTTTGTCCCTGCAAGTGGCCTCACAGGGCTGAAGGGCCCTGTGGGTACAGTAGAGGCCGTTCAGGTTGCAAATGAGAGCAAGAGAGTCGGCCTGCCAAGTCTCTTCCAACAGAGGGACGCCAGGACCCTTTCTGAGCCCTCGTTCCATGGCCCCTGGTCCTGTGCCCTCGTAGGGCCTGAGCTTGCAGGTTTCTCTCTGGCTGTACCTGTGGTCCCAGGATGAGCTCCCTGTTTCAGTTTCCCTTTTGTTCTGTTGTCTCTGTGCTCTTGGAGACAGTGAGTCACTGCTGTGCTCAGGGTGGGTGCTGACTGGAGACATGGGGGAGGACCTGCTTCTGAAGAGATTGAGGTTCACTGGGCTGTCTCCCACACAGCGGACGTCGGGAAGCCCGTGCCCCCTCCCCAACACACACAGACACACTCCTGGTCCCTTTGCCATCCAGCTTCTCACTCCCCGCCTCCTTCACCCACTATTCAAAGTCCCTTCTGGAGAGCTGGGGGGGGGGCGTTGTTTCAGTTTTTTTTACCTGAAGAATAATATACATACATACAGAAACATGCAAACATACATACAAAAAAAATGTTCAACTCAGTAATTCAAAAGAAAGCCAATGCCTATATCAACAGCACCCGGGTCAGAAAATAGCACACCACCAGCAATCCCAGAGCCCCCCTCTTGCTTCCTGCCATTTTCCCACCCCCTCTTCCCCAAAGGTAACCCCATCCTGACTTGAACACTGTGGTTTTATTTTGCCTTTGGGGGAAGTTTATGTAAGTAGGATTGTATGCGTGCTTTGTCTGGCTTCTTTTGCTAACAATGTATTTGTGAGATTCATCCTTATGCAGTGGAGCTCTAGTTCGTTCATTTTCAGTGCTGTATAGTATTCCATTATGGGACTCACCACAAGTTAGTTAACCACTCTACCACTGATGGACGTTTGGGTTGTTTCCAGGTTCGAGCTTTCACAAATCACATTTCGGAAAGCGCTCAGATGCATGTCTTTGGTGCATGCACTTCTGCTAGATACATACCTGGGCACAGAAATGTTGGGTCGCCGGGATGTATTTCTTCAACTGCCGTGGACATTGCTGATTTCCTAGGTGGTTGTGAGAACGAGTCTTGATGTTCTCTTGAGATGTCGGTTGTCGCCATGGGAATGTTGGTGGCCGACTGAGGGTGACTTCAGGAAGAGGCTTGCCCTCTGCGTCCCTCACAGTGCGCTCTGCACGGGGGTGGGCATGGATGCAGCTGGGCAGTGGCAGAGGCCTCCCTGTCCCTGCTGCCAGGCCTGCTCACGGCCACCCCAGAGTGAAACTCCTGAGCATGGTGACCCTTTCCTGTGACCGATTCCCTTCCTACCTACGTGGGTCATGACAGCCCACATTTACTGATCACCTATCATGTGCCAGGCTTTTTGCTGGATGCTGAGGGCACAGCTATTTATAAGACATAGAACTGTCAGTCTGGAGGGGAAAAGACAAGGAATTCTGCCACCATTCAGTAAGTGCTGAGCAGGAGAAAGCATCAGCTGGAGAGGACCAAGCCGGATGGGTGGACCGGAGGAGAGGAAGTGGAGGTGGAGGCCGGGTGGGAGGTGAGAATGCTCCTGGAGGAAACGGAGCAGGAGCCGAGCCTTGAAACGTGACTGTGGCTGAGCCTGCTACAGAAGCCTGGAGAAGGACCCCAGGCACAGGGCACAGCTTGTTCAAAGTCCAGGAACCTTGAGATAATGCAAATGGGTTCAGAAAACTACAAGGAGTTGGGTGTGGCTGCAGCAAAAGGTGTGGGAGCTGAGGGAAATGAGGCCAGCGCGACACAGCACCACACCACGGAGGCCTCCAGGGCTGCAGTACGGAGCTGGGGCTCTGTCCTCCGGGCCAAACTGCATTCTGGAAAGATCACTATTCCTGCCTCTGGAGGTGGGAAGGGGGAATGAGCGAGGAGGCTGATGCAGTTTTCCAGGGAAGAGAAGATGGTAGCCCGAAGCAGGGCACGTACACTGGGATAGGGATAAGGGCACAGACACAAGACATGGAGGTGGAAGTGACCGGACTCAGCACCTACTCAGATGCTGGGGAGAAGGTGAGGTACCAATGAAAATGGCCACCTTTCCCACACAGATGCCTGGTTATTGCTGAGATGGGAAACAGGAAGAGTAGGTTCTGGGGAAACGGTAAGTTTGAGCATATACTCAAGTACCATTAAGCTGCAGGGGGCACCACCCAGGCCAAGCAGTTCTGCCCATTTGGGATCCAGAGCCCAGTAGAGCACACCTTTGGTATAATTCAGAGATGCTCAAACACTGCCGCCTAGGCTCACAGCCAGCTGTCCCAGAGTATAAAAGCCCCGCAAGGATGTCACCGAAAGCAAAAATAGAAGATTTCCTCTGCTGCCTTAGGGCTGCTTTGGGAAGCAAAACTTCCTTCCCTTCCTTCAACAATCTTTGGGAATACACTGGGTATGCATGGCTACAGAACATTCTGGAACATCAGTAGCATGGGGAAAAGCCATGCATTTCCAGCGGCCTAATAAACAGTATGCAGGAGCCTGTGTTTGGTTGAGTCCAGCACTGGAGACTCCAGAGGTCCAGTTGAGGGCACGGACCCTAATCAGGAAGTCCTGGTCCTGGCAATACTCAAATTCAGGCTGATCATGAGGTCGTCCCAAGGAACGAGGCTTTGCAGAGCAGGGCCCCAGCCCATGACTATGGGGAGCAGGGCCCAGCCCCTGGGGTAGGAGCTATAGGAACAAACAAGCATCCACACCTCAGCCAGGTAGACAGACATTGGGGTGGGGTGGCTCTGTCCTAGCAAAGAACTAGGGCCCGTGAAGAAAGGCGAGGTACAAGTGCCGTCTCAGAGAAGACACCAACACATCCGAAATGGGAAGCCCGAGGCTTCGTGGGAATGCTGACCCCAGACCTTCCGTAGCCTCGGAGGTATCTGGACACACAGATAGTCCCAGCCCCCACCAGCCGCTAATCTCAGGCTCTCCAAATCTCCCCGTGTTTCCTCAACACCCTCTGACGCCACTCTCCACCCTGACTTCTAGGGAGGCCCCATCCAGAACCGCAAGTCCAAGCGCTGTCTGGAGCTGCAGGAGAACAGCGACTTGGAGTTCGGCTTCCAGCTGGTGCTGCAGAAGTGCTCCGGCCAGCATTGGAGCATCACCAATGTCCTGAGGGGCCTAGTGTCCTGACCCTGCGGGGAGCGGCCCCCCGCCTGCCCCGTTGCTACTGTGTAGCACCTGCTGCAAAGTTGCCTGCTGTCTGTCGGGGGTTGCTTGAAGTCTGGGAATCAGGTTAGTGGGCCAACCAAAAGAGCTTTTTATTTCCTATTCAATTTTCATGGAATTTCTAGAAAGATGCTGAAGGGTGGGTAAAAGTATGATATCATAAACTATTTTGCAACTGTAAATAGGGGACAAATGGAAAATATTTATAACTGTCAATAAAATACTATTGATTAAGAAAAGGGATTTTGTAGTCATTGGGTGCTCAGTGGAGAGTCATGCCTAGCTCCTCTGAACCTGGAGTTCTTTTAGGCATCCCTGTTTGCCCTTCCTGCTCCACGTCCTTGAGAAAGGAGGCTTTAAGGTCCTGCAGACAGTGGGAGCTTGTTGTGCAAGCTGCCACCTTCCTTTGTTAGGCCCAGAGCAGCAAGAAGGGCTCTGTGACCTTGGGGCCACCTTGAGAGAGAAGCTTCCCTCTGCCTGTCCCACAGCAGGTGCCATCTCGGGAAGGCAGCCTCAGTCCTTCGTTCCTGCAGAAATAAGGATGGCTCGCTGGCCCCTGGAGCACCTTCTGCTGGGCTGCAGGCTAGCCTGCCCTCTCCTGGAGTCACCTTCACCCATCACAGCTGTCCACTGCCCAGCCTCTTGGCAGTGACACCTGCCTCCAGCAAATGCCCCATCCGGTTGTTAAGACCACTTGGCTCCTCCATGAATCATCGTGCATTAGTGTCCTGGGGCTGTTGTAACAAAGGACCACAAACTTGGTTTAAACAGCAAGTTCATTCTGTCACAGTTCTGGAGGCTAAGAATCTGGAATCAAGGTTCCTTCTGAGGGCTGGGAAGGAGAATCTATCTATTCCAGGCCTCTCTCCAAACTCCTGGTAGCCTCGGGTGCCCCTTGGCTTGTGGAAGGCCAACTTCCTGTGCCCTCACTTCATCTTCTGTCTGTATGTGTTCATCTCTGTGTCCAAATTTTCTGATGTTATAAGGACACCAGTCATATTGGATGAGAGGCCCCCCCCATGACCTCATTTGAACTTGATTACCTCTATAAAGACTTTTTCCACCTGTGCTAATACCCACTTGTGTCTGCACCGCCTGCCCGAGGCACTTGTCCTCATACATAGCCATCTACTCCCATATACCTATAAACTCCACACATCCTCGCCCGCCTATCAGAGGGCCCCTGACATCAACCATTCCCAAGGTCTGAAAGGCAAACCCAAGAATGACTCCCCATAAGCTAACATGGCAGCTGTTAAAACAAGACGGGAAGAGAGGGTCAACTGCCTCCTGGAAGAGCGACTCGCCGTCTCCCTGAGCCCAGATGCCCCAGCCCCGGCAGGAAGAGGCTCTGAGACGGCCCTGAGGGCCCTGACTTCCGAGGGGTGGGGACCAATGGTCAGTCCAGGCTCCACTGTATGTTGGAGGCATGAAGGTCAAGATGTCCAGGGTCACGTGTCCAAAGCAGAGGTGCTGGGTGGGTGTGGGGCTGGGTGTGGGGCTGGCAGCAGGTGAGAGCGCAAAGAAAGGTGGAAAGTGAGGAGCCCCCAGACCGCGTCCAGCCTCAGCCATCCCAGCCTCAGCTGGGTGCTGTTTCCTGCTGTTGCTATACGGTCATTAGCAGCTACTTAGGGGCTGTGCACACCCTGAGGGGGATGATTATTTTTTTAATGATTTGCACATTAAGTAACTTTGTGTCCTGTTTCTACTACGTTCACTGATACCAGAAGAAGCCTCTTTAGCCTGCACTGTATGATCCCCTGGACAGCCAGCGCTGCCACCTAGTCCACCACCCAGCTCCCCAGCTCAGCCCAACCCTCACCCAGCTGCTGCCCACGGCCCCACCTGTTAGGAGTAAGGATGGCAGAAGACAGGCTCCTCCCTCCCCACCAGAAGATGGGCACCACTGATGGCCACACAAGCCATCAGGGGCCTGACCATATCCTGAGCGGCCCTGAAGTTCACTTGCCAGTGGTCACAGTCCTGCAGCTCCTGCAGCTTCCTGCATCTCTGTCTGAGGCCCTTCTCAGGCCATAAGCACATGCGCGAACGGGAAGGACCGGAGACTTGAGCCCTCAGGAACAACCTCCTCACAACAAGGAACAGGCCTCCTAACCCTCCCGAAGAATAGATGTGAGGTCTGAGCCTCCAGTCTCTCAAAGGCTGCCCAGTGGGACTGCGCCCCAGTGTCCCCGCTTGATGCACTGGCTGCCCGCCTCCCTGTCTCATATCCCCCACTGCTCCCTGAGCTGCCCCCACACCTCCCAAATGCTCATTTCTGGGGCTACTCCTTGGAGAAGCGGCTCACTCCCATTCTTCCTGTGCAACAGCCACGTCTGTGAACACCAGTGACACCTAATGCCAGTGCCACCCAAATCCACGTCTACACCGCCGACCTCTCCTCTGAGCTCCAGGCATGATCTCCCACCGCTGACAGGCCCTGGGCAGCTGGGCTGCTGTCCCTCAGACAGGGCTCACCTGGGTGCCGTAAACACCTGTCGCTCCTCTTCCCAGGCCTATCCCAGGGACCAGCACCACCCTCCTGCAGATCCAGAGGCCTCCTCTCGTCCCTAACCACCGAATCCTCAACCTTCCCCTGTAACTTGTCAGTCCGTCATGGCAGGGACACCTCCTAACAGGTCTGTTGTTTTCTCCGGGCCTCTTCCTCACTCACACGGACCTGCCTCTCCGCGCTCGTTCCCCCGACTCCCCACCTCTGCGTCCACACTGCGGTAGTCACAGGGCTGGCGAGGAGGCGGCTTGGCTGTCACACCCACCGGACCTCTGGATCCCACCCTCCAGGGATGTTAGTGTTCCATGTCTTCTTGCCTTGTTTTCAAGAAGTTTCCCTGGGGGTATAATAGTTTGCTAGAGCCTCTGTAACAAAATACCACAGGCTGGGTGGCTTGAACCACGGAAATGTCTAGTCTCCCAGTTCTGGAGCCCAGAAGTCCAAGAGCAAGATGTCGGCAGGCTTGGTTGCTCTGAGGGCTGTGAGGGAAGGCTGTGTCCCAGGCCTCTCTTCTTGGCTTGTAAATAGCCATCTTCTCTCTGTGCCTCTTCACATCATCTGCCCTCTCTGTGTGTGTCTGTGTTTCCAAATTAACTCTTCTAAGAAGGACACCAGTCATACTGGATAAGGGCCCGTCCTGTTGACCTCGTTTTAACCTTGTTATCTCTGTAGAAGGTCACATTCTGAGGTGCTGGAGTGAGGACTTCAAATATAAGTTTAGGGGAGGGAATGCAACCCAATCCCTGACGGGAGCAGAGGAGAGGTTGTGAAGCAGAGACCTCAGGCCCCAGGAGTCTGGACACTCACCCACCTTGCCTGGCAAGTCCTACCTGTTGGGGGCAGCCCAGGTGTCCTGGGCTCCACAGGGCAAAGGGTGGGCACTGCACACGTGACACGGTATTTTTGCAAAAGGACCTGAGATGTTCATTGTTGCCCTCTATGTCCACACCCTTTAAGTGAAACTGTCCCAACTGTCGTCCCAGGTGACCCTATTTGTGCCATGACCGTGCTCTCTTCTCTCCACAGCTGATTTGACCTGACCCAAGGGCAGGTCTCCATAGGATGGCCAGCAATCAATGACAGCACAAAAAGATGAGCCAGGCCTAACAAATTCTGGCTGCAAATTTGCCCCATGATTGCATGTATGCAATCAGCCTGTTAGTGAAGAAGCTAGAAGTCATGGCCACACATAGAGGCGTGCCGTGGGGTGGAGCCGGGTCCCAGAGGGCCCTGTATATGCTGAGGTAGCCAGGGGGAAACCACAAGGGAGCCGAGGAGAGAAAGAAGGTAATGAGCAGAGGCAGCAGAGCCGTCATGAGGAAGCTGAAAACCTATGCTCCAAGTGTCCATTAATACCGGCGTGCCCCCCATCTGCCTGGACCAAAGGGGCGAACATCGCTAACACCTAGAGGAGCATCAGTTCTGACCTGGACCAGAACTAGTGCTTTGCCACCTCACTTAAACTCACGGTACCCACAAGATAGCATCATTTTATAGATGAAGAAACTAAGGCACAGAGCTTAAATAGCTTGCCTAAAGTCATACCGTGAGCAAGTGGTAGGAGCCAGAATTTGAACTCTACTGCCAGTCTGTGGTTCCCTGCCTCCAACCTGTGGCGTTTACCACTAAGCAATACCACCTCCCCACTGCCTGGCTGCCTCTGTGTGAAACGGAGTCCGCAGGCCACGCCAAGGCCCCCAGGAGCCAGCCTCACTGGGCTCCACAGGCGGTCACGGCTGCAAACACTGCCCCCTCTTTCAATTCCCTAGTGAGCCTGACCTTCCAAACGTGACTACAGTGAGCATATGATTAATGAGCCAATTATTTCTGTGGAAGACATCGTGCAAAATAAATAGCCCATTTCCCTTCAATTTACTGTTTTAATAAATAAATCGTGTTCCATGCTCTGGGTTTGTTTATTGCTGTTCATACCTGAAAGTTTGTGATGAATCTTCGTGTTGTTCATTTCTAAAATTAATCAGATCTGCCCGATGACTTTGAAATGTAAGAACACATTTATCCTTTGATGTTAACAGTCGGGGGGTGGGGGGGGGCACAGGGAAAGGCGGGCCTGGGGGAAGGGTGAGCAGACGACAGGATGCTCGGAGCTCGGGACCCAGGCCACAGATGCCCATGTGTGAGAACCGAGGTCAGGGGTCCTCAGAATGCAGCTTCCTGATTGGTGGTTCAAGAAAAACCACCCGCAGGGACAAGGGCATAGGAGGGGGCAGAAACTTCTCTTTCATCTGCTACAAACATGGGCAGACTGGCAAAACTGGGGACATGGAACAAGAGCAGTCCATCCAGACTCCACCCAATGGTCCAATCTTAAAAAGGCTTCCTTTTGTAGAGCCCTGTGTGCAGGTACAGAGCCAAAGGGCAGAAAGGCAGGTGTCTCCTGTGGAGCACTCGCTATTTGAAAGGCAGGTGTCTTAGATGGGATGGTCAGGGTTCAATGTGACCAGAAGTAACAGAAATTCAACAGTTGAATGTTTATGGTGTGCATTTATATCCTACACACTTTGAATACATCTTAAGTCTCACAATAGTCCCTGAGGTAAATATTAAGTACCCATTTTACAGATGAGGAAAGGAAGAGGTTCAGATGGGATCAATAATTTGCCCAAGGTCTCAAAGCCAGTAGTTGAAAGTGAAATAGTTCAGATTCATAGTTAGGTCTTCAGACTCTAAGACCAGTGTTGTTGTTTTACATATAGACATGTGTGTGTGTGTGTATGTGTGTGTGTATGTGTGTCTGTGTGTCTGTGTGTCTGTGTGTCTGTGTGTCTGTGTGTGTTCTGCCTGAGACAGTCAGAGAATGCCACAGACAAGAGGTGGCAATTATAACCTCAGTTTGGTTGGGTGACTAGGAGTTTTCTGAATGGAAAACAAAGGAGAAAGGTCTTCAAGAAAAGACTTAGGTCTGAATTAGAATAATGATGTGGGAAAGGAGAGGAGATTAAAAAAAAGTTATCAAGTCTGGTGAATGACTGGATATGGGGGGTAAGAGGGAGAAAGGAGTGTAATTAAAACATGATCTCTGCCCTTCACCTGGTATCTCTTGGGAGTGAAAGGATCTGTCTCACGTTTGCCCCCAGGTCTTACTTTGGCCCTCACCTCCCTGACCTCCAGGAGGCCAGTCCACTCCACAGCAAGGAATGGAGCAGACAGGCTGATGCCCCTTGATTCTCCAGCCCCCTCTGCCCATGGCCGTCAGGTAAACCAGACCTGTCTGAAGGGTGAGAAGTAGCAAAGGAGAATTGCAGATATAGGAGCAGGCTATACTTTCCATGTGTGCTTTACAAAACTTCACTTAGTTCAAGGGGAAACGCACAATGTAAAAGTTAGCCCTTTGTGAGTTCTCCCCTCACGGACACAGCGCAGCTCAGAGCCTTGCTCTCCAGACCTCAGGTCTACTCCCTGAGAAAGCATCTCTTTCTTCCATCTGTGTGATGAGACGTGTTTTGGAAGACTTCCACCCTCACACCTGATTAGCACTGCAGCCCCCTCCCTTGACTGGCCCTAACCCCACATCAGTGTCTCAGCATGTGACCTACCCCCTTGCCCACCCCCTGCTGAATCACTGGGATGTTTGTAAAATGTAGATTGGGGGTCCCCTCTCTGCAGATCTACCCAATCAAGCTCACCAGGCGAATACTTACTAGTCCTTTGGGATTCGGCTTTAAAATCATCTCCTCTAAGGCAGCCCCTGAGCCTCCCCTTCTGTACTGCACTGATGGGCCGTCTACCTGTCTACGTGCCCCACCTGACCGTGGGCTCTGTGAGAACCACGCCCTTGCATCTTCCGTCATTGTTCCCAGTTCCACTCCAGGGCCTGGAAGAGAGCAGGCAAATCAAAGCAAGGGAAGAAGGCAACGAAAGGGAGGAAATGTGCTTTGCTGCCTACTTTCCAGTAGGTAAGGATTTAGGCCAATTCTGCTTACCACAGACTCAGCTTGGACAGAGGCTTTGGAATGAGAAGGCTCTACAAACCCTAGTCATTACCAACGGCCAAGTGAACAGAGTTTTACAGCTCACAGGAGGCTCTGAGTCATTAGAGCTTCACCATCACCTGGGGTTATTGCCTCCGTTTGAGGTGACGTGGTTTGTCCTGAGAACACGTGCATGGGATCAAGTGTCAACTACTTTCTTACTATCATCTGCCTTCTGAAAGAACTGGAACTGCAAAAAGCTGCCCTTATGAGACACATGAATTCAATCCACTTTACATATAACCTTGAGTACAAATTGAAACGGCAAGAAAGGGGTTACAGAGACACAGGAGGAAAAGGCCCTGTCGTTGAGGAGATCACAGTCTAGGGAACAAGAGTCCCAGTTGATGGTAATATACACAACAATGTGAGAAATGCTATGTAAGCCCCTTTTAAATAAAGTTTCTCTAGTTATAAAAATGGTAAATGTCTAGTGTAAGCAGGTACATAACACAGAACATACAAAGAAAAAGCAAAAGTATCTAAGATCCACGCAGAGGTAACCGTTTCCTATTTTGTGTGTTTAATTCGGGCACGCGCTTGTCTTGAACTTTTCGGTTACTTGAGTCAGTACATTGCCTTTTATGCTTAAACTGGGTTCAGCTGGAGTTTGCTACCAAAAGAATCTTGACTAAGGAAATTATGTTGAGAATCGAATTGACTGAAGCATACAACCTGCTTAACACAGTACCTGGCGTTAGAGTAAGTACTCGGTAAACACCAGCTGCAATTATTCTTTTTCTTCTTGTTCCATCGATTGGGTTAGTGGGGCCAGGCACACAGAAGCCTGTTCATGAAATACTGAAGAGCTTCCTGGGAGAAAACTAATCCTAAGTAAACAGGAATCCAGCACGTAAGACTAATTCAGAAAGAAAACTTTAGTCCGCAGGACAAGGAGCAATTCTGAGACAGTCTGGTGTTTGCCAGTCAGAAGTGCCTCCTGGTTCAGCCCCACCGGAAGTCCAGGCACATGCTCCGTGAAGTGGTGGGTGAGGTGGAACAGGGAAGCCTAGAAGTAAACCTGGAGGTTTCTGACGTCACCCTGTAAGACCTCAGGGCACAAAGCACCCTCCTTAGGCTGGCTGCTAACCTCACTCAGCCCAGGAACCGGAGAGATGGTCTCTCTTGCTTTGCAGTAAAGCACAGGACCTTGGTCACTTAGAGGCATCGCATGGTAAAAGGTCAGTGAAGGCTAGTTTGCTCTGAGGGGCCCAACACCCCAAATAAACAGGCTTAGTACATATAGGCTCGGGGAGACAAAAACATATTAGATTGGTGCAAAAGTAGTTGCGGTTTAAAAGGTTAAAAATAATTGCAAAAACTGCAATTACTTTTGCACCAACCTAATAATAAAATATAGGTTCTGCATCAAGGATTAATTATCTAAAGAAAAAGGGATGGATGGATAGATGGATGGATGGATGGATGGATGGATGGATGGATGGATGGCTCATCAAAGTACACCAATAACATCTGTGGTTTGTTCATATAAACCTAATGAATCTTCATAAAATTTTAACCAAGATTTTGAACTCATGTGAGCCATTTGTTACCCCCTTGAGTTAACCAGTGTCTCTGTGACATGCTGAGAACTGCCATTTGAGAAAGAACTAAACACGTGTGAGCTGACACCTTTATAATTTTTCATCTCCCAGCTGGTCTGCAGAGGGGCAAAGGCTGTAATGAAACCAGCTCAAATGTCAGAAGCCTTTTTGGAGATGTGTTTATAGACCCCCTCTCTCCCAATGGAGATAGCCCTTGCCTAGCTCATCCCTGAGGTGGCCCCAGCACCTCTTTGGAGGAGCGGGGAAACCGACATAAGCTCTAACTTTATCTGAATCATCATTCTCCTGTTCTCCCCAGTTCTCTCCTGAACCACCAGCAAGAGCTTTTGAGTCTCGGCTCTTGTTGACTTTCTCAGCTCTGCATGTTGCCCTCGTATAAAGCAATTCTCCTTCCATGAAAGGCCAAAGCTTCATCCCTTAATTCCTTGTGTAAACCCCCTGTTTCAACCCTGGTTCTGAACAGTTTCATCTTCAGACCTTCAACAGCTTGAACCAGTATGTACTGAATGCTTAGAAACCACGTCTTACAGAGACTACACACCTTCTACTGTCCACCTTCCTGGAGAGTCAAGCCCTCTGAGAGGCAGACATAGGACAGATTTTGAGCCCCCTTTTTTCCTACCTGCAGTGATATGTCCCACAGCGTCTTAGGGGAGGTGTTGGAAAGATAGCTCACCCATGACTTCTTTCCAGGATGCTTTTCCATGTCTCTGTCACACCAAACATGGGGAGTAAAGGCTACTCCTCTTCTCTCCCTCTCTGCCCAATGTCTCCCTCCAGTCCCATCTCCACCTTCCTGTGAGCAGAGGCAAGTCTGATGCCCTGAGTAGGAATCCACTCAGGGGGTGAGACAGCACTCATCCTTTTCCCAGCACCCCACCATTTCCTTGGAGCCCCCTTCAGTTGGCTGGAGTCAGAGCATAGAACATCCCTTCTCTCCTCCCCCCGAGGAAAGGGAAAAGCCACAGCATCCTGCCCCTCTGTTAACCACTCACAGCCCCAGAGTCTCTTATCTCCTGCTTGTGTAGACGGGTAGTGTGTGAGCGGTGTCCTGAGAGGCTGCGTCAGGTGGACCCATTTAGAAACATGGGAATATATAGCACCTATTGATTTCAAATTTGAGTTTTTACTTCCAATGACAAGAAAATAGGTTAAGTCCCATTCGAATTCTTATTGCAAAAATAAACAAATAAATAGATCCTCAGCCCTAGTGATACTGAGCTATGGGTTCCCTAGGAATCTGGCATCTTGGTCCAGTCCCAGAAGCTCCAGGACACAGAGGGAATGTATGTCGGTTAAGGAGCCATCTGAGCGAATCCATATTCCCCCATAATAGCCCCCATCCCTGCAGCTTGTCTCCTATGCTCCTATGTGACTTCATGAAGCCTGACTCAGCTGGCTCCCCATTCCTGTAGGTGCCTTTTCTCACACAGACAGCCACGGTCCCTGGGAACTCAGCCTGGGTTTCAGGGCATCCGGGTTCTCTGCCCTTTGCTGGGCCTTGTGCACTGCGGTGGGGCAACTATGGAGGCCGCTGTCCTAGGTACTAGATACAATCCTCGCGTTCTGGACACCAGCTGCCTCTAGTACCCACACACTGTTCCCAAAGCAGAAGGCCACACATGAGGTGACATCACCAGCCAGGTACGCAGTCAGCCCTGCCTGGGGGAGGCCCTGCCAGACTGGGGGCTTCTCGTCTATCATTGTGGCTGTGCTGATGATGCACCTCCAAATAGCAGCTCCCCTAAATGAAGAGATGGCCATTGAGCTGCAATACACAAACCCAGTCTAGGAACCCAAATGACATGGCTTCAGTCTCATTGGCAGAAATTACAACTTTGAATCGGGCACAAGCTGAGGAATAAGTGAAATTGTCGACACAGAGAAATGTGTTTGAAAACAGGACGTGATCTATGGTTAAAGCCTGTGGATTCTGCATCTATCTCAGAAATATTCTACTTCCAGAGCAATTTCTCCACTAACTAGCTAGCTCCAGAATGGACCATATGTCTTTTTCATTACTGTGTCAGCCCTGCCTCCATTGGCAGCAGTTCCCAGCAGCTAAGCTTCTGATTCTCCACCCAAAGGCTCTGGGCCATGATTTACAGATGCTTTAGGCCCACTCTCTGTGCTCATCTTGGTCCCCTGGCTCCAGAGCCTTCCCTGAGGGCATATGACAGGGCCACAGCGCTGGCCTGGGGGCCTCAGTACAGCAGGTATAGTCACAGCTACCCCTAGGATAGTCACCACTGTGGTGCCAGGTCTAGAAAGCTGATCCTGAAGCAGGTGAAGCTGGCCCAGGCCCAAGCAGAAAATTCTCAACAAGGAGCCCAAGATTTGTGACAATGCCATTCAGTTTTAAAGAGACAAGGGATGAGACATTCTTAGTAGCACCTTTGGAGTGTGCCAGAGACATGGGCGAGAGACCCTTAAAGAGTCATGCAAGACCCAGGTGAAAGATTGTATCGGAGCTCATGCCAATTCTGTAACAATGGACTTTGGAGAAACCATTTTACAAGCAAGATGCCTAATAACAAAAGTAGTAGTCAACCCATACATGCCTGTGTGCCAGGCGCTTAACTACTAATCTGCATATATTTGCTCATTTAAGTATCAACAAACCTACAATGTCAGTGCTATTGTTATTATGCCTATTTTACTGATGAGAAAACTGAGGCACACGTGGTCAATGGAAAGAACTTCATTCTCCTCACCAGAGTTGCCGTCACTTGTAGTAACAAAGGCATCTAGAAGCCAGACATATCCGAATTCTGCAATGAAATGAAGGAGGATACGGTCTCCAGGTTCTAGCAGAATGCTGGATGAGAAAGCACAGGAGGATTTGGGAACGAGACGTGACTGTCTCCGAAATGCTTTGCTCTCAGTCACATTGTAATCTCCATGTCTCTTCTCTGGAAGAGAAGTCAATTCAAGCAGCATTCCAATCTTGGCTGCATGCATTGATTCACCGGGGAGGTTTAAAGCTGACGATGCCCAGACCAATGGAATTAGAATGTCTGGGGGTGGGAGGCAGGCATCAGCATTACTTGAAGCCCCCACTGAATTAAGGCAAGACATCATCCCTTCGGTGGAAAGTTTTATGGCTTGCAGTTAAGGTGAGTGTGGCAATTCAAATCCTGGTCAGCAGAATGGGAGTCGCTAATCACATTACCTCCTCCAGAGCGCAAGCCACCTGGGGAAGGACCCCCGCCAATGAAAAATGGGTGGCTGCCAATAGAGTCACAGAACACCTGACCCAAATCCCGTCAAGCCCGACGGGATTTAAGCATGGCTTGAAAACCGCTTAGGCAATATTTGCGGATGAAAAGCCGCAGGTGTTTGATCGACAGAGAGGTGAGGCAGTTTTGAAGACCACAGATGTTGCTGATGAGGTAAATACATCTGTGGGCAGAACAGAAACATTGCCAACAGAGTGCAGCCACTAGACCAGTCAGCTCATGGGTGCCTGGTGTCTGACAGCAACTAGGCGGTCTGACAGTTAAGTTTGTGGACTCATCCTAGGTAAAGTGCTCCATACCTCATTGCTGAATATCACCTTCGAAGTACTCCCCTAGGGAAGCTATGCACCGACACCAGGGCTTAGTCCGCCCTTCAAAGCAATTTTGAAACTCTTTTTCTGGAATGGCCATCAGAGCTGTCATCGTATTACCCTTGATGTCCTGAATGTCATCAAAATGTCTTCCTTTCAATATTTCCTTTATCTTCGGGTAAAGAAAGTCATTGGGGGCCAGATCAGGTGAGGAGGGAGGGTGTTCCAATACAGTTACTTGTTTACTGGCTAAAAATTCCCTCACAGACAGTAGTCCTGTGAGCTGGTGCATTGTCGTGATGCAAGAGCCATGAATTGTTGGCAAAAAGTTCAGGTCGTCTAACTTTTTCACGCAACCTCTTCAGCACTTCCAAAGAGTAAACCTGGTTAACTGTGTAGGGACAGAGCCAGGAGTGTAGTTTCCAGGCTCTCAGCCTCACATGGAAAAGTGCTGGCTCGGGTAGCAGTTGGCCATCAACTGTAACCGGTTAGCCATTAGCCACTGATATAACTGCCAAGACTGAGCTAGCTAGCAGGGATTACAGTTAGCAAGTGAGGTTGTTTGGCAGAGAACTGGACAGCAGGTTGCAGATAGTGTGGCTCCTGCCTCCTGTGTCTCCAACCCAGCCGCCAGCGAGACTATAGTGGTATAGTGGCTCCCCTACCTATAGCTCCGTGGGTGTTCCTTTTTGGCCTCACCATATCCTGCGTTCTTATGTGGGGAGCGGGACCAGAGACCCCGCCTGACACCCTGCATGACAACTGTTTGTCCAGTTGGTACAAATTTATAATGAATAATCCCTCTGATATCAAAAAATGGTTAACAAGATCGTTGCAACAAGTTCACCAACTTGATTGTCAAAGTTGGTATTTTCCCCGTGACTGCGTCTTTTCAGAATAACAGCCCCATGGCCACATTGCACACACCTGAAGCCTGATGTCAGCAGAAAATAAAAATGCTTTGAAGCAGAAATTCCTGGGTTTGAAATCTTTCTTGACACTCACTAGTTCTGAGTCTAACTACCCCCTCTGAGACTTTGCTTCTTTTTCTGTAAAAGGGAATCATTAATTCATATAACAAATATCTATTGAGCATCTGCCACATTCCAAGCATTGATACAGATGCAGGGGATAGAGCAGGAAAAACACGGAATAAAAACCCTGTTTTCTTGGAGTTTATATGCTGTTTAGGGGAAATGAACAAGGAACTAACAAGTAGAACGGAGAGCATGTCAGACTGTGATCAGGATTGTGAAGGTCTATAAAGCGGGGAAAGGACATAAGATGCTGGGGGTTGGGGGAGAAGCAATTTTATAAGATGGTCAAGGAATACCTCCCTGAAAAGATGACATCTTAGCAACAACCTGCAGGAAAAAAGGGAGTAAGTCAGGCAGAGATCTGGGAGAAGAGTGTTTCAGGTGGAGAGAGCAGCAAGTATAATACAAAGGCCCTGAGGAAATATGCCTGGTGTGCTGTGCTTGGGAACAAAATGATCTACCTTCTAGGTGTGTGTGTGTGTGTATATATTATATGTTATATATATATATGGATATGTACATATATTTTGGGGACGAGTATGAAAACAATTTGGGAATGCCCTGAAAAGGTATGGATAACTTGGGAACCATCCTTACCAAAAGGAGGAGCTGTCACTTCTTCTGGGTGGCAGGAAAAGCAAGCTATTTATAGCTCAGCTGGTGACCTTTATGAGCTAACCCATGCCCAGACAATAGCCCAAATTCTCCACACATTAATGACAGGGGTAAAGTGATGAGGTCAAAACTTCTTACTAAGAAAAAAGGCCTTTCCTCAAATGAGCCTGTGCTGGGTTGTCCCTGAGCAAAAGTAAGGCTCCCTGTGGAGACATGCACTGGCTTCTCAGATGAGCCCGTCAGGAAATCAGCCTCTGCCCCTTGCGGTGGGAAGATGGAAGGAGATTGTGGCACCATTCCAAAAGTACCGCCCCCTCCCTCCCAGGGTCAGTGGAATCGACACCATTACCAGCCTCGGGAGCTCTAAGGCATCCAGTTTACAAGACCTAATGGATTGGAGATGAGCAACCTCATCTACGCGTGAGGAACCAAAGAGGACAAAACCCAATAGACTTGAAAGGATACCAGATGGAATGAAGAAAGAGGTCTGGAGTTTTGCAGGCTGCTTCTCTAGGGTTCTTCCCCTGCTCTCACAGGAAAATGATCATGGTAAGTTACCATCTCTGCTCCTACAGGACACTGCTCTTCGAAAACCTACCTGGCCCATCACTTAAACCTCCCCATGCCTCCCTCATGATCCAGTCTGGCAATGACCGATGAGCCATGGGGTCCCAGGGGAAGAAACATAATTGTCCCCCAACCATGTGTGGCAATTTGGGGGCAAGAGGGATGGAAGAGCATTGTCCCCTGCTTTGTTAGTATGAGTGAGTTAAGCTCCAATAACAAGCAGTCCCAGATCTCAGTGGCTTACCCGAGCCTAACATGGGCAGGGGCCTCTCCTCGGTGCCTCCACCTCCAAGCAGTGTCATGGATCGAGCTCCTTTCATTGTAGGCTCCACCTAACTGGAGTCCTTTGCTTCCAGCTAGGTGGCAGGGGAAAAGACAAAGAGTAGATGAATGTACACAGAAGTTTATGGCCAGGACTGTAAGTGGCATATATCTGCCTACATGCCATTGGCTAGAAGCCATTCTGAGGCCACATACAACCACAAGGGAAATTGTGAAATATAATATTCCTATGTTACCAAGCCAGCATCATCTCTGCCACACCCCACTGGTGATGACTGGGTAAAATCATTGCTAGTTAAAGCCATCAGAAGAGGGGCCCACAGTCAGCATGGGCAGAAACAACCCTAGATTAATCACACCATCCCCTCTTTTTCCTCCATATGTTAGCATGTGGCACACCTCCAAACATATGAGATGTGAACAAAAGATACAGTGAATGTTTAAATTTTAAAAATGTATTACAGTAAAAGACACATTGCCATTAATCCATACTCCCCCTCGCTTCAAACACACGTATCCCATTGTTCTTACCATTTTTTGAAGCAGTTCTGGAAGTCGTCTTTTGTAAGTGTCCTTACTTCATTCTCCATCATGACAATGCTCTGTGTCACATATCGCTTCTGGTACAGCAACTTCTGTCAAATAAAAACATTACGGTGTGTCCTCATCCACCTTATTCACCGGATCTGGCATCGTGTGACCCCTGGCTCTTCTTCAAAGTCAAAACGACCATGAATGGTAAACGTTTTGAGTCGATTCAGGACATCGAGGCAGCCATGACAGTGCAACTAAAGACACTCACGGAAGAGGACTTCCAGAACTGCTTCAGAAAGTGGCAAGAATGATGGGATAAGTGTTTGAAGCAAGGGGGAGCATTTTGAGGGGAATTAATGGCAATGTGTGTATTACTGTAATAATTTGTTTTTATTTAAACATTCACCGTATTGTTTGATCACACCTCGTATACGGTTAATTAAAGAATTCCAGGTTCAGCATCAAAGTCATGGTGAAGACAAATGTTATCACACCTGAGGTCGGTCCTGTTTTTATTTTGTCTGGAATTTCAGAGGCTATGTAGGAGCTTAGGCTCATGTGCTGATGTAAGATCATCTAAAAATACCCCCTCAGACCTAACATTCCACTAGCCCTTGGTCCAGAAACCTCTCCACTAGCTACATAGCTCAACCCTAGGACCAGTAAAAGGCAGTACATTTCAGAGCAGGCAGGTGAAAATATAGGGAAGGGGCATCAGCACTATTTTTCCAGAAGAAGGAAGTAGGAGATTGGATTCCAAGCTGGCTGCCTCCGTGCTCCAAGACACAGAACTCAGCAGACGTTAATCAATCACACAGAACAAACTATCCAAAGACTGGAGATTCCGTTATCGCCATTCCCGTAGTTAAGCCCACGGCAAATAAAACACAGGTGGTGCTTCATAAGAGTTAAAAGCAAACCTGCCCCTAGTCTTTTTGCATCTTACAGAAATTAAAGATAAACTTACCATTGTTCTTCTTTCATTCCTTTCCCTCCATACCAACACATTTTCCATGGAAACAAAAAACACATACAAATCCTAGCCCAGGTGATAAAGGGGGTCTCTCTTCCACAAGCAATTAGACACCACCATTCTTGTCTATGGGGTGGCCTGTGTTTTCTTACTTACTCTCTGCTAAATAAACTTACTTTTCCCTTAAACTGTGTATCAGCTCACGTTTGGATTTTTTCCTATATGAAGCCAAGAACCATCTTTTCCTATAACATCAGGACTATCTATCAGGAGAGGAGGAGGGAAGACTGTCTAGTGGCTTCTGTCTCCCACTGGTCAACGTTTCATCTCATGGCGCACTAACTCTTCCACTTCTGTGTTCCACCTGTGCAGGTGCAGAGTGGGGTTTTACAGCGCATCAACAGGGAAGCCCCGGGGTAGAAGGCAAGTGGCTACGTGGTAGATATCTGAGGTGAGACACTGTCAGGTTGTACCTGTGGGGAATTGGTCAAAGCTCATGAACAACTGGCCATTGCAATAGCAGCTGCAACTAGAGAAAGATGATGCTGAGATGCGTTCTAAAAGTGGCTTTTGATCCACAGGGACTCGATCAACATTATCTGTCATTATTATTGTCATTATTATCATTCTGAGTTAGGCACAGACACCAGTCCTTGGACATGGGCCTCTACCCTGGAGTCTGGTGCTCTGAATTTTGACCTTGAGCCAAAGTTCAGTCACTCTCTACAAGGTTAACCTTTCTGACCTAGACAGGACCCAGAAAGAGAAAAACTGCCTTTTACAGGCTTACCTAAGCTGACTCACCCCCCAACTTCAAGGGACGACTCTAATTGGAAGCTCTGGAAGTACTAAGGGGACTGGGGCTCCTGACTGTTTCTGTACTGAACCCCCTCCAGAGACCAAGGGAGATTTCCCGTAAAATGAGCTGTGCCCTGTACTCTGACAAGCTGTGTCACACTTCCAGGAATTGTGCTTTGTATAACTGGGTCCAAAGCAGAATAGTTAAGAAATGCAATTAGCTGCTAAAAGCATGATGGCGAGTCAGATTGTCCAATCCCTGGGAGGCCATCAGTTAAGATGCAGACAAAAGCATCCTTAAGCCCACCATGCTTATGGTTCTGTTTCTTGATAGAGTTGGCTTATTTTTCCCCATTGTGGGCACAGCATAAAAATTTAATTATAAAATGATGGATCCAAAATGGTGAGTAAAGATATCATCATCCACCCTTACAGGCCTCCAAATATTTTTTCTTTGTTTAGGGTGGGTCACTGGTGATTAGAGATAAGAGGAGCAAGGGGACAAGAGGAGTGAAGTTTGATATGATGAAAAGTGCTCTGGACTTAAAATGAGAACACCTTGGTCTACATTCCAGCTGTGCCTCTTCCTTGCTGTGTGACCATAGGCAAGTTACTTGATCTCACTGAACTTAGTGATTAATGATATAGTTTTGTTAATAGTTACCATATTTGTTACTATGTTCTGTTGCCCTTGTTCTTTGTTCATCAATTACAGTCTAGGTTTCCCAAAAAGGTTTTAACTCGTAGGTTTTTGTTCCTATAAGTTGTGGGTCTCTGTATTCAGTCTCTCAAATTTGGGGGGCAGAAGTTTGCCCTGTGACCTCACTCTTCTTATAGATCTAAGAAGAATCATTGAGTTTGTTTTCTCAGTTGTAAAATAAAGCAGAAATATTGATCTGGTTGTGAGAAAGCATTACTTAAAAAGCCTAGCACCTTGCTGGATACTCAGTACCTAGTTTGCATGTGGATTCTGACCCCAGAAGAAACTGTGTGTGTGTGTGTGTGTGTGTGTGTGTGTGTGTGTGTGTTATATCCTTTACAGCAAGGTACAAAGGGTTGGAAGACACCACCACACTGCTGTGTCTTTGAGTCCTTGAGGCAGACAATTGAAATGACGCTTTGGAGTTATGGTAACAGGGTGTGGGCATGACTCAGCTCAGGCCAGACCCAGACACTTAGGCTCCGGTTCTGCTGCCAGAGAGTAAGCAGTGAAGCCCATAACCCTCTGTCCACAGAAATAGGCCTGCTGATCAGCAGGTGTCCTTCTTGGCTTGACTGGGGCCAAATATATAATGTCAGTAATAATTGTGGGTGTAGTGGTTAGAGTTCTTGCTCTGGAATCTACTTTTGAATCCTGGCTCTGCCCTGACTTGGTAAAATATGTAATCTCTTTATGCCTTAGTTTTCTCATATGTAAAATGGAATGAAGGATTATAGAGCTCTCATAGTGCAGTTATGAGGTTTAAATGAGATAATGTATGAGGTCAGACAATTAAGTTCGTGAACTCATCCTAGAAAAAGTGCTACATACCTCATTGCTGAATATCACCTTAGAAATACTCCCCTTTGGAAGCTATGCACCGACACCAGCACCTAGTCCACCCTTCAACGCAATTTTGGAACTCTTTTTCTGGAATGGCCATCAGAGCTGTCATTGTATTACCCTTGATGTCCTGAATGTCATCAAAATGTCTTCCTGTCAATATTTCCTTTATCTTCGGGTAAAGAAAGAAGTCATTGGGGGCCAGATCAGGTGAGTAGGGAGGATGTTCCAATACAGTTATTTGTTTACTGGCTAAAAACTCCCTCACAGACAGTGCTGTGTGAGCTGGTGCATTGTCGTGATGCAAGAGCCATGAATTGTTGGCGAAAAGTTCAGGTCGTCTAACTTTTTCACGCAGTCTTTTCAGCATTTCCAAATAGTAAACGTGGTTAACTGTCCAGTTGGTACAAATTCATAATGAATAATCCCTCTGATATCAAAAAAAGGTTAGCAACATCATTGCAATAGCCTTGCAACAAGTTCACGAACTTAATTGTCTGACCTCATATGTAAAATGCATGACAGAGTGCTTAGCATATAAAAGGCCCTCAAAAGCCTTAGCTATTACTATTACTAACATTTTCCGAATTGGCTTATGCAGATAACTATGACCCAGATAGTATGTTAGGTGCACAAACCCTCACATTTATCCTGGGATCTCTGTAATGTCAATATCCTATTGAAGAAACTGAGATGCAGAGAGTGACTTTCCCAAAAGCACCCAGCTGATTTCTTCAGGAAGTTTCTCCAGCAAAAAGAATGTTTTCCCCTCATCTGGGTCCTTGACACACCTCTGCTGATGACACTAACTGCACAGGGTCTGACCACTTTGTCTTTCTTTGAGGGGTTAGCAAACTGCAGCCCTTAGGCCACACTTGAGTTTTTTAAACAAAGTTTTATTGTAACACAGTCATGCCCATTTGTTTTCATATTGTCTATGGCTGCTTTCACACTACAATGGGGCAGAGTGAAGTAATTGCAACAGAGACCATTTGGTCCACAAAGTTAAACATGTTTACGAGCTAGACCTTTTGCAGAAAAAGTTTGCCAGCCCTCTCATCAGACTGTGAACTCCTTGACATAAGACTCATGTCTTCCATCTCTGTACCCCTTCATTCCATGATGGGGATCCTCTAAATATTCCCTGACTGAGGGAATGAGTAACATTGTGGCAGACTTGAATGGATACCAATTCTAAAGGAACAGAGCCCCTCAGGAACGGATCCACCCAGATTCTGGGGAGCCCCTCAGCTCTGTGATGCTGCCAACTGCACAGTAGTCCCCACAGGTGACCCTGAGACAGAACCAGTAGCAGGTCTCCACATCATCAGCAACACTCGCAGCCCCCAAATGAGAGGATCAGCATTTTCTTGGAAAAGTCTTAAATCCTCACCTATGAAATGGAGATGGTTTGGAGAGTCATACTCCCCTCCTTTGGCCCACTGCCTCCTGCCTTCCTGCCAGAGGCAAGCTGCCCCACAGTGACCACTTCAGCCTCTTGTTGGAAAACAGCAACAACTACAAAGACAACAACTACCATTTATTGATCTCCTGCTCTGTGCCAGGCACCGAGCCATATGAAGCCCTTGCCCAAGGTCACATAACCAGTAAGTTATACTATTTCCTTTTTTCTTGTGTCCCTGACCTGCTTCCCCAGGGAGCCATAACCCAGCAACTAAAACAATGTTGGCACTCAATTATGTGGGATTCGAATCAAGTATTTTAGCTGCAAGCACCTGACCCAGCCTGGTTCAGCACAGATAAGGGTGTGTCATTTATTAGAGATGCATTTGCTACTTACTTGCTCTGTATCAGGTTCTCTGCTGGGCACTTGGGACACAGAGGAAGCCTGAACACAGCTCTAACTCTCAAGAACTCATAGTCTAATAGTGGAGAGGCAAACAGGAAACCAGCCACTAGCACAACAGGTAAGCCACGGAGGACAGCCGGGGAGGAGTGGGCAGGGCTCCGAGTGGGTGTGGCCTTCCAATGGGCGGGGCTCTAACCTCCACCATCTCCCCCCTCCAATTTAGCTGTTCAGGATCTCTTCCATACAGCGAGGTTCCATGTAAGAGTCCTCTTGAAAAATTCCTTTGCTAAGTTTGAAAACTCTGCTCTAAGGGATGAACAAAGCAGGAAGAACAAAGTGCTGATGGCATCATCATCTGAAATACAGGGTGTTGTTGTTTTTTTTAAAAATCACGTTCTCTCAGAAGTTCATAGAAACCAGCTCTTAAATACATTCCTAGAGCGTTTTTCATTTGGAGGACAATTAACCTTTGTGATTAGCTTCATCAACAGGAACTTAATATCAAATATTTGGTCGCTTAGCAACCAGGAGGCAGCCACCAGCGGGATTTGCAGTATCTTTGTTACTCAAGTCTCATGGGGAGGCAGGCTGAGGAAAGGCTTAGTTGGCTTTGCAGACTCTGCAAAGCTGTCTGCCCAAAAGTCTTGACCGCCCAAGGCCCTGCTGTCCATGACCTACGAGGCTGGTGAGCCAGTGAGCCGCTGAGAGAGAACTCAGCCTCTCAGCAGTGACAGAGGAAGGAAAAGGCTCAAAACTCGAGTGCCTCATATGCCTTTGAAGAGCCTCCAGAATGGCCAGGCAAGGAGGTGTTGGTCAGCTTCACCCTTTAGAGCTGTGAGGCCTGGGAAAGACAGGCCTACTGAATACCTAACCGCCGGGTCACTTCTGGTCTTCTTTCTAATTTCCACGGGCTCCCTTATCCCCGGAAAGATGAAGCCTCCAATAAATCATTTGCCCCAGTGTGCCCAGTAGTTAATGGTGGAGCAGGCCTGGTGCCCAAACTCGCGCTCTCTCCACATGCTCACAAGGACCTGCCAGGTTGTGCTCTTTTTCTGGGCTTGGGCTTCAATACTGCACTAGATGAGGCTCTCTGGTCCATCCCAGCTTGGCGTACCTACATCTTCTATCCCAAACTCACACCAATTCAGAAACCAGGATCGGCTTCTGAGGCATTTGCGTGGACCACTCTGTTCTCTCACTTCACTCACCAGGTTTCCCAGAAAGAAGAATCCTAATTCTTTCTGAGTCTCAGGTTCTGAACCTAAATGTGATAAGACAGTGTGGTGGAAATCACAAGGGTCTTCCCATCAGCAAACTTGGGTTCAGATCCTGGCATTAATATTTACCAACTATGTCACTGTGGGGACGTAACTTCTCCTTCTACCCTTCCCCTCGACTGTAAAATGGAGATAACAAGAAATACCTCAAAGGGATATTGGAAGGACCAGTAGGTGCTCAAGGAGCAAAAATACAGAACAGAACCCCCACCAGACTGCTTAATGCCTTCATCCTCCTCAGTTCGCGTGGGGAGTTAGAAGACTTTTGTCTCTACCTCATTCTCTCAGAAGGACTTCCCACTGTAAATAACCCAGAGAAGTTTTAGATCGAGTGCTGGAGGCCTCTTGGTGTGTGTACTTATAAACCCAAGCAAATACCTTGAAGAAAATGTCTGCCTTTTCCATTGAAATGAAAGTAAGGCTGACAGATCTGGTTTGAATTCTGACTCCATCATATAACAGCTCTATGATCTGGGCAAACACTCCTCCTCGCTCAGTCTTCACACCATCTTCAATTGTAATACATAGAGGAAAGTAAGAGGTCTAGTGAGAACTAAATCCAAAAACCAATATAGAAGAGCTCATTCCAGGGTCCGGCTCGAGGCTCACGTAAGTTACACAGGCAATATACCTTGTGTCTGAATCCATTTGACAAATGCAGCGCTTATGGTTTCCTGTTGTGACAGTCCTTTGAAATTCTTATTGGTTTATTTTTACCAAATTAGTCATATCTACACTGTTTCAGCACCAGCTTTAGGAAACAGCATACCTGCTTCTGTTTTCAAACAAATACAGTAATTGCAGTCCCATTTTCCTTGGCACTCTGAAAGGGCTGTAGGATGCATGAAATGGCAGCTTGAATTTAGGAAATGCTCTTTGAAACTTCCCAACTGCGTTCCATCCCCAGAGCTCTTGCATGATAATAAGCTTGCCCTGTTTGAAACACTTCACTGGCCCCTAAGGATGTGCAGAAGTCCGCAAAACAAACCCCATCATGTTAAACAGAGAGTTACCATACGACCCAGCAATTCCACTCCTAGGTAGATCCAGAGAATGGAAAAACTATGTCCACACAAAACTTGTACATGAATGTTTATAGCAGTGTTATTCATAATAGCCCAAAGTGGAAAAAACCCAAAAGTTCATCAACTGATGAATGGGTAAACAAACTGTGGTATATTCACATTATCAGTTTTCTATTACCGCTGTAACAAATTACCAGACACTCAATGGCTTAAAACAACATAGATTTATTCTCTTACAGTTCTGAAAGCCAGAAGTCTTTAATCTGTTTCACTGGCTAGAGCCAAAGTATTGGCAGGGCTGGTTCCTTCTGCAGGCTCTGAAGGGAGAATCTATTCCCTTGCCTTTTTCAGCTTCTAGTGGCCATCTGTATTCCTTGGCTTGTGGCACCTTCTTCCATCGTTGCCGTGTAATACTGCTTTTATCATCGTGTTGCCTGGGTAATCTGGGATAAGCTTCCCATCTCAAGATCTTTACTCAATCACATCTGTAACGTTCCCTTTGCCGTATAAGGTAATATTCCAGGGATTAGGATGTGGTTATTTTGGGGAGTCGTTATTCAGCCTACAATACAATAGAATATTATCCAGCCATAAAAATGAATGATGTACTGATACATGCTACAATTTGGATGAAAGTTGAAACATCATGCTCTGTAAAAAAGTGACACAAAAGGCCACATAACGTGTGATTCCGTTTATATGAAGTGTCTACCACGATCAATCCATAGTGACAGAAAATAGATTAGTGATTGTCAGGGGCTAGAGGAAAGGGGCAGTGGGAAGTGACTGTTAATGAGTATGTGGTTTCTTTTGGGGGTACTAAAAATGTTTTGAAATTAGATGGTGGTTGGTGATGGTGGCACAACTGTATAAATATACTAAAAAACCGCTGAATTGTATACTTTAAACAGAATTTATGCTATGTGACTTATATCTCAATTAAAAATAAATAGATTAGAAGAAACCTCATCATGCATCAACATTACCTATAAATGATAAAAGCACAAATGTTAATTTTAAATAAAATTGTGGTTGGAACCAATTTGATTTAAATAAAGTGCTTTCCACCAAATTGTTCAATCAAATTGTATACCTCCCAGGAGTCAATATAGTGTGGGGGTTGAGAATGGACTCTGGAATCAGGCTGCATGAGTTCAAGCCCTGGCTCTGCCCTATTTACTAGCTGTGTTACCTTTTCTAAGCCTCGGTTTTCTCATCTGCAAAGTGGGGATAATAAAAGTACTTGTCTCTCAGAGTTGCCAGGATCCAATAAAATAATCCATAATGCTCAGCATGTGGTAAGTGCCCAATACCTTCAAGCTATTGCTTTTCTTACCCTCATCCCCTCTGCTTGGCCCATCAGCCCATTGCTGGAGAGAAGGAATGTGATGCTGAGCAATCCTAAGGGGACCCAGTCACCCTCTTTAAGTTTCAGATTGTTTGTGAAGAGTTAGAAGAAAGGCATCAGGAAGCTTCAAACGGTAAAATACTTTATCTAGTCTGGGGACACAGCATTCATGCACGTGTTTATTCATTCACTTGCTCATTACTTTACTCCTTCCATCATTCTTTTGTTTAACAAACATTTATTGAAAAAATACTATATACATGTGTGGTACTGAGCTTCTGCTGGAGACAGCTGCCACGGAACATATGATTGATGGGGAAGACAGACAGATAAAAATAAGTGCAATAAGCTGTACCAGGCATTGTGCTGGAAGTTTATACAGAGCTCCGGGTGGAGAAGTGAGTGGGGTGAGTGGATGAGAGCACACAAAGGAAAGAGTGGTTAGTTTTAATGTGGCAGGGAGGAGCAAAGAAAAACTTTATAGAGGAAGTGTGTGTGTGTGTGTGTGTGTGTGTGTGTGTGTGTAAGGATAAAGAGAATATAGAGCATGAGCGAGAAGGCATTTTAGATATGAGCAAAGGCTCACAGATATGATGCAGGCTGGATTTCTCAGGAAACGTTAGTAGTTCCTGCAAGTAGAAGTAAGCTGTGCTATGACATAGGCAACCAAAGTACTTGAAACAGAGAGACAGAGAGTGAGCTGATTAGATTTGTCTTTTAAGAAGATCTCTCTGGCTGTGGTGTGGCAGAGAAAAACCACTTTGGTAAAAAAAGAGGCTGGAAGCAGTGGTTAGCACACAGTGGCAATGGTCTAGGCATTAGGTGACAGGGACCTGAACCTGGGCAGGAGAGCCTATTCCTGTCCCCACTGAACACCCAGTTTACACCCTAACACCAGTATACATCTGTGTGTACAGATACACAGGCAAACACACACCGCCTCTAAAGCCCTGGGATTCTGTAACCACAGATGCGGACCCATTGGAGGGTGTGATGCTAATTTTATATATCAACTTGGCTGAATCGCCCAGTGATTCAGCCAAATGCTAATCTAGGTGTTGCTACTGAAGGTGTTTTGTAGATGTCGTATTTTTGAAAGCTCTTCAGGTGATTGTAATGTGTAGCCAGGGCTCAGCACCTCAGCTCCAGAGCTTTGCTCTTTGAGTTCTGGTCCTTGGGCGAGCAACATAAACATCACCGGGGAGCTTGTTTGAAATGCAGACTCTCAGGCCCACCCCAGACCCACTGAATCTGCAGCTCCCGTATAAGATCCCCCAGGAGAATCAGAGGCTCATGGAAGTTTGGAAAGCACCATGGGAAATAAAGTCGATCTTCACCCAAGGAGAGTGTTCTAGCCCACTTTTGACTCCCACTCCATGACTGCAGCTCTGGGTCCTTTTGAGCAGTGCCCAGGGCCAAGGCTCCAAATGACCAGATGTTAAGGGCACTATACCCCTCATTGGAGGCCCCGCCACCACCCTCAGCCAGGCTTTAGGTCCACTGAGGCTCACAAATAATGGTTCTTCATGATAGAACCACTCACCGCACTGAATACAAGCATTCCTAATGTTGTACCTATACATGATCTCTTTGTTGGGTTAGCCTTGGGCTAAATATCTTAACTGGGCACTTAGTAAGTAATGGGCACTTTACAAACACCAAGCAGTTTAGTCATCCCATGACTCTCCAATAAGATAAGTTTTATTAGCCCCATTTTGCCAGTGTAGACACTGAGGCTCAGAGAGGTTAAAGCACAGAGCCCACAGTCACAGAGCTGGTCAGTAGCAAAGCTGCCGGGGGAAGCCTGAGTTTCTGATTCCAAAACTCAGGACCTATTCACAGTACTGTCTATATTATACCTTGCTTTATAAATAAAACAGAGAAGGAACTTCAAAACCAGACTCAGAAATTACAATGTTATCAGGAAAAAAAAAAGTGTAAATACATTGCCATTCCCTGAGACCAGTAACTGGGGGAAGGATTTTTACGTAAGCAAAAGTGCCTTTGGGAATACGCCCGACGCATTAATGTAATGATTATTCCTCCCGCCTGGGCTCTAACTATATTTTTATTAGGACGCTTTACATATACTTTAGCTTCTTTAAAATGCTAAACTGACTCTGAGTCCCCAAATGTGCCAAAAATCTAGGCAGTATGTTTATAGGAAGTGAAAAACCCCCACAAAGTAACTCCCAGAGGCTGAATTAGTGGCTTGTATTGTAAGGAGGTGAAAATCCACATCTCTCCCAGGAATGCAACTGACATAAAACTCAAACTAAACTAAATTTATGAAGGGAACTCTTCGACTTGAAGGCTCGTCTTGTGGCCTGAATAATTTTGCTCACGCACTATTCTAAAGCTCCTCGATAGCTGAGGTTAGGTTGTCTAGGGTCCAGGCTCTGGAGTTCGGTGGCTCCATCTGTGGCCAAGGTCAGAGGTCAGCTAGTCATGAGGGTCAGGACCCACAGCTGAGATTTAAACTCAATCAGTGACTGAATCTCTAGCCAGGGATAGAACCTGCATATGAGATAAGGTTTAATAAATTACTCTCTCCAAACTCAGTGATTTGTAAGGTCACAGCGTCTCTTGTTTGTGGTTCCTTGTTATGACGGCCATAATTTACTTTCAAATACTTCAGTATAGAAAGGAACTCAATTTTCAGAGCTGTTGCCCTAATTGAGAATCCACAGACCAGGGGTCATCAGCTAACATGCATACTCAAGAGGAAGCCCATATGTCAGAAGGACTTCTGTTATTTGTATTTCCATCAACAGCTGAGACTCTGAAAATTAGCATGTTGTATATCAGAAGTGGATTTTATTGGTGAAAATGATGGCCTGCTGACTAGCAAGATGAATGCCAGAAACGAGCTTCCATTGGTGGAATGAAAGGTGTTCAGCTATGTGGACTAACTGAAAATGCTTGAGACAACACTCAATTTAGCTTGAACAGCACACAATCCAGGGAGGCCTGTGCCCTTACCCCCTGAGGCATGGGTTCTGGGTCTGGCCGTTGGTTTAGGAGGATGTTGTCTGGTTGTCTGATGTTGACAAGAAGCACAGAGTCCCACATCTGGAAATCGGTTAGGTCTGCCTCATTCTGTCGTGCAAGGTGTGGTTGGATGTACAAGGATAAGTGACTGGGACTTTACCAAGCTCAGACAGCAGGTGTGGGAATTGTTCTGTTGTCTGCTTGGCCAGTGAATGAATATCTGCATGTGTGGTGGAATTGGATTTGAAAACCCATTTTTTATAATGGGTACAACCTGGGAGTGAGATTGTGGGAGAGCAGCTAGCTCCCATCACCTCAGATTCCTTTGGCAGCTTCTTCAGGTAGCCTGGGACCCACTCCCCACTTCCTGAGTCTCTCTACAGGAGGAAAAGCCTCAAGTTATCTTTGTCTTTCTTCAATTTCAACATCCTTGCATCTAATTCGTTTTTAATTTTTTTTCTTCCTAGTCAGAGCTGATCAGCCGCAGAAAGGATTTCTGAACAGCTCCTGGTGAGAAGTAATGTGATGAGAGATGATTATGCTCTCATTGGCAAAGGAATTTATTGCCAACCAAATTCTTGTTGCCAGATGAATAAAGTAAGTGTTAATTCTACTCACTCAGCATTCTAAATGGATTCTCAGAGCTACCTGTGAGAATCAACAGCCATTAAAACAAGGTGGACACAGAGTCTGGTCTACTGAGACCACAGTACACCTCTCAGACCCACAGGCCAACCTGTGTATGCCCACTGATTCTCCACTTTGTGGCACTTTGTACCTAGAACACTAGGGGGGGTTAGAGCAGAAGGGGTCCTCAAAATCATGTGGCCCAACTCTCTCCTCATCAGACAAGACACAACCCAGGCAGGTTTTGTGACTTAACCCACAGTAGCATGGGAGAGCTGATAGCTCTGGCTCCTCCCAAGCTGCTCCTCAGTTCAATTCAACAAATTCATCTGGGGCCTGCTCTGGAAGTAAGCAAGTTCTCTGTGTTCAGTGAGCTCACAGGACACAGACGCAAATCAGTCTGACAAAGGGAAGAAAGCAGAACACACAATGCCGCAAGTCAGGCAGGAGGCTGAGCTTTCTTTAGCTTTGGAAATCGCGTGGGAGCTTCATGATGGAGGCAGCCTTTGAGATGAGTGGGCCTTAAGAGATGAGTGGGGTTTTGAGGGGAGGGAAGAGAGATAGAGGAAGGGCCCTAACGACAGTATCTGGAAACTCCTGGGGTGTGGACAGCAGGGCAAGCTGTAGGAGCCAGGTCAGCTGTAGGAGCTCTTCTGGTGGGCCCCAGGGCAATGTGCAGAGACCCCAAGATGGCTCCACAGATGGGGTCTTGTATGAAGTAAGCACTCTAACTTCGTCTCTCTGTCTGGATGGATCCGTGAGGGTGGCTGGCAGCCAGACTCACTTCCACTCCGAAGTCCTTCTCTCCTGCTTTCTTCATCTCCTCTCTAGCCTCTTAGAATCCCAGAGTCTGTGGGGCACCAGCGAATTCTACTTGGAAAAGCCAATCTTTCAGCATCTCCTCCACCCCTTACCCCAAGAGCAAACTAAACAACCTCAATGTGTGTACAGAGCCCTCCGGCCCACAAAGCACGTTTCCCTCACGCTGCCTCATTTATTTACCCTTCACCAGGCCCCACAGTTATCCATCCTTCCCCATTGTATAGGTGAAAAGAAAAATGAGGGTCCCAGTAACTTATCCTGGACCCTCTTGCTAGTGCAGGATGGCGCCCAATCCCAAGACCCCTTCCTAACACAGAGGTTCTCAGCACAGACTCAAGCTGATTCCCCAGCTCTGAACCCCTGCTTCACCCTCACCAGCTCTGTGACTTGGGCAAATTACTCAACTTCTCTCTGCCTCAATTTCCTCATCTGGAAAATGATCGTAATAATAATGGCATTTATCTCATAGCGTTGTGAGGATTAAATGTGTTAATATGTACAAAGAACATAGAACAGCGCCTGGCACATCATAAGTAAAACAGAAGTGTTAGCTATTATTGGCATTAACCCTGATCCAAGATTCCAGCAGATTCTTTCCATTAGGTTACTGGGCATCCTAGGTGCCCCCAGGAAAGTTGCTCAACCCCTTTGTGCCCATCCACAAGGCTGGTCCTCAGGACAATGGGATTCTTCCTGAGTCTGTCTCATCTTTCTCCTATCTTGGACCCCCTCTGTTTCCCCTTCTACCTTCAACCATTCCTCCCCACGAGTCCCTCTCCCCACACCCACCCCTACTAGGACAGACTATCCCAAGAGTCTGTGTGGGGACCTCACTCTGTCTTTGCATTCAAAGGTTCTCCTTTACAATAGTAGTTTTTGAATGTTCAGGACAAAAAGAGTTAGTTATCTCCTTTAAGAGCCCAATTTTGAATTTTTAAAAAGCCTCTCCAGAGAGAAGCAACTTTGAATCTGCTTCCTAGCAGCAACATGGGGATTATCAGCAGAGAACCACATTGCATACTTAATTGCCAAACCATCCCCAAGGCCAAAGCCTGGTCTGGGCTGAGTGGCAGATTTGGGCGCTCATAGCTACTACCAAGTTCTTCAGAAGACATCATGTTGCAATAAAGAGGATCTTGGCAGGACCGCTACTCTCCGACACTCAAGAATAACAGGGGACCTACCATAGTGGTGCTTGCGTTGACCTGTGGCCTCTTAGAACCGTAGTCCTTGGATGCCTAAGAATTACCCCAGAGAAATGGAAGAACCATGCAGGGAGCAGTTCCTGGAGCTCCTACATTGACTTGGCCACTGACACTGCCCAAGTGCAGAGCAGGCTTTGCCTAAAAAGGAAATCAAAGTGGGCTGTTGGATTTGCCTAGACCACTTCCATCCATGGGTTGGTGAAGTGTTTGGTGGTGTGCTGGTGTGAAAGGAAAAGAAGTGCCTGGTGCACAGTAGGGACTCAGGACATGTCTGATGAGTGCATTTTCCAGAGCTTAATAATACACTCGTTTCCAGTCTTGAAGTTAATATTCAGGGACTCTCTTGGTCAGAGTTGCTGGTGGAACGTGATTGGTTGAGGGCCTAAGCCACCTAAGTGCTCTCCCCTTCAGCAGTGAAGGAGGGAACATTCTACAGAAAACTTTATCTCGAGCCTTTCAAATGGAGATAGTCAAAGCTTATACAGCTTAGCCGCTCCTCCCGATGTATATCAGGGAATTGAAGCTTTCAGAGTCCCAGTGGGGCATGCAAGTTAAGGCACAGAGGGTGATTATCTTGCAAGGGCAGGTTTCCTGGGAGTGTTTGGAAACTTCCTAAATACAATGGGAAATGAAGTACATAAAACAGCCAGCTCTTACCCCACCCGACCTGAAAAAATGTCAAGTTTTATAGAAGGAACTCAACAAACCCACACATGTCATCTCAAAGACACATTCTTCCCAGCCGCCCAGTTCAGTAGCCCATAAAGCGGAAATGACTGTTCTAACACGGACCCCCATGTTTTGCCAGCCTGCTTTCCAGGTTACCTGTCTGGTCCTTCGTCCAATCATCTTTCTGATCATCACTAGTAATGTGCTTCTAAATCAAAATCTGGTCATGTGAGAGTCCTTCTTAATGCCCCCAATGGCTCTCCATTGTCTTCAAGGTAGCATAAAGGTTCCTCACATGGCATGCAAAGCCCTTCAAAATCTGGTCTCCATTCAGGCCTGAAATGCAGCCAGTACCACCAATAAAGCTGTTAAAATATTGAAATCCCTCTGTGCTCCTCCAATTACCCTTTGCCCGTCATCTGCCAACCCCATTGCCCACACGGCTCCTGCCCAGAGCCCGGATAGGAGAAAAGGTGCCTGTGCAGGCATTTGGCACTGGCTCCCCAGCAGGCATATGCTGGGCTGAGGCCAGGGACGTGGCTCAGCATTCCCTAGAGACGCCTGTGCATGGACACTTTTCAGAACTACAGCTTTGGCAATACACCACACTTCTTGTTAAATGCAATATTTTCAATATTAGTCCGTCTCAGTCCACTTTACTAGACTTATTGTTCACCATGACCTTGTTCATGTATTTGTTGAATGAATTAAAGAACGTCTGAATTCATAAAGGAGTGAATGATCCTAGGACCTAGGACCTGATATCTTCCCAGCCTCATCACAAAGGAAGGAGGTCTGTGGGGAATGTAGGTGTTTTGGAGGATACACTAATAAGGTGCCATCCACAGTGACCACAGAGATGTCACTAGGTGCCAGAGATGGTCACTCAGGCAGGGTCTTTCATAAGTGAGTCTTCCTGGCCAAGTGCTCAGCCATCCAAGTATAGAAAGTGGGCTTTTCAAGAATCATCAGTTTTTCAGGACAAATTCACACAATCCTGGCTTAAAAGACACTGGTACAAAGGGAGAATGCCAACAGAACTATTTATGAAGATTACTGCAGAGCTGTGCTCCCTTGTCCAGGTGTTTCAGTTGATTCCCTTTGGGTTAGAAAAGACAAAAGTCCTAATTCAAAATGACTTAAAGCACAAAAGGAATTTATTGTCTTTCAAAGCTGGAAGGTCCAGGGGTGAGTCTGGCTTCAGATACAGCTAGACTCAGGGCTCCAATGGTATCACTGGGACTCAATTTTTTTCTTTTGTGGATTCTGTCTTCTACCATGTTGACTTCATTGTGAGCTCCATATGGTGGCAAATGTCATCCAGGATCCCCTCCTCTCAGCTTCATGTCTAGCTGGCAAGAATGAGAGATTCTCTTCTGGAAGCCCCAATAAGCATCTCATCATATCTCATAGGCTCTAATTAAGTGTTGTAGCCATCCCTGAACTAATTCCTGGGGCCAATCAGTTACCTTCTAACTGCCTGAGGCCTAGATCACCCAGGAATCTAGGTACCTTTCCTCCCTAAATCAAGAGTTGGTGTGTCGTCCAATGCACAGGACTGAGAGTAAGTGAAAAAGAGGGAAATTGTCAGGCGACCACAATACCAGGCAGCAAATCCAACCGAAGCCCACCAGACCAGGACACTTCTTACAGCCCAAAACTGTCTTCAGAGGCTTGCTTGGTGTGTCAAAATAAGACAAAGGAACATTAGGAAGTGGAGAGGATTACAGTGGTGCCTCGGTTTTTGAACATAATCCTTTCCGGAAGACCGTTCGAGTTCTGAAATGTTTGAAAACCGAGGCATGGTTTCCCCATAGAAAGTAATGCAAAATGGATTAATCCATTCCAGACCTTTAAAATCAACCCCTAAAACTGTAAATTTAGCATGAATTTTACTATCTAATGATACCATAGATCCATAAAATTTACGGCGTTCGTAAACCGAAATGTTCATCAACACAGACGTTCGAAAACCAAGGTACCACTGTATTTCCACTAAGATGCAGGAATTACCCACCCCCCGTACCCCCAAAGCAGAAGACCTACCTCTAGGGCATAGCTCAGGGTAGGATAATAAACCTCCTCTCTGAAACCCAGTTCTGTGCTGGACCCCATCCCTCTGTTGGCATCTCCCATCTTTATTCAGATGCAATAACATCACCAATTCCATCCCAGAGCTGTAGGTGAGTCACTCTGCCCAGTCTTGCCCATCCCACATAGATTTTCTTGACTTGGACTTATCCACATTGATTTATAAATAAAATGCATCCCCATGGTTCCTTTGACTTTTCTTAGTGCTGTCTTGCCTCAGCTGTTCAGTAGCCCAATGAAATGAAATGGGGTGCCTTTACAGGTGATGTGATGAAGAAAAGAGAGGGCAAACAATGTGCCCAGGTTGCCACCACTGGCCAGAGGCGAGCTCCAGGCTCCCCAGGATGAACCCCTGACCCAGCACGTTTTATATCAATGAAGCTGCCTTTTGAGGTCCGTAAGCAATTACAATCCAGTCTCCATTCAACAGACCACTTAAATGCACCAGAAGCCTGCCCCTTTTAGTGGAGGCAAGGAGACCTCTTTCTCAGCCACTCCCAGGCAATTTCCTGCTACTTTCTCCTACCCTTGGCCCCTGAGCCATCTTCAGAGGTACTGCCCTTGTTAGTAACAGGCTGGAGAGACAATTCCTTGTGGCTCTGGGGTGGGGGTTGGGGTGCCCTGCACAGCACTCTGTACCTGCAAACTGACAGAGCCCCTATCTAGAGGCAGTCAGTGCTCAGATAAGATGCATGGCAAACAACGTCTGGACTGACAGGTGCCATTTGTTAATGTGCTCGAAATCAATGGCTTCCAAAATTAAAACGTTCTATATGTGTCAGATGTCCCACACCAGGCCCTCTGGCAGGGCCGCGGTGCCAGCTACAGATTGATGGGAGGGTAAGGGCCGTGGGGGAGGGGAGACTATCAGTCTTGGGCAGAGTCGGGCAGGGGGGGGGTGGCATTTCCCAGCAGAGATACAAGCAAGTCTCCCCAACCGCAGAGGCTCCCCAAATAACTCAGAGGATGGGGAGCGGGAAGTCCAGACATTAACATCCCACGGCTGGAGAGTAGAGGGGCACATTCCCTGAGTTTCCAAACAAATTGAGCACTGTCCTGGGCATGGACAAGGGCCCCAAACGTCTAGGCCGCCCTTCCTCACATGGAGAAACCCAGCCCCCAGTGGTGAGAGCCTGTGTCCTGTTTCCCAGCATCCTTTAAGATCTGTGGGCAAAGCAGATGCTATCGATGCTCCATCCCACTTCTCCCCAGCCCCCCTGAGTTCACCTGCAGTTAGGAAGGCAGTGTTCAGCCCTCCTCCCCAGCAACAGCTCTCTCCTCTCTGCCATGCTGGCCTCTCCGAGTCAGCAGGCCCAGCTATGAAGTTCAGGGAGGGGTATGCCTAGGGCTGGAGGATGGCAGGGGGTGGATAGGTACTCCAGCCTCCCCCGCACCCCATCCTCCTCCGGCACAATTCTCAGGCTAGGGCCTGAGAGAGTCCCCAGGGGATTCAGTCTGGCTGCCCATGATAACAACTTGTTCATCAGTATTCACTTTAATGGCTCTTGGCCTCCATATCTAATTTGCCCCACTTCCTGGGCTCGCCTCCCAAATAAATACCCATGTCCTTGCCCTCCAGGAATGCTCTTCTATACTCAATCTGCACAGCCCTCTCTTCCTCTGAGCCTCCCAGAGGATGGCAGGAGAGGGGACAGAGGCGAGCAGAGGGAGCAGAGGGCCCACATTGGCTCTTGGCTCCATTCTGACTGACTACAAATCCCACAGCTTTGCAGCACCCTTTCTTCCCCTCACTCTCACCTTTGCCCCGAGCTTACCAGCTGGTGGCCCAGGCCCAAGCTGGACAGATTTCTTTTGATCTTCCTGGACCTGGTGGGGCCCTGGCATCCATACAGATACAAGCCACGTAACGTGGTAGAAAGAACGAGGAGTGTGCTTGGTTTCCAGCTTTGGCATTAGCTGTGTGGCCTTGGAGAAGACACATAACCTCTCTGAATCTCAGTTTCTCCATCTCTATAATTAGCCATGTATCCAAACCCACCTCATGGGGTTGTGGCTATGATCAAATGGGGAAATACATGTGAAACTTTTATAAACTACAAGTTTTCCACAGCTGAAATTCAGCTAGTTCCCTCTAGAACAGCTCTATCTGTTGTTTATGGTTGTTGTTTGTTCTGACTGGTGGGAGCTTGTGCTATTCCTGTTATCAAGTATTTCAAAATCACTTCTGACTACAATTTCATGTACATCTGCTATGGCTTGTGCAGCAGCAGCTGGCAAAGCTCGCTGAGTAGTAAGAGCCCAGCTCATCTATAAGGAGAGTGCTGGGGAGCGCCTCGGAGCTCTCCCTGAATCTGAAGGCCAAAAAAGAATGTGTCCATGTATTGTAACGCATTGCCTAGACAGGGCAATGCCATTTCAAACATGCAAACAGAGCACATTGTGCAAATATACCACAAGGCTGGCGTGGAGGCCCAGCTGTTGCTAAGGAGTCCAGTATTTCACGCAGCTAATTAAGTGTGTTTAAAGGACTACGTGCGCTCTTCTCCATCCAGCCACAAAAGCCCTCAGCAGAACTCGGTTAACTATTCAGAGGGCTGTGCCAGTGGGTGCTCGCTCACTGGTGGAGAAAGGCTGACCTGAGCTCAGCTGTATGTGATTCACGCCCTGAATAATATTGGGGGGTTGAGGAGAACAAGCCAGGAGGAGCTCAGGGTTGGGCCTGGGAGAGAGATAACAACAATACCAAATGTAGCCTAATGCAAGAAATGGAAGAGAGAGACGAGCAAAGTCCTTCATTAACATCTGTTTCCATATTCGTTGTCAACTGTGAGTTGTTGAAACTAAACTCACCCATCAAAGACATTGGTAATTTACCGTCAGAAAATGGTAAATGTTTTAGTCCTGACTTTTGCTTTGCAGTGGAGAAGACTGAAAATCTGCCCCATGTGATACACATAATCAAAGGTAGACTCCAACTTAATTAAACTAACCAACGATTTCACTTAAACACACCCCACTCTCCCCCCCACTCCCACGCCTCCCTCAGCGCCATCCCCCTGGCAATTGTCAGCCCAGCTCTGAATCCTGACTGTATGAAGCATCCTTCCTGCTGTCGTCCTGACCACTGTGGCTTTGAGCTCGGCATCCAGGGCCCTGGATTAACCCACTCGTGGGGGGAATATAGGGAATGGCGGGAATCTTAGATTTGTGTGCTATCCTCAGGTCAAGAGGCAAGCTTTGACCTACTGCTGGTTTGAAGGAAGCACTGGTTTCAGGAGGAGAGAATTAATATTTATCGAGTACTTACTGTCAGCAGCCCCTTAGTTATACCTGTAAATTCTGGAAAGTTTTGCAGGTGCAGCCTATTGTAAGAGGAGGTGCTTCATACAGAATCTATCTCAGGTGGACACTGAGTATCATCTCTCCCTCTTCTCTTTCCCACAGTCCTCTCGGTCTTTGTGTCCTACTGCTGAATCCCCAGGGTGCTGGAGCCAAGGCCTTTCATTCTATATTATTTTATACTAGAAGGTGGGAGGGAAAGGATGAGGGGACAGCTTTTCCTCTTAAATATATGAGGTACCACATTTAATATTTCCACATAGTAGAGATGCCACCTCTTGTCTCTGTAAAGACAAGACTCTCACCCTAGAAGCTGAGTAGGTAGAAGAGAACAGAGAGTAAGAACATCCTAGGCCATCACGAGTGCCCGAGGCCACTTCATCCAGGAGTTCTCATCTATTTCTCACAACCAGCACATCATGGTCCAACTCCTTCTTTCACTTGAGGAAACTGAAGCTCAGAAATGGTGAGTGAATCCCTGACATAGGGAGTGAGTCTTGAAGACAAGGACCAAGATTTGTCTCACACCAAAGCCCATGCCCTTGCCCCTGAGCCACTGCCCAGGTCCTGTCTTGGCCAGAGTCCAGAATCCATTACTCTGTGTGTCTGGCTCTCCCTACCCTGTGTGTCACCTCTGCAGAAACTCCTAACTTAGTTTGGGACCCTGAAGCCCCCCACAGACACAACCCTGGGCAAAGCCAGGGGCCCAGCCCCTCTAATGCAGCAGGTTTATCATCTTGAAGGAGAAAAAGCAAAGAATCGGATCATGCCTTGCCCAGAGCATGAGCACATGCGTAGCGGTCAGGAGTTCGGCTGGAGCCGAGCTGAGCAGCAGAGATGGCGGAGACTGAGAGTAGGCTGCTTGAACAGATGCTGTGACCTCAGGGACATCCTCAGGGACCGACCACAAAAGAAAGCAGCTGAATCATTTTTCCCCAGGGAGCTGGCTCTCTGCGTAGCCTCATTAGCGTTTCCAATGCGAATTTAGGTAGAACAGCAAATACATGTATTAGTAACAGAATCACATTAATATGTAGGAAAGGTCCAATGCAAATGGGTAAATGACATTTGAAAACTCTTTGATAAATGGCTGTGCAGAGCTTAAGATTCCACTTGGAAGCTTGATGTCAAAGAGGTGACATGTGGGGTTTCCACAGAGGGTTCCTGCTTCTCAGGTGCTGCCCACACACAGCTCAGACACTGCTTTCAAAATTACAACATGTGGGTGTGACTTGTACCCATTAAATGGCCAATGCTTTTCCCCTTTAAAGTGTACTATCCAAAGCTGGCCAGGGTAGGCAGAAGCAGACCCTCACAGAGTAACGCAAGAAGGAGTGTGAAATGGCACCTCTGCACGACAATTCGGCAGAATGTACCAATCTAAAAATATGGTTCAGGGTTTGTACACATACCCCAACCCTCTCTAGTTTAGCTAAAAGAATAGTCATTAAAACTTTGTCAGGGGAAGGAGAAAATAAAATAAATAAAGTGAAGTGAAGTAAAATAAATAAAATGAAACTCCAACTTGTCTTCTGGAGGGATGGCAAATTCATCTTCAGAGTATTTGGCTATCTGATTTAGAAAATTCCTGGCCTTTGGGCTATGAAAGGAAAGACTGTGGGTTAGTCTAGATGTAAGAGATATAGTCACAGAAGGAACTAAATTACCTAGCATAACAAAATAATAGGGACTCTAGAATGGTCCCCTGACAACTCAAGGGAAAGGAGTTTCTGGAAATGTGAGGCAACCAAGATGAGAGAAGATGAGAAAACTGTTTGGAGAAATGAGCAGGGCTGAGCAATCTGGTGGCAAGATCTTGGACCAAGTGGAGAGAGGCAGTAAGAAGTCCTCCAGGAAGGAATAATGATGTCTAATATTCCTTTCCCCACGTTCAAATCCCATTTTACCCAAACCATCTAATTCAGGTCATTATACAAGAGTCTTGTGTTAACTGTTCTGGGGAAAATGAAGGAGGAGGAGCCAGCACATGGTTGAAAGGAAGTGAACAAAAAAAGCTGGAATAGCTAACAGGAGCGATGGAAGATAGTGAGACGGGACTACAAATGGTGATTGGAGCCAGAGTTTAGAACGAGAAGCAGCAAGCAATGATGCCCACTAGACTCCACCCAGGATCCTCAGAAACATTAGCCAGGAGGCTGCCAGGAGGCAGACCGAGAAGCAAACCTAGAAGAAACCACATCAAAGTGTTATCAGTGAGTCTCTGGGTGATGGGATTACGCTGTGGGTTTTGAGTTTTCTTCTTTGTTTATATGTATTTTCAAAATATTTTAATAACAAGTATGTATTACTTGTGGATTTTTTTAAAGCACAACGAAGAAAAAGAAAAAGTTTGCCAACAGGACTTACACACTGAGTGGGAGCCAGCAAGCATTGCCACAGACCATTTTTCTTTTCAAAACTCAGAGTCATTGGCGCCTGGCTCCTGTCTGAAACCTGCACAGGACATTTGTTTTAGGCACTTGCTGGGCCAGCCCCATGGGCAGAGCCCGTTTTGTTTTCAGGCTCTGCCAACACGGCTTCCAGAACCCCAAAGAACGTTCATCTGAGAAGACAGCCACGTCAGAGTCGTCATTCGAAAGGTCCCCGTTACTTTCACATTTTCTAGATCCAGTGTACAAATGTCTTGAAGAAGATTCACATGTAGTAAGTGGACCCCCCGAGAAAAGAAAACAGCCATGCATACCAGCTATACATCAAGCTCCAACCCTGATACTTGGAAAAAATTCGAAGAGCCAAGGTTTCCTAGTTCCACTCGTGGCTGCGCTCATTTATGACAAAAACTCCATTCTGCTCTCCGTGCTCTCTCTGCCTCGTGAATCTTGGCAGAGGGTTGCTCTCCTATGATGATGAGTCCCCTATTAATTTAAGCCTTTTCGAGACATACTTGCTAATTAAAATATGAAACAGTTTTTATCCCTTTAATTAAGCTACAAGATGGGAAGTATAATTTAATTCAATCCATTGAAAATATCAGTATTATTAGCTCCATAACTTGCTCCCGTTAAAGATGGGTATGTTACACAATTGTTTTACTCCCACACTCGCTGGAGCTTTGGCACATGATGTGCACTGACTGGTTCCTGAAACCACTGTGGGCGTTTGGCGACTGTGACCCCATTGAAAAGGAGCCAGGTAGGCGCCAGGGCCACCACGAGCATCAGCTTTAGAACCTGTCTCACGTTGGGTTTCCCCAGAAGCAGACCATCAAAAAGGATTTGAGTATAAGCAACTTGTACGGGAAGTACTTTTAGGGGAGTGAGGAATGTGACAAGGACAGGAAGAGGGTCAGCTGGGGTAAGCAGTGAGCAGGTTACTGCCGTGGGGAACTGACGGCCACCTGAGAGTGCAGAATACACCTCAGGGCTGTTCCAGCTGAGGGACAAGGAAGCTGGGGTGCCTCTCCTCCAATCTCCATCCATCACTGGCTGAAGGCCACTCCCAGGGCTGTCAGCTCCCTAGTACTTCCAGCCTCTGCCTTGGGCAGAGAGTTGCAGAGGGAAACCACCAGTGGTGAGTGGTGAGTGGTGAGTAGAGATGGGCAGGGCATCAGGACCATCTGGTGTATACTCACAGCCCTATCCTTGCAATGGCAGAAAGAGACAAAAAGGCCTACAGGGAGAGTATCAATCACTGACTTATTAGTGAGTTCTTTCCTTCCATGGTCCAAGAGACAAAATCACGGATTGTCAGCCAGAGTCCTCACTTGGAAGTCTCAGGAAAGCCTAAGAGCAGAAGGAGAAGTGTCTAACTCTCTGAACCAGAATCAGACAAAAGTGGGGAAACCAGAAAAGCACCTGGACAAACACATACAGACACATGTGTGGAAACATGGAAAAGCACAGTCAAAGGCCTGGAGATGGGAAAGGGGTACAGTTCTAAGGTCATTTCAGCTGGTTCAGCCCAAAGGGAACTTTCGGCACTGGAGCCCTGACCAGTGTCTGTCCCGTGCAGAGCTGCATGTATTCCACATGTATTCAACTGGAAATCTTCCTCCAGTTGAAGATGGAGAGGACAGTTGTCAGTTTAAGCCTGTACTAAGTGGGAGAACTGGTAGCTGGAAAATGGGGAGTGGCATATTGTCTAAGACAGACTCTGAGAAGTCGTCAATCAGAAGTGGCACAAGATAAAGAATCGGGTAAAGGGGAGATTCTGAAAGTGAGACTCTGGATCCTAAGCTGGGTTGGACAACTGAGAGTGATGGGAACCAAAGAAGTGGGCTTCAGGAAGGAGGATGGGGCATTGGAAATCTGTGTCCACGAGCTGTAAGCCAATCAGCCAGAAAAGAACAAGCTGGACTGGAGCCCAAACTGGAAGATGTCAGACTAAGTGCACAGTAGTAGAGACGTCCTTTGTCAGTGGGAGCATGGTGGGACAGGAAGAACTTAGTACTGGGAGCCAGACCTCCTGGGGTCCAAGTCCTGGCTCTACCACTTACTAGCTGAGGGACCTTGGGCAAGTGGCTTAGCCTCTCTGAATCTCTGCATAGAAATCTATCAGGGACAAATGAGGTAATATGGAAAAAAATACACAGCAGAGTCTTTCCCCATAGAGTATGCCCCATGGTGGGAGCCCATAGAAGTCAGTTTCTGTCCTGCCTTTATCTTAGACTATTAACTGTATAACACTCTGGAGACCCACACCTGCAGGGAATCCAATAGTGGCAGCTCCTGATGGTGTGTGTGTGTGTGTGTGTACGTGCTCCTGTGTCACATGCGTGTGAGAATGTGTAGGAGGGTAGCAGGGTGTGCCTGGACAGGGAGTAGAGCCACCTGCTCTACCTCAGTTTCTTTGAAAGTGTCTATCCTAAAACAAACAAACAACAACAACAAAACAAACTATGTATAGCAACTCATTTTCTACCTCTGCTTCCCAGACTGGTAAGGACATTAAGGCAGAAGGGACTAAAGGGTCAATCGCACAGGTGGTGATTGTCAGAGCAGGCCATTGAATTCTCTTAACTACTCTCCATCCTCCCGACCACCTGGTCCAGTCCCCAGAGGCCCATCCCAGCCAGACCCATCATCAAGCCCAGGACATTGTATTCTGTGTGGCATATGTGGGGTGTCTGGGTCTTTAAGCGTTATGGTGAGGAGTGCAGGGTAGGGGGGAAAGGCGAATATTTGAATCTGAGAAGAGCTTGCTCCTGAAGGAATTTTTCTTCCCACCAAACAATCTCTTCCGAAGAGTGACAGGTGACACATCTGAGGTCGAGGGATGAGCCCTGACTTAGTCTAACTAACACAAGCCTGAAATTCCATCAGGAATCTCTTCTAGCACACAGAGAGGCAGGGGCTGGAAATCAGGCCCACTGGAGTGCTGCCTGTAGGGCGTCCCCTGTGGATGGTAAGGGACACAGCTTCCACCCCACAGAGCTCCAACCTTCTTCCTGCCACCTATGGTGTGCACCTCTTGGCTGTGGACACCCTGAAGGTAAGAACATCTTCAATCTTAAAGACGCACGGCTGTCAAGATTCAGTGCTAATGCCCTCAGGTTATCCCCCACACCCTTCTCTGAGCCCACAGCTCCTCGCATAGAAGCCCCCGACACTTGCTGCTCATGGCTCTTCCTGAGAAGAGTGCAGTGAAAATCCTTGAAGAAAGAGTACACGTGGAAGGGCCAGCTTCTCTCCTGCCAAACTTCATGGACTGTGGATTTTCAAACAACATGGAAAAGCCATCTTCACTGTCAGACCATATTAGAAAGGGCTCACTCTTTCTCCAGTTCAGAAATCTGGCCACGCTGAACCTTTCCCTGAGCACAGAAGAGCTTCCCCCTACACTAGCTGGTGAAGGACCCCACTCGGAACCCCTTAACCAGGAAGCCTGTGACACAATGGCCCCACTGTTCGCTGATGCCTATGCTCCTCTGTGTTGCTGTTGGAATATGACTCTGCCACTTGAGCTTGGTTTGCTATCTTTTAATTTTGCAGCTCTGATTATGCTGTTGCCACTCAGAGTAGGGAGAAGCCACGGGACTAAGAGGCGAGTGATGGCAGAAGTGATGCCAGCAGGGGCAGCCCAGAAAACCCATAGCTGAACAAATGGGCCCTTAGGAAGGAGTGAGGGCTTCTGTGCACCAGGCCTGACAACCTCCCCACTCATGGTTGTTGACTTCAAAGTCTACCACCAGGGCCTGATGTAATCCCCCAATGATTCCTAAACCTGTATCTCCATTCTGTCCTTTGTCCTGAGCTCCAGATCCATTTATCCAGATATTTCTGCATGTCCTCCAAAACAGCAGACCCACGTGCTCAAATCTGCCCTCTTCATGTGGCCCTCAAGTCTGATCCTCTCCATTTCTCTCTCATCTCTGAGAGCAGAGTCCTGCAAGGCAGAAACATCAGTGCATTCTTGATGCCTCCTTCTCCAGCAATCATTCCCAATCATTCCCAATCATTCATCTAGCCCAGCCAGGTCCATCTGCTGCATAGTTTTCAAATCTGTGTACATCTTGTCACCACTGCAACGATCATTCAGGTTCAGACTTCCTCCTAGCATCTCACATCTGGATTATTTCACACCACCTACTGGTCTTTTTGCACTGATCTTGCTCCAACATCTAATCCATCTGCCTGAAACATCCTCTTTCTTTTGTCCTTCTGCAAACTCTCTCTCTCTTCATAAGACTTCCTCTTCTGTGAAGCCTTTCTTGATTTCTCCATGTCATGAGACACAACACCTTCCACTGTGGGTCTCCAGACTCTGACACTCATACACTGAGCCCTGATCATGTACTGCCGCTGACCATTGGCATATCGTTCTCGTCACAGGGGTCCTTGAGAACGGGGCCCGTGTTTTCTCTTTGGGCCCCCCGGGTCTAATTGAGTTCTTGGCAAACAATAAATACTTCGTAAGTGTTTTTGTTGGCCTCATGAATCCTATAATAAAGTGGACAAGGGTATTTCAAAGGAAATGGAAATTGGATTTTGTGTTAGTATCTTTCTAATCACAGATCCCAAATATCTAAGCCAGACTGAATCCTTTAGTAACTAAATCCATCCAGCCCAAACATGTCCCGCTATCAAAACTTTTATAAGGAAATTTTCTTATGTCACATCCCATTTTGTTGTTCTAACTCTTTAGAATTAGAGTAGTATCTCCATTTCAGAGTCTCAATACCTAATATTCCCTGTGGAGAGGTGAAACATGTGAAACATAACTGTAGTGCTGTGTCCAGTTCTTCTGGGCCCACCATCACGGGTAACAATGTTTTTCTCTTGATGCGGGTGTGACTCTATGCTCAGAAGGGGAAAGACCTTCTACTCAACAGCCCAGAGACAGCCACTTGCAAACTCTCAGTGTTTGAGAATAATAGTAACACCAAAAAAATGAATAAGAGAAAAATCAACCAATGTTACCTAAGCCCATAGGTATAACTTGACACCCATAGAAATCACAGCGTTCTCTGCCAGTGATGCCTAGAGACAAGGGGTTCTCCAGGTCACTTGTTGCCACTAAGAGAGACTATATCTTCTGTGGGTTCCCTATATGCTTGGCACATATGCTTTCTCCTTCATTCAGTAAGCATTTATTGAGCACCTACTGTATTCCAGCCACTGTGCTGGACTCTGGGCAATTCAGAGATGAATAGCAAAACCCCTCTCCATGGTTTTACTTGCCCTTTTTGCGACAATGATTTTCTCCCAGCCTGATTCTTTCCTTACTTTTTGTCTCCTGAGTCTTGGCAGGGACAGCATAACTTATTTTTCCCTTATTTCTCTGTGATTCCTACAATTTCTCTGAAGCTCAAACATCTTCAGGGGAAAAAAAAAACACAAGTTCCTTTTCTGACTATGTTATATTTCACCTTCCTTTTGTTTTATCACAAAATCAATTGCAACCTCGTACTGCAGGCAAAACTGTTGTCCTTAACCGGACTTCATGCTTTTAAATCCACTTGGGTTACATTCTCCCTATCACATCTGCACAGTTACTCACCAATACTTCTTTCCATCTACTCATCCATCTACTCATCCATCCATCCATCCATCCATCCATCCATCCATCCATCCACCCATCCATTTATTGAGTAGGTACTATGTACCAGCCACTGAATAAACACAGGCTCAGCACTAAAAGAAAAATAAATGGGGAGAAATGGAAATTTTTACAAATGTTTATGAAGAATATGAAGCGAATAGTGTGAGAATCCATCAGAGAAGAAGACGATTCATTCTAAGAAGTATGGGAAGATGATATCAAAATGTTGACATTTGAGCTGAGTTTTGAAATTAAAGAAGAGGGGGAAGTATGCCATTCAGAAGAAATAGCCACTTCAATGACTTCAAGGCTTAAAATAACAGGATATGAATAGAAAAAACAAATTTCAAGAAGTTCAGTATGATAGGAGCAAAGGAGGCAGATATGAGAGAAATATATAATAAGGTTAAAGATAGACTAGCCAGATTTGGAGGATCCCAAATGTCAGAATAAATGTTCTGGAAACCATAGGAAGCCATCGGACGTCAGCAGTTTGGAAAAATGGTTCTGGCTGCAGAGAATCAATAGAAAGGGGGCTGGAGGCGAGACTGGAAGACAGGTTAGGAAGCTGGTACAATGGACCCAGTGAGAAAATGAGGCCTGGAGTACAGGCATGGAGAGGGTGAAACGAGACAGGGAGATGAAGAGGGAGGATGTCTCTTTAGATGTTGAAAGCAAGATGTCTGTCTCAAAGGGGTCGGAATAAATAAATGTGTCTTATGCTGCAGCCACAGACTTTGTTAAGATCTGTTCAGGGCCCAGCTGTCTGTCAAATGCTCCCAGTCTTGCCTGGCAACCGGTGGAAGCAAGTCTGAAGTTAATGACTCTCCTAGGGAAATGCACGGCTGTCTGCACCAACGACCTGCCTTTGACAGCATCGGGTCCCCAGTCAGCGAGGCTGTCCTGCTGGGCTAATGATGAGGCAGCAGTCGGAACAGGGCCCTCAATTCTCCATCTGAGGTGACCTGGTTTCCATATCTTAAGCCCTGTTGGAAGACAGAGCCCAGGGTGTGATAAATCCCATGCTCTCCCCCCCCCCTGCCCCCAATTTCAGTCTTAGAATTCAACATCAATTCTTCATCAATAGGCAATTAATTCCATTTTCTTCTATTGATATTGAAAGATTCTTCTTACTCAAATATAAAAGACAATTTCAGAATGACAAACAGTCCCAGAGAAGAAAAAACTTGAATTCCTAACCCGGGGCAAAAAGTAATCAAGAGCTCTTCAAAATGGTAATAAAATAAAACCCATGCCTACTGAGCTTATGACAAGTGATTTTTTTGGTGCAATATCTCATTCCATCTTCTCAGTGGTTCTGTGAGCTGAGCTTATGATTACTGTTTAACAAGTGGGAAACTGAGGCACAAAGAGTTTAGGCCACTTGCCCAATGTCACACAACTGTGAAATCCAAATCTGCCTCATTTAGAAGACCTTGTTTATTCCATCACACTGTGTCACCTCCGAGTGGCAGGGCTGGGGGGATGAGAGCATGGATATGAGCCTAACAAGTACCCAAAGTTGGGGTAGGGAGACTTGAGTTGAAGTCCTGGATGTCCTTCAGACCTCTGTGACCTCAAACAAATCATGTGGCTTCATGAGCATCACTGTCTCCTCTAAAATGACAAGATGTATTGGATTCTCCAGGCCCACGGTTCTTTGTTTCCAAGCCAAGCAAAAGAATGCTCACTGTCAAATGAATAAAGTGTTACAGACCATTTGCCTACTTTATTTGATACTGGAATGTCTCTCCGCATGTGTCATAAAAATAAAACAGAGCCTTGATTGTGACGTTGCGCTTGAGCCCATTGCCCTGGTCTGGTCTTCATGGTCCCCTCTGATTCCACTGTTTGTTGAGGGTGTATTCTGTGTTAGGCATACTCCGTGAACAGCGCAGTGAGATGTGGGGGAAATAACTTGCCTGGCTGCTACAGTCCTAAATTCAATGGTTCTGCATCTTCAAAGACACCGACTTTCTGCAGTGTCTTTCAAGGAACACTAATTTCAGCTGTTTAAAGATAATATAGGATCAAGTACGTTCTGTGCCCCCCAAAAGTTTGAAAAACACTGTATTAAACAAGGATAAACAAGCTTCTGTATTGTAGGACTCCTCCAAGACTTTAATAAGCTGATGTCTTAGGAATCTCTAAGAAAGTGAAGAATAATCAGGATTTCCCAAATTTTCTAGACTACAGAATCTTTTTCAAGGAACACCTAGCCAAATGAATCTTCCAGTAACTACACTTTGGGAAGCATGAGATCATGGACTTAAAATTCTTTATTAAGCAGAGGCTGAATTGTAATTATAAATGTGCTGCAATATGAAAGATAAGAGGCCACCCCTGACACAACGTCGGTGTTCATTAAATGTTAACAGAAAAGGGGGCTGATCTGTGTTCATAATGAGCACTGTCTCTAGCTGGCAAGTGACCCCACAGGTCACACTATCTCCCTGGGGAAGGAGCTGGGGAAGGAGCAGGTGAGGTCAGATGACCTCTGCCATTCTGGGAGTGCATTTTCTGTAAAGGCATTCACTGCTTTTAGCAAATGTCCCCTCTTCTTCACTTGTGACATTTTGGGAAGATGAATGACATGGCAAGGATGGGTCCTCACCCCTCTTCTAAGTACACACACTTGTCAGCAGGAGGTTTACTCAAAGAGTCTTTTGACAATTTATCCTTGTCCAGAATGACTGGTCGGTGTGTTTTATCACAAATCTGCAGGTACCTGCAGTGTGGGAGTTGGGCAAACCGCCTCATGCGGTATTTTTATGAGCTGTTATTTTTAAAAGTTGAAAGGTGCTGCTTTTCTTCCCCAATTGTAGAACCAGAGCGGGAATCGCCTGTGATGAAGATCACGTTTGGGAACAGGGTGAGTTTATCTTGTCATTTTCTCTTACAAAGATAAAAATGATCTTAAAATGCCAACCAAGTAGTATGCACAATTATTACAGAAGGGTCTGCTTACCTTTTCAAAGTAATTGGCTTGAAAAAGAAAATATATCTTTTTATTTTTTTCTATATCCTCCCTTTCAATAACACTTCATTGGGGGGGGGGAATATAAAAATAGTAATTTCCACCTAAAAAATTTGTGAAAAATACAAAATGTCAAACAGAAAAAAATAAAAATAGTCATCCCATCACCAGGGGAAAACCATCAACACTTCTTTCTTTCTTTCTTTCTTTTATATGTACTTCATGTGTATTTTTTTCACTTTTATGTATTTCTTTCACTAGAAAGAAATATATTTATTTATACTTATACATATATATTCATAAATACACGTATCACATAAATATACCATGTATATTGTCATGCAGGGTGTCATGCGGGGTCTCAGCTCCCATTCCCCACATAAGAACACAGGCTATGACTAGTCCAAAAAGGAACACCCACGGAGCCACAGATAGGGGAGTCATACCACTATATTCTCGATGGCGGCTGGATTGGAGACACAGGAAGCAGGAGCCACAATCTGCCGTCAGCTTCTCTGCCAAACAACCAACCAACCCCACTTGCTAGCCACATCCGCCGTGCTAACTGCAACCCACCGTCTGCTTCTCTACCAACCAACCAACCAACCAACCAATCAACCAACCCACCCCTTGCTAACTGCAATCCGCTCTGGCTAGCTTAGCCACGGCAGTTATATCAGTAGCTAATGGCTAACCGGTAACAGCTGGTGGCCAACTAGTCACTGCTGATGGCCATCTACTACCCGAGCCAGCACCTTTCCACGTGAGGCTGAGAACATGGAAACTGCTCTCTGGGACTCTGTCCCCACATATATATACACAGGAGGAAATGCATATGCAAAAAATTGTTTTTACCAAGTTGAGAATGTGCCAAAAAAGCTGTTTTCAAGCCTGCTTTGTTCACTTAGCACTGTATCATAAAGCAGTTTCTGAGGGCTGAACTTCCCCGTTCCAAATCACCTGAGGTGTTGGCTCGTAGACGAACTGATGAATTTACAAGCTGCTGTCAAACAGGGCTAGTGATGGCTGTGGCATTCATATCAGTGGTTCTTCTAGAAAGCAATTAAATTTGGCATTGCTATCGCTATCTAATGTGTTTATGTCAGCTCCTGAAATTGTTTTCTAAAGCCATAAATTTCTCAAGTTAATTATAAACAAATTGCTCTGCTTAATTAATGGGCATCACTAATGGGTATTAGCTAATGTGAATGTGAATGAACCTTGTGACAGCCTCACAGGGACTGGATTAAGGCGGTCACGAAGGTGGCCCTGGGAAAGAGTCGATCGCCCCAAACCCTGACCTTCAAGTGCTCCAGGAATCCTCAAATCCAGAATCTGCTGGAGCAAGAAGAGTGTCCCAATGCTCCTGTTGCCTGTGTAGGGTGTGTGTCCCCTCGGACCTGCCCCAAATGCATCAAAAAGTGTGGAGGGTCTAACATGAGGGTGACTGGGTATCCTCTCAGTTTATTAACAAACGTCTCTCTTCCACACCGATTTCTTGTCTATGGCACACCATGTGGCCCTCTTCACACTGTTTGACAGTGATCAGGCGGGACACTAGGGCCAGACTCTCAGCGCTCAAGACCCAGCTCTGCCAGCTACTAGATGTGGGAACATGGGCAAGTCACTGCTTAATCATACAGTGCCTCAGTTTGGCCATTTGTAAAATGGGGATAATCATTTTTAGTTACCTTGCAAGCTTGTGGTGAGGACTAAATCAAATAATAGGGGTAAAATGAATATAATAATGCTCAAGAACAGTAACTATTATTATTACACACTGTCAGCATCCCACTTTGTAGAAGAGGTAGCTAAGATTCTGTGACCCAAGTGAGGACCAGGATGAGGGAAGTGAGAAGTGAGACAGGCACGTGGTGTGCAAAGTGTAAGCACACGCTCCCTCTCAGAGTCACTGCCTGACGCCAGGGCTTGCCTCTGTGACCTGTCCACATCTGCTCCGCCTGGATCCCGATCCGCATGACTCCAGAGTCCCTCTGCTCTCACAGAGATGCCCTTTCCTATTAGCTCTCCTTCCTAGCTTTGACAACCTTGTTCTGGAAAAGGACCCGCAAAGGACTGAGGGGCTTCTCTGAGGGCCAACACTGGTTTGATGCCTGGGTTCTCTCTGCAGAAACCGTGCCCACTCTCTCCTCTGCCTCTTTCCAACAGACACAACAGAGGACAATAGCGTCAGTGGAGCTGAGCCCCCACCATTCTCATCGAGACTGTAGCAAGATTCTTAATCTTTGGTAGACAAAGATGGCAGGACAAGGTGTCCTAAAATAAGAGCCAAGTTGTCCCCCAGGCCTTTGTCTTATATCCTTATCCACATGACACTCTCCAGTGACTCAATTAATGCTCGGCACAGCCATCCTTGTGGCCCCTGGGAGTTGCACGCTGTTGGGAGATGAACCAGGAACCTTAGCATCCCTGAAGGGGAGAGGATGGGGGGTTAGGGGATTCAGTGGAATCAATGCCTTTCTGGAGCCTTGTTTTGGATGGTCAATGCCAAGAGCAGAGTCTCTCCTTCAGCTGCTACTATTTTCAAATTTTTTATCATGCAGGAAGGAAATTGGCCTTTATTACATGCTTATCATGTGTGACATCTCCATAGATATTATTATCCTCACTCAACAGCTGAGTAAACTGAGGCTCAAAGAGGTTACACTAGTCATGTAGCAAGTGAGGAGCAGAGAAAGGATTTGGAGCAAGATATGCCGTACTCTGTGTACCTGGGCACGTCCCTGGGTTACCATACTCTGGGGTGTAAGTTTGGGCCTCATTTCAGCTGAAGTGTCTGCAGACTTCAGGCCTTAGAGCTGTTGTTTCACGTCTCCTTGGAGCAAGGGCGGGTGTCAGGGACTGAGTACAGGTGCTAATGGTCATGGTCATGTTGCAGATGATCTTGTTGGAATTCAGTGGTCATTTTAGGAGGAGCAGAGCCAATGAGCCGAGGAGATAGTCGGAGTGGCAAATGGGAAGTAGGTCCTTGAATGGGGAGACTCCCAGCTATAAAACCATCAAGACCAATCCCTAAGAAGGAACCTCCCCTCTGCAACCCCCAATCCCTCAGGAAACAGGCTACTCTGATTCCTGACTCTCCCCAAATGAATGATATCAGACCCTACTGGTATTTTCCCTGAGGATGTGGAAATGAATTTTAATGTGAAGGAAATTGCTTCAAAATGAATAACAAGTATTGTGAAGTTTATATATGTGTGCATATATGTACATATACACATATATGTGGAGAGTAGACACTTGATTTAGTCATTGGCCCATTCATTCATATTTATTTATTTTTTTCACTCTTAAATTTATTTATTCACTTACATTTTCATGTATTCAGTCACTCACTCATTCACTCATTCATCAGTCCCTCTAATCATTTATTCAAGAACCTTTCCTGAATACCTACTCTGTGCTAAGTACCATACTATATGTTAGGAATACAGCATTCAATAAGACAAAATTCCAGTCTATTGGATTAAATTAGCCATTTACATACATAATTGCATGACAATGTTTTAGGTTCCACAGTAGAGAGACATGCAACGTATTTTGGGAGTCCGGAATTGATTCTCCCTGCTTGTAAGTGAGGGGATATCTTGACAGGAATTCTTGAGTGAGAGTTCATCAAGAGAAGGAGAGGGGTAGGACAGGAGAGAGCACGAAGTACAACCCCGTGGAAATGGGCCCATGGCTCCCGTAGTTTCTAATTCACACTTATCTCAGATAGTCGTGAGTCCTCTGCTCTGGGGAGGATTTATGTGAGCAGAAGAGAAGACAAAACATTCTTCACTTTATCTACCCACTTCTACCTGCCACCAGAAGATGGAAGTGATAGTTTTCAATTTTTCAGAAAATGATCTGAGGTGAGGAGGACACAGACCCCCGACTACTGGAGGTAACACAGGGGCCACCCAGCCCTCGGGGGTTGAGACCAGTGCTCGTGGTCTGTCACCCCCAAGTGTCTCTGGTCACCCTTAGCTGCCACAGGCATAAACCACTGGAATGGGGAGCAAGAGTCACTCCAAACACTACAAGTGGTATTTGTGTGAAGGAATGAATACTGTTTACCACTTAGATGTGGAAATTTCCCAGCTTCTCTCTCTAAGGGACCCATAAGACTTATTCTTAATTTATGTAGTATCTTTCCTCCAAATAGCTTTATAAATTTTTAATCAAAATTGTATTTTAGAAACTAAAAACTACTTGATTTCTACCAGACTGTCACATTTGAAAGGAATTTTATAAAACCCAAATGGGATTTTTTAATGTCTATATTTCTTCTTCTTCAAGTGGGTTTCCAACCAAGGCTTCAGAGTGTCTCTCCTTTTTTTTTAAAAGGGACCTTTTACATGCAATGTCATATCCAGAAACGTGACATTCAGTACGTGACATTCTATTTTAACTCACTTTGACAAAATAATGAACTCTATTTGTAGGAGCAATAGAGCCTCATCTGACAAGGAGATATCTCTGGAGTTTTACTATAAATGGAAAAAACTATTTCTTTTCTTTTCTGATAAAATACCAAGTTTGAGATTTTGGAGAAACTTTTTGGAAATGATGGAAAATATTTGAGTCGGTAGGAAACCCCCCACCATGATCACACGTCCTGCTGTTCTCGGTCACGTTTCGATTTCTGGTTAGGGCCAACACGTGCTATTATCCTCCAGATTCGTGTTTCCCATCCCTACGAGCTGCATCCAGCGCCTGCGGGCAAGCAAAGCCTCAGCTTCAGGACAGCCTCAGCTTCCTGCCGAAGACGGTGACCAAGGCATCTCTTTCCTCTCCGGGTAACACATATGGACACTGGCCCAGATGAAAATCATAGGGTGCTGGGATGAGCAACCCCAAGGCAAACCCAGCTCACAGCCCAAATCAGGGCTTCCATACACAGAGAAAAGTAACTGTCTTCATAGCCTCTTTGTTTTGAACTGTTTATGTTTAATATATCTGCTTGGTCATTCTTTTAAAACAAAAACCTAAAGTTGGGAAGGGAGGCTTTGTGTTCAAGCTGAGACTAGAACCTCGAGTTTTCAGGAAAGGCCAACAGGATGTCCTAGAGAAATGGGGGTGAGGACTTTGATCTTCACTTTCGAGCCCTTGGACTCCCCGCAAAAGAGAGGACAAACGGTGCCTCAGCCCCTTGGGGGAAGGAGCAGGCAGCTTACTTCAAGGTAGGAGCTGAAGGCAATGTCCCAGCTGGCTATCACAAGAGAGGTGAATTTTATTTTTATTAGAAAAATATATTTAAGACAATAAAATGAAATTCATGTATAAACCCACCACATACTTTTTGAATTATTAAAATAGGAAAAGAGACTCCTTTCCTCTATCTTAACATCAATGACCCCTTTGCCATGATAACCATTGTCCATCCTTGACATTTTCTGTCTGCCTTTTACGGCCCTCCTGAGTCCAGCTAAACAACAATTAATGCTGTGTGGGAATGTTACTATCTGATAGTCCTTTTTCTTTTAAAGCCCAGCTAGAGACGCTGTAGTCACACAGCAACCTAGCAGTCTGTCCCCTCCAATCTTTTCTTAGGGAAAGGTGACCCTGTGGGATTGTCCCTCATTGGGGTTGAGTTTATTCTACTCTAAGTCTCCATGTTTGGTCCTTGTAAGCAGGGTCTGCAGTCAAAGATGGGTAAGATTTCTCATGGGAGAAACAACCTAAGCCAGACGGGACCCCCCTAGGACCCCCATGAGCTAATGTAAAGTTAGGAGGTAGCTGTGCCCCTCCTCTTCTGAGAAGCTGCTGACGCATGCCTCAACTGTTGTTCTTTACCCTCAGGTGTAATGGACCCATTAGAACAACAGCATCTCGCCCCTCCTGTTTGGCTCATGGGATAATCTTATCTTGTGAGACTTGTTCCCCCAGGGATTGTATGCACCACACCTTGGTCATTTGGGGGATGGTATGCATCGGTTGCTTTGGAACGATTATGGGATTTGGAATGAAGGATTATTGTATGGTGTAAGAGTTTCGCAGACCCTGCCCCTAATCATGTGATCTCTATTGTGAAAAATCAATAAATACCCACGGTGACCGATTAGGGGCTCCAGTCCCTTGAGGCTGTGAGTCCCTTGGTCCTCTGTGATTTAACTATATTTGAGTCTCTGTCTCTTTATGAGAGTTTAACCCTCGCCGCCTCCCTCGCCTTCCCACGGCTTGTGTTGTGCAGGACGCAACAAGACGCCATAGCAGGTATTTTTTAATAAGAAGATTCAGTAGACTGAGTAAAGCAGATTTCCTTCCCTAATATGGGTGGGCCTCGTCCAATCAGTGGAAGGCCTGAAGAGCGCATAAAGGCTGACCCTCCCCCAAGTAAGAGGGAATTTCTTCTGCCTTCAGACTTGTACTGAAACCTTGACTCTTCTTAGGTCTCAAGCCTGCTGGCTTTTGAACTGGAACTTAAACCGTGGCTTTCATGAGTCTACAGTTTGCCAACTGAAGATTTGGGATTTCTCAGTGTCCATAACTGTATGAGCCAGTTCCTTATAATAAATACCTCTCTCTCTCTCTGTCTCTTTCTCAAGCTCTCTTTCTCTACGTGTGTATGTGTATCATACATCCTGTTGGTTCTGTGTCTCTGGAGAACCCTGACTACTACAGTAGAGAAGCTCTCATCAAACAAGACACGACTGAGCAACATCAGGCTTTTAAAAAGACTGTCAGTGAGTATTAAACATGTTTAAATACAGTGCCAAAATAAAAGCAAGGGTGGAGGTGAAAATGGCATAATGGAATGTAAATACTCTGACAATTTAGAATGAGAGGAGAAGGGCAGAAAGTGGTGGAATATAAAGAAGTGACTGTATTACTTCATTCCTAACAGTAGTTACCATTTAAAACTAACTGAACGGGCAGTCCCCAAGTCTGACAATTGAGGACTAGTCTTCAGAGGCTTTAGGACGCACAAAGCTGTAGAAGGAAGGCTGATCTTGAGTTTACTTCTCAGCCCTGCTGTCTGATTTTAAGCAATTATATTTACCTGGGCCATGGAGATGTCGATAACTACCTGAAATGATTTCTCGTACCAGATAGTTGCCAAATGTCAGACGTGGGCCAAACCTGACACCCTAGTTGTTTGTGTCAAGGAGTCATGCTTCCTCTCGTTACAGCTGAGAGCCCAGCATTGGTATGTGGCAGGTGATTTCATTTCTATGTGGCAGGTGATTCATAAAATGTAAGGCACCACTTTTTCCCCTTAGTTCCTACTCTAATGTTTGATGTACCAGTTGGAGCCACCCTAGGACTATTTCTTCTAGCTGGTTCCTGCCCCACTGCTATTTGTTTTTTGTTGGTGTTGTTTTTTTATGTTTCTCTTTCTCTTATTACAAACATTTAAAACTTGTTTACTGATATTTCTCTAATCTTATTATCCTTGTGATTTTACATGCTTTTGCCTTTGTAGTTTTAATTTTAGTCCATAAATTCCATCTATTTGCGCTTTTTTCACTTTTTACCTTATGTTTTTACCGTTTTATCTTATCTTTCGTTTCATTTACTTTTACGTGGTAAAAGAGGTACTACTTGTACTTCTTTTTCACCTTTTCACTTTTGTTTTTACCCTTTTATCTTAATCTTTCATCTCATTCACTTTTATGGTTTTAACCTTTTATTTTGTTGGTTTAGAGCATTTTACATTTTCTTTTAAATCTCATCCATCTTATTCCATTGTTATTTTTGTTGCTAACCTTTCGCCTTTATTATGATTTATATTCTTTTAAAAATATGAATTGCTTTTTTATATGTTTCAATATCCTTCTAACCTCCCATACTCTCTCTCATGATTGAAATAATCTTATTCATTTTTCCTTTTTTTATATAACTGTTATAATTTTCATTTAATTTTACAATGGCCAGCCAAAATGCATTGCCATAGCTGTAGCAGCAGAAGAAAGGCTCACAAATGATGGAGATCAGGGCCCTTCTTCCTTGCCTTTGTCCTAAAAACTATACCCTCTTCCTTCCAGAGGCTATCCCTGTCTAGTCAAGGGCCTTTACCCCACCTCACCCCCTGAAAATCCAGAAGACCACCGGTTAGCACTCCCCAAAATTCTGATTCTCCTTGTACATCTGACAAACTTAATGGTGGGAATTGTGTTGCGTACCATCTCAAACCCTCCAATGTTGTAGGAGACTCTCCCTGTTTTTAAATTCTTCATCTCCAAGTCACTGGGGCCCAGTTTCTGTCTAGGGGGTTATTAAACTTTGCTTCCATTGCTTCATGGGAGATGTCTTCTCTCTGACATCCTACCAAGCAGAATGCTGATTACTTAAATACACTTCTACCCACGTTGTATCCTCGGAAATAAGGTGCTTACTCACCTAGTTTGTGTTTAAACAATAACTTTGAGGAAGACAGAAACCTCACTGATGGCTCTTGATCATATTCCAAGTTTCCGCAGGTATTGTCGATTCATGCCATAGCAACTAGCAATGGGACCATAGTCTAGAAAATGATGACAGGAGGCGTGTGTTTGGTGATTGAGGGAAGGGCCATTCGATTTTCATAACTTTACAAAGCAAGGTCAATTATTCAAACCTTGTAGATCCCAGGCCACTTTCTGACTGAAGCTTGGTAATCATCGCTCATTTTATACAGTTAATGAAAACAAAGTCCTCAAGCTAAATAAAACACCTGGACAAAATTTCCTATGCCCAGAACTGCTTAAGGACGGTCTTAATGGTCTGATTTTGGACGTTGGTTCCGTTTACGAATACGCTGTGCATGATGTTTTAGGCACATAGCAATTTATTAATAAATGTTAGTTGGAATAATTAAGTAACTGACTCAAAAAATAGTATCTCCCATTTTTAAGAGCATTCCCTTCATGCCTTACTCTTTTTAGCTATCTCATCTAAATGTATGTCATTGCCTTGTTCTTTTTTAATCAAAAGGGAAACCTGAGTTGCTCAAGCCAGCGGTCTATATTAGTTATTCTACTATTGACTGTTGTACTGTTTCTTGTGGGGGAAAAAAATCTAAGAATAGTACAAAATCATTAGTGGGATTTGACATTTCTTTGGTCTTTGATCTGTGGACAAGTATTACATGGGTTCAATGTGGATGCTGCTTATGTTCATCTAGAATGGGGGTCTGCAGTCTTTTAAAATACAGGGGCAGATAGTAGGTATTTTAGGTTGTGTGGGCCATGCAGACTGTGTTGCAACTACTCAGCTCTGCCATTGTAGGGGGAAAGCAGACACAAACAATACATAAAAACATAAGCATGGCAGGGTTCCAGGAAAATTTTATGTGTGAACACTGAGATTTGAATAGCATACGATTTTTTTTTAATTTATTTATTGGGGTGACAATTGTTAATGAAATTACATAATTTCAGGTGTACAATTCCATATTACATCATCAATAAATTCCATTGTGTGTTCACCACCCAGAGTCAGTTCTCCTTCCATCACCATATATTGCATACGATTTTTACATGTCATAAAATCTTCTCCTTCTAATTATTCTTTTTCAAAAAACCCCAAACCAACTATATGAAAAAGTACTAACCTTCATTAATCATCAAGGAAATGTAAATTAAAGCCACAATATATCACCACACACTTTCCAGAATGGCTGAAAAGAAAGTCAGAAAGTTCCAAATCAAGGCTGGTGAGAATGTGAAGCGAAGTGAATTCTTCTCCAGCATTGGTGCAAATGTAAATTGGTGCAATTATTTTGGTAAACTGTTTTTCAGTGTCTAATAAAGCTGAACATATGCATGCCTTATTACCCAGCTATTTCAGTTTTAGCTATATACCCAGTAGAAATGCATTCATGTATTCACCAAACGATATATGCTAGAATGATCATAGCAGCACTATTTATAACAGTAAAAAAACTGGATAGTACCCAAATGGGCATTAGCAATAGACTGAATAAATAAATTGAGACCTAATGGAATACTATACAATATATTCCACATAATGGAATATACAGAAATGACAACAAATGATCTACATTCATGCAATAATATGTATGAAACTCAGAAAACATCATACTGAGTGCTAAAAAGCCAGACCCCAATGAGTATTTATTTATTATTTCATTTATCTAGAGTACAAAGACAGACAAATCTAATCCATACTGTTAGACATTAGGACGATGGTCATTCTTGGGTTGGTGCAGTAACTGGAAGGGACCACAAAGAGGGACTTTGTTGTACTAGTTATGCTCTGTTTGTTGATCTTGGTGTTGATTACATGTGTGTGTTTAGTTTGTGAAAATTCATTGAGCTCCACATTTATACTACGTGCACTACAAAACTATATTACACTCCAATACAAAGTTTATGAAATCTTACCTTATACTCTAGTGTTACAACCAGGATTAAGGACAGTAATTTCTTAGCCCAGGTCCTGGCACATAGTAATGATTTTAAAAATCACAGCTATTTTCATTATTGCTACATAATATAAATTATTTCCTGATGATCATCAGCTATGGCTAATACTATCCGCTTCATTTTATCTTGCTTGACATTTGCCTGACAAATGAGGTCCTGTCCAGGCCTGACTCTGCTGCAGTGACTTTGCAATTTGTCAAAATTTGTGCAGCAATGTTGAGCATCATCAGATGTCTGAACTGAACCCCAGTGAACAGTAATGTCTGTTAACATGGGATTATTGCTCTACATTTTTAAACATTTTTCTAAAGCAGCTCTGGCAAGTGAGGTCAGCTCTGTGAAAGGGCAATGACTAAGGTTTTCTAGAATCGTGTCTGACGTGGATTTCACATGCAGATGTATTATCTAAGCAAGATTCAGAAATGGCTTCATTGGGACTTTTGCAAGAGCCAGTGTGTTGGAGAGGCATTCGAGATGCTAAAATGTCCGTTGTTTCCTGTCTCCTCAGCACCTCCTGGTCCCATCTGTATGAAGCTTTTTATTGTCTCCGTATGTTACAAGGGTCCTATGGCAAATTCTTAGATAGATTCAGAAGTAACTCATGTTGAGCACCCCCATCCATTTGTTTGCTTATACTCTTCCTCCTCGTTCCAGAAAGGCTCAAAGTGGCTTACACGAATACTGCTGTTGGAGTCATCTTTAGGGGTAACTGCCTAGCCTGTAACATCCGTCTTCTAAGAACTTCCTCTCTCAGTTATAGCTGTGGGTCTGGAAGCCATGTTTGTACTTCATTAACCCTCCCCATGGTCCTGGGTGAATAGACCTGGTGGAGACAACTGACCCAAACTGGGCCAATCGCAATCTTTCTCCTGAGAATTTGAGCTTGGGACTTAGAGACAGTAGTCACTTTCCACTGACTGGCTGAATGAGACGACATCAACTTTCCTTTTGCACAGAGAAGAAAAGAAAGTTGATCCACAGAAGCAGATGGAATGAAACAGACACACAGGAGAAAGTAGAAATGGGACATTTGGGGAAGAGAAAGGAGAGAGAGTGGGAGAGGGGATGCCTTGGTTTCTGGTATTTCTCTCAATCCTGTCTCTCAATCTTGTCTCTCCTATGGCCCAACCACACTTCCTCCCTTGTGTCCATGAGATAACCCTGTAATATTACAGTACTCCCTTCAGTACTTTCTAGCTCAAGCTAACTCATGTAGGTTATCCACAAGCAGTCTCCAATTAAAATAAAAAATGTTACCACAAGATAAAGTCACAATTAAAATGTGTTGACAACTGGAAAATGAGACCCACAGGCTAGTAAGATGTCAGGAGAGAGGAGAGGATACCCACAGCCATCACAAGAGCCTATGCATTTGCTTCTCGCAGCCAACAAATGCCAAGGAAGATGAGTCATCAGGCATCAATTGTGTCAATCCTAACTGCACACTAGGGACACTGGGGAGCTTCTGAAACACACTCCCAGGCCCCGCCCCAGAGACCACAATTTAATTGGTCTGGACTGGCATCTGTCTGTTACAAAAGCTCCCTTGTGATTCAAAAATGAGGCTAGGATGGAGAGCCACCGACTTACATTATTCACAACATACAGAAACAAAAATAAATAGTGAATCAAATAAAAAATTGTTCTCCGAGAGAAGTACAGGAATGGTGCTGGAGCCACAGAGAGAAATTCCCCCCATGGATGGATCCTCATTTGCAGGGCTGGTGTGATGTACTAAACAATGTCCTCAACAGTATCTTAAATCCAGAAGTGTCCCTGACGGTGAGTGGATGGATAATCCCAAAACGCCATCCAGGAAAACACTCCTACCAGGTAGGAACAAAACATCTCTGCTGCCTGGCTTCATCTTGGAATGGGTTTAGAGCATGTAGAACAACTATTTACACGAGGACTCCTGAAATTTAAAGCAACCTTCTTCCCCCCTGAGGAGAGGGTCTACAGTTTTTATCAGATTATGAGTAGTGGCTTTGAGCTGCCCAAGGTATCAGAACCGCTGGAAGAGAAGAATTCATGGGCTGACTATATTTTTTGACAATTCTCTAACCATTCCGGACTCTCTCAACTGCCCGACTGGGTTTCTAGATAAATAGACACTTTTATGGGCACCTGGCATGTGCTACAGCTTGCCACGTTGCTGACTTGAGCATGAGGCAAATTTCCTGATAGTCAGGACCAATGCCCCCTTTGGAAAGCTGAGGAGTCTGGCAAGGGCACGAGCAGGAATAGAAGGCAAAGAGACAGGCCGAAGGAGTCCTTGGTGGGCCAAGAGCCTCCTCAGGAAGCATTTGGGATACACTCCATTGCACAGACAAAAGGGCAGTGGAGCTCCAAAAGTTCTCCATCTGAGGACAAACAGCAATAATTTCTGCTTAGAACAAATTTAAAGCCAGTGGACCAAATACCTATCTTATTCATAAAACATCTCTGCAAGTACCCATGGAACATTTAACCTTGAGAAATATAGTTTCCTGGTACCCTCTCAAAGCTAAATTGTTTGCAATATATATGACGATGTGACTGAATTAGTTAACTTGTTCCTTAGGGTTATTGACCATAAGTCAGTTTAATGTTGGAGGCTGTCTACCAAAAATGATGACTTTGTTTTTAGAAGCATTTGATCTGTAATCCTTCCTTACAACATTAATTAGATAGTAGGTAAGTTATCTCTTAAGGTCAGCACTGGCTCATGAAATAGAACTCTGGTATCTATGAAGAAATGAAGATTTTGAACAAGGGGGTGATATCCTGATATTTTAATCGCTGAGGAGGAGTAATAAGACTTTGAGGTATTAAGTAGAATGCAGGCCAAAATAAATGCCGTTTTATCTCTTTGGGAAATGCCATCTGATTCATCAAAAACATATTCTCACTGGGTAGTTCCTAAATCAGGGGTCGGCAAACCATAGGCCAAATAGGGTCTGCAGCCTGTTTTTGTGTGGCCTGCAAGCTAAGATTTTTTTTTACATTAGCAACTTGCAAGCTAAATCTTGAAGGTTGAGGCAGGGAAGATAGGAAGAATGAATGTTCCAGGTGAAAAGACCTGCACGAGGAAACATGGAGGCCTGAAGTTACTCTCCCAGCAGAGGGACAGACTCCCTTCCCTGACATGGGAGAATCAAGGAGGTCATGAACTGGAGGCCAGAACCGCTCAGTAACCTACAGGAGATGTCTGCCTTTAGAGCTTGCCTGTTCATCAGTTAGGAGGTGCCAAGGTCATTTCCACCGTATCACTGGGCACCTGCTTGTACCGCATGAGCAATTTGATTCTTTAGCATGTCTCCGTGCTCATGGGGCCACAAGAGTGACCAGGCCCTCGCACCAGAAGCTGACACCCTGAGGTGAGAGGTTATTACTGCCTGGTCAGAAGTACCTCAAGGGGGAGGTGAGGCAATTCAAGCCCTGTGGTAGCGAGAAGAAGCCAGCTCCTATTCCACAGCCTCTTACAGCGCAGCTCTTCCAACAGATGGGAGATGGGTGACCATACTCAGTGGAACCCATCGGGCTTTATTTGGAAGGAAAGAGATCAGTCAGAGCATATCAGGTATGTTGTGTCTGATACCGAGCACCAAAGTCTGATGGTGAGCGGACTCAGACCATCTTACCTGATGTTTATATTGAAGCAGGACATGGGGCAGGGAGCCCAGAGAGGACCACCTGCTTTAATTTCCTAAAGATGAACTAGGCTTTCTTATTCTGCCCCAGACAGGAGAACTAAATCTCCGATGAAAACCACAGAAAGGGAGCTTTTAGCTCAACATAAAGAATTTTGTGATCATTAACATATATGTATTGAGGACCTAATATGTGCTGGAGCTATTCTAGGTACTTTACAACACTTGGAGCTGTCCAACCATTGAATGAGACACCTTGGAAGGTAGCGAGCTCTCTGTCACAAGAAATGTTCCAGCAGAGGCAGGTTGACCTCTTAGTGGAAATGTTGAGGGAGGAATTGAAGCCTGAAGCAGGAAACTAACACAGTTGGCTTCTACTTTCTCTTTATCCCTGTGACCCTATGACACTTACTTCCTACCGTGTTTCCCCGAAAATAAGATCTAGCTGGACAATCAGCTCTAATGCGTCTTTTGGAGCAAAACTTAATATAAGACTCGGTCTTATTTTACTATAATATAAGACTGGGGAATAGAATAGAATAGAATAGAATAGAATAGAATAGAATAGAATAGAATAGAATAGAATAGAATAGAATAGAATAGAATAGAATAGAATAGAATAGAAAACATAATATAATAAATACCAGGTCTTAAATTAATTTTTGTTCCAAAAGACACATTAGAGCTGATTGTCTGGCTAGGTCTCATTTTCGGGGAAACGCGGTAAGGATTAAAGACACTTGCATAAGTTACATTCAGAGTTCTGTGTGTAGCGTCCTGGGGAGGCACAGGAGAAAGGAGACATTATCATCCTCACCCTACGGGCGGAAAACCCGTAGGAAAGTGAAATGACTCCTAAGGTCACATACACAATAGGGTCAGAAACAGGACTAGAGACCACTGTTTCTGCCTCTCAGCCCAGCGTTTCTTCCTCTCCCCCACGTGGCCCTGACACCACACTGCCCTGCTGTGGGATAGTCCTGAAGAAGCCAGAGCCCCTTGGATGTCCAGGCAGCGCAGTGGCAGTCCCCAGGCACGCTGCGGATCTAGGGCCACTACCAGGGTGGGCCTGTGGGCAACGCTGTCATCTATGGCTGCTTCCTCCGAAGGGTCTGCGCCTGGGCTTTAATGCTCCGTGGTTACCGTCTTGAAATTCTTGATAGTGTTGTCTGTGAACTTGTGTTTTCTAAGTGAGGTCTGATGGGACCATGGAGCATCACAGGGGCTTAGAGCCTCAGATCACTCATGGCCACCTCTCCCAAACCATTCTTGGGGTCCTGCAGAGTTTTTCTCTCTCCCCAGCCTCCACCGCACAACCACGGAGGCCCTCCACCACAAGCAAGGCACAGGGAGGATTGGGGCTCAGCACACATCCTACAAGCAACATCTGGCGGTGGGGCTTGACAGCACCACAACGCTTCTGGTGGATGGCCAGCCAGAGGCCAAGTTGGGGACTGAGCCTCTCTCCTGCCCTCAATCCAGGTACCAAGACATCCCAGCAGGGACATTTAAAAGTCTGTGGGGGAATCCATCCGCTGTGCTTAGGGGTGGTGAGCTCATGGCTAAGGGGAGATGCCTGGCCTGATTTTTCCAGTCTCACACCCCCAATGGCTATAGGAAACCTCAGTCCTGAGGCTGGCAAGAGGGGGCCAACAGGCGGAAGCTGGCCTTTCTCAGGCCAGGAAGGCATGCATGCACCTTGTAACATGGAAAGGGGCCCCAGGACAACAGTGAGGATCCATACTCTCCTGCAAGTGTCCCCATGCTTTGAGCCCCCTCTCAGCCACCTCCATGCCTAGGGGAGATCTCTCTTCCTTCTTCTACCTTCCTGACCCTGGCTTGGGTTTGTCACTTTGGCCAGCTCAAGGCACCATCTAGGGAGGAGCTGCAAAATAGAAATTGAATGCTCTTATATTTGAAATTAAATTTGCATTGCACAATATAAAGACAAAGAGTAAAATTCATGCGAATAACTGAAAACTTTAATTTTTCTTAGAACAACATTAATAGCAAATGAACAATACTATGACAAATGAGAGAGAGAGAGAGACTGTAGAAGAAAGGAAAAAGCTTTATCTGTAACAGCACTTTTTCCTGCTTTTTAACCTTTGGGACCCGCATTTTCATTTTTGCACCGAGCCTCACAAATTATGTAGCCAGTTCTGGTGACAGCTTGCTCCTTGCATAAGCCAACACTTGTGCACGCCTGGCAGCTGATCCTGAAACCAATAGCTAGAACCCAGTTTTGTAATAATGTTACTTTCTGTGAGTGCCCTGTGGTGACTCACAGCTCAAGATTGTATATTTCTCACTTGTCTGAATGTAAAGTAAAAATGGCTATTTTTATAGAACAAAAACCCAGGGAAAATATGGGATTCAGCCCATCTCTATGCACTGCTGCACCTGAGACACTCCGCACACATAATAAATCTGTCTTTGGAAACTTGCTCCTTTGCAATTTTGACACAGATAAATGACAAGTATTAAATCTTAAGGGAAAAGAACCAGCTGCTATAGTTGTTGAATTACTAAGACATAAACCTCCGGGCCAGCTGATTTGAAGCACCACCCAGAGGTCTCCTGGAAAAGGGTACAGGTGATCTGGGAGATTGTCAGGGGTGACCTCACAATGTCTGTCTTCTCCAGCCCAAAGAAACTCAAGGGCATGTCTAATATCACTGGATCTGAACTTTGGACGCCACTGGACTTTCACTAGTGAGAGGACCTCGTTAGACACTATACTAAGACACTATACTAAGCCAGTGGTTCAGAACTTAAGATTGTCATCTAAGGGATTTTTAAGATTGTCATCTAAGGGACTTTTTCTTTAACCAGAATGGGTACCTGGTATAAGAGCAAGGACTAGCAATAGTCATACTTATTTGTTCGCTGTTTGGCCCAACCTTGATGGTGGGAGTTAAGGGTGAGGATGGGCATAATTCTAGAATGCCAGAGCCAAACATAGCTAGCAGATAATGCATCCCACCCCTGGAGGGTTCCTCTGCCCCAGCTTGGAGCTCCTTGAAGGGAGGGGCCTTGGATTCTTTAATTGTATATCCCAGTGCCCCATCCTTTGCCCAGCTTGGAGTGGGAGCTCAGGGGACTTTTTAAAAAAAATTAAATTCAATCTAACTCCTTCATGCTTTAGTTGGGGATACCATGGCCCAGAGAGTTTTGGTGGTAATCCCAGAAACACACAGCTACCCAATGGCAACGCTGGGATCAGAACCAAGACTTTCCGACCCCAGTGTGAGCTATCTCTACTCTATCGCACTCTGAGAGAAAATTGGTGTCATTGTCTTTGAAGGTAATATATGCTCCATATGGATGGGAAGGAATCTCAACAATGAGCTGCTTCCCATAATCTTAGTGGAACTGAGGTCTGGAGAAGGGTGGAGGCCTGGGTGCTGTGCCTAGCCCCTCCGCTCAAGGGACCTGCTGTTGGGTCCACCAAACATCCCGAGGTGAAAGTGCTTTGCAGGAAGATAGCATCTGTTGATAGGAGGAAGAGCCAGATCTCAGAGCTCTCCATGGGTTCACTCATTTCATCCTAACAAGCCAGTTAGGGACAGACTGTGATGAATTCCACTGGTCTGAAACTGAGGACAATTTGCCAGTGAGAGGTGGAGTCGGTCTTCTACCTCAGAGTCTTAGCCTGTCTGACCCTGGGAAAGGCAAAGGAAAGTGCTTGGGAAGAGGTAACTTCAGACCCACCCTCCCCTGGAAGCAGAAGCCCAGCGCCAGCTGCTGGAAAGGCCACTCCTGGGAGCACTTGGCACCCCAGCTCTGTCCCTGGACTTCTCCCTTCCCTGGAGCCATCACCTGAACTCATCAGACTTGGAGCTGAGTGTCTGCATCTTCAAACATCCCCCATTCCATCACCCTTCCAATGGAGAAGGGACAGGGTGCAGTGCTCACAGAGCCCCAGTTTCCTGTTTCTCACATCTCCCACTTACTGACTATGAACTTGGACAAGTCACTGAACATCTGCTCACCTCAATCTCTTTATCTAGCACTGCTTCACAGGATGGCTATGAGGCTCAAATGAATTCTCATCTGTGTGACCCTGTTGTCCTGTGATGGCCAACACTCAACGCATTCCAGGTTCTTCACAACTAGGACCAAATACTTGAGAGTGTTTGAGAGCATAGACTTTGGAGCCAGGTATGGGCAAGTTGGTGAACACTTCTCAGTCTTCACATCTGTAAAATGGGCATAATATTATTGCCTACTACAGAGATGTTAGAAGGCGTATACCAGATAATTCATGAAAATTAATAGTAAAAATTTTGTATATCTTTAAATAAGTTAACATATAATGTAATCATTGATAGGAGGTCCTTGCACATGTGTATTAGCTATTATTAATTTTCAATTAAATACAGTTATAAACCATGAAAAAGACAATGCCTGTAAAGTCAATAAATATAAGCTGCTAGGTAATGTGATTTGATTGTTGCTGTTATTGCTATCAGTAGTATTAGGCTTGACACAGACCACCCACCTTTAGCAGATCGAAATTTCCTCTCTTTAACTGAAATCCAGCCTGCCTCCTATAATAACAGGTAAGTGAAACATGCAGGTGTTCTCCCATTAGCTGTGCCAGGTTCCTACAGATATAATTTGTAGCCTGAAAAACTGGGATGAAAAGAAAAACCAATGCCCAGGTCCTCATCACCTGTGTGTGCTTACTTGACCTAAGGTGTCTCTTGGCACCTTGCTACTCAAAGTGGGGGCTGAGGACAATCAGCATTAGGCACCCCCATGGACCTAGTGAGAAACAGAAGCTCAGGCCCCAGGCCAGCCAGACCTCCTGGGGTAGAATCTGCCTGGTAACATCCCCTGGTGACACCCAATCACAGCAGAGTTGAGCAGCACTGCTTTAGGACTCATCAGGACTCTGCCCTTCTCAGCCTGGCCTGGTCCAGGTAACAGGGCAGGACTTTAGCCTTAATTCCCCACCACCCCAAAGCTGGCAGAGCTGGTTTCGTGGATACACCACCTGTTCTCAGAAAAGCTCGGGGCTTGGTTTAATGTTCTGTCAGTGTTGTCTTGAAATTCTTAATAATTTGAACAAGGGTCCCCACCATTTTTCATTTTGCACTGAGTTCCACGAATTAGGTAATCTTGATGCCTGGAACCCAGGACCCTCTAGGACTGGGGTCTGGAATCTGCCTGGCTTTTGCTCCAATGGCTGGAGGTAGAACTTCACATGGCTTCCTTGGGATATCCTGTTCAACTGCTTCATGCCTACTGCATATGGTTACATGGATGTCCCCAACCTGAGGCTTCCCTGGGAGAACCTGGGTTCTGGGGAATGTGGAATGCTGGGAGGTAGAATGAATTCCTGCAAAGTGAGTTTGGAAAGCCGGGCTGAGACTTTGCCTCCAGAAAGGCTGCCAAGAACCTCATTCCCTTTGCTTTGCTGGGAGTGGGCTCTGGTGCCATTCTCTAAGTCATTTTCTAAGTGTCAGTGTGGGGTCCATAGATAGCAGGAAAGACTAGCTGCCATTTTGTCATTTCCCAGAGGCATCAACCACCCCGTTACACACAGCTATTCCTAAACTTCCTCAAAGTAAAATCGTCCATGGAATTTGAGTCACACATACATAAAAATGTGGACAAATGCAGAAAATGAGTACCTCCTTTCAGTGTCTTCCCCCTCAGGGAATGGCCTCACTCCCTCCCCAGTTGCACAAGACAGAATGTGAGGAATCTCCATGACACCTCCCTCTCCTGCAGCCCCCTTTTCACTAAACACTGTCAATTTTCCCTTTTAGAGAACTTTTCAGTCCTCTCTCCCACTCCTCTCTATCTTCGCTGCCCCCTCCCTCAACCTGCCACCACCCCTTCTCTGGAGCCCTGCAGTAGTGGCCTCCAAATTATCTCCTCACACCTACTCCTGCCCCCTTCCAATCTGTTCTCCATTCTGCAAACAAAATGGTCTTTTACAAATACAGTTCTGATCATGTATTTCCTGTCCTAAAATTCCTTCAGTGTCTTCTTACTTGTGTTCCAGATAAAAAATAAAATTCTTAGTGCAGCCTATAAGCCCTTCCAGGATTCTATGACACTTACTTCCTACCGTGTTTCCCTGAAAATAAGACCTAGCTGGCCAATCAGCTCTAATGCATCTTTTGGAGCAAAAATTAATATAAGACCCAGTCTTATTTTAATATAAGACTCGGTATAATATAATATAATACTGGGTCTTATATTAATTTTTGCTCCAAAAGATGCATTAGGGTTGATGGTCTGGCTAGGTCTTATTTTCGGGGAAACACGGTATGTGGTAGAAGCGGGGTTTGAATCAGGGCAGCCTGATCCCAAACCTTTGACTTAATCTATGAGCTTATATTTGATACTCCTTGAATTTATCTTTAGACAGGACTAGTGTGGGGTGGGCAGGCAGGCAGGGCTCTGTATAATATCCTGGGGCTCAGGGGTCTAGAGGGGGACCTGGGGCCAAATTATGTAGCATATCAATACCATCTGTGTTACCAGTTTTAGCTTGTCCACTTTGCTGGTGAAAATGCTACACCAGGGGCTAAACCTGTTTTTTGGCTGCTCTGTCTCTGAAAAAGTAGAATGTTTAAGAGAGCGAGGCTCAGAGAGTCAGGGAAACCCAGGGATGTGCAGGGTTTCCTGGGACAGTCTCTTCCCTTCTCTGGGCTTCCTTTTCCTAACCATAAAACACAGGTAGATGAGATGGTCTTTCAGGTTTCCTCTTACGGTCTCCATTTCCCAAGGATCCTCATGGGTCATCTGACTTCTACCCACAGAGAAGAAGCTTATTTAAGTTGAAGCTTAAATAATTGAGCAGCTGGCACATGGTCAGCCCTCAGAGTAATTTAAGGGGTGCCTCAAGCATCTGGACTTTTTCCATCATATCTGTGTCCATCTCCCTTATTTCCTAACACTTGATGAGCCATGTGGGCTATAGTAAAGTTTGTAGTTTATGAAAAAGATTTCAGGGCTGCACTCCCAACCAGGGAGCATGGTGTCCCTGAAAGGAAGAGTCCAGAATACCATTGAAGTGGACAAAGAGACAGCATAAAATAAAAGAAAACAATACCAATCTCACTCATGAACATAGAAGTGAAAATTCTAGACAAAACACCGGCAAATTGAATTCATCTGTATATTAAAAGAATACTTTACCACAACCGAGTAGGGTTACCCTAAAGAATGCAAAGCTGTTTTAATATGAGTAAATCTGTTTACAGGAAACATCAATGGGTCAAATAAGAGAAACTATATGATTATCTCAATAGGAACAGAAAAATCATTTATGAACATTCAACATTGATCCCTAAAAAGGAACATTTTCTAAAATACTAGGAAGAAATGGTGCAAGTGGACATCTGTGGGCGTTTTTTAGTGGGAGGACACTCTACATCTGAACCCTCTCCCTATGTTTGGGAAATTCCCTACTGTGTGAGTTTTTGTGGGAGGCAGAGTGACTACAGAATTGGAGAAAACAGATGCTCACTGTTCTGGGCACGCGTCCCACTCTTGCAGCAACAGTGAGGCATTTGGCATAAGCTCAGATGGTGGCGCAAAAAAGACAGGCAGCAGAAAAGTTTTTTCTTTTTAAATTTCAGCTTTATTGAGTGCAGAGAACTTTTTAGAGTGGTTCCAGTAATAGCAACAACATTAGTTTGCGGGAACAGCAGTGACAAAAGCACGAGTCATGGCCTCCAGGCTCCAGGGGCCAGCTGTGCTGGTGTTTCAAGCTGTGGCATCCCACATTCCAAGATGGCAGCAGCTGTTCCTCTCTGTTCTTTGTCGTGATCTGAGCTTAGAGCAGGCTGCCCAGACTCCCTTTGTTCCTGACCTTCTGGTGATTATCTGAGCTATCCACGGTCCTGTCAAATTCTTTTTCTGCTTAAATCATCCAGAATCAATTTCTGTTATTAGAGCTAAGAAATCTTAATGATACAAAGGGTATTTCCTTAACATAAAAAAGAATATGGCTTTTTATCACACCTGTGGCCAAAAAAAAAAAAATCCATAAATAATGACATTCCCATTAAAAGAGAGAGCAAAACAAGCATTACAGCTAAGAACACTATTTTTTTTTTTTTTTGCCTATGTATCCATGCCTTTTAAAAAAGGTTATGTTGAGGTGTCGCGTCCAGGACGATGTGGGTTGTGGGGAAGGCGCAGGGTTAAGAAAAGACAGTAGCCAATAATAGAGTGTAAGCAGGGCCAAGGGGAACAGCCTCAGGGACTGAATCCTGAATCAGACTAACGTATAGTTTTTATTGGTAAACTTCTAAAGAGGTAATGATTGTTAATCTCAAATCTGTGTGTTGGTTGTCTGCTGGCTGTCTTTCCAAAAGCTCCCATTGGAAAGCTCCCATTGTTTCAACCTAAACTTTGCCTTCACACATGCACATCTCCAAGGAATCCAGTGAAGGGGAGGGACCGATACAATTCCATCGGGTCTCAGTTTGCTGAGACTTCCCCTCAAAGGAGCTTTTCTGATATCTTTCCGTGGGGCCTCAGTTTGCTGAGGCACTCCCTTGTGATATCCGGGGGGAAGAGCGTGGGGGAACAAACAGCTTGGCAGCTGTAAGGTAATATTGAGGTACAATTTGTGTATGCTAAAATTTACCCCTTTAAAGTGTACAATATGATGGGTTTTAGCAAATATATACAGTCATCTAATGCACAAATAAGGCATTCAATATACGAATAAACTATTTCCATCAGGCCAAAAACATCCCTCACGCTCTTTTCAAGTGAATTCACTCCCGGACCCCAGCCCTGTCAACCATTGATCTGATTTCTGTTCCAATAGTTTGACCTCCTCTGGAATGTCATATGGTAAAATCAGATAGCAGCGCTTGGTGTCTTTCTTCCTTCACTTGGCATATGGCTTCTGAGAATCATCCACAGTGTTGCCTGAATGGCATTCCATTGTATAAATGCACCAAAAGTTGTTTATCCATTCAATGACATGTGGGTTGTCTTGGGCTTCAGACTATTATGAATAAAGCTTCCATAAACACTTGTGTAAAGGTTTGTGCATAAGCACATACGTTTACTTTTATTGGATAAACATATAAGGGCAGAAATGCTGGATTGTATTAAGTAAATAAGATGTTTAACTTTATAAGAAACTGCCAAACTGCTTTCCAAATGCTGTCCTGTTTTCCCACCGATGCTGCATGAGAGTTGTGATTACTCTGTATCCTCACCAGCACTGGGTATGATCAGTCATTTAATTTGAGCTGTATAGTAAATGTACAGTTGTAGCTTGGTTTGGTTTTAATTTCCGTTTCTCTAATAACTGATGATGCTGAGTATCTTTTCATGTGTTGATTGGCCTCCAGTGTCTTTTTTGGTGAGGTATCTGTTCAATCTGTGCATTTATTTTTTTAGTGAGTTGTTTATCTTCTTATGATTGAGCTGTGCGATTTCTTTATATATTCTGAATATAAGTTCTTTAGCAGACCTGTGTTCTGCAAGTGTTTTCTCCATGTGGCTTATCTTTTCATTTTCTTAAGAACGTCTCTCAAAAAGCAAAAGTTTGATTTTGATAAAGCCTACTTTATCTTTTTTTTTCTTTTATGATTCATGCTTTTAGTATCCTACCTGAAAAATGAATGCCTAACCCAAGGACACAAAGGTTATTTTTCTCCTATGCTTTCTTCTTACAGTTTTATAGTTTTAGCTCTTCCATTTTAGTCTATGATTAATTTTGAGTTAAATTTTGTATATAGAGTGAGAAAGGAGTTCATTTTTTTGCATATGAATGTAAAATTTTTCCAGAATACTATTGTTATGGTAGTTCTATACTTTGTTCTAGATGTTGTGGTTGGCATAATCAGATATAAAACATAAGAGATATAATTATTGAAAAGGAGGAGAAAAAACATCATTATCTATAGTCAACATGATTTCATACCTCAAAACCTCAAGAGAATCCATTGAAATGTGTAGAATTAATAAGGAGAATTCATAAAATGATTCATTACAGAATGAACATGCACAAGTCAATAACTTCTCTATAGCAGCAGTAATCATTTGAAGGATGTAACAGAACAATAAAGACTCCTGTGCACAACAGCAACACAAACATAAATGCCTACAAATAATCTTAACAAAGAAAGTGCAGGACATATGTAATGAAAATCAGAAAGCTTTACCAAGGACATAAAAGACAATAACTAATATAGATGTGTCAGTCTCTTAGATGGAAAAACTCAATAGTCTAAAGATGATACTTTTTCCAAATGAATTTATAAGAGTGGAGGGTTTTTTGGAATATGAAAAACTATTCTAAAATTCATCTGGAAGAGTGAACAGGAAAGAATGGCTGAAAAAATATGTTGAAGAGCAGTGAGGAGGACCTGCCCTTCCATATATGAGGGTACTGTAAAAAGATATCATAATTATGATACTGTGTTAAGGGCCCCAAATCAAATAAATAGATGGATCGGTCTGATAGAATAGGATAAATTAGTCTAAAACACAACCTGATATATATTAAAACTTCATGTATGATAATTGAAGAATCAAATCAGTTGGGATCAAGATATGCTGCAGAGTAGCAAGAATGGAAGAAAAAGGACCAGTTCAGAGGTTATAGGAATAGTCCAAGAGGAATATGATGGCAGAGAAGTTCCCTGGGTTTATTCCTAAGCCAGAGCTGATCCACAGTCATCAGGCAAGCAGAAACGCCCTCTGAGAGTAGGACATTGCAGGCTGGTGGGTGGGAGCACAGAGGAAGTTGGGCATATCCAGTGTCCACTACAGACAAAGCTTAACATCATGCCAGCTGGCAAAGGAAAAAGATGGAAAGGGCTCTATCCCTTTCCATCGTTCAGGCAACAAGTAGTGAGTGTGGAGCTCACAAGTAACACTGATAACAGACACAAGATGTAGGTGCCAAACCATACTTTTCAAACTCAGGATGTCTGCTCTGGACACATTTGCTAACACCCCAATTGGACCAAGTCCAATATTAATGGGGGTGGGCATATTACTCTACAGAGAGAGGGGGATGGGAGTGAATATTTGCCAAATGTAATCCAAATGATCACAGAGGATCATAGTAGGACGTCCTGATGGATTGAAAGGGAAGGGAAACAAAGGGGATGACATTTAGGGTTTGGATATGAGCAGACGCTGACGCTGTTTACTAAAAGGGAAAGGACTGGAAGGTGAACAGGTTTGCTGGGTAAAATCAAGAGTTTGGACTTGCTAACTATTGGCATCTCAGAGGAGATGTCAAATAGGCAGCTAGACGTGAGTCTAGGGCTCAAGAGAAAGGTCACATCTTGACATCTAAGCACGATGATCATCACCTTAAAGAAAGTGTTTTGTTCTGTGGATCTTCTTGAGGTCACCTTGGGAAAGAGTGAGGCTGGAGCAGAGGAACTGTCCAAGGATGAGCCCTGGGCACTTCCATATATAGATAACAGGCAGGGAGAGGGGTTCAGTAGGGGGACTGCAAAGGAGTCGCTGGTGTTGTGGAAGAAAACCAGCAAGGTATGGTGTCCCAGGAGCCAAGAGGAAACAGGTGCTTAAAGGAGGAAAGAGTGGCAAATGAAGTAAAATGTTACTAGGAGTCTGAATAAGATGAAAACAGAGATGGAAGTTGTTGGTGACTTTGGCAAGAGCTATATAGGGGACCAATTCTATGAAACAGCACCTGTGTTAGGGGCTGGAGATAGGATAAATAAAATACATTTCTTGCCCTTTAGGAAATCACCGCCTGGTAAGGAAGGCAGACATGCAAATAAATCATTGCCATACAGCGTGATAAATCTTAGAATAATATTTCCCTAAACATGTTCCACCGAACACTATTAGAGAGATGTTTATCAGTGCTCTAAAACCAGTGTTCCAAGACCAAATAAACTGGGAAATGCTGCAGGCTGCAGACAGAACACCATCTCCGGCTAGAGCGCCAACTGCAGAGCATTTAGCACTGTGCTCAGGGCTTAGGAAACCAACGTATTGCACCTTGAGGCCTTGTCTACACACCCAGGTCTTGTCTGGCATCCCCAAGAATTTAAGGGAAAACAATACCAGCTCCACAGTAGAAAGAGCCACCAGGAGGAGGGAAATAAATAACACTGAAGAACAGCTTCAGGCAGGTGACCTGAGAGCAGAGTTCTCAGCAGCAATGCCGAGGCAGGATTTCCCTGGATGTGCCCTGGCTCCTGTGGCACGGCAGCAGGGGCACAGGAACAACTGTCTCAGGACCCCCAGGTGGCCCTGCCCCACAGGACCCAGTGTCTGAGACCTCCCAGCTGAGTCCATGGACCTGCACTCCTGGCGCAGCCCCTCACACGTTGCAACAGAGTTGAGGTCTGGCTTCCAATTAATTGGGCAATTTCCCCAGAGGTAGAAAAACTAGGGAAAATTAAATCACCAGCTGGCTCCTCAGCAGTTGCAGGTCATTTTCATTTTTTCCCTGACAACTAAGGCACTGGCGGCAGCAGAGACCCCATTAACACTTGTATCACAAAACGCATGCTCCCGAGCAAAATCAAATCATTAGTCCATAGCTCTGGGATTGCCAGGTGCTTTCTGAAGAGTCCTAACCTTGGGCAGGTAGGAAGTCACAAGGACAGTGAGGCGGTGGGCTTCTCACTCACACCTGTTGGTGCGGAACGAGAGGGACCCCTGATCTGACACAACAGGGGCCTGAGCGTGAGGAACCTGCCAGGAAGGTGGAAGATGCAGGTCGTGACGTCCAAAGGCTACGCAAACTCAGGCATGGTGGGAGCAGGGGCCTGTGCCTGGTGGGTGGGCTGCAATGGCCGTCTCGACAGCAGAAGGCACCTCAGTAACAAGGTGCTGAGTGATGGCTCAGTCACAGCACCGCCCCCACCAATGTCTAGGAGTAAAGCGAGTGGTGGCCAACCCTGGACCAACTAGGACAGGGGAAGCTGAGAGTGAGGGACCAGAGTTAAGCACAGGGAAACTGAGGCAGAAGCCTGGACCTATGGATTGAGATAATGCGGTGAGGGTAGGATTGTAGGAATAGGGTTGTTTTCTCAGCAAGTCAGCCCTGAGAAACTTGTCAGGTAACCCGCTATCCTGATCAGGGTTAGAGAACGTGGGTCTGCCCTTAACGCTTCAATAGAAGTGGGAAGTGAGAGCCACCAGGGTGCAGAAGCTGAAGCACCTCTGCTATCAGGAAACAACAGGCAGAAACATCCCACCTCCTCCTCACTGCTCTCGGCATTTTTGAAGACCCCTCCTGAACACAGGATCTTCGGTTTAACGGGTTGAATAAGTCACCCTTTTAAAGGATGAAGGAGTAAAAAGACTGTTCTATGTAGAGCTGTTTCTGTTGCAAGGAATCAAATTTCTCTCCAAATGGCTCAAGAACAGGGATTTATGGCAGTGACACAGAGAGAACTTAGACAAAAGTGTAGGAAAAACACCAAGGCCCTACAAGGTCTAGACCTGGGAATATCACAATCTCTCTAAGGCCACGAGGTCTGTCTAACTCTGTTTCCTCTTGATTCCTGATCAGCCGGCTCCTTCTGCTCAGACATGCTGGGCATGGCCTTCCATGGCAGCCATCAGTCCTAACTCTAGGTCACTTTTAGTCTGAAGACACTACCATCAACCGGGGCAATTTCATCCAAATTCTTTAGAACTGTAAAAGGCAGGTCAATGGGATGATAGGTCATTAACCAGAAAATAGATTAGCTATTCACCAACTATTGCCATGCTAAAGAGGGTGGAGTCACATGATCCTTGCCCCGTCCCTTCCAGGGTATGTGAGCAGGGTAGAAATTGAAGCCCAAATAGGACAGCATTGTATAGAGGATTACCATCAACAATGTAAACTTGTTGAAAAAATACATCGCAAAGCCGATGTGGTAGCCTGAATAATGCCCCCCCACAAAGATGTCCACATCCTAACCCCGGAAACCTGTTAATGTGTTACCTTACCTGGTAAAGGGGACATGAAGATGTGACTAAGTTAAAGACCAGACCTTGAGATGGGAAGATTATGCTGGGCTGTCCAGGTGGGCCCATTGTAATCACAAGAGTCCTTATAGGCGGGAGGCAGGAGGATCAGAGACATAGTGTGGGAGACGTGACAATAGAAACAAGAGATCGGAGTGATTCTCAAGGAAGAGGTCAGAAGCTAAAGAACGCAGACAGCATCTGGAAGCTAAAAATGGCGGGGAAGTGGATTGTCTACTAAAGCCTCCAGAAAGAACACAGCCCCACTGATATTTTGAGTTTAGACTTCTGACCTCCCAAACTGTAAGAGAATAAATTTGCGTTGTTTAAGTCACTAAGTTTGTGCTAATGTGTTACAGCAGCCATAGGAACCTAATACAGCCAGGAACTGTGGGATGCCGTCATTCTATCTGTACCTGCACTCTGGGTCCAGGGCTTCTCCTAGAGAACCAGAACAGTAGCTCATTATCGTTCAGGGTACAACTTGAATTCAAGTAAACGCCACTCCATTGTGCAAACCTTGCATTTACTCTTTCCAAAACTGAAGGTTTGATTGAGTTGGCTCGTCACTATCTAATACACGGTATTCCTATTGAACAGAGGGTCACGCTAATGGAGCACCCTTGAGGGGTTTCATGCCAGTACCCTCAGTGGGCAGTGGCTTCCCTCTCGTCCAACACAAAGGACTCTGGTGCAATCAGCTGTGGCCAGGGCAGCAAGATTGCTGTCAATCAGCACAACGGCTCACACACAAAACAAGTTATTAAGGAAAGAGTGGGTTTGAGCTATTTGCGGGAGTCACCTGAGGACACCTCCTACAGCCAGGAGGGTTTAACATGGAGAAGTTTAGGAAACAATTTTGAGGTTTTAAGAGAAGAAAGGCCCTTTCTGACCTATTTTCCCAACTTTAATGCTGCAGCTTGAATTGTCAGCAGCTTTAGAGCTAAATGAAGAGCTGAGATGCCTCTGTTCCTGGTCCTTTGATCCCAGCGCCGCTGTCTCCAAGGCAGGCCTCCTCTACAGGGCAAAGGCGACGTTCCTCCTGCATCTCCCACCTTGCCTTTGGCCCTGCTGATTGGGTTGAAAGACGCACACACTCCCTGCTTGCCCAGGAGCAGTATTTTTAGGAGTTTAAAGAAAAGAAAAAAGAATCTGTTGAAGCCAATTTCAGGTTCTAGGCATGAAAAGAGATGCGTTCCTTGAGCTTCCAGAAATCAGGATGGCTTAAGACGTCAAAGAGACCTTTGAATTACTGCCTTTGGGACTGGAAGAAACCCAGACAATTAGAGGTGTAAAGGCACCAGCTTCCCGGCTTGATAGGTGTTGATATATCCCTAAAGCCAGGTATCTGGACCCAGTGGAGCCTGACCTCATTTAAAATTGCTGAAAAATGCATGTAATAAGCTCACTCCTTGACGATTCAGTTTGGATCAGCCTTTTTCCTATAGGGTTAGTTTTATTTATTACTATTATTGTTTTAGTTATTTATGTTTTCCTCTTATAATATGCTACCTTTTATTAAGCAGCTGGGCATTGCAGATCAGACTTTCTAGAAATAAACTGGCCCTTTTCTGTGGCATTTGTTAAAAGGCAAGGATTTTTTTTTAACTCATTATTTACCTTTTTATGTATATTCAATGACTTGTCTCAAAATAGTTCCAACAACTTTCTTAACCTGAATCATCAATTAGGTTTCCCAGTCCCTATCATTAAATTAAAACCTTTAAAGTGTTTTAAATTTTATTCAGAGTATCATCCATATCTGGGTGGCTGTGAAGAGAGCAGTAGAAAGTCTGCAGAGTGTTGGGCTGGAAGAGGCCTCGGCACATGGAGCTGCAGGGGAGACAGAGCTGGGCTCCCTGCAGCTCCATCTCCCCCATCTCTACGGAGATCACTTTGCTGCCCCTTGTTTGGGCACAGCACCAGGCCTGTACTCCTGCCAACAGCATCTTGGAGGCAAGCTGAATAAACCCTTAGGCTGCCATGAGACCTGGAAGCTGTGTGCCCTGTGGTCAGTACATGAAGAATAACCGGGTGTGGTTCTGGAAAGCCCAGTGTCTCCACCACACATGGAAGCAGCTCTGTAGTGTCAGCATGTCTGGGCTGGGGTTGTGTGCTGAACGGAGGTGCCAGCTGCTCATCTGGTCACCCACCCCTTTGTGTGGCTGGGATATGTCATGCCCACAGACACAAGGCTTGGACAGCTTGGAACTGTTCCCAGGCCACCTTTGGACCCTCACTACCTCCCAGAAGCTTTGCTGAGATCCCAGATCATCTGGTTTAAAGAGCCGTCAGGAAACTCGACAGAGGGCTTAGCTGATAGCTAGGAGTAAATTGCTAATCACAGTTCAAAATGTGCCCACTCGCCGGCTGCCTAAGTGTATTTGCTTCAGGAATCAAAAGAATGGAGGGCTAATGGTGGAAAGGTGAGCAATGAAAGTGGGGTCACAGGGCGGAGAGCCCTGCCTGGTTTCCCTTAAATGAGAAGGCATCTGGTCCTGCCTACAAGACTCGCATGGGCACCCAGAGCACAGGAATGGGGATCAGTGCCTGACCAGAGGAGCTGTTGCCCTTGGGCCCCTTCTCACAGGGGCTCAGGGAGCTTCGTGTTGTAGGGTGGGGCTTCAGGGCCCTGCTTTACTTCCACAGTAGGAGCAGTCACAGATGTATATGTGCTATTTTCAAAATTTTTAAGCTCCTCGTGAAAGCTGCACATTTTTTCTCAGTAACCAGCACCCCCCACCCCCAAATTAAATGAAGCTACAAGCTTCAATTTATATCAACTCAATATTTATACCAACTGTGAGATCTCTTATAGATCAAAAGCTCTGATTGGCAGTTATATCTGGTTTTAATGAATAAAACTGTGAAAGTAAACTTATTATCTGCAAGTGAAGAGTACATGGTAGAAAGGCTTTTCCAAAGCATGGAGTTCAATGGAGAAAACAACATAAAAGGTATCCATGGCAATGGAAAGGCTGGAAGCTCTGAAATAAGAACATAGGGGCAGAGGCAGGAGCACAGGAAAAGTGGTTGAATTAGATGCAGTCTGTTAAAGTGAAAAGTCATACATCATAGTAGAGATAGTGTAGCATACATGAGAGGAGAACTCTGGGCAATACCCTTGCTATGTGACCCTGGGCAAGTCCCTTTCCATGCTGAGTTTGTTTTCACATCTGTGTAATGAAGGGCTTGGACTTGCCTAATGCCCTCTCCCAAGGCTAGGGCTCTGGACCCAGCCTGAAGGAAAGGGAGTGGGGAATATGGTGCCACTTCAAGGCTGTGTGAGTCTGAGCAGATTGCTATACCTCTCTGAGCCTCAAGTTCCCATTAATACTAGTGCATACCTCTCAGTACTCAGTACAGACTCAGTAAGTCTCCAGGATTATTTCAGCTGCTGATTTTACCACTGCTTCTAACCTCTTTTGAACTCTGACCCCTCGCTTGGATTTAGGGTTGTGGCACAGATAGTTGGCTGTGGGATTTCTTGCTGAGCCCCAAGGGTAATTGTTCACAGATCTCCCATGAATTCCTCCATCACACAATTCTCTACCTCCTCTCAGGGCTGGTCCCACTTTGCTATCAGCTTTCCCATCTCAGCTCCACTTTTTCCTTTTCCACCTGACGGTAACTGAAGCCTGATGAGAGAGTCCTGGCAGAAGAAAGCGGTAAACCCTAAACAGGTGTCTCAGCTTTGCAGTGAATGGCAGGGCTAACCCATCCCCACAGAAGCAAACATACTTTGCCATCTGAGCCATGTCGAAGGCAATTTTTAAACAGTACTGAAGTTAGAAGTTTTCTGAATACAAAATAAAGGAAGAATTCAAATATCCTACAGTAAAATACATGCTTAAGACAGATTTTGGCTACTTCAAGTTTTTGGAGGATGGGTAGAGGGAAAAGCTGCCCCTTGTCTATAAAAAAAAAAAAAAAGGAAACTTTAGAGAATTATAGGGGGAAAAAGAGAAATTTCAAGTGAAAAATAGGAATTACTATATTAAGAGTCTCTAGTAAGGTAAATCTCTTGCTCAAAGATTGACAGCTCTGATGCATGTGGGGTTGGCTCTGATTGAGGGTGGGGAGGGGGTAAAGTGAAAAACGACTCAGAGGTTGTGGCTAATGGTGCCTTTGGAGAGAGTAATTTGGGGACATGTGTCAGGAGAGGCAGTTTCAGAGTGGGGTAAGCAGCCTCCAAGACAGCCTAGCGACCCTCACCTGGTTCACACACGCACGTAACTTCTCCCCTTGGGTGTGGGTTGCTAATGAATAGTGCTGGGACATCACTTCTGATATTAGGTTACACAAAGACTGGCTTCCATCTTGCTTACCCTCTGTTGCTTTCTCGCTTGCTTGCTCTGAGGGAACCCAGATACCATGTTTTGAGCTGCCCTATGAAGAGACCCACATGGCAAGGAACTGAGGGTGGTGTTGGGACAGGGCCATGGAGCAGTTTCCAGGCTCTTGGCCTCAGGTGGGAAAATACTGGCTCGGCTTGGAGCCCATGTATGCACAGACCACCTGAATGCCACCCCCCTTATGTAAGTAGCTGGCTGTAAGCCACTTGTGTTCTATATGTTATAAAACTGTCCTGGCTGCTCCAATGAGCACAGATCTTGTAGATCCTACTTCCTGTGTCTCACCTGGCTGCCTCGAGAATATAACTGGGGTATGAAGCCTTCACCTAGAGCTCCGTTGTATTTTTTTGGCCTCACCAAATCCAAGAACCTGCCAGGAGTTGAGCTCCTGCGTTATAGTGGCCTCCAGCCAACAGCCAGCTGCTAGCCCTCAGTCTACCAGCCCGTAAGGAACTGAGTCTGGACTGGGAAGGGGATCGCCCCACCTGTAGAGCTGCCAGATGAGACCGCAGCCCTGGCCGACGTGGGGGCTCTTTGGAGGGAAAGAAAAGAAAAAGAATGTTGAGTCTGTGCTTTACGTATTTTATCTTGAATCTTCCATTCATTCTGTGAGGTAGATGTTGGTACCTCTACTGTGGAGATGAGGAAACTGAGACTCAAATAAGTTAAAACTTGTCATGTGTCATGTGACAAGTGAATAGAAGAATGGGGATTTGAACCCAGGATTAACTATGCCAAAGCCCACTGTGGGGACAGAGCCAGGAGTGCAGTTTCCAGGCTCTCAGCCTCATGTGGAAAGGTGCTAGCTCAGGTAGTAAATGGCCATCAGCTGTGATTGGATGGCCATCAGTTGTGGCTAGTTGACCATCAGCTGTAAATAGTGAGCCATTGGCCAGTAATGTAACTGCCGTGGCCCTGCCAGCAGAAGATGGGGGCTAGCAAGAAGATGGTAGGTGAGCTAGCAAGCACGGATTGCAGTTAGCACGGCAGATTGCAGTTAGCAAGTGAGGTTGGTTGGCAGAAAAGTGGACGGCAGGTTGCGGATAGTGTGGCTCCTGCCTCCTATGTCTCCAGCCCAGCCGCAAGCGAGAATATAGTGGTATGACTCCCCCATCCATGGCTCCATGGGTGTTCCTTTTTGGCCTCGCTATATCCTGCGTTCTTATGTGGGGAACAGGAACAGAGACCCCTCATGAGTCCCTGCATGACACCCACACTCTGGTTATTTCAGAAATATACTGTGTGTATTTTCCACGTGTTCAGTGGAACTTAGAAATAAAAATGGATAGTTGTCCAATAATCCAACCAATAAACACATGAAAACAGCAAGAACTAGAACTAGAATGCCATGCTACCCAAGGCTAAACCTTCCCTGGGTGGGAGATATATTTCCACAACAGGATCAGAAGCTGCTCAGAGCCTGTAATATACCCTTGGGACAGAATTCTCCATATGAAAAGCGATCTAGTTTCTTTAATTTCTTTTGAAAAGTAAAGACATTTAAACCTGATACCACTATGGGCCACGTACCACTGCTAAGAACATTACACATGTTAACTCACTTAACCCTATGAGGAAGGTACTATTATAATCATCCAATTGCAGACGGAGAAACTGAGGCACAGGGAAGTTAAATAATTTTCTCCAAGTCACTCAGCTATAAGGGGATAGCCAGAGTTTAAACCCAGATGGTCTGGCTCCAGAGTTTCATGCAAGGTCCCCAGTAGAACTCTGTGGGCCCTGGGCTGTCAGATCGCCTGGGCTTCCAGACAATGTCTGTCTACTTTACTGATCAAGCTTAGCTGGCCTTGGTTACAGGCCCACAGCTTCTGATTCAACCCTCACCCTGTGACTTCTCTTAAGCAATTCCTGACTCCCAGTTCCCTGCCTTGACTCTCGTACTACTCAGGCCTGCACCCTGGCCCATGCTTGCTTCCTGGCCTGGCTCCCAACCCACTCACTATCCAGCTAACCTGAGGCTCTGTCCACTTCCATGCTTCCCCAAGGACAAGACCAGCTCCTGGGACAAGCCCCACATCCAGAAGCCATGTCACTCAACAAGCGAGGGTCAAGCTTGTTAGGGTTGAAAATGGATCCAAGTCTGGGGATACTATCTGAAGACAGATTGTTCCCAGGCAAAGAAAATAGAAATACAGAGGCAGAAAGAACATTACTGTGTAGATAAAAAGATGACATATGCAAATGAACCCACAGAGCCACGAACTCAGATGAAGGTTACAGACAGATCTGGTACGGAAGATAATAGAAGCTGTTATAGACCTCCAGGGCACGGTGAAAAAGCCAATCTGCCCCTGTTTATGCAGATAACAGAGGCTGTTAAAGAGGCCATGCCATTGATCACATGGGATCTCAATAGCAATGAACTAGAATGAGATTTGTGAGGTAGCTGGGAGGAGGGGCCACAGGGCTGGCAATGATCTGAGTCTCTTCTCCAGGAGACTGTGGAAGATCCTGGGCTATTTGGGCGGCCATCCGAAAAGCTGAATGTAATGAGGGATGAAGAGATGGGGATAAAATGCTAAAAGCAGCATTTTCAAACAAGTCTCATTTCATTCTTCCCATCTGTGGTGACTTTAAAAATATAGTTCCCAAATTGCCTGTAGCATCTGGGGAAAAGGGTCTGTGGGCAGACACCTGCTTACCAGTGAGAATTCGGAATGGTATTTCTGAATTGGGTCCATGTGGTATGGAGATTGATCAGTAAAGGAGATAGTTATAGAATCCCAAAATAGCAGAGCTGGGAGGTCCTTAAAAATAATGTAAACTGCCCACAGAGGGTGAGTGACATTCTCAATGTCACACAGCTGGTAAATGATAGGAAAGGCGCTAGAACTCCATGGTCTTATGCCCCTGCTCAGAGCTATAGCATTTTCTGAAGTGAATAAAACGAAGATCTTTGAAATTGTCTCCTTGAAGACAGTGTAGAATAAAAGGAATGTGGTTGTCATAGAGGAAAGAAGGGAAAAATGAACAAAGATGGATAACTACAGATCTGGTTTCTCTTCAGAAAATAAAATAATTCTAATAATTATTATCTCTCATTAGCTTAGAGAAAGCAAAACCAAAGATTGTCCTAATATGATTACGAAGGTCTCACAATTAAGTTCATGAACTCACCCTAGAAAAAGTGCTACATACCTCATTACTGAATATCACTATGGTCCCCTTTGAAGTACTCCCCTAGGGAAGCTATGCACCGACACCAGCACCCAGTCCACCCTTCAACGCAATTTTGGAACTCTTTTTCTGGAATGACCATCAGAGCTGTCATCATATTACCCTTGATGTTCTGAATGTCATCAAAATGTCTTCCTTTCAATATTTCCTTTATCTTTGGGTAAAGAAAGAAGTCATTGGGGGCCAGATAGGTAAGTAGGGAGGGTGTTCCAATACGGTTATTTGTTTACTGGCTAAAAACTCCCTCACAGACAGCGCCGTGTGAGCTGGCGCATTGTCGTGATACAAGAGCTATGAATTGTTGGCAAAAAGTTTGGGTTGTCTAACTTTTTCATGCAGCCTTTTCAGCACTTCCAAATAGTCAACCTGGTTAACTGTTTGTCCAGTTGGTATAAATTCACAATGAATAATCCCTCTGATATCAAAAAAAGATTAGGAACAGTGTTGCAGCAAGTTCACAAACTTAATTGTCAGACCTAATGTAAAGGCAAGACCAGGAAGGAAGAAGCAGTTGATTCCCGGAAGCCAACCGTCAGGTGAACTGTCTGTCCCTCCCAGTGATCAGACCTTTGAGGAGCCGTGGAAGCCAACAACCAATGTTCTGCCTGTTCCAGGTGACTGTCCTACAGCCTCTTCACTGCCTCTGTGCTAGTTATGCCTTATCTACCTGCGTCCTGGGTTTCTGAGTCTACTACCCAGTTTTGACATTTCTTCTGACCTCTTCAGATTCATCACTTAACCCTCCTCTTGGACCTCAGCTTTCTGCGTGGCTCTAAGTTCCATCTTGTTTTAACATCTCCTGCTGTCCTACTGAGGGACTCCCTGCTCTTGCTGCAGTCTCACGGAGGCCCACATGCTAGGCTAGTCCTCTCAAGCAGAAAGGAACTTAGACATTTTGTATTGAACCTTACGTTTCCACCTGGAGGTGAGGGATGAGGTTATAACTACTTTCCCCTTCCCATTTCTTGGGGATTTGGAACTAGAAACCATAGAACTGGCTAAAGAAAGGTCAGGGCAGCTGGGGCTACACGTACACAGCATTACTGGCTAAATGACAGTACAAGCTCACCGCTCATGCAGCTGCCTGCCACTGCCCAGCAGCCTGTGCGGAGGGAAGGAGGAGGGAAAGGAAGAGTTCTGGGGAGAAGGCTCCACCAATGCTCCCAGTTTTCTCCTACAGCTGTGCCTGGACTGGGCTCTCAGGCCCTATGTTTTGCAGAGAAGAGGAAACTGACCAGGGTTGGTCAGGACATTTTGGTTGTCAGTGACAGATGTCTAGCTCAAATTAGCCACAGAAAAAGGAGGATTTATTGGATATGATTACTTCACAGGCCCAGACTGCGACTGACAGGCTTGGCCAGAACCAGGGTTCAAATGGAGTCAACAAGGCTCTGCTGATCCCTCTTCCTCTCTGCCTGGCTTCCACCTAGGTGATGATTTTATTCTGCGAGCTGACATTCTCCATTCGGTAGGAAGGTGGCTGCTGGCAGACTTAAGTCATTGTACTCAGAGCTGACTCTCCAAAGGGAAGAGCAGACTCTCGGAGGAGACTAATTTGCCCTAAAGGACTGTATGCCCACTCCTGGACTGACCCCACCCCGGGCAGAGGGACCAGCAAATACAGGGTTCCTAGGGGAGACCGTGCCCAGTGTGTCGACGAACAGTCACGTGGCCAGTGTGACTGGAGTCTGGTGAGCAGTGGAGAGAAGAGATGAGCTCAGAGGCAGTGGAAGGTGAATAACCTAGCACCACGTAGGTCACCGTGAGAGCTTTATTCGAAGGGGATGGGAAGTCAGATCCCACAGACATGAAAATACCTTTGAGCCTTATCTGGATCCCCAGTTACAGAAGAAAATGTGGGGTGTGGGGGGGACACAGAGCTTCCCACAAGCGTTCACATTAGAACTAGCCTTTGAAGGGGGACCAGGAGTTTGTCGGGTGGAAGAAAGGAGGAAACCATCCCAGATGGAGAGAGACGAACAAATTCATAGGTGATGAATGGCGAAAGAGCAAAACATGTCCCAGGGATGGCTAGCCATCCATGTGGCTGGAGTTGAGCATGGGAGGATTTCAGAGCACAATGCAAGGCTCAGGAGGAGCAGGGGCCAGATAGATCTAGGGCCTGGCAGAAAGCGGTATCTCATTAGGAGCACGCCCCCTTCTGGGAGAAGCACAGCGGTCCCAATGGAGCTGAAGTCACTGTCAACTTACCGCAGAGTAAACAAGTGCTTCTCCAGGAGGCTTGTGGCCCATCTCCTGCTCCTCTTCCCCATCCCACCTCTGCTCCCCAAATCCAGGCAGCTGCCGTGGTCAGCATCAGAAGTGCCTTTCAGACAGAGCTTTTCCATAACAAAACCAGCTCTTTATTTAATGTGGGGAAATGAGGAGCTGTTAGATTAATTTTGGAACGGTCATTGACAGAAAGCTAAGGACACTAGAGTAACAGGCAGAAGGAGGGCAGGAGAGGCAGAGAAGACAGGAGAAAAGGTGGCAGAGTTTGCGAGTTCCTGATTCAGGCCTGTCCACCAGATTGATTCCAGTACGTGGGCTTCCTTCTGCTGTACAGGCACTGTGCCAAAGAGACTCAGTAATTAAAATAAGAAATGAGAGTCCCCTGATAGGTTATTGTACCCAGGGCCCTAAAAATGATGGAAAGGCGGCCTACTTCTGCCATGGGGTGAACCCAAAAGTAATTACCGGGATACTTCACAGAGAATTGAGTAAGTCCCTGTAACTGGCACATTGATTTATATAAGACCCAGAGATTTTGAGAGATTTGAGAGAATATTAAGGATCAATCAATATTTTAATTTATTTCGGGGTCCTGGAGACTCCAGCTCTGAAGAAAACGGCTAGGAGGAAACTGACCTTACAATATGGCTGGCTGGCAGGAGGCAGGGAGACACTTGGATGCCAGCTTGTTTGGCAGAAGCTGCAGGGGGAGGACCTCTCTGTTCTAGAATGTTCTCTCCACAACATCAGTCAGGATGTCAAGCAGACAAGGCGTGGAGGGCCTCAGGGTGAATGTCCTTTGGGGACGGGCCAAGGAGGCTCTCAGCTCAGAGATGCAGAGCTTGGTCCTCTCAGGAGAGAGTCCTCAGGGCCTGGAAAGAGGAGCCTGCAGACTTTGTGCCCCTTCCAAGGACACACTGCTATGATCTGGAGACCTCCAGAGCCACCAGATGATGCAGCGCCTTTGGGGGCGATCCAGAATCTTCTCCCTGGGGCCACAGTCTCCCCATGCCCTTCCACGGGAGGTATGAGGCTTCGTCACACCTCTGTCAGAGCACCTGCGCACCAGTCTCTGACCATAATTATCCACACATCTAAGTCCCCTGTCAGACTGTATGCTCCCTTTTGGGCAGGGACCATGTCTGATCCATGTCTGTGGCCCCAGCACCTGGCATCATGCCAGAATAGGCAGATATAAGAATATAATGCATGGAATCAATGAATGGTCAAATGAACTAACACAAGAAAAAAATAAATATTTGTTCGTGGAAATGTATCTTAAAGGTCACATGATGTATTTGGATCAGTCAAGTTTTAACAGCAAACAGAAGACACATTCATATTGGGTCATGAGAAGAGTTGAGAAGGTGAAGACGACAGAGTGAAGGGAACTGGCCAAGGCATGCAGCACGCTGGGGCTGATCATAGTGAGAGGAAACAGGCCTGGTGGGGCCAAGGAAGGAGCAGTGAGCCGAAACTGGAGAGGCCACGTGACAGGAGCAGTGGTCTTTCACAATAGAGGCAGCCAGCCCCTCACTACCTGTAGAGAGAAAGTGGGGGAATAGGAATGCTGACCTTACTCTCCTCCCTTCCTCAAATCTCCTCCCTCCTTCTCCATTGATCAAAGCTAAGTAGAAGTCAGAGGGCAGGGGAGCCCCTTGACCCAGGGTGGAGAAGGGTGGAGAGAAAGCCAAAGGTATCCAGCGCGGGATTATCAGATAACTGCCTGGGACATTCTGACTTACCCACCCCATGAGAAGGGCTAATTTGGGCAGGCCCAGCTGATGCCCTACACCAGTGGTCATAAGCAGGGGGAAATTTTGCCCCCTAGGGGACATTTGGCACTGCCTGCAGACAGTTTGGTTTTTACAGTTTGGGAAGGGAGCTACTGGCTCTCATGGGTAGAGGCCAGAGATGCTACAAATATGTGAAACTATACAAGACAGCCCCCATAACAAAGAATTATCCAGCCCAAGATATCAATAGTGCTGAGGTTGAGAACCCCTAGCCTAACAGAATGTTCCAGACAAACCCAGGCTCAGGGAAGGCATTGTACTGCCCTTGCGTGGGCCAGAGAATGTTGCCCTCACTCTTCTGGAAAAGGCGGCATCATTAGGTCTGACCCCAGAGCCATCAGCCAGTGAGTGACCTGTGTCCTGCCTTCTCATGTACCGTGGGGATGGTGCCATGTCCAGACAGAAGCCCCTCTACTCTAGCCCTCCTCTCTGGCAGCAGAGTACCCAGGGAGACCAGGGAGGTGCAGCCTGGATGGCACTGTCCAACCCATGTGCCTCCACAGCTTGGCTTTGTCTTCTCCCAGAGGCCAAGCCTCCTTCTCTTTCCCCTTGTTTTCAGTTTTATATTCACACACTAACAACATTTGGGAAAAGTGAATCAAGTCTTGCCATCTGTCTCTTTCACTTTTATTATGTTTGTAACAAAAAGAAGAGTCGGGAGGAAATTGAATCCAAACTACAAATAATGTGCTGCTTGCAGGGTAGCTGAGACCCTGGAGTAAGTCTGCTCCGCAAGGAAGAGGTCAGCCTCCATGGGTGCAGAAGTAGAGAGTACACAGACTGTGTTTCCATCATGATCTCACGCACTTCTAACAGCAGACCTGGGAAGTAGGGATTATTGTCTCCATTGACAGATGAGGAAACTGAGGCTGCTCCAGAGTAGTCCAAGGTTTGGCTCCTAAAGTAGCAAAGTGAGATCTTAAGCTCTGCACTGGGCCTGTTGACTCCAAGATGTGGACAGTGTGGCTTCCTATGTCATCCTGACCTGACATTGTCAACTCATTCCCACTGGGATTTGTTATCATATTAAAAACTATTAAATATAATATTGTATGTCAAATATACTTCAATCTAAAAAAACAAAACTATTGGAGTTTAAGTAACTGTGGTCCTCAAGAGGGCCCTATTTTTCTCCCTGTCACATCTTAGAGAGTTGGTCTCTCATCTGACCCTCTGGGGCCAAAACTGGAGAGAGAGAAAGTTTCATTCATACACTCATGCCACAAATGTTTAGTGAGCGCCAACCACGTACAAGGTGTTACATGTGTGATGGGCCAGAGAACAACATGCTGAGCAGGGCAGGAGATTTGGAAAAAGAACGCTTGAAACCAAGCAGAGAACCCCATAATAATGGTAGACTGCATTTATTGAGTTCTCCCTATGAGCTCGCTGCTATTATTTTACACTGTACTTTATTCTAATTCACCCCATAATGTTGATACTATTGTAGCTCCCATTTTACAGATGAGACAACTAAAGCAGTTAAGGAAATTGCTCAAGAATACCTAGCTTAATAGTTGGGCTCTGTTCTGACACGTGTTCCATGGATGAACCTCGAGGACGTTATGCTGAGTGAAATAAGCCAGTTACAGAACAAGCAATACTGTATGAGGTATCTAGGGAGCCTCATATTAAAATTCACAGAGACAGGAAGCAGAATGGTGGTTGCTAGAGCACAAGAAGGGGCAGAATGGGAAGTTATCGTTTAATGGGTGCAGAATTTCAATTTGCAAAGATGAAGAAAGTTCTGGAGATGGAATGATGGTGAATGTAGTTAATGCCACCAAACCATATAGTTAAAAGTGGTTAAAATGGTTAATTTTATATTATGTATATTTTGTCACAGTAACAAAGTGAAAAAAATGTAACTTGTAAGTTGACTGTTAAAATTCAGAAATTGGTAGGGGGAAAAAAGTTAGGCACTGGAACCCATTCTCTGAACCATCCCCTGTATGAGATGGGTGATACCACTGTGCCACATCTAAAGAGAGAACAGACCTAATGTAAGCCAGGAGCTGAAATTGTGGAATGAAGTAGAGACATGCAGGTAAACGTGGGGACAGACCAGACACACTGGCTGAGATATTAAAACAGGGGAGGGACTGAGCAGACAGGATGACACGTGGTGGGAAGAGGCTGGCTTAGGGTGACTTACAGGTGTGGTCCTGGCTGCTGAATGTCTGGACTCTTGCCAGATGAAGGGCAGCCTGTGCTAGGAGCAAAGGGTGACCTGGTATGAACTCAGCAACATTTTAAGGTGTATTATCTTCCTTTTAGAAATTTTGCCCAGGTACCTGGCAGTTCTAGAGTTCTGGACCAAGTCAGTTCTGCAGATGAGACTGAGTAGCACAGGTATACAAGGCTCAGAGTGTGATGAGCCCTGGGATGATATTACTGAGCATGAGGGGCCAGCAGGAACTCCCTAAGCTGCTCCAGGAGCCTAATTCAAAATGAAGGCTGCCGGAGACAGCAGCACACAGGTGTGATGGCTGGGGCCAGGTCAAACAGGATTCTCCTAGGGTGATACATCATGAGTGTCAGTATCCAGGAAATGAAGCCAGAGGTTGGAAGCTGGAAGGAGCTGAGGGATCCAGCCAAAGTAGAGACCAGGCAGAGGAGGGAACAAAGGCCAGGTGAAGGCTGATGCTAAGCCGATGGGAATACGGAGGAAGGCACCGGTTCGAGACAGGCAGGTTCAGAAGCTGAGTGTGCAAGTGTGGAAGGTTGAGCTGGGCTCTCTTTTTACCCAGGACCTGGGGCCTGCCCCAAACCAGCGACAAGTCTTTAAAGAGACTGGCTTCCCATGAGTGATACCCCCCTCTGCAGCCACAACTAGTCTCTAGGGAGGGTTTAAGGATCATCTTTAGAGAAGCACTGTGCTGGCACAGACCCGGGAAGTCTGGCATCTCACCCCAGACGTAACTTGGTCTATGAATTCCTGTTCCCTCTTTAGTAAAATCGGGTGCAAACCTCACAGGCATGTTCTGAGGATCAAGTGAGAAAACAGGGGTGAAAGTTCTGTGACATCTTTGTAAGTGGTTCATTTGTAAGTGGACTTGAAAATGTTAAACAGCAAAACTGCAGCAGCCTACAGGCCCATACCTGCCACTAGGAGAAGGAAAATAATGTGACTTCAGAAATATGCACGATCTGGAACGGCGAGGAAGTGATAACGTACTACATCCTAATTAAATAATTATATTCTAATTAAAAACCAAAATCAAAGAAAAGCAGAGGTTTGTAAAAATTCTGCTGCTATGAAGCCAGTGCCAGGAAGAACAAAAAATTGCAGACAGAAAGCTATGAATAATCAAGAGACCAGGCCCAGCCCTGGGCTGTGGAACTAGGTGAAGTCTGGTGGGTGGAGAAGCAGAGAGCCCAGTCTCTGGAATGTGGGTGTAGGTGCAGGGCGGGGCGGGGCGGGAGGTGTGTGTGCAGATTTTCCATCCCGGAGCCTTCTACTAACTAAATGTCTTCAGACCACGCAGACAACTGCATTTCCAACAGGCTCCATAAACCTACCCCATTGCTCCTATCCCCTCCTAGTCTGTCCAGTCTAGAAATAAAATTAATGTTTCATTAAACAACAGTAATAGATACCAGGAATTAAACAACTATAATGAACCTACCATTATATCCTATAGGCCTGATATCATGTTCTATATGTTGTATCTGTCATCTCATTGAATCTTAACAACTGTGCATTTTATATGTAAAGAAGCTAAAGTTTTGAGAGGTTAAATAACTCATCTAACTTCACCAGTCTAGCAAGAGGAAGAGCTAGGATTTCAACCCTCATCTGTCGGGTGCCAAAATCAAGTACATTAACCCACAGGGCCTCTAATATCTTTGAGGGCTAACAAACATGTTAGAGCTAACCCTGCCTGTTACATAAATAATCTCAAGTATGACAGCACAGAAAATGCCACGATGGTGACCTGGACAATTTAAGGTCACTTAAAGGTTGAAGAACCTGATTAAGTAACCTAAATCCCTGGAGGATTTCCAAGGGGGAAACGTGTAAATGAATTTAGGAGCATCTACTGGGTGATTGGTCAGCAACTGTAAATAGCCTTCCCCCGAGGACTAATTTCCATGTAATGGCTCTTGGTGTTAAGAGTTGAGTGAACAATTGTAATAATAGGCAGGTTAATCTGCTCCATTATTTACACTTTGTGAACTGTTGAGCAGACTTAAGGGCTTTGCCAAAGCACAGCAGATCCTGAGAAGGCTTCTCTGCCTTAATTGTTACTTGGGAAAGGCGATTATTTCATCTGTGACTCTGGGCATATTGCAGAGAAACAAGCTGCCATAGGTAATGAGTGGTTGGGCGAGTGCTGCCATTTCATTCTAATGGCTTGCAGAAAGGTTTAGAGGGCTGGTAGTAATTAAAGCTATCTATCACCTTCAGGCCGCCACAAGCTTTGGAATCAAACTTGGGTTTGAAGGTGGGCTCCCTTGTGTAACTACTAGAGTGTAAGTTACTATATAAGTTACTAGAACTAGAGTTTCCAGGACCCCATTCTTTTCCCCCCTTGCCCCGCAAGCCTTTTGTTGAAGCAATTTATTCAAGAGACTGAAAACATGACCCAGTAAACATTCGTTTTCTGTGTTCTGGGGAAAAACATACTGACTAAATTTAGGGGTTGTATATAGGCCCTTCAAATGCTTGAAGATCAGTCTGTTTTTCCTTCTTTCCCAATTTGTTTCTAACACTAACTGGGAGACAACTTCCATGGTGTAGTGGAAAGATCATGGACGTTCCAATGGGACAGAATGGTACAAATCCCATCTCCCTACCCAAGCTCTGGATCCTGGCAAGACACTTCATCTCTCTGAGCCTTAGTTTCAGGGGCATTCCTGCTTTGACTATTCTTGAGTAACCCTGAAAACCCAAGAAGTGTAAATTTGCTGAGATTTAGCGTAAATCTTTAGATGTTTCTAAAGAAGTGGATCATCCGCTGCCCAGTACCCACACCTCCACATAGCTATGGTTATGGGGGTCTCTGCTTGAACTCAAGTAGAGATTTTAAATAGCATTTTATCGAAAAATATGGCGTATATTCAGAAAAATGAACAAAACAAAAATGTACAGCAAAAAAAAATATGGAGGGCAGCATTTATCATAAAGGAATACCTGTGAAATCAATTTCCAGGTGAAGATTTAGCTCAGCAAATTTTTTCTATTAAAAATCAAGATAGCAAATATTTTACTTAGCTGATTTGGTCCCGTTAGCAAATACTTCACTCTACCATAGTATCGGGAAAGCAGCCATTGGACAATAGTAAATGAGTTGGACCTGACTTGTTCCAATAAAACCTTATTTACAAAAATAAGCCTGAAACTAACTTGCTGACCTCTGATTTAGATGGTTATCAACATTCCAGATGCCATATCATGTTTCCTCCTCAACAAGGACAACATTACCCTGATTTTTATGGCAATTACTTCCATATTTTATAGTTTTACTACCTAAACAAGCATCACTAAATACGAATGTTTTGCCTGCATTTTTCACTTAATATAAATGGAGTCACACCATACTTATTCCTTTGAGTCAAACTTTTCCACCAAACATTACCGGCATGTAGTTCTAGATCATTCAACTTTACTTTTGGTGCACATTTAGACTGTTCCTAGTTAGGGATCATGGTGAAAAATGCAGCGATGAGTATTCTTATACAAACCTGTTAGTACACATGTGCATGAATTTCTGTTGGGCATAAATCTAGGAATGAAATTGTTGGGTCATAGAATATGTATACGATCAACTTCAGAATATAATGACAACTCCTTTCTATAGAAATTGGGTGAATTTACACTTCTATCAGCAATGTATCATAAAAGTTCCAATTGTTCCACATCCACTCTAGCACTTGGGATTACCAGACTTAAAATTTATCCATTCTGGTTGAGTGTAGTGATATCTCATGGTTTTAATTTATGTTCCCTGATTAGTAATGGGTTCCAACACCTTTTCATGTATTTGTTGGTCACTTAGATAGCTTCATTTGTGCCTATTCAAATCTTCTGCCTATTTTTCCATGTGATTGTTGAGTTTTCCTTGTAGGTTTGTAATTCTCATTATATTCCTAGTATCAGCTTTTTGTCTATTATATGTATAGCAAATATTTTCCCCACTCTTCGTTGAATTTTCACTTTTTTAACGGTGTTATTTGATAGACAAGTTCTTAATTTCAATGTGGTAAACATCATTAATGTTTTCATTTACAGTTAGCACTTTATTTATATTCAGTCTAAGAAATCTTTCCATACACCAAAGTAACCAAAAGTAAACTTTGGCTAAGTTGAGTTTTTCTAGAATATTGCCATCTAATCTAAACCTAGGCTATGTTAATAATATTAATTAATATCATCTTATTCTTTTTAGGATCAGCAGAATCTCTAGCAATGTTACCCTTTTCATCCCTAACATTGGATATGCACCTTCTCTCATTTCTTCTTTATCTACTCAGCAGAGGTATAGCAAGGATGTCAGTCTTTCCAAAGAACCAAATTTTGGTTGGGTTGGGTTGATGTTCTCCATTGTATTTTCTGTTTCGTTAATTTTTGCTTATATTTATTATTAAATTTAATTCTACTTTCTTTATCATTAATGTATTGTTCTTTTTCTAACTTCTTAGCAAAGAAACTTGATTCGTTATTTCGTATGACTATAGTATAAAGATACTTTCTTCTTTACAAACCTACACACAAAAATTCTGATTTTTTTTTAATCATTCAGTTCCAAAAAGTGTCTAATGTTCTTTGTGACTTCTACTTTGACCCACAAGCTGTTTTGAAATGTATTGCTAAATTTCTAAACATATGGAAAATTTATTATTATTATGCCTTTGTTATGGATTTCAGGTTTAATTGTATGTCTTCAGTTCTTTGAAATTTGTTGAAACTTGTGTTGTGACCCAGCATAAGAATGTTCTGTGTATACTTGAAAAGACAAATGTGTAGTTTTAATTTGTTGGGTGAGAACTCGTTTTTCTGGAGCTGGAAAGTTGATACTAAAGTTTATGGGAAAATAAATGAACATACCCAAAAAAACAGCGAGGAAAAATACTGAAAAGCAAGAACTCTGAAATGGAACTAGCCTTACCAGTTATTAAAACATATTACAAACCCTTTAAAACTAAAATAATGTGGTGCTGACACATAAACTGAAAGAAAAACTATTGAAATGGAACAGAAATTCAAGAAACAAACCCAAGTACATATGGAAATTATGCATACAATGTAAGTGGCATCTCAAGTCATTGGGGCAAAGAATTACTTTTTAATAAATAGTATGGGAAAATGAGACAGTCATTTGTAAAAAAAGTTAAATTATATTCTTTTCTTATACCATACATAAGAATAAACTCAAATTGAATCAGGTATCTAAATATACTAAATTAAACTATATAAGTCCTAGAAGAAAACATGGGTGCAGGGAAGGATTTTTATTCTTTATAGTTACTGTATTTTTAACCGCTAGAATTCTCATTTGGTTTTTTTATAGTTTCCAGATACCTACCAAGATTCTCAACCTTCTCTATTATTCTCTTGCACATAGTAACCATAGTTATTTTAGGTTTATCTGATAACTTCAATATCTGAATCCCCTAAGAGATTATTCCTGTTATTAGTTATTTCTGCAATTGCATTTCTGCTGCCAAGAAAAAAGAATAAAGGACTCCATTGGCTCTTTGCTTATAGATGCCTTCTTGTTTGTTTAAATAAAATGCCTGCAGGGGCCAAGAAGGTAACACAAATTAATAAATAGAGCCCAATAAAACGTAACAGGGAAGGGTGGGGACTGGCTAACTGGGGAATATATTTCCCAACCAAAGGCTTTCAAGTTCAAAAACTGTAAATACTTTCAAAACAAACAAAACACATTTGTGAACTCAATTTACTTTCCCAGTGCCATAAACTTGTGGTCCCTAAACTAGAGACTGGTGTATCCTTCCCTTAAGAAACTTTCAGGAAGTTGCATCCATTTATTTGCACTAAGGGATAGAACGTGAAGAATTATTGTGAATTCTCAGGTGGCCGGGTGGTTCAGTTGGTTAGAGCATGAGCTCTGAATGACAGAGTTGCCAGTTCAATTCCTGTTTGGGATGGTAGGCTGTTCCCCCTGCAAGTAAAGATTGAAAATGGCGACTGGACTTGGAGCTGAGCTGCGCCCTTCACAACTAGATTGAAGGACAACGACTTGGAGCTGATGTGCCCTGGAGAAACACACTGTTCCCCAATATTCCCCAATAAAATTTTGAAAAACAAAAACTACCAACCTGTTTAAAAAAAAATTATTGTGAAGTCTTGACAGTATCAATAGCTAATATTTATATAATCCACATTACGTGTTGAGAATTCCTGTAAAGACTTTACATATAATTTAATCCTTACAACATTATGAAGTAATCTGTCATCATCCTTATTTTATAGATGAGGAAACTGAAGCGCCAGGAGATTTAAGAAACTTGACCAAGTTCACTCAGCTAGTAAGTAGCAGAGCTGGGATTTAGACCCCAACCGTATGGTTCTAGAGTCCATGGTCTTTACCTCTACACAATCCTGCCTCTCAAGATACAGAAGAAGAAAAGAGCATCAGTTCTGGAAGTTCAAATTCTTGACTGCACTCCACGTGGTTCAGTGACCATAAAATCCACAAAGGAGCAGAAAGAAAGATGCTGTTTTGGTGAGCACTCTGAAGTTCTCGATTCCTTAAGCTCCACTGTGTAGTCATTCTGTCTACTGTAAATCAGGATGCATTTGAACGTCAATTCAATTAGTAAATGTATAATTGTTGTCTTCATAAACCATACTTTGACATTTAATATGCCAAACATGATCATTTTATGAGCAAACCAAGTTAGCCATAATACATTTTTATGTTCTGCAGCTATCAAGATGGCTTCAGATTTACAGAGTGCTTAAAAAAACACAACTATATCATAAATTTCAATTTTCCCTAAAATTGCCTTTTTTAAATGAACCAGGGAAAAATATATTTCTGTCAATGTTTCCCCTCTAGTAGTTTCAGAATTCCTGAAAAGTTGAAAATTGCTCCAAGATTGAGGGGCCTGTGCAGCTCTGAACAGTCACTCATATCAAAGTATGTTCTGTACTTTTCTGGGGAGTTGTGGGGTTGTCCATATATTCACGGGATTGGGGGAGACAGACCCACTTCCAAAATTTAAATAGTTTATATGCTCCATATATGTAGTCTAGAGCTCTACAAAGTGGTTTCTACACGAAAGACCTTGCTGGTGATGAGATGAGATCGTGCTGACAGGGTGGGGTCCTCAAGTGGCTACTATACTGGAGGTCTGAGGAAGGAGTGGGTAGGCCTGCGAGCTGGCAATGGCTGAAAATCTGGACCCTGAAAAGCTTACCTACTCCTTCCTCGGGACTGTGGATGATAATAGACTTCTCTGGTCCTGGAAGCCATCCCTGTCCCCTTAGAAATACAAAGTAGGTAAAGGTTTGGCAGAACACTTCATCAGGAACCTCTAAAGATTCAGAAAAATCTCGGAAAGAGGGACACTGGTGAAGCCAGATAGGGAGGAGAGCATATTTCTTGATTTCAAGGAGCAGGAAACATAAAGAAAACACTGTATTCAAGACTAGTTATTGGCTCAGGTTGTCACACTCCAAACACCATGAATGGGTTTGGGGTGGCAAAGGGTAGAGAGGTAGAGCAATACCAAAAATCAGTAAGATCAGTGAAACAGAATAGAAAGCTAAAAATAGATCCCAGCATACATGAGAAGTTAGTTTACAGTAGAGGTAGTTTTGCAAATGACTGGGGAAACCATGATTATTCAGTAAATTATTTGATACAAAACACTAACCATTGGTCCAAAATAAGTCAGGTCTCCACCTTCTATCATACAGAAAAATAAATTAAATATTAAATTTAAAAGTTTTAAATAAAACTTTTAATTTGAAAGTTTTTAATAAAAAACATAACATAAAGTATTCCAAAAAAAGGTGACAGTACATGAGCAAATTTATAAAACTTTATTGTCTAAAACTTACATGAGTGAACAAAAAAGAAGTAAATAGCAAATGTACCAACAGCACTGAAACTATAGCAGAATCTGTATCTCACACCACAAATTTCAAGAAATATCTTAGAACTGATATAAAAGGTATTTGACTGTAGAAATTGTCAAAGGGAGTGCAAAACAGAGTCATGGAGACTAAAAAGAAAACATTCTTTAAAATCTTACTAATAATCTCAAGATCCATCCATGTTGTCACAAATGGCAGTATTTCATTTTTCTTCTGGTCGAGTAATATTCCATTGTGCATACACACCACATCTTCTTTATCCAATCATTTATCGAAAGACACTTTGGTTGTTTCCATGTTTTAGCCACCATAAATAATGGATCCTGAGATTATTATGCTAAGCAAAATAAATCACACAGAAAAAGTCAAGAACCATGTGACTTCACTCATATGTGGGATATAAAACTGAAAACAACAAAGGAACAAGACATACAAACAAAGAAACAAAAGCTGATAGACACTGACCAGAGGATAAGTGGGGAAGTGGAGTAGTAGATGAGGGAAAAGGGGATCAAATATATGGTGACAGAAGAAGAACTGACTCTGGCTGGTGAGCACACAAGTTAATATATAGATGATGTATTGTACAAATTAACACTTGAAACCTATATAATTTTACTAACCATTGTCACCACAAGAAATTTAAATAAATAAATAAATAAAAATCTTAGTGATAGTCTTTCCACATCCCATTTGGAATAATGGGAACAAGAGCTAAAAATGACCAGAAGGAATGTGCAATGCCCGACCTAGAGCTCCCTTTCCCCAGTTTACATAATTTCCAGAGCATAATATAGGAGAGAAACAAGAGAATATACCCTTAAGGAAAACTCCCAAATGGCCCAGTTGGGCAGAAGAAAAAAATAACGGGGCCATTTCAAACCAAAAGCCAGGAACCTCTAGGATTTTATGCAAACATGGCCAACTCACCACAAAGCAGAGTGAACAAACTAAGAACTAAAGAACACAGCCCTGGGACAGAATCTGGTCCCAAATCAGCACAGTTCTCCAGAGTAATGAATCCATGTAAGCTTTTAATTCTCAGCAGCTAAAGCAATCACAAGTACAAAGCAGAGGTGAAATTTTTAATTCTTCAATTATAATTTTGTACTTATAATTTTATAATTTATAAATTAGAATTTTATAATTATATAATAATAAAATTATAAAATTTGTATTTAAATTTATAATTCCTGACAGATGAGGAAGTAGAAATACTTGAAATGAAAACCCCTTTAGGATACTCACAGGCATGCAAGATCTGACAATTAAGTTCGTGAACTTGTTGCAACAATGTTGCTAACCTTTTTTTGATATCAGAGGGATTATTCATTATGAATTTGTACCAACTGGACAAACAGTTAACCAAGTTGACTATTTGGAAGTCCTGAAAAGGCTGCGGGAAAAAGTTAGACGACCTGAACTTTTCACCGACAATTCATGGCTCTTGCATCACGACAATGCACCAGCTCACATGGCACTGTCTGTGAGGGAGTTTTTAGCCAGTAAACAAATAACTGTATTGGAACACCCTCTCTACTCACCTGATCTGGCCGCCAATGACTTCTTTCTTTACCCAAAGATAAAGGAAGTATTGAAAGGAAGACATTTTCATGACATTCAGGACATCGAGGGTAATATGACAACCGCTCTGATGGCCATTCCAGAAAAAGAGTTCCAAAATTGCTTTAAAAGGTGGATTAGGCACTGGCGTCAATGCATAGCTTCCCAAGGGGAGTACTTTGAAGGTGACAATAGTAATATTCAGCAAGGAGGTATGTAGCTCTTTTTCTAGGATGAGTTCGCGATCTTAATTGTCCAACCTTGTTCGTGTGTGTGTGTGTGTGTGTGTGTGTGTGTGTGTGTGTGTGTGTGTATTAAACTGGAACAAAAATCAGACCATACCAACAAAATCTTGGCGGTGGGGAGGTATGAGAAAAGTGTGTACACCAATTTTCTTATCTTTCATGGGAGGTGGGGACTATCTGTAGATATTGCTTCATTTATGAAGTCAAGAATATAAAATTAAAAGTATGTTAAACTATGTCATTTAAGTATACATGGAGACATACTAAACAGTAGAGCTGAAAACAGGTCGTATACCTTCAAAAATAGAAAATACAAAATATACAACAACAGCAAATGATCGAAAACTAGGAAATAGCAAGAAAGAATTTAAAAAGCAGAAAATAGAAAGTACGTAACAGAAATAAAACTAACCACACCAGATATGATAGTAAATATTAATGTAAAGCATTAACCTAATGCATAAAAAGAATTTTCAGATAGGGTAAAATAAACTAAATCTAGCTCTAAAATAAACTACATCTATATAAAAACAATACATGTAGTACTAGGTATCTTTCATTTGCCCTCCAATCCCCTCTTGGCTATTCTCCACAACTTTGTGAGCCAAAAGGCCAACCCACACCAAGGTATCACCATGCTGCCTTGCCCTCTGGCTTCCAGTTGGGTTCAGGAAGCACCAACCAGCTCTGAGAAAGGAAGGAGATGAGATCAGGGCACTTATTTCCTTTGTTCCTTCATGCAGAGCCACCATGGCTGGCAGCCTCCCACCACCAGAGGCCACAGCTCCTGTCAGGTAGCCCCTTCCTTTCAGGTTCTAGTACCTGACACACGAGTGGTAATTGTGCCCCGTGTTAAGTCCAACCATTACGCTGTTCCTACTGGTTTCTCCACACCCTCACACCTCTGCAAATGGTTCCTTTAAATTCTCATCAAATTACCCAATTTGAGCAGGACATCTGTTTCCTGCCAGGACCCTGATACACACCGAAACAAAGTTACTCATAAAGCTGAACGTAAACAAATGGGCAAAAGAATACTAGGGAAATTGAAAGAAAAAGAAGTCAGGGTTTATCTTCCTCAGAAAATTCAAAGATCATTCAATTCAATTAAAAACATCACATTGTAATGATGAAGGGTAAGATACACATTAACGTAAAATTATCTGGAAGCTATATATGGTAAATTATATAGAGTTAAAATATATGAAGCCAAAAATTGCTGGATATACAATGAAAAAGAGGCCAATAAGACATTTTAATACCTCTTGGTCTATAAAGATCAAGCTAATAAACATTACTGGGAAAACTGGTGAAAATGGACAAGTCTGGGGGCCGGCCGCGTGGCACAGGCGGTTAGAGCTCCGTGCTCCTAACTCCGAAGGCTGCCGGTTCGATTCCCACATGGGCCAGTGGGCTCTCAACCAAAAAAAAAAAAAAAAAAAGAAAATGGACAAGTCTGCAATTCAGTTAATAGAATTGTATTAATGTTAACTTCTTAGTTTTTACAAATATACTGCGTTATATTGAGTAACACTAGGGAAGCTAAGTGAAGGGAATGTTTACAAACTTTTCTGTAAATCTAAAATTCTTTCAACATAGAAAGCTTATAAGATCAAGTTAATAGAATAAAAAATATACAGAAAATCTGAATGACATATTTAACAATATCAACCCTAAGTACAGAAACTACTCTTTATTCTCAGACGGTCATGAAATGTAAAAATTCTCTATATAGACGGCAAGAGAAAAGTCAAATATTCTAAAAAATAAAAACGTCAAACATATTATTATCCATAATTCAAAATTAAAGTAGAAACAAATCAAACCCTGACCATTTTAAAACTTTCTTCCATACCTAAACCAGTTTTAAGTTTAGGAAGAAATCAAAACCACAAATACAGAAAGTAGCAGTTACTGCTTGTTGCATTTTCTATAATCATTTTCCTTCTTCCCTTATTTCAAGCTTTACCCCGATTTTGTTCTATATCCACTCTTCTCCAGGTAGCCATCTGCTTCTGGTGAGGTGGGCTCCAACCTCAGTCCCAGGAAGTGAATCTTCATTGGTCTAAATCAAATCAGTCATGAGCTTACAGATGGACACACAAAACAATCCTAGCAAATGAGTTTTGAAAGAGAGTCTGATGAGTGACTTCTGGGAGAGGCTTACTTCAATGCTAAACAGAAACAGTCCCTTTTCTGCATCTGGAAACGTCATGGGCATGTGACACTCAAAGCTACATCTTACCACCATGAAGGAAATAGACTAAGGACAAGTTCTATATTCTGATGATGGCAAAACAGATTAGTCAAGAACACGGGTGTTTGAAGGGACTCGAACTGCTGAATAAATCAGCCCTGAAACTCTTACCTCAAACTTCTTGTTATGGAAAATAATGACTCCTTCAGGCATTTGAGTCAGGGCTTTCTGTTATTTGCTGCTGAAAGAACCCTACCTAATATACAAAACATCGGGGAAATACTGAACATGAAAACACTGCATATTAAAATCTATAGGATGCAGCCCAAACATTATTCAGAGAAAGTCATTTCCTTTCATTTCTTTCATTTCCAATACACACACTCTGCCTCAAATATATTGAGAATCAAAATCAATAAGTTAGAGAAAAGGAAAGCAATATAAAATGTCAAGGAAGGCAGGAGAAAATGATTAACTCAGAAAGAAATTCAGTGTTTTCTATGTCACCAACCAAACACTGCATCAGGGCCTACAACTTCCTTTACATTAGAACGTTTCCTCCTTCTCAGCTTCCCTACCACCCTTTGAGCTCAGCTTCAGATTTGGTCTCTCCTTCCCACTCCCAAGGCAGGGAGGATACATGGCAATCCCCCTGATGTCCCAGCCCTCACGGGAAGGTGAGCATTTACCAGGTCCCTGCTACACCTTGCTCATCAAACCAGTGTGGCTCCAGATGACCAGGAGCTGACTGTGGTGTTAAGTTCCTGACACATGAAAAAAGTACACGTGTGGTAGGAAGAGAGCATCAAAAGTTACAGAAGGGACTCTTTAGAATCTAGTCAGAGGCCCCCACACCAGGCCAGAACAAACATACCCCCTAATTTCTCTTAGGGTGCTCATTGAGTTCCTTCATGAGGAACCTGCAGATGTTTCCTAGTTCGTTTATAATTAGCTACATATATTTATGCTCAGGTCAAGGTAGAATAAACTACATATACTTTTCATTCTAGGGCATGAGTTCAGAAATTCTCCAGAAATCCTTTTGTCTATTTATGCTTCAGATCTTAACATTAAAATCCCATCCAGTGTTTGGACTTGGAAGACCTAATCTGACTATAACAAACGTTGTCCTGACCTCAGAATGGGCAAAAACGAAGAAGCAGGTCCCCTATGTCACTATTATGATTATCACAAAACAACAACAATGCTAGCAGATAACCTTGACTGAGTGAGCATTTGTCACATGGCAGAAACTATGCTAAGCACCTTACGTGCATCATTTCATTTCATCCTCACAGAGGAGGAAGTAGAAAGAGGGATTCAAACCCAGGCCTATTTATCTCCAAATATTTAACCACAACACTCAACTAACCATACCAGGCTTTTGGTGGGCTTGTTTTTGTTTTCTATCTAATTAGTGCTAAATGTTACACTTTACATTGGTTTCCACATTTCATCCTCACAACAACCCAGTGAATCAAACATGATCATCACCATTTATAGATGAGGCTCGAAGAAGTAATGTTCTTAGGTCATGCACCGTGTGAATGATAGAGCCAGAATCTGAGCTTCCTTCCTTCTCTGAAGCCCAGGCTTTTCCACGCAACCTCTTCTCGTGCTAATCCTTGCTCTCCGATTACCTAAACATTTCTAAAAATTGGAAACTGCAACCAAAATAAGCTGATAAAATCCCTATTAACACTTATGAAGAGTCTTCATTAGACTCTCTCCACAATTTTCTTCTCCATTTTCTTATCAAGGGGTTGCACACAGCCTATAATTATGCCAATCAAAGTGACAGCCACTTTGGAAGTTCTCCACACATTACTATATAATTTAGGAAATTATCAGCAGGCCCCAAGGAAAGCATAGATTTCAGCCAAAGTAACTGTTTGGATAGGGGAACTTCCCAGAAATGAGATCAGCTCTTTCCCCAAAGTTCTCCAGTCTTTTTTGAAAGGTGACTAGAGCAAAGTGGTAAATGCCTTCTTTATACCAAATATTGGAAAGCATACTCTTATCCCAGGCTTTTTCCTCATCTGAAACCATATTAGCCAGAACCAAGGGATGGAAAAATCAGCCCTGCACTCTACAACACAGAGAGAGATGTATAACAGGGAAATTGTTAGTCAAAGAAAGTTACACCCTCAGCATAACGATGGACATCTCTAAAATACATGTGCGGATGAAAAAAGGGGTGGGGTGGGGTTCTATGGACAGTAATCTCACAGGGTGATCTGATCACAAATTCCTAACTGGGCAGGTCATGGTGGGTCGCCATGCCCCAGACATATAACTTCTTTAGTGAAAGGTTTTAAGCCAGCCCTGTCCATTGTTATGTGCCAGCCCTGTGCATTTAGGTTAACACACCTTTGAAATACCAGAACTAATACCCATCAAAAGGGGTATTAACCCTCAAGAGGGCACATAAGCTTGTTGATGGTCCTATAAGCTGATCCCCACCTTGCTTTCTCCCACCTCCATGGAACCTTCTTTACGTTCTATCCTTAATTTCAAATACAAAATAAGAAGCTACAAAACTTATTTTCCAGAGCATTTGAAATCTTGCTCCCCAGAATATGTCATCAGTTTGGCTCAAATAAACTCATAAAAATTCTCTACACATTTCGATGTTTCTTATGTCAACATATGATATCAGTATCTCTTAACAAACACTTTTTGAAATTCCCTAGACTACTAGGTTTCCTTCACTTCCCCTGAGAATCGTGAGATCTTCCCTACATGAGTATGAAAAGATCAGCTCCTCCCTTGTTGACCATACGGCAATTCTCAAAGGTGATCTTAGGTTACATTTGTGTATAAAAGAAAGCCTGCGATTTTCAGAGGCTAAAAACTAGGATGTGGTAGTCATGAAGGTTCTGGTTGGTAAGCACTTCTCTTCTTTCTTCTGTAGAAGACAGAAATATCCTGTTTAAATTCTGAGAGCATAGTCTTATTTTGCATCATAAATTAAGCCCAGAAGAACATCTTGAAAAACTCTGTGGTGGATTCTGTTTCTGGCAATGGCCAACTAGATTGTTTCAGCCCAAATATCTCTCTAAAAACAATTATACAATCTAAACAAAAATTTTGAAAATCTGTTTGAAGTCATAGGAAAGCTATAAGATTATAAAAAACTTAGAGCATGGTAAAATTAAAGTAAACAAGAGACTTTAGCCTAACATTTGGGGTTTCTCTAGAGGCAAAGGACAATTCCAAAAGCAGTGACTGACAGGCCGAGAAACTAAATTTTTAGAAATCACACAGCTTAAGTAACAAAAAGAAAAAAAATAGAGTTCATGGTCTTTCAAGAGGGAGGGAGTTTTCAGTTCCAGAATTTCAATTTAATTCTTTTTGATAGTTTCTAGTTCTCTGCCAATTTTTTTCTACCTTAATATTTAATCTTTAAAATTATTGATAAAATTATTTAAAAAATCTGTGTGGGATATCTCTAATGTCAGGATCTTTCATGAATATGTCTTTTTGTCTGTTTTTTTTTTCTCTTGTATTTTTGCACAAATCTTGTCTTCCTGCATGCCTGATAATTTTTTATTGCATGACAAATTGTAGAGATCATTTATGACTCTGGTATTTTACTCCAGAGAGAATTTACTTTCGTTTCTGGCAGTTCACCTTTAATTATAATCAGATATTAGATGGTTGAAAGTTGAGCTTCAGACCTTGTGAGGGATCATCTATTTCTAGTTGACACTTTCTTCTGAAAAGGAAAGGATCCTGGTAAATACCAGGCTTTTGGTTAGCACCCCTAAATATAAGGTTGGCTTTCTTTTGTTGCCTGTGCTAAGAATCTATTGCCTAATCCAAGATCATTAAACATAGGGGTAAATACCTTTATGCTTTCTTCTGATAGTTTATTGTTTTAAGTCTTATATTTCGGTCTTTGATCTATTTTGAATTAGTTTTTGTATACGGTGTGAGGTAGGACCCCAACTTCATTCCTTTGCATCTGGATATCTAGTTGTCCCAGAACTATCTGCTGAAAAGACAATTCTTTACCCCGCTGAATTGTTTTGGCAACCTTGTCAAAAATCTCTTGATCATAAATGTCATGAGTGTTTATTTCTGGACTCTCAATTCTATTCCATTTATCTGTATGTTTATCTTTATGTTAATACCACACTGTCTGTATCTTTGTAGTAAGTTTTGAAATCAGAAAAATGAGTCCTCCAACTTTTTTTCTTTTTCAAGATTGTTTTAGCTATTAATAACTCCTTGAATTTCCATACGATTTTTAGATCAGCTTTTCAGTTTCTGCAAAGAAGGCAGCTGGCATTACAGGGACTGTGTGTACAGTACAGGGACTGTACACCAATTTTTGAATATTGCCATCTTAACAATATTAAGTCTTCTGATCCATGAGGTTCAGAGAAGTTAAATAACCTACCCATAGTCAGGTAACTTTTTATACATATCATGTTTCCCCGAAAATAAGACCTAGCCAGACAATCAGCTATAATGCATCTTTTAAAGCAAAAATTAATATAAGACCCAGTCTTATTTTATTATAAGACCCAGTCTTATTTTATTATAAGACTGGGTTATAATATAATTAATATAATATAATACCAGGTCTTATATTAATTTTTGCTCCAAAAAATGCATTAGAGCTGATTGTCCGGCTAGGTCTTATTTTCGGGAAAACATAGAAGCGAACCAGCTCTCCCCACTAACTTCTGCCCTGGTTGAGTGCTAAGGAGACTAACCTATCCTAGCACCATCCCCCAGAGCCAAACAAAGACACTTTGATCTGAACAGTTGTCCACGGTGCCATTTGAAAAGTGAAGCTAAACTTCTCTAGAAATGTAACAAGATACAAAAAATAATAATAATAATCCATTTGTTGAACAAGCTCTCAAAAAGATTCTTTCAGTGAACAACTTGGGATAGAAGGCAGGACCTCCCAGGAGCATCTCCAGTCATCCTCAGAGGCGGGAGCAAACCCACTTTCTAAGGAGGGTGGGCCTATAACTATAGTCTTGTTTTGCTGAGTATGCTATGAAAATTTGGGCCAGAGCTGAATTGCTTGGAACGACAGAGGAAAAACTCCACCTGGTCCAGCATTTTCCAACTCTTCTTTTTCTCAAGGCTTCATTCAGCGTCTTCTTTTACTAAATGCTGAACAAATATTTAAAGAATATTCTGTTGAAGAGGCATCAGATTATCAGTGTGCCCAGTGTGCCCATGTGTCTCAGTCCAGCCCTACCTCCCCGCGTTAGGATATTGCAAAGCCAAAGGCTCTATAGTCAATCTTAGTAATTAGCAAGAATTAAGCTTTTCACTGTGTCCACAAACAGTAAGGATTGCGGTGTTTCTGCTTAGCTGATTGGAAAATTGTAACACTTTGGCTTTAGTGTTTTCAGCAGCTTTTAGCTAAGCATTCATTAATTATGCAAAACAGGCTTCAGGGGACTGATTCTATTGAGTTAATTAATATTGAGTGTTGCTAGCCAATTAGCAGACTTTTCTCTTATTGTGGGGAGGTTGCTGTGGGACATGCCAGGCAGAGCTGGCTCCCCTCACACTTCTCCTCAGTCCTACTCTATCTCCCATCCATGACAGCACTCAGGAGCACCCTTGATCAGGAAGACCAAGGTCAGGAAAGCAAGAACTTCCTCTCCATCCCTGGACCAAACTTCATCCTGGTCTATTTCGATGTTCATTTGGACATTGTACCTCAAAGTGTGGGCTGTGGACCAATAGAATCAGCATCACTGGGGATGCTTATTGAAACGAAGAATCTTAGGTCCAAACCCAGACTCCATGAATCAGAATCTACCTTTTAACAAAATCCCCCAGTGACCCATATGCACATTAAAATTTGAGAATCATTGATGTAGAAGACCCACCCAAAACCCCGCCCCTCACAGTTCCCAGCCCTTTTTATTTCAGAAGCTTCCTGGTTATTTACGTTAGCTATCACAGACACCCGTGAACACATCTAGAACTTAGCCTTACCTCCACATTTGTAATCTTACCATCCTGTCCTACTCTCTGTTTTCAAATACCAACATGTAAATCTCTCACTCTCTTCCTCCCAGTGCATATCTAATAGAGAGCTCCAGTACGTTGGCCGTGCTATAATCTCCCAATATGTCTATCAAGTTGTAGCTTCCTTTCTTTCCCCATGATAAATAGCACTTTAATCATTCTCTCTTCATTGAGCTCAACTCTGCTGCCCCAGATAGGTCCTATGACAAATGCTAAGGCTGTTTTGCTGCTGGAAAATCTTTTACATGTCCCTAGCAGCTTTCTCTCCCATTCCAGCCACCATTCCAAACTGTTACCCCTCTTGTCAAGCTCCTCATCTCAGCAGGTAAACTCTCCTTCAATCCTACAGACAAATCCAAGCCAGACAACTCCCTTTCTTGCCCTCTTCAAACCTAGCTGCATCTGCCTGTATCTCTTTCTTCTCCCCCACTTCTTCAATGAAAGAGATATCCCTCCTTCTGTCTAATGTTAGACTTGCAGATCCTTCCCAGGTAGGGAAGTTCCCTTCAGGATCTTGGTCCCATCAATCACTATTTCTTATAACTTCAACCTTACCCTCTCCACTAGTTCCTTCCCACAAATTATAAGTGTGCATGAGTCTCTCCCTTCTTTGAAAGGAGTGCCTGTCATGGCCCCATAATCTTCCCAAAGTAACCTCCTTTTTTGTCTTCACTTAAGAGTCTAGCTTTCTCAGCTCCTCAGCTTTGAGCAATTCCCATGACACCACCAGTGACTGACTGATGGTTGGATCCAATGTGCGTTACCTTATCTGGCTCCCTGCAGTATACGTACAGGGGGCATGTCCTCCTTCCTAAAGTTTTCTCTCCCATTCAATTGAGTGGCACCATTCCTTCCTCCTGACCTTTGACCACACTATCATCATTTCACTGGCTCCAGTTGGTCCCTTTTCTCTGAAATGTCTATGTTCACCACATTATTTTTTAGCTTTCTGCTTTACACACTTCTCCCCTAAGTGACCTTTTTTAAACTGTGGCTTCAATTTCCAATATGAAGATAAATCCCAAATCTATTTCTCCAGCCTGTAGCTCTCTATAGACCTTCAGAATTCTATATTCAGCTCCTTACTGATGGACATTTCTATATGGATGATCCACAGACACCAAAAACTTATATCCCACATTCGCCTCACCCAGTCCCACTTCCAAGCCTTACCAGTCTCAAAGAATGAGACCACCATTCATTCTGAAGTCAAGACAGAAACTTGGGAATCAATTCTGTCCATCTTCTCTATTTTTCTCTCTCTCCTTGCCTGCTGCTCTCTCCTCATCCTTCTCCCCATCTAATCTTGGATGATGACCAAGCCTCCTCTCCCAACCACTTATCTCCTGAATATTCTGTGACTTTGACTACACTGTTTCACCTTATACCTGCTTCTTGTTCCTTAGAAGATCTCTTAGATCTGTCAACTTCTCCCTGTCTCCATTGCTATTGTCTTAATTCAAACCCTTATCACTTCTCTTCTGATCATTAAAATATCCATTTAAGTCTCTCTGCCCCTTTTAACCCGCCCCCAATCCATCGTCTACATTATAGCTGGGGAGAGCTTTCAAAAATGTAAATCCAAACCCCACTGCTCAACATACTTCAGTGGCTCCCCAAAGTCTTCATAATAAAGTTCAACTCTGCCTTCATAGCTCCTGACTATCTTTCTTGCTCTGTAACCTCTGCCACTTCCTACAATCTCCCTCCACAGCCCTTACAGTGAACTTATTAGGTCCTACAATTCAATTAGAAGTCCTTTAAATGTAGCATGCTATTTCATGTCCCCAATCATTGCAGATTCTTTCCCTTCTACCTGGAATGTCTTTCACACGTTTCTTCTTCTGGTTACCTGCTACTGATCCCATAAAACTCAGCTCTAGTTTTATCTCCTCTGAGAAGATTTTGTGACCATCCTTCCAACAACATGATGTCCTTTCCCAGTGCCATTAACAATAATATTGTATATAACTATTAGTACTTTCCCATGTGGCTATGCTAAGTACCTTACCTACTTAACCTCATTTAATCCTCATTACAATCCTATGAAGAATTATTATGACCATCCCTATTTTACAATGAGGAAACTGAGGTTCAGAGAGGACAATTAACTTGAATGAAGTCATATTGTAGATGCAGGTTTCAAACTGAGATCTGTGTGACTCCAAAGCCTAAACACTGTGCTGTACCAGCATGCCCCCATGTTCACTTTTATCAAAACACTATCACAGTGTCCCTTAGCCTCTGGTCATATGTTTGTCTCGACCTGCCCCTCTTAGTGAAGGCAGTGAGGTCTTTGAAGTCAGAACTATGTCTTTCTTATTTGTGTACCCCCAGTACAGACCACAGGGCCCTACAGATTGGCTGTGCAATGAACATGAGTGTATTAGTTCAGGCTGCCATATTAAAACTCCATAGTCTCAGTGCTTACATAATAGAAATTTATTTTCATAAGCTGGAAAGTCCAAGATCAAAGTTCTGGCAGGGTTTGCTTTCTGGGGAAATCTCTCTTCCTGGCTTGCAATGGCTACCTTTTCACTATGTCCTCAGATGATGGAGTGAGAGAGTTCTCTGGTGTTTCTTCCTCTCTTATAAGGGACACCACTTCTTTCAAATCAGGGCTCCATCCTTATGACCTCCTTTAACCTTAATTACCTCCTTAAAGATTCTGTCTCCACTACAATCATATGGAGGGGAAGGTAAGTCTTCAACATATGAATGGGGGGGTTAATAACTTAGCCCATAGCAAGAGTTACACCCTCCACTGTTTCAGTGATTGCATGGCATATGTCCTGCTAACAGTGGAGACTGAGTGGCTTATATCTTCAGAGCTATTGGAAGTGCCTGGGATGATCCCAGGAAAACATCATGGAGGAAGAGTCATGAAGGATTCATAGACTACATATAGGTTAAAAAAGATACAAAGAACATCTTCTAAGGAAGAAGAAGCAGGTACAAGGTAGAACAGTGTAGTCAAAGTAACAATATTCAGGAGATACATGGCTGGAAGAGAAGGCTTGGTCATCATCCAAATCATGAAAGACCTTGAAGACTCTGCTCAGAAGCACAGATTTTATATAGGTAAAGATTGCATAGTCTTTCATCTCTCCCATAACCTTTGATTGATTGGCTGAGGCTGCTTACCACACTAAGAAGGATTCTGAGACTGCATCTGAGCTCATCAGAAAGAAGGGAGTGATAGATTAGTGACGTCTGCCTTGGCACTGAGTACAGTCGTCCCCTCCCTTATCCATGGTTTCACTTTCCAGTTTCAGCTACCCATGGTCAACCACAGTCTGAAAATATTAACAGAAAATCCCAGAAATAAACAATAAGTTTTAAATTGTGCACTATTCTGAATAGCATGATGAAATCCCACGACAACCTGGGATGTAAGTCATCCCTTTGTCCAGTGTATTCACACTGTGTACACTACTGCCATTAATCACTTAGTAGCCATCTAGGTTATCATATTGACTGTCTTGGCAATGCTTGTGTTCAAGTAACCCTTATTTTACTTAATAATGGCCCCAAAGTTCAAGAGTAGTGATGCTGGCAATTCGAATACACCAAAGAGAAGGTATAAAGTGCTTCCTTTAGGTGAAAAGGCAACTACAGTACAATAAGATATTTTGAAAGAGAAAGAGAGAAACCACATTCACATAACTTGTATTACAGTATATTGTTATAACTGTTCTATTTTATTATTAGTTATTGTTGTTAGTCTCTTCCTGTGCCTAATTTCCAAATTGAACTTTATCATAGGTATGTATGTATAAGAAAAAAGAGTAAAAAAAATAAAAATAAAAAAATTTAAAAAAGAAAAAAGAAAAAAAAAAGAAAAGAAAAAAGAGTATATATAGGGTTTGGTACTATCCACAGTTTCAGGCATCCACTGGGGTCTTGGAACTTTTCTCCGTGGATAAGAGTGGACTACTGAGTGTTGTGGATTTCCCACCTCTGCTAGGACGCTGCCCTCCAAGTGCTTCCTGGTTACCTGAAGAACTCAGACTCACACACCTGCAAAAACATCCCTTATCATTACCACAGAGTCTGCCATGCTCTGCCAGGGTGTCATTTCTCAGCACCCTGAGTTCTGCTGGGAAGCCAGAACAGGGCTGGCTTCCTTCCATGCAAAGCTCCGGGCAGAAAACTGCAAGTTCCCAAATCTGTATTTGGCTTTTTCATGAGACTCCAAAGCCATTCTACTTGTGCCCACAACTTACCGAATTTTCATAAAAATTTGTTAGTTCTTTCAGCTTCTGACCCTCACCTTCCTTACCTTAGGGACTCAGACATCAGCCAAGGGGTCAGGCTGTGAACAAAAGCCATGGCACCTATTGTCCTTGTCTCTGTTTTTTCCTGTAGCCCCTGACCGCAGCCAAACTTCTCGTGCCTTCCTCTATTATAAAACCAAAGTTTCCTTACACCTTAATGAAAACAAGTAAATCTTGTGAGAAGATGGGTGCTGACCATACCAACTCCTTGATTGTCCATGAAAATGCCTTATTACAGGTGTTAAATAGGAAAAAACAAGGCATGCCCTGCAAATGCCCCTCCCGACTCTACCACCACTGGTAGTGCTGGGAGCATATTAATAGTAGAATTCAGTGAATCTTTACTAAGCAGATGCACTATGCTCAGTATTATCTTACTTAATCCTCGCATTACATCCTAGGAGGAAGGGAAGTGTTGTATTAAGTGCTTTGGATTGGGATGAGAATGCCTGTAGTGTTAGCGCTTATTTCCCTGTTGTCCTTCCTCAGTAGACTCTTCACAACCAAAGATGGAGTTTATATTTGTCTCTGAGCCCAGCATTAAAAGGGAAACAGTTTCCTCCACCCTCATCTCTGAATCTGAAAAGGAAAGTGTTAGTAAGAATGAGAGTGAGAAAACCTCCCCAATATTGATGATAATACTGAGAATTTACAGCAACTTTTCTGTGGGTTAAGAATTTTCCATACATTTAATCTTCACTACAATCCAAGGAGGTAGATGATATGTAAGATTAGGGAACTAGGGCTCAGAGTGGTTAAATAACTTGCTCAAGGTCAAACAGCTGGTTAGTGCTGGAGCCAAAATTCAAACGCAGGCAGTCAAGCTCCAGCCCACACACTCTGGGCAATGCTGCCTCCTCTGAGAAGGTGGCGCTCAAGGAAACCAGGTCACCTCTGGTCAGTCGGGACTCCTTCACAAGTTAAATACTCTTCCTTGAGAACAAAGACGAATTCAGAGCTTTCTGCTAACAAGCAGAGCCCCCTGGGCACAGCTCACCCTTGCTGCACACAGATGGGGGCTATGACCAGGACAAGCTGACACTGCCTGTGACACATCCTAGAGTACCTGCTGCTAATAATTACCAGGAAAAAACAAATTGAAATATAGCTGCCCTGACACTGGGAGAGAATGGGAACTACATCCTGTTGAATTTTTCATATTTCTGCTGTCAAAGTGAGTCAGCCGGACCCTCCCTAGGAATGAAACGAAGGGGCCCAAAGCAAAGCGAAGACTCAGCGTTCTTGTCACAGACCTTTAAGGTGACAGTTCAGGCAGCAGGTGGTGGTATTAATGTGGAATTTCTATGGCTAATTTGAAGATTTCTCTCTCTCTCTCTCTCTCTCTCTCTCTCTCTCTCTCTCTCTCTCTCTCTCTCTCTCACATATTCACTCAAACCTCAAAGCATGAGGGATTTGGTTGGCCTCGAGGTCCAACCCAAGGTAGCTGGAGCAGCATTTCTCCCCCCTCGACCCCCCCTCCGCACCCTGGAGTTGTGAACACTGGAGTCAAGAAGGGAGGTTAATCGGCTAGGGGTTCACAGGGGGTCCTATGAGCTGATCAGTTGGGGAATGCAGGATTAAGCAGTTAGCTGTTTCCAACAGGACTCAGGACCTTGCGTGCATTCATGTATGTGTGAGTCTCCAAAAGCAGACAGCACGCAGAACTGACGCAATTCCTATGCACTGTGGGAATAGCTTTCCACCGCAGAGACCCTAATCTTCCTCTCTCCTCAAAGCTCCAGATGCTGAAGCCTCTGCCTGAAGATTCTGCCCAGCCCAGTTCTGTAACCAACCTGACCAGGGCAAGAAGACATTAGCGATCTCAGCCTCCCCAATATGTGGGCCTCGAGAAGATCGTGAGGACAAAGAAGCAGCACCCTGAATCCCAGGTGTCTGCTGAGCATAACCTACCCTTGCTTCTGACCCTCTCCCTCACCATAGATGGGCTCAGTCCTTACATCTAGGCCCCTTCCAGTTTCTCTGCCCAGCACTTGATTTCTATGCTGGACTTGAACCTCACTCTGAACCTCACCCCATTTGGTGAGACCCTGACATTTGCCTCGCTCCTGCCACCTCCTTCCCAGGAGCTGTGTTCTGCAACCAGATGCTCTGCTTCTCCTGCTGCTGGAATGTTCACTGAAAATACTACTGTACCTCTGCGCACATGACCTCACATATTATCTACCACTTGGGTGACCCCTACATCTCCCACCAACAGGCCTCTGGCATGGATATGTATTGTATACACCCAAGTGTGGTAAACCTCTTGGTTCTTGGACAGTAGAATACCCCCTGCTCCCACTGGCACCAGACTCACAGCCAGGCCATGTGCCAGTCCCCAAGCACACCTAGCGCTAGCTACCTTCCGTCCCCACTGGTCTGTGTTGATAAGTCCTGGCATGCTCAGCAGCCATGCCCTTCCCAGGTTGTGAATAGTTGCTGAGCATTTCTTAAACGATGTCCCCATCACACTACAGGTCAGCAGGACACACAGTTGAGGTTGGAGGTTCAAGACCAAGGTATAAGTGGTGAGAATGGGGTGTCCCTTATGCACGGCGCTGGCTGAGCGGTGTGGAGCACACTCTGATGGTTTACATCTTCTGGGAAGAATGGGACCGTTATAATAGATCAAAGAATCTAGGCATTTGGATTTTATAAACCATTACACTTTAAAAAATACTCTTCAGGAGACTTTATAATGTTGGCAACCAAATAAGGAACAATAAATATAATAATAATCTGTAACCGCCAGCATTTCACATAAGAAGCTATACCCTAAAAAAGTAGGGAAGACAATCTCAGTATTTGAAACATGAGTTCTGTGGAAAATTTCTGCATCTTCACTGTTTTATCAGAGACCATGAGAAATTAATTATGGATGAGCCCTAGTAGGGTCTGAAATTATGGAGCCACTTCCCAATAGGGTCTCCAAGATCTCAAATGTTCTGCTCATCCTTCCTTCCTGGCAGCCAGACCTATTAGACAGTTCATTCAAGTGGCATTTATTTTCATGAAAACAAACAGACAGAAAGCAAAATGCTGGAGATCCAGGGGAAGTAGGGCTCCTGAGCAGCAGGAACCCGGAGCCTCTTGTGAAATGAGAAAGCCTTGGTGGGGTCCAGAGACATCAGGGATGGGCCTCTCCCAGCAGGGTACATGGACATGTCACCTCCAAACCCACAGCAGTTCCAGGGGTGGTCATTTGGATGGTCACTGCAGCACAGAAAGGGACATGCCTGCAAGTCTAGTTGTTCCCTTTCCTCTTGGAGGAGAGAAGTGCCCCTGTACCCTTCATCTGGGGAGCATTGCCTCAGGACACAGCTGTGTGGGGCCACACGTTAGCAGCTCTAGATGGGGACAGCAGACTAGAACTGCTCTGTGAGTCAGGGCAGCTTGGAGCCTGGAGGAGGACGGCAGCCTGGACAGCAACCTGGGGGAAAGAAGTTGAGGATCTTTGTGAGGCCCCAAAGCATGTGTGAGTCTTATTCTCCTGTATTGAATGTTGAGCTTAAAAGTTGTCAGTGTCTTCCCATTGTTCCTAAGATTTAAAAAAAAAGAAAAAAGAAAAAAAGAAACATATTTCTTAACTTGGGCTACCAACACTGTGAGCATCATCAGACATGCTCTGTCTGACTCACTGACTGTCTTTCAGGTCCTTCCCGTGTACCCTGCACCCTAGGCACGGGCCGTTCCCTTCTTCTGCACCACTCTCCTCATGAGCCCCTTTACCTCCTCATCCTTCAGATCTCAGCTAAAAGGCCTCTTCTTAGGGAGGCTTTCCTTAACCCTTTGGCCTGGAGCTGCACTAACACGATAGCCATATGTGGCTACTGAGCCCTTGAAATGTGGCTGATCCCGACTGAAATGAGCCATAAGTGTAAAATACACACCAGATTTTTGAAAACTTAGCATGAAAATAAGAATGCAAAATGATTGCATTTGTAATATTGCAATATTACTCAAATATTACTCAATGATAATTTGTAATATTGATTACATGTTGAAATAATATTTTAGATATATTGGGTTAAGTAAAATATTATATTAAATTAAGTTGACCTCTGTTTTTTTGTGGGTTTTTTGTTTGTTTGTTTTTTACTTTCACTATGGTGGCTATAGGAAAATTTAAAATGATGTATGTGGCTCATGTTTATGCCTCACAGTATATTTCTATTGGATGGTGATGGTTGGGAACATACCGCCCTGGCATATGCTTGGATAAAACCTTATACTTTTCTTCCTAACCTTTATTGTACTTTATAATTATACATTCCCACTGGACTGTCAACTCCGTGAGGACAGAAACTATGTTTGTTTTGTTTTCCACTGTGTTCTCAGGTGCTAACAGTCCTTGCCACACAGTAGGAGCACTGCAAATATGTGTTAAATATATTAATGCAATATCTAATATGTTCCAAATGCTTTACATGCAGCATGTCCAAACTTGTGTGCAGGTGTGCATATGTGTGTGTGTGTATGTGTATGTGCAGGGAAAATGAAAACTTTTCTGTTGAAATCTTCTACAAAAGCTCATCATATAAAACAGAAGAACAATTTTGGATGAATTGAGTGGGAGCCTCTACTTGGCACCCCTCATTGCCCACAGCAGCCCCTGAAGCCCCAGGTGAAACCCTAGAGCCTCCCAATAGATAGCATGAAGACCACTGTGTTGCCTTTTCTAGCCTCTCCCTCAACAGCTCAGAGAGGAATTGTGCAGAGAGTGGTAATGTGATTAGCAGCCACTGTGTGATGGAGCCAAGTAGAGTCGACTGAACAGCAAATGGGGAGGTCCTCAGGACTCCACTTATCTATTTGCCCAGCAGCAAGCTGGAGCCTTTGTGACTTTGGTCAACTCTGGTGACTCCTCTGATATAAATGGAGATGAATACATCTCCTGTGAAAGGGTTGCTGTGGAGATTAAATGAGAAAATGTATTGGAGCACCTAGTATAATCCCTGCACATAGTAGGTATTCAATAAACAGTTGCTGTTATTATTATCATTACCGTTATTATTAGAAATAGCAAGCAGTAAGCCTTGGCACAGCAGTCTAAACAGTAGCATACGCCAATCACTTGCTAAATGTATTTCCTTGCTGCGGTCATTAATGATCTGTATCCATGACTGACACTTGGTATGGGTAAATGCACGCACGCTCATGGATGTTTGCACCAAATATACATGCCATTGAAGTCCACAGTCTGTTTTTGTAATATGTGCAGGGCAGGAACTGAGCTGAATGTATTTCCATAAGTGGTCCTGCACGGAGACAAGTGATCCTCAAATAGAAAACCAACTGTGTCATCTCCCAAAAAACAGTTTCAATACCACTGTCTCTATGAGCTGAACAAGGGGCATATGAACATTTGTTCCTAATTAACAACAACAACAAAAATCTGTCTCACTTATTCTTAGTAACCAATCCTAACCCCAGTTCCTGAGGTGCTACATGTCCTGTTTCATTTGAGAAAGGCATCCCGTTTCCATGGTGCCAAGGACAGACTTCAGGTCTCCACATTGCATACACAATGGCAGCTCCCGTTCATCATGCATTAACAAGGCAGCAGGCCAGGGGGAGTGGCTGCCCAAAGACTTGGTAACTACCCAGCAGGGGCCAATGGAGCTGAAAACTAGCATTTCTACTAAGAACTGCTGGGGTGGGAAAGTCCAAAGCAAGACCTGCCAATCAATGGCTCACTAACAGACATCTCTGTGGGCCCCAGCTGCAAGATCTGGGCCTGGAAACGAGGTGCAGTCTTGTTCCTCCCACCTTCCACTCGCCCCACGGCACTAATTCAGAAGCTGCATTCTGTGGCCCTTCCCCAGTGGTCCATAAGCCCAAAACTGGGGCTGCGGAAGCCCTGAAGGTATAGATAGGCCAGCAAAGAACGCCAAGAATCCCAGGCTTCCTGGCTTTGCCCTCCTCCCTTATAGCCCAAATCTCTGAAAGCACACACTGGCCATGGGCCCTGAGGTCCTTCCCCCGCTTTTCTCCCTTTTTTCGACCCATCATCACACTTTACTCATGAAAAAGGTTTTTAAAAGTTCAACCTGGCACAAAGTGAGGTAACCACAGGGGTTCTGTAAATGTCCAGACAGTAAGTATTTTTGGTTTAGTGGGACAAACCAACTCTGTTGCAACAACTTGACTCTGCTACGATAGACGGGAAAGGACAAAAATCGTATGATTTCACTCATATGTGGAATACAAGACCAAAAAATAACAAAGTAACAAAAACAAACTCATAGACACAGACAACAGAATGGTGGTTACCAAAGGGGAATGGAGGCAGGGAGGGCAAAATGGGTAAAGAGGGGTAAAATGTTCAGGATGCCAAAAAAACGTACACTTGACTTGTATTCATATTTTTTTGTTGGTATATATTATTACAATTTTAATACGGTTTTTTCCTTTCTTAAAATGTGTGTATATTTTTTTGGTACCCTCTGTATATGGTAACAGATAGAAACTAGATATTTTGTGGTGAGCGTACAATAGAATATACAGATATCAAATTATAATGTTGTACACCTAAAATTTATGTTACTAACCAATGTTACCTCAATTTAAAAAATAAATTAAAAGAAAAAAACACCTCTCCTGTTGTGGTGCAAAAGCAGCCATAGATAATACGTAAATGATGGGTGTGTCTGTGTACCAATGAAACTTTATTTACAAAAACAAGTGGCAGGTAGGATTTGGGCAACAGGCTGTGGATTGCCAACCCGTGCTTTACATTGAGCAAAGAGAAAACAAATTCAGGTATCAACCAGAACTTTTGTTTTTAAATGAACTAGACTGGGACGGGATGGGATGGGATAAACTAGAACAGACAGGCAGAGTTTATTGAAGACATGCATTGTCTCGTGAGTATTTTGTTACAGATATGTTTTATCCAAACATACCATACATATATGTGTGACGGTGTTCGAGGTAGTGATTATAAATATATTTCTTAGTCTGAGCCAGGATCATAAAAGTTTGAAATACACCAGTAGAGTGGATAGAATCCTCAACAGGAAGCCGACTAGTCTGGATTAAAATCTCCATTCTGCCATCAGTTTACACACTTTGATCTTTCAGAATTACTTCCCCTTCCTGAGCTTCAGTTTCCTTCTCTGTAGACTGAGAGATTTAGAAATGAGATCTGAGTTAACTTCTGGTTCAGAGATACTGTGGAGGTATTGTCATCTTCTTAGGCAGGTAATCAGGGACATCTGCAAATCAGAGACTTCCAGGCAGTTTAGTTTCATCCTCAGGGACTCTGGCCCTCTCTAACCCTAGCTCTATTTAGCTGAGACACATTTGCTTCATTTCGTAGCTTGAGGCCTCATTTAACAAATCAGCCCCAGTTTGTGGATGAGGCTAATGCCTAGAGGTGAAGGACTTGCCCAAAGTCACTCATTTCATAAGTGCCTGAATCAAATTCAAACATTTGTTTGTTTTCTAAATCTAAAGCCCTTGCCTTTTTCTGCATAGCATGGTCCTCTTTGGGAGAGTAGTTTGCTGTAGTCCCAAACCCCAAGCTGCAGCTTACCCTCTATTCCTACTTGGAAATAATTTCTAATCAATTTCTAAACACTTAAAAATGAAACAGTAAGTGCCAGGAACCACTGTGGGTTTACAAAGACCAGGTAATGTCAATGCACATCCTTTCCTTTTCGTGTGGGTTATTAGATCTGCAGACCAGGGAAATCATGTAGAGAGCATGTATCTGAGCTTCCAGAAGGTTCTGACAAGGGGTCTCACAGGGCTCTCTGGAGTGGCTGAGATAAAGGCTGGAGAATGAGTGAAATAGGTTCATGGTTGGTAGATCAACCATATCCAAGAAGCATAATTTAATGGAGCAAAGAGGGTCATGGGAGGAGGACCCAGATCCCTACGTATAAGTGGGGGGAGTGGTGAGGACTCTCGCCAGTGGAAAGCGGTACAATCAGCCTAACAGGAGCAGCTAATGCAGTGAAAACAGCAAGGGCTTTGGAATCAGACAAACCTGGACTCAAATCCCAGTTCTACACTGATTAGCTGCCTGACCTTGGGAAAGGTACTTGATCACCCTGAGGCCCTCCCTGTCCTTATCATCCTGTCAGAATCAAATGACATAGTGCACGTATCTTCTTCTCAATCATTTCCTCACTCATTCAACAAACATTTATTGAGGCACTCGTGGTGAATGCTGGAGATGCAAATATGCATAACAAATAGCTCCTGTTCTGAGGAGGCATGCAAATTAGGAGAGAAAGAAATGTTTCAAAAGAAATTCTAATATAGCATGATAAGTACAACAATAGAATCATGTACAATACACAGAGGAGAAAGTGATTAGCTCTGAGGCAGAAGCAGAGGTGGTTGCCCAAGTAGACTTCCCAGAGAAGGTGATGCCTACAATGTGTTCTGAACATAAATAAGCATTTTCCTGACAATCAAGGAGGAAGAAAACATTACAATGACTTGGGACAATGAAATAGCATGTGAGGCCTTGATGGAGTATAAAGAGCAAATGAGGGGCAGGGAGATGAACTTGGAGCCCAGCTTCTTCCCTACTCTTCCCACCCAAACCCCAAGGAAAGAAAAGTGACAAAATGAGACAGAAATCCCAGGCTGTTTACCTGGTCACAGAGAAGGCAAGAACAAGAAGCAGCTCCTTGCTTGCTCAAAAGAAGCCCGTATTCAACCCTCCATTCAGGCCCCTAGGTCAGGAAATTTGGAACTGGCATTTGTGAAAACATACAGGAGCTGCCAGAACCCTGATACCCACACATTCCATTAAGGGTCAGGTATATCCCAAAGGTTGACTAATGTGCTACATTAATTTCCATTAATTAATATCCATGAATTAATTAATTAAGATTTGTCTCCTTCATCACCAAGGCCTCAGTGCCTAGAATACTGTCGGGCGTGCAGTAGGAACTCAGGAAATATTTATTGAGTGAATAAATGTATGGATTCACAGGAAGTCTGCAGAGAAGTCTCTGATAATAAGCCAGAGTTCTCTGTCCTTAGCTCATCATCATTAATAATTCAATGAAAACATAAAAGGATTTCTGGGGAAAACAGAAAACGTCAGAATGCTGTTGGGAAGAATTTTGAAGGTATTGGTGAATCGACTCAAGATTCAAAATATCTGAAGAACACAGAGCAATAATCAATATTAAAAGAGATTTTAGCAGAACTGTCATCCGAGTTGAGAGAAGCGATTTAGCAGAAGTGCACTTGGAAAAGAATCATGGGTCTTAATTGACCATAAACTCTGTAGGAATTTGAGGTACGAGAAAGCTGCCAAGAAAGTAACCGTGCTGTGAGGTACAGAATCCAGAAATGTGATAGGTGAGGGACCCCAGAACAAGGTGTGTGGCTCAGACCACCTCTACAGTGATTGGCCTAGTCTGTGAAGTATGCTCAAAGGAAAGAAATCAAGGACAGGACGGAGATTACATCATATGAGAAATGATCGAAGGAACTAGATGTGGTCAGCCTAGGGAAGTCTCAGAGGGTGTATTAGTTTCCCAGGCTGCCATAACAAAATACCCCAAACTGGGAGGCTTGTAACCACCAAAATGTATTCTCTCACAGTGTTGGAGGCCAGAGTCCAAAATCAAGGTGTTACAGGACTATGGTTCCTCTGAAGTCTCTAAGAAAAAATCCATCCTTACTTTTTCCAGCTTCTCACAGTCCAAGCATTCTTTGGCTTATGGCAGCACCATTGCAATCTCTGCATCCATCTTTACATGCATTCTCCCTGTGTGTCCGTGTGTCTTCTTATAGGGACAGCACTCACCTCTGATGGAGGGCCACCCTATTGCAGTCTGACCCCATTTTCATTACATCTACAATGACCCTATTTCCAAATTAGGTCACTGTCTTATGTAGCGGGGAGTTAGGACTTAACAGATTCTTTGGATGACAGAAATCACCCTTAACCGTGGGCAAAAGAACTGTCTTCATATATTCAAAGACCTCTCGTGTAGAAGACTTGATCTTGTTACTGATACCAGGACCAGAAAGAACCCAAGCGGCACTCAGAGAGTTAGGAAGCTCAGCTTTATTACTCCGGCGGGCTCAGCGGGATCCTTCCCCAAATACTGAGCCCCTAGCAAGGTTTTGAGCAGGTTTTTATGGGTTGGGGACTTCCTTGAGTCGGGGAAGGGGTAGGTGTTGTCTGGTGATTGGCTCGGGGTGTGGCTTGGAGAGGGTTATGCGGAAGTGGGCTGGGGCTTAGGCTGGGACTTCTCTCTTTGCCTGGGCCACCATTTTAGCTCTGTTCCCCCATCAATCTGTATGGCTGAAAGGGCAGAACTAAGAACAGGGAGTGAAAAGTTACCGGGAAATTGTAATTACTTATAAAGAACCATCTAAAAGTTGTTCCTTTGTGACTCCAGCGGTAAAGCTGCTGAGGAAGCGCACACGACAACCCATGGGGTGGCATTCTTTCCTCCGAAGGGGTTTGAACTGCATGGCCCCATGTCTCTCTCAGTCCACTCGATTCCATGTGTCACTGCTCTTTGGTACTCTGGCATGAGGGAACCATTTTTAACCAAGCAGAGATTTAAGTGGCTGTTTCCAAGAGGCAATGTAAGTAGATGAGCTCCACGATAATGCAGGCTGCTTATGAGAAATGGAGCGTGAATTGCAGGCCCAAGAAATGAATATCAATTCAACAGCTATTTTAATTTTTAATTGGAAAAAAAGCCCATTCCAGCCAGAAAGAATAGGGGAACAGTGTACTTTGCACAATGCTATGGAAAGCATTTGTTATCGCTGCTGAGACAAATGGTGAAGTCTCATTGCCTCTGCCATCCTCGCAATTGGGGTGGGAAAGATTTCTGCAGGGACTGCCACTGCTGGCCACCTCGGTGGATAATGAAGGTCATGGTTTACGAGCACAAACTATTCTGCTCCAGATGCAACTTCATTGGTATGCAGGCATGGTAACCCAGCAGCCAGCCCCATGCACTGATCAGATTTTGGAGTTTAATAATAATGTACCTCTCTCTAACTCCCTGCCACTCTTTTGGACAGTTTTGCACTCAAGTGGAGCAGCTAGAAGATAGAAAGTGGTCAAGGGAAGAGAAGTGACATTTATTAGACACCTACTTTGTGCCAGGCATTGGTCTCATTGAATTATGGAGGCTTTGGACTCCACGGATGATAAGGTCAGAGTGTATGTGTGTGTGTGTACGTTTCTGCATTTTGTGATCTAGATGGAGAGCAGGAAGGAGAGGGAAAGGTGCAAAGTGCTTAAAAGACGGGAAGAGAATAGATCCAAAGGTGCATAAAGAATCTAGGACCAGCCTCGTGGGCTAACGAATTAGGCAGCTTCTTTGGGGGCCAGGTAGGGAAGCTTCCGTCTCTAACAGGGGTATCCGACCAGAACAGGCTCCACAGGGTCGGCTCAGAGCAGAGTCATAGAGGTGACTAGAGTCCAAGGCTGAGATGGAAGAAAGCCGAAGGATCTGAGAGGACGGAAGGTCTTCCGAGCCAGACGCACCTCAGCTGGACATGCAGGTATGTTCAGGCTCCTGATGCCTCCCGAGACCTAAACTCTGTCATCTTTATTCACTTTACACCTATTTATTTGCTTGAGTAACTCTGGAACCTCAGAAAAATAGTCTGCTTTAAGGCTCCAGACCAGGAGATCTCAGAAGTTGAAAGCAAATGGGTCATGGGGGAGATTGTCTATAAAACAGATTCCCACATCCCACCCTCAGAGAGAGCCACATTCACTGGATTTAGGATGAAACTTGAGGATCCATACTTTTTTTTCTTTAATTAAAAAAACATTTTTTTAAATTGGGGAACAGTGTGTTTTTCCAGGACCCATCAGCTCCAAATCAAGTCATTGTTTTCAATCTAGTTCTGAAGGACACAGCTCATTGGCCAGTGTGCGAATCAAACTGGCGACCTTGGTGTTATGAGCACTGCGCTCTAACCACGGAGCAAACTGGCCTCCCAGATGATCTGTACTTTTAACAAGCTCCTCAGGTAAACAGAGGACCATGGTGTGAGGAACACCACTTCAGATCACTTATGGTTCTGTCATGGGAAAAAGAGGACGTGTCCATATCTGGGTTAAAAGGGAGAGGAAACAAGTGTCCCTAATGGCTTGGTGTGCTGGTGCCACAATATGGGAGCAGGGGACCTCACAGGCTGCCCTTCAGCTGTCCAGTGCCCAGAAATCTTAGAAACTCTTGGTTGTGCCTAGAATCTCCCTCACCCTAACGAAGAACAGACTCTGTTCTTCGTTAGGGTAAGGGAAATTTCATCTTTGTCAGCCATTATCACCTTAGCAGGAATTAGACCATACTCAGCCAAATCCTTTCACAGGAAAAATAAACACACAAGAGAAACTAACTTTTGTGGAATGTTTCCATGGTTGCCTGGAACGGCATTCACACTGCAGTGGAGATCATCAAAGGAGGCATGGTCGGTGTTCTCACTGACACTATGCGATGGTCTTCTCTGCACTTGATGGATGAGGAAATTGGGCTCAGAGAGATTAAAGGTATTGTTCAAGGCCATTCAAGTGATAGCAGCAGACCCTAGATATAATCCAAGAGCTATCTGCCTCTAAAAATCTCTAAAATCTAAAAACCATGCTTTTCCCAGCGGACCACTCTCCAACCACAGACTCTAACATAAGTGAGGAAAACGGGGAACCCCACTGAGAAGAGCAGGCCTGAGCAGGCTGCCACACAGAGAGGGAGAGGGTGACCAGGACAGGACACTGGCATGGAGGTAGAGGGTCCAAAAACAACTTGTACTTTTCCACAATTACCCTTGATCTGGTTCTTGAAATGAAGTATCTGTCAGTCTAAAGGAGCACTGGCCTTTATCAAGAAAGTGGTAAGGACAGGAACTACCTCTTTCATTGGAGGGTTGGAGCTATGAGAAAGGGAAGAGGATGTGGGAGGCGAATAGCTGGTCACACCTGGGACTGAGGGTAAGAACTGGGTCGAGGCTTGGCATGCCTGGCTATTGGCTCTTAGCTAGGCATGAAATGTGCCTCATCAGAGCGGGAAAAGGGTTTGCACGGGGACTGGCAATAGGGCTTTAAACGAAATGGAGCTGTGACAGGGGAGAGGCACGGTGGACCAGTAGATGCTGTAACTACAGGTGGGCACTGTTGAAAGAGTGTAGTGGGAATGAGTGACTCTGTGGGCCAGGTCTCAGGGCAAACGGGACACAGGCCTTAGTCTCGCCTGGGAGCCTCCATCCGGCAGCACCCATGGCTGCACTTCATCTCTGCTGAACGTGCTGCCGTTCCCTTAACCTGCACCTAGATCCAAATGAGCCCACGGCCTGTCTCCAAAATCAGTTTCTACTTTGACTTTGCTAATATTGTCAGAGCACCAACATTCCTGAAGTTTCCGTAGCTGAACCATCTCTATGGATTCTCTCTCCCCCACATCCAGTCACTTTCCAAATCCTACCGATGGCTTCTGGGTAACATCTCTCTCCCTTTTCATTCTTATTGCCCTGTCCATAGGCTAGGGTCCAACCCACACATCCCTCAATTATAGCAATTCCACAGTTGGCTGTTCAAAGCCTTTTGTGATCTAACCTCATCCTAACTCATAAACCAAGTGCCTCCATTTCTTCCATATGGATTGCTATTTTCCCTGTGTATGCATTTACTGTCTTCCCCATTCATTTATTCAACAAACATGAATGAGTGCCTACTATGTGCTAACAACCTTAGCGATGCTGGGGATCCAGTGATGATCAGGACGAAATCCCTCTGCTCTTGGAGCTTACTCCTAGTGGGGAGACTGTAAAATAAAGCATAATAAAGGAGGAAAGAATGACACTGTGTGTATGCGTCTCTTTTAGACACGGTGGTCAGAAAAGGCGACTTTGGCTCTGAGACGTGAATGAAATTAGAGTGGATAATGTGAAACTTGGGGTAAAAAGTCTTCTCCTTTTTGAGAGATCAACATAAGATTTTCAGAAATCACCCCGGCCCCCGTGATCCAGGACTTACTGTCTGAGGTAGTCACTGTGCATCTAAAAGGTTGGACAGGGAGAAACAATGTCTTCCTTGTGACTTGAGGAATGGTTTTTGCAGGTGCAATTTATTCCCTAGTGGAAGTTTCCCTAACTGGAGGCTAGCAAGGCAGCGAAGGCCACTCTGTCTGCTTTGACTCCATTAGCAGATGATAGACCCTTGGTGACTGAGGCAGAAAATGCCACTGGCAGCTTTAGGAGGGAAGGATATCTATTGTCAAACTACTATCTTGAAATCATTGAGCTGAAGCCACAAAGAGAATGCCATCCCGAGGATGCTTCTGACTTGAAGATAACGATCCCAGGACAAATCAGTAAGAAATGTTTTCATGAGGAGGAGCAGTGCAGGATCCATGAAGAGGATACTGAGATGTGTCTAGGCTTTATTGAATTGAATCTTGCTTTGTAAATATTTTTAAAGAATATAGTGTTAATATTTATAAGGGTGCATGTGTTTTTATTTCAAGGCAGTTAGCTGCTTTAATAAAGAGTTATATTTTTGCCAACCAGACAACACATTCACTGAGCACTTCCTATTACTGGGGATACACTGTGAGGAGGGTACAGTAGTGACTGAACAGATCTGGTCCCTGTCCCCAAGGAACTACGGTCTAGCAGAGAAGACAGATGCTAAATAAATTAGTTATCAATAATTCAATGATTACAAGCCAGCAGAACACTGCAGAGAGAAGCACAGGGGCTACCAGAGTGTATGGGAAAGGGGTAATCAGAGCAGATTCCCTGAGGAAGGGACATGTCATCTAAGACAAATGTTGGCTAGTAGTAGACGGTGAAGGAACGTGGACTGTTCCAGGCAGGAAACCGCAGGTACCCAAGAGTGCTGGGTGGGGAGGAGCATGGTGCTTAGGAGAAGAGCGAGTTCAGTGGGGCCTGGAGTGAAGAGGCACCGGATGGGGCTGGGAGGGCAGCCCGAGGTAAAACCAGAGCTAGGCTTTGAAGGATTCTGACTTTACCCTACGGGCTACGGAGGGCCACTTCACATTTGGATATTGGAGAAGCATACTAATCTCTGCCAAAACAGAATCATATAAGTCCTCTCTTCAGGAAAGAACAATTTGAGATGAGAAATGAATCACCTTTTAAGAAGGGGATCAGCTTTAATTAAAGAGAACTGGAGAAAATCACTTGGACCTAAAAGTACTTTGGTTTATCTCGACATTATGCTGTAAATTGCTTTTCTTGGCTGATAAGAGAAGCTGGAAGATAAAGATTATTTATAACCCAAGCAGTTAAAGAATCTATTTGCTTACAAATCAGACTGAGACAAGGTCCCCAATAAAACCAAACTAGATTATGCTCAACGTAGTGACAAATTTCTCAGCGGCCATTCTATAAGAAAGAGATAAGGACTGTCATTCTGTCAAATTATTTTGACAGGCCTGTTTTTGCCCATTGGAAACTCAGACCTTTAATGTTTATAAACAAATATCAAGAATCGTGAAATGTTTTAGATAGTCATGTGAAGTCATAAACCTAACAAGTCTGTAATAGTTGAAAATTTGTAATTATTACTAGTAACTTCAGATAAAATTAAACATGGAATGATTAACTTTTTTTCTGTTTCTTTTCTTTGCCTAAACCCCATTGTTGACCAACAACGTAAAACTTCAGTTTACAATTTGGGGAGTTTCAAACAGTAGTTGTCAGTCTTTCTTTTGAAGCTGTTAAAATAAAAATGGATCTTTGCTTATATTTCGCTCCCTCCAGTTAACCTGGCTGCAGCTGCCCATCCAAAACACTCCTCCCTAAATGCGTTTCCACACCTTCACTTGTGTCATTGCCCCTGCCGGGAACCCCCTTCTCATTTCCAGCTCCAGAGCCTGGTATTTCATACCAAATGACTAAAACTCTGCTACTTATTGGTAAGGAACTTCAGGTCTCTGAAGTGATGAATAAACTTGAAAGTTGCAACTCTAAATCCAACTTGCCACCATTTGCTGACTTCCTTTTTTATGTAGGGAACAATACCCAAGGAAGGAACAGACTGAGAACATATAGGCCAATGATATGCTCCATAAATCAAAGTGGCACTCACTGACCCACTCGTAATAAAGCATGTGTTCTGTGCTACTCCCTAGTGGCTGAGGTGAGAGGGCCAATGAGCTCCCCTCACCCTCTCTTCCAGTCCCCAAAGATCAAAGGCACCCATTGCCTGAGCTGTAGACCTGTTTGTGGCCCGAGTGAGGCTGCTTGGCTCACATGTGAATTGAATCTGTTCAGAGTGGCTTCAACTAATGCCAAGCCAAATGGCAACATACAATTTGAGAATGGGACAATCCTGGGTATACGTCCCTTGGTCAATCCGGTAGTATTATTAACACAAATGAGACAGGATAGTTAGCATGTTGCTAGGTAGACAGGGGGATGCCTGCTGGAATACACAAAAAAGCAGCCATATCCTGAAACTCCAGGTCCTGGAATGTCTCCTTCTCTCCAGGACAGGAACACGAGAATACGCCTTGAGGTTAATAAATAATCTCAAATCCCTTCTGGCCGGACAAAGGAGCAGATCTGATAGAAGGAATGGGTTAGTTGTTAATCGCTTCAGGATGGACAAACAGGACAAACCTGATAGATGAATTCAATTAGAAGATTCCAGCCCCCTTCCCCAAACAGGCAGGGGAAAGTATAAAAGTAAACACCTTTTGCTTTAGCCGGTTGGCACCCCCATGTGGGACCCCCTCCCTCTCCGGAGCTGCAACCTCTTCTCTGCCTCTAATAAACTATCTTCCTTTACAACTCTTTGCCTCTCCCTGGTCCGTGTGTGCATTCTTCGGCTTCACGAGACACGATCCTGACCCACACCCAGAAACTGCCGGCAGATCCAACATCATTTACATCATTTGGGGACTCACAGAAAAATAGTGCTACTTCACCATACCTAGATGATGTAAGATAAGAATATTTTGGCATGTCTTCAATGATTCTGTCTGAGAAAGGGAAAGGTAGCAGGACCAACCTTGACGTATCAGAAGGCAGAGTTCAGGTCGAAAACAACACGCCTCATACTGCAGGCTGAAGCCAAAGGGACTTTGAACTCAGGTTATTTCTGAGTGCACAGTCCTTTCAGGCAGTGTACCCAACGCTATTAATATATACATAAACCACCAATCAAACTGGCACCTTAGAAATCTTCTGCTGTTTGATCTAGGCAGACAGTCACATCAGGTCATTCAAGCCAAGAACTTCCAAGTTTAATGCTCCATGACTCTTCATGGATCCTACTCGTTTAGAATTTGTCCTGCAGAGACAGAGCCTAGGAGTCCAACAGTCAGAGGTTGCCGCCTGTGTCATTCCAAACCACCACTGTGCGGGCAGCTGCTCCTCTCCAGGCTGTCCTAATTAGCAGCACGGCACTCATTAACAGCTTCTGCGTGTTTAAATGTTTTCTCCCACATGGAGCAGGAAGGACCTGGAAAACTTCCCCAAAATACATCCTTCAGCGAAAGTGGTGCACGCCAAGGGAGCAGGTGTTTACTGATGATGGGCCTGACAGTTTGCTCTGCCGGGATCTGAGATTCTGATTCTCCCCAGAGCCAGTCAGGATGGGGCACAGCACCCCAGAGATAACACCATCCTCGCTTAGAATCACGGTGCTTAGCTGCGCACCGGGTACATAGTAGGCTCTCAATGTTAGCTATTAGTAGGGCTGATATTCTGCTAATAAGCACCAAGATAGCATAGTGGCTGTCAAAATATGGGGAACTCCCACACTGGGTGGTAAATAGCTGCTTCACCAAGCTCCTGTCTGCCCCATATCCACCAGCACCACCACCATCACATGGTGATGTGATGGCTTTCCCTGAGGACTCTGGGAACTTCCTCCCAGGCTAGCATCCATTCTGATTGGTCAGTGCCATAGATACCAGTTAGTAAATCCATTCTCATTGTCATCATTATTATTAATAGACTCACATTCTCACAAATATTTATACCCAGAAACTCAGCCCTGTCTCCCACAGGGCTCTCTCCTACCTCTCTGATTTCTCCTCATTCTCCACCATAGGTTCCTATCCTCTGCCCATCCTTCCAGTGGTGGTATTTTCTGGCTCAACACAATCCTTAAGTCATCCCATCCACAGCCATGATGTCACTTACGTTGCTTGAGGGTTTGTCAATCCTCATTGTGGGGGATTTGTCGATGCAACTAGGTTGGACCTTTATTTCCCATAATTCTTTTCCCTGAATAGTTTTGGTAGCATGGACCTCAAGAGACCGTTTACGTGAGACTCAAAAAATGGAAGTGAAGCAGAGACAGTTCTTGTTTTACTCTCAGAAAGCCGCCGCAGGGAAACAGGTGCTGTGACCACTTCTCTGCTGGCCGTCCTCACCCGTGTCAGGTAAGAGCCAGGTGAGCAGAACTCCAGCGCCTGCTGCATCTCCCTTCAACACCTCACACTGCAGGGCCAGGTGCATATTAGCTCTGTGATGAAGGAGACCAGCTTCTCCTGCAATGCATCTTTTCGTTTTGTTTTATGTTGAGATCTGACAATGGAACTATGCTTGTATTATAAGCTGGAACTGGAATATCATGGTAGAAACAGCAGAAGGAATTCATGAATGACTTGCTACTTAAGGGCTCAACAAAGACCTATGAATAACCTAAGTTCAGGTCGGCTTTCTTTTTCATCCCCTCATGACTATGAAAACATTAAACCTCCGGACAGGAGCCCTTGGAAGAGCACTGCCATGGAAAGGGTGCTCACATTTGCAGATCAGAGCTTTTCACTACAGAGCAGCTGTTGTAATCAGTGACAAACACTACACCCACCGGGGGTTTGGCAGCAGCTTAATTATTAAGAATGCCTGTTACAGAAATGTGTCTGTATTTATTTATCATAAAGGCAACAGGAGTTGCTAAGCAAATTCGTAAAGCAAACTGCAAAAATGTTAGCTTACTGTGGGGACAGAGCCAGGAGTGCAGTTTCCAGGCTCTTGGCCTCACGTGGAAAGGTGCTGGCTCAGGTAGTAAATCGGCATCAACTGTGATTGGATGGCCATCAGCTGTGGCTAGTTGGCCGTCAGCTGTAACCAGTGAGCCACTGGCCACTAATATAACTGCTGTGGCTACGCTAGCAGAAAATGGGGGCTAGCAAGAAGATGGTGGCTGAGCTAGCAAGCAGTGCAGTGAGGGTTGCGAACAGTGTGGCTCCTGCTTCCTGTGTCTCCAACCCAGCCGCCAGCGAGACTATAGTGGTATGACTCCCCTATCTATGGCTCCCTGGGTGTTCCTTTTTGGCCTCACCATGTCTTGTGTTCTTGTGTGGGGAGCGGGAGCTGAGGCCCTGCAGGCCACCCCACACGACAAATGGCGCAGCGAGCAGGGTCCCCCGCACGACACTTACTTAAAAGCAAAAAGCTTACGTTCTTGCTTTTATGTTCACATAAAACTGGCCTTTACGTTCACATAATAAATATGCTCATTACACATCTTCCTGCCTCTTTAATAACGTCCCGGTGTGGATTCCTACCACATCCTCCCTCTTCCCTTTCAGCACTTATCCTGTGGGTGCCTGGTTATAATGGGAATACATTCCCTTACAATTGTTCTGTTTCTCCAGCCAATCATTCATCATTCATGAATTCACAAAGCATTTATTAAGTGCCTGTTGTTTGCCAGTTACTGGGAATATGACAGCTTATCAGTAAAGGATTTGTATTTATGGACTTTCCATTCTAATCGCAGAAGATCATCTACCAAAAAGTAATCAAATAGGGGACAGGCCTGGTGGCTCAGGCAGTTGGAGCTCCATGCTCCTAACTCCGAAGGCTGCTGGTTTGATTCCCACATGGGCCAGTGGGCTCTCAACCACAAGGTTGCTGATTCAACTCCTCGAGTCCAGTAAGGGATGGTGGGCTGCGCCCCCTGCAACTAAGATTGAAAGGGCAACAACTAGACTTGGAAAAAAGCCCTGGAAGTACACACTGTTCCCCAATAAAGTCCTGTTCCCCTTTCCCGATAAAATCTTTAAAAAAGAAAAAAGAAGTAATCAAATAAATAATATCATTCCAGTTAGTGGTAGATGACACAGAAAATTATATATATAAAGTTGGATGAGGGAGAGTGAGTGTGAACAGGTGGTCAAAGAAGTCCCCTTGGAAAAGGTGACAACTGAGCACAGATATGAACAATGAGAAGGAACCAGCCATGTGGCCATCTGAGAGCTTCTCAGCCAGAGGGAACAGCAGGATTAAAGGCCCTGAGGTAGGAAGGGTCCTGTCATGCATTTATACTGTGACAAATAATAATGAGTGCTGAATGTTTCTTCCTTCAGTTTCTGGAACACTCCAAGCTCTTCTCTGCTTTTGCATATTCTGTTCCTTTACTGGATCACTCTTGCCCCTGCTAAATGACTCTTCATTTTTTAGGTTTCAGTCCAAACATCCCTTCTTCAGTGATGTGTTCAGTAACTATCCAGTCTAAGGTATGTCCTCCTTGTTTTCTCTGATAACTCCTGCTCTTACTATTACAAAGTATAACTGTTTGTTGTATTAGTCAGCATTCTCCAAAGAAACAGAACCAATGGGGTGGGGGTGGGGGAGAGAGAGACAGAGAGAGAGAGAGAGAGAGAGAGAGAGAGATTAATTTATTACAGGAATTGGCTCACGTGACTGTGGAGGTTGAGAAGTCCCATGCTCTGCTACCTGCAAGCTGGAGAACGAGGAAATCTGGTGATATAATTGAATCCAGGTCCAAAGACCCGAGAGAGATGGGGCCAAGGGCATTAAGTCCTGGTCCAAGTCTGAAGGCCTGAGAGCCAGGAGCCAATGCCAAGGGCAGGGGAAGATGATGTCCCAGATCAAGAAAGAGCAACTTCACCTTTCTTTCACCGTTTTGCTCTGTTCAGGACCTCAGCAGATTGAATGATGCCCACTCTCATTGGTAAGAGCAAAATTCTTTACTCAGTCTACTGATTCAAATGCCAGTCTCTTCCAGAAACACCCTCACAGACACACCCAGAAATAATGTTTTACCAGCTATCAAGGCAACACTGAGCCTAGCCAAATGCACACATAAAATTACTCATGACATACATGCACTTATTTAACACATAGAAAGCATTCAGAATAATTGCTGAATGAAAGAACCAATGAATGGATCATAAAACAGCCATCCATTGAGCATCCAAACTAAGCAAGATGGGTGTTGAGAAAAGGGTAGGGGTGGAACACAAAGGGAAAAAAAGTTATTGAGACAAATTAGGATGTAAGGAAGAAGGAAAGAAGGTGGAACGGAAGACAGCTAAGAGAAGCCAAGCAGCTGGACTAGGCTAGAGGAAACATGGCAGAGAGCAGGCCAGACAGGACAGTGGTCAGCAGCAGCAGAGGAAGTCTAAAACCAAAACAACAGCTGTCCTGCAAGTCAAGTGCCAGCAAAGGTTTCAGCACTATTCAGAGGGACAGTGTCATGCCAGCCTGAGACGCAAGGCCTGAGGGGGTCACCTGCCACCCAACACAAAATCCTTCTCTGCCTGGATACTTTCAGCAATGGAACAGGTACTCACTCCCAGCAGCAGCCATGCATCAATCCCCACACAGTGAGTCTTTTCCTCTCTACTCAAAGTATTCACAGTCCCTTAATCATTCTTCATGGGACAGTAGCTGAACCATCCACCCCCTGGTTACCCACTCCCATGACAGTTTCCAGGTTTTTAAGATCGCCTTAGCATGGTGTTGCCCACAAAAGCACACGTTGCACCAGATGTGGCTGAAGCACAATGCACAGGGACAGCCGTGACATTTGGAATCGTGATGGCATGACCTTCTCAAGGCCTTTGGAAACTGACAAACTCACCAGGTGGGAGAAGGCCTGAGATAGCTTTGAGCCTTGCCTGCTTTGACAGAAGAGGTTACAGCAGATGCCCTTGTATTTCATTATGTGGCAAATGAATGCAGTGTGGGAGGGGAGGAACAACAGAACCCAGGAAAGGGCACGAGTCTTTCTGAGCAGCCCCAACAGATGGGGCCATACATAACGAGATAACACAGGTTCCAGTCTCAGGGCCAGCTGCTGAGGCGTGACTTCCTTCTTAACAGGCAAAAAAAAAAAAAGAAATTCTCCTTGAAATGAGAAATATAAGGCAGACAAATGTGCCCAAGGAGAGGTTGGGGATTGAATGCCCCCACAGGGCTCTTTGAGGAGCTAGTAAGTTCGATTGAAAATGCCACTGCAGGTGGAGGCAGATGCCTTTTTACCTGCTCAGATTGCATGAAGAACAGACCCCAAGCACTCCGTGTGCACTTTTCGTAGGCATGGGGGTGCCTGACTCTCTGATGGATGTCATCTCAGACAAATTCTCCTCGAATGATTATTTCCCCAATTTTCTTATGCCAGAAAAATAACTAAAAAGCTCTGGTACCTTCCCTCCCTGGAATTTTTTTTTTTTCAAATGTATCCATAAAGGTATATCTTAAAGAGGAGTTGCTCAGCTTTCAACATGGGGATAATTGATTTGTTACAACGCACAAAAGAGCATTTGTCATTTCAAAACAACCAGGACCGACGTGCTTCTTCCTCCCGAGATGAACGTGAAGGCACTTGACTTATTGTTGCCATTAAATTGAAGTGTTCAGCTGATTATTTGGCATTTCAGAATTCTTATAAATCACCGCCTTATTTTGGTGATTACAATTTTAAGAAGAGACGTTTGATTCATAGGCGACATCAGGGAGGAGGGAGGAGGAAGAGGGAGGGGCCAGGAGGTACAGGGAAGACAAGGGGCTCGATGAAAATACAACTGGAAACATCTGTTTGATACATCACCTCCTTCTCCACACATTGCAGCCGTGGGATATGCCGATGCCTGGGAGATTGTCATGACCCAAACTTTGGCAGATAAATACAAGAAGAGGGATGGGGTGGGGGTGGGGGAGTCCAGAGCTCTTTGCAGATGGGGATGTACCATTCCATGCAAGATTGCAGTTTCTCCCCAGTTTGGGTAAAAGAGAGTGGAACTCCAAAGTGAAATTCATCTTATTGTGGTGCATGGGCCAGCTGAGACCCAGGTCCATGTTCACGGAGGAAACAGGTGATTCTGAGGTGCAACGGAGTGGAAAATGACTTCTTAGGCCCCAGTGAGTTCATCAATCATCCACATTTATTGGCAGTTGAAAGGAGGCAGACCAATGCAACAGATTTTCAGGAAGGACCCGGGAATGATGAGAGGTGATGCCCACCCTGGACAAACTTACAGCCTAACAGGGAAGATCAGAGTGACACACTGATTGCTCTCATCTGGTTAAAAGCACGTAAAATATGTCATGGGCGGTTAGGCATAAGTGACACCTGGTTCATAGCGCCTCTCTCAGCTGGGAGTTGGTGTCTGAAATTTCTTTCCCAGGGAACAAGACCTCTACTCCAGCAATTGGAGGTTAGGCTTGAGTTTCAAGTGCCCCAGGAGAAGAACCCTGCCTGGTAAGATATGTTCAGTGCCATATTTTTTAAATTAGAGCATGTACAGACACCCAGGTGGCTGGAATGATGACAGAATCCAAAACTAGTCCTAAAGGGACTATATCAAGAAAATGGGGCATTCCACCTAGAAAAGAGAAGGGATATGAGAGCTCACACATATCTGAAAGGTTGTTATAGAAAGAAGGAAGCAGATTTATTTTGTAATTTTTCCAGAGAGAAGAGTGAGGATTGCTGGTGGAAAGCTGCAGAGAGGCAGATTTCAATTCAACATAATCCAGCAATTAGAGCTCTGAGGATAGAGAGAAATGGTAGATGCTGAGCTCCAAGCCATGGGAGATGTTAATGGACAGTTTGGGTGGTCATGTGAGAGTCACTTTTCAGAGAATTCTGGCTTTTGGTGGGAAATAAAGCTAAATACGATGTAAGGTCGCTTGTCACTATAAGATTATATGATTCTGTGACTTGAATTCACATTAAAGCGTAAATGGTTAATAGATCCTTTCCAGAAAGTATATTATATTAAAACCAGAGGAAAAGTTATAATAAGTGATGGATATAATAATGGAACCATATGTGCCCCGAACAGTAGAAATGGGCTTAGAAATGGATAATGACGATGGGTGTCCATTCCAGTGCTGAACTTGGTATCCTAAATTGGAGAGACAATAACGTAGATGGATTAAGAACAAATTCATTGGCATTGATGAGTGGTTATAGATTCTCGTTCTAGCACTTATAGCTGTGTGACCATGAAAAGTTACTTAAATTTTCTGAGCTTCATTTTTCTCATTGGCCAAGTGAGGATTCTAACATTGCCACTCTGACAGCAACAATGTGAAGATTCAGTCATGTAACTTATGCACAGACTTTTGCACAGTTCCTGGCACACAGCAAGCACTCAGTCATAAGCTAGTAAGAGTAGTAGTATAGCATTTTCTTCATTTAAGATGTACTATTTTCTGTATGTTAATGTTTCCGAAATCAGAATATGTCTTATCATAATTATTCACACATGTATTATTTCTCTCTCTCCCACCACATACGCCATTATTTCCAAACACGTGGCACACCTTACAAATGACAACATTTTAGAATCATGGTCTGCGTCCTCCTCCAGGCAGCCTTTCAGAGTTACCAAACTGAACTCCTTTTGGGAGAATAAAAAGTGAAATCTGCTAAACCAGAAACGCAGCTACATTTGTCTTTTCGATACTCTGTGTAGGATTCCATTCAGAATTTGGCAAGCAATATAGCCTACCATTGACTCTGCTTTTTCTGTGTGCCTGGTTGTGGCTCTGTGCTAGATGGCCACACATATAACATCTCATGAAATCCTCATGTCAACGGTGAGAGGGCACCATTATTATCCCCATTGAGACACTGAAGTTCGGTGTGTCTAAGAGGCTGGACCAAAAGTATATAGCTAGTAAATGGTGCATCTAGTTTATAAACCATGTCTATCTGACTTCATTGCCCAGGCTATTTCCCGAATGTCATAAGAAAGGTGGGAATTATAGCTCTTCTTAACTTTCAGGTTTTAACTCCCAGGCTAAGGCCTTATCTGTGGCTTTTAACAGTGATTCCCTGGGGCCTGGGGAGAGGTGGGACAGGTACAGGCTCCAGTGTCTCATCGTACATCCACCCTTTATATACCTTCTAAAGGGGCATGCATGCACACACATGCACACACACACATTCACACGGACACGCACATGTACATACATCCATGCACACACGTACAGACATATCCACATATGGCAGCCATCTGAGGGAAAAGCCTGGGGTGAGCATGGGCCTCACTGGAGCAAGAATGCTGGTTGTTCCCCGACAGCCTCCCAGGATGGCAGTCACTACTTTAGCAAATTTCCCAGCCCAGGGATCGGTCCTCAGCCTCATAGGCCTAGAAACAGGATTTTGTCAGTTCTCAGAGGAAGAGGACTCCGGAAGCCTGATTCAGACCAACAATCACAGAGGACTGACATCTAAATCAGGTGTCAGTATATTAATTTGCAGTGAGAGCTCTGAGTGCCAAGTGGCACTGCATGGGACTGACTAGGCTCTGTATCCCTGGAAACAGCCTCTTACCAAGCCAAATTGAAAGCAGGCGGCATGGTGAGCATGGCGTCAGGGCAGGGTGACCTGGAAGGCCTGATGCCACATCCCCCAGAGGGATGGCCTGCTAGAGCACCAGACTCAGGTGCAGGCAGGGCCCTGCTCCCTCCCCCGAACAAAGAGAGCGCTGCCACCTCTGTGGCTCCGTTATGGAGGCTCTGGAGGCTGACCATGCCTCCTTTTCCTAACAGTCTCCACCTGTTCCTGGAGGTTACAGACTCAATGTCTGGCTGCCTCTCTGAGATGCAGTTGCCAAGCTCTGTCTGATCGCTGCCCAACTCCCACATCTCCTGTGTGACTGCCCCTCCCCCCACCCTGCTCTGGAAGAGGAGTCTGCAGTGCAGAGGAAGAGGTGCTTCACCTACTTCCCGCTGCTGCTACGCTTCTGGGGGAGCCCAACCTACAAGGTCCTCCCACCCAGACCCACCAGGGCAGGTCTCAGCAATTTTCGCCCCGCCATCTTCAGCCTGGAAGCAAGTTCTCTTGCCCCAGACCTGAAAAGGCATACATAGCAGATGAGCCTTGAGGAATGACCTCTCCAAGCCCAGTTCACAAACTCTGCGTCCACTGTCCAGAGGCTTCATCTCTTAGCCTTCACCCTAAAGTCTGTTCTATTCCCTTCCAAGTAGCCCAACCTCCCTCCAACCCTGAGCCCAACCCTGAGAGACACCTACCATGTTCCTACAGCCACTCCCCCACAAGCAGTTATGCTCCCTGGGGCTCCCCATGGCCTTATGGTACTGCCTGAGATCCCTGAGAATGGCAGGTTCATCTGGGCATTAATAACAAACATAATAATAATAATACATATATTAAATATATACACCACATGCCAGGCACTCTACTAAAAGCTTTACATGCATTAGAATCTCATTTAATCCTCCTAACCACCCCCAGTGGTAGGTGCTGTCCACATTTCATGGATGAGGAAACCAAGAAGCCAAGAATAGAATCCTCAGTGTCACCCAGCTAATAAGTGGCAGGGCCGGGCCTTGAACTCAGACCTGTCTATCTGTAATGCCCATGTATATAAGCACCGTTCTATCTTGCCACCCCTCCAGCAGTGGCACCTGTCTAGTAGCACTGCCAAGTGTGCCGCAGCAGAAGGCTTTATCTCTTCCATAATTTATTCAGAAACGCTAGAAAGAAAATAAACATGGTTCATGGGATAGGAGTAATTGAGGGTGCCATTTAGACGGGGTGATCAGAGTTTAACTCCATCAGTACCCCATACTTTAATATAGACTATTAAGCTCTTCTTAGTGTGTATATCTATATATATCTATATATATATATATATAGATATATATATATATATATATATGTGTGTGTGTGTGTGTATATATATTGCTATGCAAGAGCAGTTGTGATCCTGTTTCAGTTAAACAGTCACCCCCTAAAACCTTCCAACATGAAAACCCTGGAGCCACTCAATCTGATTCCTCCACCAGGATCCAGGGCTAAGATTACCCCTGGATGTGTCTGCCTACCCAGTTGGTCTCCTGATACCAACATTTTTCCTTCCTAGGACTCTCTTCTATGGCCAGGACAGCTTTTACCAGGCTGCACCTTGTGCCCTGGCTAGCAGACTCTTTTCCAGGCCCCACTGGCTCACCAGCCCACAAGCTTTGAGAGCTTTCTGCACCCAGTCTGCCCCTGTTGAGCCATCTTCATTATGCATGCAAAAACCTCCTTTTTTCCCATGGTTCACTGGCATGGCATTCAAAAAGAAAAGAATAGCAATGAGAAAAAATAAAGCTATGGTTTTAAGATTTCCTGGCATAATTCAAAGGAAGGTTATGCTAAGTCTGGAGGAAATAATCTTTTAATCAAAGGAGCATCATTAGAATTTTCCACATCATTTAAACTTTTGTGATGATTTAAACCAGTGGATTTGTAAAATAATAATAATAATAATAATAATAATAATAATACCATTCTAAAAGCACACAAAACGTGTTTAAGTAAATGCCTGGAGAGCTACTGAATATGTCTTTTGATGGGTCCTTCTTGTCTTCCAACAGCAACAGGAAGCAATGAGAATGGAATAGGCCTGAAAATCTTGTCCAAGGACCACAGCATGCACAATAGGGAAATGGGGAGGGACCACAATAAGATACATAGAAGATGGCAGAGCTGTTCAACAAACATGTTTTTGAGCACCTACTGTATTTAGGCCCAGCGCCAGGCATTTATGATACAGAGATTTGAAAAAAAAGAAAAAAAAGAAAAGGACCTCTTCCCTGGCTTCAGCTTTTACATACATAGGCAACAACTCTAGAGTTCAATTTCCAACTCTTTGACTCAACTGGAAAGTCACTGAACCCCTCTGTGCTTCCCTTTCCTCCTTTAGAAAGTGAGTATAACAAAAAAGAGCTAAAGTGTGAAAGGTCCCAGAATAGCGCCTGCTACATGCTGTATGTGCTGGTCCTTATTGTTGTTATAATAGATAGGACACCCAGTCTAGTCCCCATCTCCTCACCCTCCATCATCAAAAGCAAGGTTGTGGGAAGGCTTGGCAAACTGTGCTTCCAATGGTGGAGGAGTTAGCCAAATGGAGAAGGTGAAAAGAAGAGGGAATAGCATGAGCGAAGAAAAGGCTTATTAAAGGGTATGTTGTATGTGAGGAATTCTATCATGAGAATGATGAATAATGAGATTTGGAGAAGGGAATAGTCACAGATAAGACAGTCAGTTCATGGGAAATCTTCTCTGTCATGCTAAAGAGCTTGATGGGTTTTGTTTGTGTGTTGGAAACTGTTGAAGGGCTTTAAACAGAGGAACAACATAATCAGATTTGCAACCAGAAAAGAACTTCGTATGGGGAGAGGCTAGAAGGGTCAGCTGAGAGAAGGCTGACCAATCTTCCTCCTAAGAAATGATGAGGACACAAAGTAGGATGGATCAAGAGAGGGAGACAAAAGATATTTAGGATTTCCAGTTCAAGATAAAGGATTGAATATGAGCATTTTTATCTCTGCTCTATCCTAAAACAACAGTAAATGATTTTTTTTAAGTATAAGCCCCCAAAACAAAAGAGAATAAAAAGTCAATAGCAATAAACTTTTGGAAACCTGAAAGCAGACTAGTTGATAATTGGCAAGCAAACCCAAAGAAAGTGGTTTCTAGCCAGGCAATGAGCAAAACCAAGAACCACCTGATCTGCATTTCAGAAGCCCGTAGGCCCAGGCACAGACAGCACAGGGCCTCCACAGCCCAGGGCCTCCACAGGGCAAAACCAAGAACCATCTGATCTGCATTTCAGAAGCCCATAGGCTCAGGCACAGACAGCACAGGGCTTCCACAAGTGAGGGAGAGCCGAGGTTCAAGGGGAAGACTGAGTGTATGTTTATTTATGGAGCAGTTAGAGACCCAGCCTCAAGCTAGATGACTGCCCCTTCCCATCTCTAACCTCTAGGACAGCGTTGCCCATAGAAATATAGTGTGAGCCACATGCATAATTTAACATTTTCTAGAATCCTCATTTTTAAAAAGTAAAAAAGAAATGTAGTTAGTTAAACCCAATATATCCAAAATATTATCATTATAAAAATTAGTGATGAGCTCTTTTACATTATTTTTCAAAATACAATCTGTGTTGTACACAGCACACATCAATGTGTACACAGCACACAGCAATTCGGACACTAAGTTTTCATTGGAAATACTTGATCTATATTTATGTTTCATACAATCTACAATTTAAAAAGTAGATCCAAATTGTCCCAAAATATGTAAAAGTTCCCCAATAACAAATAGAGGATACATTGTAAAAATAAATTCATTTAAAATTTAAAATTTAGTTCCTTAGCTATATTAGCCACATTTCAAGTGTTTAGAGTCCCATGTGGCTGCAGGCTACTCTGTTGAACAGAACAGGTCTAGCATCTCTGGACTAAGGGACACCAAGTCCAGTTGAAACCAGGGACACCATGCTAAAAACAGAGGAATTAAAAAAGTGTTTCTCTACACAATGGGTGTTGAGACTTTCTGCCTTCTTCTTCAAATGGACCCAGAGATAGCTGTTAACCCAGGCTCATACTCTCCAGGCAGAAGACTGGAAGATTCTTCTCCAGGAAACCTGACCAGTCCAAGAGGAAGTCCCAAATCGATGATAGCATGAGACTCAACAAAAAGTCTGATAAAATTACCCTATATTGAGGCCCAGAGTTGGTGAGCCCCAGCCATGGAAAGGCAAGGCAGACAGACAAGGGCCTCCAAACCTATAAGGAATGTCTCTACCCCAGAGACAGACCAAAATAAACAGAGAAAAGCAACTTGAGGGAAAGAGACTGTCGAGGAAAAAGAAAACATCCAGATACCTATTGATAATAACCTTAGAGAGGTATGTGAAGATTTTGAATCCATAAAATTAGAACAGGATGCTATTAAAAAGTAATACTCAGAAAAATAACAACAACAACAAAGAGCTCATGGAAATTAACAAAAATCTGTGAGCAGAAATGAAAGATTTAATACATGGGCTAGAAGACAAAATTGAGTAAATCTCCCAGAAAGTATATCAAAAAGAGAAGGAAATGGAAAATGAGAGAGAAGATTTAAAAATTAGAGGGTCAGCTCAGAAGATCCAGTAGCTGAAAAATAGGAATTCTAATATAAAGAGAAGAAAGTAGTGGGGAGGTAAACATTTTTTAAAGTATTTTTCAAGAAAATATCCTGGAGATGAAGGACATGAGTTTGCACAATGAAAGGGCCCATTGAGTACCAAGCACAGTGAATAAAAATAAAGTCACTCTAAGGCACAGAAGTGACATTTCAGAACCCTGGGGCCAAATAAAATATCCTAAAAGCTTGAAGAAAGGAGGGGAAAAAAGATTACAAATAATGGATCAAAGTAGGACTGACATGAAACTTCCCAACGACAAATCTGAAATCTAGGGGGGAAAATAAAGTCATGCCATCAAAATAGTGAGGGAAAATAATTTTCAACCCAGAATTCTATACTTATTCAAAATATCAAATAAATTAAACATGGAATAAAAACAGACACTTGCCAAGTTTAAAAAAAAAATTACCTCCCATGAACCCTTTCTCAGAAAGTTACTAGAAGATACGTGATGCAAAAATGAGGACATAAAGAAAGGAAGAAGATGACATGAGATCCAGGAAACAGGGGACCTGATACAAATGAGAGACAAAGGGTAGCTGATGAAGAAGGATTGAGTATGGTCTCTGTGCAGCAGGCATGAGGTCAGCAGGCCAGCTTGAAGTTGGTCAGAAGCTTTGTAAGCAACTTCTTCAAGAAGACGTCAATAAACTACCTTAAATGTTTGAACATATTCAGAGGAGATTTAGACACCTGGGAGAGGGCGTGGGGGTTGAAGTAGTGATGAGTACAAAGAACAGTGTGGAAAAATATCGATGGAAAATAACTACAAATTCCACAGAGAGCCTTGTTTTCTGTGGAATTTATAATTAACTAAGCTGCAAATAAAATGTATAGTCATAATGATAGAAATATGGAATCTTTATCAAACTGAAATTATCATATGAACATAAAGGGAGGATGGGGGAGTTGCAGAAATGTGTGATGTGTGTACATGAGGAGATATGGGTGAAGAACTGAATTCTCAGCCACCACAGAAGTCAATGGATGAGACTAAAGCTGAACTACCAAGAAGCAGCAGTCTGAACATATATTTCAGAGCTGGAGGTAAATACTAAAATAACCACAAAAGGAGAGGAACTTGATGGGGTGGAGTGACCTATGGTGGAGACTGCAGGATTATTGTAAAGGACTTGTATAATTATCTGACTCTTTAAACTATGGTCACATTTAACTTTGTTATAAAAAAGAAAGAAACTTTAAACAAGAGGACTAAGGGTTGACAGAATTTTCTAATTATGGGGAGAAATAAAAAAGGGAGATTATTAGTCAGCTAAGGCTGCCACAACAAAATATCATAGACTGGGAGGCTTAACCCCGGGGAATTTACGCTCTCAGTTCTGGAGACTGAAAGTCCAAGACCAAGGTCAAGCAGAGTCAGTTCTATGTGAGAAGTCTCTTCCTGGCTTGCAGATGGCCAACATTTTGCTGTGTCCTCAGTATCCTCTTCTCATAAAGCCACAGTCCTATCGGATTGCCACCCTTAGGACCTCATTTAACCTTATTGACCTCCTAAAGACCCTGTCTCCCCTGGCATTAAGGGTTAAGGCTACAACATTTGAATTGAGATGAGGGGGAGACACAATTAAGTCCATAGCATGGAGTCAGGACTGACTCTGGGTTTCTAGTTTGAGTACCTGAATGGATGAGGATGTCACAATGTAGATACAAAGCCTAGGCAGGAGGGCAGGGAGCCAGCCAATTGGTGATGACAAGTTCCAGTATAGGCTAAGTCTGCAGCGCTGGTTGGGTACCTGAGAGGAGCTGTTCAGTTGATGATTGTACATAAGAGTCCAGAACAAAAGGTACAGGTCAGAGCTGGAGACAATAATTGCAATTAAAGGCACAGACTTTCTGGGAATGGAGAGGAGTGAAAGGTGGAGAGGAGAAAGGAAAGGCCAACTCAGACCCCTAAAGACCACGAAGGTCTCACAAAAAGCAGACCCCAAGGAAGCTGAGAAAGTGATCCATAGTTAAATGCTCCAGAGAGACCCAAGGAGATAAGGCTTGAGAATTGTCCACTTGGTCTGATGGTGAGAAGGACATGGGTGGCCTTACCCAGAACAGGCTGAGTGGAGTGGTGGAGACAGTTGCCACACCACCCTAAGCAAAAGAGCAAATGGGAAATGAGTGGATAATAGAGCACTTTTTCCAGACATTTGGCTGTAAAGAAAGAGTGATAAGGTAAAGGTGTGACTTCAAGCACTATGATTATGTGTTTAGGAGGGAAAACCATGAGGGAGAGAAGATTATGGAAGAGGCAAGTAATAACTGAAAGAGTGAGGCCACAGCAGATATGAGAGAAGGGGTGAGATACAAAGGCATGGTGATGGGATAAGTCTTAGGAAGAGCATGCCCCCATAGAAGTGGAAGAGAATAGCAGAGAAGGGGAGAAAGTAGAATAAAAGGATGAAATGTGGAGGCTGGATCACCCTCATAATTTAATCTCTCTTGAGTTATTCCCCCAGGAGTTACCGAGTGAGAACAAATGGTCACCACCCCCTATAGTTTGTTTCTCCTCTTGCCCCATCATCCTTTCCTCATCTTGCTTCTCTGGGCTCCAGCCTCCTGTCTTTTTCCTTTTCCTCGTCCTACTTGCCTGTCATTGATATGGCCATTGTTGAGCCTCCACTGCCACTATGACCAGCCTGGTAGTACAGGTCAGGCACAAAGGCAGCTGAGGGTAGATTAGACTAAGGTGTTTAGGTCTAAGCACCCATCACTCTGCTCATGAGCCTTCCAGGGGTTACTGTGGAAAAGAGCTGAAGGCATAGCGGGGTCACAGTTGTCCTTCAGTGAAATGCCTCCCTGGCAGGCAGACATGATACTGTCACCTTCCTCAACACCTGCCTGACAGATTGAGGAAATGGAAGAATGCAGGGGAGGACAGCCCACCGAGATGTGGGTCATTCATCAGATCCCTGGTCATTTCTGACTCTTTTAAGTGAAATACAAAAATTCCCAGATCCACAACCATACACAGTGACTGTACTTGTAGTATTCATTGACTGAGAAAACACAATTCAAAGATTCCTCGGAATCGCCTACTGCCTTTAAATATTTTATTTTTCCCAAGTGCATGTACATATTTGCAACATAAGGGAATACGTAATATCAAGATATACCTGTCTATAAGCAATGCTTGGTGAGTTTATGGATCTGTGGAACTCTGCAATAAATCCACTTTTTCACAGCCATCAGGGTCCAAGTTTCGTCTATCGGAAAAGACTGATCCAGAACTATGCTGTGGCAAAGCAATACCTTGGTGAGGTCAAACCAGATATCAGCAAGATCAGGAAATGGAAATCCTCCCAGAGACAAGATTCTATGGGAAGATGGAGTTCTAAGTCCTCCTACATGTAGTTTTCCATCATGCCTGCAGACACCAAACAGTAGTATTTAAATGAGCATGTGACTCCCCAGTCTAAATGAATTTGTAGAGATCACTAGAGTGAATAAATGTTTAAATTAGTAACTGTGCTAGTTATTATTTGTATCAAAGCTCTCTCTCTTTGGTCTTATGATGATTAACTTGGTCCCTTCATCTCTACCCACTCAATTTTGCAATCCATGATGTGCCAGCCTAGGTGCTACATACGTCATACATATGATCTCAGTTAATCTTGACACCTTCACAAAATAGGTATTATTACCCTCATTTTATAGATGTAGAAACTGAGGATCAGAGAGGTCAATTGTTTTGCCCCAGGTCACATACCCAATAAATCATGGAGTTAAGATCCAACCCCAGATTCTGTATGGTACACGTTTTCTTTTCACTATAATACGTTGTGTTTTTTCCCTCTGAAATATAGAAATTTTGTTAAGAGATGGAGTAGAGGTAGGGGGTGGGTGGTAGTCATTCCTTAAGCTGGTTCTAAGCAGAAGGAACTCCTCTGAATGGCATTTCCATAATTAGAATGCTTTTTTTTTTCTGTTAGTCATAATTCAGGCAATTGCAGTGACATTCAGCTGAAATCTGGCATGCAAGATGTTCATTTCTCTTAAAAGTTCACTTTTAATTGGTCCCAGTTCTTTCTCAGTCTGGAAGAAGTGCAGAATGTGTACTTCTGACGTTTGCAATGTTGAAGTCTGTTTTACACAACTACTCCATCTCTGAAGTTTATTCTGAATTCCCTGATAAGAGACGAGGAGGCCTGGGTAGAGGAGGAAGACAAAGAGGGACGGAGAGACCCTGTCAGACAAGGGGACTGCTCCCTACAGAGCACACGATTCCCAAAGGGACTCTAGAATCCAGAGCACATTCTGTAAACCCATATGGACTAGGAAAACACCCTGCAGAGATTGCATTCCCTCACACCCCACAGATCTCCCGGGACACACGGGCTCCAACCACGATGTGCCCACTTTATCAGTGTGAACAATGCTGCCTGAGTCTTCCACCATCATGAAAGCAGGCAGCCTCAAGAGCAGCTGGGCTGTGTTTGGTCAAGCACGACTCTTCTAGAATTTTCAATGTATGGACTTAAGAAATAATCCAAATCCCACAGAGTTCTAAAATTTGTAGTAAGTGAAGAGAGAAAACCAAGAAAACCAAGGAACCAGAGCAGTATAATAGGGAGAAAAAAGGATGATATGGAACCAGAAGATATAAATGTAAGTACCAGCACCGCTCTGCCGCCTGCTACCTATGTAAATTCGTTGCGCCTCAATTTCCTGAGGGAGGGAAAAAAGATTGAGTTAATAAATCCAAGATTATTGTGAGGACTAGATGTGGCATTATATCTAGCCTACTGTTTTTACCATAGCAGACTAGATGTTCTGACAGACTTTCCCACTGTGCTAAATAAAGCATAGAAATAAGAATTAGAAAGAAGTAAAACAATTGTCAGGGGCCAAAAATTAGGTAAAGGTGTTGGAAACCTAAAAGAACATTGACACCAGTGTTCCCTTCAGGGCATTTGGCAAACCTAGGTGAGCTTCAGCTTCAGTATTCATAGCCCAGAAGTTTACAGGAAACATAAGAAAAATGCTATGGTCCAGTCAAAGTGAGAAGTCTAAACAGGATAACCACCACCCCCTGCATCAAGCTAGGAACTCAAAGGACTATGTCCTCAAAGGGTAAAGTAGAAATAACAGCCCAACCCTTCATCAGAGGGGACAGTAAAGAAAATTGACCCCCTCAGGCTTTTAAGTGGAGAAGACAAAAATGTCTGAGAATTGCAACTACAAACCCAAATCATAATCAAGATTTGAAGCTCAAATGGTTATTACCTGGATTGTCCACAAAACCTCAAGCTGAGACTACAGCTTAACAAGGTCCTTGTTTAATAGTGCCCCCAGGCGGCTGTCAGAAACAAACAGATCCTTTCTGGAGGAACTCATCTTCAACTCAGGTCTCAAATAATTTCTATAGATAAAGTTCCAAGAAATATATAACATACTCAAAAAAGCGTAATGCACAAGGAAACATGGCACCATAAGTAAAAGCCAGCAGAAACAGCATCAACCTCACCATACCCATGAAGACTTCAGATATTAGAATTAACAGACACAAAATACAATATATATTTGATATGTTTAGAAATACAAAGAAGACTCCAAAGAAGAGTAAGGGGGAACTATAAACATGACCAAACAGATTTGAGAAAGAATCAAACATACCATCTACAAACAAAAAAGTATAATAATTGAAATGAAAAGTCAATGGATGTAAGATTATTAGAAATACCTAATGAGAGATTTCATCAATTCTAGAGCAAATCTGAAATGAATTAACCAAAATGCAGCATAAATGTTAAAAAATAAACTTGACTATATGAAAGAGAGGTTAAGAGACATGGAGGCAAAAGTGAGATGGTCTACTTTGCATCTGTAATCAAAGTTTCAAAAGGAGAAGAGAGAGAGACAGGAAAGAAGCATTATTTGAAGATCTGGTGGCTGAGAATTTTCAAGACTAAAAAGACATTAATCTTCAGATTCAGCAAATTCCAAGCAGAATAATTAAAACAAAATATACTTCTAGATACAGTGAATCTGTAAAACACCAAAGGCAAAGACAGGACCTTTAAAATAACCAGGAAAAAAAAAGACAAACGAAACACAAACTGACCGGTGACTTCTCAATGAAAGCCAAAAGACAACGGAATGCTATCCTCAGGTGCTGAGAAAAAAATAAATTGTACACCCAGCAAAAATGTCCATCAAGAAAGGGGGTAACTCATACACTGTTGGTGGTAACGCAGACTGGTGCAGCCGCTATGGAAGGCAGTGTGGAGGTTCCTCAAAAAATTACAAATAGAATTACCATATGACCCAGCAATCCCTCTCCTGGGTATCTACCCAAAGAATTTGAAATCATTTATACATAAAGACACGTGTGCTTCAATGTTCATTGCAGCTTTGTTTACGGTGGCCAAGACATGGAAACAACCAAAATGTCCTTCGATAGATGAATGGATAAAGAAGTTGTGGTACATATACACAATGGAATACTGTTCAGTGTTAAGGAAAGATGATATAGGAGCATTTGTGACAACATGGATGGATCTTGAGAGTATAATGCTAAGGGAAATAAGTCAGACAGAAAAAGCAGAGAACCCTATGATTTCACTGATATGTGGTATATAAACCAAAAACAACAAAAGAACAAGACAAACAAATGAGAAACAAAAACTCATAGACACAGACAATAGTTTAGTGGTTACTAGAGGGTAAGGGGGGTGGGGGGAGGGAGATGAGGGTCAGGGGGATCAAATATATGGTGATGGAAGGAGAACTGACTCTGGGTGGTGAACACACAATGGGATTTATAGATGATGTAATACAGTATTGTACACCTGAAATTATGTAATTTCATTAACAATTGTCACCCCAATAAATTGAAAAAAAAAAGAAGAAGAAGAAGGGGGGTAAAACTACCAGACAAAAATTAAGACAGGTGTCACCACAAGACACTCACTATCCAGTTATCAATTTATTGGCTCACATCTCCGAATTTGTCCTTCCACTCTGCAAAAGTGGAGATGGGCTCTTTAAGTATTTTTCCTTTGCCAGCTGACATCATGTTAAGCTTTGCCAATAGAGGCCACTAGAGAGATACTACAGAGGGATGTTTTCCTTCCAAGTTCCGGTCCTTGACCTCTCAGCCCAGCGTCTCCAGCACCGGCTCCTCCATGGCTGGCCATCAGCAATACCTAGCAGCCAGCAGCTTCCCCAGCACCTCCCTCAGGTGGTGTCATGGCATAGTCCCTCTGCAGAGGCAACTGATGAACAGCTTTCCCTGGCAACCTCAGGGACAGATTTCCAGTAAATTCCACCAGTGCAGCAGCAAAGCAACTTCTCTGCCATTGAGTGAAACATGGCCACACTCTCTCCAACGAGATCTGGATCTCAGGGGCCTTATTCTTGGGCATTCTATCTCAGTCCTAGGAGTGCGAGCTGTTCCCTATACCTGCTATTCCTGCATTCCTTAAATTCTCTTTGCTTCTTATGAGCCAATCCTTTATTACGCCAATCCCCATTTTAGTTAACAATTCTTTATTATAAATTTTCCCTGCTCAAGTGACTGTGTGGTTTCTCTCTTCTGATTGGACCTTGACTGAAGGACATACTGAATTCAAAAGAACAGTGATCACAGAAAGAAAGATGCAATAAGGAATGATAACCAAAGAAATTGGTAAATATGAGTAAATAAAAACTACGCATTCATTTCCTTCTTTCATCTTCCTAAGCGTGGTGCCACTAAAGCAAACCTCCAAGAAATTATCCCTGTGGTACTCCCCTTCTCGACAAGCCAGAATGGTAGCATGATTAAAGCATGAGCTTTGGAGTCTGACAGACCAGGGCATAAATCACAGTTCTGCCACTTGTCAGCTGTGTGACCTCAGGGAAATTTCTTAACCTCTTTAAATCGGTTTCCTTATCTGAAAACTAAGATAACAATGACTAACTCACCCATTTGCCACAAGACTTATCTGAGATAACCTATTTCAAAGTGCCTGGCACATAGTACATTCTCTATTTCTTTTGAAGAAACCATCTTGAAAACACACTTTCCCCACAGAGACCCCTGAATCCTTCTCTTAGTCATAAAGTTTTCTTTCCTCCAGAGGAGCTCCATGCTCTTGAAAGGAATTCCCCAATGTTCTTTTCCTAATGGGTTTATTTCATTAGCTAATGTCTGAACGTAGCTCAGAAAAGAAAGTGCTCAGCCCGCTTTTCCTACCACTATTCTCATCCCTACCTAATGGACTTCTAAATCTTTAATTCTGAGCCGTGGTTATCTGGCCCTCATACTATAATCAGATCCAGGAGAAGCCAACTGTCCTGAGCCAAGGATGAAATGGGAAGGCAAGGTAAGTGCTTACACATTCTCTAAGGATATTTGCTGTGCTGTGAGTTTTAAGCAAGTCCATCTTTGCTGGCACTGACTGGGCCATAGCATTATGTCAAATACAGGGCTGGTGTGGAGGTGAGGGTAGCTTGACATCAAGACTTCCCCAAGTCCACAGCATAATCTGGATATCAACCAACTCTGCTTACCCATCCATAATGTGTTTCAGTCTGGCTGGTTTGAATGGATGCCAGCTAGACCCTGTACTACTCAGTCATTCAGACATTCAGTCATCACTCTGTTAGTGACACAAATAGCATTCTATGTGCAAAGCCTAGCATGAGGATCTTGACCAAACAAATGTAAAATTACACATGACCTCTGTCCCCTGGGAGCTCAACCAAAAACGAGTGAGTGAACTCACAGTTTCACAATCTCAATTGTCTAGTGCCTCCTCCTTCCCAACCAAGGACTTTTAGCCTCTGATGGAATATTTCCAGGGATGGGGAGTTCACATTCTCCAGGAAAGGATCTCCCATGACAGAAGAGCTGAGCATTAGAAGGTTCTTCTGGGCTTGCAGCTGAAAATTTCCTTCCATGAATAAAAGAGGACACACTGCCAAATTCCAAAGCAAACAGTGGGGCCAGTGTTTCAATTGCAAACATGTGGGATGACTGGGGCATCCCATGAGGGTCAGAGAACAGTATTCAGTGGCAGAAGTGACCACTTCCCTATTCACTTGAGTTGGGACCCTCCACTGATGTCTTCTGAATCTAAAAGTCTCTCCCCAGAGAGGGGGGTTTCTACTTCTGGGAAGATGGATTAAACATACTTTTCCCTTTTCCTCCTGCTAAGTACAACTTGATATTATTAAATACAGTTGAAAACAAACCTAAGAAGCATCTTAAAGATGAGAGAAGTAGGCAGATCAGCTAGAGACAATAGAACCAAGGGATGAGATGGTGATGAGTTACATGCGTTTTATTTTTGGCTCATATATCCTACATGTGGAGCTAAAGAAGCCAGCAGCCTGAAAATGCCAAGAGATGCAGGAAAAAAACACCTGCTTTCTCTAGCCAAAGAACCAGAAAAAGAGTAGCCTAGTAAGACAGAAAACTTTTAGACAATAACCACTCTACTCCTGCCACATCAAAGAATCTGTGGCCCCATCCCCTTCCATGCCAGCAAATGCTGAGTGGGAAGCCTAGACTTCCATTCTTGGGAGGCTGTAGTGAGGCATCCTAACAAGCCAGTCAGAATGGTGTCAAAGAAGGATAGATAGAAATCCGAGACTTACATCCCCACTAGACAGTAATGAGGCCAATCACCTCCCCTCCTGCAGTGTTCGACAGAGGAGACCACATGGGGCTTCTAGACTTTTATCCCAAGCCAGCAGTAATGAGAAACCCCTCCACTTCTTCACTGGAGTGGTGTCAGGGGAAGCCTAGTGGAGAGTCAGGACTTCTACCACCTCCCAGTAATAACAAGGCCACCCCCTAGGGTATCAACAGAGACTGAGTTAGGAATCTGTACTTCTACTTTAACCTGGCAGTAATAAGGCAGCAACGCTCCTTCCCCTGCCAGAACTTTGTCAGAGAAAACCAATTAAAACAGGAGGTTTGAATAAAACCCAAAGACTCATAACCTAATACCGTGTTTCCCCGAAAATAAGACCTAGCCAGACCATCAGCTCTAATGTGTCTTTTAGAGCAAAAATTAATATAAGACCCAGTCTTATATAATATCATATAAGGATCTATATTATATTAAGATCGGGACTTACGTTATTTTATATTATATAAGACCCAGTCTTATAATAAAATAAGATTGGTCTTATATTAATTTTTGTTCCAAAAGATGCATTAGAGCTGATGGTCTGGCTAGGTCTTATTTTCGGGGAAACACGATACATACAAAAATGTCCAGATTTCAAGTGAACATCTCTTAACACACCAAGAACCAGAAAAATCACAAACTGGACGGAAAAGATAGAATCAAAATATGTCAACCCCAAGATGAAAAAAATGTTAGAATTGTCTGACAAAGATCTTAAACCAAGCTTTAAAAAAAAAAAAATGCTTCAAAGAGCAACTACAAACATGGTGGAAACAAATTAAAAAATTGGAAAGCCTCAGCAAAGATATAGATGATACAAAAGAGAACCAAATGAAATTTGTAGAACTAAAATAACAATAACCAAAACAAAATGTTCAGTGGATGAGCTCAACAACATAATGGAGGGGACACAGGGGGAAGAAAATCAGTGAACTGCAAGATAGAACAATGAAAATTACTCAATCTGAAAAACCGAGAGAAAATAGATCAAAAGAAAGAAAGAAAGAAAGAAAGAAAGAAGGAAGGAAGGAAGGAAGGAAGGAAGGAAGGAAGGAAGGAAGGAAGGAAGGAAGGAAGGAAGGGAGGGAAAGAAGAAAGGAAGAAAGAAAAGAAAGAAAGCCCATCAGGGACCTGTGAGACCATGACAAAACATCTAACATTCATGTCATTGGAGTCCCAAAGGAAAAAGAAAAAGAGGACAGATATGAAAAAGAATTCAAAGAAATAATAGCTGAAAACTTCCTAAATCTGGCAAAAGATATAAACCTACAGATTCAAGAAGCTAAGGGAACCCCAAACAAGATAAACCCAAAGAATTTGCTTAATGTTTTGTCTTTACTGAAAAAAATTCAGCACCCATTCATGATTTTTTAAAAACTCCCAGGCAAATAGGAACAGTAGGGAATCTCCTCAACTTGATAAAAAAAACATCTACAGAAAGACCTACAGTTAACATTATAATGGTAGAAAGCTGAATGCTTTCCTCCTAAGATTAGGAACAAGTCAAGGATATCCACTCTCACTACTCATATTCAACTTAAGAATATGAAAGGCAGGGCTGGAAGATCAGAAGAGCTAGCCACGGCAATAAGGCAAGAAAAGAAAAGATAAGGCGTATGGATCAGAAAGAAAGAAAGAAAATTGTCCCTATTTGCAGATGACATGATTATCCATGTAGAAAGGCATCTACAAGATAACTCCCACAACTACCGTAATAAGTGAGTTCAGCAAGGTCACAGTATACAAAGTGGATATACAAAAATCACTATTTCTTTTTCCTTTTTGGGGGGAATTAACCCACTTTTTTTTTTTTTTACAGAGCTTTATTAAGATATTTTTACATACCATATAATTCACCCATTTAACATGTACAATGTTTTTTAGTACATCCAGAGTTGTGCAATCTAACCTTGTGATGGTCAGTTTTATGTGTCAACTTGGCTAGGCTACAGTCCCCATTATTCAAATAAACACTAATCTGGATGCTGCTGTGAAGGTAACAAATCATTGTGTTTCTATGTACTAGACTGAAGTCTAACATGTTATACAAAAATTAACACAATAATCCAGACAGCATGATATTGGCATAAAAACAGACACATAGATCAATGGAACAGAACAGGGAGCCCAGAAATAAACTCATGCCTATATGGTCACTTAATCTATAAGATTGGAAGTAAGAATTTACATTGGAGTACAGACTGTCTATTTAATAAATGGTGCTGGGAAAACTGGAAAGGTACATGCAAAAAAATGAAACTGGACCACCTTCTTATGCCATATACAAAAGTAAATTCAAAATGGATTAAAGATTTAAATGTAAGACCCGAAGCCATAAAGATCCTAGAAGAAAATATAGGAAATAAATTTGCAGACATTACCCTTAGTAATATTTTTACTGATATATTTCCTTGGGCGAGGGAAGCAAAAGAAAAAATAAACATGTGGGATTACATCAAACTAAAAGTTTTTTCACAGCAAAGGAAACCTTTAATAAAACAAAAAGGCATCCTACAAGGTGGGAGAAGATATTTGCCAATGATACATCTGATAAGGGGTTAATATCCAAAATTTATATATAAAAAAACTCATACAATTCAATAACAAAAAAAACAAACAACCATATTGAAAATGGGCAGAGGACATGAAGAGACATTTCTCTAAAGAGGATATACAGATGGCCAACAGACATATGAATAAAATGCTTAATGTCACTAATTATTAGAGAAATGCAAATAAAAACCACAATGAGATACCACCTCACCCCTCTCAGAATGGCAATCATCAATAAATCAATAAACAACAGATATTGGCGAGTATGTGGAGAATAGGGAACCCTCATGCACTGTTGGTGAGATTGCAGATTGGTGCAGCCACCATGGAAAACAGTATGGAAGTACCTCAAAAAATTGAAAATGGAACTAGCTTATGACCCAGCAATTCCACTCCTGTGTATCCATCCAAAGAAATCCAAAACATTAATTCAAAAAAATATATATACCCCTATGTTTATTGCAGCACTATTCATAATAGCCAAGATATGGGAACAACTGAAATGCCCATCAATAGACGATTGGATAAAGAAACTGTGGTACATTTATACAATGGAGTATTACTTGGCCATATAAAAGAATGAAATCTTACCATTTGCAACAACATAGATGGATTGTGAGAATATTATGCTAAGTGAAATAAGTCAGACTGAGAAAGACAAATACGATATGATCTCACTTATATGTGGAATCTAAAGAACAGAATAAATGAGCAAACATAACAGTAACAGACTCAGAGATATAGGGGAAAAAACTGCTGGTTACTAGATGGGAGGGGGGAGGGGATGAGGAGAAGGTGAAGGGATTAGAAAGTGTAAATTAGTAGACACAATATAGTCATGGGGATATGAAATACAATGTGGGGAATATAATCAACAATGTTGTAAAGATTATGTAGGGGTGCCCGATGGGCACTGAACTTATCAGGGGGATCACTTCATAGATTGTGTAGATGCAGGACCAATGCATTGTACACCTGAAGCTGAAGTAGAATAATATTGTATTTCAGCTGTAAATATATATATATATATATATATATATATATATATATATATATATACACACACACACACATATATACATATGTATATTCACAGGATGTGGAATATAGCATAATGAAGATAGTCAATGGTATTGTAACAGCTATATAAGATGTCAGAAAGGTAGTAGCTTGGGGGAGGGAGTTAGCACTTTGTGAGGGGTGTAAATGTCTAACTATTATGTTGCTTTGTACACCTAAAGCTAATAAAAAAAAACTTTAAAAAAAATAACACAAACTGGATCGTGGACATGAATGTAAAACATAAAACTATAAAACCTTGGGGGGAAATGTTGGAAATCTAGGGCTAGACAGTGAATTCTTAAACTTAATACCAAAAGCACAGTTCACAAAAGGAAAACTTGATGAATTGGACTTTATCAAAATTAAAAACTTTTGCTGTGTGATAAGCCCTGATGAAAAAGCAAGCTATAGACTGAGAGAAAATATTTGCCAACTGCTTATTCAACAAAGGACTGTATTCAGAATACATAAAGAACTCCCCAAACTGAACAGTATAAAAACAGACAACCCAATTAGACAATGGGCAAAGGCAATGAAGAGTTATGTCACCAAAGAGAGCAAATAGATGGCAAACAGCACATGAAAACATGTTCAATCAATGTCATTGCTCACTAGGAAACACAAATTAAAAAGACAATAAGCTATCACTGCACACATATCAGAGTGGCTAAAATAAACAATAGTGACAATACCAAATGCTGGCAAGGATGCAGAGGAACGGCATCACTCATACATTCCTGGGGGGAATGTAAAATGGCACAGCCACTCTGGAAAAGTTTGGTAGCTTCTTTACAAAGTCAACATTCAACTACCATACAATCCAGCGGTTGTACTCCTCTGCACTTATTCCAGAGAAACGAAGACTTATATTCACACAAAAACCTATACATGATGTTTATAGCAGCTTTATTTACAACAGCCAAAAATTGGAAGCAACTTGGATGTCCTTCAATGTATGAATGATTAGAAACATCTGTACAATGCAATACTACTCAGTGATAAAAAGGGATAAACTATTGATACACACAACAGCTTGGATGGATCTCCAAGAATTATGCTGAGAAAAAAAAAACAATCCCAAAAGATTACATACTGTATGATTGCATTTACATAACGTCCTTAAAATGACAAAATTATAGAAATAAAGAAGAGATGAGTGTTTCCTATGATTAAAGAGGTGATGGGAAAGAGGGAAGTAATGTGGCTGTAAAGGGACAACATGCAGGATCCTGGTAGTCATGGTTACTGTATTCTGAAATCTGAGGGCTGTCATGGTAAAAGGGACATATGTTCTGTGCTGCTCCCTGAGTAATGGCTGGGAAAGCCTGAAAGAAAGTACAGAGAAACATTTTTTTTTTTCCCTTAGAGTTTCACAATGGTGAAATGGATTGTCTAGGGCCATAGCAAGCTCTCAAAGCCAATGGAGATGTTAGAGCCGATGTCCTTTGAAAGGAAAGTTGGGGGCTAGAATCTTTGATAATTTAAAGATTTTCAGAAGAGGAGTTAAACCAGATAACTCTATGGATCCTCGCAGCACCAATGCTGGTTGCAAGAAGCCAGGCTGGAGATCAAGCCTATTAGGAAGTCAGGATCCATGCTACAGGTGGGGGTCTTTACCCAGGGACCACGACAACCTTGAATGTCCAACCTCAGATAATTCCTGGGGTCAAATCCTTGCTTTCTTCACACGCAGATATGTTGAAAACTCTTGAAAGAGGAGGAAACCTCACCTCAGGAGAGCCCAGGGTGCTCTCCCACAAGGACGCAATAAAGTGTCCTGAGTAAAAGACCTCTGTCATCCAAGTGCCAGTAGAGCAAAGCTCTCTGGAGCTCCTCCACACCGCATCAACATATGAGCTAAAGCTACTCAGCTGATCCCATATCCAGCGTACACCACACTGGCCTGAGCAGAGACAACCTTGTAAACACACCGGCAAGCCTCATATGCTGACCTGCCAGCCCAGCTGCCTACCCCTTTCATCCAGCTGGTCTTTACTTTAAGCCTGCAGTCAGCAAACGTTTTCTATAATGGGGCTGATAGTAAATATTTTAGACTTTGTGGGACAAATAGGCTCTGTTATTGCAAATACTCAACTCAAAGTTTGTAGCATGAAAGCAGCCAGACAGCATGCAAATGAATGAACATGACTGTATGCCAATAAAACTTTATGTACAAAAACAGGTGGTGGGTCAGATTTGGCCCGTGGGTCATAGTTTGTTGACCTCTGATGTAAACTCATGACCATCTTAGTTTAACAGGCTGAATTCTCCCTGATTCTGAGTTACTTTCATAGAGTTCTTCCTCTCTGTGCCTCGCCAATTCTTCCAGGACGTTTGGCTCTCTTGGGTCTGACAAACACCAAAGAACCCCTCCTTGGATATCTCCAATCTCCCCATCCCTGCCATGGCACTCTCTGCCTCTTGTTATACTGTCCAAGACACTGAATGCCTTGTGGTTGTCTGTGTTCCCCTCCAGGCCTTTAGTCACACTGTCCCCTCTGCCTGGACTGTCTTTCCCCCTCCTCTTCACCCGCTGTTTCTTCAACCTTTAAGAAGCAGCTCATCCATATGATCTTCTAGAAGGTCTTCTCTGAACCACCCTCCATCACTCTGCACCCCAGGCTGAGCCAGAGGCCCCCACCTTTCCACATCCATAATATTCCACAATTTCCCTGTGGTTTGAAAATTTCTCATTTGTTGGTCTAACACTCTAATTAGGTTGTGGATTCCTGGAAAGCAACAATAGTGACTTAGTTGTTTATGTGTCCCTAGTACCCATTCATGGCTCAGAGTAGGTGTCCAGTAATGTTTGAGAGAACAATCAGTTGGATGAATTAATCACCATGCACAGCCTTGTGCAGGAAGTCACCATGCTCTGCATACACATTTCCTCACCTCCTCATATATTGCCCTGGAATTTTGTGCAATCATTTCCTCATGTCTGACTCTCATTTCCTCCTCACTCCATTTGCATGTCTAATGTTTTCACACTCAGTTCTCTCCTTGGAATATGGAACCTGTGTGCTTCTTCCCCCTTCTTCTCTGGACTTCTGAAGAACCTCACAACTCTGCCACCATAGCACCTTCTTAGAAGTGAGTATTTCTCTAGCAGAGATGATCAAGGGTTTGAGACATTTTATGTCTTGGAATAAATAGGAACTTTTCAAACCTAAAAGCATAATCACCATTAGAAGATGTGCTGTTGGCTCTTAACCAAAGGAGCCTGTGGGTGCCAAGTGGTTGGTAATGTAAGTAGAAGAAAAACACAAGCCCAGAAATCCAAGACAGTAGATAAACATTGTGCCTGCATCCTTCTGTGAACACATTAAAATTACAACTAAACTATAGAACAATCACCCTGGAGAACCACCTGAAGTCTAGCCAAACAGAAGTCATACAACTAAAAGTATAAAGAAGAAGCCATGTTGAGACCAGTAAGAGGGGTAGAGACGCAGAACAGGCCCCAAACCTCCCTGTGGTGGTTGAGAATCAGGAGAGCTATCTCAGCCACAGAGGTTCCCCCTGGAGGAGCAGGAAACCCAGCCCCCCACACCAGCCTCCCCAGCCCAGAGTACTGGTGCCAGGAAGGGGAGCCCCCACAGCATCTGGGGGTGAAAAACAGTGGGGATTATGACCATTCGGGTGGGACAGAATTCTGTGGGGAAACCCAGACGTCCTCTTAAACGGACCATGCGCAGATTCACTCACTTGCAGGCACTCACCTTGAGCTCCAGAGGAGGGACAGGGACTCAGGGGGCCTCGGAGACATATGGGGGGAAGACCGAAGTGTGTGGCTGCAGGGGGAGGATAGTCAGGATTTTCCTGACGAAGGACCCTCTTCCTATGCAGCCGGCAGGCAGCCGCCATCTTTCCTACGTTGAGCCCGCCTCCACAGGCCAACTCTGAATCTGATTGGCCTGGTGAGCTCCCCTGCTCTGCCCTGCTGACTCAGCTGAAACCCCACCCCACCCAACTCGTGCACCGCGGGAGGCACTTTCTCCAAGAGCAGCCTGCCCCTCCCACATTGCACTCTCTCTTGGAAAACTTCCAGAGTCCATGGACCACAGGTGGGCTGCAAATGGCTTCAGTGTGCTCTGAGACTTTTGCTGAGTCACTCCAGCATCAGCACTGGCACCAAACCAGAATCTACATTAACCTGGTGACCACAACTCTTCCCACTCTAGTCATTCCCTGAGACCCTGCCTCACCCAACTCACATACCACATGAGGCTTTATCAGTGACTGAACCTTAAAGGAGCTGGCAGGTGGCAGCAGGCCTCCAGGTGTCCTGGCTTTTTGTGGAGTTGCCCCAGGCCTGATTCTGATGGCAGCTATCCTTGGTTCTCAACCTCTCAGCGTGGCCTCTCCCATGTGCCTCCAGGTTTAGCACAGGCAGTGAACAACCATGGATCACTTTGTAGCTCCTACCAGGTAGGCACTGGGCAGTCACAGGCAATAGTTGACCTGGGCCTGAACTGAAACCCCTTCCAAGAGGCCCCAGAAACAACATACTTGGAGGTTGGTTTCAGACCTTAGCAGCCCTACATAATTAATTAGCCCCACAAGTGGCACAAAGTGTGGTCTCAACAGTCACCAGAGCCCACTGGGGCAAATCCCACTCAGTGGGGTAAACCTCCTGCACAGCAGCTGATTAGCTGTGGATGTGGCCAAATGCCACAGCCAGTCAGCCTCAGGATCAATCCCACCTACTGATGTGCCAATAGCGATCAAGGCTCAACTATAACAGGAGGGCACACACAACCACACATGGGACACTCCTGGAGCACCTGGCTCAGGTGACCAAGGAGACTCTGCCACTGGGCCCCACAGGACACCTACTACATAAGGCCACCCAGTCAAGACTGGGAGACATAGCAGATCTATACAATACATAGAAACAAACACAGAGAGGCAGCCAAAATGAGGAAACAAAGAAATGTGTTCCAAATGAAAGAACAGGGGAAAAATACAGAAAAAGAACTAAACGAAATGGAGGCAAGCAATCTACCAGAGACAGAGTTTAAAACAATGGTTATAAGGATGCTCAAGGAACTTAGTGAGAACTTCAACAAAGAGATTGCAAGCATTAAAAAAGGACACAGAAACTATAAAAAAGAACCAGTCAGAAGTGAAGAATACAGTAACTGAAATGAAGAATGCACTAGATGGAATCACCAGCAGACTAGATGAAGCAGAGGATCAAATCAGTGATTTGGAAAACAAGGTAGCAGAAAACTCCCAATTGGAAGAACAAAAATAAGAAAAGAATGCAAAAAAATGAGGATAGTTTAAGAGACCTCTGAGACAACATCAAGCATAACAACATTCACATCTTAGGGGTACCAGAAGGAGAAGAGAGAAAGCAAGAGATTGAGAATCTATTTGAAGAAATAATGACTGAAAACTTTCCTAACCTGGCAAAGGAAATAGACATACAAATCCAGGAAGTACAGAGAGTTCCAAACAGGATGAACTCAAATAGGCCCACACCTAGACACATTATAATTAAAATGATAAAGTTTAAAGACAAAGAGAAAATCCTAAAAGCAGCAAGAGAAAGGCAACTAGTAACTTATAAGGGAGCTCCCATAAGACTGTCAGCTGATTTCTCAACACAAACTTTGCAGGCCAGAAGGGATTGGCATAAAATATTCAACATAATGATCATAATGAAAAGTAAGGACCTACAACCAAGACTGCTCTACCCAGCAAGGCTATCATAAAAGGACAGATCAAGAGCTTCCCAGACAAGAAAAAAACTAAAGGAGTTCACCACCAATATTACAAGGAATGTTAAATGACTTCTTTAAGATGGAAAAAAAATCAAATTATGAATAATAAAATGGCAATAGCTACATATCTATCAACAATTACTTTCAATGTAAATGGATTAAATGCTCCAATCAAAAGATATAGGAGAGCTGAATGGATAAGAAAACGAGACCCGTACATATGCTGCCTACAAGACACTCACTTCAGACTGAAAGACACACAAAGATAGAAAGTAAAGGGATGGAAATAGATGTTTCATGAAAATGGAAATTAGAAAAAAAAAAAAGCTGGGGTAGCAACACCTATACCAGACAAAATAGACTTTAAAACAAAAGCTATAAAAAGAGAGCAGGCCCAGTGGCTCAGGTGGTTAGAGCACCATGCTCCTAACGCGGAGTCATTGGTTTGATTCCTACATGGGCCAGTGAGCTGAGTGGCGAGAGCTGCTGTGAGCAGTTGACTGACTGCCTCAGCCGGGGGGAGCGCAAGGCTCATAATACCAGCATGGGCCACGGAGCTGTGTCCTACACAACTAGACTGAGAAATAACAGCTTGAACCAGAGTGTGTGTGGCAGGAGGAGGAGGCAGAAGAAGGGGAGGAAAGCTATAAGAAGAGAAAAGAAGGACTCGGTAATCTTACTTCAGGATACTTATCTGAAAAAGCCAAAAATGCTACTTCAAGGGACGTGTGCATCCATATATTCATTGCAGTATTGTTTACAACTGCCAAGATGTGAAAGTAGCCTAGGTGTCTGTCAATGGATGAATGGATAAAGAGGAGGTGGTACATATACACAATGGAATATTGCTCGGCCAGGGATGGGAATGGGTTCTTGCCATCTGTGTTGGCATGGATGGACCTGGAGGGTATTGTGCTGAGTGGAGTATGTCAGACAGAGAAAGACAGAGGTAATGTGATTTCACTTATATGTGGAGTCTAAGAACAAAATTAACAAATAAAACAGAAACAAACTCATAGATACAGAAAACATTTTGATAGTTGCCAGATGGGAGGCGGTTGGGGGTGTGGGTGAAAGAACGGGAAGGGATTAAGAAGTACAAATTGGTTGTTACAAAGTAGTTATGGGAACGTAGGGTATAGCATAAGGAATATAGTCAATAATATTATAATAACTATATATGATGTCAGATGGATACTAGATTTGTTGGGGTGATGATGGGAGGGGCTTGGAGACAGGGTGAAAAAGGTGAAGGGATTAAGAAGTACAAATTGGTAATTACAAAACAGTTATGGGGATGTGAAGTACAGCATAGGGAATATAGTCAATAATATGGTAATAACTATGTATAGTTCTGGGTGGGTATTACACTAGTCAGGGGGAACACTTCTTAAAATTTATGAATGTCTAACTACTATGTTGTACACCTGAAATTAACATATTAATAAAATAATATTGAATATCAAACAAACAAATCAGGGTTAAAAATAATAATAATAATAACAACTATGCCCAGATCCCAGCCAGAAAGGCACAATGCTTAGAGAGTGATGGGGAGAGATAGAAATGATGAGTTTTAACTAGTGGGAAAGCTGAAGACCCTGCCTTCTCCAGCTGTTCCCAGCTGTTGACACTCAAACCAAACATTTGTACATTCAGCCCTGACCAGTCCTTAATGTTCTCCTGAACAAGGATGGGGAGAAGGTTGGGAGTCTCAGCTCTATTAATAGGCAGGGAACAAGGGAGCTCTGGACCTACATGTTCTCATAGACTCATCAACTCTCCCAAGCTCTATCATGTTGACCCAGGCTATCGACTGGGCTTCTGCCTCCATTTCCCTCCCAGAATGTCAGTTCTCTTCTGGAACTGCCTGTGCCCTGAGTCCAGCCTCCAAGGTTATAGTATGGCTCCTGACCTAGCTCTTGTCATCATTTCTTGTGGGGTCTAGGACGCTCTTCCTGCCCTCTCTGCCATCACCACCCATTTGACTATAGCTATGCCAGCACACAGGAGGGTCTCATCGCATGTCCTTTCTGATCCTCTCTAAATCTCACCTCTTCCATGAACAGTGCCTGAGGCCGGATGATTGGGGCCCCTGAGTGCCCAAAGGAAGAGCCTCTATTTCTCTCCCATGAGCTTTCTCCTCTAGAAGAATCTTCTCCCTCACACTGGTGCTCTGAGTTTCCTGGGAAACAATCCAGACTTTGTAGCATCCTCCTTTGGGCAGAGTTTCATCCTCCTTTGGGCCCCAGTTTGCAGCAGTTTAATCTCTCATCTACATTGATCCTCTGCAAAACGACTTCCTTATTATCCACCTTGCAGAGTTTCCACTTGGCAGTCTGAATGGCAAAAGGGCAAAGCATCCGTTAAAACTCCAATGTTCTCTAGTGCAGTGGGAGAGCCAGGGCTTTGGAATAAAACAGACCCAAGGGAGAGACCCAGCTCTGCCATCCTCTAGCTACATGGCCTTGGATGAGTCACTTGGTCTCTGTGAACCTCAGTTTCCCCATTTGTAAAAGAGATGAAAAGAAACCCTGTTGCGGAAGGTCATGGAGAAGACATGACCACTGGTTTGACCTGCGAGCTGGACCCAGGTAATTGGAGGTTCCTCACTCCCTGCCCTGAGCTTGGAATATATGCTCTGCTTGCCTTCCCTGAGCTAGAAGCTGCCCGAGGATACAGCTGTGAGACAGTAATGTGGTGATGAGACCATCTGGACTGGGTACATAACTAAACCCAGTTAAGGCCCCTTGAGACCACAACTGAACCCAGTTAGGAAACTCTACATAAACTTTTAAGATTTGACAGGTGGCTACAGAAAACTACTCATCTTGAGACCACCCAGGACAAGCCTCATAAGTAAGTTCCCTTGTTTATTAAACTTGCCATCTATAATCTGGAGTGGTCTGCCTCTTTCTTTGGGGTTATTGAGAAGACAAAATAACACAATTCGTCTGAGAATTTACAAACTGCTATATAAGTATAAAGCCTATTTTCACTGTTATTGTTTTTCACTGGTTCCCAGGAAGACTGAAGCTGACCTCCTAGGCCTCAGAGAGGCAAAGTTGGGGGCAAAGGATTGAGACATGTCCCTGAATGCTCCCCCTCACTCCACAGCTTACCCTGCAAGGCAAAAGCCCAGATGTCATGGAGGCTCGAAGTGAAAGCCAGGAAATAGAGGCTTATTGCAGTTACAGAAATAAAGATGTAGGATGGTGTGTTCAAAACCTCATTGATTTCAGACCATTCAGACCAGCCTGAAGCCTGGGAAGGGTTGCTTGGTGCCATGTCAGACGTTCAGGCTGTGACTTCCCCCAAGGGGCACACACAGAAGCCACGTGGGACATTGGCTTCTTTGCCCTCTGTCCAAGCACAAAGCAAAGGGGGTTGAAACTTCATGACACGTATGTCATTGTGGGCCTCTCCCCCTCATGTCATTATGACCAAAATGGTTATGATGTGGGATACATAGAGTCAAGTCCTGGGTCCACTTCCTTCTCACCCCCCTCAGCTTCAGATTCTTCCTGTAAAGTGGATACAATTAATTTTACTAACAATTGTCACCCCAATAAATTTTTAAAAATGGAGATAATATCTATCTTCTTGGGGGGTTCTGTGAAGATCAGTGGATACAAATGTGCTTTGTTAAGCACAAAGTGCTACATAAATGTCACTGACTGCACCCCTTCCTCTTTAGGCCACCCGATCAGGCCCAGGTCCTCCTGGTCTCTACCCTTTACCCCCACCTTCAAGGCAGGAGTGGATCCGATAGATGCACTGAAACCAAAAATCAACCACAGCAATGTGTTTGCCTCTCAGAGGAATATGCATTAAAAGTGCTCTTTCTGAGAAGAAAAGAGACAGAGCCCTTCCATGACAGAATTTCAGGCAAAATAAGCAGGTGCAAGAATCCTGGGCGGGGGTGGGGGGTATTGGGTTCCTTGTCTCTGAGTCCTACTAGAACAAAGGCTGATCCTTGGGGGAAATTGTTGCAGGGTGCCTGGAGGTTGAATCAGAAAATATATCAGGATCTGGGCAGGCTCTTCCATTCGCTTTCCACCACCCTCTGATTCCCCTTCCCCAGTCCCCAAGACTCCCAGAGCTGGACGACCAGAACTTTTCTCCCTGTTAAACTCCCTGTTTGCATGTCTATTCCTTGTTGGCTAAGGAATCTCTGCCACTAAAGTGGAGACTGAAGACAGCTCAGCCAGGACCTAGAAACAGCCCAATCGTAGAGAATTAAGGTGGTTTTTTTTGAGTCCATCTGAATGGCTCTTTCCTGCGTACTTACTGACATTTGGGTAAAAAGCAGTCATGGCTTAAAGCCCAGATTGCCCAGATTCAATCCTTAGCTCAATTTATTAACTTGAGCTAGTTGCTTTTTCTGTGTGGCCAGTTATCTCATCTCAAAAAAAGGACATAAGAATTATATACTAAATGAAAATGATCAAGTCAGTTAATATAACAAAAGTCCTTAGAATAGTGCTTGCTATGAAGTAAGTGCTGCATGTTTGCAGCAGCTGTTTGTTGTGTTATTGTTGCCATGCTATTGATGTTAAAGTAGCAGATTAAAACGCAGATTGAACTTAAAGTCCCCAGCACCCCCAACATATGTGTTTTAATAAGCCCTTCAGGTAATTCTGATGCACAGTAAAGTTTTAAATCAGTGGGCTAGAGGGGTACACAAATAGCACCCAGAAAAAAAGTGCAGGTACTTTTAACTGATGAAAAAAATGTGCATGTGCAACCTCACTTACTCTAAGAGAAATGAACATTAAAATTATATTGAGATATCATTTCTCATCATCCGACTGGCAAAAATTCAAAAGTTTGACAACAAATTCTGTTGGTGACTCTGTGGAGAAACAGGCATTCTTATACACCCCTGGTAGGAATGCAAAAAGGTTACATTTGGCAATATCTAGCAAAGTTACATATTCATTCACCTTTTAAGCCGTAAGTCCACATCTAGGAGTCTATTCTAAAGGAACACTGGCAAAATATGAAGGGGAAAAATGAATGAGTGACACTATTCATTGTAGGAGTATCTGTAAAAGCAAAAGATTAGAAACCACTCAAATATCAAGAGGGGACTGGTTGAATAAACTATGGTACATCAGTACAAAGAAGTACTAGGCATCCATGAAAAGGAATGAAGAAGATCGCAACTACTGTGGAGTGAGCACTAAGATATCAGATTAAATGAAAAAAACAAGTTGGAACAAAGTGTGTAGGATTATTTTACCATTTGTCTAAGAAAGAGTTGTTCACTTATTTTGTTCTTTAGATTCCACATATAAGTAAGATCATATGGTATTTGTCTTTCTCAGTCTGATTTAGTTCACTTAGCATAATACACTCTAGGTCCATCCATGTTGTCCCAAATGGTAAGATTCCATTCTTTTTATGGCCAAGTGATATCCCATTGTTTATATGTATATATGTTCCACTTCTTCTTTATCCAATTGTCTACTGATGGGCACTAATTTGAAAAGATATATGCACCCCTCTGTTCATTGCAGCACTATTTACAATAGTCAAGATGTGGAAGAATAATATATATTCTTAATATAATCAAAGTCCTTAGAATAATGCATATATATGTATATGATGCATACATATTTTAAAATCTACACAATGCAAGGGTATCTTGAACTCGTTATGCCCCATGCTACCTTTTCACAGTGCATGTATTAGCTCCACGCAGCCATTGCTGCAGCAACTAGCTGTGCACAGCTGTAACCTGTCATAGCCTTTGGCCAAGCTGCATTGCATATCTCTTGCATTTTCCTCTGAGATATGCTGGCCACTGCTGACAATAACTTTGGTTCATAAGCACACCTGGAAGTTCCAGGGAATTAACACCCGCTGGGACAATCCTTGACCAATAGGGAACAACAGCACACAAGCCGTGGATCAATACTCCCATCTTCCGTGTCTTGAGCAGACAATTCTGAAGCACGTTCTACATGGTACCTCAGAAGGTCCTCTGTGGCTTGAGCCCCAGTTGCCCGTTGTAGTTGTCAGCTCAACAACACATGTTTAGATTGATCTTCCTTCCATCTGTTTCCCTCTTCCCCTATCTCTCATTACTGCCCCCTGGGGTCACTGCAAAATTTAATTACCTATACACACTCATTGTCTCATAGTCTGCTTTCTGGAAAAACCCATACTAAGGCAAAAAATAAACCATAAAAAAATGTTAATGATTACTTATAGGAATGAAACAGAATAAGATAGAGAGAATAGAAATAGAAACTAGATTTTATGACTATATCTTACATTTTAGACTTGGCTGTTGATACATTTAATTATTTCACATAATTATAAAACAAAATTAAACTTGAAAAATTAATTTCTAAAACTGAAAGTTAAATGAAACAAACAAACCTAAATGTGTATACTGTTGGATGCATAATCACACAGAGAACTACTCCAAGTGATTTTAAAACATAATTTAACTGCAATTTCCTAATGCAATCAAACCTAAAACAAAAGAAATGGGAAAATAATCTTAACATGTTTTCAGTAGTCATGTTCTTAGTGGTAGGGTTGCTCCTGCTATTCTGAGACTATTATATGTGAAGTCGGGATAAAGCAATAATTACACTGATATCACTGGAGAGCCTGTATTTTCAATATGAGTGAAAGGAGATACAGATATAAGATTGATGAGACATTTTTTAAGTCCATAATGTTTCATTTGAGTTAGAAGTATCAGTAAAAAAAAAAGTCTCATCGTTTAGTTAATGTGTAAAAATACATATTTTCCAGTTTCATCCCTTGATAAGGCCTAGAAATGATTAGAAATAATAATTAGAAACAGTATTAAACCTGTTCAAAAACCCTATCACCCAAACTGTGGCCAATTAAAACCATTTCCCACTTTAAAAAGAAAATGGAAAACAAAAGCAAGGCTCATTGGAGAAATGGCTGATTCCAGGTTGGGGCAAGAAATGTACAGGATGAGTGTGGAACATTTTGCCATAGCAGAAAGAAAAGAAGTTATCAAAGACCAGTAGGCTTGTGTCAAAAGGTCTGGAAAGACCACTTGAAGAAGTTCCTCCTGGTCGGCCAATGATGGGATGATATGAACACCAATAAGGATAAACACTACAATGGATTGAAATGCAGCAAACAGGATTACAAGTTGCAAATTGGTAAATCGAGGGAAAGAATCTAGTATTTTCCTGCCTTTTCTATGTGACTGTATGTCAGGATAATTAAACAGTTCCTGAGGAGAAATTTCTCTCTATAGAAGCTTTCTAATTTAATAAAGAACTGATAGAGGTAGAATATCACCATTTTGCAACCCTTGATGAATGAATGGATCCAATCACTGATTATCAATAGCTGTAACATCACCAAGCAAGACAATTAGATACCATGTACTTCCTGATGGACCACCTATAGTCTTGTCAAAATCACACCTGCATCTAATCAAATCTCTAGGTCTATCTATCGAGGAGACAGAAGAATGTGTTAAATGACACCACAAAGAGAAAAGCAGCAAAATTCAGAGTGTGGAAAATGCTACAGGACAAAAAGCTCGGCTTCCTCAAAAAGTACTTAAAAAAGTAAGGGACCCTACAGATGAAAAGAGACTTAAGAGACATATCAAGCAATTGCAATGTATAGACTTTATTTAGATTCCAATGAGGGCTGCATGCAAGTCAAAGCCAGGACTCTGCTTAGACCATGCTCCATGCTTCAGCTGAGATCAGGACTTCCCATCCTAGGGAACCAATAGAGGTCTATTGGAGGGACATCCTGAAATGAGGGCGATGGCCCATATTCATGTTCCCTGGACCTTTAATCCACTATCTCTCCCTTCTACCACACCCACCAGCCCTCTCTCACTGCACATGGCATCAGTGCTGAATTGTGTGTCCTGCTCCTTGGCCTTTATTTCTTTGTTCCCTTGTTTACAAACCTCATTGTTCATTGTCCTGTTTCTGACTTCATCCATCTCTCCAAAAGTGACGCTCAACACTGCTCATCCACTGTGTCCTGGGTTCCTCACCCCACCCCCTACCCAGGTCCTCCCTCCAAACATGCGGCCGCACACTGCCTTGAGTAAGTGGCACTCCACTGCCCATCGCAGTCTTCACACTCTATTTCACTGCTCTTGGTGGCCCCTGTGTGCCACCAAGACAGTCCACATGCTGTCCTAACTGCACCCATCCACGCTATGCCCAGCCATCTTTCAGGGACTGATAGAATGTCCGAGTGAGAAAGGGCCTCTTTTGCTGATGGGTATTAATTGTGGGCCTCCAAGGGAGCCTCATTCCAAGGAGTCTAACAGAGAAAGGTTCCACACTGTGCCCACCAGGGTAAGACTGGGGCCTAGCTATCAGAAATCAAGAACGAGCTGGACAATGAGTTTCCCCTCCCACATTTAGAGTGTTAGACAGAGTGCTAACAACTCCCTTGAATTATCTTTCAATCCGTGTTTGCTTTCTTGGTGGGGTCACAGCAGCAACTTCGGCCTCTAACCCTTTGCAGGACTCAGGACCGAGGCTTCAGGGATGGGATGGGAATCCCACCTGGGGGCCTTAAGATCCAGTGGGTCATCCGGCTCCAGAATGAAGACTTAAAAGGGCCTCCTCAGAGCTAAGCAGAGACAACCAGTCCCTGACTGAACATAAGCAGTTTTGAGACTAGCTAGATGCCTTATACACTTGCATTCTGCTTCTCACTTTTAAAGAGCAAGAGATAAAAGTAACTAAATAATTAATATTAGAAAATATGATAAGGCAAGCCAAAAAACGGCGGGGAGAATAAAAGTGAAAGTATTCTTCTCGGAGAAAAACACAAACATAAACAAAGCAATAAAAAAAGCAAGTCAGCTTTCCCACCCTTCCTCCTGCAATGATACTCTGCAAAGCTTCTGTCCCCTGAACGGTATATAATTCTGACAAAGCTGAGGGAAAAGTGTTTCTGCCCCCATTTTACTGATTAAGTGCTGAAGCCTGAGGAGGTCACGTGGCTTACCTAGAGCTATCCAGCAAAACGGGAAGGATCCAGGAGGTGAACTCTAGTCTGTCTGGCTCCAAAGTTTGTGGTCTTTATCCAACATATTGCTGCCTCCAATCCAAGTCAGAATGTCTAATTCTCTCTTCCCACAAGAGCTTCCAGTTTCAAAAACAACCTTTGACTCCCCACCTCTGCCCTCCCCCCAGAAACTCTGTAACCCAGTACCCCAGTCCCTTTGTCAGTCAGTATGACATAGTGTCACCTCTCTGCCTCTTTTTCCCCTGAATGTGTTCCAGTTTGTCCAGATCCCCTTCACATGTGAGGCCCAGCAGGGGACAGAGTTCCAGATCCGGACTGATGAGCTGACTAAAGCAAAGCCTTCAGGGCTTGTCTCCCCCTTTGACCTGGAATCGAAGCAGGTGGTAGCACAGTTTAGGATTCAGGAGCTCTGCTGACAGCCATGGCACAAGGACTGGCTCGCTCAGCCAGAGCTCTCGGAGCTTTGTACCTTCGCCTCCGCAAAGCCAGCTCTCCTCTTCCCATACGGAACTATTTGTTGTTTTGAACTTCAATTCAGGATTTTCTCATTATTGATTTCAACTCCATTCAACACACACCCACTGAGCTAGGCACAAGTGTTGGTTGCTGGGGAGCCGAGGACACAAGGCCCTACTGATCCCCATACTGCTATTTTCCAGCCTCAGCTCAGCTCAGAGCTCCTCGGGGCCCCCCCGACCCCACGTCATTCCTCAGGAGAGCTTGGTACCTGCTGCGCTCTTCTCCCATCCATTGCCCAGACCTTCCTCAAGAGCAGAGCCACGCCTTGGAAACCGCCAGCGCCCTGGAGTGGATCATAGCTATGCCAAGCAGGGTATTTTTGTTAGTGAGTGAACAGCTGCCAAGAACATTTCAAGAGATGATTTACTGCTTCTCTGAGGGTTGTTTACACCAGAGCTCTCTGTTCCTGTCGGAGCCTGTGCCTCCCATGAAAAAGCTGTCACAATTTGTGATCTGAGGGGAGCCTGTCAGCCAGAAGGAAGAAACCGGGTATAATTTTTCCCACACAGGAAACAATGCAATGTTTTCTCACTTGTCCAGGACATGTTCCCCTGGCCTGGAAATGGGTACAGAAGCACAAGTGGCATTAGATGATCCGGGCCTAGATCCTACCCCACTTAGAGGTTATCTGTAGTTTGAGGTACTATTTCACGTAACCTGTGTCCTCTGGCAAGCTGATCATCCCTGAGCTGAATTAGGAAATACTTAATCCTCTAAAGCCACGAGACCATAGTATCATTCTATTCCTTTCTTATTAGTCAACACAAAATTTGAGTTTTAGCGAAAATGACTTGGGACTTGGCATGGTGTAAATGGCGGCCATCTGATACTGTGACAAGAGGTCTAAGCTGGGAGCCAGAAGACCTAGGTCTGGGTTCAAACTCTACCACTTGACTGACTATGTGACCTTAGGCAAGTGATTCACACTCTCTGGGACTCAGTTTCCTCATCTGCCACAGTGAGACGGTTAACATACCGGCTCTTCAAAGGCATTTCAGATTGTAATGTTATGTAGTATTATGGGTTTATGAGCGTGGGTATGGAGCCAGAGTGCCTGGGTTTATACCCCAGTTCTGCCATTTACCAGCTATATGACCTTAGCCAAGTTACTTAAGTTCTTTACACCTCAGTTTCTTCATCTATAAAATGGGGATAATACTAGGACTTATCTCATAGGATTCTTAAGAGAATTAAATGAGCACATAATGTGCTGAAAACAATGCCTGGCACACAGTAAAGTCTCAATAGTTGGTGGTGGTGCTCTTGTTATTGTTTTTATTATAATCACCAGCCCGAGCCTAGCCTTAACTATCAATATTAAAACCAGCTGCTTTTGAGACAGTCAATGAAACGTAGGTTTTGTGCCTTCAAATGTTCCTCTTACAGAGATTATCTGCAGTTTGATATCCCTCAGAACAAGAATGGGGGAGGCACCCACCGCCCCGCCAATCCCCAGAATGAACAGGGAACCTCGATTCCAAGTGGGGCTTCAATCACCTGAAACTGTTTTGTACGCAGGACCCAGGATAGCTCTCTTTCCTGCAGCACAGCCCATACTCCTCTTAGTCATCAAAGATGGGTAAAGGAAGAGGGCAAGAAGCTCTGAGGCATTCTACTGAAACGATTTTTTCTGGGGCCAGATGGGCAGCTTTGGGGTGTACACCCCTCCTTGCTTCCTATTCCACCAGACTCTGCAGGAAGGTGAGCCATCGCAATGAGAGGCCTTTCTCCCCCGGAAAAGGCCCATTGAGAGCTTGTTTGGAAAGAGTGAAGATCTGTAATGCTTCTGATGTTTCTGACCACCCAGACTTCGACCACTAAGGGAAGAAACTGAACTTCCTAGTAGCCTTTTCCTGAGGCTTAGCACTGCCCTTTGGGGTGGTTCCAAGACAAGGCTTAGATGGCTTCCTGGACATGGCTTCTTGCTCTTGCTAATTTGACTTGTGCCTAAAATAGCTTGAGGGAGGCTCATAAATGGCATTGCTATTTTCCCCACTGAGATCTTGATTTATTAAGTGATAAGATGAAAGTTGGAACTTTATTACTGAAAAGGCTAATACAGGAGTGCATGGCTTAGGTATGCAGCAAAGTGCTTCCTCGTACTAAAGCCCAAAACTGAATTAAATGGCTGCCCCAGTCACAGCAACACTGCCACCACCAACCCCACCCCCATGCAGAGGCCCCCACAACACATACTACCTGGGTTATGCTTCCTGTAGTCAGCTCAACCATAGGATGAAAGAGGCTGAGCTGCACGTGCCCATTTCCTTTCCAAATCCACCATTCAAGGCAGAAGCCAGGAGGGTTGTGCTAACTTGTCTAGCACATGGAAGTAAACTACCATGGAAGGAAACATCAAAGTGGGGAATAAGTATTCCCCTCAAAACTTCCTGCCTACTTGGCCAGCTCCTACCCAGCCTTCCACACTCAGGTCCTGGGCCTTCTTGTGTGACTCTCGTCCATGTCAGTGGCTTACACTCCACTGAGGGTAAAATCTTCAAGGGCCAAAGTGGTCTTCTTCACCTACACAGTAGCTCAAAGAATAGCCTGTGTAATTCTGCCATTTACAAGCTTAACATCTGTCAGTAGGCTTCAATTTCCTTTTCTGTAAATGGTGCAGTAATAGAGCATATCTCATAGGGTAGTATACATATTATTTGAAATAATTTTTGGAACAGAGCCGAAGTTATAGTTAGTGATGAAGACGATGATGGTATGATGATCTGTGTTGCCAATATTTGACAAAGGTCCATTTATAGAAGGGAATGCCCTGCCCTGTTTCCCCAGCGTGAACAGCCCGGATCCCACAGGTGCTCTGGCAGCTGCCGGCCCTCGTCTGCCCCCTTCTCTGATGGCAGGCTGTGCCGGTCTTCACAAGGATTCATGTATCCTAGGGACCAGGCATCACAACAAGTAAAGATGAGGACATCTCAAAGGATATTGCCCCTGACTTGCTGGTCCAGCTCCCCTGGACCAGAATATGTAACCCAAACAAAAGAAAGGAGAGATGAGACCCTTGACATACTTGTCACCTATGAGTGAGAAGGTTGACCATGACAGAGACCCAGAGCACTTGTCCCTCAAGTCTCAAAGCCTGCTCCCTGCTGAGAAACCCCAGGGTTCCAAAGTGGGGAAAGCTTAAAGCCAATCTCCTTCAATAAATGGTGTTGGGAAACCTGGACAGACACATGCAAAAAAATGCAGCTGGACCACCTCCTTACACCATATGCAAGAATAAATCCAAAATGGATTAAAGACTTAAATGTAAGATCTGTAACCATAAAATTCCTAGAAGAAAATATAGGAAAAAACTTTACAGACATTACCCAGAGTAAGATATCCCCTCGGGCAAGGGAAGAGAAAAAATAAACATGTGGGATTACATCAAACTAAAAAGTTGTTTCACAGCGAAGGAAACCATCAATAAAACAAAAAGGAATCCTGTTGAATAGGAGAAGATATTTGCCAATGATATATCCGATAAGGGGTTAATATCCCAAATTTATAAAAAACTCACTCAACTCAACTCCAAAAAAACAAACAATCCAATTAAAAAATGGGCAGAGAACATGAAGAGACATTTTTCTAAAAAGGACAGACAGATGGCAAACAGATACATGAAAAAATTCTCAACCTCACTAATCATTAGAGAAATGCAAATAAAAACCACAATGAGATACCACCTCACCCCAGTCAAAATGGTTTTCATCAATAAACAACAAGTGCTGGCAAAGATGTGGAGAAAAGGGAACCTTTGTGCAGTTAGTGGGATTGCAGATTGGTGAAGCCACTATGGAAAACAGTATGGAGGTATCTCAAAAATCTGAAAACGGAACTACCTTACTGACCCAGCAATTCCACTCCTAGGTATCTATCCAGAGAAATCCAAAACTCTAATGTAAAAAAATTTATACATCCCTATGTTTATTGCAGCACTAGTCACAATAGCCAAGACATGGAAACAACCAAAATGCCCATCGGTAGATGACTGGATTAAGAAACTGTGGTACATTTATACAATGGAGTATTATGCAGCCATAAAGAAGAATGAAATCTTACCATTTGCAACAATATGGATGGACCTAGAGAACATTATGTTAAGTCAGACGAAGACAAATACCATATGATCTCACTTATATGTGGAATTTAAAGAAAGGAATAAATGAATGAACTCATCAGAAACAGTCTCAGAGACATAGAGGAAAAACTGAGGGTTGCTAGATGGGAAGTGGGGTGGGGATAAGAGGGAAGGTGAGGGGATTAGAAAGCACAGTCGGTAACCACAAGATTGCCACGGGGATACGAAAGTCAATTTGGGGAATGTAATCAACAATGTTGTAAAGATTTTGTAGGGTATCCAATGGACACTTGTCTCGTTAGGGAGACCACCTCAGGGAAGATGTAGATGCCTGATCACTGCGCTGTACACCTGAAGCTGAAGCTGAATAATAATGAATGTCAACTACAATTTTATATACATATATAGTTACAAGAAGCGGAGTATAGCATTAGGAATAGAGACAGTGGAAATGTAATGGCTGTGTGCGATGTCAGAGGGATAGTGGATGGGGGAGGGTGGTTGACACAGTGTGAGGGATATAAATGGTAAGTGATAAATGCCTATTACATTGTTTTGTGCACCTAAAACTAATAAAAAATGTAAAAAAAATTAAAATTAAAAAATAAATAAATAAATAAACCAATCTCCTCGCTGAGCTGGAGAGTTGGGGCATTGGGGATCTGCCTGTAGAAACAGCTGTACTGGCAGTAGCACCATGTTTTCCTAACAGAGTCTGGGAAATTGATTTCCACAACAGGAATGCCAATGATCCGGGCTCCAAAGTTAAACCCAGGCTGACCCAGCCACAGGCCAACCTAGGCCTGGACCTAGCCCAGGCCTGAAGCTTCTCAAATAGGCCCAGCACCAAACTGCCTCCCTCCCAAGCTCAGCCAGACCCCGCCCCCCGCCCCCACCAAAGGGGTGGGTTCACACATCTGGGCCCCACAGGCCCAGAATCATCAGGCAATTAAACTTGCCTTTTATTGTGACCCTGAGGGTTATAAACAAGCAAGCTTGACACATTGGTCATTCCTGAGACTCCTCCTTCATTGGTTTTAAGGGCCCCTTGGCGGTAAAGAATTTCAAAGCTGCTAACTTCGTAGTATATTAAAGTGGAATATATTCCTCTGAATGGTCCTCCGGTGAGAACGAGTGCTGAGCAAATGCCTCTTGGCTTCTCCTTAAAGAACCCAAGACTGACCTCTGGTGGTCTCTAAGACAGCTGAAGCCCAGCCTTTCCTATGTCCATCAGTGAGACTCATCCCTCTCTGAATCTAGCGCTCGCTCTCTCTCTCTCTCTCTCTCTATATATATATATATATAGATATATATATATATATATATGTCTTATATATATATGTCTTTCTCTCTGCTTGTTCCTCTCTTCTCCCCACGAGACACCCATAGAAATATAGGGGTAGTAGGATGTCAGAAGGAGACTTTTCTTGCGTTAGCCTCAACCGAGACACCAGTATTTGAGAGAGCAAATAAGGAGATACCAGATATAAAAATGAGTTTAAAATAGAACTCCCCCAAATATGCACATTTACCAAGGAAACAGTTCCCAAAATTTGTTCCATAACCTTTCAGAGCCCCGTAGTCAGTTTCAAGAGGGGCTGTCCTCACTAACCTTTCCAGCTTTGCTTCCATTACACGTCCATACTCCCTATGTTGTATTGATGTTGAACTGCTCATCCCATGCACCGCCATGCCCCAGCAGGCCAGAGGTTTTCAGCCTCCATGCCTTGGTTTATGCTGCTCTTTCTTCCTGGAATACTTCTTCCTGTTTTGCCTCTCATAATCCTGTTTATCCTACAAAGCCAACCTCAAAGGCCTCTCCTTCCTAAAGCCATCCTTGGCCCCTCAGGGATGAAATTACCCCCTGTGGGCTCCCACCTGGTATTAGACAATGTTGTGCACACCTGTCTCCCCTCCCAGCCTCTAAGGCCCTTAGGACATGGCTTATAGCTGGAACATGCCTGGCAGGAAGTATATACATTGGTAAATGCATGGTGAATGAGTTAAGAGGGGATCCTATTGGCAGCATGTGTAAGAGAGTCTTCTCTATTCTGAATATCAAAGAAAAGACAGAAAGAAGTCAGTTCTTTTAGGGGTGGGAGTGGAGTTAGAAGGAAAGCTCCAAAGCTGGTGCTCAGAGCCAAGAGTGGCTCAGAGCCACCTGCCTGCCTTGACCCTCTGTGAAGACATCACGAGTTCCTCCCTGGCCCAGGACTGGGCACCTGTCACTGGGCTGGTGCAGCACAATCTGCCTTAAGGCCAGGACTGAAGAGTTTATCACAGGCTGTGTCTATAGACCTGTGCCTTCAGGGCCACCGTCTACAGTACACAACATACCTCTGAATAACATGCTTTTGTAACTCCTGTCAGTAAAGCCCATGTCTCTACAATCCGATATTCGTACAATCCATGTCTCCTCAACCTTTGTCTCTACAATGGGTCTGTACATCCCACGTCCGCCAAACTTCCCTTGTATGAGAGTCCGTCCTGGGCAGACTACATCCACACAATAGGTTCATGCTGTCACAGTGGGCTTCTGCACACAATATGTGTGGGTAAACAATGGATGATCAAACAGGAGTGGTTTTGTTTGTGACTCATTTTGAAAAGAACACCTTCCTGCTCAATCCAGATGCCAAGATGATGACTGCAAAAGCCATCTGGATTGTTCCCTCCGGAAACCATTGCTTTATCTCAGGATTTTATAAAGACAAGGAAAATAAATAAATGAAGAGCTGAAACCTTACAGAGAAAAAGCATTTTAAAAATTCTCTATTATATTTTCTAGGTAATCAGATTCACTATATTTTACTTGTAAATACATTTTTAAATGAGGCACATCAAAAACAGACACATAGACCAACAGAATCAAGAGCCCAGAAATAAACCCATGTGTATACACTCAACAAATATCTGACAAGGGAGCCGAGAATACTCAGTGGAGAAAAGACAGTCTCTTCAATAAATGATGCTGGGAAAATTTGATATTCACATGAGTGAAACTAGATGCCTATCTTTCACCACTCACAAAAATTGACTTGAAATGGATTATTAAAGACTTAAATGTAAAACCTGAAACCATGAAATTCCTGGAAGAAAACAGAGGAAAAAAAGTTCCTTGATATGGGTCTTGGTAATGATTTTTTGGATATGATACCTAAGGCACAAGCAGCAAAATAAAAAATAAACACGTGGGACTACATCTAACTAATAAGCTTCTGCACAGCAAAAGAAACAAGCAACAAAATGCAAAGATAACCTACAGAATGGCATAAAAATATTTGCAAATTATATCTGATAAGAGGTTCATATCCAAAATATGTAATGAGCTAATACAACTCAACAGCAAAAAAAGAAAGAAAGAAAAAATAAATCATAATCCAATTAAAAATGGGCAAAGGACCTAAACAGACATTTTTCCAAAGAAGACATTCAAATGGCTAACAGGTACATGAAAAGATGCTTAACATCACTAAGCAGTAGGGAAATGCAAATCAAAACCAAAATGAGATACCACCTCACACGTGTTATAATGGCTATCATCAAAAAGACAAGAGATAAGAAATGTTGGTGAGAATGTGGAGAAAAGGAACCACCGTGCACTTCTGATAGGATTGTAAATTGATACAGTCAGTATGGAAAAAGTTTGGGGGTTCCTCAAAAAATTAAAAGTAGAACTACCATATGATCCAGCAATCTCACTTCTGGGAATATATCCAAAGGAAATGAAATCAATATGTAAAAAAGATATCTGCACCCCCATGTTCATTGCAGTATTACTTATAATAGCCAACACATGAGAACAATCTAAGTGTTCATCAACAGATGAACTGATAAAGAAAATGTGACTTATATACACAATGGAATACTATTCAGGCATAAAAATGAAGGAAATCCTGCCATTAGCAACAACCTTGGATGGATGTTGAGGGCATTATGCTAAATGAAATAAGTCAGACACTGAAAGACAAATACTGTATGATCTCATTTATATATGGAATCTAAACAAAAACCTCATTAAAAAAAGAGATCGGGGCGGCTGGTTGGCTCAGTTGGTTAGAGTGCAGTGCTCCTAACACCAAGGTCACCAGTTCAATCCCCACATGGGTCACTGTGAGCTGCACCCTCTACACCTAGATTGAAAACAATGACATGACTTGGAGATGATGGGTCCTGGAAAAACACACTGTTCCCCAATATTCCCCAATTTTTTAAAAAAGAGAGAGAGAGAGATCAAATTTATGGTTATCAGAGACCAGAGGAGGGGGTAGAGGGGGAATTGGATGAAGGTGGTCAAATGGTACAAACTTCCAGTTATAAGATAAGTAAGTTCTGGGACGTAATGTACAGCATGGTGACTATTGTTAACACTGCTGTATGGCATATTTAAAAGTAGCTAATAGAGTAGATTCTAAAACTTATCACAAAGAAAAAAACATTTTTTCTTTTCTTTTTTGTCTATCTGAGATAGGGGGTATTAACTAAACTTGTGGTAATCATTTCACAATCTATGTAAGCCAAGTCATCATTCTGGATACCTACAACTTACACAATGCTATATATCAATTATACCTCAATAAAACTGAAAGGAAAACATGAGGCATATCTATAGCCATGTTTCTAGTTAAAAATAGTCTATACCATCCTTTTATTCTAATTAATTATTTGGATAACATTCTAATAAATATTTGTTTCCTATAACAAAATTTCAGAGTCTCAAGCTTAAAAATCCTTGGAACTTAGCAATAAAATTTTTTAATATTGAAGGAAAACTCTTTGTCCATTTTAATCAACAGGCTTGGAAATTCAACTTTATCATGATGATGAGATACATAGTAAGTGTAGGTTTTAGGGTACATAAATAGTTGCTAAGATTTCAGCCATTTAATCCAGTATTTCATTGCGGAGGACGCCCCATCAATTGCAGGATATTTAGCATTCTTAGCTCTGTCCATGAAATATCAGGGACCCCGTCCAGTCAGAGTGATGCCAAAAACACTCCCACACATTTTCAAACACACTCCAAAAAGGCAGTATTTATCCCAATTGAGAATCATTGGTTTAGACTTTTTGTTCATTATCATCCTTCAAAGAAGCCCTTTTAGACTATTTTTCCCTACTAGCCCTGCTCTCGTTACATTTTAATACCACAGATATGCCATATCTATAAGTAACATGTATATGTGTGTATGTGTGTATATGTATATTTATGTACTGCATTCTTTAGAAAGCCATTATTGTAGTATATAAGAGTTTTTGTACCCTAAAACTAATTTTCACCCGCTTGGAAGTGATAACACCCCCATTGAGAATCACTGGTCCAGACAAAGGTAATTGCTTATCCTGGTCTCTATATCCTCAAAGAAAGATGACTGATAACTCATTAAAGTTTTTCTCAAGGTTTTTACTAAAAATCTGTGGACTTGGGTTTGACTTTAATTTTTTAACTGAAATTTTTGATGAGATAATATGTAGGATCATATGCAAATGCAAAAATGATACAGAGAGTCTTTGCACACATTGCCTAGTTGCCTCCAGGGGGTAGCAAAATTTTGAGGGTTATTTTACAAAATTATAGTATAACATCACAACCAGCATGTTGACATTGATACAATCAGTCCATCTTATTCTGATTTCCCCAGTTTTACTTGTACTTGTGTGTGTGTGTGTGTATTAAGTTCCATGAAATTTTATCACCTGTAGGATCATGTACCCACCACCAAAGTCAAAACGTTGAAGAGTTCCAACAACACGAAGCTCCCTCATTTACCCTTTTATAACTACACTCACCTCTCTCCCATATCTCCTCCTTTCCCCTAGTCCTAAGCCCTGACAACCACTAATCTATCCCCCATTTCTATCATTTTCTCATTTCAGGAATGATATGTAACTGGAATCACACAGTATGTAACCTTTAGGGACTGATTTTTTTCACTTATCAAAATTCCTTGCAGATTCATCCATATATCAATAGTCTGTTCCTTTAACTGCCAAGTAGCATTCCATGATACATACGAAATAGTGTGTTTAACCATTCACCTGTTGAAGGACATCTGGGCTGAGTCTCATTTTGGGCTATTACAAATAAAGCTGCTAAAAATATTTGTGCACTGGCTTTTGTGTGAACATAAGTCATCATTTCTCTGGGATAAATGCCCAAGAGTGCAATTGCTGGCTTGTATGGTAGTTGAATTTTATTTTTAAGAAAGTGTCAAACTGTTTTCCAGAGTGGTTGACCATCATTTTGGTATTATATATATTCTACCCATTTTCTAATTGGATAGTTTGGTTTTTGGCTCTAGATACTAGTCCTTTGTCAGACATGTGGCTAACCAATATTTTTCCCAGTCTAAAGCTTCTTTTTTTAATCACATGGGTTTTCACAGAGAAAAGTTTATAATTCTGATTAGGTTAAATTTATATATTTTCAAATTATGCTTTTGGAGTCAAATCAAAGAACTCTTTGCCTAGCCCAGACCCCAAAGATTTTCTCCTATGTTTCTTTTTTTTTCCAATTAAAGTTTATTGGGGTGACAATTGTTAGTAAAGTTACATAGATTTCAGGTGTACAATTCTGTATTACATCATCTATAAATCACATTGTGTGTTCACCACCCAGAGTCAGTTCTCCTTCCATCACCATATATTTGATCCTCTTTACCCGCATCTACCACCCCCCCTTACCCTCTGGTCTATATTTCTTTCTGAAAGTTTTATAGTTTTATGTTCTATATTTGAGTTAATTTTTTTCACTTTGAATTAATTTTTGTATAAAGTGTGAGACTTAGGTTGAGGTTCATTTTTTTTTTTGCCTATAGATATACAATTGTTCCAATATTATTTGTTGAGAAGGCTATTTAACTTTCATTTTAATCTAGGCCAAATTGAGGGTATTTGAGGTTTATAATCATCCTCATCCCCCAACCACACATACACACACACACACACACAAACACACACACACACACACACACGGAGTCAACAGCATAGTTTGTTAATAGTCAACACAAGCATACATATTTACAACTAGCTACTAATGATCTGAAATAGTAATATTAAATCTTTTTCCAAAAAAATTTTTTTGCCACATATGAGTATATCACAGTTAAAGGTCTAATATCCATAATATATAAGTAACTCTTAAAAATTGGGGAAACAGGTGCCAAACAACTGAGAAAAATGAGCAAAACTCATGAACAAACAAATTTACCAAAAAGAAAATAAAAACAGTTCTTAAACTTATACGAAGTTGTTCAACTCATAAAAAGAGACATGCAAATGAAAACTACACTGAAATACCATTTATCAGCTATCAAAATAGCTAAAATTTTACAACTTGGCACCACATTGTGTTGGCAGGCTGGGGAGATATAGGCATTTTCATTCATTGCTGATAGGAATGCAAATGCTATAACCTTCTGGAGGAAAATTTGTCAGTATTGAACAAAACTATGTATGTGTTTATCTTTTGTTCCAGAAATCTACTTCTAAGAATTTACTCTGAAAATACACCTGCAACAATACAAAGTTATATATGCACAAATTTATTCATTGCATCATTACTTGTAATTGCAAAATAATGGAAACAACCTAAATGTTCATACATAGGAGATGTGTTGAATAAACTAAATTGTATGCACACAATGGAGCACTATGCAGTATTAAAAGAAAAGAGGGATGGTCTCTATGAAGTGATACAGAGTGATTTCCAGGACATATTTTGTAAATGAAAAAGCAGGCTGAAGAAGGGTATATATAGTGTTCTACATTTTGTGTGGGAAGAGGAAACAAGAAAATGACATGTATTTACTTAATTGCAAGAGGAAATTGAAAAAAGATAAACCAGAAACTAATGAGAATGCTTACCTGCAGAGGTGGGTAAGAACGAGGTGGATAAAGCAATGATACTTCAGTGAGAGTAACTTTTTATAGTTTGAAGTGTGGAATCATATTAATGTTTTAAATACGGTGTTTCCCCGAAGAGAAGACCTGGATGGACAATCAGCTCTAATGTGTCTTTTGGAGCAAAAATTAATATAAGATCCGGTCATATTTTATTATATAATATAAGACTGAGTCTTATATAATATAATACAAGACCAGGTATTATATTATATTATATTATATTATATTATATTATATTATATTATATTATAAAACCAGGTCTTATATTAATTTTTACTCCAAAAGATGCATTAGAGCTGATGGTCCAACTAGGTCTTATTTTCAGGAAAACACGGTACTTAAAAAAAAAATTAAGTCAAATCAACATGGATATCAGTTTTAAAACTCTAAAATAAACCCCCAAAATTAAACTACTCATAATTTAAAAGAATAACATAAGGAGGGAAGAATAGCATACTAAAGGAGGGAAAAGAAGAGAATTCAGTAATTTTTGAGCACAGAACTGGCTATGCACCTTCAATCTAAAGACGAAATAAGTGTAAATAAACAATTCTACTTATAGGCTTGGTACTTGGAGTGGTATAGGTTAGCCATTCTGAAACTACTTTGTGTGAAAAACAAGATTGAAACGGTGGGAGCCAGGTGGAACCTCTGCGTTCCAACTTCCTCTGACCTATGCTCTCCATGCTTATCGGCCTTTTCCTAATATTTATGCAAGAATGCCAAATGCCAAGAATTCTCACTCTCTGTCTCTTATTGCCTCCTGTCCATGATGCTCAGAGATGTTCTTCCACACAGAGCTCACAGCTATTTCATTTCTGCTTCCAGCTGCAGCTGTCTCTACCTACACCAAGTAGAAACTTCCTGAGGAAATGAGTGCACTGTGTAGATCCCCTCCAGCTCTCCTTGCCCCTGTGAAATACCACTGACTGCCAGAGTGGAGCTCTTTGGCATCAGGCAAGGAAAAGTTAACTTATAGTCATTCCTTATGGCTGCTGTAACAAATTACCACAAAAGCGGTGGCTGAAAACAACACAAATCTATTCTTTTCCAGTTCTGGTAGTCAGAAGTCCCAAATCTGTTTCACTGGACTAACGTCAAGGCGTTGATGACTGTGCTGGTTCCTTCTGGAGGCTTCGAGAGGAGAATCCATTTCCATGTCTTTTCCAGCTCCTAGTTCCTGCCTGAGTTCCTCTGCTTATGAGTCCTTCCTCCGTTTCCAAAGGGAATCACTCCAGTCTCTGTTTCCACCATCACTTTGCCTTCTGCTCTGCTGTCTAGTCTCCCTTGGCTTCTCTCCTGTAAGGACACTTGTGACTACATTTAGGGCCCACCCAAAGAGTCCAGGGTACTCTCCCCATCACAGCAGCCTTAACTGAACCACATCTGGGTCCCTGTTGCCATGTAAGTCACAGTCACAAGTTCTAAGGATTAGGACGTGGACATCTTTCAGGGCCATTAGTCAGAGTACCACAGATACCTCGATTGATTACTGTCCAACAGCCTTTCCTTACTACTCACATACCCTCAGTCTTTAGGATTGTGTGCTGTCTTTTACTGAATTGTTTCCCGAAGTGCACTGACTCAAGTTCAAAACTGTTCGTTTGCAACAGACATTGCCTTACTTTTGCTGCTCTGCTCCATTGTACCTCCTCCCTGCAGGTGAAGTGACAGAATTTGTGTCTGCACAGCTCTTCCTACACATCCCTTTATCAACTAAATTGATGAAGTGTGTTGGTCTTGTATAGCCCTAGCCCGGGGTGGAAGCTCCTGAAAGCAAGAGAAAAGGAGTTGAGCAAAAACTTCTGCTAATTTTCCAAGGCTATGGCTGGGGTGGGCTGAGGTCTCCCCGGGAGCTCTCATCAGCAACAACCACACACATAAATCAAGAAGGAACTGAGCCACGGAGCTCCTGTAGAATGAAAGGGAAGAAGGCACATTGGCTCGTGTTTGGGCTGATTCTAAAATATATGGGAATGAAAGCCTTTGGGGTGATGAATTTCCTTCTAATACTGTCACATCTGTAGTCCTGGGGGTTTAACCTCTGATTTTTGGCTATAAAACCAACATTATTTCTGCAAACTTGACACCAGATGCTGTCAGGGAGATATAGCTGAAGTGATAAAATTCTGTTTAACAGATTTAGTGAAGCAAATACAAACTAATTAACAATTTTGGAATTGGGATTAAACACTAATTCTTTTAAATCATAAAAACTGAGATGAACAAAAGGAAAAAAAATGTTCTCCCTCCGAATAACTCACAGGAGCCATCTGTTTGTCATTGAGAAAATGGCCCAATTGATAGATTTTGAACAAATTCTGACATACTTTTATCTGGATTTGAATGTATTATGGACAGCCATCCCAGAAAGAAAGCACATCGCTTTCTGGCTAACATGTCAATCTGGGCTTCCCTGAAGCTCTGGAAAACAAGCTATTTGTGGACTGATTCAGAAATAAGGAAACAAAGAATGAAATGATATCTTTATAAATTCTGTTTGAGACATATGTTTCCAACCATCAGGAAAGAAAGATGGCCTGAAGTTCTTTCTAACTTTTTGCAATAGGCATTGGTAGGACACAGCCCTCTTACTGTGCCTTCAGTGTCATCTCCAACAGGAGTAGAGGGGCCTCGTCTGCTACCATTCTGAGACTTTCTAAATGAAGTGAAGTCCAAGCTATGAAATTGTGGAAATTGCACTTGTCATTCTCCCATCTCTCCACCTGGACACTCTTGGCCTCAATAAACAGTCTAATTCTAGAACACAGTTTCCAGAATTAATCCCACTATGATTAGGGTTGGGTGATAGGGGAGAATTCTGTTTGTCCTGGCCTCAAATTCAGTTGATTTGGCATCAAATCAGCTGATAATCCCACTCAGAGCAGCTCCTGAGAAGACCTTGGCGGTGTTATAAGGTACCTGCGGATGGGGAATTTGGTATCTCCTGTGCCCAGCCCAAAGACCTGCATATATATATACATATATGCTCAATTAATAATGATAATAACATTACAATGTATTGAGTGCCTATTATGTGCCAGCAAGATACTGTTCTAGCTCATTTACTCCTCTCAACATGATGAAATAGATATTATCATGATCCCTACTGTATGTGTGTATGCGATCATTCATTCATTCACATCCCACTTCATTCTAAAATACATTTGAGATTGCTTAATAGAAATATAGCTTTTACAACTCAGTTGAGAATCTTGAGTTTTAGGGGAAATAAGGGTGGAAAGGTCAAATTGTTAAGTGCATTGTCAGTTCAAATGAGGTTAGCAGCAGCGCTTGAAGAGGAGTTTGAAGTATGCCTTAAGGTTTTGTACTTGAACTGCTAGGACAGGCAGAGCTATGAGCAACTGGCTCCAGGACGCAAGTGACAGTCCATCCTGGACTATGATAGGCATTGATAGACTGGCCAAAGACTATGGAAGGGTGAGCTGCAGGTGAATCAAGCCTATCAATAGATCTTTGGGGACAGGCCCCAAGGATCAGGTGTGAAGCTGTCTCAGCTTCCCCCATGTAGATAAATATTTGGAGGCTGAAAACATGTTTCAGCAACAACTCAGAATGCTTTACTGGGTTTAAGGGTTACCACTGCCAGTCACAGAGCAGTCCATACATACTCTTCTCATCTGCCCATCTTGTAAAAGACAACCAAGTTCATGGGTTCCTGGGAGTTGTTTGAACATTTCCTGGGTCAGAGTTCCTTCCTTACTCTAAAAGATCCTTTACAACCAGAATCTATGCAGATCTCTTGGGCCCTCCAATGGTTATCATCTAAAATTCTCCTGAGGATAAACATATACGTTCAAACATAGAAATGGCATGAACATTTTTCAAACTAGAATTTCCAGTCTGTCTCTCTGGACAATGAGGAACCAGATTCTTCTATGTAAACCCCCATTCCTATGTCCAGCACCAGGCAGGACGACAAGTAGTCACTGTCAAAGAGGTCTGGCAGCACGAAACCAGAACCAGAATGATAGTCAAGGGTCAGAATAGCTGAGCTGCCTCAGTTTCCCCAGTAAATCTGAGAAAAGACCAGCTCTAAGGAGATACAGATTAAAGCTGATAGAAAATGATTTGGGCACCCTCTGATAGTTTCAGTCCCTAGTCTTTCCATTTTCCATCCCAGAGACAGCCATGCCATCAGGCTTTTCATGCTATTGATTTTCAGTCTAGGGCCTTTGGATATTTTCTCTGGGTTCATGAGTTTTTGACGTTGGTTTTTTTTTTAGTTTTGTGTTTTTATTTTGATGAAAATCTAAAACGAATCAATGTAAGTATCTTGTGGATGAACTGGCTGACCAACTCAAACCACAGAACGTCTACATCCGCATGTAGATTTGTGTTTACGCTAGCAGAGGGGCCAGACAGAACTGCTTTAACTGTCTCCAACTAGTGAAAAATAAACACGACGGGCTTCAGCACAAAGTATGATCATTACCAACTGAAGAACAAACGACCTCACTCCATCCTGTAAAAATAAAGGTGTCATAACATTTATAATAGAGGCTTTGTAGAATAGAGGAATTTTATTAGCTTTGTGGATTTTGTTTATGTTTTATGAATTTTAAAAGTCTATCTGAATGTTAATGTTTGCACAGTGTTGTATATGTTTAAATTTATACGTTTTTTGGTTTTAAGGAGATTATACTTAGTTAATATCTACATATATAAATTAAGATAATAAAATAATTGGTCAGCATTTTTTCCATTAAAGGGGGTCTGTGTATCATTTAAGATTGAAGCACTATTATTTTCTGAATATTATATCATCATTTCTCTAATACAGTGGAGTTTGCCCCCTATGTGCCAGTAGGTGTGGCAAATATTTTCAATTGGTCAAACTAACTTCTTTACTTTTTACTTTACTTTTTTTATGGCCTCCTTGTTCATAATCCTTTCCCCTGAAGAATTCTGAAAGGGCCAGTAGCTCGAATGGGGAAACTGTTTATCTGACTACATTAACTGTTCTAAACAGGAACAGAAAGTTCTGGAAGGTCTTCGAGGCAAGTCCTCAAAGGCTAGCATTTGGTCAGAGGGACAAAGCAGCAGCCCAGCACCAGATGTGGGTAGAGTTAGATGCACCCAGGCAGCAGCACAGCCTTCATACTCATCCCCGTGATTTCTTCATCTCCTACCACCTCCACCACTGAAAACAGCACTAGCTCCGGAGCCTGCAGGAAGGATGCTGGAGAGAACAGAGACTGAAGCTGAAATTCATTTACCCCAGCTATGAAGTGGTCAGGGGTAAGAGGCAGAAACCAGACTAGTGAACTCACAAATCGATTGCTGGCCACAGAGAAAACAAATTATTTTAGACATAATTACCAATGAAACACACGCCATCCCAATAAAACATCACATGATTTTTGACTTGAGTTACACTAAAGAAGGAAAACAAGGACCCATAAGAAGAAATTGTTGGAATGTTGAGATTTTGCCCTGGAGTCCCATCCCTGACCCCTTAAATGTGGCCAGCCTGCTCATGGACAGTGCTGGGATCTGGGGTAGGAGTGCTACTAGAGAAGGGGTGGCAACCAAGGTCAACAATGCTTACTCTGAGACACTGCCCAGGGCTGCTGTGGCTCACCTTGAAGTCCAAAAACATAATACGAATGAAGGAGACGGACAAGCTCTAAGTCACAGGCACACTAGGTTTACATAGTATATGCATATGAATATTTTGTAATCCACAAAGAAATATGCTTGCCACCATTTTTCATGAAATACACAACCCCTTTTTGGTCTATCTTTCATTAACGTTACTAACGACATGGATATAGAGAAACAGTACTTCTCTATCATAAGGAAAACAAGAATACAAAGGCGATGCAAATGACAGTGGACAGTTTAAAGTCAAGAGATGATTGGGAATGGTGGGGATGGTGCTGAGCTGGAGAGCACTCGCTCTGTCTACAGATAGCAGACCCCGTTCTGGCCTGCTGAAGCTACTGTATGTTTTGCTAAGGCAATGGTCAGTTCTGCTCAGCATTAATTCCAGGGGCCTGTAAATGAAATGGAGGATGGTTGCTAAAGGGACAGCCATTCTTCAGATGTGGGCCAAGCACTGACCAATTTAATCAGTTTGCTGCTGGGCCTTTTTTCGATATTTATCAATTAACAACCTGTAACCAGTAATAGAGGTAGATTCCAGATGCAGAACACCATTATATGTCCAGCCACACATAATAAGGCCATTCCCACATCTTGGCCAATGGCCCACACTAACACAGCTCTGCTGATGTGGGGATAACGAATTTTAATAAAATGAAAAACTCAACATAATGCCAACTATTGATACCTTCTCATATTAATAGGTAGCGCTAATCTTATGTAATAGAATCTGTCCACTTTAGCAGGGACTTCATTTCACAGCTTTTCCCTAGTTTCTTTAAGTGTCCCCTCACCACACTGACCACCATCTGCTGGTTACCCTTGAATTTGTCATCACTACTACAGTGGAGACTAGAGGACCAACAGTGCAAATGACAGCTCAGAAAACATAGCCCCAATCAGGACGCTAGGGCTCTCCTCTTCTCTCACCTAGAACCACCCCAAGAGGGGAATGAACATAGCAGACCTCCCTTTTAGTCTAGCACACTCTTACTCATCCCTTCAGATCTCAGCTTAGGTGCCACTTCCACTAGGAAGCCTTCCCTGCTTGTCTCCTTCACCTCAACAGTAAGAACTGGATTAAGTGCCCTCCATCTAGGTCCCCAAGCTGTTGCTTTGCCCATCAGTTACCATTATCCTCTGTGGGCTCCTTCCAAGCTGGATCCTGGCATTTCCCAGAATAAAGCATAGAACGCATTCAACAAAAAGTGCAAATAACTGAGTGGACTATTGGATGGATGGGTGGGTGGATGGATGGATGGATGCTGTCTGCCTTCTTAGAGGTTCCGCCATACAGAAGGAATGTTCTCCAATATGTTTTAATAGAGATCTCTCCACAAGATGGCGCTCATAATTTTCCTAACAGTTTCTATAGAAAATTTTCAAATTTCAAATTTTAAGCTTAGAACTATTATGTATGTCTCACAGTTAATGTAACTTATTTGCCATACTGTCCATGTTTAATGTCCCATCACATTTCACACAGTTATACACATGTTCTTTGCCCTAGGACATCAAGACACGACCCTGTGGAATTATTTTTGACATTGGGTGGGCTTTGTGTCTTGTCTGATTGCTACAGAGTATAAGGAAAAATGTCAGTCCCTAGATATTACAGGAAACGAAGGCATTGTTCTTCCACCACTCCATCCACAATGAAGAGTCAGCAGAAAAATGAAATGTTGGCTTAAAAAAGCCATTAACCTTTAGAAGCATGAATTTTGCCTTAATAAAATAACTTCTTACAGTGCACAGTGTTTTATGCCATAGAAAGCAATTTCACATCATAATAACAGTTTTTGAGCTCCTAAAAACTAAGCCAGGTACTTTAGATTTATTATCCCCTTTTAACCCTCATACTGACCCTGTGTATTAGGTCTTAATACCTCCCATTTTACAGATAATAAACTGGGATTTCAGAGAAAGGATGTAATTTGCCAAAATCATGTGGGTGGTAAGTGGCAGAGCTATAACTGGGACCCCGGTTTGTCTCTACTCTATTTTAATTTGCTTCCTATTATTCCGTGATACAAGCCATTTCTGTGTTAAGGAGAAGGTATTAAGCCATAAGAGGGAAAGGGAACTGCCAGGCATAACTCCCTGTTATGTGTCTGCTATCTTCCTGTATCCATGTGCGTTCGCACACACCTCAGAGCAGCTCTTGTAAAGAGAGACATACTTTCAAGTACTCATAACACATCAGGCACACCACCAAGGGCCTTCTCATACATCATTTCATTTCATCTCTATCTATTTCTATAAGGATACTATTATCCCCATTTTATGGATGAGGAAATTATAGCTCAGAGAAATTAAATGGTTTATTGTATGTCACAGAGGACCCAAGTGCCAGGGCTAAAATTCAAACTCAGTTCCACTGGACTTCAAAGCTCTGTGTCACTCTGAGGTTGCTGGAGGCTACCTGAGTGGGGGTAACTCGGGAATTCTGGGCAGAATTCCCGGAGCTGTCTTTTTATCTGTTCTTATCAAACTGCCCACACTTCCCAAACATTCCTCTGGGCCTTTGCATATTCTATTCCTCTGCCAGAGATGCTCTTCCCTACAGAGTCTGCCTGAAAAGCCTCTACTCACCTTTCAAGACCCAGCTCCAATGTCATTTCCCCCATGGTGCCTCCTCTGGCCTTCTCACTAAATATATACACGTATGCTCACAGCATGTCCATTGTGCTTCCCCCAGCATAGCGCGCACACTCACACACACACTCACACACACACTTTCATCTTGTGGTTCCTTATATAATAATACATATCCCACTGTATGGTGTCAAGAACCGTGAAAGGTCTGAGATTTCCCCTTCCTGGAAGCTAACAAGTGGGCCTGCCATCGTTTCATGGATTCTGACAGAAGACACGAATTCTGTCTTCACCCTCTATCTCCAGCTCCTGTAAGACTGACCTGCTCGTAGTAGGTGGCTCCATCAATGACTGCTGAATAACTGAAAGACTGAGTTCAAAGTCCACATCTTTGATGGTACGTAGCTATGACGACAAAGGTTATAGACATATCTGTGTGAAAGTGAAGAAAGACATGTGCAACAACAGCAGATGGAGTCCGTGGGGACTGAAAGGTTCCTATCCATGGGCCAGTCGGAGGGCCGTTATATATCTGTAAAGTCCCCAGCTAGAAAACTGAGGAATTATATGTGTGTGTGTGTGTGTGTGTGTGTGTGTGTATACACACACATATATATATACACGCACACAAATGCACGTGGCACTTACTTCTGTGCCAAGCACTGGCTTCAAGAACTTTATGTATATTAACTACGCTCGTTTTCCCAGCCTCTGTGACTGCCACAGGGAACGGAGTTGAATGCAGCAGGATGATACTCCATGACATCAGAGGCCGTCTGAGAAAAGGTCGTACAGTATTGCCAGTTTCTCTTAGGAAGCTTTGGAGCCTTTGGCCAACAAGAAGTTTGACTGTCCCGAGGCCACCCTGCAGAAAGATGACAGGGAAAGAGAGAGACATGCCCGAAGAGTCCCTATTTCAGATCCAGCTGCTTAAGCGTTCCCAAGCCACCCTCCCCACCGACTGTGACTCTGCATTCTTGTCTTCTTCCAGATCTTAAAGAAAATGCTTTTCAGTTTTCCACCATTGAGTATGGTGTTAGCTGTGGGATTTTCATATATGGCTACAGGCTGGCAGAAGTCCGAGGTGGGCTTGCTATCTCTTCCATCAAAAACTCATGGCCTGAAGGGATCTCTCTTAGAGCTACACTGTGCCAGGTTGGGAAAGGGGTGACATGAGTAAAGCAACACTTTTCTTCATACCCTTTCTTTTTTTATTATTTATTTATTGGGGTGACAAATGTTAGTAAAATTACATAATTTCAGGTGTACAATTCTGTATTACATCATCTATAAATCCCATTGTGTGTTCACCACCCAGAGTCAGTTCTCCTTCCATCACCATATATTTGATCCCCCTTACCCTCATCTCCCACCCCCCACCCCCCTTACCCTCTGGTAACCACTAAACTATTGTCTGTGTCTATGAGTTTTTGTTTCTCATTTGTTTGTCTTGTTCTTTTGTTGTTTTGGTTTATATACCACGTATCAGTGAAATCATAGGGTTCTCTGCTTTTTCTCTCCGACTTATTTCACTTTTCATACCCTTTCAATGTGTCTTTTCTGGTTACTGTGCTCCACTGGGGTGCTGTAACCTCATCTGGATTCGGAGCTCTCTTAAAGGTATGTTTGTCCATGAATGGTTGTTAAATTGGTGTTGGAGGGGGGGAGGGGCAAGTGTTGATTGTTACTGATTTTAAGTGACTGTCCTGGAGTGGTTTGCACTGCTACACTAGATAACGGAAACAGGTTTTAGTTCCCTATGTGATAGGTGCTCTTATTAATCCCTAACCACTGCATAAACTGCCTCTCCATTTAAGCCCATAAAACAAAACCAACTAGATAATCCTGATCATATGCCAGATTTCCAAGTCACAAAAACCTACTAAAGATGCCGGCCTGTTTCAAAAGATGGCTGCTAACACTTCATTGTTTTGTTCATTCTGCTTAGTGTGAATTAGAGGGTTGCAGCACTTTCAGCTCTTCCAAAGTATACATACAAGCAGATTCACGTGAAGCCCAGAAAGACCTCACGTCCGTGGCAAAACAAAGATTAAGACATACGAAGGCCCACTCTTTAACCATTACACCTAGACTGGTGGTGAGAAGAGTCTAAACAACAACAATGCTACCAGTCAATCTGTAGTATTACAGGTTGGGAGTGCAGCTATAACACAGAGCCTTATTTAAAACACATTATTGAGGGAAGAAGCATGCCTGATAAGTAAATTCTCCATATCAGGGGTCATCAAGCTGGGGCCTATGTGTCAAATCCCACTGGCCACTTGTTTGTGTAAATAAAGCTTTATTAGAACACACAGCCAACCTATTCGATTGCATATTGCCTATGTCTGCTTTCAAGCTGCAACAACAGAATTGAGTAATTTTGAGAGACTATATGGCCCACAAAGCCAAAAATATTTACTATCTTGCCCTTTAAAGAAAAAGGTCACCAAATTCTGCTGTAGACAAGTGACACTCAGCTTTCCTTTTTTTAAATTCTAAATATCTCTCAAATCATTTAACACATTCTTTCATTATTGTTTTTGAATTTTTTATTATGAGACATTTCAAACATACCTACATAAAATTAGACTAAATAGTAAATAACTCACTCATATACTTACCACTGAGATTAAGCAGATGTTGCCATATTTGTTTCAGTTTCACTTAAAAATGAAAAAAAAAATACAAATACAGAACCCCATCTCTTTCCCTTCGCTCCATCCCAGACATTATCATTATCTTGAAGTTGGAGTGTTTCCTTCCTATTCACATTTGTGTACTTACACAATTTGCTACAGGCTTGAATAATTTTTGCATAAGTACTATCACATTGTATGTATCTTTTGGTAATATTTTCCCACTCAGCATTATCTTTTTGAGATATGTACATATATATATTTCATTCACTTTAATTGCATCATGGAATTTCATTTTATATATAAACCACAGTTTATATAGCATGGTTATGTAACAATCTATTGAGGGATAATTCAGTTGTTTCCACCTTTTCTCTATTCCTAACAGTGATGTAACAAAAAACTTTGTTATACATCTCCTTGTGAAAAAGTATATGAATTTTTCTGGAGTATGTTCCTAGGAGAGATTAGCTGGTCAAAGGCTTAAGTGTGAGTAATTATCTTCTGTCCACCCTTCCAGATACCACTCTCCACCTTTTTCTTTCCTGCTCTAAATTCCAGGAAGCTGAGTTATGCGGACTCAGCAGCCTTCCTTGCCTTCTGCTTCCCATTGTGTTTGGCCAATGAAGAAGACCGAGGGGAAACTGGAAGGGGGAGGAAAATGAGGTCAGGGTATTTATTTTCCCAGATCCCTCCCTGTGGGATTGCAACAGACTGGATAGGTTTCTCCAGGAGAGGTCACAGGCTGCCTTCTTCTCACAGCCATTTCTGCCTTCAGGGTCCAATAACTGCACCCTCAGGCTTCCCCTTCAGGCCTAGGGGTGATAACATCCCACTAACACTAGTTCTTAGGGGCTGCACTATTTTTTGTGCTTTTCCTGGACCTTGTCCACAATTTTCTAAATGGTCCCATTGTTACACTCTCCTCAAATTATCAAACTTGAGTGTGCCACCTGTTTCCAGCCAGAACACTGGCTGATACAACATACATCTTCAACTTTACAGAGTCTATAAATAGCTCCCCCAAATAGCTGTATTTATCTGTATTCCCACAGATTTGTATATGAGTTCCTACTACTTCAAATTCTCTCCAAAACTTGATGGGATTTGATTTATAACTTTTGCCAATAACAATGAGTATGAGCGTTTTTCTGTATGTGTGTTGGTCATTTGAGTTTCTTCATCTGTAAGTTGCCTGTTCATATTCTTTTTCTGATATTCTGGCTTTTTCTTTTTCTTACTGATTTAAATAAGCTCTTTAGATATACTGAATGCTAGTTTTTCTTGGACTGAAATAAATCTTCCAATTTAGGTCTTGTCATTTAATTTGATTTATGGTGTGGTTTCCATTTTAAGGTGGTCCCCATTGTCAATCTTTTTCTAGTTTTGCTTTGTATAAATTACTTAAGAAATTCTTTCCAACCCTTAAAGCCATAAAAATATTCTCTTATATATTCTTCCAAAATGTTTATAGTTTTGCTTTTCCATTTATATCTTTATCCTACCTGGAATATATTTTTGCATTTGGTGAACAGTGGGGATGTAATTCTATTTTTTCCAAATAAATAGTTTAATGACAGTACCTTTTATTGGTTACCAATTTATAATGCCACATCTGACATATTCCAAGACTCCATGTGTATATGGGACTATTTCTGGGCCCTCCTGTGGGTTTTTTCTATCCATCTCCCAGTAATGCACGGTTTCAATAAAAGGCTGGATATCTGGTAGAGAAATATTCTACCATCTCCTCCCAAACCTACTGCTTCTTCAAAATTATCTTAGGTCTGCTCTCCTGTGTGCATTTCAGGTTTTTGATACTCTATATCAGATCATGACAATGTTTTCTATTTCTAATTTTCTAATAATTTTAATAATAACAACAATATATTACAACTATAAATTATATACAATAGGTTATACCAGGGGTGCCAAAAAATGTATGCACATGACTCGCATTCACCTTTTGTTATCGGTATATATTGAGTATTACAGTTTTAATACAGTTTTTTCCTTTCTTAAAAGGTGTATACATTTTGGGGGCACCCTCTGTATATAATAATAAACAATGTATGAATAAATCTACAGAATGATTTTTCTGCATTAAGAAAATCATATGACTTTTCTTTTAATTTGTTAATGAGGTATATTACAGTCAAAATATTGAACTGTCGTTCAATTCCAGAGATAAGCCTTATTTGGGTGTATTATTATTTTTAATACAACCTAGGATTTTTGCATCTATATTCATGAGTTTATCTATAATCTATTTCTTGTGTTACCTTTAATCCATTATTTGTTAAAACAGTCGAAAGTGGTAGCTTTCTCACTTTTTGTATTATCTGAATTAGTTTAAGAGGATTATCTGATTTTTGAAGATTTCCTAGAACTCTTCTGTAAAAACACCTACACCTGGTAGCTTTTGAATTAGATTATTAATTATTGTTCTAGTCCATTTAATAGTTATGGGTCTAGTCAAGTTTCCTGATTCTTGTCGAGTCATCTTTGTATGATACATTTTTCTAAATAATTATCTATCTCACCAAAGCTTTCCAATGCACTGGGCAGAGAAGCAGCTCTGCCATGGCAGCATGATGACCTTGCACGTCGCCACACATAAGCAAGGCTTCTCCACAGTCTCCACAGAGCACCCTGTCATCCTCCCCAAAACATGGTCAAGATAGGCCGTCTTGTGAGGAACTATCACAAGGCTGTTTACAATCCACTGCTCTATCTTGAAGAGCACTCCCTGTTTTGCATGAGACAACAACATGTTGCTAAATGAATGAAACTCAAGCCTTCCACCTCCAAATCCAGTAGGCTTCCATCTGTGCCACACTACCTCTTGGTCATCAGACAAAGGGCTGAGCCCACCTGGAATAGCCCCACGCCCAAGTGCTCCTGAATCCATGTTTCCGCTCCAAGGTCAGGGGCTGGCTGAGGCTTTTGTCATGGGGAACAGGGATTAAAGCCATATCCGTTGCTGTGTCCCTCTCTCTAGGCGGGTACAGTCCCTGGCACAAAGCCAGGCATAGCTCAGGTGCTCAGAAACCCTAGGCGATTGAAATGGATTGGCTTTTTGATTTGAGGAGCCTTCGACACAGAGCACTGCTGACTCGGGGTATCACAGCTCCTTCAGTGACTCCTGCATTAGGACCTCTCTAATGGGGAATTATGGAAATGTGCTGCCTGGAGCTATCTTAACTAAGACCAACCTGATCTTGACTGTAGGCTCTGACTGGACTCTTCTCCCCACCTCTCTTCTCTCCTTTCCCCCTTGATAGCTAGTGGCAGAATCTGGCTGCCTGTGACAAGGCTTTCCTTCTCCAATAACACTGCTGACAGGTTTGGTTTGAAACCGGTTGCGCTACTTGGGGATGGCAGCCCTTCAGCCAGCATAAGGATGCAACCTAAATCAGTAAGTAACACAGATCTCACTGCACCTGTGCTGCCCCAGCTCTCAGGAAAGGCTGGGGCCAAGGCTGGAAACAGGCAGAAGATAATCAGGTTGGGTGTTCTTCCCAGCACCCACTCTCTTAGTTTATCCCAGCCAGGGAATAGAGATGGGCTCCCTCTACCCCCACCACCTCCTAGCTCCACTCCCCAACCACAGGGCAGGCTGGGCTTGAGCCCCCAAGGGGAAAAAAGGTATCACCATTCTCTCTGTGTGAAGAGACATCTTATCAGTGTTCTCAGGGCCACAAAAGAGGACGCAGCTCCAGAAAGGTCTGGCTTCCCAAGCCAAGATTACCCACCTCGGCCCAGCACCAGACCCACCTCACAGCTTCCTGTCAGCCCAGATTCCCTCAATCAGATTGTCCCTGGATTCTCTGTCCATCACCATGCTTAGCCACTTGTCACATGTTCATTCAGCAAACATTCACCACTGCATGTAAGATACTGACGTTCTGTGGTTCCAGGTCCTCGCCTCCTCTCCCCTCGACACATACACACACACACACACACATTACAATTTTAAAGTCAAGTCTTTATTAAACTTAGAAGAACGTTTTCAAAGAAGCTTTGAAATCATCAGGTATGACTCGTCTTTTAGTTGGTGGCTTTTGGTTTCTCTGGTCCTGGGCTTCTCCAGGGAGTAATTAATAAAGTGCAAACAAATATTTAAATAACTTGTGAGCTCGCTATTTAAAAGCGCTAGGGGGGAGCTTCTTGTAATGTTATGACCGCTCCTTAAATCCTCTGTGGGTACAGCCCCCTTTAACAGGGGGACACTTGAATAGACCTCCTACTTGAACAAGTAGAACCATTCAAATTCACCTGGCAGGAGAAGCTGAAGAATATTATGGATCCACTGTCCTTGATATGTTCAGCCACCCTAACTGGTTCACAAAGGATATAAAAAACCCTAATCCAGAAAACAGATCCTTCTTACCTGGGGCCCTGGCTCTGCTTCTCCCACCTAACCTTTTCCAATGGCTTCCTAGTTCCCTGATCAGTAATTCTTCAAGTGTGCTTCCTGGACCAGCAGCATCAGCACCACTTGAAACACATAAGAAATGCAAATTCACATGCCTCATGCCGGGCCTACTGAATCAGAAACCCCAAGGTTGGGGCCCAGCAACCTCTGTGTTAACAAGCCCTCTGGGTGATTCTGATTCACGAAGTTTGAGAACCACTGCCCTAGGCAAGGGCTCTCACCCTTCCTATGGGTTCTGCACCCTTAGCAAGGCCCGCCACAGAGACACTGCTGGCCCATAGTAGCCTTTGTGTAAATCATAAACAGAGCTTCCTCTGGAAGGATGTAGCTGAAAGCATGCGCTAGCCAAGTGGAGCCATTGCTGCATGTCAGCCCCTCACCCCCTCGGCAGGGCACCGTCATAAAGCGAACAGCCTGTGCTGTCATACATGGATGCCTTGGCCCCAGGACCAGACCCTCCAGCCTCATATCCCATCACTCGCCTCCTCACCCCATGCTCCAACCACTCCAAACATTTTACACTTCCTTGAACACATTGTGATACTTCACACTTCCTTCACGCCTGTGCCCAAGCTGTTCTCTCTGGAATGCCTTTTACTCGTTTTCCACCTAGAAAACTCCTGCAACCCTTAAGATACAGCTTGGTCATCACCTCTCCCAAGAAATATTTGCTGGCTGCAGGAGAGTCAGATGCCTCTCCCAAGTCATCACCTGCATGCCACTCCTCTAGGCTCCCTCGTCCGACTTCCCCTCTAACGCAAACCTGGCCTTACTGCGTTCTTATTGTTGGTTTACTTGCCTCCATCTTCCTTGAGGGTAGGATCTATGCCGGATTCATCTTTGTGTCACAGTATCAGTGCAGTACCTGGCATACAAGGACAAAACACTGAATGTTAATTCTGTGCCAGGCTCTCGGCACCCGGAGATACAGTGAAGATCACGTCAAACAGATCAACGTCATGGAGCTAATTCAAAATTAAGTGAATGGTACAAGGAAACAAAAGGAGAGAGGAAAGAAGCAAGGCTCTCGCCAAAACGGTAGGAGGCAATTGCTTTTCTGAATGATTTTACAAGTAGCCTTCAAAGCAGGGTGACTTCCTGCTCTGGGAGGATGAATTCCTGTTTTCTCCAGATTCACTTGTGAAGCTGAAAAAGCCACGACCAATCCCAAAAAGAAAAAAAATATACATATATCTCTCTCATGGGAAGCCTCCCGCAGGGCTTGGTTTAGCCCCAGCCACTGAAGAGCCGTCTTGTAGTCCTGAATGGCCAGTGCCTTCCCCGTGGCAGCTACGGCCAGAAGTGTGAATAGAGATAAGACCAGATTGGGAGTCTTGATGTCTCCCTTCCTTGAAATGAAGGCTCTAATCGTTCTGTCAAGACGCAAGTCAGGTTGGCATACCCCTCCTCAATTAGCATCTTATCTAATTACAAGACACGAATTACAAGTTTCTGCGCACTGCGGAAATGCAATCATGGGGTTCCTTGTGGAAGCCATTTGACTTCTGGAATAATTTCTACACCTAGGGAGCCATGGAGGAATAAAATCGGGGTTCCATTTATATGCAGAAAACATGAATTTTCTCAAAGGGAAACAGTAGGTTTGAAAGTAGAAGGGAAGAGATGCTGAAGAGGCTGTTGCAGTCATCGGGAGGGGGAATGCACGAGGGCAAGGCAGTGGGGATGGGGAGATGATCTGTACAGACAGAGAGACGTCTGGGAGGTAGAACTGGAGGTGGGAGAGAGAGCAAGAGAATAGGAGGGAGATAAGGGTCTAGTCTGGATCCTGAAGGCACTATAGGAATCGCTGGGGCTACATTTCTGATACATGGACTTTATTAGCACAGTCCCCAGCCTGAGCCTGGTTTGTGTGTGTGCATACACACACGCACACACACACACACCTACACATGCACACACACACTGACAGAGCCCAGCTCCACCTCCCTTTATTGACAGGACTGTGCTATAAAGGCCTCCCCTTTGGAAAGCTCAACCAAACTAAATCAAAGACCCTCTCACAGCTTCTTCCAGTTCTCAATGTAATGACAAATTGTGACCCTTTGCTCCTGGCGCCAAACAGCCACTCCTGGATCAAGAAAGCAGATAGTGTGGCCAAAAGACAGGAGATAAAAGAAGCTCAAGTGTGGTACTTATCCAGGGTGCTGAGAAAGGGCAATTCTCATATCCTTACTAAAATTCAGAGTGGACACACAGAGACATGAACAGAGATTTACAAATACATGTAGCAGTATACAGAGACACTCCAACATGCAAGAAAGAGAGAGAGAGAGAGAGAGAGAAAATGGAGGTAGGGAGGGGTTGAGAAAGAGAGAGGCTTTCTCACTCATGGATACACACAAACATAGCGAAAACACAAGACTGCACCCCATCACACAACAAACAGGTACTCTCTGATAAAGGCACATAAATATATTCACTCACCTAAAACAAGAGTTTTGAAATAAGTATTCAGAAAATTAAAGCAAAAAATAATTAATGTCTGTTATCTGGATTTTTTTTTTTTTTTTAGAAAAAATGTATTGTTTCATTAAAATATCTGCCTATAATTCTGAACTCTCCCTAGCTACAAAATACCTTGTGTTTGCATGGCACATTTATAAAAGAGAAAAAAAAAAGAAAATACACAAATATTATCTCCTTAACACCTCACAGGGCTTTTTTGTTTGTATTTTGTAATTTCCAAATGTGTTTTGTGCTAGATATTGACTGTTAGCGCTCAGCGCTACCCCAGCCCTTCCAGCAATTCCTGTATCACCAGGAACTGAAAACCAAAAGACTACATTTCCCAGGTTCCCGTTCCAGCAGGGTTCTGGTTTTGATTCCACCAATAAGAGATTTGGAAGGTAGAAGAGAAACAGAAGCCATTATTGCTCCCCAGACATTGGCAGGCAGGTCAGCTTCTTCAGCAGCTTCAGGCTGGAGGTTTTGCGGTGGCTTTTATACATTCCCCTGTGAGTCACCCACCTCAGTGCTTCAGACAGCTGATCATTGGTGGCAAGGGGAAAAGGGGATTGGTAATTTTTATAATTAATGTAAAGCTCTCATTTTATAGAAATTTAAGCAAAAAATAAGGACACATTCCTGGAGCCGTTCAAAGAATTGAAGAAGATAAAGAAGTAAGAAGTTTCAAGAGCCACAGGGGCTCTTGTGGGCTGAAGTTCCCAGAAGTGGTGTCGTAGATGGATATTAACATGGAGGAAGTTTGTTAGGGACAGCTGTGGAAAGGAAAGAACGCCTAGTCAGAGGGAGAACCTAAATGTGAATCTGCCATACTTGACAGAAGCTCCTGGCCACCCGGAGGGAGTTGTGAAGCTGGGGTGACCCTTCAGGGCGGGGCTGAGCATGCCAAGCCTTCATCCCTGCATGCTTATCAGTTGTCCTTAGTTGAGGAAAGGAGGCCAGGCATTGATAACTCACAAGGCAGCTCTGTTCAGCTGAGGTCCCTGCAGGAGACAGGCAGCTCAGAGCCTTCAGCCAACAGCTCCCAACAGTCCTTCATTCCTTTCATGGACTGGAAGTGTGTATCTCGCCTGCAAAATGTATATGTTGAAGCCCTAACCCCTACTGTGACTGTATTTGTAGGTAGGGCCTGAGGAGGTAATTAAGGTTAAGTGAGCTCATAAGAGTGGGGCTGTAAACCAATAGGGCTGGTGCCTACTACGAAGAGGAAAAGACACCAGAGTTCTCGCTCGCTTCCATGTGAGGACACAGGAGAAGGCAGAGGACACAGGAGAAGGCAGCCGTCTGCAAGAAGAGAGTCTTCACCACAACCCGACTATGCTGGCATCGTTTCTTTTTCTTTTTCTTTTTTTTTTCCAGATAAGAGAATTTTATTTAAAGAAAAGTCACAGAGATTAACAAAATTTTATGAACACAGTTTTGTTGGTAATAATTAACAGAATTATGAGAGGTTTAATACATATCACTTGTTATGTGATACACATTAAAATCTACTTTTCTACCTATATCCATTAGATTTTTTAATCTTTCAATTTTTAACAAATCTAAAAATAAGGCAGTATACATGGAACAGATTTACTAAATACTTTTAACTTATGCTTTCTTCTACATCAGACACTAAGACAATTTTAAAACCATCTGCAAATTAAATGGACTTTCCATTTTAACTCCTAAATTTAAAGGAGGTAAGCACCAAATAGATGCAAAAATGCATAAAAGAAACTGTCATGTAGTTTGAAAGAAAAATACTACATTAGCAGTATCATAAATTAACAAAGAATTTTCCAAAAAAAAATATTGCAAAAGTAAGGTACAGTAAATGTTTTATAATGATTAAGTCTAGAATATTTTTACTTGCATCCTTATCCATTCAGTTTAAAACACCAAAGTACTGACCAGAATATGAAAGGACCATTTTAAAATGAATAGTAGATCACAGCACGTGTCATTTTAAGTATAAAAGATGGACTATGTGCTTTAATTTGCAAAGAATGTTCTTCATCCCAGTAATACTCAGTGTTTCCATTATTCTTGATTCATAATCCAAGGTTCTTTAAGTACTGTGTCAAAAATAGACCATCTTGTTACTGATGGAAAGCTTCTAATCTTATCCCGGTTGGATCTTCTGGATGTCTCAAAGCAATTCCATTACGCAGGTGCAGCTCAGCATAAGGTGGCCAAAAAGAATCACTAATATTTCATGCAATGTGATCAGTTGTGCAGTTGATTCTTGAATATTTTTCTTTTTCTTTTTCACATTTCTATCACGCAGAGGAAAATGGTCTTCTAGAAACTCACTCAAGGTAATCAATTATAGGTATCCTTATATTCTTTTGTATCATGCAGTTTAGTTTTCAGCTCATTAAAGATTCTTGATTCAGAAAGTGTCACAACGTGACGTTTTCATTCACTGTGTAGTACAATAAGAGATTCCAATATCTGTTGCTGTTCATCCAACCAAGTTGCTCCCTTTCCAACTCTTCCTTTAACTTTTCATTCTTTGACTGAATAGTAGATAGTACCAATTCAAAATCACATCTCAATTTTTGGAACTCTTCCTTTCCTAATGTTACCAGAACTTCTTCATTCAGTGGAATTACTTCAGAAGTTTCTTTCTGCCATGGACTGAGTTCAGCAGTAAAACATTTCACTTTCATGATTAATAATGACAGCTAAGCATTTGAATCCGTGCGTGTCTCTCTTGCAACAAGTGATAATTTATTCTGACATTCTTCCATATCTTTCTGCATTTCTTCACATTTTTAAATAAGTTCTTCTTTAGTATCGGTAACATCTTCTATACATGTAGTACTATCTGGATCGAGATATTCCTGACGCACTGACATGTGTCCTGGGATTTTCTTAGCCTTTTAAGGAAAACACTACAGCATCCCAGACTTCAAGTCTCCTCAGCGGAGCATAGACATGTTCTCCCGGCCCAGGATCCATCGGTGCTCTGCTTGCTGATTGGATCCACCGCAACCAACAGGCTGGCATCTTGATTTTGGACTTTTCAGTCTCCAAAACTGTGAGAAAATTAATTCTGTTGTGTAAGCAACCCAGTCTATGGTTTGTTTGTTTTGTTTGTTTTGTTTTGTTTTGTTTTGTTTTTGCTTTTTAATGGCAGATCAAGCTGACTAATACAATTCCTGAGGGAGAATGTGGGCAGCACAAGACAGGTCTTGGTCTTCCTGGACCAATCCTGAGGCCAGATTAATGAGCTACTAATATGATTGACTTTACCTTTAGCCAATAGGCCATATTATCAAAAGGAAAGGTGAGGGGAGAGATGCTGAGCAGAAAAAAATGGGTTCATTTTACCCATTATTTACTCAGTCAGTTCCTAGTAAGTCAGCAATGTGACATTAAGCAAGTCACTTCACCTCTCTGCACTTTGCTCTCCTCATTTTGATACAGATTAGTTAGCATGTCCTTAGGTAGAAAGAGAGGTCCCTGGTGGAATAAAGAAAAGATAGCCATATTCTAAACCTCCAGGTTTTGAAATCACTCCTTCACTCCAGGACATAACAAGGCCTTAAGGTTAATCATAAAATTCATTTTGGCCTGGCAAATGGAGCAGATCTGATAGATAAAGAGTGGGTTACTTTGCTAATTCCTGTAGGATGGGCAAGCAGAACAAACATGGTAGACGAATTTCAGTAGAAGGCGCCAGTTCCCTTCTTCAAACAAGTTCCCTTTTCCAAATAGCTCCCCTTCCCCAAACAGGCAAGGGAAGGTATAAAAGTAAGAGCTTTTGCCTCAGTCACTGGGCACCCCCATTCAGGACCCCCTTCCGCTCAGGAGCTGCAACCTCTTCTCCTGCCTCTAATAAACTATCCTTTTTTTAAAACTTTTTGCCTCTCCCTGGTCCGTGTTTCCATTCTTCGGCTTCACAAGACACAATCCGGCAGATCCAACATCACCTACATCAATTTGTCCATTGGAGACGGCAGTGGTTGTAGTGAGAATAAAGGAGGTAATATATGTGGTAGGCCTGCCTAGCACAGGGCTGGCACACAGTACAAGTCCAATAAAAGATAGCTTTCATCACTTTTATTATCTGGATGCTGCTATAAGAAAAATATAATTTTGCATCTCTAACTTCTGAGCCAATTTGAAAACTTGGAGGAAAAGCAAAATCTCATTGAGGGCAATTAGATTTGCCTCCGGTCCCAAAACTCATAAAGTTACCTGGAATACGCATTTTTCAGATAAGGAAACATGCCCCAAGACATAAATAACTGGCCCAAGATCCCACAAAGAAGAGGTAAGGCTGAGGTCAACAATCCTGAACTCTAACACATGGCCCAGTGCCCCACTCAGCTGCCCCTCCACCCACCCTGCCATTGTCTCCACTTACACCCTCAACCAGGCTCTTAACTCACCCCAGCCCAGGCTTGCGCTCTCTTTTCTCCCAGACATACAACCTGGATGGTCAAACCCAGGGCTTCTCAGTGGGCATTGCTGGGATAGAATTGAAACCCAATGGGATATCTGGAAACCAAGTGGGATATCTGCGAGTAATAAACTTCCAACTGCTTGTTCATTTGGCACCCAGTGGGGTAGCACAGATTACTCATCTCTCTTTCTTAAGAATCAATAAAAAGTTAGTGATGCATTTAACAGAGATCAAATAAATTAAATTAGGTTCCTTTTTTAATCTTTTCTGGGGCTGACACTTTGGTCATATTCCTAAAAGTCACTCCAGGTCAATCTGACCAATCACCTGGTAATTGCATTTCAGATTTTTTAAACTGGGTCTTGGTGTACTGAGAATACAGAAAAGTATTTGACTGGCCAGGGGCTATACGAGCAACATGGGAAAGTAGCATCTTTGGCTGAGCCATAAAGGATGGACAACAAAGTAGGAGTGGGCATTCCAGGAAGGAAGAACCAGCGTGAGCAAGGACCTGGAATTAAGAAAGACAAGATGTGTTTGGGACTGGCAGGATCACAGGGGAGTTGGGAAATCCTTTTGGTGAGCATCAGAGCTAGCTGGGGTCAGGAAGAGTCTGGTCACAAAGCCGCAGCACTGTCCTGGGGCTAAGGCAGTGGTAGTGAAGCTGCAGAGGCAGGTAAGAGATTATCATCCCAATCTTACAGAGGAATCAACTGAGGGTCCTACTGGGTAACTGGCCTATTCAGGCCCTGGGCACTTTCTGTTCCTATTATAGCTCCCAGCAGCTCAACGCTGCCTTCAGCTGCCAAAGGAATCAAAGAATCCAGAGTCTGCAGGCTGGGCTGTAAACACACATCAAGGAACAATGTAGAGAGAGAATGCATGCCAACTGCTCTGATGGGGACGCTCAATAAGTAATAACAGACTTTGGCTGCCTTAAAACAATCTTTCCTGTCTCTTAAAATCTGTGCCTCGGGAAGCTAAAGCTGAACTAATACCACCGCCCAGATTATGTCCTTCTTCAACACATGGCCTCGGGCCTTTCTGGGTCTCTGGGCTTCATCAATATTATATAGGGTTCAACTGGCTGGTCTCTAAGGTTCCGTGGCTCTGACATCACAGGATTCATGAGGAATATGTAGGATCTTCAACACTGATCTTGGCATAATAATACCAGGCCATTCGTATCTCTAGTCTCCAATCTACAAGATCAATGCCAAACAGGAAATTGCAGCAATAATTTATTCTGAATTTTCCCACCATGGGACTTGCTTTACATACATTGCTACACAAACTCTAACCAAACATTAAACAGACAAAAAAAGAAAAGATTTCTGTCAGCTTCCCCAACCCCCTGACACACGCTCCCCTTGCTGCCCGACACCCCGGGAGATGGGACCTCCTTAGGACCACAGCTCTGATCAAGAATAACTGCAGAAGCATCAAGTATTTTTAGGGCAATGAAACTACGCTACATGGTAACTTAATGGTGAATATTATAGACTTGTCAAAATCCCCAGAATGTACAACACTAAGAGTGAACCCTAATATAAATTATGGACTTTGATGACGATGATGGGTCAATGCAGGTTCATCTCCTGTAACAGATGCACCAATAGTGGGGGAGACTGTGTCGGGGGGTTGGGGGAGCAGGTTATATGGCAAATCTCTGTAGCTTCCATTCAATTTTGCTGTGACACTAAAATTGTTCTTAAATAAAGTCTATTAAAAAAAAAAAGCTGTCATGGAAATAAAAAGGCTTAGAAAAACAGGGGGGGAACAAAAGAATAACTGCAGAGAGCCAGGCAAGAGGATGGTTGCAAAAACAACCAAGCCTGTCAAATAAAATGGAATGACGTACAGTGAAATAAAACAATATGAAATGAAATAATTAAATGACCAAGCTAGATTAACGTCAGAGAACCCTCTGCCCAACGCCCATCTTTGGTCTGTATATCCAAAAGAGGAGGGAGACATATTGGAGTATCGCCTGCCCAGTTGACTTGGCCTACCCAGAATCTGGGGTTATGGGGGTCACCCTGGCAAAACAGTAAGAACTGAGGTCTGCATTAATCATAGTCAATGCTGGTGCCTGGTCTTCTGGGCTTGGCTCTGGGGGCTCAAGTGATCCCTGAGCGCTGACACTGCATTTTGCACCCGCCATTATCATTTCACAGGGGAGAATAGTAAGTCTCCACTCCTTCCCTATTACATCAATCTCTGCAGTAACACATAGAACCAGAAATACCTGGAAACATAGTAATAAAAACTCGGTAATCTGAAGGCTAAATTTTGATCCCCTGAAGCAAGCAAGAAGGCCTGAGAGCTTTGGGCAAGTGGTGCATCTGCTCTGAAACAAGGAAATGACCAGTGTGGAGCTGTGCAGGTCGGGAACTGGCACAGGAAGCAGAAATAGTTTAGCAGAATACGCAGAATCAGGACAAGGCAGGAGACAGAGGAACTGGATGGTGCTTAAGCTGCTTGTGTCTAAAGAGGTCAATGTCACCCTGAGGAGCCTGGGTTAGCAGTTAGCACACAGGCCCCTTTGAAGAAGAGCCTCACATTGAGTGTGGCTGCTATAAGAACGATTGTGATTAGGTTAACGTTTGAGTAAACGAAATGCAATGGGCTCACCTCTTAGCTAATGTGTTAGTTGCCTTTTAAAATTCCTAAATAAAGGGTGCTTGTGGATACCTTGGAGGCAGATTGACTAAACTTTGAAGGCATAGGTGATGTGTACCGCAGCCTCCGTGATGCTCAGCAGAGACAGATCAGGAAGCTGGTCCCTCTTCCTCCCTCTCCCAGAGGAAACAGAGAAAGCCTCTTCCTGCTCAAGTATGTGAGCCTCCCTATCCTTAAATCCCTCTCACTTAGTGAGAGGCAGACCCAGGATGAGATCTCACAGGTCTTGACTCCTAGTCCAGTGCTCTTTCCGCCGGGCTATGAAGAAGCAGAGCTCAGATCTGGGCTCAGAAACAAACACCAACTATCTATCAAGTGAAAGCAGAACATCAAACACCAATACCTCCATTTCCGGTCTCAGATCCACATTCCTCCCATTTCCTCCTCCTCTAGGACATCTCACACACAGACACGCAAGCCCCCCCACTGCAGAGTATCAGCACGCTGGTGTGGGTTGTGGAGGAAGATATGAGAACAGAGCCGTTGGATTGGCCCAGTTTCTAGGAAACAGAGACAGGAGTGCAGAGGGTATGAAGCTTGGGACTTGTCCTGGCTACAGGATGGCAGTCAGTAGACACTTTGCTCTCTCCCACCAACGCACTACCTACCCGTGCACACACCAGCTCCCTGCCAGCCCTATGGCTGTGTGGCCCAGATCTGACCTTGCTTATCACTAACCTGCCTCCTCTCTGATCTCATCCCATCACCACCCTCACCCCCACCCAATTTCAGCCCTGGAACGCTTGCCTTTATATAAGGCCTCTGGCACCAGAGCCTCACTTCCCAGCTAGGAACCATGACTTAGTTCATCCTAAAGACCCCAGGGTATCTAGTAGCCCTTTTCCAGCTCCAGCTGAAGACATCAACCCAAATCTCAGCCCCTTGGCCTGTGTCTCTGCAGGCCCTGCTGCCCCAGGCAAAATGAAGACAGACATCAGGACACTCCCTCCATTCCAACCCTGCACCCAAGGAACCACGAGGCTACAATCTGAATAGGCATTTCTCCAAGAAAGACATACACAGTGTCCAAAAAGCACATGAAAAGATGCTCAACATCATCAGCTATTAGGGAAATGCGGACCAGAACCACAAAGAGATACCACTTCATACCCATTTGGATGACTGCTATCAATAAAACAGGAAATAACAAGTGTTGGGGAGGATGGGGAGAAGTTGAAACCCTCATGCTTTGCTGGTGAGTATATAAAATAGTGCAGCCGCTGTGGAAAACAGTTTGGCAGTTCCTCAAAAGGTTAAACATTGAGTTACCATATGATCTAGCAATTCTACTCCTAATATGTACCAAAAAGAATTGAAAGCAGGGACTCAAAAAGATACTTGTACACCCATGTTCACAGCAGCGTTATTTACAATAGCCAAAAAGTGGAAACAACCTAAGTTTCCACCAACAGAAGAACAGAGAAACAAAATATGATATGTACGCACAATGGAATATTATTCAACCCTAAAAAGACATAAAATTCTGATACATACTACAACATGGATGAACCTTGAAAATATTATGCTAAGTCAAAGAAGCCCGTCACAAAGGGACAAATATCATATGATTCTTCTCATACGAGGTACACAGAAAGGAGAATGACCCTTACCAAGGGCGGTGGAGTCAGAGATACGGGGAGTTATGGCTTAATGGGCCTGTTTGGGATGATGAAAAAGTTCTGGAAATAGATAGTGATGATAGATACCCAACATTGTGACTATAGTTAAAGCCACTGAATTATATACTTAAAATGTATTAAAGTCACATATTTTATATTATGTATACTTTGCCACAATAGAAAAAGAATAAAACAAAAGTAATCAATGTGCGTCACCATTTTAATGGAATATAGGGGAAAACACAAACTAACTTCCTTTTGATGCTCCTGCACTAAACGGTTTGAGGATAAACATCGGAGGCCACCTCTGCTCCCAAGGCTGGGACTGGATGGCGTACCTGTGACATTAAATGGGAGGCTCTCCCAGGACTTCCCAGGATAGCACAGGGCTCTGGGGAAAATTCTGGCAAAGTCATTGTTCTCATCTGAGCGGTATCCAGGCCCAGACACAGGAGAGGCAGAGGCTTTCAGGATTGTGTGGGGCTGGGGGAGGCAACAGAGCTCACTACATCTTTAAGTTCAGGCCTACAAACCTTCTCGAAGCTTCTGACAGGTATTTGGCCCCAGAAAATTGCCAGTGCATAGTGCTAAAGCCAAAGGAGCAAATAAAGTCCACTTGCTGGACAAGGGGAGGTTGTGATTCATCCTGTAGGAGGAGCTCAGTCTTGGCATCAGATGGACCTGAGTTCAAGGCCTAACACTCACCAAGTCTTGGACAGTTCACATAACTTTTAAAGGACTCAAATCCTCTATTATAAAACAGGGACAGCAATGCCTATGCAATGTGGTTTTGTTGTTGTTTTCTGTATATTATGATGTTTTGACATCTTATAACCTCTTCTGCCTGGGGAGAGACTACCCCTGGGGCAAGCCAGTTCTTACAGATAACAAAGGACTCAGCTGGGAGACGCCTTTGATATGCAAACTAACCAGTCTAGAGCCCTAGCTCTTCTGGGAGGCTGTACATCTCAGGAGGCTTATCCCTCTGCCTTAACCAGCCTAGGGCCAAGCAGCAGACAACTACCGACCACCTCTATAGCTTATAACTCCCGCAAAATGATTCAAACTAGCCAGTCCTAAACTGTTTCCTCCGCCTTACCTTTCTCACAGAAACCCCATTAAAGAAAGGCTCTGGCCTAATGCTGTCCCTTCGCTCCTGTTTTCTGTCACCTGACTCTGCATGGCTTATGGTGAACGCCTCCCTCTCTAGGACCTGCGAGTATAATAAACTGTTTTCTTGTTCCTCTCCCTTGTCCCCTCTTCTGGCCACACCTGACTGATCATCACCTACAAGAACACAGAACAACCTTCCTTACAAGACTGATGAAAGGCTAATATTGAACACCTATTACCTGCCAGATAGAGTTCTCTCAGCAACCCTGCAAAATAGATACCATCGGCCTCCATTTATTGATGAAGAAACTATGGCACAGACAATTAAAATAGTTTAATTATTCATTCATCAAATAGTTTTTAATGTCTTCCACAATTGTGGGCCCCGTGGAAATAGCAATGAACCCAGGCAGTCTGTCCCCAGGAAGCACCCACTTGAGCAGAGAAGACAATCAATGAGCCAGGTGATCTCAGTATGTTTCCTGAGTATAAGGTTGGGGACATGCGGAGACCTTAGGGAGCGGCAAGTGGGGAGGGTCTAATCTGGAACATCAGGGAAGAGTGTCCCAGAGGCAGTAATAGGAAATCTGAGGTCTGAAGGCCAAGAGGAATTAGCCAGTGGACAAGGAGAGGAAGGGGACCCAGCGCGTCACTGAGCTGGTACATAGGTAAAGATGGAATGAGAAGTCTTCGCTACAACATGTGCTTGGCACCTAGCAGATATTTGTGAAGGGTATCTCTGCCCTCCACCAAATTACAGAGAGCAAAGAACACTGGGTTGAGATTCAAAGACGGGGTGTTTGAATCTGTCCCTCATCTGCTGACTGGCACTGGGCAAGTCACATCCCCACTCTGAATCTCAAACTTTCACCTGTGAAGAATCAGGTTGAAATGTCTGACCTCTGAAGAAGGTCCACCTCATTCATTTATTCAGCCAACATTTACCAAATACCTTTGATGTGCCACTCACTTTTCCCACTTTTCTGGAAGGTAGGACTACATCACTGAGAAACACAGGTGACAACCCCCTACCCTAATGGAGCTCACATTCTAGTAGAGGAAAGACTGGCAATAAACATGATATATAATAAATAAGCAAATATAAAATATATATATAAAACATATTTTTAGAAAGTGCTAAGTATTATAGAAGAAAAAAAAAGTAGACTGGGGGTGAGGGTATACTTTTCATTTTAAGTAGGGTGATTATAGCAGGCTGCATTGAGAGATGTATTTGAGTGGTAAAGACTCGAGGGCAGTAAGATTTTAAGCCATAGATATCTGGCTATCGCAAAGGCTCTAAGCAGGGAGTGCCTGCCATGTTAGAGAAACAGTGAGGAGGCCAGTGTGTCTGTATCAGAGTGAGGAAGGGAATAACAACAGAAATGAGATCAGAGAGGGGAGGGGGCTGGCCAGGCAGGTCACAAAGGGCCTGGTAGGCCCCTGTAAGTTCTCTAGGTTCTATAAACTTACTCCATGGCCCCAAGGCTCCCAGCCACTGGCAGCCCCTTTGATTTATTTGGGTCCTGGCAGGAACTTCAGGGCAGTGATCCCAGCCCAGCCTGTTCGGCCAGATGGGGGCTGAGGCGCTGTCTCAGGAATGGGTGTCTTGTGTCTTGGCACTGAACTTGGCAGCTTAGACTCAGGCTTGCAGTGTGGCCATCACACAGACAACCCATGCGCCCAGGGCCTCTCCTGCCCCGTCCCATTTCCCAGCAGGGCTCACTCTCTCCCTGTAGCTCAGCCTGTCTCCTTACGGCTGGGCACAAGAATAGAAAAAGGAAGGTGCTGGCTGGGTTCTGGGTTGTTGATGCTCTTTTCCCAGCCAACACCATGACTGTTAATTGACCTTTATTGCTCACTCCATCACATGGAAACCCATTTCAGCTCCCAATTACTCTCTGTGCCTCTGAAAAGTGAAAAAATCACTTACACTTCGAACTGACCAATAATTATCTTGGTAGTACGAGGCCAACTGGGCCCCTCACCTCCTCTTTCCAACTAGAGGGGAAAGGAATCAATGTAAGAAAGTCACTTATTCTCCATTTTACAGGCTGCACACCAAAGAGTTTGTGAATGTCCTTCAAAAGCCACTCTCTTCACTCACATTGTGCTCAGAAGGTGGCTCTGTCTTTTCCTCAGCCATTGATTTTTGCACCTCGTTAGGATTACTTGAATCTCCTAAGGAATTAATAACAGATTTGCTGAAGTCTGTGAGCTGCAGCTCGGCCAGCTGGCTGGGCTCACCAGGATAGCTACTTGGTGCTCTGCTTCCCTTCCATTTCACACCAGGAGAGCGGGTGTCCCCACAAGTGGAGCCTGGGCTGGAGTGCAGCCTTGGGGTTCCTGACCTTACTCTGTATTGCCATGAGGCACTGCTCTGGGCTTGATTTTGGAGGCCTGAAGATCAAGTGCATATTTCTGGAGATAACAGAGGGAGGCCACAGGAGATGGAGAAAGGATGTGGTTTTGGAGCCAGATAGACCCGAGTCTGAATCCAAACCTACCTAACCATTTACTGTCTGTGTGGCCTTACTTACGTTGACAGGCACATGTCCTGGTGTTCAGCGCTATGGAGGGTCCCAAGGGTGTCGTGCCATAACCCACAAGCATCCAACTGCAGGTCCTGCTGAGTCCCAGCAATGAGAAGGGGCTAAGGAGGGTGATGACGGAAGTTGAAGTACAAGGCTGGAGTTGGGTCTATAGGCTGACTGGAGAACAGATCCCTCAATGGGAAAATCAGGAATTCAGGTCTCAATGTTCAAACTGGGATCACTACATGTTCAGGTTCTTTCCTGGCATCTGTGTCCAAAAAGTTCTATGTAGGCCCTTGGCTTCAGAGAAGTACTCTAACTGGGACACTGTACTACATACAAAACAAGAACCAGTACAGTGGCTCAGAGCATGGACAGGGAGCCAGACTTCCTGGATCAAAATCCTGATTCCGCCACTTATTAGCTGTGTAAGCTTAAGCAAGTCTCCTAATCTTTAGGGCCTCAGTTTCCTCATCTGTAAAATGAGGTTAATCAGTGTCCCTCCTGGAGTTACTATTAAGATTAATGAATTAATATATGTAAAAGGCTTGGAAAAGTGTGGGGAACTTAATAAGTGCTATAGAGGGTTAACTTTAAAAAAATGACAGGTTGACTATCACAGAAAATAGAATCACAATTTCCCCTTCCTATCTATTTGTTGTATGAGTAAAAATTATTGATGGCTTTACAAACCCAGGCATCTTCTCTAGTGCTTCCTTCTCCCCCACACTGATTGACTGGCAACCCAACCAATCACCAAGTCTTTCTGCCCCTTCCACCGCTGGCCCATGCCACCGTCGCTCCTCCTCTGGATTATTGTACCAGCTCACCTCCTAATGGCTCTCTGGTCTCCCTACCTTTAGTCTCACCTTCTCCAATCCGTTTGTCACACTTCCAGCAAAGTGATCTTTATAAATCACAAATTTGGTCAGATTGCCCATTTTAAGCCTTTCCATTAGACTTCTCCAGTGTTTCTAGGAGTCATTGAAACTGCTCAGCACACAAAGTCCTCCATGGCCCTCTACAAATTCCTGCAGCCTCATTTACTGCCCTCAGCCTCACTCTTTCTGTTCCAGCAACACTCACCTTCCTGTTGTCTCACACACACACACACACACACACACACCACCACCTCACACATATGCACGCACTCCATGCTTCATTTGTTCTATTCTCCCAGCTTCCACCACCTGCCTCTATTCACCCCGAATCTCAACACCACCACCATCCTCACACATTGTTACACTAAACCTGACTAGCCCCTGAAGACCCAGAGTCCTTCTCTGAAGCAGACATCTGTGTCCCTTAGGATAATCCTCGACAACAAATTTCTAAATTCCAGTGGCTTTAGAAATTTAGAAATAACCCAGTCACAAGTTTATTTCTCATTCCAGGATAGTGTCATGTAGGTGTTCCTGGTCAGCAAGCAGCTTTCCCTCATGGGAACAATTGGCTCCATAACCCCTGGGGTCTCAGAGTCTTCTGCACCCAGCTGATAGAAGAGTAAGAGGAACTGGCAGAGGCACACCTGCTTCTTCAAGTCCCTGGCCAGAAGTCATAGCCGCAGGGTCACCCCTGGATGAAATATGGTCCCTGCATTAGTGGACAGTGGCCCTGGAAGCCTCAGGGCCTCTTCTTGGATCTCCTCTGGTCCCTGTCCCTACATCCACCTCAAAGTTACCGAACTGTGTGGCTATGTTCCATCTCCAGGCCCATCTCCCCCCAACCCCCAGCCCAGACTGTGAGCTCCTGAGGGCAGAGGCCTTGTTTCTTTCACCTCTATATATTCAGTACCTGGCACTGGTGCTTAGTTCTGTTGTTAGATGAATGAATGACCCAAGTCAGGATGAGCTCGGTGACTGGGTGGGCCTGATCCTTGCAGAAGGTCCTCCCTGCATGCAGCTGAGCTAGTCTGAGGAAGGCAGGGGCTGCCAGGGTGGAGTGTAAAAGGGCTCTTTCCAGGAAAAAATAGAAGACAGGGAGAATGACCAAACCATTTGGAGAGGTTTGTTTCCATTTTCATGGTATTTCTTGGGCCACAAAGTGCCCAGACTCTGAGAGCTCTGAAACATATACTCTCAAAGCTAACACAGGTAACCCCTACTATGTGCCAAGCACTGTTCTAAGTGCTATGTGTGCATGAATTCATCAATCCTCACAATAACTCCATTTTACAGGTGAGGAAATGGAGGCTCGTCTCAGAAAGGTTGAATGGCACATGATACTCTCTCTACCCAGGAGCTTATCTTCCTTCTCTTGGAGCCCCTAGAAGCCTTAGGACAAGGATGGTTTCAGCCTATCTTCCAGCATTTCTGGTGACAATTAGGTTTGGGGGAACAGCAGAGATTTGACTTCCTGGAGACAAGCAGACATTTTGGAGCTTTCTTACTCTAGTCTGAACCCCCGGGCTCAGGTAACAGGCCAGTGGCGTGAGAACATTTCCAACATTATTCTTCAAGGTTATTTCAAGCTAAGAAAGGTTGAACTTTCCATTGATGTTTATGTCTTATAATGTCCTTCGGTCAAATAAAAAAACAGTAGACATTGGAACCAAATAACAAATTGCAAGGCTCCAAGCCCATCTCAACTTGCAGCATAGAATTAACAGCAATGATACTATGACAGGAGACTGATCTTTCTGCATAAAATGCTGGGGCTGAATACCCAGCAGCCAGTGGTGCGGAAACACAGCTCCACTCAGCCAGGCCTCACGTCCCCTACACCAGGCATTTCCATCGTCTTAACTGGATAACAACCATGGCCCCTCCTGGGAAATCACCGCCTCAGAAATCTTTTACACTGATGACAAGAGAAACAGCTATAATTTGTCATTATAAAAATATCCAATTATCAAGCCACTGAGTGATGACTGCATCCTCCTGTCCTCACTGCCATCAGTCTGGGCTCTGAGCTACACACCTGTCATAGCAAGCATCTTCCAGGTGACAGTCTTGGGCGAGCCCAGCTTCCCTTTCCAATACCTCAGGAGGGTCTGGCCGTGCCTGCCTGTGGCGGAAGCAGGTGCCTCAAAGGTCTCTCCTGACGCAAGTGCAGGAACAACAGGTTATGAACAACACCTGACTGAACTGCCACCTCCTTCAAGATGGCCACAGAGCTCACTCTTTCTCCTCAGTTTCCCCACAAGAGGATAGAATAGCCTGTGATAAGTTAAGCTGTTCAGACTTTGAAGCCAGGCGGGGCTGGGTTCATTCAATTCGTCTCCAGGACATCCTAGCTACGTGACCTGTGAGGCATACTGGGGTCAGGATCTTTCATGGGTAGAATGTACTAGAGAAACAGCAAATGAATGAAAATAGCTGAACCTGGTACAATAGTGATAAACCAACACTTACAGGTATTAACGGTTTTATATGTATTAACTCTTTTTTATCCTCACAACAACCTTACACAATCGGTACTATTATTATGTCTATTTTACAGTTAAGGAAACTGAGGCAAAGAAGGTTACAGAATTTAACCAAGGACACCTGTCTGTGAGTGGCAGACGTGGGATTTGCACCCAGCAGTCTGGTTCAGGGGTTGTACTCTTAATGTTTTATACTCCTCTTAACAAGGACCACTGTCGTCTAGGTCCAAGCACTGTGTTAAGTTCTTTATACATATTACCTCCTTTAATCCCCACGATACATCATCTCCCATACACAGATGAGTAAACTGAGGGACAGAAAGGGGAAGTAACTTCCCGAAGGTCACACAGCTCCTAAGTATCAGAGCCAGGACTCAAATCCAGGCTTCCTGGCACAGTCTGTGTATCAGGTCACTATCTACACATACTATACTGTGCTTCCTTGATTACTTTCTACGTACACTTGCCTTTAATTAATCTTCCCAACAACTCCTGAGAAAGGTACGATTATTAACTCCATTTTATAAATTGGAAAGGTGAAGAGTCTAAGCCAATTACAATCAGTAACTGAAGATCCAGGATTCATGTCCAGATGTTGTCTGGAACACTCTATTTAAACCCCTATGCTGCAGTTACTTCCTATCCTAACCCAATGCCTGCTCGTACACAGGACATGTGAATTTGAATTCAACTGAGCTGAAGTACGAATGATCTGCTCAACATCTGGCTCAAATGCCACTTCTTCCAAGATGGCCTCCCTCAATCCCCTGGCGGAAGTTGTCTCTTCTTCCTCCATTTACTCTCTGAGATATCTATTGCACCCAGAATGGCTCTTGATCCCTTCTATGGACAGGGCTGCTGCAATTGAGAGGAATTCCCTGTGCCGGAATATCAAATGTGCTCAGGTTGGGCCCAGATCTCCCTGTTGTGACACGGGAGAGCAGGGTCTGTGCAAAGAGGAAAGGCAGCTATGAAAGAGCAGGGTCTGCAGTCCAGAGCCAGAGGCTTGTGAGAAACAAGAACCACAAGACAGGAAAAAATAAAGAGAGCATAACAACAAAACTTGGAGAAATTGTAAGCAACTGGATGAGTGGCACTGACTTGGCAGACAGAGCTGAAGAAGCTAAATCCTACATTGATGGCGGCGAAAGCTGAGAATTAACTCAATAATAAAAGGCACAGAAATGAGTAGCACCGATGTCTCTGGGTTAGGGGTGAAGGGGCTAAAACAAGCTAGATTGGTTGAGAATTATTTAATAAGTCTTCAAGTGACTGCCCTGCACCAGTCTAGAAAAGACTAGAGGTTGATTCATTCTCTGGAGAGGACAGGACAGAGGCTGTCTGGACTGAGGGACAACAGAGGCAGTGGAAGGCCAAGCTACCCTTTGGAATGAAGTGACCATAACATATGGAATATCCAGGCTCCCATCTTGTCTCCTGCACTGAGCTCCCAGACCATCAGCAATCAGGCTTTTGCCTTCCAGGCAGGAGAGTGGGTGAATCTCTAAGAGAAATCTGGCTGGTTCAAGAGGAAGGATTTTTTTAATTGACATTGGGGTTTTTCCCAACAAATGGCATAGCTGGATTACCCTACAGGAAAGTTCCCTGTTGCCAAGCACCAGCTACAGGCTCCTTAGTCTCTCACTCCTAAACATGAGCAAATATCCGGGGATTACCAGGCACCTCAGGAAAATTTGCAGCATGAAGGAAAAAGACCAAAGGAAACACTGGAGGACAGGGGAGCAACCTGAAGGAAACAGACCATCCAAGGAGGATAACATTGAAGTAACTTGAATATCCTCAGATACATAAGAAAGTGCATATCCTACACCACGAGACAAGAATAGGATGCTATAAAAGTGTGGGACATGCAGAACAAGGAAGAGCTCCAAGGAATTGAAAACATGGGAACAGAAATGAGCAACTCAGTAGAAGGGTTGAAGGGCTGCGGAAACCTCCCAGAAAGATGGAAAAGGAAAATAAGATATTTAAAGAACCAGTTCAGTGGGTCCAACATCTGAATAATAGGAATTCTAGAAACAGAAAACTTTCTAACACTAATTCAAGATTTTTTTCCAGATCTGTAGGCCATGAATTTCCAGACAAAAAGGGCTACTGAGTGCCCAGAGAAATAGAATAAAATAACCCAAACTCAGATACATCAATGTGAAATTTCAAAATACAGGAGACAAATAGAAGAGTCTACATGTTTCCAGAGGGAGAAAAAAGAAATAAGTTGCATACACAGAATTAGGAGTTAGAGTGGTTTCAAACTTCTCAAAAAAATAACACAAAAGAACTAATAAACTTAGAAGTAATAAACTAATAAATAACATCTTGATAATAAATAATACATAGAAGCAATAACTAACTTCTCACAAATAACTGGAAACGAGAAGGCAATGGAATAATGTCTTCAAAATTCTGACAGGAAAAAAATACAGATGGGCAAGGTCTCAAAAAATGTATATCCCACACCGCCTTCTCAGGAAGCATTCTGAAGATGTGCTCCACTAAAATTAGAGCATAAACCAAAACACAGGAAGAATGGAATACAGGAAGAGAAGACCCAACGCAAGGGGGGGGTGAAGGGAATTCCTGTGTTGATGCTGAAGGGAGGTCTTAGACAATAGCTGTACCACAAGCAAGGAGGGCAACCATACATCATTTGCTCAGAGGCCACAGAAAAAGTTCTTCAGGAAGATAAATGGATAGAAATCTGATGTGGGTGAAAGGAGATGGTGGACAACCTTTGGCGAGTTTGGGGTTGAATTGGTGATAAGCACATGCAATATCTAATACACACAAACAAAGGCAATTAACTCCAGGGCAAACAAAAGACTGTTCAAAAAAAGGAAAAGCAATCAAAGTTTACTATAAAGTTCAGGCCTGAATAGGATACATGGTCATAATATTGTAAAACTGAATATTGATCAAAGCAAAATTATAATTATGTTGGGAGAATAGGAAGACGGGAAGGTGCATGTGTTTGGTGAGACAAAAGAAAGGGAGCTAAATCTGCATTTTCCATAGTGGACAGACAATAGATACAACCAAAAAAAATCAAGAAGTCGCAACACAACATATTGTTGGAAATAAGGTAACAAGGACCAAAATACATTTAGAAAACGTGAAAGTGATTGCCTCTGTGAAAAGGAAATGGAGGAGGTGACTGGAGACTGTTCTTTGTCTTAGCAAACCTTGTAGAACCAGTTGAGTCTGGTCCCTTAAACTATATGCATGTGTAATTCTGACAAAATTAAAACTTAAAAAAGAAAGTTTTCCCTGGCTTTGGAGTGGGAACTGAGAGAACAGGACGGTGTTCTCTGAAAGAATGTAGGCTATTCCATGCTTTGACAATGAAATAAATAGCTATAATCATACTGTTGTACTACCTTAGTGTTTATTCATTCATTTAGTCAACAAACATTGATTAAGTTCTCACTATGCAAAAGTAATTTCACATCCATTACCTCTGATGATCTGGCTTTTAGAAATTAGAGAGAAGTAATGTGGGCTCATGGCTCCCTCTCTTGTCAAGTTTACACAGAGACCACTGACTCTCTTGGGAGGGAAAGGGTGGAGTCTGGTCCTATGATGCTGCGGGGGGGGGAGGGGGGTAGAAGAAACAGAGGCAGGGCCGCCTCCTCTGAGCTGCAGTGGATGCCCCTCTTGTGTATCTACCACCCAAGGATTAGCTTCCTTCCAAACTAATTCTCACCCATAACATAAACTTATAGTTCCCCTATTAATGGGGTACATGAGAAAAAGAGGAGGTGAGTAAATAGGTGTCTATTTCTTTTGTGGAATATTTGTGACATAAAAAAAAGTATGTGCTTGAAGTTCTACCTCCTCTCTAATGAGTGGAGAGAAATCTACGTAGCACACAGTTTGGTCATATGAAATATGCCCTCCCTGAGCTTGTCCTGCTCGCCTTAAATCACCAGAAATTTTGAACCGTTCTGTCCCTGCCACAGAAAGCCTGCATCCCCAACTCTACTTGGGAAGCAGTTCTGACTTCCTTGGTGATGTCATCTTCCACGTAAGAGATGTCTAAGCTGCATACCAAGGAGACTGACTGAGGATCAAGGTGCATTAGGGCAAGACCAATGACTTCACAGGCTAAGAAGAAAGGACCAGGCACCGACCTGCTCAACAGGGTCATCTAGTCTACCATGGAGGAAGAGAGCAAAGGAGAAAGGGGAAGAGGTAGGTTCAAACTGGACAATGAGGAGATCTCCCTCTGCGGCCTATTTAATATCACACTTGGCTTTTAATCACTCCTCTTCATCAGAGACTCCCTGAATCACAGCCAAGACAGAGGGGGTACTAGTCAGTATTGAGATTGTTTGCTGCACTTACTGATTGTAAAAGCTGTTTCAAAGCCAAAAGATGAGCTAATATTCTACTTCAATATCAGTAGTAAAAAACAAACAACTTTGGGTATGAAAACCAAGAAAAAAGAAGGGAGCTTTAATGCTTCCATAAATATATTTGCATTTATTAATATCCTGAAACACATGTTGCCATGAATAGTTCCTTCTTTTTTTATCCCATCCCTTTTGTCTAACACAGTGATATATTGCCACTCTTTCAACACCCTGACACAGATGACATTGAAGCAAATTATGTACCTCAGCCAGATTTCTCAGTTGCGATGGAGATAGCTGATGTGTACATTTTTCCATCTAATTAACATTCCACAGTTTGAATAGCTGTTATCGTGCCCTGGGTCCCATATGAATGGGCAAATAGATAGAAAGATCCATAAATAGCTTGGCTTGCATCGAATGAGATCTTTCTCCAGACAAAGAGAAAGTGGAATGAATTGTTGTCATCTGGATGGTAGCAGCCCTCAGAGACTAGCACAAGAACACTCTCCCCTGTGTGCAGAACACCAGTGTGTTGCCTAGCACCGGCAGCCATCTCTGGAGTACCTCTGCCCAATCCCCACCACTGTGTTTGGCCATGTAGTATTTTTTTACCCAAGTCTTTGTTTACCCTGAATAGTGGTTTCCAAAAATCTGTCCCAAATGTTTTGATACTCCTCAAGGGGTGTAGATTAATTCCCCTTGAACTTCGTCATGCACTCCCAACAAATAGAATATGGTGGAAGTGATGGTGTGTAACTTTTGAGATAGGTTAAAAAATGCACTGCTCTCTTTCTTGCCAATCACTCATTCTGGGGAAAATCAGTTGCCATTGCAAGAGGCAACTCGTACAGCCCCTTAGAGAGAAACTGAGGCTCCCTACCAATAGCCATGAGAGTGACCCACTCTGGAAGTGAATCCCCAGCTCCAGATGAGCCTTCAGATGAGACCAGCCCCCAGGTAGACATCACAACTGCAACCTTATGAGAGACCCTGAGCCAGAACCACCCAGCTAAGGTGCCCCTGGATTCCTGACTCCCAGAAACTGTGATGTAATAAATACTTGTTATTTTATGCTGCTAAATTTTGGGGTAATCTACTATCCACCAATTGATAGTTAATACACACTGTGACTTCTCTTGACTCTCATCACTATATTTATAGGGAAAAAATTTTTTTCTCCCAAATATTCATAGATCAAGATGACACAGCCTCCACAGCAAGACTCCAGAGCCACTCACTGCAAAGTGAGCATGAGATATCAGAAGCTTGCTCAGGCCTTCAACAAGCTAGCCAAATCTCTGGCAACTGCACAGCTTTCTGGAGAAAGAAAAAGAGTAATGGAAGGAAAATGCCACGGGCATGCCTCAAGCCACTCATTACCCACTGCCTCCTCCCTTTGTGTGTCCTCCAAGCACTGTCTAACCTATCACAGAAATCTCCATGTTCTGCAGCCTTTCATCAGCTGTATGCATGCCTTTGAGCTGCTGTGTAACTCTTTGTAAATTGGTGTTTTCCCAGAAACCTGCAGCTGGCCACACTGGTGCTCGCACCTGAGGAGCCCAGGCCCATGCCAGGTCCTGAGCCAACCCTGGCCAGGACAGGTAGTGTCAGAGATGTCAGAGATCCCTCGGTGCTTTCAAAACAAGCTGGACATGGAAACTTCCATAAGTGGAGTAACGACAAATTAGCAGAATGGTTAAAAGTCTCCTCCACTTTGGAGCTGGAGAGAAATGAGTTTGATGCCAGAACACATTGTTGAGCTGATTGACCACAGACACAAGAAGTAACAAGACAAGTAACTATGCTTGGGTTCCTCCTCTATATGATGGGAGCATATTATTTACTTCAAATAGCATTACATCAAATCTATGTAACCTCTTAATACAGGGCCTGACATCTTACCCAATAAATTTTGGTGTTAACACTAGGAGTAGAAGGGTTGAAATCACAAAGCTAGAATCCCTTTTCAGCTCTATGTAATTCCTTCACGCCATTTTATTGTAAATTCTCATAATTCCTCATACCTGGTGTGAGTGGTCTGGTTTCCTGTGGCTAGTTTAGGGGGGTTTTCCTGCTATTGTACCCATTCTTCCCAGGTTTCTATCAGCTCTGGTCCTGGCTTCTGGCACTTGCCCTGCCTCCCACCCAGTCCTAGGCCTTAGTCATGCCAGCCCTTGCTGGTACCTGCCCGCGTCCACCTTTGAATACCCCTTGTCTCACCCTGGCCAGCCCCAGCTGGTCTATGGGACATAAAGAGGAACTCACCAGTCCTACCACGTTTCTATGCATCTTCAAAAACTTTCCCGTCTGTTTTGTCTTTGGAATGAGAGAGGGAATCTAGTTGCCTTTTTTTATGCAGGGATCCGCCTATTCTGGGGAAAACCAGCTGAGATAATTTATAGACCCTGCTTAATTACTTCACTAGCAGACTCCCAGCTAAGTTGCCCTAGCAACACCTAGCAACCAGCCACCATCACCAGCTGCTTCTGTAAGAGAATTCTTTTAACTGTTTTATAAACAGTATTTGGTAGCCTTAGTGCAGAAAAGAGTAAGTTAAATAGGACTCTAGATGATACGCAAACTGGTTTCATGCCACCCCCTTTGCTTGGCTTTGTTTCCTGCATAGGTGTAGTGGCATTCCTCCAGGGCTGAGCATTCCCTTTCAGAGATGGCTGGAGGCAGTAAGGGGCAGCGTTTCTGAGCACATCTTTAGAATCAAATGGACATTGTAGCTGTGTGACATTAGGAATATTATTAAGCTTGCTGTGCCTCAGTTTCTTCACCCATAAATTCAACATGGGGGTAATAACACCTCCCAAGATAATGCACAGCCCCTGGCATACAGTACTTAGTCAATGCTGGTTGCTATTATACATAATCTCAGGTGAGAAAACAACAGCTGTCTTCCCAAATGACACTGTAGCAGAGCCAGCCAGTCTGGTCACCCCTGCGATTGGGAGACACGCAGAGTCTGCCTCTGGGGTTGTACAAACTGCACGCTTTTTGTCACATCCCCACCCCCACCACAACAGCAGCTCCACGAGGGCAAGATGTGTTTGTCTATTTTGTTCACTACGTTGCCCCACCACCTACCCTACTTGCCATGTAACCGTGTTCAACAAATATTTGTCTGGTTAATGAATATTTGCAGGGTGTTGTCTTGTACATACAGGTTCCCTTAGGAATTTCGTGTGCTGGGATATGGGAATCACTGGGTCCCTATCCTTATACATCTTAACACACCAACCCCTAACAGCTGCCACACTTTGTCTTCATATAAAGCCAAGTCTAAGCAAAACCCCAAATGTAATATCAAAAACCATCCTGAGTGGCCACTTCATTGCCAAGACTCCTGTGTGGATATATCCCAAACCCGTTTCTTTAAACTTGAAGTTCCCACCACCACAGGAGACTCAGAGCCTCAGCACAGTCCTGTCTCCCACTTCCTCTCTGCCTCCTTGGGATGGTTCTAGGCCTCCAACTTTCCAGCCCCCCCGGGTGCTCTCGCTTTGCCTGACTTCCCTTCCCCACCTTTGCCCCTTTTCAGACCTTTTCAGACATGCAAGATCTCAAGGAATTTATCTACATGCACCCTTCCTGAGGGAAAAAAAAAAGTGTGGAGGAGCTACTTCACCAAAACAAAAGAGTAAAACATGAGAAAGGAAAATATTGAGTTCTAGAAGCAAAGACCCAGCATGGGAAAGAAGAAAGGAAATTCAATAAAGGTTCAGGTTGTCCCGAGGCCTAGAGAACAACCTGTTCAAACCAGAGCAGGAGGACACAGGGCTACAAGAGGAATGCATCCAGGGAAGAAGTGGAACGGCTAGATTCCCTAGTGGGCTTGCTTGTCCTCACTCAGAGGGGTTTTACAGCTCTGTGGAAGAGTCTGGGAGAAAACTGGATGAGTTCACACACACTCACACACACACACACACACACACACACACAATCCCTAGAAACTGAGAAAATAATACAATTATTAACTCCAAGAAAAATAAAATGCAATAAAAGAAAAGCAATGTATTCACAGGTTACTTCTCGGCTAGTTGAAATGTAATTAAATGGTCATAAGAAAATAAATTCAAATGTTGAGCTAACTAAAACATTCAAATGTTAAGCTAACTAAAAATTATGGTATAACTGTATTGGGAGGGTGATGAAGAGAATTTTGAGGGGGAAGAAAAAAAGTAGTGAGAGAACTAGAGGATATCTTTATCGTCCACACTGGGAAGTTAATAAAGAATGTCTTAAATAGAAAGCTTAAGAAATAGCAGTATAAGTATGTTATTTAGAAATATGGAAATAAATACCAGTAGGAGTTGAAAGTATGTCTGGAGAACGGAAATCAGGCATGGGGATGGGGCATGAAATGGCTGCTTTTAATTATAATCTGCACAGTTTTCTTTGCCTTTTAAAACTACATATTTGTGATGCTTTTTAAAAATAAAAATTTGTGTATTTGTAAAGTAACACGTAATGGAACTTCCGGATGTACCCCACTTCACATCCAGGTGAGGTGGGTTCTAGTCATTCAAGGCGGGTCTTTAACCCCCAGACTAGTTACTATCTAGTTTGAATGCCAACACTTTGTGTTGGTTGAAGCTGATCAATTCTGCTTCAACTCTGCGACACTATCAAAGAATTGGATGATCCAAAGATGGTTAATCTCTGATTTCAGGAGTTCTTTAATTAGTAAAATGTTTTTTGTATACATTTCGTAACAGTATCTGATCCACATCTTAGTCTTTGATTTTTCATATCTGTTATCACCTTTTCTATCTCTTTGAACTCAACATATTTTCTGACATTCTGAAAATGCTTTTTCAAATGTGACCTATGCTCTACGGGCAGAATTTCTCTCTCAGCTTTTATCACTTTGCCTGTTTCTCAGAAGTGGCCTAGGACTTTTTAGCACTGAAAATACAAGTGAGAGAAAGTTCAGAATTTTCCCCTAAAGCAGAATAAAGAAAACCGGGAATATAGGGAGTAATAATAGCAACTGAAATCTAGCACAAGAGAATTTCTACTTTGTACCTAGGTAGTTATAGTTACTTAAATGTTAATTCTGAACCACCATTTTGTGTATATTTAGTAACAATTCAATTATTTCAATACAGGATTATGATGGAGAAAGTGTAAGCGACTAGACTAGTGACTTTCAATCACCTGGAAGCTTTACAAAGTACTGATGCCTCGGTAGGTACCACTCCCACATACACACCCAAAGTTCTGATTTAATTGGCCAATTGGCATGAGAATTTCTTTAAACTCCCCTTGTTATTCTGACATGCAGCAAAATTTGGGTACCACTACATTGGATCATGTCTGAGGTGCTCTCTCTCGGTTAAAATATCCAAGAAAAAATCTCATTCAGTAACCATATCCAGGTACTAAATTTACCCATGTCAAGTGAATATGGCATATGGATTCCTAGAGGAGATAGCCAGTGGCTCTTGCAAAATTAAACCTTAAAGTGGCAACAACTGTCACACTAATATCCTTGAACTTCCTCCTTAGTCTGCAGTGGGTTCCCAAGATGGCGTACCAAGGGCAGCATGGCTGGCTGGCAATGCTCCCTCATCATGGCTACACAGACAATGCTCATTTCTTGTCATGCAGTTTATTTGAACTACAACGTTGCCCATTTTAGAACCATGATTGCCCAGACAAGCAGCTTCTCTGTACTTTTTAATCAAAGAATGGGATGATCCAATCATGGTTAATTCTAAGCCCTTTTGTTCTGGACCCTGGCACACTGGATGAACAAAGGTTTTTATGGAGCCCATTTCCTATGTGGAGATAGAGGACTCTTTGTGAGCATATGTGAAATGGTTCTTCAACAATTGCAGGGGTATCTGCCCCCCTTGGGTAAGCATGTGTTTGGAGAGGATGAATCGAATCCCACAGCTGAGACCCAACATTGGTGATTGCAGTCAGCGGTTGGTATCTATTAGTAAAGCAGGCAAGGAGGCCATGGAAAGGAAGGCCTGAACCAAAAGCCACAGTTCAGATTAAGCCAGGGAAAGCATTCTGAACTGCAGACAGGCAAGGGGTAGGTGCCAGTAGGCTGATCAGGAGCCCAGGTGAAAGGAGCCAGGCTTACATGGGCCATACTGGCCTGACTCCCAGACTGAATCATCACTGCACCTCCTTGGGACACAAGGCTGAGCTCAGGGAACAAGAAAAGAAGCTTGAGAGGGAAGAAATTCATGATCATCTTCCTACAGATGATCAGTACTCCAGTCTAATTGCTGAAGGAATAGGGAAGGGAAAAAGGATGCAGGGAACCTCTCTGGGGCCATCATGTCTCAGGGCCGGAGGCCTCCAAGAGCAGGAAGGGAGCTCTTGTGAAATACCCCAGTCCTAAACCAAAGCCATCAACCCCAGCTCCTGATGCTGCACATAACTGGCCAGTATGTCCCCAGCTGCTCCATACCCAGTTTGAGCATAGTCAGACCCCTTTACTGGATCTCAGTTCAGACCTGAGCGACAGGGAACACACTCAGAATGGCCCCCTGAGTCTGAGCCCGGCAGTGGCAGGAAACCATCAGTGGGTAATGACTGCAATCAGAACTCAAATAGAAACAGAAGGATGTCCCTATCAGCCCTATGAAGGCTGGGCCAGTCTCTAATTTTCCTTGTTATACTAAAGAACCAACATTTTTGACCTAATAATGCATGAGATGGAACATGGATACAAACTCCATCCTAATTATCCGTGAAAAATGTGAATTGTTATCCTCTTCCATATATGCCTAAAATAACTCTGATCTATTTATATGTATTGGAAGGTCAAACCCAGTCCTCCTAAACCAGTCCTTTTTAGTTCCATAAACCCTTTGAGCAATGCCAAAAACTCCAGAAAAATACAGGCCTTTCTTCCCAGGTTCTAAGTACTGAGAAATCTCTACAAATCTGCAATAGATATTACACAGAATCACAGAGCTATGGGCTGTTAGACCTTAGTTTATCAAAAGTTTACTAAGCACTGACTTGATACTAGGAACTGAAGATACAGAAATAAATCAGACCCAGTGTCTACCTTCAGAGGCTCTCTGAGAGAGAAAGATGTAGAAACACAACATTGTAATACAATATCATATATACAAACCACAGAGGTAAGAATAAGCAATGGGGAGACTGGCTCTGCATGAGAAAGGAAGGAGAGAATCTGCAAAGGCTTCATGGAGGAAGTAGCCCTTGAGCCTAACAATGAAGAAAGAGTAAAATAAAGGTTGAAATGTTAGCTGTGTTATTTTATAAAATGAGAATAAAGTCATTCTTTTTAGAGCATAATAGAAAAATAATAAATATTAGTTGGGGAAGGAAAATTTTCCCACCCCAGCTCAACAATTATTTGAGCAGAGAAACAAGCTGGCAGGAGGCTAAGAGGAAAGACAGCAACATCAGAAACCATGCAAAACTGACTAGCTCCTCACCTATGATGGCAGGAAGGGTGAAATCGGCATGGCGGATTTTCACGGGCCCAACAGGAACTACAGTAAGACAGCAGCTGTCATGGCTTGGGAGTAGGGATATAGAACAGCATTGAGAGCAAGCGGATGTAGGTGGCAATGGAGCTCACATGAGTCTCTAGGACTCCACAAAGGAGGGGAGGTGCTTCGGGAAGATGCCTGGAGACCTAGTCATTTCACTGTGTCTCTGTTGTGGGGCAGGGAAGAAGAAACATTCTAGGAACAGGCAAGTTTTATTTTGAGTGTGATGGTTATGAAGCTAAGGCCACAGCTCCATTACACAAGAAGTAGGATTTTACTTTTCCGTAACTTAGTTTCTTTTTAAGATCCATTCCACTGAGTTTCCCTTCTCCTTTATACCAGAGTTATAGAGAACCAAGACATCGGAGTGGGGGTGGTAATCTGGCCTTCTGTTATTATCTACCCACATTGATATAAGCTCAGATGTTCTTTTGTCACCTGTCATTCCCAACTATTCAGATTCAACTTGTCCAGCCACTTCTACACCACTCTCTAGTGCCTAGGAATTAACTCTGCTCCTCCCACGCCATCCTGGACCTCCACAACTGTGGATCTGTGTAAGGAAAACCCTGTGATATCCACGACACACTGGCCAATGAAAACATGACCAAGACACACGGCCCAGCCATGTCTTCTTTGTGGTCTTGCCACCTCTCTGGGGCTCCACAGTGAAATGAATTCAATAGTCCCAGTGAAAGGAACTATGTTAGATTCATTCCTAAGCTTCAGTGACTATAGTTACCAAAGTGTATCAGTTAGCATACCTTCAGACATAAGTGGAATAGTTATCTATTGCTGCATAACAAATTACTTAGTGACTTAAAACAATAAACATTTATTATCGTGGTTTCTAAAAGTAAGGAATTTAGGAATGGCTTAGCTTAATGGTTGTGGTTCAGATTCTCTCGTGAGATTGCAGTCAAGACGTTGGCTGGGGTTGCAGTCATATAAAGGCTTGAATTGGGTTGGACAACTCACTTCCAAGATGGCTCACTCATATATCTGGCAAGTTAATGCTGGCTGTTGGCAGAACAGTTTCTCCCCACATGGACTTCTCCATAGGGCTGCTTGAATGTCCTCCCAACATGGCAGCTGACTTCCCCCAGAATGAGTGACCCAATAGAGATAACATGGAGGAAGCCATAATGTCTTTTACATCCCAATCTTAGAAGTCACTGACTGTCACTTCTGCCACATTCTCTACTCACTAGACACAGTCACTAAGTCAATCTCACACTCATAGTAGGGGAATTGGATTCCACCTTTTGAAAGAAGGAGTACAAAAGAAAATTTGTGGTCGTATTTTAAAACCACCACAATAAGTAACAGGAAAAAGATAACTCAAATTAGCTTGAAAATTGAAGGCGATACCTTGACTCATTAACTGGAAATAGGACAGATTTCAGGATGTTGATTGATCCAGTAGGTTCCTTAAATTCATCGAGGACCGAGTATCTTTCTGACTCTTTTTTCTATTATCCAAATAGCACATTCTAAAGCTAGCTCTCCTCATGGTCACAGGATAGCTACCAATAGCATTGAGGGGATTTGCTTCCTTGTTCAAATCTAGCCAGAGAAAGAAGGCTGAATTCCTTCAGCTATAAAGTAAAAGTCCCGGTGTTCAGGGGAGACTCATGTGCTGATTGGCTTAGACCTCATCTATCTGAGCCAATCACCACAGCAAGGAGGTGGGACTATCTGACTGGTTTAGACCTGGTTTTGGGGATTGGTCATTTCCTCCCAAATCACAAACTTTACACAAGGAGTGAGGGGGATTGTGAATGTTGGAGAAGAACACAGTGTTTACCAAAGAAGGGCTAAGCAAGGGGTAGGCTGTCAAGCAAAGTGCTACTAGCCAGTGCTCAACCCCCTGAAGTTGCAGAGAAACTGGAAGGCCCCACTCTCACTCAGCCTCCCTGCCCACCCTACTCAAGATCCAAACAGCTGTAGGGATACATCTGGGTTAACAAGCTTCTCCTTTGGGAGGCAAATAGTCTGTAAATGTGACTACATTAGTCACCTCAAGTTCCATCACTTGAATCCCAGATTCTAAGAGCTCAAGATCAAGGGGTTAGAGCTTAAATTAAGAGGGAGATGGAGTAAAGGAAAAGAGGAAAGGAGAGGAGGACATTCATACTGGACATTCTCACCAACCCTCTTCCCCCAGGCCCCACACACAGCCTCCCTTTCTAATTGCATCAAGGCCAGGCTGACACATCCCAACTTACAAGGGCCTTAAGCCCAGTGTCAGGCACATACAGAGTGGGGGCAGACATGCTGGGCCCTGTATTAGTTTCCTAGGGCTGCTGTAACAAAGCATCACAATCTGAGTGGCTTACAACAACAGAAATTTATTCTCTCACTGTTCAGGAGACCAAAAGTCCAAAATCAAGGTGTCGGTAGGGATATGCTTCCTCTGAGATGCTGGGTAGAATCAATCCTTCCTTTCTTCTTCCCAGCTTCTGGTAGTGGTGAGCAATCCTTGGCATTATCTGGATTGCAAATGCATCACTCCAGTCTCTGTCTCTGTTACCATATGGTGTTCTCCCTGTGTGTCTGCCTTCACATGGTGTTTTCCCTTCCACCAGCCATATTGGGTTAGGGCCCACCCTAATGATCTCACCTTAACTCGATTACTTCTGCAAAGACCCTGTTTCCAAATAAGGTCATATTCAGAGGAAGGAGGGGGACTTCAGACTTGAACATATGGGGGTGGGGGGGACAACAATTCAACCCCATCAGACCCCTTTCATTAGTTTCTCCTCCAGTGTTTGAGGCAATAACTAATGAGCAATTACAGTTCTCTCCCTTCAAGAATAAGCATGTATTTCCCAACCTAGTCTCCCTCAACAGGTTTGAAAGGCAAAGCAAGGGGCATCCTGTCTGCTGGTCCTTCCAGAATACAACACACTGGCTCACCATGGCTGTAGGGTTGGAGGTTTCTCTGTTGAATAGGCCTGGTTATGTACAGAACGCTCACCTGCTTAATGGCTTCCTGAACCAGGGAGTTGTACCACAGCCACAATCAAGACCTGTAATATTAGCCTTGCCTCACACTCCTCTCAGGGCCTTGGTTTCCTAATCTGTAAAGCCTAAAGAGACTTCTAATATCTGACAGTGACTATAAAGTGGGCACGGGGCATCCCAGTTTCAGGTACCCCTCTCGTAAGAGAGGTATACTTTCGCTTTAATAAAAATCTTTGTTCCTCTACCTCTAAAAAAATAAAAAATAAAAAAATAAAAACAAAGTTGGGCACATATGATCCAAATCAGCTCCACATCCAAATTGCCAATAAATATATGGTCATTTAGTGGGTGTCCCATTAGAGCTATTAAACTAACCCCCTGGGAACAGTGTATTTCAATATGAGATTCTGAACTGAAGTAATAGGAAGCTACTTCCCTTCCTGGGAGCCAGTGCTTTGTGTTTGTACAGAATATCTGGACACCTGTACAGACACCCCTTCACACACATAGGAGAAATCATGCAGGGTGAGAGCAAAATGCAGGGCAAAATGAATTACAAAAAAGTTGGGTTAGTTCACTCTGTAGTATCACTCACCAGCCGGTGTTCTCCTGGCTTCAGTTTGGCAACTGTTTGCATAAAAGCTAAACAGTTTCCCCTACAGAATGAAGAAAAGAATCTATGGCCCAGTAGATCAGAGACTAGAACAGCACACAACTCAAGAGGCCTGCAAGGGGCAGCAGGGGCATCCGAGAACCATCTTGAAAGGCCACAGGGTCTTTTTGGGCAGCGATGTAAAATCCAGCAATGAGCCCATTCAGTAAGGCCCTGCTGAGGGCTGGGGATCCAGAGAGCAGGACCAAACTCTCTAAGGAAGGAGCCTGAAAGGAGAGGCAGAGAACCAGGACCCAATCATGTGCACTGATTCCCACCAGGGCATGGCTCCCAGCCTTGTCCACAACACCCACACCCAGCAAAGAATCTGATGGGGTGAGTGCTGGTTGAATGGAGGGGAGCAGGGAAAGAGGGGGTAAAGGAGGAGGAATTCGGTGATAAAAGACAAGCCATGCGGCGAGGGAGGAGATTCTTTGACTTGGTGGGTTCTGGAGTCTCAAGGTTCCCCCAGGCAGGTGAAATACCAGGCCCCAGAGTAGCAATTCCAGACCTATCCACTAGTGGACCAAGTCCCACAATCTCCTGGGCCCGGGTGGGTGGGCTGAGGCCGAGCAGGCTGGAGAGCAGACATTGCACTGTGTGCCTGTCGACCTGTTTGCCTCTCCCAGTCCTCCCGAGAGGGCACCCCTGCTCTCCCCACCTCCGACCTCTCGTCACCACACCCCATCTGTTGGTAAAAGGCAGTGCACTCAGAGAACGAGCTCTGGACGAAGATGGCTGGACTTGAATCCTGACCCTGCCATTGATCAGCTTTGAAATGCTGGGCAAATCATGTAACCAGAATAAGTCACTAGATCTTCGTCTGTGAAAAAGGGAAAATAATAGTACCCGGCTCCCTGGACTTTTGTGAGGAGTAAGTGAGGTGATGCATGTAAGTATTATAAGCAGTTAGCATAGTGCCTCACACACGATACACACTAACATATACTTTCCTTTGCTCTTACGTAAAAACGAGTAGAGCCTGTAGGTGAAATGAGTATTGCCTGTAGGACAGAACCCCGAGTCAATCTGAAAATTCCTCAGTCTGACAGTGAAAACTCCATGCAGCCTATGGCACTTAGAGCCCCCAAGGCACTACTTCATGTCTAGAAACAAGAACATCTGAAAACCAGAGGCTTCTTTTCCCAGGTCAAAGGAGGCTCCGCCTCCGAGTAACAATAGTTCTGGGAAAAGGTGCCAGTCTCACTGCCTCACTCACTTGTCACTGACTAACGAACAGTGCTGGCTGCCGCCCCAGGAGACTGATTACTGTTCCTCCTGTTCCCTGGGAAAGTGGGCTGGGCAGATGCCTCAGGGAGGACTCTGCTTGCACCCACCCCTCCCACTGAAAACAGAAGGTGGTGCCAAAGAATACGCATCCCCCTTGCGGAGCCCAGATGGCCCCAGAAACATGCCCCTCAGAGGCATGGTCCGGTCTCAATGCCAGAAGCAGTGTGTGCTGGCACAAAGCAAACCCTCATGACTATCCTGTTACACCCAGAGCCCCTCAATCAGCTCCCACGGGACAATTTTTCTGAGTTAATATGGGGGGCAGAGAGCAGAGCCGCAGGGAGAAGCAACAGCCCTTGTCCTCTTAAATGAAAACACCTAACCGAAACCTCTCACCTTTGCCATTGACCCATCCCAGCTTTCCAGAGAAGCTGGGATCTCCCCCCGCCCCCGCCCCGCTTTCCCATACGCTGGCCTAGATCTGTGGTTTCCACTCCATCAAGATCACCAGGGGAGCACTGGCAAACAAGATGCTTGGGCTGTACCCCTGATTAACGGAACCAGAACCTCTCAAGGGTAGAACTCGGGGAATCTACATGCTTTGTAAAAGCTCATGAGGTGATTTGGGTGCACAGTGAGGGTAACGAACCACTGTCGTAGACCTCTGTCCCTATGTTTGCTGGGCGTTTCCGAAGGAAAGGAGCTGCTATGTAGAAAACTGTGCCCATACTAACCCCTATGTTCTTGCGTGAGCATGCTCTTGCACACACATGCACACAAACACACACATGAGTAGAGGGTGGCACAACTGAGTCATGAGCACAAGTGCCTCTTCCCAACCCATCCACTCAGGCGAGCTCAGGTCATGAGAGCAAGAACTGCCAGCTGTACTCGTGTTTCCTGTTTCCCACGTCCTCTTCAGATACAGGAGTGCCTTCCATCTTCTCAACTGCCTGTGAAACAGTGATTAGGATTCCCATTTTGCAGAAGAGGAACTTGAGGCCTGTGGTTGGCAGAATAATGATTACTCCAAAGATGACCTCATTCTAATCCTGAGCCTGGTGGTTCTAAAAATTCCAATAAACCTTTTGAAAAACATTTGCTGTAAAGGGTCTTTGATAGACTAATTCCACATCTTGGAATCAATGCCAAGGAAAACTTATAAATACAAACACAAAAATACTTATGAGCAAAAATATTTGTCACAAAGTTATTTATATTAAATAATTAAAAACAACCTAAATGTCCGAAAATAAGGAAAGGCTTAAGTGGATGTGGTATATCCACCTAATGGAATATTATGTAGTCAATAAAAATGTTTGCTCAGACTGCGTGCTAACACAGAAAATAGATTATGACATAATATCTAGTGAAAAACAAGGATTTCAAATTATATACACAATATAACTATGTAAAGACTCTTCCTTTTTTTTAACGGAAGGAAACATTCATTATATTTATCTTTTAGTAATCAAACCATGAGATAGTTTTCTCTTTCTATTTGTCTGAACAAAATGGATTTTATTAATGCTTTATAAATGAGTATTTTGGTGGGCTGAACAGCATAAATATTATGGTAGTCCCCCCAAAGATGTCCATGTCCTAGTCCCTAGAACCTATGAACGTTACCTTACCTGATAAAAGGGACTTTGCAGATAGGATTGAGTTAAGGAGCTAGATGGGGAGAGTATCCTGAATTACTAGATGGGCCCAACGTAATCACAAGGGTCCCTCGTACGGATTGCAGGGGCAGCGTACAGGGACGAGTGGAGGGATGGACTTGAATAGAAGAGCATTTTCCTTTGGGATCCTCTGCTCCCAAGCCACCAGTATCTTTACAGCAAATCTCTATCCAGAGCAATGAGGTCTGAAATTCTAAAACAGATGAGAAGCTGACAAACAATAAATATTGAAAGCCAGAGTGTTTTATCTAAAACTGCCTGCCATTGCTGAGAAGACTGATTTTTTTTTTTTAAAGAAACATTAGTCATGGAAGCGTAGCATTTTAGGGCTGCAATTTTTAATTGAGTGCCTACTGCTTGGCTTTATTTATATATTTGGATGTCCTGCTATATTTCAGCAAGATTTAATACACTTATACTGCAAATGCCTTTCTGAGCAGGGCTTTGCAGTGGATCAGGGGTGGACGCTGCATGTGTGGAGGGAAGAGCACTTGCCTGGAGATAGGAATCCAAGGCTCCAGTTCGGCCAACTTGAGTATAATCCAGGTTCACTCAGCTCTCCCTCCATGCCGCTATACTGGGAGGCAGTACAGAGTAGGAGTTGAGTCAACAGATCTTGGCTGCAAGCAACAGGAAGGACCCTGGCTAACTTAAGCAGAAAGGAATTTCCTGTAGGCTATTGAAGGATCAGAATCAAGGTGGTTGGAACACCTGACTTAGACTCAACCTGGTAGAACCCCAGGCAGCCCAGCCACCGGAAATCCGCAACACACTGACACAGCCGGTCCAATCAGCAGGAGGCTGGGGCTGCGCCTGCAACCTCCCACCAACAATCCAGTTTGGCCTTGCAACATTAGCCCCAGACTCTGAGAAAGCCAGCCCTGTTGGCTACGCTGAGATCACCGCCTACTTCCTGACTGTACCTGGGCACCCAGTGAAAGAATTTGGAGTCTCTGGCTTTGGGCTTTTAAAATGAAGGGTACAATGACAGACCATGCGAGGAAAGTAATTCCTCTACAGGGGTGGCTCTCCAAGTGTGGTCTCTGGAGCAGCAGCATTGGCATTATCTGAGAACTTTTCAGAAATGCACATTCTCGGGCCCCACCCCGACCTACTGAATCAGAAACCCTGTTTTAAGAAGGCCTCCAGGTGATTGTGATGCACGCCAGTTTGAGAACTGCTGCCCTACGGGAAATCCAAATGTTACTAAACAGGTTGAAAGCCATCAAACCAAAACAACACAATCGCCCAGTACGGAGGTTAAAAGTCAGAGTCTGGAGCGAGACTGGCAAGAAACTAAAGTAAAACATTCGGGGAAAGGGCCTCGCTATAGACAACTTTTTCTCTTATCTGTATATGGCATAGTGTGCTTGCTGTGCAAACAGAAGTTCAAAACAAATCCCCAATCTCTCCTTCCAAACACATCGCTGCCCCTGAGAACCTCCTACAAAAACTCTGGGCCCTCCAGTTTCTCAGCACCAACCCCCCTTCCAGGCTCCTTCCAGCCCTCCCTCAAATTATCCCTCCTACGCTGCAAATCTAAAACCTTCCCCTTCACTTCCTTCAGAAAATCCTAAAGTCCAGAATGAAACTTCAGTGTCAGAACTGTTCACTGAGATCCTTGAATGCAAACAAATCACCATCCTTTGGCCTGAGAAACGCTCGTCTGGCTCCTGTCCCCTTTCAGCCCCAGCAGATGGACGCTGGCTCAATGGTTTAGGGTCCTCTCAGCAAGGACTAGCCCTTGCCGCTCCTGCCTGGCAGAGACGAGTCCAAGTTGGTCTTCTCGAAGGTTTAGACTGAGCTGGAGGGACACCATGTGGCCATACCTAGTATAACACATCAAGCCGGGGGCTTCTGTTCTTTCTGTGGTGATGATGTTTTTGTAAAAACTCTGAAACAATAACACTAAGGATATTTTTGAGAATAAAAATAAAACGAAAGTTCACCCCTAATAATGCGAACAGGATTATTCTTATTTGTTTCTACTCGTAAATGTTTTCTGACAATTAACAACTACAGCACCCACTCCAGTGAGCATGCCTTTCTTTCCACGGACATCTGATTGTCAGCATTTTCCATGCTTGTTCAAGGTTTTTGCCATCATTCTCTTCAATGATGGTCCACGGCAGACCCTCAATATATGTTAGTGCAATGAAATGGAATAACAAGGCATTAAATTGTTTGGGAGGCATTTGGTGAAGACCTCCATCTCTGGAGTGACACAGGCAGGAGTTCAAAACCCAGCTCTGCTACTTACTAGTTGTATGATCTTGGGCATGTTTCTTAACCCTTCTGTATCTCAGTTTCCTCATCTGTCAAATAGAGGGTTGTTATGAGAACTGAATAACAATGTGTAAGGAGACACTTCACACAGAGCCTGGCCATAGCCCTGACACCGTCATTTTTAAATGCATCCCCTCTGGAACACTCACAACTAATGCCAGCTGAAGACCTCTCTTCGATGGGATCCCTGAAACAGCAAACCTAGGAGGTGACTCATAGCTGGAAAAACATAAAATAAGACAGTCTAGATTTTAGAGACTAAAACCTTGGAACAGGCAAACGGGATTCCAAGCCAGGTCCCCTTGTCCCTACTCCTCAGCGTCACAACGTGTCCCTGGTCCCAGCTCCTCACAGTTACTGCAGACCACAGCTTCCTCCCCCGCAAAAAAGGGAAAAGATCACCTACCACTGCCTTCATCTAAAACACAGTGTGCTCAGAAATGTGGGAACAAGCTTAGGATTCTCTCCAGGACACATTAACCTGCAAGATACTCAAGATTCATTCAAGGGCAACTTGACTTACATCTGCCTGAGACTGGCTATGTACTCTGCTCAGAAATTTTTTCTATAGGAAATCATCTTGCTACCAAGTGATCCCCATGAACAAAAAAAAAACAGAGAGAAGAAAAAACCCAGAGAGACCCCCTAGAACAGTATGCAAGGGGATTCTCTCTCACTCTCACGGGCACCTTCCAGGGAGCCAGATAGCCATTTGGTGAGCAAGTCTTCATGAGATCCCCGGCTATGTGTCAGGCCAGCAGCTAAAAGGCCTGCCTCTGTCCTCAAGGATTCCTCTTTGCGTAGGGGACAGGCATAGGGAGAGACACAGACACATATACCAACAACTCTGACAGGTTCCTAAGTGCTAGGATACAAGCATGTGCAAGGTGCAGTGGGAATGGAGAAGTGAGCCATTCGTTCTGCCCTGAACCCTCAGGGAAGACTTCTTGGAGGAGATGTCCTTTAAAGGAGGATCAGATTACAGGTGGTGAGACTAAAGTAGGGCTGGATCCATTAGAAAGCTGTTTATTATATGGAACAAGGTAAGGCCTGAACTAAGACAAGGCGGGCCTTGGGCTAGAGTGGAGGGAAAGGGTGCATCAGAACAGCATGGGGAGCAAGTTAAAATACAGACTCCCAGGCCCTGCCCAGAGACCCACATCTAGTTGGTCTGAGGAGGGGCCCAAGAATCTGAATATATATTTAGCAAGTCCCTCCCCAGGATGATGCTACTGCAGGTAATCCATATACCCACCACTGTCGTTAACCCCAAAATCACCCTTGTCACCCCTCCTTCTTATGGCGTCGGTGGCCTCTGCCTGGGAAGTCCCTCCCATTCTGCTCCCCCTTGGCAAATGCCTTCTTTTCCTTCAAGACCCAGCAGCTCAAACACTGAGAGGTAAACCCTTTCAGAGTCTTGCTTTGTGCCAGGCACCAAGTTAGTACTTTCTATAGATTATTTCGTTTAATCCTCAAAGCAATCCTATGGAGTAGGTCTCCTTATAAACCCCATTTTACAGGTGAGGAAACTGAGGCACAGAGCAGTGAAGTACCTGGCTCATGGTCATACTGCTGGGCTGTGTGTTTTCTCTATATCTCCCACTGTACTGCTTACAATAGGAGGCTGAAGCTTTGTCTCTGCAGCCCAAGAGCCCTGGCCAGTGCCCTGCACAATGCACAGCTTAGTGAATATTTGTCGAATAAATAAAAGAATAAACAAGCACCACCTCCTTCCATCTGTGACCCTCAGCCAGTACCCAGGCAACAGATCTTCCCTCTTCCTCTGCTTTCCTACCTGTACTCCCCACTGCCACCTCCTCTCTCATCAGGGGGTGGGGGACAGCCTGGGACCCCTTTCCTTCTGGCCCTGGCAGCTCCAGGAAGTATTCAGCAGCCCCTGAGCACAGCCCCGACCTGTTGTTAACTAACTGACAAGAGTACCAAGGAATGTGCTTTCTTCGTCTGTAGAGCCCTTTCATTCGGTAACATAAGAGAGGGACCTCTCCCTCAACTACCAGACTTGCTTCCTCAAAGTCTCCTCCTTCCTAGGGCTTCTGGCCAAGCCTCTCCCTCGCAGCTGCTCTCCCTTCCGGCTTTCTTTCCCTCTGGCTCGGACTCTTTATTTTACCTGCCTTTTTGTTCCCATCCCTGCATTCTTTCTACCTTCCCTTCACCCCTTCCCTTCCCCCTTTGTCTCCTTTCCACTTCTCTCTAGGTTTTCCTCCCTCTTTCTTTCTATTCCCCTATTCTCTTTCCCCCTTTTCTCCCCCCCCCATTCCCTTCCTTCTCCCTCCCCTCCCTACCCCACTTCCGCTCTTCCTGCTAATTTCTCCCACCCCCTCTCTCCTGATCTCTGTGTGGGTCTCTGTCTCTCTCTGCTTCTCTCTCTGTTGATCTCTGTGTGTGTGCTCTACGGGTGTCTGTATGTCTGTCTCCCTCCTCCCACTGATCTATCTATGCTTCTCTCTCTCTCCCTCTCCCCCCTCCCACCCCTTTCTTTTTTCTTTATCTCGGTCTCTGTCTTTCTCTTTCTGCTTCCCTCTCTTGCTTCTCCTCTCTTTTCCTCCCCTTCCCTTCCTCCTCTTCTCCCCTCCCTTTCAGTTCCCTGCCTGTCTCTTCTCCTCACATTCAGCACTATTTCCTCCCTAACCTCCCCCACACTCCCCAGAGGAGGTCAGTTAGCTACCCCGGCTCCCTCCTCTCTGCGTCAGAGCCTCTGGGCCTTCAGAACCTCTGGGCCCTTCCTTCAGCCTCCTTCTAGACTTGTGTCCCCCAGGCCCCTTTCTCCTCTGAGTCCTAATTACTGCCTTCTCACCTCAAACTACTCTGCCCCACCTCCCTCCAGAAGGCTGTCTCCTGACCCTGCTGGGGACTGTTCTCCCCCAGTTGCCCCCACAGCTCTGCCCCCCTGCTCCTTGCTATTCTGGGCCAGGCCCCCACCCTCTGCTCTGCTGCCTCAGACAAACTGCAGAAATCCTGGAGCCGGAACCAGAGGGGCCCCAGTCACATTTGGAAGCCACCCAAATGAGAGGTGGAAGGGCTTCCACATCCAATTGCATCCACCCTGCCAGCATTGCACTGACATAACACAAGGCTCCAGAACAGTTCTTAAACACCGGCCTTAACTTTTAGCTGCAGGGTTAGGCCCCTTTTTAGCTCCAGTGTTACAGGTCTGCCTTTGGGTCCTAACTGGCTCACTGAGGCCCAGGGGTTTCCTGCCCCCTTGCAGAGCACACTCTGACCAGTTTGGGGCCTTGGAAAGTACTCATGAGAAGGCCCAGATCTACAGAGAATTCATTACTGTTCCTGCCCTCTCCGAGTCTCTGCCCGCCTCAGAGCTGCCTGCAGAAGCCTTTGTTCCTGGGCAGAAGCTGTCAATGAGATTCCAAGTAGGCTTAGGGGTGATGGTGGGGGGCTAGAAGGGGCTTAGCAAATGAGAGTAAAGAATCAGCTGTGGGAGGAGAGGAGAGATTTTAGAGACAGTACCCTAAAACCTTCAAGCAGTTCACTCTGTTCCTTTCTTCAATAAAAACTGAGAGCCTGATGTATGTGCCAGGTACTGGGTACCAGAGATAAATAAAATGTTGTCCCTGCCCTCTAGGGCCTGGTGAGAGAGAAAAACAAGTACGCAGCAAATAGAGTGTGATAAATGCAATCACAGAAATGGATGATTATGGAAGAAACTATTTATTAAGCACATATTAAATGTCACAAACTGGTCTGAGCATTTCACATATATTACTTCAATCCTCATCTGCTCAAAAGATATTATCCCCATTTTACGAACGAGAAAACTGAGGCTCAGTTAAATAACAACTACACAGCTAACAAGCAGTGGATCTAGGATTTCTAAACTGCTTAATCAACTCCAAATTACTGCTTCCTACTGATATAAATTGCTATGGGTAAATAGAGTTACCAACAGGTAAATTCTGTTGGGGGATGAGTTGTAAATGGGCAGAGTGGATGGGAAGGTTTCATAGAGAAGGTGAAGCCTGCTCGGTTTTTGAAGGGATGAATAGGAGCTCCTCTGGCAGCCAAAGAGTACAACGGCAATCCAGGCCCAAGAATGGTTTCTGTAATCTCCTTTGATCTGTTGTAAATTTTTTCTCTGATTGAACTTTTAAAAATCTGAGATAACTTCTAGCCACTAAAAATTATAAATAACTTTGTTAATATTTGATTCAGAAATTCCCTCAGGATCCCAACATAACTGTAAATGGGAGCCAGAGAGTCCCATTAAAAAAAAATTGTCAATTAGTATATAACAATAATATTAACGTCAACTTTAAAGAGGAAAAAAAAATCACCCATAATGTCACCATCCTAGCACAGCTTTTTTAGTCACTTTTGTTTTCTCCCAGTTCTTGTCAGTTCATAAAGGCATGTGCACCTAACGTGGACCTTAGGGAAGGCTGCTCCATAGCGTGCTCCATTAGTGTGGCCAGGTGAATGTTGGAGTCTTTGCTGGGGTTTACACATGTTCTCTAAGTAGCTGTTCTCTCATTAGTAAAATTTCTCTATCTGAGTCACTCTTTTCATGGAGAGGAAAAAAAAACACCTAATATCTCTGTAGAAGTCATTCAACTTCTACAAAGAAAACATATCCACTATGTGTACACCTGCATAGGGGAACTGTCTTCACAGAGGAGACTGAGCGTTTTACGTGGTGGCCAAGGCCCAAGGCTCCTTCGCATAGGAACCTCTTACTCCCCAAACCCTCTGCTGTGTCAAGCAGCCACACCTACACAGTGTTCTTAGAATATACCAAGTATACTTCCATCTCCAGGTCTTTGCTTCTACCCTTCCCCCTGCCTCCAGTATATTTCCTCTTCTCTTTGCTTTTCCTCAGATTTTTTTCAGACTCTATTCTTTAGGATCCAAATGAAGTCCCAATTTGTCCATAAACTTTTTTCAGAATCCTCAGGGATTTTTTTCCTACTTCTGAGCCCTTCCAGCTCCAACAATCAATACAACTCATTGCTTTATCCTGTTGCATCATTTACAGACAGGTTATCTCTCTTACCTAGATTTGAAGATCTTAAAGGCAAGGACTATACTCAATTTATCCTCCTCTGCCTTGTACTCACAACTGACACTTTGCAAATGTATGTTAATTAGAATGATGCTCATCATACGTAATACAAAACACTAGACTTTCTAGCCATAAGACAAGAGCATCATAAACAGAATGAAGGATAAAAATCATACCGTCATATCGATAGATGCAGAAAAAGCATTTGACAAAATCCAGTATCCGTTTATCATAAAAATTCTCAGCAAAGTGGGACTAGAGAAAACATACCTCAACATAATAAAGGCCAGATATGACAAACTCACAGCTAACATCAAACTTAATGGTGAAAAGCTAAAAGTGTTTTCCTTAAGATCAGGAACAAGACAACAATGTCTACTTTGACCATTTCTATTCAACATAGTATTTGAAGTCTTAGCCCTAGAAATCAGAGAAAGAAAAAAAAGGAAAGGAATCCAAATTGAAAAGAAAGAAGTAAAACTGTCATTATCTGCAGATAGCATAATACTATATAGAAAGAACACTTGAGAACACCAAAAAAGTTATTAAAACTGATAAATGAATTTAGTAAAGTAACAGGATACAAAATTAATATTCAGAAATTTTTTACACAATTAACTATAAGTGCATTTTTATACACGAATAACAAAGTACCCAGTGCATTTTATACACTAATAACAAACTATCAGAAAGAGAAATTAAGAAAACAATCCCATTTACAATTGCATAAAAAAATGTAAAATACTTAGGAATAAATTTAACCAAGGAGATAAAAGACCTGTACTCAGAAAATTATAAGACATTGAAGAAAGAAATGGAAGAAGATACAAATAAATGGAAGCATACACCCTGGCACACAGTAAGGGCCCAACAAATGGGCCCATGTTGGATTCTGTGCACCTGTAGATGAAATGCTATAGACCCAGAGAATTAACTTGGGAGGGAGAGCATACATCTCTGTTTCTAGACGAGGTGACATTATGGATTCCATGCTCACAGACAGGAAGAATTAACATCATTAAAATATCCATATTACCCAAGACAATCTATAGATTCAATACAATCCCAATCAAAATACCAATGGCATTTTTCACAAAACCAGAACAAACAATCCTAAAATTTATACGGAATCACAAAAGACCCCAAATAGCCAAAGCAACCTTGAGAAAGAAAAACAAAGTTGAAGGTATCACGTCCCCTGATATCCAACTATATTGCAAGGCTATAGTAATCAAAACAGCATGGTACTGGCATAAAAACAGACACATAGATCAATGGAACAGAATAGAGTCCAGAAATAAATCCATGCCTATACAGTCATTTAATCTATGACCAATGAGGCAAGAATATACAGTAGCAGAGCCAGAATTTTGAACGCCAGTATCCCAATCTTCCGTTCAGAGCTCACTAGTTGGCACATCATGCTGACTCCTTGGAGAAAGAGCGGCCTTGGGAGACTTGTGACCACTACACCAGCAGCAATGGGATTTGATCTCTAAGTGTGCTTATTCCCATGAGCTCCACTGAGTGGCCAAAATTATAAACTACAGGAAAGAGACTGTGATTTGTTCGGTAGCTTTTAAATGTAAAATAATTATGTTGCCAAATATTCCAACCTCCTCCAGTGACTGGTATCTACATATTCCATTTTCTGATAGTGAGAATAATTAATGCACAAAGATGCTAAACGACAGCTACAGTGTGCACTTTCTCTGAAATGTTTGTGCTCGGCATTTGAATCCACCTCTACGCTGGAACTCAAGTAACCTCGCTGCTTTCAAAGGTAGCTCCGGTGAGTATTAAAGAGCCACCAAACCTCCTGGGATTCACATGTACAGACACTTTTGTGTATGGAAACGAACAGGATGAAAAAGCCTGCATAGAAGCATGCCGTGCTCCTGGTAGGTTATGGGCTCAAATATGTGGTCCCTCACTGATACAGCTTCACCTAGGAGGAAAGCAAACAAAGGATGAAATGTTTGTTGAGTGAATGACTGATTACCAAAGATGTAATTCAGTAATTCAGCACCATCAGTCATTTCTGAGCAATTAAAATTTCACAAACTGAATCATCACCCATGTGGCTTAGAGGGCAGAGCTTGGCTCCTGTCTCAAAGTTCTGGGGCTTTCTCAGATGACAAACTGCAGGAGTTCCTGGCATGTAGAACTCACAATAAAATTTGTCCAGTGGTGCATCTTGCCTGAATCAAATTTAACAGTTACGATGGCCCCATAAAAGCACTTGGCAAGGAGGGTCTATCCCTGCCGGGAAAAAACATGCCTTGATTGATGAGGAAGCCCCATCAAATTTGAGACCCAGATTAGACCCAGCTGAAGCTCCCTTCCATCCCTCATCTTCTATGAAACCAACCATAACTCTTATCCTGAGAATCAAGCAGATCTGTTTCTGGCTCAGTGTGACTTTATCACATGCCTCACCCTGACCTTGTCCCCACACATGTGACCTCAGAACCTTTTACTCATGATTCATGGCCCACAGAACTGACAGAATAATCCCGAGTGCTAGTGCACTGCACAGGCTGACACCGCAGGCTCCAGAATCCACGATGCCACCTCCTCTAGAAACAGAGATGTGTGCTCTCCCTCCCAAGTTAATTCTCCGGGTCTATAGCATTTCATCTACAGATGCACAGAATCCAAGACGGGCCCATTTGTTGAGCCCTTACTGTGCGCCAGAAACTTAGCTAAATATTTTATAGGCGTTATTTTATTCTCCTTATAGCCAAATGAGGACAATTTTATTACATCCATTTTATAGGTGAGGAAACGGAAGCTCAAAGATCAATAACTGGTCTGAGGTCACACAACTAACAAGGGACAGAGCTCGGATTAGGGCCCAGGTGTGTCCGACTCCAAATCTCACGCATGTAGCCTCTGATGTAACATCTCGCATTGCTGAGGTACAGTGCCATGCACCCACGCCGGCAGGAAGACCAGGCCGGAGGGTATGGAGGCCTCCGTCCTGCTCCCAGCCCGACTTCATTCAACCGTCTGTTCCTGCGCCAGCAGATGTTGATGTGTAGCTACTGTAGTGGGCCAGGTGCCGCAGCAGGAATAAACAGCAGACGTCCCGCCCTTAGACTTCAAAGACAAACAAAGACTTATTTTGGAGGCGGCTCAGACGGCGGCCCATGCGTGTTCACTGTTACCTCCACTGGTCATCTTCACCTGGAACTTCAGCGTTCGCTCAAGTTGGTTGTTGAGACGTGGATCATGCAAAAGTCCAGAGCACGGGGCCAAATGCCACTGCTGTTGATCCCATGCTAGATATTTATCCCAGGGGAATTTCAAGCAGGGGAGTAATCCAAAACCTCTCCTTACCACCTGTCCGGAAGTGCTTTTTGGCTACACCCTTAAATGACTCATTAGAGCAATATTTCTGGAGCCATCCTAATTCAAGTGAATGTATGTGGTGTTTTTTCAATTACTACTTTACCCTGATATAAAAGGGCTGGAAGACCCTGGGCAAGTTCTGCTTAATGGGCCTAAATTCTCCCTACCACTCCCCATACAGTTAAGGATATTTCCTTCCTTCTCGTGAGAAACCAGTGGGATTAAACAATTGTGACTGACCTGTGATGAAGTCACATCAAGTCTGTGTGTACCCTTCCAGGAGACTATACTTCTTGCAACAAATAGAACATGAAGTGGGTACAAGGTTTTTATAATAATTTCTCTGTGTCCAGAAATGATGTTCACTTCTACTTTAAATACTCTTGTTAAAAGAAAGCCTGCCCTCCGGGACTGCCCACCTCAAGCAGAGGGCACTTCAATTTCTTCCCAGGGGAGGTCACCAAAGGAGCTTGACAGTGCTCGTAGGACTTGGCCATGAGCTACAGGCACATGACTTCTCTCTTTACCCACTAAGACCAAGTGGGCCATTCCCAGCTACGGAGTGCTAGACTATTTGACCTTCCAGAACACCACCACCTTGGGTAAAGAGCTGCACAATCTAAATGTTGCTCGGCAATGCTTTCCATAGAGAATAAAAATAAACAAAGAATATTCCTTTGACTAGTCTCTAGCTCTTGATGTCCTAACATATCCATCTCATCCCTTAATAAAAAGATGTGTGTCAGGCTAGCCCAGAGAAGATACATCCCTGATACTGGCAAGACCCTAAACAGAAGCCTCTTAATAGAGTAAACTCTTTTCGGTTAAAAGAACATATGAATGCTGTGGGGTGATAGGTTTGAATAGTTTGATGCCTTTTATAGTTTGACGAGTTTTATGCCTTTTGTGTACCAACCGTTTTATACCGCACTGGTTTCATGCAAGGTGCCCCAAATGGTCTTTCCCCTACAAACTATATACAATCCGCTCATCCTCTGCTTACATGATGTCACCCAAATATGCTTCCTAACTCAAGCCCTGCCTCCTTCAGGAAGCCTGCTCTGACTTGTATCCTGAGTATTTTCCCAGCCTCAATAGGGTGCTCCTTCCAAATATTGGGCATACAGCACTAACGGCCTGATATGACTCCAAAATAGGACAGCAATAGTCATCTGGAAAAAAAATATGCCCTTTGCCCATTAGATGAGAAGGCAGATGGGAAATCGGAACTGCCAAATGACTTTTCCAGGGCAGTTCAACTGTCAACCAAGTGACCTTTCCCAGGAAACTACTAAATGTATGCAACTATGGGTTAGTGTTCTTACGCAAAGTAGCAATACACTACTGATATTCCTTTTACTTCTCTACCATTTATGAGAAAAAAGTGGATACGATGGTACAGCTTTCTGAGGAATAAATCTACTCTAAAATTTATCCTAAGGAATTAACTGCATCTGTACACAAAGATATTCTTTGCTATATTATATTTATACAACAGGAAAAAATGTAGGAACGTGTGTAAGTAAGTTGTGGTACATCCATTGGAGGGATACTAAGCAGTCATTAAAAATCATATATAGTAATATCTAAAAATATTCACAATATATTGTTAAACGACAAAAGGTTACACAGTATACATGACATTATCCCAAATTTACATACGAAAGAAGTTTACGGCATAAATACAAAGAAGAAAAAAATAGCAAAATGATTATCCTTGCGTTTTTCTTTATCCTCTAATTTTTCTGCAAGACTGTATTTTTCTTGTCATTTAAGTTAAAAAGAAAGTTACTTTAAAGACAGACAAGATAAATAACTGTAGTAAGAATTTTGGAAGAGACAGTTCTGTAATTGAACACTAATATGGCTTTAAGCTCTCTGACAACTAAGAAAAATGGAAAGTTTTCACACTTCATAGTAATTATTAGACAAATGTTTATCTTCTAAAGAACACTTTTCTTTATCCTTATAGTAAACTTGTGAAGCTTATCGTTAAGCTCCTGCAACACGAAATGTGTTTATACTGGAAACTATTCTAAGAGGTAAAAAAGGGAGGAGGGCTGAGGATGATTTGAAAGTACCATTTATACTGGGTATCAGTTGTTGTGACTGTGCAGTCTACATTTAACTTTCTTCAGGTGAGTGCACCCCGATTTTCTCTCTGGAACCACCCCCACCCTCACTCTCACAAAGTCCACGTACAAAGGGAGGGGTGACACATCCTTAATTCCAGAGATGGGCATTAACTTAGACCTGACCAACTATAGCATCACAGGCCCCAGCCCCTAGTGATTGCTTAAGGGACAGACTTCGACCTAATCATAGCGAATGAAATGCAATAAAACTTTTGGGTATGGCCAAGAGAAAAACACATGTTCTTTTCTATTGGACTTTAAATCTAGGAAGACAAAAGACTGCCACTTCCAGAGTCCTTCTTGCCACCACTTAGAGTCTAAAGATGAAGCAGATATAGGGAGAAATAGTGCCAAGAAATAGAGTGAGAATTGGACCCAGTATTAGCCCCTGGACCAAACTATACCTGTCTACCCTGTACTTTTTAGTTCCATAAGCCAATAAAGTCCCTCATTTTTTTTTTTTTTTTTTTGCTTAAGTCAGAATAGGTTGAGTATTCTATTGCTTGCATCCAAGAATCTAAATAATAAGCTCTCAAGTTCAGCACCCATTTCCAAATCCTACAGAGATGCTCAAGTATACCTTTTAGAAATTATAAATATCCTGCAGAGGCTAAAAAAAAACTCTCCATGAGAGTAATCAAGGGAAGCCATGATAAAGAGTTATTACTGCTATTCAGAAATCTGACACCAGGTGTCTTGTTTTTTTGATTTTCATTATCCTCTTTGATTGGATAATTATACTCCTCCATAACAACCCATCCCTCAGAGTATTGTTATAAAGAATAAATGAGGATAAAAATACATTAAAATATCTAGAACCATGCCTGGCACCCAATGGGTTTCCAACAAATTTTAGTTTTCCTCCCCAGAATATTCCCTAGAATATTTGTCAAAAAACAAAATGCACACAGATAAGATGCTGATAAATTATTAAGACCTTCACAGTTGTCCAAAACAATGTTCCTTGGACTTCTTTTGAACCGAAACATGATCACAGCATAGGATATTTGCAAGAAAACATCCCCAAAGCAACGATAGTGCTTTACAAATCATGGACCAAAAGAGGAGGACATCACAGGGGACACTTTTGCAGAACAACTGCCACAATAGGAGAACTGACTCAGCACAATTTGTCAGATGGGAAGCAGGAAGGCCTCCAAATGACTAGGCACAGCGAGCGATGTGTTAGATGTGCTGACTGAGAAAGCCAGGAGCAAGAAAACAGCTCCAGAGGATCTGAAGGGCCCACATCAACACATGACTACAAGGAGATGTATCCCTGTGAGATAATAGAAAATATATGTATTAGTCTCTGCCCCCACTTCCTGGCACAGAGGTCCTGAAACCCTTGTACTTTCCTGGGTGGTAGGAGTGTCTTTTGTTCTGATGAGGTGACTCCAGGTGGGCTCCTGGATGGCTCCTGGATGACAGTTAGTCACCAGAAAGACAAAACCATGATTAGAAGCTTTGAATTTTCAGTCCCACCTCCCATTCTCTTGAGAAAGGAGAAGGATTTTAGATGGAGTTAATGATCAACCACGCCTACAGATAAAGCGTCCATAAAAATCCCAATAATAAGGTGTTCAGGGAACTCCCAGGTTGATTAACACATCCTTGTACCAGGAGAGTGACACACCCAAATTCCATGGGGACAGAAGCTCCTACACTGGGGACCTCCCCAGACCTCACCCTATGTATCTCTTCATCTGGCTGTTCATCCTTATCCTTTATCATATCCTTTAATACATTAGTAAACGTAAGTAAGTGTTTCCCTAAGTTCTGTGAGCTGTTCTAGCAAATAATTGAATCCATCAGGGAGGAGGTCATGGGAAATTCTGATTTGTAGCCAAGTCAAACGAAAGTTGTGTGTAACCTGGAGACCTGCTACTTGAGATCCGAAGTGGGGGACAAATTGTGGGGCTGAACACTTAACCTGTGGGATCTGATGCCATCTCCAGATAGTGTCAGAACTGACTTAAGTTGTAGGATACCCAGCTGGTGTTGCAGAGAATGGTTTGGTGTGAGATAAACCCCCAGACATGTGGTGACCAGAAGTGTTTTGTGTGAGTAGTAAAGGAGACACACAGAAGGGGAAAAGCTAGGTTTATTTCCAATACAGTCTCCAAACCTGGACTTCTTTTTGGAAATGTTGCAGATGCTCCTAAGAGGATAATGTAGTACAAAGGGCATATGTTTTAAGTCAAACTGGCCTAAATTACAATCCCAGCACTGCCCCTTACTGGCTAAGTGATCTTGAGCTATTTCTTAACTCTCTAAGTCTCGTTTTTCATATCTGTGCCATTTAGATAACAACAATATGTACCTGGGAATAGCTCCTTTCCTCCAAGACGTGCCAATCATTAGGGAAGGTCACAGATAGTCCTGTTCTCTTGGTAGTCTTGTCCTGCATTTCCCTACTCCCTTGGAAGTTGGGAGTGTTCTTATGGTTTGCTTTGGGGAATGAAATGTGAGTAGAATGGCCTTGTATCTGTTGAAGTAGAAGTTTTAAGAATCAGAGCATGCTTTGCTAGGCCCTCTCCTACCTGATAAGGTGATTCTAGAAGCCAGGGTCAAAATTGGACCTCTGGTCTCCTGAGTCTCCCGGTGTCTATAATGAACTGCACTGTCCCTTTCTGAACTGCAGTGGGTATGGATCATGAGTGAGAAATAGATTTTGATTTGTTCCTTAATTTAGCACAACCAAGCCCATCCTGTTTGATACATCCAGTTTTAGACCCTTTCACATACATGAAATTTAGAGATACATGGTATATGATTAAATTACATAATTTATATATTCACTCAAAATTTTGAAGCTCTCCATACATTACAGTCAATGTTAAGGTACTTCTAGAACTTTAAAAGCAACATTAGTTAAGATCCAAAATAAAATGGGTATGATTAGAAAGGATTGATAATACCCAGTGCTAGTGAAGATGCAAGATGATACATATTCTCATATCCTCTTGTAAGGAATGTAAATTGCATAAGCTTTCTGAAAGACAATCTAGCCCTGTCTATCAAAATTTAACTTAATTTAGAAATATCATCTTAGAAAATTATGAGATACTTGCACAAAGAAGTACTATGTGTAAGGATGTTCATTGATGTACTAGTTATAAGAGTGAAAAATTGGAAACGACCTAGATGTCTAATAGGAGGCTAGTTATTTAGAGCATGGTAAATACATACATGGAATGCTGTGCAGCCAGAAAGATGAGGTCAATTCATAATTTTAATACAAATATATCCATGATGTTATCTGTGAAACAGCATACACTGCATAATTCTGTTTTCATAAATGTATATTTGCAATACTGAAAAAAAAGCTACCTCAATGCAACTAAATGGCTATCTTTCTCTAATAAGCTACAATTGATTTTCACTTTCTTTTTTCCTTCTGAGTGACTGATCTTTTTATATAATAAACAAATTATTTTTTTAATCATAAAAAAGCACTAAAGCTATTTTTATTCTGAAAATGGAGGAAGAGTAATGGCAGGTGAGGGGTCAAGCAGAAAGAGGGAGACAGAGAGAATGACTGAGAGACTGATTAATCACCCACAGTGGTGACCAACAGGTTGTCTTATAAACCATGGCTGCAGTCAAGTCCCGTTGAGAAGAGTTATGTTTAAAACAATTGTTACCAAACAATACGAAAAGCTGATCAGGTACGTTAGGCCCTGAGAAAAGACATTTTGTAAAGGTTGTTCAGCATGGAGTAAGAAAAAAAAAAAGAGCCAAGCAGACAAAATGTGTCACAGTCTAGAGCTGCTCTATCCAACAGGACAGCCACCAGCCACGTGGGGCTGCTGAGCACTTGAAATGAGGCTAATCCAAATTGAGACATGCAGTAACATAAGCACTAGACTTCAAAGACTCAGCATGAAAAAAAAAAGAATGTAAACTATCTCAATGATTTTAACAGAGATTATGTGCTGACGCTATAATATCTTGTGTATACTGAGTTAAGTAAAACTTAACTTTAGATTGACTTCACCTATTACTTTTTACTTTTCCATGTGACTACTAGAAAACTTAAAATTCCATATATGGCTCACATTTTATTTCCATTGGACAGAGCTGGTCTACGTTATTGTCCAGAGAAAAGATTGTCAGTTCTTGCTTAATTTACTTAAACCAATTCATTTAGAATTCAAACTTATCAAATGTACAGTGTTTTACATCTGAGAAAATGGTTCCCAACACTTTTTAAAAGTTTGACTTTTTTTTTCTATTTAAGATATATTTAAGCCAATTTATCTAAAGCTACTTCTGTCTTGGTTTTAAGCTAAAATACTAATCAGAACATGAGAAGATGTGGAGAAAGACATATTCAGAAAAGGGGAAACTTCCAGCTCTGTGACTAAAGAAACAGCATTTCACACCTTTCTGTCATCTCTTTTATTTCTTTTCAATGAAGAGAAGAAAGACAGGTGGCTCAGTGCAGAGAATTCAGATATGCAAATCAGCCCCTCTCCTGGGTAAAATTTAAGCAGTGGTCAGAACTTCTCCATGGATTTCATACCAACAGAAATTCCAGATGGATTAAAGAGACATTTTTTTAAACCATAATAAAAGCTAGAAGAATATTAAATATACTATGTAGTTAACCGTTGAAATAGGAGGGTTTTTAAAGAAGTGAAGAAGGAAAAAAGTATGGATAGATTAGAACATATACAAATTAAAATTTCTACATATAAAAAGTATAGAAATGAGACCAGAGAAAATAATTATAGCAATATCACAAACATTAAATAAAGTTTTTTAAGTGCACAGATCTTAAATTGATTTAAAAAATATTTGGATCCCCAAATCTAAAAGGCCTAAATCAATTACTCATCAAAGAAGAATTATAGCTAGTAAACAAGTCCATGAAAAAATGTTCAATCTCTCTTATAAACAAATGAATGCAAATTAAAACAAAAGTAAGTTACCTACATGATTGTCAAAGATATTATTGTGATTATTATATTTTTGGTGGTGAGAATGTAATAAAATGGGTGCTAACATATATCCTATGGTTGTGAAAATTTGTTTAAATCTTGTTTTTTGCTGTAAATCTTTTGCTGTAAAAAGACTTTAATAAAGCAATTCCACAGATGGGAGTCTATCCCAAAGAAAAACTTATAAACACAAACACAAAAATCCTTATTAGCAAAAATATTCATCATGGTTCTTTACAATATTAAAAAATTAAAAACAATTTAAATTTCCAAAAATAAGGAAAGGCTTAAGTAGAATATGGTATATTCACTCAGTGGAATATTGTGTAATCAATAGAAATGTTTGCTCAGACTATGTGTTAACATAGAATACAGACATCATGACATAATATTTAAGGAAAAAAAACAGGATTTCACATTGTATATACAATATGATTATAACTATGTAAAAATGATCTTTTTTAAGATGGAAGAAAATGTTCATTATGTTTCTTGTTTAGTAGTCCAACCATGAATTATATCTTTCTTCTTTCTATTTTTCCGAACTATATTTTATGAATGGGTATTATGGGAGGCCGAATAGTATAAATGAGTATTACGGTAAACTCCCCAGAGATGTCCATATTCTAATCCCCAAAACCTGTGAATATGTACCTTACATCATGATAAAAGGGACTTTGCAGATATGATTGAAGTAAGGATCTCAAAATAGGAGATTATCCTAGATTATCTGGCCCAATGCAATCACAAGGGTCCTTATAAGAAGACAGCAGGAGGGTCAGAGAGAAGGCAACGCCAGGACAGAAGCAGGGTTTGTAGTCAGAGAGATTTGAAGATGCTGCACTGCTGGCTTTGAAGATGAAGGAACCATGAGTCAAGGAATGTAGGTGGCCTCTAGAAACTGGAAGACAAAAAAATAAATTTTCCCCTAGAGCCTCCAGAAGAAACACAGCCCTGCTAGCACCCTGATTTTAGGACTTCTGATCTCCAGAACTGTAAGATCATAAATTTGTGTTGTCTTAAGCCATTAAGTTGTAATTAGCTACAGCTGCAATAGGAAACAAATATAAATATATACCATTTTTATGGTGGAAACAAATTTTATTTGGTTAAAAATGATTTTATTTGGTTAAAGGAAGCTTTAAAAATAATGTCTGCGTTGATATTTGTAGTATAGTATTACTTCATCATTTAGATGTCACAAAATATAAAATTGCAATTGAGCTTAATATGTTTATGATGAACATGTCTCATCTGTGCACTTTCCCTGTCAACACAGAAATACCTCACTACAGGGCCGTAAACATTGGACTTAGGGTAATTTGCTTAATATTGAAAACTAGCACACAAAATCTAAGAAGCAGACAACAAGCAACAAAAAGAAGCTAAAAAAAAAAAAGAAGAAAGTTGATGAATAATAAATAAAACATTCCCTGAGTTGAGCAACTCGATTTATGCAAATTCAACCTTGCACAAAATTTTTCGAAAGGCACATACTACAATTTTAAAGAAACAGAAAAGTATAAGATAGTTAATGGGCAATGGAAATACACAACTATTACTGTCTGCTGACTGGCTTTCAGCACGTTCTCCCTTCAATCCAGTCTCTTGTACCATCTGGACTCCTGGTTTGATTTCAAATTGACAATCCTGCTTCTGCTGTTTTGGTCTTTGTGTTTCAAGTCACCTGGAGCGTCTGGCTCCTGGCCTTCAGCTCCCCCTCCAACATCCCCCCCACAATTTAGATTTGATCCACCCATTTTCTCCACTGGGCACTATTTCTGGTCTTAACTAGCTCACCTCTGAAGACTCAATCTCCAGTCCTGGGCTCTAGGACATGATTGGAGTGGGGGTGGGTGAAGGTGAAGAGGGGTACCTAAGATGGGTGGACACAAATATAAAAGTCACCAGTCACTTGAGGGAAAAATACTCAGACAGCTGTGAAAAACATTCCGTCACACTTGAAATGTTTTGCAAATACTAATTTTAGGTAAATGGCTCATTAGCTGACTTGGCTTATGGGTGAACTGGTTTCAGTGAGTTAGCCTCTTTTCTAAGCTTGCCCTCACACATGCACATATATATACCTCATGGCAGGCTCAGCATATCCTGAAAGTGGAGAAAAGTGCCTCCAGCCACCCTAGCATGAAGACAGTCTGCTCAGACCCCTAATTATCTTGTTCTGTCTGCACTCATCAAGCTGCATTCTCATTATCATTTGGCTTCCCATGTAGATTTTCCTACTGAGAGAAAGCAGGCTGACCTATGAGTGGGAGTATTCTGGTCCCACTGGCAGTTACTCTACATGGAAATTAATCAGCATTCTCTTGGGAATTTGATTTGCATGTCCATTCTCTAAAGTCTAAAAAGTGTCACTATACTGAACAACAAAAAAACGTTCTGTTAATGTCTTAATTAAGGCCCTTTGGGTTGCAAGTCAGCGAAACCCACTTTATCTAGCACTAACACAATGTAGGGATTTATTGTAAGATGGTAGTGGCATGTCACAGAACTCAAGGGCAGAAAGGGTGGTTAGGACTAGAAGCAGAAACCAGAAAGTGATCAGTATTGAAGCTTCTGCCCTCACTCGGTGTCATGCAGGGTCTCTGGCTCCCTCCCCACATAAGAACACAGGATATGGCAAGGCCAAAAAGAAACACCCCTGGAGCCATGGATGTGGGTTCATACCACTATAGTCTCGCTGGCAGCTGGATTGGAGACACAGGAAGCAGGCTCCACATGATCCACAATCTGCCCTATGCTTCTCTCTCTGCCTGCCAACCAACCAACCAACCCACGTAGCCATGGCAGTTATATCAGTGGCTAATGGCTAACCGGTAACAACTGATGGCCAACTAGTCACAGTTGATGGCCATCTACTACCCGAGACAGCACGTTTCCACGTGAGGCCAAGAGCCTGGAAACTGCTCTCTGGGACTCTGTCCCCACACTTGGTCTGCATCTCACACTCCTGCTGCTGCTCCCCTTCTCCTCGCACTGTAAGGCTTCACAGACATTCATGTCTGTTTCCCTCTTCATACCTTCATTTTTCTCTCTGCAGATCAGCTGTCTCTACTTCTCCAACATGCAGATGAAGAAAACTGCCCCTCGCCTGCCTCAGCCCAGCAACCAAAAGAGACACACATTTAGGAATCCCAATTCTAAATTCCCACAAAGGGAATCTGATTGGCCCAGTTTGGGTCAGATATCCACCCTGATCAAATTCTCTGTCTAGGCAGAGGGGAGGGTTGAGCTGTGAGCAGGACAGGGTCAAGCCCAGCTCTATGAAGTTGACTAATATATGGTGATGGAAAGAGAACTGACTCTGGGTGGTGAACACACAATGTGAGATATAGATAATGTATTACAGAATTGTACACCTGAAATCTACGTAACTTTACTAACAATTGTCACCCCAATAAACTTTAAATTAATTAATTAATTAATTAAATTTAAAAAAGAAAAAAGAAATTGGAAACAATTTCCAGAAGGAAAAGTAAGATTATGGATGGGACAAGCATCACCAAAATTGCCACTAGTCCACAAACTCTGATAGTCAGAGATGTTTCATGATTTAGAAATTTTTATATTCTAGAACATGGTCATGTACCTCACATAACATACCTCAGCAGAGCCAAAAGCCACTTCCCATAATTAAACACATCAGTATTTTTACAATGAAAACACGAATATTTATACAAAATAGGAAATAAAAATTTTAAATAGCCTCATATGAGTTCAGGTTTTGCCTCCAAAGGAGTTACGAAAATACTTTTGGTTTTCAGAGCTACTGGACTTCAAAAGTGCAGATGAGAGATATATACTACCCTGGGCTTACAAAGCCAAGGACCAGACACAGTGGTATGAAAGCACTTCCTCCTAGAGGCTCCCTAGGTCTTTGTTCCTCCAAATATGGTCTCTGGACTAGCAGCATCAGCGTCACCTGGGAGTTTGTTAGAAATGCTGAATCTAAGGCACCATCCCAGAAATACTAAATCAGAATTTGCATTTTAAGTAGATGCCCAGTGTCTTAAGCCCTTCAGGCTGCTATAACAAAATACCATAGACTGGATGGCTTACAAATAACAGAAATTTATTTCTTACAATTCTGGAGGCTGGGAAGTCCAAGATCAAGGCTCCGGCAGATTCACTATCTGCTAAGGGCCTGATTCCTGGTTCATAGACAGCTGTATTTTCGCTGTGTCCTCACATTTTGAAAGGGCTTAAGAAGCTCTGGGGGTCTCTATTATAAGGGCATTAATTTCATTCACGAGGGCTCCACCCTCATGATCCAAGTAACTCCCAAAGGCCCCACCTTCTAATGCCATCACTTTGGGAGTTAAGATTTCAACATATGAATTTTGGGGGCACAAAACATCCAGCCCATGGCACTCAGGTACTTTTTATTCATACTAAAGTTTGAGAAGCACTGCTCTAAGTGACAGTCAGCCTCCCTAAATCTATATTTGTGCCCATGAACTGCAATACAGTTGCAGAACCATCCTTTCATATATATATATATTTGTATATAGCTCCATAGAAAAATGTGTATCCATTTTCCTGTTAACAAACCATAGTTGTTACAACAAAGAAGAAACAACCTTAACTGCAAATCTGTGCACACCACTTACGACTCTGCTCAACAGATGCAGTCTCTCTCATTGCCTCCCCTACCCCCCGCCCGGCATCCTTTAAATAACACTTTTTCCTGTATTGGTATTTAAGCTTGTACACATGGGTAGGGGCTTCTTATTATGAAACTATATCTAGCAGAGAGTATTTGTATAATTCTTCATGAAAATGGATCAAATATGGTGTAAAGCAGCTGGAGTTGTAATTAAGAAATTATACAATAAAGAGTCAAGCAAGTGAAACACAGAGCAATAGCCAGAGCATTAGTTTTCTTTGTCTCTCGTATAAAGAATAGAATTTTCCAGAAGGACATTCAATCCAGGGCCCATACCCAGAATGTTTTTGCAACATGGTAACATCCTTGTGACTTAACACCTTTTACCTGCACCCTGCTGTTTTAGAATTTGTAAGGGCAATAAGAAAGGAATAAATAGAATTTTCTCAAACAATAACATATTTATTTATTGAATTTACTTTCAGGCTCTTTGGGAGTAGAAGAAACCTCAAAAATTCCAAAGAAAATAAAAAAGTTATGAGCACAGAAGTGCCTCCCAGAAATAGTAAGAAGAAAATAATTAAAAGAACAAAATAGTGATATTGACCGCTTTTAGAAAAACTCAACCATGGTGGAGAAAACGCTGAGAATCTACTAAAAGCAAGTGACTGCAGCAAACTACTATCAATAAATGGTAACTGACCTAGCGACAGCAATGAGAAGCATTCCATTGGATCTTCTCTACCCAGAGCCCTCCGCTCCCCAGTAGACTGTTTTTTGACCCACCACAAGGTCAAGATCGCCATGGGTGCCCTCAAACCAGGGCCTCATTTGGTTCCTCAGGCTACCCTCCCCATGACTCACATTTCCATGGCTCTTGTCACCCAGATTGTTAGTTAGTTCTTCCTTTCACCTCTCCTGTGACCAGAACCCACATTCCCCTCCCAACCAATTCAGTTGGGCCTTTTGGGATCTGTGGCAAACAAAACTCCCACTCCTCAAATTGTGAAGAATATTCTTCTGTTTTCTCCTTGAGCTAAAAACTGTATCCTGCCTGTAATGGGTGGAATTTGTCCCCTCAAAAAGTTATGTCGAAGTTCTAATCCTCAGTACCTCAGAATAGGACCTTATTTGGAAATCATTTAGAGTCATTACAGATGTAATTAGATCATAGCAGGGGACCCCCTAATCCAAGGTGACTGGTGTCCTTATAAGAAGACAGTCTTGTGAAGACAAAGACACAGGGAGAATTTCCATGTATTGATGGAAGATTGGAGTGATGCGTCTATAAGCCAGGGAACGCCGAAGATTGCCAGCAAACCACCAAAAGCTAGGGAGAGGCATAGAAGGGTTCCTAAACGGTTTTCAGAAAGAGCATGGCCCTGCTGACACCTTGATTTTAGATGTCTGGCCTCCAGGACTGTAAGACAAATTCTGTTGCTTTAAGCCACCCTGTTTGTGGTACTTTGTTTTGGCAGCCCCAGGAAACCAATGCACCTCCTGAAGACACTGCCCATCCAGCACCCCTCGTTTGATGGTAGGAATACCGTCAAAGTGTTAGATGGTAGGAATACCACCGTGAACAAGCCAAGAGGGCTTCTCTCACAACTTGGCATGTGGCTTTTGTACACCCTTCAAGTCAGCTCAGTCTCATCTCTTCCAGGAGCTGAGATACGCGCTTCCTTTTCCACCCCTTGACATCATGACTTATCTCTGCCACGTTATAGGGAAAGTGTATGTTTATGTGCTTTCTTCTCCACAACAAGTACCCCGTGGGCTCAAGCTACCTGTGTATCCCAGAGCCTATGATAGCTCTTCTGTACAATGAGGCTTCCATAAACATTTGTCAAACTGAAAAAAAAGAAAAAGTTCAAGATTGCTTTTTTTTCCTATGAACTGGAAACAAACGGTCCATTCCCTACTGATTTCATGAGACTATTAGAAAAGTTGCAACAGGATAAAGACTACAAGACTCTATTCAGAATCAAGATGAATTTCATAGTTAATTTATCTTTCTACTACTCTCTGATATCTGAATCAACAGAAAAAATGGTAATAACGATGGCACTGCTAATAAATGTGAATGGCTGCAAAACAAGCCTATCATTGGTACCTGGGATTGGAAATGACCCAAATCCCGTGTTTCCACATGATCCAGATCCAGAAATGGAGGCTGGGATTCTATAGTGTGTCCCGCCAGGTATATTGAGAAAGACCTTTGGGGGCATGACCTCTGCTTCCTTATACTTCTCACCTGCTCCAGAAGCTTCATCCTTCACAGCAGACGACAATGGTCTTTACAGACATGGTGCAGTAATCCTCAAAGGATAATCAAGGTGCTTTTCCTTTTTGCATTTCTTGTATTCCATTTCTCCTCAGTGAAAATTGTGCCTTGCCACAGGGAAGATTAGGATTGTTACACCTGGAATACAAACAGAAAGGTTCCAACATGGGTTGATGAAATAGTTCATTAACAACAAACATGAAAAAAGGACTTTGCCAAAGCTAAGCTTTTTGAGAGAAAAGGGGAGAAAGAGAAATTGCTGAAATTCAAAGGGCAAACCCTTAGGGAATTTGAGCATGACGTTTGTCTATTTAAAAAAAAATTTTGAGCACTCTCCCAAAATTGTTAACCAAATATAATGAAGCCTTTAAAATTAAATTCCAGTTTACAGAAAATACAAGGGCACTGTTTTTAAAAATTAAATGATACCCCAAGGAAGTAAGCAGATGAATCAGAAGGTGAGACATTCTATATGACAAGTAGCCTGGCTCCTCAGATACCAATGTAATTCATTTTTACTGTGGGGGAGGGGAAATGGCTTTAGACTAAGAGAAATTAAAAACCATATAACTAAATGCAATGCATGAACTCTGATTAGATCCTGGTTTTAAAATGTAAAATAAAAAACTAATAGTCGGAAAATTTGAATATGTCATTTAAATGAGATGATATTAGCAAATTACTAATTTTCTTAAGTGTGATAATGGCATTATTATTATTCTTATGAGATGCATGCTGAATATTGAAGTGTTTAGAAGTAAAATGTCTACAATTTACTTTGAAGAGTTTCATCTATAAAACTTTCTATTAAAGTAAATATGACAAAATGTTATAATTGCTTAATCAAGATAAAGTACATGCGAGGGTCACAGTTCTGCCCTTTCATCTTTTTTTGTATGTTCCAAGATTTCTGTAATAAACCATTGGGAAAAAAATAACTTGACAAGAGAACAGATGAAGATTTAGACTGTCCAACCTCAAGAGTGAGCCTGGGAGTTGCCGTGGGTGAGAGGGCAGGGACATGATAAGGGAAGTCAGTAGACCTTCCAGGACTGGAGGGGCCACATAAAGATGAGAGTAAGCCTCAAGAGACTACCTCACCTGGGCCCGCATGAGCACTATAGGTGGGCAATGCCAGGGTACTACCTGGGAGCTCAGCCAATGCCCAGAACTCCGCCAACACTTGTTACCTATGCTGATAATCCATTTTGCTGCACCCATTGTCCTCAAGTGAGGGCATCCCACCAACAGTCGCCACTATCTAGCCGTCCATGGTCCAACAGGAACAATGTCCACCCCTCCCTCCATATTTTTCTTAGCCCAAGAGATCTACCTTATGAGAAAAGTCCTAGTTTTAATGGCTCAGGACACTCCTAAGCCCCACCAAAAAAGAAGATGGAGATATAAATAGGTCCTACCTACTCTCCAGTCTCTATCCTCGGATAGGACTGAATGGAGCCAGTCAAGATTTCTTCTGAGATCAAGACTAGTTAAAACCCACCCACGTGACATGCAGAAATACCCAAATATGTTCCTGAAGGAAACTAACATAGAATGACTCAAAAAAACTTATCTGAGCCAACACCCTTTCAATTCCCAGCAGTCTAAGACAATGCTAAATGAAGCATTAAAAGAAGTAGAAACCACTGATAGTGCAGCCACTCAGAAGTAGAGAGAGACTTGACAAACTTCCATACAGAAAAGTTATATTCCATAAGTTTCAAGGCTCTCTTGCCTCCTGCTTTCTCAATGTCTTTTTGTTTTCCAAAAATGTGGCTAAATCCAAAAAAACTATAATAATGATAATTTCATCTCAAAGGCCCTGAGTTTCATAAGCGAGACAAAAGTAAGGGGTGTATAGTCCCTCCATATTGGCAATTTATAGTTCTACTTGAAACAAACATTTTAAATTAAATGAGATTAATAAACTAGTAATCATCAAAATAAACCACATAATAATTGTGTTTTTTTCTTTAAATTAAAGTTTATTGGGGCAACAATTGTTAGTAAGGTTACATAGATTTCAGGTGTACAATTCTGTAATACATTATCTATCTCACATTGTATGTTCACCACCCAGAGTCAGTTCTTTCCATCACCATATATTAGACACTGTTTACCCTCTTCTAGAGCCCCGCTCCCCCCGCCCCCCTTACCCTCTGGTAACCTCTAAACTATTGTCTACGTCTATGAGCTTTTGTTCTTTCAGTTGTTTGTCTTGTTCTTTTGTTGTTTTCGGTTTATATACCACATATCAGTGAAATTATATGGTTCTCTACTTTTTCTATCTGATTTATTTCACTTAGCATTATAATCTCAAGATCCATCCATGTTGTCACAAATGGTCCTATTTCATCTTTTCTTACTGCCAAATAGTATTCCATTGTGTATATATACCACAACTTCTTTATCCATTCATCTATTGAAGGACGTTTTAGTTGTTTCCATGTCTTGGCCACCGTAAATAAAGCTGCAAAGAACATTGGAGCACATGTGTCTTTATGCATAAATGTTTTCAGATTTTTGGGTAGATACCCAGGAGAGGGATTGCTGGGTCATATGGTAATTCTATTCATAATTTTTTGAGGAACCTCCACACTGCCTTCCATAGCGGCTGCACCAGTTTGCATTCCCACCAACAGTGTATGAGGGTTCCTTTTTCTCCACAGCCTCTCCAACCCTTGTTATTATTTGTCTTGTTGATGATAGCCATTCTAACTGGGGTGAGGTGATATCTCATTGTGGTTTTTATTTGCATTTCTCTGATGATTAGTGATGTCGAGCATTTTTTCATATGTCTCTTTGCCATTTGTATGTCCTCTTTGGAGAAATGTCTCTTCAGGTCGTCTGCCCATTTTTCAATTGGGTTGTTTGTTTTTGTTGTTGAGTTTCATGAGTTCCTTGTATATTTTGGATATTAGCCCCTTATCGGAGGCACTGTTTGCAAAAATCTTCTCCCATTCAGTTGGTTGCCTCTTTATTTTGTCGATGGTTTCTTTTGCTGTGCAGAAGCTTTTAAGTTTCATATAGTCCCATTCATTTATTTTAGCTTTTACTTCCATTGTGTTTGGAGTCAAATTCATAAAATGCTCTTTGAACCCAAGGTCCCTAAGTTTAGCACCTATGTTTTCTTCTATGCAGTTTATTGTTTCAGGTCTTATGCTTAAGTCCTTGATCCATTTTGAATTAATTTTGGTACATGGTGACAGATAGCAGTCCAGTTTCATTCTTTTGCATGTGGCTTTCCAATTCTGCCAGCACCATTTATTGAAGAGGCTATCTTTTCTCCATTGTATATATTTTGCTTCTTTGTCAAAAATTATGTCCATATTCATGTGGATTTATTTCTGGGTTCTCAATTCTATTCCATTGGTCTATGCGTCTATTTTTATGCCAAAAGCATGCTGTTTTGATTATTGTTGCCCTGTAGAACAAGCTGAAGTCAGGGAGTGTGATACCTCTAGCATTGTTCTTTTTTCTTAGAATTGCTTGGCTATTCAGGGTCTTTTGTGGTTCCATACAAATCTGATGATTTTTTTTGTTCTATTTCTGTAAAAAATGCCACTGGGATTTTGACAGGGATTGCATTAAATCTGTATATTGCTTTGGGTAATATGGCCATTTTAACTATGCTGATTCTTCCATTCCATGAGCACAAAAAGTCTTTCCATTTCTTTGTGTCTTCTTCAATTTCTTTTAAAAATGTCTTATAGTTTTCAGCATATAGGTCTTTCACATCCTTGGTTAAGTTTATTCCTAGGTATTTTACTCCTTTTGTTGCAATTGCAAAAAGAATGGGTTTTTTTTTTATTTCTTTTTCTGAGATTTCATTGTTAGTGTATAGGAATGCAATGGACTTTTGTATGTTGATTTTGTAGCCAGCAACTTTGCTGTATTCGTTTATTGTTTCTCATATCTTTTTGGTGGAGTCTTTAGGGTTTTCTATATATAGCATCATGTCATCTGCAAAGAGTGATAATTTAACTTCTTCATTCCCAATTTGGATGCCTTTTATTTCTTTCTCTTGCCTGATTGCTCTGGAAAGGACTTCCAACACTATGTTGAAAAGCAAAGGTGATAGGGGACAGCCCTGTCGTGTTCCTGAACATAGAGCAAAGGGCTTCAGTTTTTCACCATTAATTATGATAATAATTGTGTTATTAACAAGTGAAAACATACGTAACCCAAAGCTTGCTGACCCTCACCAGCCAATAGGTACAATGAGAGTTACTTCACATCAGTATCTGAATCTTATTGGCCTGGCCCCCTATCCAGTCTGTCAAGAATTACAGTCTCTTACGAAGTTCTCCCCCAGGATTTTTCAAGAGTCTCCAAGAGGACATACTTGTACATATGACTATAAATCAGCTCTGGCCTCTGTCCATGCAAACCAGAACTGTTAATATGCTTTCCACCAGACCTGAGATCTTGCATACCTGGTCACTTCGCATCACTGACTCCGCTGAGCTGGATGGAGACCCTCTCTCTGACACCAGATTGCTGAACCACTGATGTTCACAGCAGTACTATTCCACTCCCCAATCATTGCCACAGGGAAGAGGAGAATGGTCCCCTGTGTCCTGCTATAACTTCCCTTGGCAGGTGTACTTTGGGCCCCAAAGCTTTACAGTTTAGTCAAACAGGTCTTCTCATTTTTATACTTGGCACTTCCCCCCAGGGTGCTCAGGGGTCTCATTGCTGCTCCCCACAGGTGCCCAGGCCCCACTGCTAGCCAGCCTATATTTTCCCTTTCAGTGAATTATCCATCAAGAGTCCCGGTGGCCTTCCTGAAACCTGCCTTCAGTCAGAACTCCCCCAAACTCTCAGCTGTGACACTACAGGCTTGAAGCCCATTTGTGGACATAGTTGAAATGTCCTTTCTCAGGAGGTCTTTAGTCCCCAGGTAAATCATCAGATAAAATTAAGCATTTGGGAGGAAGAGTTGTTGCCCAACAACACACACCAGCTGAGACTCAATACAGACATGCAATGTATTTTATATTTTACTTACAAAAGTAAGTTTACAGCTATAAACAGCACCTACAAACTTTACCTGTAATTTTACAACAATTACATTTAAAACAACAGCACAAACGAAAAAGGGGATATGTCCATTCAGCCTTTCTCTCCCTAATTTGCAATCGTTTCTGGGAGAAAATGTTAGGTTTTTAAAAATCTATTACTTAAAAGTTTCTGGGACTTTTTCCTCTCTGTAAAGAGGCAGAGATAGAAGATCCTTGAAGACATTATGCTAAGTGAAATGAGCCAGACATAAAAGGATAAATACTGTCTGATTCCACTTACGTAAAGTACCTACAGTAGTCAAATTCACAGAGACAGAACATAGCATGGTGGTTGCCAAGGGTGGTGGGGAGGGATCATGGGGAATTAATGCTTAATAAGGACAGTTTCAATTTGGTAAGATGAAAAAACTTCTGAGATGGATGGAGGTGGTGTCTGCACAATAACTTAACGCCACTGAACTATACACCTAAACATGCTTAAAATGGTAAAATTTATGCTATGCATATTTTACTACAATAAAAAATAACAGAACTATTGCGTGCTCTAAAAAAAAAAAAAAAAAAAAAAAAAACAGAAAAAAAACCCACTGCAGATACAAAGGTGTTGTGAACGGAGTTAAGGAGTTGGTCCAGTCTGGGGAAGTCAGAATGAAGCAGTTTGCCTGAGACATTAAAGACGCACTACCCACTGACAAGGCTGAAATGAGTGTGGGGAAGGCTGACCTGAAGAGAAACGGTTTTTTTGTTGTTGTTGTTTGGTTCTTTGCATGGTATATAGTAAGAATTAGCCTCTCAGTGAAGCAGCCTTTTAGTTTTCAAAGCACTCCCACCACGGATCTAACTTGCTGTCATAACAAGCCTGGGTGGGGAAGGGTTAAGGGCACGAGTTCAGACTCCTGCACTACAGAGAAGCTGGCCCTGCCCAAGGGACGCTCTCTCAGTTTCCTGGGGAACTGACACCCCATTTTGTCGACAAGAAACTGAAGCTTGGAGAGATGAACTGACTTGCCTCAAATGCCAGCTACTAACGAGCAGATCAGAGACTTGATCCTCAGTCTCTTGACTCGCTACCTAGTGCTTTTCCCACAACCAAGTATGAATTAAAACAGAATGAAACTGAAAAAGTCAAAAATAATTCTACAAAAATAATTCCCAACTACATCAAAGAATGAAAGAATCCTTATTCTACATTATAGCCCAAGAGACAAAAGGATATAATTTGGGGATATATTTTAAGTTTATAAAATACTCCCACCCCAGCTTCTGAGTAGGAAAGTGGGTAAAAACAGAATCTGGGGTGAGAAATCAAGTGACTCATCCATGATGTGGTGGAGAGGAATCTGTAAGCAAACACCCTGCATTTATTTCAAGTACTGTGCCTCCTTCTGCCAGCGTTGGCAGGCAGCCCACTGTGTTTGGTTCAGGGGCCCTCCTTTGGAGACATGGTCAGATCCCTATTTTAGGATGATAAAAGTCGTCTAAAACACGTAGCCATTAGCTAGAATTTAAAAGAATAGACACATGCAGAGGACAGATTAAGCCATGTGGCTGCCATGGTATGCTGGGGGTTCAGCATCCAGCTGTGTGTTCTAGGTCCTGCCTGCCACAACACAACCTGATCCGCAGAACATCGTCCCTGTGTCCTGGCCTATTCCAGGAAGCAGCCGGCAAAGCTGCCTGCAAGAGAAAGCACGTGGCCTCAGAGGTGAATCAGGGACAGCCTCCAAGGTGCCAAGGATTTATCTGAGCAGCCAAATGTACACTGACAGGTCTGTGTGTGTGCTGGAGAAGCTTGCTCTGCGGCTCAGATGAAGGACTCACTGCGGAATTCACCCACAAGGGGAAGTGACTTAATGACTGAGCCAGTTCACCTTCTGCCTAGATGCGTCATAAAATCAACTTGTAAAGCTGGGCTCTGAGAATACATTTGCTCACCCAAATGTGGTCCTGTGGAACTAGGAAACATTTCAAAGAGGGAACGCTCACAGAGGAGAAAGTTCTTAGGCTTTCTCTGTGTTAGGAATGGGCCAGTGGCCTGAGCCTGACAGCTGCTCCAGGCGTGGTCCAATCCATTGACAAGCAGCCCAGAGCTGCCTGCAGCATTTGCTCCACATCTGGGATTTGTGATTCATCAGCCACTCTCTCCCGCCGCCCTACATTCTCAAGCAGGCCTGAGCATGCAGGCCGCACAGTGCTCAGGTCCCAGCACTCAGACTGGTCCCTCCACCTGAGTGCCCATCAGGATTCACCCTTATCTCCAACACTGCCTTCCCCTGCCTATAGAATCAGCCTGGTCCACCAGCTCCACGCTCAGGGCAAACTGTGCCCAGACCGGCTCGGACCCAGCCAGAGCTATTACCGTGTTTCCCTGAAAATAAGACCTAGCCGGACAATCAGCTCTAATGCATCTTTTGGAGCAAAAATTAATATAAGACCTGGTATTATATTATATTATATTATATTATATTATATTATATTATATTATATTATACTATACTATACTATACTATACTATATTATAAGATCTGGTCTTATATTATAGTAAAATAAGACCAGGTCTTATATTAATTTTTGCTCCCAAGGACGCATTAGGGCTGATTGTCCAGCTAGGGCTTATTTTCAGGGAAACAGGGTATAAGAGGCTCCCAGACTGAGTCCAGGTTCCTGGACACTGGTGTCTGTCCTGGCCCTTTACATTTAGCAGACATACACTCCCACCGTGCCCAGCTGGCCCACCAGGGTGAGCCACAGCAGCACCTGTCCTAGCCCAATCCTGTTTACCCAGGACCTACTATTTTTGTTCTCACCTCCCTGCTTCTCAGATTCCTGGCTCCATATCCCAGCTACCATAACTGCTTCTGGCTTGTTCACTCTGGTGACCCTTCGGACGTCCCTTTTTAGACCGTAGTTTCTCACATGTTTCTGACTACACTCTCAGTCTCCAATGAGGACTGCATGATTCAGCCCCAGCCCCTGCGTACCCCCTCCGCTGGGACCACACCCAAGAAAGGCAGAAGGTGAGGATTTGTTCCTATGATCCCTTTCTGCTTCTGATGCTCAGCCTTGCTTTGCCCTCCAATTCCAGCACCTGGGGGGTGGAGGGTGGGGGTGGGGTCCTGGCTGCTGGCCCCAACTTGGATCCTGATCCCTGGAGCCCCTCCCTCACCTTGGACAGCTCTGTCCTGGCTCAGCTTCTGATTTCATGCTGGCCTTGCCCAGGATACACCAAGCCCACTCCCCGCACTATCTCATTGAGATCAGCATACAGGGAACTGTCAGGCCTCTGAGGGGGTGTGTGTTGCAGGTGGTAGTAGTGGGGGGAGGGAGGGTCTGAGAGGAGAAGAGAAGGAAACACTGCCTCAGCTGGGGCCCTGACAGGTGCAGAGACTGGGAAGAATTTCATATCTGTCTGGGATCATTTCTGTCTTTGGATTTGGGGTTTACTTACAAGGAAAAGCCTAAGGGAGAGCAGAAGGCAAGGCACTTGCCATCTCAAGCCCTTGTTTCCTACTCTACATTGTGTGCGTGGGGTGGGGGAAAGACATTTTGTTCCAGATGATACCTCACACAGCCTGCCAGTTGCAAGACCCAGGAAGTTAAACCCAGGCCCTTTTCCTTGTCTGCCAGATTCCATGTTTGACTTTAGGGACATGTCTGGCATGACATGTCCCTCCAGTCCCTCCACCAAGGAACAAATGAGCCCACCCAGGGTTCCCCAGATCCCACCCTCTCCATTCCGTCCACTGCAGAAGGTGCAAAAACAAGGACCAGAGCCAGCTCCTGCTCCCATCTTCCTCCTCTCCAGTCCTCATCCTCCCCTTCCCTGGAGGCCAAAGACCCAAAGACCATCTTTCCCTAAAATCTCGGCTGACCACTGGTTTTCTTTTCCATAAGCCCTACAAGTAACAGCTTTGCTTAACGAACATGAACGATGGTGGAAAGGTGAGGTACAAGACTTTGGCACCTGGCCCCCAGGACGATTCCAGCTCTGCCACTTACTAGTCATGTGACCCTGGACAAGTGATTTAACTTCTCTGTGTCTGTTTCTCCATCTCTAAAATTGGGATACCAATAGTCGGGGGGATTGCATTGTTCTGAGGATTGTATGAGTTCTTTCATATAAGAACGGGGTCTCACATATAATACATGTTGATGCTACAAGTTCTCAGTTATGAATTACTCATTCTATGTTAGGCCTTATTCTAAGTACTTTACATATAATAATTCATTTTTCCTAAGAAAAGTGAAAGAGGAGCAGAAGGATCATTCCATAATTCTAATTTAAATTATCATTAATGTTAATTATACTCATCAACAAGAGTTAAAATGCATTATCAAAACTCATCATAATCCCTGTTACTCCAAAGAACTAAATTGTTTTTATTTTTTGGTGCTCTCTCTACTGGCCTTGGTAAGGTTTATGTATAATAAATATTCGCACCTGGTCAAAAAATAAACTAACTTGTAAAAAGGTTAGAGAATTTCCCCATCGGAACACAAATCCAGTGTGTAAAGATGGAAAAAAAGAAGTACCCAAGGAACAGAGACCCCCAACAGTACCCCTCCTACGGACATAAGCCTGCATCAGAGTGTCACAGCAAAGACACAATTCCGTACATATCTTTTGATTTTACATTAAATCATAGACAGTTTCTATGTTGCTGTATAACCTTTTAAATTATCATTGATGACTGCAGTATAACCCATTTAGTTGAATTACCATAATTGAACTGAACTCATTATTGGATCTCGGTGGATTTTTACCAATATAAATAATTCTGTAGTAAACCTCATAGCGCAAGTGACTTTTTCTTTCTTTCAGATTATTTCTTAATTTAATTCTCTGAGATGGGGTTACTGGATCAAAGAGGCAAACTGAGACTATTTAAAGCTCGAATGGCTTCCATCATTTCGTGCATCCCAGCTCAGTTAGTGGAGGACTCTTACGTATTTGAGGGATGAAACATTCCAGGGGAAAGCAGGAAGAGGGAGAAAGGAACTAGCAGTTGCTGTTGAGTGCCAAGCATTGGGCCGGCTTCAGACGGAATCTTTGATGTGCTACAATGCGGCTTGCCCAGATTTGTCATCATTGATGTTGTTTGGACCATTTGTGAAGACATTCACCAAGCAGTAATTAGAAGCTTTGTTCACTCAATCTCATTTAATCCTCACTCTGATGCTCTGAGGAAGGTATTATTATCCTCATTTTACAAAGGAGGAAGCGGGAGTTTGAAGAGATTAAACCAAAGTTACACAGCTAATGAATGGAAAAACGTGGGTCCAACTTTATGCTCTGTCTGCTGTGCCACACTGTGCTCCAGCCCTTCCTCAACCCCCATGCCCCGGGCCCTGAAACTACAGATGGGATTTTCATGCTCTGTTCTGTATCGATGGAGGGAATGCTGGACATGGATGCTGGGGGAAGGTCCATCTGCAAGAATGCTCTGACCCTCCTAGACTTCTACCCACAAATTGTTTCCCTTTTCTTTCTTGCTGGGGAAAAACATAATATGAAAGATGACTTTGTTTTACACACACACACACACACACACACACACACACACACACACACTATCTCCAAGGAGAGCACTCCCTGTAAATGAAGGGCCCACCACCTATCAAAGACGCTGACCAAGGACTTATCAGATATCTTTTGAAGCTAAACATCTCTCAGAACAGATATTACTGAACCTAAGCATATGGACTGGGCCTATCTCTATGTTAAAATAGTTCTTTCATGGAATTACTTGATCTGGCCCAACATTTACCAACTTTGCACACATTTCAATATCTCAGTTAAATCATCTAATCTCAGAATATATTTATTCTACCCTTTTCTCCCTAATAAGAAAGACCTGTATTATTTTTCCCTCATATTTTAAAACATTGTCTCTCCCAAATACATTGAATTAATAAAACTCCAGATGTTGCTTAACGATGCATCTGGGCCACTGATATCCTGGCTTATTTTAGGATTACCAATGAACAGCCTGCAGCTGGAGTGGGTTGTGGAAAGACGGGGCTGGCACCTGCACTGACCAAGGAGATCAGATTTGTTGATCTCCTTGGAGCCTAGGAGCCACTTTTGGGTGTGGCAGGAGATCATCTTGATGGCTCTATGAGCTGAGTTCTGCAGTACTGTGAAGACCATTCATTCATCAGGTCTCTTCCTGATACAAGTGACGGAAACCTGACTGTTTGAAGTACAGGGGACATTTATTGGCCTCTAGATGAAAATTCTAAGGGTAGTCTTCAAGTGTAACTGGATCAAAGTGCTTAAATGGTATCATCAGAAATTACTCCTCTTTGTTCTACTTTCTTTCGTCCAGAGTTATGACAACATGACCACCAGTAGCTCCAGGCTTCTTTTTATTTTATTTTTTTTACAGAGAAGGCCTGGTGGAAAGAGTGCATGTCCCATGTTTTGTTTGCAATTGTCCCATCAAAACTCCCAGGACTGAGTCTCAATGGGCCTGAATTGGCTCATGTGCTAAATATCTTGAACTTGACCTTCAAATCTACTGGCCACCCAGCTCTGTAGCTGGAGGCTGGCCTGTGTCGATGCACCAGTGGTTCCCGTCTCCTGTGCCTTCCCTTGGGTATTTTCAGTGGGAAGACCAGCAGGAGACTAAAGGAATAGAGAAGAATGAAGTCAGAATGTTCATTTTCCCCAGCTCCCTTCACAAAGGTCTGCATGGGTTAGCTACGTCTCTTGGCCAATAGTCACAGGTTCTGCCTCAGCTCTCTCCACACATCTTTCCCTATTTTAGTCCCGCTAATAGCACCTCAATCTTGCCTCTACAACCTCTGGGTGGTACCAATAACCCCAGGAACAGCACTATCTCTTATAGTTTTCCTGTCCTCTGCCTACACCTCTGTGGGAAGGTTATTTGATAACCCAATTTGAGAGTGTCTTCTGTTTGCAAGATCCTAACTGATATGCTAACATGCCCATCCCCAAATCAAATCCATGCTTCTCATTGGACAGGACTGAGTCACATGCCTACCACTGAAACAAAGGTCTGAAATCAGCTCCATCCAAGCCACAGGTATGGAGGGTGGAGGAGGGGTAGTCCCCTGAAGGGACAGAAAAAAACAGCCTATGATCACTACATTTAGCAAAGTAGATAAGAGGGAATTCTAATCGTCAGAAATTGTTCGACTACCCAAGCATTCTTCAGAAGTAGCACCTACATATAAATAAGAGAGGGTTTCAGAGAATAAATTCATGCTGAAACAGCCTTTCCTCCATGTACATGCACACCAATGCCTCCAAAAGACCTGGCCACTCATTTTCTGAGCTCTGGGCCTGTTGACAACTCTCTCCTGAAACAAATTGAAATTTCTATCATCAATTCACTTTGAAATGTCATAAAGCAGCTTAGGCCTTGGCTGGCTAAGCAATAAAGCAAGTCCTCTTGGCAACTTAAATGAACTGCCCCTGACAGCAGGACAGAGGACAAGGCATTAAACATTGCCAAGAATGGACAATTTGGAAGCTGCCCACTGGCAGAAACGACAAGGCCAAAATCATAATGCTTCGGAAAAAATGACATCAGTTAAAGGATAAACATAAAATGAGAAAACAGCAACCTCATCACAGAGCTGTAAAGGTTTAGAAGAACATTTAGCCTGATATCACATGAAACACCTATACTAGCAGGGAATTCTTTTTATATATGGTTAAGTCCCATTATAACGACTGACTCTGTCATGGGTGAGTCACCTTGCATTAAAACCATGCACCAATACCCCAGTGAGTCTCAGCCTTTACCACTACCCAGAAAACTGGTAGTACAGATGTTAGTTACCTAGTCCCCCAACCGCATATTTTGATGGAGCCTCCACTGTGCCTTTTTTAATGGACAGGTTGACATTCAGTGACATGTTGAGGCTATTTGACTTTCCTTGTCAGTTTTCTCATGAAGCCTCAGATGCTGCTTTGGTTGGAGTTCAGGAGTATGCATTTGCCAGGACTCGTCTCCTGAGCCACTTGGGTGTCTCTCCTAGTCCCACTAATAACTCCTTTGTGATAAAATTCCACCATAGTTCTTTTTACCCATAAAAACACTTGGATATCAGCACTTTGGATGAAAGAGGAATCTAAAGGATCCTTTTGCTTCAGTGCCTCTGGAGTCTAGGAAATGAAAAGTTTGGGTCCCAGAGAGAGCAGAAATCCAATCTCTAGCTAAGGGAAGCCACATCAGGGCCCTATGGATATAATGGAAAGATTATGGACATTAGAGACCAGGCTCAAGTCCTAGTATGACCTTGAGCAAGTCATACCTTACTGAGTCTGAGCTTCCTTTTTGTCTAGTATTATTGTTTCCAAAACACTAATGGTTTGATAAGCATTAAAAATTAAAAATGAGGGACTTCTGGGTGGCCAGGTGGCTCAGGTGGTTGGAGCGCTGTGCTCCTAAAACAGAGGTCGTCGGTTTGATTCCCACATGGGCCAGTGAGCTGCACTCTCTACACCTAAGTTGAGAACAATGGCTGGTGTGAGTGGCCAGCAGCTGGCATAAGCTGCCGTGTGCTGCTGTGAGCTTCTATGTGCAGCTGTGAGAGGCAGGTGTTAGTTACCTGCCAGCGGTTGGCGACCAACTGACTCAACTGAGTAGAGTGCAATGCCCATAATACCAACATGGGCCAGTGAGCTGCGTCCTCCACAATTAGGCTGAGAACAATGGCTTGACTCAGAGTTGGAGGAAGGAGGGGTATGAAAAAGAAGGAGGGCGGAGGGGGGAAAATGAGGGACTTCTGGTCAATATGGAGGAGTAGGCAAATGATGTGCTCATCTCCTCTCAGGACCACATCAATTACAACTAAACTACAGGATAACCATCATTGAGAATCAACTGAAGTCTAGCTGAACTGAAGCCCTACAACTATGGACATACAGAAGCCACCTCGAGACTGGTAGGAGGGGCAGAGACATGGAACAGGCTGGTGCCACACCCGCGTGCGACAATTAAATATTGGGAGGGATATCTCGGCTGCAGAGATCCCCCTTGGAGCAGCAAGAGATCCCAGCCCCACACCAGGTTCCCCAGCCCAGGGTTCCAGTGCCAGGAAGAGAAGTCCCATAACTTCTGGCTGTGAAAACCAGCGGATATTGTGGCTGAGCAGGAGGGTGGCTGCAGTCCTAGGCATTACTCTCACAGAGCCCCCACATAGACTTACTTGCTGACGAATTCACCGGCTCTGAGCTCCAGCACTGGGGCAGCAGCTCGAAAGGCACCAGGGACATATGGGGAAGAACTGAATTGTCCAACTTCAGAAGGAGAGCTGGAGGGGCACCTTTCTCCAGGGGGGAGGAGCTGGCAGAAGCCATTGTTTCTTTGTTGAGCCCTCCCCTTCCCTGCAGGCAGGTGCCATATCTGAATCTCTATCAAATTGGCTATCAACTTTCATCTGCCCCAACCTAATGATTCCCTGAGACCTGGCCCCACCCAACTTTCAGACAAACCAAAGCCACTTCCAGTGTCTTTTCCATAGAAAGAATCTGCCTTAGCTCTTTCTTCGGACTTTAAATCTTTCAGCGGTTCATAAAACCCAAACAAGCAGTATGGAGACAGAGTCCCAGAGAACAGTTTCCTAGCTCTCAGCCTCACATAGAAAGGTGCTGGCTTGGTTATTAGATGGCCATCCGTTGTTGCTAGGTGGCCGTCAGTTGTTACCAGTTAGCCATTAGCCACTGATGTAACTGCCGTGGCTATGCTAGGGGGTTGGTTGGTTGGCAGAGAAGCAGATGGTGGATTGCAGCTAACAAGTGTGGTTAGCAAGTGGACTGCGAATTTCAGATCATGTTGATCCTACTTCCTGCATCTTGCTCAGCCGCCAGCGAGACTGGGGTGCAGGAAGACCCCTTGATGGGGTATTGGCGGATGTTTGCTTTTGTGTCTCGACCAGCCACCAGCAAGACTATAGTGGTATGACTCCCCTATCTATGGCTCCATGTTGTTCCTTTTTGGCCTCACCATATCCTGAGTTCTTGTGTGGGGAGCGGGAACTGAGACCCTGCATGACACATGGTGCAGTGAGCAGTTTGTGAGTATGAAAACTCAGTCTCAGGAAGTTCGTGAGAAGTGGCACCGGGAACAGGAAATGCAATCCGCCTGGAAAAAACATGACCCCTCGGTGAATTGGTGGTTCTCTTGAGCCTCTGGATGGCACACCACCCTATTGGCCATAGCAGGCATTGCCTGCTTTTTGGTGGTCCACTGCTGCCGTGGGCTCCAAGAGTTGTGGACATCTTATACCAGGGCCACCACCCACTCAGATACCTGGCGCAGCAAGGATTCTGACCAGGTAGGAATGATGTCTGACTCTGGGTAGGAGGACATGTGGCCCCCACACAGTGTGTGGTGCCCGGTGGCCACTGTTCTCAGGATCTGGAGCCCCGTGGAGGGGTGGGAAGACATGGATGGCTCTCTGACCAGCATAGGAAGAGTCGTGAAGCTGCCAGAGAGACAGACCCCTGTGGAGGTGTGGGAAGACGTGGATGGCTCTCCATCCAGCATAAGCTGAAGAAAGCAAAGGTCTTTGCAGCCCTGTGGGCTGGGCAGTGCTAGCTGAGGCAGCCCAGGTACAGGACTTGTAGTCCCAGGAGGAAACACTTCCTGAGTCATCAGTAGAGGATGCGGGTGAGGTCAAGGTCGTCTCTCACCACCAGGTTGGGGAGGACTTGGAGTCCTCGCCCTGCGGAGAGGGCACACATTTTGAAGCCAATGCACAGCCCTGGCGAATGACTGTGGACTATGGGGAATTGCCTTTCATCCCTGATTGATGGACCGCTTGACTGTTTGCTTGGGAATGTACCACCATGTAGTGGAACTGGCAGATGTTTGCTTCCAGTGTCTTGACCAGCCACCACCGAGAACATGTAAGCACCTTGGCTGTGAGTCACTATTGTTCCAGCACAGTGCCCTGAGAAACCCTGGCTATGCCCAGGAAGTCAGACTGTGCCCAGAAAGACTGGCGGTGTCCTGAGAGGGACTGGCTGTACCCAGAAAAACTGGCTATGCCCAGAAAGACTGGCTGTGCCCAGAAAGACTAGCAGTACCCTGCGAAAGCCTGGCTGTGCCCAGGATATTGCATCTGCCTCCAGGTTCCTCACATAGGGTCCCTCGCAGAAGACACTTGTCGCGTAGATTGTGAGGCAAGACCCGGGAGAGGTGGAGTGTGGGGACAGAGTCCCAGAGAGCAGTTTCCAGGCTCTTGGCCTCACATGGAAAGGTGCTAACTTGGTTATTAGATGGCCATTGGCTGTGGCTAGGTGGCCATCAGCTGTTACTAGTTAGCCATTAGCCACTAATATAACTGCCGTGGCTATGCTAGGGGGTTGGTTGGTTGGCAGAGAAGTGGATGGTGTATTGCAGCTAAGAAGTGCGGTTAGCCAGTGGATTGTGGATTGTGGATCAGGTTGATCCTACTTCCTGTGTCTCTCCCGGAAGCCAGCGAGACTGGAGTACAGGAAGACCCCTTGTTGGGGTACAGGCAGATGTTTGCTTTTGTGTCTTGACCAGCCACCATCGAGAATATAGTGGTATTATTCCCCTATTTATGGCTCCATTGTTGTTCTTTTTGGCTTCACCATATCCTGGGTTCTTGTGTGGGGAGCAGGAGCTGAGACCACGCATGACAAGCAGCGTCTGGTTTCAGCATGTTCTCGTACCTCTGGCTGAGCAGCCCTAAGCCCTAGCAACAGCTGGCCTCAGCTCACAGATTGGCCTTTCAAAACATCTCCAAGCCCAGTGCAGGTGGCAGCCATCTGCAGATTGCTTTGTGGCTCATACCAGGTAGCCCCCAGCAGGGCACAGGCTGCAGCTGAACTTGGCCTGCAATGGGGCCCCTCCCAGGAGGCCCCAGGATTGGCATGCAAATGCAAGCTTTAGACCAAGCCAGAGCAGCACCCAGCCGCCTCCAAGGATGACACACCAAAAGGGCATACTGGGCAGGCACCAGAGTCCTGCTAAAGCAAACCCCATTCTGTAGGGTCACCCCTTGTACCACAGTTCCTCCACTATAGTCACAGCCAGTCCTCACAACCAATAAGCTTAAGGGTCAATTTCTCCCACTGATATGCAAACAGCGACCCACACAAGGAACACACATGGAGCACCCAGCTCTGGTGACCAGGGAGACTGTACCACTGGGTCCCGCAGGACACCTACTATATAAGGCCTCTCTACTAAGACTGGGAGGCATAGCAGCCCCACCTAGAAATAAACACAGGGAGGCAGCCAAAGTGGGGAGACAAACAAACTTGTCTCAAATAAAAGAAAAGAACAAAGCTCCAGAAAAAGAACTAAACAAAATGGAGACAAGCAAACTACCTGACACTGAGTTCCAAACAATGGTTATAAGGATGCTCAATGATCTCAAGGAGAACGTCAACAAAGAAATAGGAAACATAAAAATAGAGACAGAAGACATAAAAAGAAACAGTCAGAAATAAAGAATACAATAACTGAAATGAAGAATATATTAGAGAGAATGAACAGTGGATTGGATGAAGCAGAGGATCCAACCAGTGATGCAGAAGATAAGGTAGCAGAGAACACCCAATCAGAAAAGCAAAAAGAAAAAAGAATCCAAAAAAATGAAGCTAGATTAAGGGTTCTCTGGGACAACATCAAGTGTACCAACATTTGCATTATACAGGTACCAGAAGGAGAAGAGAAAGAACAAGGAATTGAAAATCTATTTGAAGAAATAATGACTGAGAACTTTCCTAACCTGGAAAATAGATACACAACCCCAGAAAGCACAGAGAGTCCCAAACAAGATGAACCCAAAGAGACCTACACCAAGACACATCATAATTAAAACGCCAAAGGTTAAAGGCAAAAAAAAAAAATCTTAAAAGCAGCAAGATAAAAGCAGTTAGTTACCTACAAGGGAACTCCCATAAGACTGCTGACTTCTCAACAGAAACTTTGCAGGCGAGAAGAGATTGGCAGGAAGTATTCAAAGTGATGAAAAGCAAGGGCCTATAACCAAAATTATTCTACCCAGCAAAGCTATAATTTCAAATCGAAGGACAGATAGAGTTTCCCAGACAAGAAAAAGCTAAAGGAATTCATCACCACCAAACCAGTATTACAAGGAATGTTATAGGGACTTCTTTAAGATGAAAAGAAAAGAAAAGGGGATCAAAAATGTGAATAAGAAAATGGTGATAAGTACATATCTATCCACAATTACTTTAAACATAAATGAATAAATGCTCCAATCAAAAGATAGGGTGGCTGAATGAATTAAAAAAACAAGACCCTTACTATATGCTGCCTACAAGAGATTTACTTCAGATCAAAGGGCACACACAGACTGAAAGTAAAGAGATTGGGAAAAAAATATTTCATGAAAATGGAAACAAACAAACAAAAAACTGAGGTAGCAAAACTTATAACAGACAAAATAGACTTTAAAACAAAGACTATAACAAGAGACAAAGAAGGACCCAGTATTCCCACTTTTGAGTATTTATCCGAAGAAACCCAAAACACTGCTTTGAGGGGACAAATGCATCCATAGGTTCATTGCAGCATTGTTTATAATGGCCAAGATGTGGAGGCAGCCTGGGTGTCCATTGATGGATGAATGGATAAAGAGTAGATGGTACATATATATAATAGAATATTGCTGGGCCATGGATGGGAGGGAGTTCTTGCCATCTGTAGTGGCATGGATGGACCTGGAGGGTATTGTGCTGAGTTTCTTTCTCAGACAGAGAAAGACAGATGCAACGTGATTTTGCTTATATATGGAATTCAAAAAACAAAACAAACAAAACAGAAACAAACTCACAGATACAACATTTTGATAGTTGCCAGATAGGAGGGGGCTTAGGAGTGAGTGAAAAATGGAAAGGGATTAAGTAGTACAAATTTACTGTTACAAATTGGGTATGTAGGGTACAGCATAAGGAATATAGTCAACAATATTGTAATAACTCCATATGGTGTCAGATGGGTACTAGATTTATCAGGGTGATAGATTGGAGGAGGCTTGGGGGGCAGGGTGAAATGGTCAAAGGATTAAGAAGTACAAATTTATAATTACAAAATAGTCAGGGATGTAAAGTAAAGCATAGAGAATATAGTCAATAATATGGTAATAACTGTGCATAGTGCCAGGTGGGTACTAGACTAGTCAGGGGGATCACTTCTTAAATTATATAAATGTTTAACCACTAAGCTGTACACCTGAAATTAATATAGAATAATATTGAATGTCTAAATAAATAAAGTGTAAAAAATTAAAAATTAGTTATCTGAGCCCAGATAGCACTGATTAGTATCTCCAAGGACATTTCTGCTTTGAAAGACGCATCTAAGCAAAAGATATCAATAAACTTAGAGGACAGAATAAAGTAGTGGAATCATGCCAAAAAGGTTTCATCTCACCAGCCATCTCTGCTTGATTTATATGGTAGTAGCTCCCTGGAACACCATATTCAAAAGGATTCTGAGGTTATATCTGGGTTCATATAGGGGCATAGTGGGAAAGAATGTCCTGGTCAATGGGTACAATAAGAGGGTCTGGCACCATGCATCACATCCTTGGGGTAGTAATTAACAGCACTGAGCTTGAAAGTCAATTCTTGGAGGCACTAATGTGTATTAGCTCTTGCTTCAATAACAAACAACAACAACAGACACAATTTCAGTGGCTTATAAACACTTATTTCTCACCACACAGAGTTGTCAGGCTGTGGGTTGGATTGGATCTGCTCCACGTTTCTTCTCATTTCAGGATCCAGGCAGAAGGAACAGCCCTCATTTGGGACATGTGGTGCTTGTGGCAAAGAGCAAAAATTCCAATGGCCAAGCCAAATCAGACAATCACATTTAAAACTTCTGCTCAGACAAGCCATAAGTCATTTCATTGGTCAAAGCAAGTCATATGACTAAGCCCCAAGTCTTATACATCCCTTAGAAAGGGATGTATAATCTTAATGGAAAGGAGAAAGTGAAAAATTGCAATCAATGCAATCTACCAGATGGTGTTTGAGAATGATGTTTTTAGTATTGAGATGCTATATGTGCTTTTTCTTATTTTTTTATACAATATACATGTAGAATATGTGTAATTGAAAAATGAAATGTTGTACAATGTTAGTGTCTCTTGTGGATATTGGGAATCCCAGAGGAGGAAGCAAGCTGATACGTGGAAAGAGGACAGTGCTTATGCTGATAGAAGTGGGAGAGAGGAAGAACACAAAAAGCTAGGAGTTTTTCAAAGAATATGTGAATTTAAGGAGCAGATGGCAAGAGAACTAAGTAGATCCACAATGGAAGCCCTAGAAAATCATCAACAGCAAGTTGAAGAGCAAGTAGGGTGGTGCCCAGGGTGTGCCACTTGGATGAGCAGATTAGCTCAAGACCAGTAGAAGGCACAGAGGTCTCAGAACAGGTGGATGAACGAACGAATGAATGAATGTTAAAGATGTCTGGATGGCAAGGACTATGGAATAAATAATATAGCTCTCTTCTAAGAGAGCAGTTTCAACAGAGAGTCAAGAATTATTAAATCATCGAAGGCCTACTAGGCACCAGGTACCATGCCAGATGCTGCAGGTATACTGGTGCACAACAAAAGAGACACAGTTTCTGCATCCACAGAGCTCAGAGCTGAATGGTAGAAACAGACAACAATCAAATCTTAAACAAATACTCAGTCTTCTTTCAATCTGATAACACTTTCCTAGCATGTTTTTTCTACCATCCAAAACAACTATTTCCCATCTTCTCCCTCTTCAAATCTATTACCCCAATACCTTTGCCCCTACACACACCACTGCCCCTCCCCTCACACCTCATTTCTAAAAATGCAATTAACAGGTCACCCTCAATTAACATTTGCTTTCCACCAACAATATATCAACTGACCCACTCAGCACACATTCTCTTTTCTTCCTTTCTGTTGTAGTGGGCAATCCCTGCTCCATCTATATCCCACACCCTCTTTCATTCAGTCTTCACTCCTACAATTATGCTTTTTCTCTCCAATATCGTCCCCCCTACCAGATAATTTGCATTTTTACACAAACATACTATGGTTGGGAAATAAGGTCCTAGGGAGCAGAATTTTCCTTTCCAAGAAGAATTTGGAAATGAACGCAAGAGCATTTTGGTTACCACAGTGACCAGGGAGCCCTAGTGGCACTTAGTGGGGGCCAGGGATGCTAACTGTGTTCTGTCTTATTTAAAAAGGACAGCTCCCTTAAAACCTCACGACCTCCACCAACTATTACCAACTACTTCTCAAACCTGCCACAGGAAACCTTCTTGATAGACTTACCTATATACACTGTCTCCATCTCTTCATCTCACAAGCTCTCATCCATCCACTCCAATCATGTGTCTGCCTCCACCACCTCCCAGAGATTGTTCTTTTTGGAATTATCAATGACCCTGGCATTGTCAATCCAGTGGTCACTTCTTGGTTCACATCTTATTTGATGTCATAGAGACTCTGACCCAACTAACACTCCTTCCTTCTTGAAAGGCTGTCTAAAATAGGCATGTCAAATTAACAAAACCACTCATGATTTATTCTCCACCCCAAGCAACTAACCAACCAACAAAACAAATGAAAACCTGCTACTTCTCTTGTCTCCCCTTGTTTCAGGAAAGGTTATCCAGGTATTTAAGAGAAAAAAAAATCTAAACTTTATCCCTGAGTCCTCTCTTTCATTCCCTACATAAATCCATCAGGTCCTATTTATGTTATATATCCAAGATATATCTCAAAAGTGTACACTTCTCTCCATCTCCACTATTGCCCCTCTGGTCCAAACCATCAACATCTCTTGCCTGGACTATGGAAAAAGCCTCACTGCTCTCCCTGCCCTCCACTTCTGTCTGTCTATGATCTATTCTTCATATAGTTCAGAGTGACCTTTTTAAAATGTAACTCCTATGCCTGAAACCCTCCACTGAATTTTCATTTCATTGAGAGTAAGATCCACACTCCTTATCTTATCTTACAAAGCCCTACCTGATCTGACCCTTGCCCACCTCTCTGAATCTACTTGCTATTAATATGTTCAACTACACTGGCATTCTTTCCATCCTTGATATATCAATTTCATTCATATCTTTTTGTGCAGCAAATGTTAAAAGATTTATTGCATAAAATATACTTAAAGAGATGTTAGTGGGCAGTGAGGTAGGCTGAATATCCAGTTTACTATTCTAGATCAGAAAGACCCACTGAGGGGGTGGCTGGTTAGCTCAGTTGATTAGAGCATGGTGCTCTTAACAACAAGGTTGCCGGTCGATCCCCACATGGGCCACTGTGAGCTGCGCCCTACACAACTAGATTGAAACAACTACTTGAGTTGGAGCTGATGGGTCATGGAAAAACACACTGAAAATAAAAGTTTAAAAGAAAGAAAGAGCCACTGATTGAGCTGAAAGACAAAGAAGGATAGTATATATTGATAAAGGGTCAATCTATCAAAAAGATATAACAGTTATAAACACATACATACCTAACAACAGAATCCCAAAATATATAAAGCAAAACTGACAGAATTGAAAGGAGAAATAGACAGTTCTACAATAATAGTTGGATGCTTCAATACCCTCACTGTCAATAATAGAACAATTAGAAGCTCAACAAGGAACAAGAGGACTTGAACAACACCATAAACCAAATGAACCTAACACATATATGTAGAACACTCCACTGAACAATAGCAGAATATACATTTTCTCAAATAAATACACATGGAACCGTCTCCAGGACAGATTATATGCTAGACAGCAAATCAAGTTTCAATAACTTTAAAAGGACTGAAGTTATAAGGACTGAAGGCTGAAGTATCTTCTCCAACTCCAGTGGAATCAAAGTAGAAATAAATAACAGAAGGAATTCTGGAAAATTCACAAATATAAGGACATTAAACACACTCTAACAATCAATGGGTCGAAGAAAAAATTCTAAGCAATTTTTGAAACTTCTGCCTCACCTAGCAATCCAGTAATTATAGTACCTACTACCTTAATATCCTAGAGGAAGCAATTGTATGATGTTTAAGAAATGCTATGAATCCCTACACAAATTAGCTTTAGTTGAATAACAAACCACCATAAAAATGTCATGCAACAGTAAGCATTTATTCTCATACTTACAGGTCTTCAGATTGGCTGAGTCTGCTTTAGGCTGCAGTTCTACGGGGAACCTGGAATGGTCAAGCTGAAGAAGCAACAGCTACCTGGGGGCATTTTCTTCTCATGGCAGCAGACAAAAGCTCCCAGAGCAATGAAGGGATACTCGCAATTCCTCTTAGGCCTAGGCCTAAAACTACATATTGTATATTATCACTTCTGCCCACATACCATTGCCCAAAGCAAATCACACAATCAAGTCCAACATCTATAGGAAAGGGAAGAATACTTACCCCTACCATAAGGATTGGAGGGGAGGGAATAAATATTTGCTGGACAATAATCTACTCTTCCACAGCCCCCCTGGAGAAGATCTTTGGAAAATTGTGCTATTATTATTACTGTAGATACTGAACAATAATGTCTTCTTATTAACCATGTTGGTTGTATTATAAATGAATGTTTAAGACTCATTTTCTCACTGTATTTATAACTATTAAAAGCCATATAGAAATGTTAAATTCATCAAAGCCATTTCCCCAGATTCAGTCAACAAGTATTGACTAATTTATTTATTACTAATTTATTCTTAGCTGAGCAGTATCATCACCTCAAGAACTTTTCCTTCAACACAATTTCTTATCTAGCAATGAATACAAAGTGTTTTAAATGTCTGTATGACATATGAAAGCATGAAAAGTGAATCTAATACCATCAATAGGAACTAAATTATTATGCCTTTTCTGAAAATCTTCCTCAAAGAAAAATCCTTCTGACATCTGAATTTTTGACTTATTATAGAAAACTTCAACCCTTGGAAGGAATCTTAGTGAACTTTATCTCTGCTGAAGTAAAAAATATCCAGTATAAATACAATACAGAACCTAATCTTCCCTGTCCTATATGACCTTAATAAGTTGCTAATATTTTCACAAGCAGAAAAGCTGATTGTGAATGATGACATTATTCTGAATTCTGCATTACTTGGTCAATTGATGATACATAGCCTCCTCTCGTGCTCTAACCCCGCTTCAATAAATATCTCTCCCACAAAGATTTCCATCCTATTTGTTTGATTTCGAACTTGGTGAAGGAAAAAAAAGGAAAGAAAAAGAAACCACACACAAAGAAGAACTTTAAGATTAAAATGTACTTTTAATCTTAATTTCATGCCAGAAAATATGAAGTCATAAAAACATACTGAAAAGGATAGACATTTTTTAAATGGGACCTTAAGAACCAGGCCTGAAGCCTGTTGCCAAATTCAATGAAGAATTGTTTGAAGTAAGAACAGAACATTGCTCTGGGATTGAGCCAACGAGAAAAGCTGATATACTATGACATCTCTGGCTTGTATAACCTCCCTGCCCTTGAAATGAACTCTAAAGAAGCAGCACAGCCAAAGTTGACAATGAGTTGAAGAGTACAAGTCCAACTCACAAAGAACCCAAAACCTCACTATGCAAGCCAACCTAGTTGGGGAAAAGATCCATTTAATTGGTGGAAAGTCTAAGTTCCCATTATTTCCAAATACAAGGAATACCTCTGGATTTTAAAAAATTGACAAATGGAATCAAAGTTCTTTTTCCACTTCTCCTTCCAAAAATGCCATTGAAATAACGCAGATATAAAAAGAAAAAACAAATAGCTGTCCTAGAAAAATTGAGAGGAATGCTATCACCAGCAAAGGAATGTTGATGAATTTCTGGAAGATATGAAGCAGACAAAATAAATATAAATTGATGTATATTTTTAAAATTATGTTTAAATATAAATATTTGACTTACTGATCAAGCTGATAAAAAGGCAATTGGTGACAGAGTTGAGCACCCAACATAGGCAAAGGAGGACAGGGAAATAAGTGGATAGATTTCCCCAAAACAAACGTAGAGGAAAATATCAGGTTTAGCACAGCAGGGACATAAAGAAGAGAAGGCTGGAGATGATTATATTGAAAGACATAAGTTTTAGGATGGTGTCACTGTTTCAGACACTACTCCTACTGACCAGTAGTTCTCATTGTGTGAGGCCTGTGAGATAAAAATTATTTTCAAAATCATACTAAGATGTTATTTGTTGACATTTGCACTGATGGAACAAAAATAATTGTGGGTAAAACTGCTGGCACCCTAGGCACCTAACTGGTACTAGCAGGCGTTGTATTCTTCATGGGGCAAAGGAACGGAAGCAGCGAGTTTCACATAAGAATGCCCTTGATGTAGCAGTAAAAATTACTAATGTTACCAAAATATCAATTTAATATTATGTGTGTCAAAATGGGAAGTATGTATAAAGCATTTCTAGTGAATACCAAAATATGATGGTTTGTTTAGAAAAAGTACTTGTACAAGTAGTTTGAGTTGTAGGATGAATTAGTTGTTTTTTTCACGGAACACCATTTTTTCTTGAAAGAACAACAGACATACCATAGAAATTCAGATTTGAGTGTCTGGCAGATATTTTCTCAAAAAAAATGAATGAAGTGGAATCTGTCACTGCAAGGAAAATAACTGACAGTATTTGTTGCCAATGGTAACATACTAGCTTTCTAGAGAAAAATGAGATTTTGGAAAACTTGTATACACCTCCATAAGCCTGACATCATCCTAATACTTGGCTTTTTGATGATATCAACGGTAATATTAATCAATGTGATTTATTGATGTTATATAATGAAATGTATCAACATTTGAAAGATCTACATAGTTCAGAGAGCTAGTATTTTTAAAATGACTGATGTATGATGCTATGAAATCATGCATAAGTAATCAAAAATTTTAAGGTGCAAAATAGATCATGCGATTTTAATGTAATAGAATACAAAACATTCACTGCTAAAGTTTCAGATTCCATATTTGAACTATTCTTTAAGAAACCTGCATTTGTCAACTTTTGGTGTAATATCAAAGATTATCCACATTTATCTGAAAAAGTTATTAAAATACTCCTCCCTTTTCGAACTACATAGCTGTGTGATGCTTGATTTTCTTCATATACGTCAACCAAAACAAAATATTATGAAAGGTTGACTATAGAAGCAGATGTGGCAATCCAACTGTCTTCTATGAAGAAATTTGTAAAAAATGTAAAACCATGTTACTCTTCTAATTTTTTGTTTTGAAAAATATAGTAAGTTTTCATAAATTATGTTCTTTACATTAACATGTGATAGATTTGTTATTATTTTAAAACATTTTTTTTAATTGCTACTGCAGGAACTATCAATAGATAGCCCTCACAGACAAAAGCTCTTTGAAATCCTCAATAATTTTTAAGAGTATAAAGTGGTCCTAACATCAAAATTTGAAGAATCAGTGTTGTATTCACTCTGATATTTGCTCTGGTTGGTTTCTACATTCTGGGATAAGAAGATGAGAAGAAAGCGAACACTGATACTGTCCCAACTGCAATCAAAGTGGGAGGGAGAATAATGCATCACAGGGTGTCATGAGGGTAAATCTCATACTTTTCATGAGGCTAAAGTCTTAAGGGAACACAGACACCCCTAAGCTCCATCAGTAGATGCTATTAGTAGGTTGGTGCAAAAGTAACTGCGGTTTAAAAGTTAAAAATAAATGCAAAAAACAAACAAAAACCACAATTACTAGGTTGGTGCAAAATGATTTTTGCAATGATTTTTAACCTTTGAAACCACAATAGCTTTTGCACCAACCTAATACTTTTGCACCAACCTAATAGAAGTGGCAGTTTGAGAGCAGGTTTGTGGAAGCAAATGAAAGGTTTCCATACAACCCATTTATACATGAAGCTATTGGCCTGGCCCCATACAAATTTGAGAACAGTGGGGGGATCATGAAAAGAAAAGAAAACCATCTGATTTCAGTTTGACTCCTCCCTCTTGAGCAAACATACTACGACGAGTTTGTACACTACGGCTGGCACTTTCTTCCTCTAAGAATTATAAGGTCACGCTAGGGCACTGGCCTGGCTGCAAAGATGAGGAAGTGGTGATACCAGGGTTTCAAGGCACAAGCAAAGTCTCATTCAGATTCTCACATTGATTATGGTTAAGCTTTTAGTCACCTACTTCATCAGCAAGAGCTAAGTGTATTAACCAAGGCTTGATGCAATTACCACCAAGAAAAGGTTGGTATTAGATTAAAAAATAAAGTTTAGATATAAATGAATCTGCTATAAGATACATTATCTTTCAGACTATCACAAATTTTCTGTTCCTTTTAGAAGTGACTTCTTATTCTTAATCTAATAAACAAATTATTACTAAATCAGTGACATTTCAGTAAATAAATAATATTTCTATTATTTCTAATCATTCTATTAAAATTACCAGTGAAATGACTTCACTTTCCAAAGTAGCCAATGAAGTTTGTTGAAGAGTGATAAAACCGACTGCTTTTTCTATCTGGTGACTTAATTGGACATTTCAAAAAGCACATCACTGTTGGAGGTATAAGTCCAGGGAGAACTGGATAAATGGCTCACTCACTCACTCAGACATCTGGAGGTAGGATTGAAAGTTCCAACCCTCTAATCATACTGTGGTTCCCCTGGCAACCAGCCCCCATCCTTAGGTGCTTTCCAAAAGTCACCTCATTAACATAAACTCGGGTGTGGTTGAAAGGGTTTGTTATAAAGACACCTTTATCACTTCTATCAGTTGGAAAATTCCAAGGGTTTTAGGAACTCTGTGCCAGAAATGGGGTTGAAAACCAAATATATATTTCTTATTATAAGTCACAACATCACAACAGTCACACCTGAAAATCTATGCCAACATTCCTACCTATATTATGCAGGGGAAGTTCTGGCACTAACCTTCCTTGAATGCAAGTCATTGCTGAGTCCAAAGTTTAGTAATCCAAGCTATTAGAGCCATTTCTAGCTTTAGCTAACACATTACATCCAGAATATCTGAATATCTGGTAAGTGTACCCAAATCAATATGCTAATCCTGATACAAAACTATATTCTGTTCTTTCAGAACTAACACCCTTAGAATCTGTTCTCACACGTATTTCCTAGGTTTCTACTTATATAAATGATCAAACTCCTGCATTTATTTTTAAATATAGCAATTTCTTCTCAGGTCAGAATCTTCACTTGTTCTGCTTGAGTCTGCTGAGATCTGACTCTAGCTTATGCATAGGTCTAGAATAGGAAATAAAGGATAGTGAGGACGCGTCTTAAGGAGAATAAGCATCTCCTTGTAGGGCAACTGCCTCAAAAAGGTAATTACCTTCAAAAAGGAAAGGTCAGTCTTCTCAGTCATATGAAAAGGGGCTGCTTTTGCTTGCTTTAGAAAGACCAGGGCATTTACCTTCATCTAAGTCTCAGAATCCCACTTGTTCCAGAGCCCTCTCATTGTCACATAAACAATGTGGTGAGTCTGTGAATTCAATTTCCATTATAATACTGCAACCCACCCAGTCACATTTTAAATTGTTTGTCTTACAGATATAAGAAATAAGAGACGTTTTTAGGGTTACCATAAAAGTTCCCCGATTGTCTGATTGTGACTTGAGCTTAGACAGTAAAGCCTTGAGCTTGTCATTTTCTGTCAGTTTTCTTATATCATCCCACCCCACAGTCTTTGCTGTCATCATTACTACCATAAAGGTTAAATGCAACATCCACTTGGTCTCAAAGGCAACTACTTCAATAGGTACTTCTTCCCAGCCAACCACAGTTCACACTTTAATTACTCATGATCCTATTGTATGTTATAGATTACCAAAGTCCTGTTTCCCATTGACAAGAAACTAAGCATTGCACTCAAGGCCAAGGACGTCAACAAAGCAATCCCAGAATTCTATCTCTGACAAATAGAAGGAATAACTGTACCATTTTTATAATTAAGTAGTACTGAGCTGGCACTACAGCTGACCCTCGTTATGTCACAGTACAGGCAGAAAAAGAAACCACACTAGGTATTTCATCAGAATTTATTATAGGGAAATTGTTTATACCAGTGTTAATGGGCTGCAAAAGCAAATAGTAAAAGCTAAAGTCACCTAGAAATAACTTCAGGAAGCAGCTACCACCTTTAGGGCTGGAGGAACCAAAAGAGGAAAAGAGGTAACCAAAACCTAGAAGCCCAGAATTGAGACCCCATAGAGCTAGGGCTCAAACCTCTGAGGAGGGTGGAACCACCTGACTGCTCTTGCTAATCTCTGAGGAGTGCAGTGAGGCCCGTTCCAGTAGTGCTGAATGAAACTGGAGGCTGGGATCAACTGCCACAGGTAAACTGACTTGTCACTGCAGGTGAACTGACCTTCAAGTAACATTAACAAGAGCAGAAGAAACAGGAAGTGGGTTCTTCCGTCCTTCTGGCTCCCAGTCTCCCTCTAGTGCCCCCTATTGGCAGGACCTGACAAGAAGCAAGCTGACGAGGAATCTGGGAAACAGTTTGTGGAGAGCTAGCCCTCAGCCTCCCAGAGTACAGAAGATGGGTTTGGAGCTAAGACAGAATAGGTAAATGATTGGCATAGGTGGTGTTTATGTCCAGTGTTTCTTTATGACTAAGTGGGCTTTATCCCAGGAATACAAAATTAGTTCAACATTTGAAAATCCAGTAGCACATAGTTTTTCATAGATTATTAAGCTAACAATTTTTAAATTTCAAGTGTAAAGACTCAATATTATGGTTAATTGTGAAAACAAAAATATGATATTTTAACCTGTATACTCTCTCCTTGGAAGGATAATTTACTATTTCAGTTATTGGAAATACAATCATGTAACCCTAGTCACTTATTACTGCTTTGTCATAATTCACACTGCTTTGTCTAGTGGTCCTAGGTAGTAGAAGTTTTCTCTCTATTAAGTCAGGTGAACTTTGTCACTGTGGTTTGTATGTGTGTTTATGTTATTTGTTTTTGTCTTTTAATAAAAAGCCTTTCTTGTTTTTTAAAAAAAATTGATTACTGCACTTCAAGGTATATAAACGTTATCTCTTTTTATACTAGCAATGAATATATGGAAACCAAAATTTAAAATACAATTTACAATTGCTCAAAGAAAAAAAAAATAAATGAAAAAATGTAGGTGCAAATCAAACAAAACATTCACAGGTTGTCTCTGCTGAAAACTACAAAATACTAATGAAAGAAGTCGAAGAGGATCTAAATAAATGGAAAGCCATGACATGTTCATCGACTGGAAAACTCACGATAGAAAAGATGTCAATTCTCCCCAAATTGATACATAGTTTTAACACTATTCCTGTAGAAATTCCACTAGGATTTTTTGCAAATACATATGAGATTATACAGCTAAAAACCATTTTGAAAAAGAAGGATGGAATGGGAAAAATCAGTCTGCCCAATTTCAGCAATCAAGACTATATGGTATTGATAGAGGGATACACACAGAGATCAATGAAATAAAACAGAGAATTCAGAAATAAACCCACAACAAATATGCCCAAATGATTTTTGACAAAGAATAAAAAGCAATTCAATGGAGGAAAGATATCCTTTTCAATAAATGGTCCTGGAGCAATTGGACATATTTGGGCGGGGTGGTGGGGAGTAAGTAGAACCCTGATCTAAGTCTCACAAGTTATGAGAAAATTAACTCAAAATTAATAATAGGCTTAAATGTAAACTGTAAAACTATAAAAATTTTAGGAAAAATATAGGAGAATATCTTCAGGATCTAGGATTAGGCAAAGAGTTGCTAGCAACACAAAGGCATGATAAATAAAAGACAACTTATGAAATTGGACTTCATCAAAATTAAAGTTTTGCCCTGTGAAAGCACATGTGAAGACGATGAAAAGACAAGCTACAAGTAGGAGAAAATATTTGCAAACCATTTTTTAAACAAAGGCCTACTATCTACAATATACAAGGTCTGACACTTAAGTTAGCGAACTTGTTGCAATGATGTTGCTAACTGGTTTTTTGCTATCAGAGGGATTATTCATTATGAATTTGTACCAACTGGACAAGCAGTTAGCCAAGTTTACTATTTGGAAGTGCTGAAAAAGCTGCGTGAAAATGTTAGACGAAAACGACCTGAACTTTTCACCAACAATTCATGGCTCTTGCATCACAACAATGCACCAGCTCACATGGTACTGTCTGTGAGGGAGTTTTTAGTAAACAAATAATTGTACTGGAACACCCTCCCTACCACCTGATCTGGCCCCCAATGACTTCTTTCTTTACCCGAAGATAAAGGAAATATTAAAAGGAAGACATTTTGATGACATTCAGGACATCAAGCGTAATACGACGACAGCTCTGATGGTCATTCCAGAAACAGAGTTCCAAAATTGCTTTGAAGGTGGACTAGGCACTGGCATTGGTGCATAACTTCCCAAGGGGAGTACTTTGAAGGTTACTATAGTAATATTCAGCAATGAGGTACGGTATGTAGCACTTTTTCTAGGATGAGTTTGCGAACTTAATTGTCAGACTTATACATATGCACTCTTAAGCATTTATCCTAGAGAAATGAAAACTATATATTCACACAAAAAAACTACACACAAATGTTTATAACAGTGTTATTCATAATAGCCCAAAACTGGAAATTACCCATATGTCCTTCCACGAATGAATAATTTAAACAAACTGTGGTACATCCATACCATGGAATACTGCTCAGCAATAAAAAGGAACAAATGATAAATACACACTTGGTGAATCTCTAGAGAATTATGCTAAATGAAAAAATCAAATCTCAAAAACATTACATACTGTATGATTCTATTTGTATAATATTTATGAAATGACATAATTATAGAAATGAAGAATAGATTATCGGTTGCCAGGAATTAACTAGAGGTGGGATTAGTAGAGGAGTGTGCTATAAAAGGGCAACATGAGGGGTCCTTGTGGTGATGGAAATGCTCTTTATCTTGATTACATCATTGTCAATTGTACTATAATGGGGTTTTTTTGTTTTGTTTTGTTTTTTTAAAGATTTTATTGGGGAAGGGGAACAGGACTTTATTGGGGAACGGTGTGTACTTCCAGGACTTTTTTCCAAGGCAAGTTGTCCTTTCAATCTTAGTTGTGGAGGGTGCCGTTCAGCTTCAAGTTGTTGTTCTTTCAATCTTACTTGTGGAGGGCGCAGCTCAGCTCCAGGTCCAGTTGCCATTGCTACTTGCAGGGAGCACAGCCCACCATCCCTTGCAGGACTCGAGGAATCGAACTGGCAACTTTGTGGTTGAGAGCTCACACTCCAACCAACTGAGCCATCTGGAAGCTCAGCGGCAGCTCAGCTCAAGGTGCCCTGTTCAATCTTAGTTGCAGGAGGCGGAGCCCACCATCCCTTGTGGGACTCGAGAAATTGAACCGGCAACCTTGTGGTTGAGAGCCCACTGGCCTATTTGGGAATCGAACCGGCAGCCTTTGGAGTTAGGAGCACGGAGTTCCAACCACTTGAGCCAGAGGACCGGCCCCTGTACTACAGTTTTGTGAGATGTTACCAATGGGGGAAAGCGGGAAAGGAGTACAAAAAAAACTTTAATTTTTTAATTAAAAAAAGTAACTGTAAAAAGTAATAGCAGTCAAGTTCAGGAGTAAAAGTGGAAAGCAGATAGATGTATAGAAGAATTAAGACGAGCAGAATGTTGATGGCTGCTGCAGCATGGAGATGGATATATGGAGATTCATAATTATTTTGCTTACTTTGTATATGTTTGAGATCTCCCATAATAAAAAGATAATAAAAGAGACACAGGGAAGGAGAAAGGAAGAGAGAGAGAGAGACTTAATAAGCATGTCAACCAAATAAATAAATAAAACAATATCTTGTCTCTCAACAATAATTAGAAAATAGTATGAAAAATCCTATTCATATTAGCAACCATAAATGAAGTATCAGGGAATTAACTTTGTAACAAATGTTAAAATTTAGGTAAGTAAAACTACATAAATATACTGAAAATCCTGAAAGAAGATCTAAATAATGGGCCTCAATAAATGGACAAACACAATGTCTAGAATGAAGAGTCGATGTTTTAAAAATGCCGCCTCTCCTACATTTAATCTATAAATTAAATCCAATCCCAACATTATTATTTATAGAACCTGTAAAGCTTATTCTGACGTTATTATGGAAGAAAAGTGCATAAGATATAGCCCTGCAATTTGGGTGGGAAATAATGAGGGGGAACTTTCTATAATGCTGTGTAAATAAAAAATAAAATAATGCAATATTAATGCAGAAACAGGCAAGTAGTTCTGTCTAGAAAGAATCAAGAATTATAAATGTTTGATATTTTGAAAGATGGTATCTCAAATCACTGGGAATAAAATGAATTAGCTAGCATATGATTTGAAACAATTGGCTAAACTTTTGAAAAAATATTAAAGTAGGTCCCTTTTTCATAGCTACTAGGAATAATATATTCCACAAGGATTAAAGAGCTCTTGGTACTTTTGAAAATAATAGAAAACATAAGAGAATTTTTTTATAATATTAGGGTAGAAGTGGTAGAAGACTTTTTCTTCTTAAGCAAGACACAAGCCCTCAAAACCATAAATGAAAAGATTGAATTCATAAATATTAAAAACTTTTCCTCAGCAAAAAACAAAAAACAATATTTTAAAGGTTTAACAGTAATCTGAGAGAAGCATGCCCTAACATAGCATTTATAATCATTTAAAGATGATTACAAATCAATAAGAAACAGGAAATCACCCAAGAGGGAAAATGGGAAAGCTTCTGGACAGGCAATTTACAGAAGAATAAATATGAATGGCTGACAAACTTATAAAAAGATGTTTAACCTTATTAATAATCAAGAAGATGCAAATTAAAATGAGAGTGTTTAATCTATCAAATTGCAAAATTTAAAGAGTGATAACATACAAAATAATGCTGGCACAGCTATGGGAGATAGGTACTCTCATGTGCTATTTATGGAAATATAAATTGGTATAGGCTTTTCCAATGTCCAAGGATTAGTAGCAGCCTAAAAATCTTTCCATAAGGGTAGGATTAAATAAATAGAACACGCTAGTTTTCCCAACTTGCAAGATGGCAGGTGAAAAAGCTGGGAAGCCGGACACTAAGGAGAAGAAACCTGAAGCCAAGCAGGCTGATGCTGGTGGCAAGGTTAAGAAGGCTAACCTCAAGGCCAAAACGCCTAAGGGGAAGCCGCACTGTAGCCGAAACCCTTTCCTGGTCAGAGGAATCGGCAGGTATTCCCGATCAGCTATGTATTCCCTAAAGGCCATGTACAAAAGGAAGCACTCAGCAGCTAAATCCAGGATTGAAAAGAAAAAGGAGAAGGTTCTTGCCACTGTCACAAAACCAATTGGTGGCGACAAGAATGGTGGCACCCGAGTGGTTAAACTTCGCAAAATGCCTAGATACTGTCCTACTGAAGATGTGCCTGGAAAGCTGCTGAGCCATGGCAAGAACCCTTCAGTCAGCACGTGAGAAAACTGCGGGCCAGCATCACTCCGGGGACTATTCTGATCATCCTCACTGGGCGCCATAGAGGCAAGAGGGTGGTTTTCCTGAAGCAGCTGAGCAGTGGCTTGCTACTTGTGACTGGACCTCTGTCCCTCAATTGAGTTCCTCTGCGTAGAACACACCAGAAATTTGTCATCGCCACCTCCACCAAAATTGATACCAATGGTGTGAAAATCCCCAAACATCTCTTACTTCAAGAAGAAGAAGCTGCGTAAGCCCAGGCACCAGGAGGGGGAGATCTTCAACACAGAGAAAGAGAAATACGATATTACAGAGCAGCGCAAAATTGATCAGAAAGCCATGGATTCGCAAACTCTGCCAAAAATCAAAGCTGTTCCTCAGCTCCAGGGCTACCTCCACTCTGTTTGCTCTCACAAATGGGGTTTATCCTCACAAACTGGTGTTCTAAATTAATTACTAAGAACCTAATTAAATGCCTGAACTGTTTAAATAAATAAATAAATAAATAAATAAATAAATAAATAAATAAATAAATAAATAGAACACTCTACAACTATTATAGTTTTATATGCTGACATGAAGATTTCTTCAAGGCATACGGATGAGGCTAAAACGTGGTGCAGAATAATTTATAAAATATGTATATAAAGCAATTATATACATTTATATGTGCACAAATATATCTGTATATACAAAACTATTATGTGATTACCTTTGGTGATTGATAAGGAATAGTAGGGATGGGAGGAGATAAAGAGATTATACTTAATTTTTTTGCTTAATTCAGCACTCAAAATTGTAAGACGATTCTTATGAGATGTTTGTAACGACAGTTTTTTAAAATGATAGATGCTACCTGGGAAGCACTCAAAACTTCTCAGAACAATGGCACTGCACAAATTCAAGACTGATATTATCATCGTTATTATTATCAGTGTCCTTACCTTTCATAACTATTAACACTGATAGGCCTTTCATCAGATAAATTGAAACAAAATTTACAAATAGAGGTTCACTTATTCACAGAACACACCTTTGAAGCAAGGCTATAATTCCAAAACACAAACATAATAAATGACTTGCCCAGATATTCAAGCAAGTCGGGAAATGATCCAGAGCCAGGCTTCCACTTTTGTACGAACAAATATATGTACTGGCTCTCAGCACAGCATCATAAATCACCTCCTGCACTGGCATTTCAGTCTGTCCCCAACAATTGAGTGTTTAAATGACTTGCAAACCTTCACTTTGGCTTTAAGAATTGTCTGTGTCTGGCATTCTTTTTAAAGAAATGGCTTTTAAAGGTTTAAAACCAACCTTCCAAGGAGAAAAAAAAAGATTCATTTTCACCTTTAAGAGGACAGCCCTAGAAGAACATTGTGTTTTTCTATATAACAGCTCTGATCATAGCCTAAGCTCAATAACTTAGTAGTACTCTAAATTGCATTAGCCTAATTCTGAAAATGTTCTATAGAAAAGGAAGCATAAAAGACACTGATCGGAATCAGAAAAACTGATCCAGGCACTGCCTCTGCCAATAACCATATGTGTGACCATGAGGAACTGCATCAACTTCTCGAAACTTCACATTCCTCATTTGTAAAAAAGCAGGGGGGCTTACCTAACTGAATTGTCTTGAGGTTCAAATGAGAGAGAGATTGTGAAGGTGCTCTGTAAAGTATGAAATCCCAGGTAAATTCTTATTAATGTATGGGATCTGAGTTCTCAATATAAGTATAATTCCTGCCCTCCAACTCCAAAGTAAGAAGACATCTGATTTGCTATCTTCAAACCTCTCCATTTGGGGCCTAATAATTTGTGTGTTTTTTTCCTAGACCATTAGTTCTCAACTGCAGGGTCCAGAAAAGTGGCATTTATTTTGAGGCATGTCACAATTTCAAGTGACAGTGTCTTACGCCTTTTATAAATAAGATTATACTAGAGATATTACTCACTGCAGCATCTGCCATAGTCCTTTGCTGATCTGAACTGCCTTCAGCTTCTGCTTCTCACATGATCCTTCCTCTAACCACAGCCAGAGCTGGATTAAAAGGTGGGCAGTGGGGCAGTTTCCCAAATAATTCATCTATAAGGGACACTGAAATAGCACTGGAATAATTAGTAACTGGAGAAACAATTAAGGTTTCCACAGGCAAATTCTTACACAGGTGGAGGAGTATAAATTTGCCCCTGCTTGAAATACTCGTACTGTACAGGGAAGTAGAAATTAAAAACAATGGTATTAATCTAACATTTATTAGATGCTTATTACACTCCAGTCCCCATTCCAAGTGCTTTACACATATGATTTCATTTAAACCCAGAAATTATTGTATAGCATTGCTTTTAAGCCTATTTTTCAGATGAGGAAATTGAGATGTGCCCAAGACTGCACAAAAAGCAGACAGTGGAAGTGAAATTTAAAACCAATCTTTCTCCAGGACCTGTACTCACTGTGCCTCACAGCCCTCCCCAAGTCCAGCTAAGTCTGTCATATATTTTTGTGTCTTGCATTTATGCAGGAAAAATCTGTTGAAATTCATCAGGGAGACTAAATCTGAAACCAAATAATTCATGGATAGTGCTATTGGCCAGTAACCAGTGATCCACTTTAGAATACAAATTTCAAGCCTTTTAACATGTCTTCAAAGAACGTGTCTGGTTCAGAAAAATTGCAAAAAGTGGAAAGAGAATAGAAACTATTAAAAAAAAAACACGTGAACTATATTGCCATATTGTTTCAAAATATTGACACTGCTTAGAGAAATGTCCATAATTTTAATTGATTGAAAATTATTTCTCATTGCCTCATCAAATAAGTGTTGAGCAAATATTTAAAGAACACTTTTGAAAGTACATCAGTTAGAATTCAACTGTAAATAACATTTCACTCCAGCTAATGTAAATAGAAAGGGATTTACTACCGTGTTTCCCCGAAAATAAGGCCTAGCTGGACAATCAGCTCTGAGGCGTCTTTTGGAGCAAAAATTAATAGAAGACCCACACTTATTTTACTATTATATAGGACCAGGTCTTATATAATATACTATAATATAAGGCTGGGTCTTCTATTAATTTTTCTCCAAAAGACGCCTAAGAGCTGATTGTCCGGCTAGGTCTTAGTTTCGGGGAAACATAGTAGGAGGAATTAGGGATTTATAAAATCACTAGAAGGGCTAGTGGAACAGAGTTGAGGCTGTGCTTTCAGGAACAACTTTCAAAACACTATTATAGAACTGGCCCAACATGGGCACCTTGCTTCTGTCACAGTTACAGAGCTGGGGAATCAGGAAGCGGTCTCCATAGCTGCTCACTGCCATAATCTGAATCAATAAAATGAATGCCTTGCTTCCTCTCTCATCACCCATGAAAATTCGGGATTGAAGGCTGGTACCTCGGGTAACGGAGTCTCAGAAAAACTAACATCTGCCAGTGGAAATAACAGAAATGGCAGAAATACAGCTTCTACCTCAGAATGTCCACATTTAATTTCCACATCTCACTAAGGTACATCTGTTTTGCAGAAACTAGGTTTCATGAATCCAAGCTATAAAGACTTCTGGGTTTCCAGCCTCAAGCAGTAAGACTTGCTAGAAGGGAAATATAATTGAGAGCATCAATCTGTGATGTCCGCTACATCAGGCACCAAATTATTAGAGCCCTCCTTCAGCTCCCACCCATCTTATTACACTGCTGGCAACAGTTCACAGCAGGGATTCAATGTAGGGGCAACCCACCCAAACGTTGGCCAGAGGTCAGTTACCTGATGAAAAAACATAACTTGGGACAAGATTCCTCTCTCAGGATTTTGAGATTGGCACTTTGAAAGATTGAGCCAATAAACAGAGGGCTTTATAGATTTTAGGTTAGGTAGATTTGGAGTTGGAACGATGATGGGTCATGTGTGAACAAATAGCATCATACACATATTCATTGAGAAATATGGAGGTAAATACCAAAACAAATGGCATAAAATGTTACAAATCTGAAGAAGAGGCCAAGGAATTTCTTTTGTTGTTGTTCGTAATCTTTCTGGTGATATTTGAAATTTTTTAACTTTCTGCTTGTATTGCTGGGATAAAAATTAATAACCAAACAACAACAAAAATCGGGCCAGCCCGGTGGCGGTTGGAGCTCCATACTCCTAACTCCGAAGGCTGCCGGTTCGATTCCCACATGGGCCAGTGGGCTCTCAACCACAAGGTTGACAGTTCAATTCCTCGAGTCCTGCAAGGGATGGTGGGATCTGCCCCCTGCAACTAAAATTGAACAGGGCACCTTGAGCTGAGCTGCCGCTGAGCTCCCGGATGGCTCAGTTGGTTGGAGCGCGTCCTCTCAATCACAAGGTTGCCGGTTCGACTCCCGCAAGGGATGGTGGGCTGTGCCCTCTGCAACTAGCAACGGCAACTGGACCTGGAGCTGAGCTGCGCCCTCCACAACTAAGACTGAAAGGACAACAACTTGAAGCTGAACGGCACTCTCCACAACGAAGACTGAAGGGAGAACAACTTGACTTGGAAAAAAGTCCTGGAAGCACACACTGTTCCCCAATAAAGTCCTGTTCCTCCTCCCCAATAAAATCTTTAAAAAAAAAAATGAATACCCCAAACTTGGGCCTTTAAGCCACGACAACTAACTTGCATATCACATGACCACTAGCTAAAGAGAAGGAGCTCCAGACTTTATAGTCCTTTCTTACCTCGCTTCCCACCTAGCACCTCTACTGCTGTAAAGTTGAAAAAAAATTTTCAATCAAAACCAGTTTAGTAAGAACCTTGAATGTCGAGCCAAGATGTTGATCACTCCAGCAACAAGGATAGTTGTGAGTAAGGGAATAACTTTAATGTAAGTAGAGTGCTTAACTGTGTTTAAGATAAATTCAAGGGAAACTAATGGCAGCTGGGAGATTAATAATAGGATCCTGGACTAAATTGATGCTGGTGGAATTAGAGAGAAAAGATTGAACAAAGAGATATAACAATGGAGTAAATTTATTATCTTCCACTTTTCCTGTTCCTTTTAGGGACTGTCCCTCACCCATTCAGTTAGATTCTGGTGATAAATTAAAGTCATGTTCTCAAAACTAAAAAAGCTATGTGTCCCAAGTTGACCACTGTGCTTTCCTGGACAGTGTTTTGGTTCACAGGCATAGCCCAAAATGAAGCAAAGACCTTTCCGAGACCCTTTCTCCCAATGCTACAGGACATGATGTTCTTTCACCGTACGTTTTGGGATGCCAGAGGCCATCATACTGCCATGAGGGTCAATCAAATCACAGAGAGTCAAACAGAACAACCCGGACATCATTTGAGTCATTGAACCCATCCATAACTGTACCAACAGACTTTTTAATGTCAGCCAAGAAATTAACTTTCTTGCTTCTGGATTGGATTTCTATCATTTGCAACAGAAAGAGGACTTATTAACAGAGTCAAAGATGGTTTGATTTACATATCAACAAAAATGTACAGTGTATTTGTCAAATGAATACTTTAATGTCTAGTACAATGGGAAATAAAAGGGATTCCAAGACATGCCCCATACTCCTTGAAATCTATTCTAGCTTTGTCACCAATTATCAGTGTGACATCAAAGTCATGTGATAGCTCTAGGATTCATTCTTCGCTTTTATAAAACTGAGGGGGAAGGGGATTACATTGTATTATTTTCTAAGGATTTTCGTCAGCTCTGAAGTTTTATGATTCTATGCCATGACACAGAAGAATTAGTGAGTCACTGAAGGTTATAAAACGTAAACCAATTAAATGGGAAGAGATTATAAGCTAACAAGACTGTGGCAACTATTTAGAAGCAACATTTCTTGAGCCGTCTAGAGAATACGAGTATGTAAGAGTGATGGAGGGAAGTGGATGAACCTAAGAAACATTAGAAAAAAGTAACAATTTGATGCCTGTATATATAGAATACAAAAGTGAATCAGAAGTGACCATTGACTTCAAGTTTGCTAATTTGGAATATTCAAAAAAATAATAAAATCTTTAACAAAAGTGATGTCATTGAGAGTACAAGTGTTGGGAGAGAATAAAGTTTTGAACATGCTGAATCTGAGCTGTTGGTACATATTACTCAAACAGAAAGTCTACAGGTTTGAAAATCTAGAACTTCATGAAGTTCAAGTGGGAAGTCAGGGCTCATTATATTTTTGAGAATCATTGAACATAAAGGAAATAGTGGAAGTCCTGGGAGTGAATGAAAATTGATAATTGACATGACTAGTTTGTTTATTAATAGGTGAAATATGTTAAAATTGTAAACTTATATTTCTTAAGCCTTCAAGCTCAATTTACAAATCTTGTTAGTCTACTTTTAAATCTCATAATCTTTGCATAAAAATATAGACACTCATTCTGACTATGATTTAACCACTTCACAAGTTTAAGACTAAATACTTCTTAAATATTTAATGTAATTTGCATACTCAACTCTTACACATTTTAAATTACAGTTACAAATGTAATGTAGCTAACATCTAGCCAGTGAAATCTTTATAAGCACTTACGTAACTCTTGTAACTCTAATACCAATAAATCAATCTCATACATTTGATCTCAAAATTCTCTTAAATGTTTCATACATCTTAAAAGTTAACAAAGCACCCAACACCACAATAACTTTCACAGCATTAATAAAAACTGTACTAATTTATCACCTTTATATTAAAGATGACACATTGTGGCAGACGTGGAGATGTGCCACTCAGATTCTTGTTCAAGAAAAGACTTGCTACCTGGCTCAGGGCCGTTAGTGTGATCAGTAGGTGGCCTCTAGCTGTCTGCTCATTCAGGGTCTGCCTCCCTGCAGTCCTGCCCTTCCCAGGGCCCACAGAGACCAATAGGGGAAGGAGTATAAAAGGAGGGTGTGGGACACTCTGACCTGCAATACTGGCTCCAGAGCTGCCTCTCTCATCATCTGCTTCTGGCAAATCTAATTGCAACACAAATTAATTCATGCAACCAACATAAGCAGCTTTATCATCTCTGACCTCTTAGAGCAACTGAGGCTGCAAGTTTGGGGTATCAGTAGAAATTCTTGTTACTCCTTCCAGTGATGATTTTACCTGAGCCCCAGATAACAAACCAAGTGCCTTTTTAATGGTGAGACTACCTGTTTACCCAAAATAGTACTGTAATCTTATTTGCAATAGTTTTCTACCTAATATAAGTTTGCGCTCACATCCCACCCAGACATGCATGATTTGTAGTTCCTCCAATCAGCATTGCAGCTAGGCTTTGTCACCAATTAGCTTTGGGAACCTGGGCAAGTTATCTATCAATCTGTGCTCAATTTCCTTATCTGTAAACTAGAGATAATTATCTGGTGGGGTTCTGTGAAGATGTATAGAGCGCCCATGGAAGCTGTTAAAATGAGTTTCGTGTGAGCAATAGTAACTCCATATTGAATGACCAACAGTAACTCCATTTGGACATGCGCAGAGAACTTAGCAGGTAACACCCAGGGAGCTGCCCCGTTGCCCTAGTAGTTGGGTGTAACAGCTACACTCCGAAGGTCTGCTACTCAAGATATGAGGACGTCAGTGTCGCTGGCTGGCTGCTCTGACAAAGTGACGTCAGGAAGGCACTCAGAACCGCATAAGAACTGAGGACTTCTGCAGCTCAGAGAGCCGGTCTCGACTGAGAGGTGACCATGCTGCCACTCTGCTCTGAGAACCCTCCATTCTGCTCTGCCCTGCTTGTACCGTACCTCTACCGGACCGACCTCCTGGACCAGCCTCCCTTCCTCGCTCCAACAAGACTCTGATTGACTTCGGGACTGGTTTGTTACTTTATTTTACCCAATTATTTTATTACTCTGTGTGCTTTGCAGTTTGGTGTATTGATGATTGATGCTTTACTGTTTGGTGTGTTGATAACTGATGTTTGAGTAAAAAACATATTGAAAGGCATTTAAGATCTTGCGTGCTCTGTTCTTTGCTCATGTCACGGCTACACGGAGGCCTCAGTAGGTGCCAGGTAGATCCTGGGGGAGCGTCTGTGGGGTGGGGGAGGTTACTCCCTCTGACTTGCAGGAAGAGACTGCAGCACGGACTGTGAGCATAGCAGTCGTTGTGACAGAAGAGTAAATGAACTATTGCATTAAAAAGTGTGTAGAACAGCCCCTGGCCCGGATTCTATATTCAATAAATGCCAGCTACAGTATTATCATTATTGGTCTGAGTTCTACATTGTATATTTTCTTATCTGTCTCAGCATCCAACGTTCTATATAATAGTTTATTGATTGAGCAATTACAGAAAAAGTTCAAGCCCCATAATTATCAGACTTTAGATTTTAGAACCTAGGTTAAATTCTAGACTTGACTTGAGTTTAATTTGTTATCAATTGGATGTTTTGGATTTTCCCGTTTCATGAAGGTGTAAAAGAGATGTGTGAAGATTAAACTGGAAAACATATGTAAAAGGTTTTTATGGAAATATAAAACATGAAAATATGGGATCTCATCCCAACATTATCATGGCGCTAGAAAACTCCTGCAATTACAAAATGAAAAATCTTTGCTCTTTAAGTAAAACTGTAACCCTTCCCACAAATGATTTCTGCTTTTGCGGTTCAAGTTTAAAATAATAATGAAGACATACGGATTGCCTATCATAGGACAAGATCTGAAGATGTTGAGATGGCCTTAAAACATCTAGGACCGAATGTTGGTTTCTACCATCATTTCTAGGAAATCGTCTAGGCAACAGTCCTCCTGAAAAATTGTGTTAAATTAAGGGTTAGGTTTTTTCCAAAGCCTACGAAATGTATTCACGACGTAGTTTTAAAAAAACAGAAACTGCCCTTGCTTTTGACCACAAGTTAGGGACTTTCTGTCATTGGTGCAGTGCCTGAAAACATGATCCAATTTTCATTTACTTATTTCTATGAGGCCTGGAACAGCTAAAATGTTGCAAACAATGGGACCTACTGTTTAATGAGACCCGTATTATAACAATTCCCTCTGAGAAGTATATATATATATATTTCAAGGTGCCAGTTTTTAAAAACCAACTCCCGATCCTCAAGAGGGATCTCCCACAAAATGAAAAGACACAACTCGCAGCCCGTTGCTGTACTGTTTTTCCTAAAAGGGGCGAGGGCGAGGAGCTACGGTACAACACCCGAAAGCTGCAGCTAGCAAGCAGCATTCCAGAGGACTGGCCGGTGGGTGCAGGGGGCCGGGGGCCTTCAGGGAGGCGGCCACTTGTGACAGGTGCCAAGACAGAGCAAGAGGACTTGCTCATCGTTCCCGTGGACACGACGGGGCCGCCGCTATCCCTACCCACTCCTACATGGCGGCTCCCCGGCCCCGCGTGGGGTCAGCCGGGAGCTCTGGAGGGTGAAGCGCGTCAGGCTCAGTTCTCAGCTGGGCTGAGGACCCTGACACGCCAGCGTGGAGGCGGGGAGGGGAAGGGAGAGGGCGTCTGCAGGCCCGATTCCAGTGGGGGGAGATGGAAGAGGAAGCGGATCGCGGGACAAAGAGGCCATGAAATCACCAGCCGCCGAGCCTCTTCGCGCACCGTCGTGGCCCTGCGAATCCACTCACATCACCCCCTCGGGGCAGAGCGCCAGAGCCTATGAGCATGCAGATTTCTCGAGTCCAGTCCGGCCCTACGGGACCACAGACTCTATCTGGTAGCACCCAGGCATCTGCATTCTAAACTCAGGCCCAGGGAAGTTTGAAAACAATCGCTTCACATCGGGCACCAGCGGGGCCTCCCCGCACGCACGAACCCACCGCGGTGGCTGGGCCACGCCTCAACCGAGCTTGGTCCTTTCCTTTGGTCCCGCCCCCGCTGCTCAGCGTGGATTGGTGGCAGGGAGCACCTCTGGCGCTGATTGGGCAGCGGAGGAGTCGCTCGTGCAGACTGTAAGTTTGGGTGCCCCAGGGTGCTAAATTTATCTTCAGACGAGCGACCGCGCCAGCCGCGAATCGGATCTCTTTGGAGGTGGCATGGGCGATATCCCCGAACTGAGAGCATCACCCTGTCCCCGAATCCTTCTTCCCTCTGTTTTATTTTTCATCCCCCCTCCTCCCTCCTCCCTCCAGTCCGCGACGACTGGCTCTTGACCCTGTTCAGGCCGCGGTGAAGGTGAGGACCGGAGCCGCCGAGGCGGCGGAGTGGTGCGCTCTGAAATGGCCGCTGCCTGGAGCTGTCTAAAATGGCGGCCGCAGGCTCAGCTGGGGGTCGCGGCGCTGCTCTGCAGCCCAGCCGCAGCGTAGACAGTTCGCTCCATCACTGATGGAGATGCAGTAGAAAGACGGTGTTGGGTGCTGAGACCTGTCCTTGTGGTGGTTAGCCGAGGCAACCGCCCGGGGACGCGAGAGGAGAGTTGTGTAGGCGAGGGCGGGCTCTGACAGGAAGCGAGCCCCCCACGTGGCGGTCTGCGGGCTTGGCGCACCTGTGACCAGGAGACGCTGAGGGACGGCTGGCCCGAGCCGCGCGTCGAGGGGACCGTTTCAAAACGCGTTTAGGTGCTGGAAGCGGTGACCTCCCCACCTCCCCCCCGGGCTTTGTCACTGAACTGCACTCCCAGCCGGCCTTCCTGCCCCTGAGGGTATTGTTCAAAGCGGGAAGCGCCTCAGGGAGCGGGCGAGGGGATGGCGCTACCTGTCAGTTTAACGGAGAGACGAAAGAGGCGTCTTTCGGCCCGTTGCCCACCTTTTCATGGAGTCCAGACTCTTTGTCTTTGAGAGATGTCCGGAAGCACCTCTCAAGAGCGGGGAATGAGGCCCTCCTTCCTGAAAACCAGCTTCCCACCTTCTGTATTTTCTGGCAGCCGAGGAGAGGGGTCCTCATCTTTTAGGTCAACCAGAAGCTCCACGGAGTTCTCCTTTTGCTAAATCCATTTCGGAACTTTGGAAACAGAATCTACTGCTCTTGCTCCCAATAATGTAGAAGTAGGGCTTTATGCTGCTGTCAGCTTGAGACCCTCCACTTTCTGGCAGTTGTGATCCATTGTAAGCCATTTCTCCCTGCACCACCCTGGTACCAGATATTTTCAGTGCTTAAGAAGTTAAAAGTATGTGGGGACACACAAGTAATGGCTAGGTATGTTGGGTCCTGCGGTCGAACTTGGGTTGGTCTTAATTCTTCACTTAAAAAAGCATGTTAACTTAGCGGGTGACTTAACCTCTCTGTGTCTCTTTGTTCATCTTTAAAGTAGGGTTATTGAGAGTCCCTGACTCTCAGGTTTGCTTTGAGGATTAAATGAGGTAATCTATCTTTGGGATTTAGCAGTCACTGGCACATTGTAAACAGTGATCACTCAGTGAACGTTAGTGACCTTGGTTATTGAAGGATACAAAAATGGTTATAGAAAAAAGGAATATTTCATGTAACACTTCCATGTATAGCTTGCTTCCATTTTAAATTACTTTCAGTGTTTAATTTTAGAGACAATTAAGGTGGTGTGGCTGTACTTTTAATAGTTAGGTTTAGGTTTTGAAAGTTTTTAGTGTATTTCTATGAAGTCAATGGGTGAGGAAGCGCCTCAAAACAATGAAATAACTAGGGTGTTAAACAGGATATTGCGTTTTTACTATGTTAGGGATCTTTTTTTCAGTCCAAGATCTGCATTGCAGTGAAGAATCATTTGCACTGCCTGGATCTAAAATAAATTATAATGGATGATTATCTTAGAGGTTTGTAGTTAGTGCTGCTTTTGCAGTGTCTAATTTTAATTTTTCTCATTCTAGGCTATTGGTTACTCCCCTTCCACCCTATCCCTTAATTTTATTCTTTTGAAGAGTCTGCATTTCAAGCTGCCAAGGTGGAGAGTGTGATTGCAGAAGGGAGTATTCCTCATTTCAGGTATCTTATCCTCTATAGCTATTAATAAGAAAACCATTTTGATTCAGGATCTAATGTGAGAATACAAATCTTACTCTAGCCAAATCATAAAGTTTCAATCAAAGTGACTATAATTAGATAGACACTAAATCCGTATGCCTTAACTTACAAAGCTAGTAGTATTCTTTAGATGTCCTAAAATTTTCATTACCCTTCGTTTTAATTATGCTTTTAAAAAATACATGAGGAATAATTTGGATAATATAAATATTTATATAATCTTAAATCCAGAGAAATAATTGCTAACTTTGTTTGGCCTGCAGTTTATTTTTTGATGTTAACATATAGTATTTATGATACAACAGAATTCTGTATCTTGCAAAACTTTAAACTGTGTGTTTTTAATATATCTCATTAGTTGCTAGCCTTGAAAGGAGCCTTCAGATGTATAGTAGTATCAATAATAAATGTATTTAATGTCAATACGCATCAGAAAGCTAAAAGAGATTCCAAGTTATCATGAGAAGGGGTTGGTAAATTATGGCCTATGCTGTCTGTTTTTGTAAATAGAAATTTATTGGAATACAGCTGTGCCCATTCTTTTGTGTATTGTCTATGGCTGCTGCCATGGTACAACTACAGAGTTGAGTTGCAACAGAGACCATATGGCCCTTTACAGAAAAAGTTTGCCAACCCCTGCCATGGGACATATTCTTCAAAGTCCCTTCCTTAAAAATATACTTAACAACTTCTCATTATTTCTTAGCCCTATAGTTCCCAAATTGTGTTTTATAGAATATTAATAGTTTTAATAGTTTATCTTAAAATGTAAGTTGAAGACTACTAAACTTATTTCTATAGCTTTTATTTTTATGTGATAATCTACCTTTAAGAAAAGGTGTGCCATACCTGAGAGCACCAAGAAGTCGCATGAGAGATCACCTGATACACGAACGTGTGATGTCCCATCTGCGCATTGAGGCATAGGCAGCATTTACAAATTAACTGATGTGTTGTTATATATCATCTCTTTGGTGATTGCTCGTCTCCTATGTATCCTGTCTTATAATTTTATCACATTTGTGATACTCAATGTTTATTCTAAACTAACCATGTTTTGTACCACAAATACATTGCCTATGGATCTATTGCTGAAACAAGGAAGTCTTAAACAAGAAGTAGAATCTTTTTGTTATCAAATTGTGTCTGAATCAAGTGATCAAAAAGTTGGAATATTACAAAGTGAAGATGAACAGTTACAGCCTTCAGTTTCTAAAAAATCAGAAGGTGAGCTCGCCAGAGTTAAATTTATGTCCAGTTCTAACAAAATAACAACATTTAGTAAGAAACCAAAAAGAAGAAAATATGATGAAAGTTATTTGTCTTTTGGATTTACTTACTTTGGAAATAGAGATGCACCTCATGCTCAGTGTGTGTTATGTAAGAAAATTTTATCAAATAGCTCTTTGGCCCCAAGTAAACTTCGAAGACATTTGGAAACTAAACATGCTGCATATAAAGACAAAGACATAAGTTTTTTCAAGCAACATCTTGATTCACCCGAAAATAATAAACCTCCAACACCTAAAATTGTCAATACAGATAATGAAAGTGCTACAGAGGCCTCCTACAATGTAAGTTACCATATAGCCCTGAGTGGAGAGGCTCATACTATTGGAGAATTGCTTATCAAGCCCTGTGCAAAAGATGTCGTGATGCGGATGTTTGATGAACAATACAGTAAAAAAATAGATGCAGTGCAACTATCAAACAGTACCGTTGCACGTCGAATTAAGGATCTAGCTGCTGACATTGAAGAAGAGCTTGTCTGTAGATTGAAAATTTGTGATGGGTTTTCACTGCAACTAGATGAATCAGCTGATGTTTCAGGACTTGCTGTGCTGCTTGTGTTTGTTCGTTATCGGTTTAATAAGTCTATTGAGGAAGACCTACTCTTATGTGAATCTTTGCAAAGTAATGCTACTGGTAAAGAAATTTTCAACTGCATCAACAATTTTATGCAGAAACATGAAATTGAATGGGAAAAATGTGTTGATGTTTGTAGTGATGCTTCTAGGGCAATGGATGGGAAAATTGCTGAGGCTGTCACCTTGATAAAATACGTGGCTCCCGAAAGCACCAGTAGTCACTGCCTATTATATAGACATGCACTAGCAGTTAAAATAATGCCTACATCTCTGAAAAATGTGCTAGATCAGGCAGTACAAATCATCAATTATATTAAAGCTCGACCACATCAATCCAGACTACTAAAAATTTTATGTGAAGAAATGGGTGCCCAGCATACAGCACTTCTTCTAAATACAGAGGTGAGGTGGCTTTCCCGAGGTAAAGTTCTTGTAAGACTTTTTGAGCTTCGTCGTGAGCTGTTGGTTTTCATGGATTCAGCTTTTCGGCTATCTGATTGTTTAACAAATTCATCTTGGCTGCTAAGACTTGCCTATCTTGCAGATATTTTTACTAAATTAAATGAGGTTAATCTGTCAATGCAAGGAAAAAATGTGACAGTTTTTACAATATTTGATAAAATGTCATCATTGTTAAGAAAATTAGAATTTTGGGCCTCATCTGTAGAAGAAGAAAACTTTGATTGTTTTCCTACACTCAGTGACTTTTTGACTGAAATTAATTCTACAGTTGATAAAGATATTTGCAGTGCTATTGTGCAGCACCTAAGGGGTTTGCGCTCTACTCTGTTAAAATATTTTCCTGTGACAAATGACAATAATGCTTGGGTTAGAAATCCATTTACAGTAACTGTTAAACCAGCCTCGTTAGTAGCACGGGACTATGAGAGTCTGATTGATTTAACATCTGATTCTCAAGTGAAACAAAATTTCAGTGAACTTTCCCTAAATGATTTTTGGAGTAGCCTAATTCAAGAGTACCCAAGCATTGCGAGGCGTGCAGTTCGTGTACTTCTTCCTTTTGCTACAATGCACCTGTGTGAAACAGGATTTTCATATTATGCTGCAACAAAAACGAAATATAGGAAAAGACTTGATGCTGCACCTCATATGCGGATCCGACTTAGCAACATTACACCTAATATTAAGCGGATATGTGATAAAAAGACACAAAAACACTGTTCTCATTAAAATTGAAGGGTTCTGCATGTCTCTTGATAACCAAATATAAGATGGAAATAAAAGATGATTTACTGTATCTCTGGCATTTTGGGGTGTTAAAAAATTATTCAAATTTTTTATATTTCTTAGATTTTAAGAAAACTAAAGAATCAAATATTTAAACATGTATTGATATTTCTTCACATTATAATTTCAAAGGATTCCATGGTCATAACTGGGAAATGTTTATTCACATGATAAAGCCCCAAGTCCTTAGTATAAACCCTATTTAGGATCTAATCACTACCTATCTTTCAAAGCTATGGCTCTGCTGCAGCCCACCAGTCACATGGAATTTCTTGCCATTCCCTAAACATACATATCACATTGTTTCATGCTTTCAGGTCTAAAACTGTCCCTTCCCCTTCTTCCTGACAAATTCCTATTTGCTTCTCATCACTTTTACTTATACCTTTCTATTTTGGCCTTATTTTTTGTGTCTGTTTGAACTACGAACTGCTTGGTAGTCTTAATGATTTCCAGTGTTAAAGGACTGACCTCTTATAGTTTCTTATCCAGCGCTACGTCTCCATTGTTGGCAAAAGGCTTTACTGAAGTAGATGCTTAATAAAGGAAAATATGTTGGTGAAGGTGAACAACAAAAATGGAATAGGGCATGGTGGCTTATATTTGTATATTCTGCACATTTACAGAATGCTACCCTTTGTTTTGAGGGGGCTCAGTTCCTCTATCACTTAGAAGTTACGCAGAAGTCACTAAGGAATGTCACAGATCTGATTCAAGCTGAACTATTTGGCGGGGTAGAAGGGAAGAAGTATGAACATTTTCAGATATTTGCTTTGTTTCTCAGTTTCTATATATGTTATTGCAAATTCCATACACTGTAGTCAAAATTAATAAGGCTTCACTGTACTTGAAGATGATTAGACTTGAAACTTCTATCAATTTATTTTTAGAATATTATGAAAATTTTCTGACATTCCTGTCTCTAGGCTTCTTTCTCCATTTCACATCACACAACACAGCTCAACTCGGTGTTAAATATTTTGTGTACTCCTGTAATCAAGAGCTACTGCAGATAGCCATTTAATCTCACTTATTCAAACCTATCTTCCATTTAGTGGCATAGGAGCACCTCTATTATGAGGCAGAATGTGGTAGAATCACTAGGTTCAGGCACCTGCTCCACTGCTCAACTAGCTGTTTAACACTGGGCAATTGAGCCTTTCTGAACCTCAATTATCTCATCTGTAAGATTATGATTATGCCTTCTTTAACGGGTTATTATCATTAAATGAGAATGTATAAAAAACTAACAGTGGTTGATCAGGAATAGATATGCAACATATATTAATTCCCTGCCATATCCATCTATGTCCCAGTTAAACTTCACTCCACACTCATATTTCTAGCCTTGAGTTTTTATTCTCTGGAAACTCAGTAGCCCTCCAGGTGATAGTAACTGACTTAACCTGAGGCAGCAAAATGAAGCATTTCTAGCCCAGGGTTTTTCTCCTCTTGTCACGTTAGGCACTTATTTATCTGGCAGACACCTTACTAGATCCCGTATGTTACCTATAATCTTTACAACAATCCTGAGGGATATGTAATTTTTTGATTTGCCAGGGGTCACACAAGAAGTAGCAGAACTTAGTTTAAAATGGGTCTTTTCCAAAGATAGTGCTTTTTGCAGTTATTATTGCCTTTCAAGTTTTTCTAAGCATCAAATAGTGACTTGGGAGGTTAGTTAAAACTTCCTACTAAAATCTGGACGTTTCTTTGAAATTCTGTGTTTTTTTCCTTTAGATTCAACCAAAATTTGCTGTCTACTTCAAAATAAGCTTATTTTAATACAAAAATGTATAAAAACGGGGATTGAATTGCTATCAAGTAAAATTCTCCAAAAAGATTCATCATCATAAGTCATACATGCAATACTTTTTGCCAACTAATCCCAGAATTAAATCTACTCTAGTTCGAAAAGCATGTATAATGTCATAATGTCTATGTTTGACTGATACCATGAGTCTGACAACTAGACCCCTTATATGATTGCTGTACCTGGGCCCTTCATTAGGTCGTCTCTCCAGGATTTCAGCCTCTAGAGATATAAGACCTCTTGACCTTTCCAATTTTCCCCTAACCTCTAAAAGTCTAGATTCCTGCATTTAAACCCAAGTATGTTGACTGGGACCCTGCTATCTGCTACTAGGTCTCTTTAATGCTGACAGTACCCAACCTGGTTCTTGATGCCAACTTCTCACCTCTCAGGATTAACCTATGGATATCATGCACAGCTAGTGAGTGGAATTTTAGCCCCGGAAGGTGGGTCTCGTACCCACTGGATGTTTAGTGCCAGACAGCAACTTACTACCGTTTAGTGCCAGACTGCAACTTACTACCTTAACCTGCAGTTACCATGACTGAACCCCAAGAGAAGATCTTTTTCTTTACGTTTAAACCCTACCTGCCCTTCAGAATCGGCTTTTAAATAAAACCAAAGCAAACAAAGTCTTGAGCACTGTCACACTCCCTTTTGTACTTTCAAAGCCCTTTGGTTACCCTTTGCCAGTGTTCTCTAAGGCTGCAAATACTAGAAACACTATATGGAGCTAGAGGGAAGCTTTTGATAAACACTCACACAAAAGAGAAAACAAAAACAAAACTCTTAAGGAAAGAAATGAGTGGCATTCTACTTAACAATAGAAGAGATAGTGGGGACTAGATATTCTCATGGCACCCTCAAATGACAGCTACCCTTCCTGCCTGTGCATGAAACAGTAAATTCTTCTAATGTGTCCAACCCAAAAGGACTTTCCCAGTTTTAATCCCTATATTTCAAGCAATTGAAATTGCTTTTATTTCTTAATGAGGATTTTTTCCTATGTCAATATTGCCCTATTACCATACATACTTAAATATACAAATTATAATCTCTTGTAGCTAAGACTTTTTTTGAATCCTTCATAGAACTTGGCAAATTTCTAATCATACAAAAATTGTTCAGTGAATCAACTCCCTAGCTTAACACATCAAGTATTTATATGAAATACAGTTCGTTCTATAACATGAAAATTAGCTTCAAAATCGTTAGCCTAACTTAAACATATAAGGCAGTCACTTGCCTTTCAAAGACTTCAACATTTCTTTAATCTCCCGTTGCCTTAAAAATGCAATTTTATTCCCCAAAATATAATGCACCTGTAACTCTTGAATCTATCAGCTATATAAATCTAGGTGCCTCTGAAATTTAAGCATGTTATTTCACCTTTTAAAGTTATTATAACTGCACTGTTGATTAATATAATAGAAGGAATTCTGAAGCAGGTGTCAAGAGACTTGTGTTCTACAGCTAATTAACTGCCTTAGATAAATTCATCCCCTCTAGGCCTTAGTTTCTTCATTTATTAAATGAAAGGGGTTGTATTTTTAGAATGAACCCTAAAGTTCTTGTGAAATAAGATAAAAATTTAAACCTAAATAAAAATTAGAGTGATTGTAAGATGTGTTCAGTTATTTGAAATATAAATGGTTTTTCCTTAGAAGCCAAGCTTTTTCAGTGAGTCTTTTACCATAATAATTTCCATCAACCAAATGATAAAATATAAATTTCCTCATCATGGATACTTATTGGATGGAAGAAATGAAGTGCTTTTTCAGAACGGAGATGTACTTTGAAACTTAGGAAACATTAAGAAAACTAAAATGTTTGGTTATGACTATATTAAAATCCCATATAGATTAAATAATAACTGAAATGTCAGGCAAGTTGCATTGTAAATTGCTATTTCCCCAGCATCTGTTTTCCTCTCCCCAATCATACCCTGATTTCCTTTCAAGTATCTTGTTCTTCCCCTGCATAATCCATGTACTTAAACAAAACCTGACCCCACTTCAACATTGAGTTTTGTCTAGCATAGTAGCTTTCAAGCCATTTTTTAAACTTAATTCACAAGAAACATTTTACATTATAATCCAGATGTGTATATGTATGAATATAAAATTTTTCATAAAGCAGCACTCACCATATGTGCAGTGCAATCTCAAATCAATTTAGTTTTTTAAATGATGATTAAGACCCATTCATGATTCATTCTTGCGTTATGATACACCAGTTTGAAAAACACTGGTGAATATAATGCCATTGCCCTTAAAAAAAAAAATTGGTCAGGAACCTGGATCTTCATCTATGAAGGCATATTATTACTATGGCCACAGGAATAGCATGTGACCCAATACAGGCTAGTGAAAAACAAGGGTAGTATTATAGGGGCTTTCAGAAAAGTTGGTTTTCCTTACTCTTAAGGAAAAGATAAATGTCCTGTATACTTGAGAGACCTGGAATTGCTGCAGCTCTCTAGCTGTCAGCATGGGGATAAAGCTAACAGGAAGACAGAGCCAAAAAAAGATTAGTGAGAAATTAAACCAGAACCCTGATTGAACCACACTTGATCACTATCCCGCCTTTAATTTTTTAGTTACCTAGGCCAGTAAATGCCCTTTATTGTTTACAAGAGTTTACACTGGGTTTTGTATTACCATAAGCAAAATCATCCTAACTAATGTAGGGGTCTAAAGGGAAAGCAGTATAAAAGTGTAATTTATTGGTAAACTTAGCTGCAGTGATGAGTACCATCCCAAACTAAGTCTGATCTCTGGTTATTCAGCCATCTACCATAGTGTTATCATTCAAAACTCCGCCACTGGTAATATTTTATAGACCGAAGGCTAAATCAGCACATATTTTGACAATATTGATACCATTAAATGCCATTTATTTCTCTTAGTAGAAAAATTGGATGATACGTAGATTTTAGTTAATAGCTTTGGCTGGACTAATGAAATCAGGTATCTAACTCAAATTAGAAATTAACCTTGAAGAAAAAAAATGGGGAAAAAACGAAAAAAATTAACCTTGAAAACAAAGCTGTTCATTTTTCCTTTAATTTGTTGAAGACCCTGATAAATCTGATGAAATTTTTTAAAAATTAGTAAGTCACATGCTTTGCAGGGGAAATAATCAGCCACGAATAGTTTAAGTAGTCCTCTATCTTAAAAGTTGCTTTCTGTCAAAGTTGTAAACAAGTTCCCTAACAGATTGTCTTAACTTCTCAGAAGAGTTATGTTGACAAGGCAAAATCTTATATCACAGTTAGCATGACTTTCTTTACAAATACCTTTGAGCAAAATAAACCTTTTCCCAAACAAGCTGGGACTTCAAGTTTAAAGCGATGACCTAAATGCCTACATCTGACTCTACCTCCCTAAAATTCTATAAATATGGTGGTGGTAGGGGGAACATTTAGATTAAATCCATAGTAATACTAAGAAACAAAAAGGAGTAAAGAATTCACTCTCAGAGAATTTACGTTCAGGTGGGAAAGACAAACTAGTGCTATGAAGAAAATAAAACAGATTAATGTTAGAGTAATGAAGAGTGTTAACTGACTTAATCTGAGAAGGTCCCTTCAAGAAAGTGACATTTGAGCTGAAGCCTGAATGATAAGGAGCCAGTTAAGGAGCCAGTCAAATGAAGATCGGGGAAAGAATATTCCAGGTAGAGAAAAGGAAAGTGCAAGCGTCCTGATACAGAAGAACCTGGTGTGTTTGAAGAATAGAAACATTAGAATGTCTGGAATAAAGAGCACTATGAGTATGGTAGAAATTGTCAAAGAGGAACCAGATTACATAGGGTATTAAAGGCTAACATGAGTTTGGGTTTTATTTCAAGTACAGTAGGAAGTCAGTGTGGTTCTCAAACAAGAGAACAGAGTAGGAATGAGGTTACCACCTCCAAGGGGTGCATGTAAATGTGTGAGGGCATCAAGGGGAGAGCTTTATAATGGGTGTTTTAGATCTGTTAGTACAGCTATAACATCTACTCATATAGACTCTCTTGAAGAGCTGAAAGATTAGATGACACTGGGGCCTTCATTACTTCTAAGGAGACCCAGAACTTCTGAGGCCCAGTTCTGAGACCCAGAACTTCCAACTTCCACGTTGGAAAATGTGCATATTAATTGAAAGGTTCTCCATCTGCATTCTTAAGAGCAGGGAACATACATTGGACCTCTGTATCCCATATGATACCACATTAGACTCTTTGTGGCACAGTTTTGTGGCACAAATTTGACAACTATCTAAATTTGGAGCATGCAAAATATAATGGTGATTATCTTTTGTAATAAGAAAATGTAGTACATTAAACAAAGGCCCATGATCTATAAAAATGTCCAGATTTGGCTTTCAGTATGTTTTATTGAGTAAAGGGCTGACTGTTGAGTCTCCAAGCCTCTTCTAACTCTTCAAGTTGGCTGCTGCCACCATGTCCTTTTGGCTGCCGTAACTCTTTCCCACTGTTCCTTTGTCCTCAAGGAAGAGGATCCCAGAATTCTTAGTGAGTAGAGGAGTAAAAGGGACTCAACTCTTGGAAATTTCACTGTTGGAATTATTTTTTTACTTAATTTTTCAACTTCCTTCACCAGATGATTTGAAGACTTCATATAAAGCAGTAGCCCTAGCTCCCTACCCAAAATATGTAAGGGAAACTGGTCTGATTGCTGCAACACTGGGTTGACTTGGAATGACAGATTAAAATTTTATTCCAACGCTTTTTTCCATTCTACTAAATATGTTAAAAATCACTCTGGATGTCCAGAGCACTTCACAGGTGTTAAGCAATTAATTCTGCAGTAGGTTACATAATCATGTTACAGCTATGGAAAAATTAATTGCCTAATACTTAGGATGTACTTTGGGTTTAGAAAAGGACCTTTAAAATGCAAAATGTTATTTTCGCTATTCTACATCTGCAAATGAAAAGATTAGACATCATTTCTTATAAGAACTAAAAAGTCATGGAATATTGTCAAAGCCTCAAATGTTTTCAGACTTAAAAGGCTCCCAGGGTCACTCAGCAATGTTCATTCACCATTTTTTTACTCAACCACGCTGTTTTAAGAGGCAGTCATTAAAGATTGCTCTAGAATATACCTACCTTACCAGCAATTCACTTTTCAAGTACCTGTCAGAGCTTTTATTAAATATACATAGAGTAGTCCCCCTTATCCGAGGGGGATACATTTTAAGTCCCCCAGTGGATGCCTGAAGCCACAGATGGTACTGAACCCTATATATACTGTTTTCCCTATACATACATACCTATGATAAAGTTTAATTTATAGATTAAGCGTAGTAAGAGGTTAACAACTATATAATGGAACAAATTATAAGTATACTGTAACGTTACGTGAATGTGATCGTGCTCTAATACTTTACTGCAGTCACCCTTGTGATAATATGAGATGATAAAATGCCTATATAATGAGATGCAGTGAGGTGAATGACAGGCCTTGTGATGTAGCATTAGGCTACTACTGACCTCTGATATGTCAGAAGGAGGATCATCTGCTTCAGTTGATCCTGGATCATGGATCCATGATGATGTTGATGGTTGGATGTCAGGAGCAGACGATGTCGACGGTTGGAGAAGTTTAATATTTTTGGATCACAGTTGACCACGGAGAACTGAAACTGTAGAAAGTGAAACCTTGGATAAGAAAGGACTACTGTATAACACATCAGAGCACCATAAAATCGATAAAACAGCTGTCATCAGGAACTATGCCAACATCCTTTTTCAGGAAGGCTTTGGAAAGAATATTTTTTCTGATAGTCAAACTCAGAAAACAAGCTATTCTCGAAGCTTCAGTGTCTAGTCAAATACAACAGAGCTCTAGCTTGTTGTGGGCTTGAAGTTCCGAGTCTTACTAATTTTACAAGAAAATGACTTCCAATTAGGTTCTCACAGTATGCAGCACTCCTTAAAGTGTGCAACACCAATAAACTGTACCTAGTCTATTTTTGCTTAATTTTGTACTCAAAATAAAAAGCACACTTTCATCAACTAAACTTTATGCTGAAACATGACAAATGTATAGAGCTTATGAAACGAAGGGCTGAAGTTCAAGACACAAACCCTGTTACGAAAATCAGTAAATTGTTTGATGTACATATGGAGCATTTATCTAGTATTTAGCCAGTCAAATACTGAAACAAGCATGCCTCTGCCTTGTATTACATCACATGCTATTGCTAGTGAAATTTAGTTACATCAGGACAAAGTTGATGATAAAATAAACATTGATTTCCTAAGTCATAAAGTATTAAAAACACACTAATCCAGAATTAACATAGAAATTAATAATAAAATGTTTAAACTCTTATTTCCAATTTTATAGTAAAAGAAGGACTATAAGCTCCATGAGGGCAGAAACTTTGACTGACTTATTCACCTTCGTATTCTCTGGACCTAGAATAATGCCTGACACCTAATAGTTTATTAAATAAGTGTTGAATTAACATGGTAATGATGGGAAAAGACTAAGTTCAAATCTCAGTTCTGACACTTTTTAGTTGTAGCAGCTTGGACGTCCCTTAAGTTTTCTGACTCTCAGTTTCTTTATCTGTAAAAGAGGAATAATTTATTCCCTATTTTCCCAATGTTATTTTTTTCAACACTACCAATCAAATCAAAATTCTCAGTGGACACTCTTACAATTCAATTCAGTTCTAAGAAGAAAGTGAAATTGTATCTGTGACCACCCCTGCTTCAGACATCAATAGCAAGTCCAAGTCACCTCTGCCTCTCTGACTGAATGGCTATGTAGATCGGACCTGTAGATCTGGTGTGTGGGTACAACACACCAGCTGGCTTCATCAAAGTGAGCAAGGGAGAGAGTGCCAGAAAGAGACGTTACAAACTTTTATAATCTAATTTTGGAAGGGTTATCCCATCACTTTTCTTGTGTTCAATTCATTAAAAGCAAATCGCTAGAGAACCAAGATGCAGGCTCTCAACAGACACCAGCTCTGCTGGCACCTTGATCTTGGACTTCCCAGCCTCCAAAAGAACGATGAAAAATAAACTGTTGATTATTTTAAAAGGAAAAACGAAGAAGGAAAAAAAACAAAGATCCAGCCCACACTCAGGAGGAGAGGGTATTACACAAAGGCATGAATACCAGCAGGTAGAGATCATGGTGAGCCATTTTAGAAGGCTGCCTCCCGCACTCACAAAGTGTTCAAGTTGCTTATCCAGTTTTACAAAGCTAATAAATAGCAAACCTGAGATTCCAAATCACATCTGCCTGACTACAAAACCCTGTGTTTCCATCTATGACTTTTCTCCCAATGAATACATAGAAATAATGGAGAGTTATCGTAAATTTGTCTAAAATAAATCTAAAGTGTTAAAAATCCATTTATTCTCTAGGATAGAATAAGCCATTTCCACCCTAATTGTTTTTCCTAGGATTGTTCATCCTAATCATTTTCTTCATATGTAGATAGGACAAGTTAAACCTTTTCCATTCTTGGTCAATGCATGGTACTTGTAAATTCCAAATTTTAGTGATACCAGCATTTGTATTTTTTTAAAAGCATGCAGAGTATAAATTACCTCTCAGCAAAACCATCTAAAGAAAATAATCTGGTGGATACACCAGTGTTACTAATAGATTTGAAGAGCATAACTTGCATTTGTTAATTCAGTTTAGTAGGGAAAGACATTTGTAAATAACAAAGGTGTATACAGGAGCTACAGAAATTCAGAAAAAAAATACGGTTAAAGAAATATGAATCAAAGAAGAAGAAAAAATACTTTGAGTTTTGAAGTATGAATCAGAGTTTACCAGGTCACCAAGGCACAGAGTTGTTAAAAAAAACAAACAAAAAAACATGGCCCAAGATTATTGGAGCCCAAGATTACCAGCAGATTTGGAATGCTGAGGATTCCCTGAAAGTCAGAGGGCAGATGGGATCACATTGGCAGAGCAAGAGTCAGACCAAGCTCAGAGGCAATAGATACAGAGTTGGGAGTGTAAGGGTGGAGGAAGGGCCGAACATCTTAACCATAAAGGGCAACCATAAAGGGTAAGTGTTTGAGGAATGGAATTTGAAAACTCTAGCTGTGTTGGCTTCTTCCACCATTGACCCTTCAAAGCTAAGAGTATCCTGGAATGGTATTTGCCCCTAGGCTGGTACAGTAACTAGACACTTAGGGCAGATAAGCCAGGTAGTACCCTATGTGGCTGCATCTAGGAAAGGAATCCTAATTTCACACCCAGAATATTAGTCACTGCCATACCCTGTCCAGGATTACATTGAATCCCACCCCTCAATCTCCAGAGAAAACTGTGATAAATAGAAACAGTGACATGTGTACAGGAATACCAAGATGAGAACAAAATCAAGAACCACCAAATACCCAAGGAAGACCAATACCGTGAAAGGGTGACATCAATCAGCAAATAAAAGAACACCCAAGCAAATAGTTATTAAACAGAGGAGGCTCTTGGAAACAATTATTTAGTGAATACTGGGTGTAGTATCGGGCATTGTTCTAAGCACATTTACATGTATTTTTTAAAATTTAATATACAGAATATCCCCAGAAGAATGTGAGAGAATATTGCATCTAACTTTTATATAAAAAAATTATTCAAAGATTGTTAAAAGATGGTTTAAACAACAAATGGACTTTGATGAAGAGCAAATTAGCAAAACTGGAAGAATAAGCTGAGGAATTACTCCAAAAGAACCAAGATACCGGGGGAGAGGTGATTTAAGAAACATTAAGAAACAAGATAAACCCAGAGATTCCAGTATCTTTCTCATTCCAAAGAAGAGATAAGACAGAATTTTAGGGAAGCAAAATTGAAGAAATGATAGAAGAAAAATTCCTGATATGACTAGTGTAATTTAGAATATTTAATGTCATTTACATTAAGAAGAAAAACAACAATCAAACATGTAAGTACACCTTATTTTTTATTGCCCAGTTGCATCTAAAACTTCACATTTTACTTTATGTATTTCTAAATTATATATTCTGTATGTTTTCATGGTAATTGTGCTTTTTTTAGCTTTTTATTTTGAAATTAATTTAGACACAGGAAAGTTACAAACATAGTACAAATGCCCTTCACCTAGGTTCCTATGATGTTAACATCTTGTATAAACATAGTATAATTATAAAAATAAATTAACTTTAGTAAAATATCATTAACTAAACTACAAATATACCTTATATAAACTAGTCAATGGGAATGATTAACATATATATTAATAGACATATACAAAATAGAACAAAAGAGATGAGTAGCTACTACATCCTCATTTCTACAATTGGTCTTCAGGATCTGTTTAACCATCGTCAATTCCATATTCATTTTACCAGCCTCCACAGCTGGTTGAGGTTTTCACATGATGTGGTGGTCTTCATTCCTGAGGAGTGAGTCTTTGGTTCTGCTTGAATTGGATTGCTATAGTCTCCTATTAATTTTTACCACTGTACATGGCAAACTAGTATGTGACAAAGCATCCCTGGGGTTCGAGACATTCCCGTCCTTGTTCCCATTATGTAGCAACAATCAGATTTCCCTTTGATATCAAGGATTAATCATCCCAGACAATAGTGTAACCTCTTTTTTTTCCTATTGTTCCAATGTCAACTAATAGTATAAACTTCCAGTTAAGTGGAACCCTTGTTGGGTTTTCTGGGGAGAGCACTCCTCCCTTGAATACTTACACCTTTAAATGCGCAAAACTCAAAGTTGTTGGGATGGAAGGCAAACCATTTTATGAGTGGATCACTATGTATAGTAGTGGAAAGTATCTCACTCCTGGGTTCCCCAGCTTACGTATTGTCGATACGGGAGAAACAGCACTCTATGTTGGTTGTTGGTTGTTCACAGGAGTTGGCAAACTTTCCTGTGAAGGGCCAGGTAGTATATTCCAGGCTTTAAAGACCACATATGCTATCTCACATATTCATTATTTTTGTTTACAACCTTTAAAAAATGTAAAAGCCATTCTTAAAGGCTATACAAAAACAGGATGTGGGCCAGGTTTGGCCCTCAGACTGCTAATCCCTGCTAGAGGATGATACCCTAACTTTGCAAAATGTTCCCTTCCTGCTGGTCCAAAACACACACACACACACACACATATACACACCACATAGTTTTACTCCAGCAAACAGTTGTGTGTCCCTTTGAGGAAAGGTTGAGAGAAAGATTTACACATACTTTCAATGCTATCACAAGGTCTTTTCTCAAAGGTACCTAGCATACTCTGTATTCAAGGGCCCCTGGATGTGTGAACTTCCCAGGACTAGGAAATGGGTGAAGGCTATTACTTTTAGTGGTATCTCTAATCAGGCCTTTATTTTCCCAGCCTAGAGTTTGTTGAACCACATAAATAAGTCCTCAGTGAGCTACTCATCTATTTTAGTACTGGAAACCATGATCAATTCAGCACCACCAAAGATCTCTGTAGGTCAAACATTTTAGTTACCACTCTGAAACTACTTTGCATTGATAATTGTGCCCACTGTGTCTCTGGCAGTTACGTTCTCTCTGGCCTCTGTCACCTCAGGGTCCCTCACCATCACTGAAATTAGAAATTCCATTTCAGTGCAACACATGCAACCTTTATCCCCAGAGGACAGTCATTACAGTGATGTCCTCATCTATTTCTTCATGCTGTAGGGTGATGAGAAGGTGTGCTCTAGGCCCTTTCTGGGAACATAGTTAAGGGTGGATGATCCAATACAAATAACAGCCTTCTTCAGTATTGCTGTTTTTACAAATCATTGGAGCTTGTCTTTTAACACTATGTCAAGAAATGTATGGCAACCCAACTTTATTTAGTTTCATTTACCAGTTGAATCATTTTTAATTAACTTAGCATAACTAGACCACTCCTAGATACCTGAATTTGTACTGACTCCAAAATATCTGGTAAGTATTATGTTATCAATAAATTTTTCTTTCCTTGGTCTTACACCCTCAGAAGCTATTCCTACACATATTCCCCAGCTTTTTGCTAATGCAATTAAGCAAAATCTTGCCATTCTTCTGGCAAGTAATCTTTCTCTTCTCACATTTACTTTGAAATTGGTCCCCGAGAGCATGCTAGGATCTGACTCAATTTATACGTTTGGAGTTAGTGAGAGGAGCCAAGTGGGGAAAGGAGGAAAAATTGGTATCCCTGTGCAAGATAAGACCTGCATTATCTATTATTGCGTAATAAACCACCTAAAATTTAGCAACTGAAAATGACAAAGCATTTCACACAGAGTCTGTAGGTCAGGAATCTAGAAATGGCATAGCTGGGTGGTTCTGGCGCAGTTTTCTCTCATGAGGTTGGTGTCAAAATGTCAGCTGGGGCCACAGTTATGTGAAGGCTTGATGAGGCTGGAGGATCTACTTCCAAGATGGCTCACTCACATACCTGGCAAGTTAGTGCTGGTTGTTGGCTAGAGGCCCCAGTTCCTTTGCCATGTGGACTTCTCTATAGTGTTGCTTGAGTGTCCTCACAACATGGCATCTGGCTTTCCCCAGATCTAACAGCAAAGTGGAAAGTACAATATCTTTTATGAGCTAGCCTCAGTAATCACACACTACCATTTCTGCAATATGCTATAGGTTACACAGGTCAGCCCTATTCTTTGTAGGAGGGGATTACACCAGGGCATTTAATGCTGAGAGGTTCGAATCACTGGGGCCTTCTTAGAAAATGGTTACCATAAGGTTTTCAAGAAAGGTTAAGACCAGCCTCATCAGAGGAAGAAGGGGGCTACTTCTGCAGACAAGGGACATTCAGTGGAGTTTGGCAGCACAGGACACCACTTTTAGAGTACCATTCTTTTACAGTTAGTACCCTAATTTCCACATCAGAGATCAAGTGAGGCTGTTAATTCTACCTCTGTAGTAATCTGGTGTTTTACTGAAGAAGATTCTGCTTCTAATTTTTGGTGTGTTAGATCTGTGGCTACAGAAGATAAGGTATGTTTTCAGGGCAGTCATTGAAAACCCCGGCTTTTCTAAACGTGCCCTATGCTAAAAATTTGAAATCTTGAACCTATAATTTTCTTTACATTTTCTAGCACAGTTAGAAGCGACCAGTACAGTCCCTGCCCTGTATTTCTTGTGCCTTCCATAGTGGTCTAACTCAGCAGCCAGTTGGTTCACTAGAGCCTTGCCTTTCATAGGCTCTTCATTACAAATGATAATTTTTTTAAAGCAAAAAAGTGGAATCTATTTTCTTATGCAACTGACAAGATAGACAGACTTGGATCCAGTGACTCAAATTATGTCAGAAAGATTCTCTCCCTTCCATCTCTTGGCTCTGCTTTCCTCTGTTTTCTTTATTCCCAGGGAGACTCTCTCCATGTGATGGTAAAGGTGGTCTCTATCTTACATTTTACTAATTTAGCAATCCACAGGTGATAATTTAAATACTGTTTCTCCACTGCTTATCATGGGCTACCAGCCTCTAGTAATAGTAACCAGCTATTCACCACCTTCAGATATATCCAGGTCAGATAACTCATCCCACATTCCCATTTCCTGGAAAGTCAGGTGTCTACAACGTTTCTTATTACTGCATCAATCAGTGTTCATTGCACAACACAGAATCCAGTCTAGTTTAGGTACAAAGAGATTTAAAATAAGGAATCGAGTGTTTACAAAATCATTGAGAGGCCTAGAGAAGCAAAGTCCAACTTTTTGGCACAACCTCCTGCCCTCACAACCACTATTTCTATGCATGATTAGAACAGTCCCCTCTACCGTTGCTGTAGGAAGATGCTGCCACTGTTGCTCACTGCAGAAGTGCATTCCCGCTGCTGCTGCTGCTGCTACTGTTTACAGGAAATGGCTAGCTCCAGAGTCACAAGTATTACCTCTGCCAGATCCACACAAATGAATTAGATCCCACGTTATCTTTCCTAGCTCCTCACATGGCACCGTTCTGAATTCATTTCTCACAAGATACATCGAACTGGATCACATCTGGAGTCCTAATTGAAAAAGGACTGGGAAATGTCACTAGCTTTCCAACTTTTTCAAATTAGAAACAGCCCCCATTATTTTGTTCACATTATTATTATTATTATTATACTCTAGAATTGTTAGTTGTATCTGCTATGTTAGAATGAGATTCTTTAAGAAAGGATAAAATTTTATTCATGTTTAGGATACCCAGCATTTAATAAAGCATTAAAATGTCTTCCTTATTTCATATGTTTAACTTTGGAGTTAGAAAAGTTATCTAGTCTAGCTCCCTAATACTTATGAATCAGCCCAAAGCTAAAGGAGATGAAGTTTCACATCGGTTTCTACCTGCCCTAGTTCACGGCTCAACCTGCTCATCTCCTATGGTATAGTATATGTTCACACAATAGTACCTTAGATCCCTGATAGATGTTTAAGTAGATTTTTATCTCCCCTTTGAGTGAGACTTAGCATGGGATTATCGTCCCTCTTCAGTTAGCACAGAAATAGTTATGTAGACCTAATCATTGGACACTCACCCCCATATGTCTCATACTGAAAGGGAAGTTTTTGCCTGACATTCTGGAGTCCAAGATCCCCCTTCTAGATACTAGTAATGTAATCTTGATGCCAACTATTTATCTCATCAGATCCAACCCATCTTGGCTACCAAATCTCTCCTGTATTGCTGAACCTCCCTCAGCCATTAGCCAGGCTCAACATGGTGGCAGAGTCTAATGCAGTGGTTCTCAACTGGAGGATAACTTTTGCCTCCTAGGAGACATTTGGTAATGCCAGGAGACATTTTTGGTTGTCACAACTTGAGGGAAATGTTGCCATTGGATGTAGTGGGTAGAGGGCAGGGATGCTGCTAAATACACGGAAGACAGCCTCCTATAACAATTATCTGGCCCAAAATGGCAATAGCGATGAGGTTGATAAATCCTGGTCTATTTTTAAACCCCATTCTTGTACACTAAGCCCTGTCTTGGAGTGTCATAACTCACCAGTAAGTTCCAAAACAGCATCTCCAACCTAACACCATCCCTATCATTCCTGCCCATAGCAACTCCTTGCTCTGCCTTCTGTAAGGCTTTATTCATTTACAGGCTCCTAACAGCCTTCTTTTATTTCTTCTATGTTTATATATTGTCTCTCCCACCAGGTTATGAGCTCTTCAGGACAATATTCCCATCTCCCACATTCTATAGCCCTGTTGTGTGTAACAATTTTAATTAATCCCTAAAAATAATAAAAGCCTTGATTCAGACCAAAGCTTTCAGAACACTCCCACTCTCTGGACAAAGGCCCAGAAAGGAAAAAAAAAAAATAGGGTCCTTACCAAATTGAAATACTCAACCCACTTGAAGTCAAGCAAATAAAATCTTGGCTTCATTGGTCTCCATCTATTCCCACCCATTCCTAAGAGTTCTTGGTTTTTAGTTTGGCTTTTGATTTCTTTCCACTGAGAATTTTTCTTCTGTTTATGTCTAATTGCTCTCTCCACTAATACCCATACTTATACTTCCTCTTTCATTACATTTCATACTTTAATTTCTTTTCAGTGTCTTCCTTCCCTGAAAGACTTAGCTACATGAAAGCAGAGATCATTTCTGCCTTCTTCATTACGATATCCCCACCACCTTAGCAGAATGCCTGGCACATAGCAGGTAATTTCCCTTGTCATTAGTGCATGAGGTGTTTTTTTTTTCCATAATGAATTTTATTAAAACATGATGGATTCCAAAATGAAGTTCAACAAAACTACAAAAAAGGAAAAGTTTAATTCAGAAACTATATCCCTCTGTTCTAACGCAGACTGATTGATGCACAGGCTCATGAGATCTGTTCCACAGCCTACTTGAGGGTGTCCCTCATCTCCTTTGTGCCCTTCCTTCCTTGATATTTTGAGGTCTCAGACATGTAAGCCCTGGGGAAAATTTCTCATGAATGGGATAGCGGGCCTTTTTTGGATGAACTGCTTCCCTTACTCCTCACCTGGTACCTATCAGCAGTTATCTCCATGCAGCAATTAGACCAAGGGCGATGGCAGGCCTATACAGTAGTACCTCGGTTTTCAAATGTCTCCGTAGACAAACATTTCGGTTTACGAACGCAGTAAACCTGGAAGTAAGTGCTGCGGTTTTCGAACACGCCTCAGAAGTTGAATATGTCACACGGCTTCTGCCGAGTGCAAGATCCTGTGGCCTAGCTGTTGGCTGTTTTCAAACGTTTCAGAACTCAAATAGTCTTCCAGAACGGATTACGTTTGAAAACCGAGGTACCACTGTAATTAAAAATAAATAATAATTTGTCTCTTTCCCAAATTCTCAGTTCTTTAGTTTCTCAGAAATCATAATTTTTGGGCCTTGAAATGACTCTGGTCCTTTTTTCCCCTCTATGGCTTTGATTTGGTGGTTTGTCATTATACCATCATGCACTGCGTAATGATGTTTTGGTCAATGATGGATCGCACATGTGACAGTGGCATACCACATAGCTGAGGTGTGTAGCAGGCTATATCTAGGTTTGTGTTTGTGTAAGCACATCTATGATCACACAACAATGAAATCACCTAACAACACATGTCTCAGAACGTATCCCCATAGTTAAGCAGTGCATGACTGTATATGTGTTTGACCTTTGGCTCTAGTGCGGTAAGAAAAGGTGAGTTGTAATCAGAAAGGTGTGAGTAAACGTACCATTGAATATATGCAATTCTTATTTAATTCTCTTTCTCACCAGTTCTTTCCCAGATCCAGCTGGATTTTATCTCTGGCTTGCAATCATAGTAAAAGAACGCAGAAAGGAGACAAACTTTTAAAATGTTCTGCCCAGGAAAGAATAAGAACTCTTTCTAAAACAAAATATGAAGTCAGTATAAGTGATGCTTGAGAGGGATTAACTGAAAATAAAGGGCACTCCTTTGTTCTGGTTTGCCGTTCTACATTAAAAACTAAGACATTCTGTTGATTTGTGTACTGTGACAGGTACTCTCACTCTCTTCTGAGGGAGGGGAGGAGTTATGGACAGGCTCTGAGCTCAGCTGTGAAAATGGAGATGTGCTGTGCTCTGGGACAAAGATTAAAGTCGCTGAGACAGCACTGGGGAACTGGATCAGCACTGGTTCACCGTGGTATTTTTGCTTTCTGTATTGGGTTCCTTGGTGGTTCACAAATGTTCTCTTTCCACCCTTTATTTAATCAGCCACAATAAAATGTAACTGTCAACCAGAGTGTATTTAAACCAAGGAAGGGTAAGTATTTGGTACTTTACAACAAGTACAACTCTGTTTTACTGCCTAAATCTGAAGAAGAATCAGGGATCCTGAATTCCCAGCCCAGGAAACATAAGCGACAAACAAATTTAAAAGAAGAGTACTTGGCCAGGGAACTCGTATCCTGGTTTCTAGACCCTGCCTTGTGCAACTTCAGAGGCAAGACCCTGATTACAGATCTCAGAGTACCTCAGCTGCATCATCTGGAATTGTGATCCTACAACCTACCCTTACCATCCTCCCTTAAAGATACTATGATCTGACAGAGGAAAGTGCTTCGGCCTACTTAGAAAAATAAGGCTGCATAACTTTGAAGCATTATTATCATTATGGTTATTATTGTCACCATCCTTATACTTATTACTGATGCTTCTTTCATCAGAGAACCTCAAAGAAAATATATAAGAGAAACATATGTATTCGTATAGCATATCTCCAGGAAAATTCTGTAATTCCAATATACAAAATAAGTAGCTTGCTTAAGTTTTCAAACAAGTTAGTAGATGATCCAGAACCAGAATTCCACTGCAGTACATACAAACACTCAGAACAACAGCATAAATAACCCATTGCCTGGCATTTTAAATTCATCTCCTGGTAATTGAGTGCTTAAATGTCTTACATACCTGTACTTCCACTTCAAAAATTACTTAAGACCAGGCAGGCATTCTTTTTAAATCATCAGCCTTCATTTTTTTTCTTTTCTTTTTCCTTTTTTTAATGATCAGCCCTCTAAATTAACCATCAACCATCCAAAGAAAGTAAGAGGATGAGATTAATTTTAGCTTCTCTAAGACAACCCTACTTGATTACAATAGTTTTCTAAATAGTTGCAGGGTTCTCCAGAGAAACAGAACCTACAGATCAACAGGATGTGGAGAGAGGGGAAGAATGGGGAGAGAAGAAGAGAGAAGAGGAGAAAGAAGGAGAAAGGGGGAGGGAAGGGGAAAAAGAAGGGGAGAAGGAGGAGAGGAAAGAATTTGATTTATTTTAAGGAATTGCCTCTCCTGATTGTGGAGGCTTGGTGAGTCCAAAATCTAATGGGGTAGGCTTTCAGTGGAGACTCAGGGAAGAGTTACAGTTCAAGTCCAAAGCCAGTCTGCTGGCAGAATGCCTTCTTGTTTAGGGGAAATCAGTCTTTTTTCTACTAAGGCTTTCAACTAATGGGATGAGACCCACCCACATTATGGAGAGTAATCTGCTTTACTCAAAATCCACCAATTTAAATGTTACTCTCATTCAAAAAACACCTTCACAAAAAAAAACTAAAATGTTCAACCAAATATCTGGGCACCATGGCCTTGGCAAGGTGACACATAAAATTAACCATCACAGCTGGTCATATTATATATTGTTCAGACTCAGGTAAGCTCTCTATTGGCATTAAACAAGTACTATAATTTACTTAATTCTGAACATTCTGTATTCTATTAAGAGATGATGAATAAAGTAGAGGAAAACCACTAGAATAAAAGTTTTAAAAAATAGATATGCAGAAGTCAGTTACTTTCACTAAACCTCAGTTTCCTCATCTGTGAAATGGAACTAAGAATATTTCTCCTGCATATGAAAGCATTCTTTAAATTGTAAACTTAAGCACTTTACAAATTATTATTAATGCACACAATGCTCTAGACGTGTACTTTTTGCCCTCTCAAACATGATTAGATAACTTTGTCGTGCTTAAGTATTTCAGTTCAATTTGCATTTTCAAGAACAATGATTTTTTTCAACTGCATTGTTTTAGCACACTTTTTGGTCACATTTCATTGTAAGATGTAAATAAGCATTGTCACTAGTGAAAATTATGAAGTACCAAAGTTTGCAAGTGATTTTTAATAAGAGTAGATGCATTATCCCCATAATAATATTTTTTGTAATTTGCATACATATATATTTATTACTTTGGAAAGAAAGGAATACTAGGAATTGCATATAACTTGAAGATGCTGTCATCTAAGTTGCAGCCAGTAATCTTGATCATCTTTCAGGAGCGTTTGTTGCAGATGAACATTACTCATTTAGTTTTCTTAAAAATTCTGGAGTACCATGATCTGAAAGCATCAGTTGTTCTCCTCATTTGAAACTCAAGTGCATGCGTAGCCTATCTAGTATAGAAAAGTTTGCCCTGAAGTGGGCCTCCCACTTCCAGCTTACAAATCCAACATCCAAAGGTATAAGGGGTCTCCATATTGAAGAAGTCCAATGAGATCACCTCAGTCATGCTACTATCCAGCCGTTGAAGTACTTTTAGAAACCAAACACTTAGAAACACTTATGTTTGACTTAGAAAAAGAGAAATGGCAAAGGGAAAAATACTAGCAGGCAGGATCTTGATTTATTTCATTCTGTTGGGCTAACAATATGCAATCATAAGTGATCATATGTCCTGGTTTGCCTGGTTTAGTCCTGGTTTATGCCTGCTCTCCTAATGTAATTATTAATACCACTCTCTCACACCCAAAGCATAAAGTGTTTACAATTGTTTATCAATGTATACCCAATTTCTGTACACAGCATGCATTAGGTGCTCACTAAATATTAAATGAATGAATGATGACCCAAATAAAAAGAGACTGGCCCATTAAAGAGAGTTCCAAGAATTTAGTTCTGCACTAAGATGCTATTATGAGCACTGTACAGGGCTGAATGGTGGCCCCCCAAAAGAAACAAGGTGTGATCAAACAATACAGTGAATGTTTAAATAAAAAAAGTTATTACGGTAAAAGACACTACCATTAATTCCTCTCAAAATACTCCCCTTTGCTTCGAACACACTGATCCCATCATTCTTGCTACTTTCTGAAGCATTTCTGGAAGTCCTCTTTCATGAGTGTCTTTAGTTGTGCTGTCATGGCTGCCTCGATGTCCTAAATCAATTCAAAACATTTACCTTTCATGGTCATTTTGACTTTGGGGAAGTGCCAGAAATCTTGCGATATCAGATCCAGTGAATAAGGTGGAAGAAGACACACCGCAATGTTTTTATCTGACAGAAATTGCCGTACCAGAAGTGATGTGTGAGATAGAGCCTTTTCGTTGTGATCACGAAATATAATGAAGGCTGCTGCCGAGTGCCATACAAAGGAAAGGCAGGGATCTTAAAAACGTGAAGCAGCGTGTGGAACCTTCGCAACAGTGTGACAAGTTTTAACTCATTCAATGCAGTCGGGTGTGAGGTACGGTTGAGAGAAGGTGTGTTTTAAAGTGTGCAGTAAATCATCCTCCATCATGATAATACTCCGTGTCACACATCACTTCTGGTATGTGGCAATTTGTCAAATAAAAACATTACAGTGTGTCCTCATTCAGCTTATTCACTAGATCTGGCACCATGTGACTTCTTGCTCTTCCCCAAAATCAAAATGGCCATGAAAGGTAAACATTTTGACTCGATTTAAGACATCAAGGCAGCCATGACAGCACAACTAAAGACACAAAAGAGGATTTCCAGAACTGCTTCAGAAAGTAGCAGGAATGATGAGATACAGGTGTTTGAAGTGAGGGGAGTATTTTGAGGGTGATTAATGGCAATGTGTCTTTTACTGTAATACATTTTTTATTTAAACATTCACTGTATTTTTTTATCACACTGTAGTATGTCTATGTCCTAATCCCTGAAACTTGTGAATATTACCTTATATAGCAAAAAGACGTCATTAAGGATCTTGCGAGAAGGAGTGTATCCTGAATTATCTGAGTGCAATGACATCCTCACCAGAGAGTCAGAGGGAGTTTTGTCACACACACGCAGAGGGAGAAGTCAATGTGAAGGCAAAGCAGAGAGAGATGCAGCCACAAACCAAAGAATGCCAACTGCCACCAGAAGCTAGAAGAGGCAGGGGGTGGATTCTCTTCTAGAGCCTCCACAGGGAGCACAGCCCTGCTATTAGCTTGATTTTGGACTTTAGACCTCTAGAACTGTGCGAAAATTATGTTATTTTAAGTCACCTACTTTGGGACGATTTATTATAGCAGCCACAGAAAACTAATGGAAGCAGCTTATACACTGCATGTAAAAGTGATCTTGACTTTGGTCACACAATATTTCCATTGTGGTTAGTCATGTTGCTATAGAAAGAAGCATGGCACACTTGGAAAAGAAGGAGATTCTGCAACATACTACCTGAATTACTTTGGAAAAGTCACCTAACTTTCAATTTCCCTATCTGTAAAATGGGGGAAATGACATTTTCCTACTTACAAATGATTTTTACCGAGACCCAAATGAAAGAATGTATATTCTTGTATTCAGTAAATATTGATGCCTACTATATTTCAGGAACTATTCTAACCACTATATCTAAGGAATATAACAGAGAACATGACAGACAAGTTCCTGCTATCATTGAGCTTACATCCTAACGCAGTAAGCAGATAATGCACAATAAAGAATGCAAAAAACTCATTTCAGATAGTGATAAGGACTATGAAAAAAATGATGTGGAGTGATGTAATAGAGTGCCTGGAAAAGGAGACATTATATAGAGTAATCAGGGAAGGTTTTCTTAAAAGATGACAATAATCTCATAAAGCTGAGGCCTCAATTATGGAAAAGAGCTAACCATGTAAGAAAGCTAGAATAAGAGCGTTTTGGGTAATGGAACTTGGGAAAAGTTCCTTTACACATTTGAGGAAGAGGAAGCTTTGCTTGAACTTGATATGTTTGAAGTATAGCAAAAAGGGCCAGTGGGACTGAAATCTAGAGGTCAAGGAAGAACATGGTACAAGATGAGGTCGCAGTAATTAGTCAAGGGCTGGAACACATAAGGCCATGTAGACCACAATAAGAAGTTTAGATTTTATTATGTATATAACGTATACCCATGATCAAAGGGCTTTAAACATAGGAATGGTATCATCTGATTCACATTTTTAAAAGATGACTGGCTTCTGGGTAGAGGATGTATTGGAGAGCAAGAGATGAAGTTGGGAGACCAGTTAGGAGGCTATTGCAGTAATTCAGGCTAGAGATAATGGTGCTTAGATTAAAGTGATAGTGATGTAGATCAAGAGAAATGAACCAACTTAAGATACATTTTGGAGATCGAGCCAATAGAACTTCTGATGGATTGGATATGGGAGATGAGAGACAGAGAGAAATTAAGAATGATTCATAAGTTTTGGCCTTAGCAACTGGCTAATGGAGGAAAAACTATTCTAAATATGTTGAATTTGAAATGCCTACTAAATATCCAAGGGGAAATTTCAGTAGGCAATTTGATATATATCTATAACTTGCATGGGGAGAGATATGAATCAGAGATGGAGAAATGAATTTGGAAATCATCATCATATAAATTGTGTTTAAAGTCATAGGACAGATGAATTACCTAGGGGGCGGGGGGGAACTATTCAGAGGGAAGAGAAGAAAGTCCAGCATAAATCCTTGGGTACTTCAGTATGTAGAGGTAAAGCATAGACGGAGAAGCCAGCAAAGACAGCTGAATTGGTGAAGGAGTCAGTAAGGTAGGAGGAAATCCTGAAAGTATCAAGTTGTGGAAACCAAGAGAAAAGTGAATAAATAAATGTCAACAAGATAATATGCACAAATATTTTCTCAGCTCTTGCTGTGTGCAAAGAACTCTATTAGAAATGCAAGAGAAGTGTCCCCAGTCTAAAGGACCTTATGATTTGGGGAGATAAAAATAAGCCTCCTTCCCACCCCTCAATAATATGATGCATAGCCTTCTAACTGATCTCCCTATCTCCAGGTTTTCATTCATTCTACATAAGCCAAAATGTTAGTTTTCCTAAAGCAACCCTCTGATCAATTAAAACTATCAGCTTTAAACTAAAATTCATCAGAATTCTGATTAGCTCAAGAACTTTCTCTGCCCTGATGGTCGGACCCAAATCATCATTCTGGCACTCAAAGAAGGATGACCATAGCCTCATTTTCTATTCCCTTTGTGAAACCTTACAGCATTTTTCTTGGTTGTTCAGTTTGGCATTGATTCTACCCTGCCCTGCCCTTGTGTGCAATTGGTGTATGTATCTTTTCTTTATCTAGATTGGGAGTTCCTTGAAAACAGATTAAGCCTAAGCTCTTGATTAACTATTAGTATATTAACTTATTGGCTTTATTTTTTTTTTCTGCCTAGACTCTGACAAAGACCACCAGATTTTAGTTATATGACATGGAAGACTGATGGTGTTACACAGCCAATTTTGAATACTATAGAGCTAGATATATGGATAACAGGAATGGAGGCGGGATGTTCCTAGGAACAGGGGAGTACCAGTAGTCTGAAGCCAGGTTACAAAGGGCCTTACTGAGGAGTTCGGGTGTTACTCTCTTAGAGGAGAGACCTACCTACCTACCTACTGAGGTGTCTGAGCAGGGCATTTATATACTCACATCTGCATTTCAGGAATAAATCAGTAGACAGGATAAATGAGGATGGCCTCAAAATTGCAGCGGAGAGCATTATTGGGAGTGAACTCTGATGCAGCAAATACCAGCCTAACTGGCTCTATGAGAGAAGACTGGATGTCTGGCAGTGGTGAAAAATAAGACCAACAGAAGAGGTAGGATAGGGCCAGAAAATGAAGGGCTTGAAAACCAGGTAAAAGCGTAGGAAGTGAATTCCTGGGTTCTAATGCCTGTTTCCCTACTTGGGGAAAGTCCCTTATCTTTTGTAGAACCCCGTTTCCTTTTCCTCCTAGGGTTTTCTTCGGCTGCAAATGTTACCATTCTCTATAATATTCTGACGTACTGCTGTGGTTCTCAAACCTTGACTGCACATTGGAATCACTTGGAGAGCTTTAAAAGCTGTTGATGTCTGGATCCCACTCTAAGAGATTCAGATTTATCTGGTCTTGGATGCAACCTAGGCACTGAGTTTTAAAAGGTCCCCAGGTGATTCTACTGTGCAGCCAACGTTGAGATTAACTGATGTAGAAAATGGTGAAGCACTAAGATTCTTAGCATGGTAATGATATGTTGGGGGGGGGATTATTTTAAGGAAGACTGATATGAGTATCCAGAGTAGAGGAAAAAGACTGTCGGAGACTAATTGGAATTTTTCAATACTCCAGGAGAAAAATTTACTAAGGCCTAGATTAGCATGCATGGTATGACATTGTGGGATAGAAGATGAATGTAGGAAGATTATTTAGAAGGAAATAACATCAGGACTCAGTAATTATTGAATATTAAGCCTGATCAAAAGGAAAGAGAAAATGTAGAGTCAAGCTTCTAGTACAGAAGAGTAGCAGGATCCTTGGCAAAACTGAAGTAGTTGTGAAACAGTTGGTTAATCAATATTATGTATCATAATGGTAACTGACATTATGTAATTATTATGCCAGGGACGATGCTATGTGCATTACATACATTTTCTCATTTAATCTTTACAACAACTCTATACACACTGTTATTCCTACTTCACAGATCCAGGAACTAAAAAGAAGGAACAGTTAAATAATTTGCCCAAAGTTACACAGTAAGTGGTAGAGAAGATATTTAAACTAACTAGTCTGACTCCTTTTCCTTATAATGTTACATACTGAATCTGTTGATTTTGAACAAATAGTTCAAAAAAATAATATGGCCCGGTTGAAAGCTTCAGGACGCTATTCCAACATGGCCCCAAACTACTCTCCACACAAGACCGCAGCAAGGAATGATGAAGCCGCACCAAATTCACAGAAGACCAGTTGAATATCCTCATCAAAGCATTCAATCAAAAACCTTACCCAGGTTATGCTACCAAACAAAAGCTTGCGTTAGAAATCAACACTGAAGAGGCTAGAATCCAAATTTGGTTTCAGAGTTGAAGAGCTAGGTCCCGAGTTCAGAAAAGATCAGAACCTGAGAAGGACTTAGAAGCAAGCCAAGACCAAGATCATCCTGAGGAACAGAAAAAGCAGAGAAGCATATGATTTCACTGACACATGGTATATAAAACGGAAAACAACGAAGGAACAAGACAAATGAAGAAACAGAAACTCCTAGACACAGACATAGTTTAGTGGTTACCAGAGGGTAAGGGGGGTGGGGGGAGGGAGATGAGGGTAAGGGGGATCAAATATACGGTGATGGAAGGAGAACTGACTCTGGGTGGTGAACACACAATGGGATTTATAGATGATGTGATACAGAATTGTTGAAACCTATGTAACTTTACTAACAATTGTCACCCAATAAACTTTAATTAAAAAAAAGATCACTCTGAAAAGAAGATTCATGGTAGAGAAGACGGACGGTGTCATACCAGCTACACTTCCTCACAGTTACACACATTTACAAACCCTTAGCCTAGGATCGATTCCAGAGAGCAACTTACTAAGGAAACTGGGGTTCCAGAGTCAAGAGTCCAAATTTGGTTTCAAAATTGAAGGTCTAGATTTCATGTACAGAAAAGAAAGAGAACTTGATTAGTCCTTAGAACAGAAACAAGACCAGGAACAAAATCTCTGAGACGACGGAGTTCAAAATACAGAAATTACACCAAATGGCACCAATCTCACTAGCAACTGTTTTATTTTCCTGAAGCCAGAACAGGATGGACCAAAAGATAAATTCAGTGTATTTGATGTCATCAACCTGGGCTCCAAATCTCTCTCATCCTGGGAACATACCCTTCTAAATATACCTTCAGCTTCTTGAGAAGCTGAGCCTTCTGGAGATAGTAAACAGAACTTCAGGAGGCAGACAGATATAAGGCACCACACAGCCCTACCAATGGAGCCTGGCGCCACAGTTTAGCAGATGTCAAAGAAAATGAAAATAAACTTATTCATAGCATTTTTAAGTCATCGCAGTATTGACTAATACAGGCAAAAAGCGATGGATGTATGCTATTGTGATTTATAAAAAATATACATTTGCTCCTCATCTACAGAGCTAAAGCTCTTGGAATTTCCTGTGATGAGAGCAATAAAATGAAAAAAAAAAAAAAGCAACATGGCTATAGAAGCCAGACAGGAACATAAATGAGTGAATCAAGTCAGAGTTAACTATGGTGAAACGAAGAGAAAATATCTAGATGAGGCAGTCACTACTTGGCTATACTTGACGGTTTCCCTGTTGAAATTTCAGGCCCCGTATTGCAATATTTTAAGATTTTGCATGAAAAGAAAATGTGAATATTTATGTAAAATCTCATAAAATGTCAATGTCAACAAATTCATATATTTAAAATTACTGTGTGGCCCAAACTAAATACAGCTGCAAGTTTGCATGTCTGATCAATAGGTTGTTGGAAATTCAAAAATGAAGTTAGAGATCTGGACTGGAGATGTATGATTAGGGAATCTTAAGTGCAGAGAGCATAACAGATGCTCGAGAAGTTATATATATTAGAATAATAACCAGCATTTGACGTAATTAGTTAAAATAATGCAAAAATGTGTGAGTTAACAAGTCAGTCAGGACTCTAAGAGGTTTTCAATCTTAGAGAAAACTTACATAAAATAGAAGTGTTAAAACTAGCAGATTGAAGTGGGTGTATTTAAAATTCAATTTCTATAAACTAAGAGCTAAATTCCAGACAATGACTTGAATTTTCATACATCCATGATGTGATGAAAACATTTCAAAATTGTGACTATCTATCTTTCCCACTGATTGAAAGGTAACTGAAAGATTGTGTTTTATCCATGTTTTCACTTTTTCTATCTTGGATTACTCTGTCCCAGCCCAGTTTCTCATATACACTCACACCTGCAAAGCCCATAGCAAAGGGGTTCACAATTAGCTATTTTTTAAAAGTAAAACCTTTTTTATTTTTAATTATTGAGTTTCAATTTCCTCAATTAAAAGACCATCCAGGTTTTAGAGCTCAGTAAATATTCTTTGAAGTCTAGACTAGAATAATGCTTTTGAACACTATTCTTTCTATCAAATTAATGTATTATCAGTCATGAATAATGTAAACCAGATGTGCAAAAATAAAATATCACATGCATGAAAGCATTTTTGCATACTGTAAAGCCCTACAGAAATTACAAAATGTTAGTCTGATGTTATTTTCAAGCTAGAAGGGTCCTGAACTTACAAAGTGAAACCTTTTCTATTTGAAACGGAATTTGCACTGTTCCTCAAAACAAGTTTCCTTTTTTTACTTGTAACTAACTCCAAGAGTGAGAATATCTTCTCCAGTTGTTAAAGTTCAAGTAAAATTGACTTAACAGCAATAATTGTAGTAATATGATGAGGGGGAATGATCAACCTAATACATGGCAAAGACCTAAAGAAGCTGCAGTTGTGCTACAAACCTTCAGAGTCCCACCACACCCTTCCGTGATCACCTTTAAATGTCCTAGGAAAAACTACAACTCTCGAAAATTGTATTAAGGACTAGGTGCTTTCAACGCCAAGAGCTGTTTTAACATGTCAAAAGTTTGGGTCTTTGAACACCCTACTCTTTATTGAACAATTTCTTTAAAAGTCATGCATGTTAACACACACACACACTTTTCTTTTGATTACACATTATATCAAGAGCTGTCTGTTCAAAATGAAGAGGGGGAAATTTCCTTTGGTTGTTTAGTATATGGAAACACGACTCCATTTTTGGATAGCTAAAATGTCGCAAATGATGTTAACACTTCGTTTGACGGTACCCCTCCTTTAAAACATTACCTGAGAAGTATAGTGCAACTGCCAGCTTTGAAAAGCCTAACCCTGTTACGGTGGATCTTACATAAAATGGAAATACACAACTGACAGTCTTCAACGTGCTTAAACAACTACTCCCCCCGAAAATCCAGGCGGTAGCAATTAAAGTCCTGCAACGCCCGCGCTCCGCAAACACTTCTTCCAAATTAGTGGGGTATATTCCGGGTGTTTCTCCGTGGCCGACGGCCGGACATTTCTTTAGGAAAAGCTGTTTTTGTGTGAGGTGCTAAAACAAACAATAAGCCCCTTCCTTTCGTCCCTTTCTCATTCACTCTGCACGGGGTGGAATAAATAGGGAGCTGACTGAAGCTTTTACGCCTTTGGGCTCACTGTCGGGTCTCCTGAACCCGACTCTCCGGGACCCCCGACCCCACGGCAGCTGAAGCCGAGCACCGGAACAGCGGGGATTCCAGGAGCCGCGTCCCGGGGGCGCCAGGCCTCAGTCTCACAGGCCCATTCCAGGGAAGCCCAGCCTACGGAGGGCAATCACGGCTTCTTGGAGGCGCCAGGAAAATCAACGCTCTGACAGGCTACGGGCAGGAGTCGGATAGGGTAGGAGAAAAGCGAGTGTTCTTCCCACATTCCCGGTGACAAGACGAGGTAAAGAGGAAAGAGGGTTGTATAATTCCAGCATGGGGTACGGACTCCGGGAACAAAGAGACAGGAGGAAGATGAGACAGCCACGCCAACGCAGACTCAGAAGGGCTCACCGACTTTACGCAAGTGGCCCGCATCGCGACCGTGCTCAGTTCCCCTTACGCCACTGGCTTGGCCTCAGAGCCTTCGCGAATACGGCTTTGCGCACTGCGGCGGAGCTGCGCCGCAACCGAGCTTGGTCCTATGGCTCCTCCCCACCGCCCTGCACGGATTGGTGGCAGAGAGAAGCCAAGCTGCTGATTGGGTGGCGAAGGAGCCATTCGGGGCGGCTCTGGTGGGTTCGGCTGCCCCAGAGTGATAAGTTCGGCTTCAGACACGCCTCAGCGCCAGCAGCGAGTCGGAGCTCTATGGAGGTGGCAGCGGGTACCGGGTGGTGGCTGCAGCAGTGACTCCTCTGAGCTGAGTTTCAAGCCGTTCTCGACTCCTTCCTCCCCCTTCCCTCCCCCTTTTTTGTTTTCCGTTCCCCTCCCCCCTCCCTTCCCTGTCCCCGACGACCGGATCCTGAGGAGGCAGCTGCGGTGGCAGCTGCTGAGTTCTGGGTGAAGGTGAGTGGTGCCGCCGCCGCCGCCGCCGCCGAGTAGAGCGCTCTAAAATGGCCGCCGTCCCCTGGCCGCCTGTTCTCGAGCGGTACAAAATGGCGGCCGCAGGCGGAGCCGGGCGGGGCGACACTTTTTAGCGTTTACTGCGCGCTTCGGGCACTTGGAAAGTCCTCGCTTTTGTTCTCCTTCCCCGTTGCCCACGGAGGGGAAGGAGACAGGCGACTTAGGCGGACCCGGCCGTCATCGTGGCTGTCGGTGGCCGTGCCTTGCGGGGCAGGGATCGGGGCGGGCCGAGGCGCGGGGTGCTCGGACGGGGAGAGAGCGTGGCGGGGCCCCACGCGCGGCGGGGTGGGACGCGGCCGGCGGGGGGCCCCGGCCGTTGGCGCGGGACCAGCCGAGGCGCAGGAGTCCCTGAGACCGGCCTCCCTGCGGGGAGGAAGTGGGTGAGGCCCCGGCGCCGGCGGGGGCGGCAGGGCTGTGTGTCGGGGGGGGGCGGAGGGCATCCCCGACGGGCTCGCCTCAGACGGGAGAGGGAAGAGAAAACGAGGACGCGTGTCCTTTGTCGGCTGCGGAGGGAACGAGAGGGGGCTGTCAGTTCTGGGGGTTGTGGAACGAGAGGGGCCACTTGGGGGCGACGGGTGGGAGGAGGCCGCCCTCCGCCCGGAGAACAAAGAGCCGGGCGCCGGGCCGGCGGGGCGCCTCCGCTCCTCTGCGCCGGGCTCGCCCCAGCGGCCCGGTGGGGGCTGTCGGAAGCGCCTCCTGACTCGGGCCCGCCTGGGAGGGATCCGCTGCCCTTTTGTTCCCGGGAGGGGAATGGGGCGGAGGTGCCTGTGCTGCCGTGTTGTGGCCCGGCCTTCCGCCCGCTGGGTGTGCACACGCGTCCCTCTCGGGCATCTGCCCGCATGCCCTCTGCGGGGGGGATAAACGATTGGACGGTGAAGAAAACGGCTAACTAGTCTGGCGATCACTTACGTAGTCTGTTTGGCTGGTCATTGGTGCGGTAAACTAAGACGTTTGTCACATAATGTGCCTGTGTTGATTGATTTTTCTGTTACTGATCTGAGTGCTCAGTTTTAAAGGAAGTAGAATGTGGCTTTTTCAAAGATTCCTTCATAGCGGTAGAGATGTTCTTCTATTTCTGTGAGTGCTCTTTGCATCCTTGAACACAAGGGAATTTCCAGGTGGCTGAACAAAATAAAATTTTACTGCCTATTTGTGCTTTGAGTATATTCTATTTTAGTCTTACGAGATCTGCAATGCAGTGAAAGTTCAATCGACTGTACTGCCACTATCTGAAATAAATTACGGTTATTGCAGGGTTATAGGTTTGTATGTGAGCAGTGTCTAATTTTGGTACTCTTCTCATTCCAGGTTTTTCATTTCTCCCATCCCCTTCCCTCCCCACCCCATCCATTAATATTATTCTTTTGAAGATTCTTCGTTGTCAAGCCGCCAAAGTGGAGAGTGCGATTGCAGAAGGGGGTGCTTCTCGTTTCAGGTAGGTATAGATTTATTTTGGGCAGTTAGAGACCAATCACAAAACCAAAACAATCACCATACCAAATAATTCTGACTAAATGTACTGTAAAATACAGAATAATTAAAGAAACCCTTTTTTCTTTTGACTGAAACATAATTGGGGTATGGATTTTTTTTTAAATGTTTTTCTTCTGATTAGTGCTTCTTCGGGCGGAGGAGGAAGTAGGGGTGCACCTCAGCACTATCCCAAGACTGCTGGCAACAGGTATAGTAAATGACAGCTTTAAATTAATAGTCTTTGTCATGAATAACAGTATAGTTATGGCAGTAGACATCAGGAAAACTAAGTTGACTGGGCATGGTGTATCTACTATGTAACTTAAATTTAGAATATCAGCTCTTGATTATTTCTTACCTAAATCATCTAATATGAATTGAGGCTCTTGAGCTATTTTATCCTACATTTTTCACTGATGTTATTTCTGAAATCAGTTATTATTCATATTAATAGTATGAAAACAGTACGCATGCAACATGGTCATAAGACATTCGAAAGTGTTGGTTCCCAGGGTATGACTCCTGGATCAGCAGCATTGGCATTGTCTGGGAGTCTATTAGAAATGGAAATTATCAGGCCCTAGCCCAGACCCACTGCAGCAGAAACTGGGGGTGGGCCCAGCAGTCTGTTCTAACAAAAGCCCTTTAGATGATTCAGATGCACACTGTTGTTTGAGAACCACTGATTGTAAATTTTTTAGTTGTAGGGGAAGTTGAGAAACCCTAAACTGAAATTTTTGTATTTAGGCTTTCTGATCAGTATGACATTTGATATGTGAGTGGATGCTATGTTTTAAATTGGCTTAATTATAAATCTATTAATTTTCACTAGCGAGTTCCTGGGGAAAACCCCAGGGCAAAACGCTCAGAAATGGATTCCTGCACGAAGCACTAGACGAGATGACAACTCCGCAGCAAACAACTCCGCAAATGAAAAAGAACGACATGATGCGATCTTCAGGAAAGTAAGAGGGTAAGTTTATAGGTCTGTTTTGTCCTTTTACTGAAAGGAGGCAAGAAGAATGGGTTGGATGTATCTCTCTTTTGTGTATGTTTATGCCCAAAGTATGTATTTTAACAAATGCCAATGTTGAGAGTTTTAAACTGAAGAGCAGCCCATCAGTATTTTGGGGCTTAGAGTTGCTTGCAGCCTCTTGTGCTGATGTTTCCCATGTCTGGTGTGTAACCCAGTGAATGAAGCACAGGACATAATGGTCTTAACCTCCTGCATGTACCCTTGAATAAGGAGGCTCTTGGCTCTCTGGGTTTTGAGAATGTGTGAAAGACTTATCAGACAGCTGGGCACCCCCTAATCAGGTACAGAAATTCTAATATAAATAACAGACTTATTTCAGTGTCCCTTTGGTTAGAAGGGTAAGAACTGTCTTGATATCAAAGGGAGATGATGGAAGAAAGAAATTAACATAATTTACAAGCTATTTTTCAATTCTTTGTATGTTGGCTGACACTTAAAGTGTGATTCCTTTTTCCCCAGCATACTAAATAAGCTTACTCCTGAAAAGTTTGACAAGCTATGCCTTGAGCTCCTCAATGTGGGTGTAGAGTCTAAACTCATCCTTAAAGGGGTCATACTGCTGGTAAGTTAAATATTGGCTTAACTGAAAGGGAGAGGAAAATATTTAACAAACCCAAGTTGGGTTTTTTTACACTTGTATTAATGTTTAAAACTGAGGTGTGAGTTAGATAAATGTATTTTTCAATACTGGTGATAATAAAAGACCCACTAACTTGTAATGGCGTCAGATTTAAGAGGTGAATTTTTAATTGTTAATACTACGTATTCTTGTTGCATTAACGGGCTTATCAAGCTGTTTGGGTTTTGTTTGTTTTTCCTTCTGTGGAAGCACCATATTTTGTTTGGGGAATGAATTGTATGATAGTTAATATAAGATTCCAATGTTTGCTTATAGTTTTGATTTTCAGCATGTTTTCAGCTGCAGGGGGAGAGTGTGACTAGTATGAAATCTGTATGACTTGACTTTTGGTGCGCTGTAATAATACTAATAGCTAACATTTAAATACTTGTATTTTTCCAGGCTTACGCTAAGCACTTTACACAGTTTATCTAATTTAGTTCACACAGTAAACCTTAACAAAAGATGTTCTTATTCCCAAATTATAGATGAAGCATAGAGAATTTGTCAGTAAGAAATTTGAGATTTAAGCTCAAGACTGCAAAGAAGTATATAGTTATAAAGAAAGGGTTCTTTAAATTGTTGTATTTAAGGTTTTTTTTTGGTTTTTTTATTTTAATGACATTTTCTGTAGATTGTAGACAAAGCCCTAGAAGAGCCAAAGTATAGCTCACTGTATGCTCAGCTATGTCTGCGATTGGCAGAAGATGCACCAAACTTTGATGGCCCAGCAGCAGAGGGTCAACCAGGACAGAAGCAAAGCACAGTAAGTGGTAGTGTTAGCTTTGCCTGTTTTAAAGTTGATTTGAAAGACTTTGTTAATAAAAGTTGGTCAATGTCTTCTGTTTCTAATAGACATTCAGACGCCTCCTAATTTCCAAATTACAAGATGAATTTGAAAACCGAACCAGAAATGTTGATGGTAAGAGTTTATATTTGATACTAAGTAGTACTGTGTATTTTCAACTTAATTCTGAATGTTGGTTTTATGTTTTCTTATTTTTTTCCAGTCTATGATAAGCGTGAAAACCCCCTCCTCCCCGAGGAGGAGGAACAGAGAGCCATTGCTAAGATCAAGATGTTGGGGAACATCAAATTCATTGGAGAACTTGGAAAGCTTGATCTTATTCATGAATCTATCCTTCATAAGTGCATCAAAACAGTAAGTGTAACTGGGGATTTAGGCTTCGTTTAATTAGTGGGTACACATCATTTGGGAAAGATGAGTCAATTATTTCTTTTGCCATCTGAGAATCTTAGGCTATTTTAGATGGCCAATGATTTATTTAAATGTTCTGAATATGGAAGTAAGTATGCAGTGTAGTAAGGTAGGGGTAGAACTGATTACCTACTTATGTGAAATTGCTTGATTTGGAGGGGTTTCTTTAACACAGACCAAATACAGTGTTAGTGCTAGGTTAGATACTGTGCGATCTAGGAGTCAATGCAAACGTAAGGTGATAGTACTACATCTAAACAAAGTTAAGATTTTCGTCAACATGTGGCATTTATTTCTTTTGATAGCTTTTGGAAAAGAAGAAGAGAGTCCAACTCAAAGATATGGGAGAGGATTTGGAGTGCCTCTGTCAGATAATGAGGACAGTGGGACCTAGATTAGACCATGAACGAGCCAAGGTATGTGTGTTGCTCACAGAAATGGTATGTGTAATTTATCTTTGTTTTATTCAAATCAGGTGTTTTGATATTATAGAGGATTGCCATTATTTAGTCATTCACCTTGATTATAAACTAAAAGCCTTAAATAGTATTTTCCTTTAATTACGTATTTTTCTCTTTTATAATAGTCCTTAATGGATCAGTACTTTGCCCGAATGTGCTCCTTGATGTTAAGTAAGGAATTGCCAGCAAGGATTCGTTTCCTGCTGCAGGTAAAACTTTTTTTAAATTATGTCAGTGAGCTTTTTATGTTTTGGAATATTAAAATGAAACTTATTAAAACTTTCCAAAGGATACCGTAGAGTTGCGAGAACACCACTGGGTTCCTCGCAAGGCTTTTCTTGACAATGGACCAAAGACGATCAATCAAATCCGTCAAGATGCAGTAAAAGTAAGATTCTTTTCTTTTATCAAGTGGGTTTTAAGATTATAGTAGCACAAGGACCCTTTTAAAACTTGAGATGATCTCATCTTGCCTGGTGATGCTTATTAGTGTTTTTAGTGTCTTGTATGTCACTTTGGGAAGAAGTTGTTTACAGAAATTATATAAATAGTACTCTAATATCGTGTTTCCCTGAAAACGGATTTTAGGTTAATTTTTGCTCCAAAAGACACATTAGGGCATATGCTCAGGGCGTGTCATCCTGAAAAATGCTAGGGCTTATTTTCGGGGAAACACGGTAGTCTAGAAGTTTCTCTGATTTTTCTCCAATGTAAGAATTTCAGTTTTACATAAAATAATGTCCAAAAACAAGTGTTTTATTCACTTCATTTCTAAAGGATCTAGGAGTGTTTATTCCAGCTCCTATGGCTCAAGGGATGAGAAGTGACTTCTTTCTGGAGGGACCGTTTATGCCACCCAGGATGAAAATGGATAGGGACCCACTTGGAGGACTTGCTGATATGTTTGGACAAATGCCAGGTGATTTTAAACAAAACAGTGGTTTGGTTAAATTAAAAAGTCAGTGTAACATAATGGAGTTGTAAAGAGCTGTCCATGTATGTATTTTAAGGTAGCGGAATTGGTACTGGTCCAGGAGTTATCCAGGATAGATTTTCACCCACCATGGGGCGTCATCGTTCAAATCAACTCTTCAATGGCCATGGGGGACACATCATGCCTCCCACACAGTCGCAGTTTGGAGAGATGGGAGGCAAGTTTATGAAAAGCCAGGTAGGAAAACATTTAAGAATGTTTAGGCAACAAGTACTAAATTCTACATGATTTGGTTTTTGCTTTTTAAAAAACGCAAACACTTTAGGGTAATTTGTTTTTCTAAACCAAATTTACGTCTGTGACAGTTATTTTAAACTGGGTGAAATGCTTATCCTTAACATTAGTAAAGTGTTAGTAAAATCACATCACTATATTTGACAGTTAGGTTAGATTTTTATTCTTCCCTGTTTCATCTTTTACTTTCTCTGGGCAAATTCAGTTAAGCTTTCCTTATGACTTGGCTCATCCCTTTGGTACTTTATTACCATAATTTGTGGACCCCTTTTTATCTAGACTTTCTTTCTCCCTTTCTGAAATAGGGGCTAAGCCAGCTCTACCATAACCAGAGTCAGGGACTCTTATCCCAGCTGCAAGGACAGTCGAAGGATATGCCACCTCGGTTTTCTAAGAAAGGACAGCTTAATGCAGATGAGGTACATTTGCCTATGTTATTTAATATAACACAGTTTGTCAATTCAGAACTCTATTGCCCGACGATTATAAAAAGATGTGTTAAGAGGACTTAATGCTGGAGTTCTTTACTTTCTTTCTCTCTTTTCTGTACTTCTTTTTCTTTCTTTGGATGTCCAGCGTCCTATGAGCGAAGATTATGAGATATGAGGGCAAGCTTCTTAAAGTCTAGTGAGAGCAAGGAAAATGGTTGTCAAGATTTTTATTGTGATTTCCCAGTAAATAGAACGGCTTAACTAAGAATGAAGCAGGACATTTTCTAAACTAATTACATTTTCTGGTTATTTTAGTGCTGTTACTCCTAGGAGAATTCTGGTACAAATACAAGATTTATAATAGTATCTTATTCTTGTGTGACCAGCTCTTTAGTTTTCTTGCCAGAAATTAAAATGTTAATATGGAGTACTTTAGGTTATTAGTGAATCTTATGTTCCTGCTGTAGGTTCTATCAGATTTTTACATACTGAATCAATCTCAGGATTTTGGAATGTTACATTTATATTTAGTATGTTAGCCAACTGCATGTTGTTAACTTGCATATCTTTTTTTTGTTTGTTTTCAATTCTAGATTAGTCTGAGGCCTGCTCAGTCGTTCCTAATGAATAAAAACCAAGTGCCAAAGCTTCAGCCTCAGATTACTATGATTCCTCCTAGTGCACAACCACCACGCACTCAAACGCCACCTCTGGGACAGGTGTGGACCATAGTATGACAGCTTTGTCTGTTGTTCCAGTACTTTCTGGAAGATATCTAGTTGGGGGGTGCGGCCGTGTTTTCTCTAAATTCACAAGCTGCTTTTTAAAAATTTTTAGTAAACATACCTATTATGTTGCTGTTTTTTAGACACCTCAGCTTGGTCTCAAAACTAACCCACCACTTATTCAGGAAAAGCCTGCCAAGACCAGTAAAAAGCCACCACCATCAAAGGAAGAACTACTTAAACTAACTGTAAGTTGCAAATAATCCCAGTCTAATTCATGGGTTATATTGAGTTTAAAAAAAGAAGAAAAAAAAAACCAAAAAACTACTGAAGTCATTCTGAATGTGTTCTTTTCAGGAAACTGTTGTAACCGAATATCTCAATAGTGGAAATACAAATGAAGCTGTCAATGGTGTAAGAGAAATGAGGGCTCCTAAACACTTTCTTCCCGAGATGTTAAGCAAAGTAATCATCCTGTCATTAGACAGAAGTGATGAAGATAAAGAAAAAGCAAGTTCTTTGATCAGTTTACTCAAACAGGAAGGAATAGCCACAAGTGACAACTTCATGCAGGTAGAACACTTTTCTGATTCTATGAGAACTCTCTCCATTCGAATTTGAAAACCAATAAACTAACTTATGTTACATGTTCCTTCTAAGGCCTTCCTGAACGTATTGGACCAGTGCCCCAAACTGGAGGTTGACATCCCCTTGGTGAAATCATACTTAGCACAGTTTGCAGCTCGTGCCATCATTTCAGAGCTGGTGAGCATTTCAGAACTAGCTCAACCACTGGAAAGTGGCACCCATTTTCCTCTCTTCTTACTTTGTCTTCAGCAATTAGCTAAATTACAGGATCGAGAATGGTTAACAGAACTTTTTCAACAAAGCAAGGTCAATATGCAGAAAATGCTCCCAGGTAAGAGATGCTGGAGATTTTTTTTTTAAAAAATACTGTCTGTAGATTTCTTGGTACTTTTGATTTGTATAGGTCAGACAGTGTGACTGTCTCGTCTAGATAATGATAAGCATTACCACAAGTAGATTTCACCTTTATTAAAAAGAAGTTAATATGATTTTAACTACTTTTATTTGCTCCAGATGTTGAGTTTGCTGGGTTAGTTCTTTATTCTTTTACATGAATCTTACACATTTGGGAAATCACTACCTGATGATACAAATGGTTTTGTCTTTTTCAGAAATTGATCAGAACAAGGATCGCATGTTGGAGATTTTGGAAGGAAAGGGACTGAGTTTCCTATTCCCACTCCTGAAATTGGAGAAGGAACTGTTGAAGCAAATAAAGTTGGATCCATCCCCTCAAACCATATATAAATGGATTAAAGATAACATCTCTCCCAAACTTCATGTAGATAAAGGATTTGTGAACATCTTAATGACTAGGTAAAATGAAGGTGATCCACGTATAGTACAGAGCTAAGCTATGTTTTGTTTACTGGAAAAGTCTAAAAGGCAGGGGACTAAGAATTGTCTGTTTCTTGAGGTATAAAATTCGATTTGGGGTTCTAATATATCTCTCTCTGTTCTCTGCAGCTTCTTACAGTATATTTCTAGTGAAGTAAACCCACCCAGTGATGAAACAGATTCTTCCTCTGCTCCTTCCAAAGAACAGTTAGAGCAGGAAAAACAACTGCTTCTTTCTTTCAAGCCAGTAATGCAGAAATTCCTTCATGATCATGTTGATCTACAAGTCAGTGCCCTGTACGCTCTTCAGGTGCACTGCTACAACAGCAACTTCCCAAAAGGTGAGGACCAGTATCAGGAGATGGGCATGCGCGGGGTAGTTCTTAAACAGCACACGAATGGGATTGCGTTTTGTCTTTTAGGCATGTTACTCCGCTTTTTTGTTCACTTCTATGATATGGAAATTATTGAAGAAGAAGCTTTCTTGGCTTGGAAAGAAGATATAACCCAAGAGTTTCCCGGGAAAGGCAAGGCTTTGTTCCAGGTAAATCTTTTGTTGGAGAAATTTGGTCTGCTTTCTCCAGTTCACTTGGTAACTATTTTAATGACGAGCCTTTAAAACAAATACAAGTAAACTGGTCATAGTAGTTTGTACATCCATGTCATTTTGCACTGTTAACACGCTAAGGCAAAGTAGGCAGTTAGGTAAGTGAGGTAATGAAATGAAAGGCTTCAGTCCTAGTTGGTGTGTGTAAGAAATCTGTCAGATTAGAGGTGGCCAATATTAAAGTAAAGCCACTTAGAAAGATTAGGAGATTGCAAGCTGGGATTTAAGCTTTTTAAAAAAATGTCAGTAGAGATTGCTTCTGATTTCTCATACTTTGATTTTGTATCTTACTAAGTGGAATTCTAGCCCTAAGGAATTCTAAAATCACAGTATACATTCATTGCCTGGGGAGTAGTTTAAAAGCAGGTTTCAGACCTGATTCCAGGGATTCTGATTTAGTGTGGTGATGATCACACTGTAGTATTTTCCAGGGGACCACGCTTTGAAAAACACTGGTCTGCAGTATCTTATCTTTACTCCTAAGGTTCACAAACTAGTTTCGTGAGGGTCATCTTTGCAACATTTATCCTTAGCCCCTATCCTTGGGGAACCTGACCCACCAATTATAATTTATAGCATGTCCTGGAGGCTACTGAAAATTATAAAAGGTATAAATACTCCATAAAAGTTTTGTCCTTGGCTAGGTTTCTAGTTTGGTCCTGAATATCCTTTGAGTTTTTCTTCCTCTGTAAGTACTACATATTTTGTTAAATTACAAATTAATTTTACAGGTTAATCAGTGGCTAACCTGGCTAGAAACTGCTGAAGAAGAAGAATCAGAGGAAGAAGCTGACTAAAGAACCAGCCAAAGCCTTAAATTGTGCAAAACATACTGTTGCTATGATGTAACTGCATTTGACCTAACCACTGCGAAAATTCATTCCGCTGTAATGTTTTCACAATATTTAAAGCAGAAGCACGTCAGTTAGGATTTTCTTCTGCATAAGGTTTTTTTGTAGTGTAATGTCTTAATCATAGTCTACCATCAAATATTTTAGGAGTATCTTTAATGTTTAGATAGTATATTAGCAGCATGCAATACTTACATCATAAGTTCTCAAGCAGAAGGCAGTCTATTGCAAGGACCTTCTTTGCTGCCAGTTATCATAGGCTGTTTTAAGTTAGAAAACTGAATAGCAACACTGAATACTGTAGAAATGCACTTTGCTCAGTAATACTTGAGTTGTTGCAATATTTGATTATCCATTTGGTTGTTACAGAAAAAATTCTTAACTGTAATTGATGGTTGTTGCCGTAATAGTATATTGCCTGTATTTCTACCTCTAGTAATGGGCTTTATGTGCTAGATTTTAATATCCTTGAGCCTGGGCAAGTGCACAAGTCTTTTTAAAAGAAACATGGTTTACTTGCACAAAACTGATCAGTTTTGAGAGATCGTTAATGCCCTTGAAGTGGTTTTTGTGGGTGTGAAACAAATGGTGAGAATTTGAATTGGTCCCTCTTATTATAGTATTGAAATTAAGTCTACTTAATTTATCAAGTCATGTTCATGCCCTGATTTTATATACTTGTATCTATCAATAAACATTGTGATACTTGATAAAGTTGTGTGCGACTTAAAGTTAGCATCCCCCAATTTATGAAGAAACGAAACAAAAGCTATCTTAATTTGAAGACCGGGGGATTTTAAATTGTTAATCTAACCTCCCTTTTCACGATGAGACAATTCCTTCTTATGTAACCCAGTGCTGAGATCACAAGTCTGTGAATTTGGAGGGACATCGCTAACGCATACAGACAAAGCAACCAACTTGGTGACGTTTACCTTTTCATTGTCATACTGAAATACATGGTGACCTGAGAGGCTAACCACCCTCATGGTCGAGACAGCACAGCTGCAGACATTCCCAGTAGCTGCTGCTGGAGCCTAGGTTGCTCTTGGCACAGTGCGAGCAACCTATACTGGGTGTGGGGAGAACCTCTAGGCAGATAGTAATAAACCATGTTGCTGAATCTGACAACCTTTGATGTCTCCAGTGGTCTGCCTTATTCTCCAGGAAGGGTGCTGAGTAGAACCAGCAGTTATGTCCTATTAGAGTCAAAGAAGCAGCCCTTCCTGTACTGTATTCCAGCAGACCTTCACTGAAATTCTAACATAGGTACAGATTTACAGTTTTTGGTGGATATTGTGAGTACAATGAAATTAAGGCTAAGCAGAGACTTCTGTAAATGTTTTAGATAAACCGAACTTTAGCTGACTTTGCTAGGCTGTGGAAATGAGCTATAAATTGCATTATTCTTGGTGCTCTGCCTAACATGCCTCCTCCCCCAAGGGGAAGTACTGGTTTTTAAACCAGTAAATGGGATATGTAGGTAGAGAAGTGGGTCTTTGCTTCAGTTTACAGCCAGAATTCTTCCAATTCAGCTAGAGAATTGGGCCAAAGGAAATCTTAGACTAATGTCAGTGTTTGTCATTGGTTACAGAAGTCAAGCTTTCATTCCCTCCTCCCCTCCCCAAGGCTTCAAGACTCAAAAATACTGACCCCATCTTGTTCCAGACACTGAACAGTATTTTATAACCTACCATACTGTGGAATGATATTTGGGTGTACTCAGTATGCACCTTGTATGAATATGCTTTTAGTATCACCATACACATAAGCAGTGACTTTAGGATTGACTCCCTCTTTGAGTTGTCTTCATTTTGTCAGTTCCTTTTTCCCCATTCTAAAAAAAAAATGGTGTACTCAAAGACACCAAAGTTTTCTCAAAATAACCAATACCCAGTGCTATATCCAGTTGGCTTTCATCATTTTAGGCAGCATTTTACAGTAAATCATTCCTTCAGATGGTTCACTTCCCCAGACACCACTCAGCTTTCTACCTCGCTTGGCTGTTCCTTCTCCGTGGCAAATGCCTGATCTCAAACACAACTTAAGTCGCTGGACTGTCAAACTAATTTATCATCTTGTTGGCTCTCCCTTCAGAACATTAGAAATCAGATAATTTCTCACCTCCTCAACTGCCACTCATTTCTCGCCTAGTTTTCACAAGATCCTTAAGTAGGTTCTGTGCTCAGTCCTTGCTCTCCTTTCAGTCTCAACACAGCAGCCAGAGGAAGAGGAATCCTTGTAAACACATCACAAAACCCACCAAACGGCTTTCCACCTAAATTTTTAAGTCAAAATGCTAAAGTTGGTCTACACAGCCCTACATAACCTAGTCTCCCCTGTTCCTGTCCCTACTCTACACCCTATTTCTCTGACCTAATTTTCTGCGATGCCCTTGCTCATTCTGCTCCCATCGCACTGGCCTCCTTGTGACTCCTGTGATATGCCAAGCACTGAAAGTTTTCTGTTCCTACTTACCCCTGGATACCTGGATGACGGCCTATCTCTGCATCATCAGGTCTTGGCTCAAATGTCATGTTTATTAATAAGGTTCCCACTGTCTATCCTATTTAAAATGTAACCCTGAACACACCTTATCCCTCCTTCCTGCTTTAGATATCTCCATGTCTACCATTACTATATGACATACTGCATATTTATATCTGATTGCCTCCAGAATGTGAAGAGGCTGAAAAATGTGACTGTTTTGCTCACTGCGGTATTCCAGCACCTAGAACAGTGCCTGGCACACAGTAAGCTCATACTGTTGAACCAAATCACAAATTAAAATTCTACATGGCAGGGTCTGGACATAGAAGAAGGAAGAAATACTGGCCAGAACTCAAACTTGAGTAGCTAGAGCTGGGATTCATCTCTATCTCTTAGTGTGACCTTGGGCAAGATACTTCATTTCTCTGAGACTTGATTTCCTTGAAAAGGGCTAATGGCTAAGGATTGCCATGAGAACTTAAAATATGTAATATGTAAGTCACTAGCTGAGAGCCTCGCACATAATAGTTCTTCAATTTGTGTGAATTCACATCTCAGTAGCTTTTCCAAGACTTCTCGTAAGAACTGCTTCCTTCCTGAGCTTTTAATCACTAGTTAAGTCTCGGTCTTATATGACCTATCAAAAGCAACAACTGACTACTCTCTTTTCCTCTCAGGCTTCTCCTCAGTTTCCTTTTAAGACTCTGTTCTAGTTTATGAATGTTCTACTTTCCTCCCTCTACTCTATCACTTAACTCTTGTAGCTCCAGTTACCATCTATGTGCTAATGACACCCGTATCTTGAATCCAAACCTCTTTCCAGAACGTCACACTTGTACATGCAAGCAGCTCCTGGACATTTTATCTGAATGCACCACAAGCATTTCAAACTGAACATGTCCATTACTAAACTCTTCCCCCAAAAACCAACATTTCCTCCTCTCCTGGACCTGATAGCTCCATCCAGGCCTAAACCATGAGTCATTTCTGATCCCCTCCTTCTCTCTCTTAACCAATTACTGCATTCTGTTTTAGTTACATTGTAGCTGTTGAAGCCCTTTTACTTCTCTCTCCACTGCATCCCCTGGTCCAAGCACCACCATCTCATGCCTGAATTACAGCGACAGACTTCCAGTTGGTCTCCCTGCCTCTCGTCTTGCTCTCTTAGTCCATCTCCACTTTACAGTCAGTGGTCTTTTTCTTAAGAGTCTGGTCTTTCCTCTGCCCTTCAGTGGCTCCTAGTTTTCCTCAGTAAGATTCAAGTTCCTTAATCCTGACAATCAAGGCCTTGAGTCATCTGCTCTTTCTCCACTTTTACATTTTTTCCCCTTCTTCTTGTCTCTGGGCCTTTGTACAGGCTGTTTCCTCTGCTTGCAACATTGTTCTCCTTACTATTCCCATCTCTTCATTCCCCCTCATCTAGCTTATTCTTACTTATCCTTCAGGTATTAGCATAAATGTCCCACATGTGGAAAATTTGCCTTCCTCTGCCAAGGCTGAGTTAGGATTTTGTTCCAATCAGGGTCCTTGGTTGCAAAGAAGAGACACCCACTCTGGACAAACTAAGTGGAAAGGGAATTTATTGGAATTCCCCTTAAGGGATCCACAGGAAGCCAGAGAACCAGGCGTAGAAATGAACGGTGAATGAGAAGCTGGGTAGCCTGAACCACAGAAATAGCCTAGCGAGGGCAGTGCTGTAACAGCCCATCAAACCCTAAAGCTTCCTTTGCCAGTATCTGAATGAATTCTCCAGTGACTCCGGGTCCAAGTTCACAGCCAGGCAGAAGCCCACAACTGACTGAACTTGGATCCTGTGTCCTCTCTTGCTGCCTTGGTTTCCTTCAGCAGAGCAAGGATCTGGCCTTTTGGGCCTCTGGTGTGTCAAGCAGGCACTGACTCCCACCAAGACTTACAGTGTGAAGAAAAGGGAAAACTTTGTAAGGATCTGGGAGACAAAATCCCAGATACTTGTCCACTATGAGGCCTCTCTGCAGCCCACTTCCCCATCCAGCACTCGGCGCACTGACTAGCTGCTTACTGGCTGCCTTTCCATGGCACTGGTGAGAGGAGGGGGGCGTCTCTCCCATTCATTGCTCTATTCCCAATGCCTAGCACAGCAATGGACACATACCCGGGATCAACAGGCACTGAACGCAACAATGAATGCAAGTTTTATAGAACCTGACTCATACAATTGTGGGGATAAGGTATGGCTGTTAAAGAATTAATGAGGTTCAGGGTCTAGAAAGAGTCCTGTGTAAGAAGATGGCCTTGCAACTAAAGCTTTGGCTTCATGGCAATTCTGAATGACTGACAATAGTCAATACACTACATTATACACATTTCTGTGCCTATGTACACCAGCCCCTTAGAGGGAAACCAAAAACAGGCTAGTTATTAATAAATCTTGCTGCAGTGACTAGAGTTTTCTCATTTGTGGATGCCCCGGCCTTACCATTTCCCAGCACTTCCAATCCAATTAAAAAGCACCCATTTCCCTACATTAAGTTAATTTATTCACTTGTACATTCAAAAGCGAGCGCCTCATCACTGCCAGCCTTGTGCCGGGGACAGGAACACAGCACGAGTATGACACCATCTCTCCCCCAAAGGAGCCCACTGTCCAACAGGGGAGACAGCCAGGAGCAGATCACGTGATCCTGTGGGCGTGGGGCAGGTGATGGGCCACATTGGTGCGAGCAAGGTGCCACCTGAGCTAAGAGGAGGGAACATCCTGGAGAAGCTGAGACTTCAAAAAGTCACGTTCTCAGCAAACATTCAGAGCTTTGCAGACAGAGGCAGGGAACCCAACTCTGCTTTCTCCTGGCTCCACACAGCTCCCATCTCTCTTCTACTCTATACCAGATGGGCAGAGTCCATCCAACACTTCAGAATGAGGGGGCATTCTTCACCTTCTGCTGGAGGTGGCTGTGCAGAGGAGCTTCACATATCAGCTGTGCAGTTGGGCCAAAAGGACAGGGACTTAACAAAGCTCTTTCCTACTTATCTCACTAGATTTAGACAGTCTCCCAAGGTGTGTCCTGCAAGGAAAGCCAGGGCTCTGCCCACGGAGACGCCTGAGCAGAGTTAAGAGGAGCAGAAACAGAACACTGAAGTCAGGTAGGCTGCCGGGGCCCACAGACTGCCCTCCCACCCACCTTACCTGGAGTTATTCCAAGAGGATGATGGAATAGAGCAAGGCTACCCATCACGCTGCTGCCTCTCTAGCGCCCTCTGCTGGGAACCCAGGAGAAGACCCCTACCTTGGCAGGAGGATGCAACCGTACACTGTCCAGTACATCCCAAGGGAAAGAAGACTATTGGACATGTTTATCAATGGGCGGGAGCGTAAAGTGAGAATTTTAACTTCAGCTTGGTGGCCCTGTCAACTGTGGACTATGCAAAGATGTGACTGATAAGCAATGAATCCTTGAGGGCTGTTCAGGTCCACTGAGGTAGAGTCACAGACCAGAGCTTGCGTCCCAGCTTCCCCATTGCTTAGTTCCATGGCTTAAGCCAATCGCTTCACCTCTTGGGGCTTCATTTGCCTTATCCTTGGCTTGTCTATCTTCTAGGGTTGTTGCACGGAACCAGATAGACAGGTAATGAAAAACAGTGTTGGACAGGCATGGGATTGCTCTACAAGTCCATTCGTCTCATAAGTGTTTATTGAGTACCAACTATGTGCCAGGTACTATGCCAGTGCTAGGGATGTAACACTGAATGAGACAAAGCCTTCGTATGGACCAAACATTCCAGGTGACAGGAGAGAGAGGGAGAGAGAGAGAGAGATAGACACAATAAATAACAACTATGGATTATTAGGTAGTAAAAAGTACTATAGGTAGAGAAATAAAGCAGAATAAGAGATTGGGAATGATGTGAATGCTACTTGAAGGGGTTTTCAAGGAAGGCCTTAGGAGGAAGTGACCTTTGAATAAAGATATAAATAAAGTGAGGAAGTGAATAAAGATGTAAATAAAGCGAGGGAGTGATCTATGCAGATAACTGGAGGAAGAACTTTCCTGGCAGATGGGAAGCCAAGCCAAAGACCCTGAGGTGGGAACGCATGTGGAGTGTCTGAGGGATAATCAGGGGACTAGTGTGGCTGAGCAGAGAATAGGGGCCTGAGACTGGAGAGCGACATGGGTGACAGGCAGAACTAGTTGGACATGGAAAGGACTTTGGCTTTTATTCTGAGTGGAAAGGACTGTCTTTGGAGGATCCCTATTATTATTTATTAATAATATTAATCATTCATTAATACTATCCAGTGCTTTGCTATGGTATATTATTATGATTATTCTAGCTAACATTTCTTGAGCATATGCCAGGCTTGAGTATATGCCAGGCTGGACTAGGTACATTAGATTAATCATCTCATTTAATCCTCTCATCCTCCTTGAGGCAGGTGCTTTGTCTCTATTTTACTGATGAGGAAACAGTATCAGAGAAGTTAAGTACCTTGCCCAAGATCTTTCCATTATTCAACAAGTAGTCAGGAGCACCTTCTGCGTGTTCTTTCTAAGTGCCAGGACACACAGCTTTTAAGTCATGGGTCATGATTCGACCCCTGCACTGCATCTTGAGAGCAAGCACTCGTCAACACTATGCCAACTTGCATATTGGGGGGACGGAAGAAGAGGAAAGAAGGAGAGAGAGAGTGAGACAGAGAGAAGGAAGAAAGAAAAGAAGGAAGGAAAGGAGGGCGGGAGGGAGAGAGGAAGAAAAGAAAGAGAGAGACAGACAGAGAGGAGAGAGAAAAAGAAAGAAAGGAAGGAAGGAAGGAAGGAAGGAAGGAAGGAAGGAAGGAAGGAAGGAAGGTAGGAAGGAAGGAAGGAAGGCAGGCAGGCAGGCAGGCAGGAAGGAAGGAAGGAAGGAAGGAAGGAAGGAAGGAAAGAAGGAAGGCAGGAAGGAAGGAAAGAAGGAAGGAAGGAAGGAAGGAAGGAAGGAAGGAAGGAAGGAAGGAAGGAAAGAAAGAAGGAAGGAAGGCAGGAAGGAAGGAAAGAAGGAAGGAAGGCAGGAAGGAAGGAAGGAGGGGAGAAAAGAAGGAAGGAAGGAAGACAGAGAAAGGAAAGGGAGACAGACTCCTCCCAGAGGCAGTGAGCTCCTCCTTCTGTGAAGTGTGTAATCCGAGCTGGTGACCACATGAAGGTGCAGGTAAGGGATGGGCCGTAGGATCTGAGGTGAGGAACAATCAGCCTCCAAATCCCTGTTATGTGCTGAATTGTGTACCCCCAAAAGAAATGTTGAAGTCCTAACTCTATGTACCCGTGAATGTGACCTTATTGAAATCAGGTCTTTGCCGATGTAATCAAGTTAAGATGAGGTAGGGTAGACCCTGACTTATCCTATATGATGGTGTGCTTATAAGAGACACATCCATGTCACCCAGAATGTTTGCTCCATACGAAGGCTTTGTCTCATTCACTGTTACCTCCTTAGCACTGGCATAGTACCTGGCATATACGAGTAGTTTGGTACTCCATAAATATCTACAAAAATGCCATATAATGACAGAGGCAGAGACTGGAGTGGTGTCTCTACAAGCCAAGAAATACCAAGGATTGCCAGCAGTACCAGAAGATAAGAGAAAATCATGGAACAGATTATTCCCTAGAGCCTTTAGAGGCTGACATCTTGATTTTCAACTTCTAGCCTCCAGAACTGTGAGAGAATAAATTTCTGTTGTTTTAAACCATCCAGTCTGTGGTAGTACGAGTATGTTACAGCAGCCGCAGGAAATGAATATACCTCCCACCTTCTGCATGCCGACCCCCCCACCCACCAATCTAGAGCCACATGCATGCAGCCTTTCCATCTTCCCTCTTGCTGTCTCCTCCCCAGAACCCTACAGCTGCCGCAGGACTCAGCTGGGTGCAAAAGGTGAGGGAAGGGTTTGGATGGATGAATGAATGAATACGTGAAGGAATGATTGGTGGAGCTCCATTAGTTCTGATAAAAGTGAGCTCTTTGAAGAAAATTACTACACTAGTAATCCTCTTTAGCACTGAAAAATTAGAAAATAAAAATAAGTTAAAAAAGATATAAAGTTAATCACATTAAAAATCTTCATAATTTGAAACGGGGTGGCCTAAGTAAAGCATGATAACAATGGCAGTTACGGATTTTGTGGGCTCTGAAGTTTATATAATTTGAGGGGCTCTTTTTATAAAGAGAATACAAAATGAGGTATAGGGCCTTGAAAGAGGTCCAAGCACATGAGGGGCCTGAAGCATAAGCTTCTTTGGAAAGAAGAAGCTTTCCAAAAGCTTTCCATGGAAAATCCACTTCTGCATAACAGAAAAAATATTATAAAGGAAAGTGTGATGGATTTGTTTATTAATCTGTTTGGCTTAAAATAAACAAAGGACAAACTAAGAAAAATATTTGCCAGACTCACAATAGAAGGTTAACCACAAAAAGCTCTTAAAAATCAATAGGAAAAAAGGTTAATTTTTTTGGACCAAAGTGTGTGCTGGCCCGTCGCACACATTATCACACCTGCTTCTCAGAGCAGTCCCGGGATGCAGACATCAGAATTCCAATTTAAATAGTAGCAAACGGGTGCTAAGAGAGATGAAGCCACCATTCAGATAAAGCCACCATCCAAAGTCACATCGTTGTCACTGGAAGAGCTAAGATTTAGACTTTGAATAACTCTAAAGCTCATATGTTTTCTATCAGACATAGTCAAAATTGGAGATGATTTCTAAAGGTGGGGAAAATGAAAGAAAACATGGCAACCCATACCGTAGACACCCGCACAGCATTTCATCCCCAAATTACCCCCCAAAGAAGGAGTGGACTGACATTTTAGCTCTAACAACTTGTTCCTATTGCGTGAAGCCCTCGCAATTATTGTTTTGCACACGATGTACTGTCTGCGGATGGCACATTAACCTGAAATGGTCTAACCAATGCTATTCGGTTGGTGCAAAAGTAATTGCAGTTTAAAAGGTTGAAAATAATTGCAAAAACTGCAATTACTTTTGCACTAACCTAATAGTTTTTGAGTTTATGGAGACCCTGATGGGTTTGCTGTGAAAAAAAAACAAAAGAAAAAAAAACACAAAGAAATTGAACACAGAGTTAACCACTATTCCTGGAGACATGACCACACAATCTAAAGAGTTAGCAAAAGTTGCAGACAAGCATTTTAAGGATGGTCTTAAAAATCGTACACTAAATGGAGTGGAAAATACCCAAGTAGTGGACAAATGGAAAGAACAAATCCCCGATGTGATGCAGACGAGCAGTAGTGCAGGGTGCCATTTCCAGCAGTCTCGGGCCTGATCTCACACAATGCCCTGGAAGGGAAGGGAATGTTCTCTAGAAAACCTTGTTAGATGATTCAAAAAGTGGCGCAAGACCAAGACCCTGGTCAAAGATTTTGTGATGACTTTGAATAAGGTTATTTTATGAAATGTGAATGGAGAAAAGCACTGGTTCTTAATCAATGTTCTATTTTATATAATACATAATTCTAAATGTGCATTTGTAATGAAATTAATGAATTAAATATTAGCAGATATTGAACTATTTTGCCTACATCTCAAAAGTTTATAAATGTTAAGTTAATGAAAAACCTTTTGGGCAGTGAGAGAGCTTTTAGAGTGAGAATGGGGTTTTGATTACATTATATTCAGACATATATGATATTTGGGACTCAAAACATAATTATTGCTTTGTCTTTGGAAATGCTAAGCAGTGAATACTAACTCACCAGAGTAATGCGGACACTACATTGTTTAAATACATTGATATTAAAAAGCAACATCAACAACAACGAGCCATGGAAAGATGAGGGTACATCCAAATGCCTCATGTCCCAGCGCCGCAGTGCCACAGGGCCCCCAGAGAAGGGCTGCCTGAGCTCCCTGCTCCACCAGTGACGTCACTCCTGTCATTCTATGTCCGTCTCCTCTGCCTGAGAAAAGATGTGTGCATCACAGAGCTTCAGGAGACAGTACCAGCCAAGAGCCCCACTCTATGTAGCCTGAATTTATGACCCATCTTCCCATTATGCCTCAATCCCACCTCAGCCCACCAGAAGCCTGAGGACCCCAGTCATCCACCCTGGACCCTCACCTCATAACTTCTCCACACATCTCCGCATCTCCGCCAATTCCCCACACCCTGTTCTCGAATACTTCCTCCACCCTCTCTGCGTCCCACACTCTATCGCCGGCAAAGGTTCCTGTACCCTACATCTCTTTCTGAACATCCCTGTCCCGTTCTTGCTCTGAAGGAAACCTGGCTGTTCGCTGATGCCAATGGCCTTGGTGTGGCCAACGTCCACTTGCTTGGCACCAGTATCTGTGCTCCTTTCTTCTAAGGACCCAGATCTTTTGACATTCATGCCATCAGACTTTACTACTCCCTGGTATGCTCACTTTCCTGATCTTCAAAAATAACTATTTCACATCTTCTCCTCTTTCCCTAAGGCTTCTCTGACTCTTCCTTCCCCCGCCCCAGTGCTCTACACCCCTCCCCTAGCTGATGAAATTGCCTTGCCAGGCCCTTTAGCACCATTGAAAAAACAAATTGTGGGTGTTCCTCTAGCAAGGGTGCATTTACGATGATATATAACTTTCTACTCGAAGTGTACCTCTGGACTAGTACAGCCTGAGAACTTGTTAGAAATGTAAACTATCTGTTCTCACTGCAGACCTCCTGGATCATAATTCCCGGGTTTTTTGTTAGCCCATTAAAGTTTGACGAGCCCTGATAAACAAACTAATACGGGCCCTCTTGTGACCACCAAGGATTGTATTTTGTCCCCAGCCAAGGTGGCCTGGGACTCAGCTTCTACTTCATTGAGAAGCAGTTCTACCCCCTTTCTTGCCCCCATGTCTTTCTGTCATCGACACCAACTTGCCACCTGTATTAACACCATATGTGACCCTCCTCTTTTTACTATCAATGAAAAGTCCCAGTTCTTTCCAAAGTCCAAACCCTCTCCCCATTCTCAGATCCCATTCCCTGGGGCCAAAAAACTGTAAGGCACTTGTTGTCCCCATTGCAGGGAACAAGGAGCCACCTGCCAGAGCGTGAGAGTCATTGGGAGCACACTGCCAGCTCATGTGACAACTGAGGGCTTCAAAGTTATCTTAAATAGAAGCTGTGGACAAGATCAGCTGATTGCAATGTGAGATTCCATCAGGAAGAGTCCCTGAGTCCTCTCAGAGGATCAGAAGGGTGGAAATCTGGTATCTGCGATTTCTGTAAGCCATGGAAAAGAAGGGTGCATGGTTTCAATGACAGAGTTCAGACTAGACCAGCAAGAGGGTTGCAGGCTGCTAAAGCAAAGTGTTAACACCCATAAAACCAGCCCCAGCTTTTGGCCCTCACATAATTGTTCATGGCCAAGGAATATAGTGGTACTCCCTTCTCCTATGTCCTCAGCCCATGAGCGCTCCTCTACGTTGCTTCTGCCGCCACTCCATGCTAGAAGCAGCAGGAGGACCAGATAAGGAGGAACGTGTCTGCACGCAGGCACAGGCACACACAGGCTGGCCAGGACAATCTAGCAGCAGGCTGAGGCAGGAAATGGAGTCTCCACTTCTTTCCAGTTAAGGAAATTAAAGCACTAGCTCCCCTTGGAGAAATCAAAGCAGCATTGTTTCCAAAGAACAAAACAGTCCAGGAGAGAACAAAGGTTTTGGCCTTGATCCCTCTTTGGAGACGATGCTATCATAAACACTCCACCCCACTTGGAGGAATCCCGCCTGTCTGGGACTAAAGACCAACTTACAAGTTCATTTACCAGGATCATGCTCAAGAGTAGTGATCCTTCAGTAGTTTGACTAACGCTCAGTGCCTTCACAGTTGCCCACATGAGAACAAAATGTGGTGAGCAATAAGAACCGTTTCTAAGAAACAGCAACCTTGTAACTTAGAGCCATGTGGAGAGCCTCGCAGCACATCTGCTCATGTCTGTGACTCATGCCTGCGTCCAGGTACTCCTGGACTCAGACCAAATGACGGTCAGTGACAGTCCAAGTGTAAACATCACTCCAACAAAATAGATTTGTGAAACCACTTTGTAGGAGAGAAGGATGGAGCTACCAGAGACTGCAGTGTAGAGAGTCCAATCCTTTCCCGCAACCTCCACCTTTAGACAAGAAATTCAGTTTTAAAAACAAAATATAAATTAGCACGTACTTCTTGTCAAGTCTTATGCTTGGCCCTTGGGAAATAGATGAAAAAGACGTAATCCGTGTCCTCAAGCTCACTGTCTGGTGGGGACATAGATATTTCAATCAATAGTCTGGGGTCATTTAGGGCAGAGGTGAGGAGCCTAACACACCTCACTTTCTATATGAGTACACAGCAATACCAATGTTCAAATTATGACCCTGAATCGTCAAAAGAGGGTTAAATACCCCCCTCATATGTGGGAATGGAGAGCAGTACAACTGAGAAAGGGTACAGGGAGCCTCTGGTTAGTGGTATAAGTGCTGTATTATTTTCATATTTTACTGCATCACATATTCTTCTGTATGCATGACAAAGAATGAATGACCTGAGTCTCTCCCAATACTGAGTGTTCTCATTGAATGTACTCCCCAGTCCCAACAGATGTCCAATTCAGGATCTTATTGTTAAATCAGTTTGAGATGGGTGTTTTCTGTGATTTGTCACCAAGAGTGTCCCTCCTTGCAATAAGGCTACAGAATGCAGCACTTTTCTAACTTATTTGGCTATCAAATTCTTTTTTAGGATTATTTTTTGGGACTACTGTTTCATGGCAAACACTGAGGAACACACTGGATTAGAGATCTATTTAGGAGATAGAATTGACAAGAAGGTGAATTCAAAATTAAGTGACTTCTAGCCCTTCCGGTCCTTGCACACAGGGGAACGAGGTCGTGAAAAAAGGAGGACTTGGTGTAGAACCGCCATTTCCTCTGTTTTCAGTTTCTGTGCCTTTTGCAGGCGGCCCAACAGGGCTATGTTGCGACAGAGCATCCAGAGGTTAACAACCCCTGTGGTCTGTAAGAGCCACTATGAGGAGAGCCCAGGGAGGATTTGTTATTTTCAGCAGAAAACAAGTGGCGGTTGCTAGTTATGATGACGCTGATCTGGATTTGCTGCACATTTCTTTTATAGTAAGACTCCAACTGCTTAAGAAATAAGGATGTTTTATTTTGCTTAATCCATGAAACAGATATGAAGAGGAGCATTTTAAGAGGTGCAGTCACTTTGAAAAATGGATCAAACTGTTGAACTCAACATACTAGATATGTTTGTGAATAAACTTACGGCATGCATCCTTAATGCTTCTCTGAAACACAAAATGTGATAATGGGGGAGAAAAGCAAACAACAAAAAAATTTAGTGACCTCTGGATAACACACTTGAAAATCCAGCCCCAGTGTCTTGCACCTCATAAATGTTCTCTTCACTACTTAGCTATGGACTGCATGAACAAATACAGATCTGCCCCCAGAATGTTGCAATAGTGGCAATCTAGAATCATTCAGCTATGTTAAAGAAAATGCATTAAAAGTTGAGATATTTTCCAGAACTCAATATTTTCAAAATGAAAAATGTTACATTTTTGCTGTAGTAAGCAGAACAAAGAAAAGCAAAAAGCAAGAGCAAGTACATATATTTTATAAGCAGAACATAACTTATCTGTATCTTTAAAAAAGTAGGCCTAAAATAGCAGACATGGTTTTTCAATTACTTGAAACAGAAAGACCTCAAGTTACTAATGCAGTTGAGGCAGACTAGACAGTTTGTTTAAAATTCTCTGCAATGGAGACAACAGGCCAAAACCACAAGTCATGCAGCGTAAATATGCGCAGAGGAGAGAATGGCCTCCAGCTGTACCCAGAAACAGAGTCTCACCCCCCTGCCACAAAACCAAAGGTCTGGGACATAACCAGCACTTGAATACCCCAACCCTTTGGGAAGCAATGGATCCATTGTTCAGGAAGATGCAGTGCTGATGCCCCTTACCATAAATGGCCAAGTTCCAAGGTCCTCCAATTAAAACTTGCCCCACCAGCATTTCCACATACCTATTCTCTCTACCTCCTTAAAAACCTTTAACCTAGTCCAGCGAACAAGATGGATGAGAGGCACCATTAGGTCTCCCATTTTCTCGGTTGGTGCCTTCTCGATCAATAAAGCTTTCCTTAAAATAAATAAGTTAATTAATTAATTTATCTGCAATGACCCTGGAATGTATAACTTAAAAGGATCTCAGACAACCTTATTTTATAGTTAGGGATACTGAGGCTGACAGGTGAAGCATTTTGTCACATCAGTGTGTCAGAGTTGGGCTAGAGGCCAGAGCCTGATGCAAAGTGAGACCCTGATGACGAGCTACAGTCTATTTACTTGTTCCACCCAAATCAGAGGACTGAGACCTACTGAGATCTAGATAAACTTGATTTGCCTGTAGCACATACCCTGTACTGAGTTCCTGATGTATATGGCAAGAATGATGACAACACGTACTGATCTAACACACCCTAAAGACCACGGTCAGAAACTACCTTTAGGAAAAAACTGCACTGGCCTATGCTCCACATTCTAGTTCTAGGAATTGATACTAGTCCTCCAGAAAAGGTCTTTCTTGCCTCGAGTGGCTACTTACTCTCCCAGGTGAAAAGTTGGTCACTGGTGGAATCAAAATAAGGGATACTTGAAAAGCTCCAGAAAAGTCCTATTTCCTGGAGATTAAAAATATTTTTCTCAAGGGGAAGTAGGAAGAAGCAAGGATATTTAAAAGAAGGACCTGTGAAAGAGTAACCCACCCGGTACTCACTTCGTCTGAATAAGGATGGTGAGCTTGGTGAATGCTGTCAGGCATTCAGAACCAACTTGATTCTAGGGAGGAGTTGACTGGGAATTTACCACAAGCTCATCACTGAACCTGCCTTCATAATCCTTGCAACAGTCCTATGAGTTAGGTATAGTCTTCTGCCGTAATAGAATGGTTGCCCACTTAGGAAACCTCATGTTATAAAAATAGTAATTTCCGCGGAGGAAGTGATCTAGGTACAGTGTCAGAATAACAAAATGGCGTTTCTTGCCTAAATTTAAGCAAACTTTATCTTAAAATTTAATAGCTCTAATTATGGTTGTGGTACTTGGTCTAGTTCTGAATTAACAGCAAAACCAATGCAATTCACATTCTCTAATTGTGACAGATCCAATTGAGGCTTTCAAAACTTACGGCATAGGAGAAATGGCTTGTTTTAGATGAGCAAAGGGGCCTGAGTAGGGAAGTAACCTGAGCAAGGTCACATGCCTCTCAGCATCACAAAGCAAGATTCCATTCGGGACTCCTGATTCTGGAACTCCTGTAGCTCTTAACCATCGAGTCCTTGCTGCTTTCTGCTGAGGCACCGACCCCACGAAGAAATGAAAGGCTGAGGTTGCGGCTCAAAATGGCGGCACAGGAAGATCCTGAACTCAGCTCCTCTCCCGATCACCAAATCTACAGCCACACGTGGAACAATTTCCACTGAACAAAGCCTATAAACTAGCAGAATGACTCCTTCAAATCAGGCAAGTGAGGAAAAAAAATAACCCCACATTGGAGGGGGTAGGAAAGGCTGAGACATAATTTCACCATAAACCCCACCGCCCCTGGCGCAGCAACCCACAATCCAGGGGAACTCAAAACCCAGAGCTTCTCCGAGAAGTGAAGAGTTTACACCTCACATTGGGCACCCCAACTTTTAAAATCTGCACCTGAGAGACGAGCCCCTAAAACATCTAGCTGTGAAAACCAAAAGGGCTGGCACCCAAAAGACCAGTGCGGCTCTGACAAACTAAGAAAGGGCTCTTAAAGCGCTTGAGCACAGACACACTCACCTCAGGGCCAGGAGATGCAGCCTTTGAAAAGTCCCTGGGACTTTGCTAATTTTAAAGCATCGGACCAGGGGCAGGGGACTGCTGGGATACTCTGGAGATGGAAGCTGGAGGGTGCCGACTTTGTAGACTCCCTGTGCCTTGCTAAAGCCTGCAGGCGCCATCTTTTTTCTCCTCCCGGGGCGGCCATCTTCATGCTCCAGCCCGTGGGTGCAATTCTCCTGCTCACTGATTTGCTGAAGCTGGCAAACACCATCTTTTCCTTTTTCTTTTTTTCCTCTCTCTCTCCCCCCCCTCCCTTTCTCCTTTTTTTTTTTTTTTTGCTTTTTTTGGTGGGTGCCATTTTTGCACACCCCCTGTGCCTCGCTCCAGCAGGGCGCCATTTTTATGCTCATAATCTCTCTTGCTGTCCTCCAGAGCACCAGCATCTCTCCGAAGGGAGCTTCCACACATGCTGGTACCCTGGTTTTTAAATCTGGTGGCCAGTTTTTGTGGTTGGAACCCAGGGGACACCCCTTGATTTTCTGGCTCTGGAGGCCGAAGAGGCTTGTGCTCCTGGGTCCCATGTGACTAACAATTGAGAGATAGTGCTTGGCAGTCTATCCCCAGGGCACTGCACAGACATCAGACTAAAACATACCCCCCTTCTTGTGAAAGAGGACTATTTGCTTGTCTAGGGGCTTTCACCTGAGGGGAAGGTTTCTGGTTTTGCACACATCTTGGGATCTATGGAGCTGTCCTCAGGGAACAGAGGCTGGTGGATGCCATCTCTGCATTCTCCCTCTGAAGTGATCCAGCAGCATCTCACATAGCTATCACTGTCAGGGCACAGCAAGAGGTAACAGACCGAGAGACTCAAGTCTTTCTGTGCTGCCTGAGAGCCTGCCTTCCAATATACTATATCACATTTTCTTTATCTATTCATTATCCATCCATGGATAGTTTGTTTCCATATCTTGGCTATTGTAAATGATGCAATGAACACAGGGGTGCGTATATCTTTTCAAATTAATGTTTTCATTTTCTTCAGATAAATACCAAGAAGTGGAATTGCTGGGTCATAGTTCTATTTTTAATTTTTTGAGGAACCTCCATATTGTTTTCCATTTTTGTAACTACTAACTACTATATATAGTAACAGATATTAACTACATAAATTGGTGATCATTTTGTAATACATACAAATATCAAATCATTATGTTGTACACCTGAAACTAATTGTTGTATGTCAATTATATCTTAAAAAAAAGCTAATACTGACGTCTGGGATCCAGGACTATGAAATTGCTCAGTTACCGAGGGCAGTGGCGGCAAAGCATAAGCAACAGATCAGTTAGGTTTCGTGTTGTAGACAGACCTTCCCTTCCTCAGTGGGGCATTCCCCATGTCTGTCATTTGCATCATCTCAAACTGTGACCAGAGGGGAGCTGTGCCTGAAGAAACCAAAGTGGCTTCTGACTTCGGCAACATGGCCAGGAGAGAATATTCCTGATCTGCTAATCTTGGTACACCTGGGAGAAATATCAATAGTGAGATGATGGACCTGCCTCCAAAATTGTGAGGATGTGCACTCAAAAGTACATTTGTAGCCAAAACCTGGAGCAGTGAGCAAAATATCAGAGAAATTACTATCAGCATTAGGTTAAATCCCTACATAAATTGCTCTCCAAAGGACAATCTACCTACCAACAAATTTGTTTGGTTACTGCGTGAAGTGTATCATCAGTTAGGAAATGCTTTTTAACTTACATTTTTGTTTTCTGGGGATTAACTAATTCACATCAAGTTACATATGGCACTGGAAAAAGAGAGGAGACAGTTTGAATCTCACCTGTAATAGCTGCATGAACTTCTGAATCTCAAGCTCTTCACCTTTTCAAGCATTACCTCCCTGAGATTCTAGTTCCTAGAGCTGCACATTTGACTACCACTGCCTAGAACACCCTCCCTTAATTCTCTACTTGGCTGGTCCTTTGAGTCATCTCAGGTCTCCGGTCCTTCAGGAAACCCTGCCTTGACTTTGTCCTCCTTTGTGCTCCCACAACCTGTGCAAACATTACCCCATTTTTCACACCATAGGGACAATGAACTTATCTTGACCACTAAAATTTTCAGGACAGTTAAGACATTTTATTTCTGCATTCTCTCAATACCTAAATAATGCATTTAATACTTGTTGACTATGTTAATTACAGCTTTCACAAACTGTACAGTGCTACATAAAAATATTGCTCTTAAATTGTTAATGACTAGATTATTAAAAATAAAACTCATACAAGTACCTTAGTTTTCTTGTATCTTAAAAAAAATCCATATGCCTGGTCATGGCATTGTACACCAGAGGCTGGACATTAATGAATGCCAACTATAATTTTATGTGTATAATGTGATGGCTCGGTGTGAGGTCGGGGTGGTGGTGGATGGGGGGAGGGGGGTTCACGGTGTGAGGGATGTAAAAATAAAATAAAATAAAACTATAGAAAAAAAAATCCATAAACCTATAAAGAATTACAAAACTTTTGAATAAACAACCTTTGGCTTACTTCAGCTTCTTCCAAATATTTGCCTATTTATGCTAAATGTTCATATACAAATGTACTGAGCAAAAAAAGAAAAGACAAAGTTACCCATAAAAGTTGGTAAAAGAATTTTATTATGTGGCTTAGGTACGTCTTTGCATTCTACTAACAAAAAAGCTTATTTCCACATCTTATTCAACCTAACAAATTATATATTTGTGATTTTATCTACATAGATGCAGTATTACACTACTGAAGAAACCTTTCCTTTCATTTGTACTTTGGTGCAATTATACAGTAGATACTTCTTTCTCCAGAAAATAAAAATATTCTCAATCTAAGTTTAAAATGGAACAAAGACATTAATGCCAAGTTTCTTGCACCACTTGGTAAACGATTGCAATAAAAACCAAAATGATATGCTGCTTAACACACAAAGAAGATGAAACATCTGCCACAGTTTCAGTCAAACCTTTGTAGGAATGATTTAGCATCTGGGTTTATTTTTACTGCAGTTTTCACATATGATAGGTGGAACTGTACCATAATGAAGGATAGTCACATTCTTCATTTGCACAAGAGACTCAAATATTGGACTCTAGCACAGGAAATGTCTCTTGGGGTTTAGTAATATATACAAATGGATAGAAAAAAAATTGCCTTAGGAAAAATTTCACAATTGTTTGACTAAACATCTGAAACATTTTTATCACAGCTTTCATATATTAAAAAAGTTTTCACCAGAGACGAAGCTTATTTATGAAATAAAACCTAGTCGCTATCATCTGACCCATGTTCTGAGCCCCGGTCCGAGGCCTCATTGTTGGAGGCCTCTGGTTCTGATTCATTTCCAGAGCCTCGGCCGAAACCCTCATTATCAGATCCCCTCTCCGAATCTCGATCTGACTCGGCACTTGGAGAAGCCGGGGGAGAGTCAATCTCAGAACCTCCCGAGCGGCTTCTTCCAGACTGCAGAGATTCATTATCAGATTGTTCGGAACCCGAAGGCCTTCTCTTTCTGGAGGGCTGGTCACTGTCTGAATCCTCATCTGACCGAGGTCTTCGGGGCCTCCGGGGACTGCCAGCCTCGCTGCCAGACTTGTTCTGGTTCTCATCTGAATCGCTCTCTGAAGAGGCATGTTTCTTCCGCTGTTCACCCTCGTCTGAGTCGCTGTTGCTATTGCTGTTCCGGGGATGTCTGGCAAAAAGACAAACATGGGTTAGACATCAGGATAGCCTATGGAGAACTTGACAAGTAGAGAATGTGCTTTCAAAAAATAAGGGCATTTAATGTTCTATTTCTTGACCTGAACAGTGTTTACACAGATGTTCATTTTGTGATACTTGTTTTGTCTACTTTTTTATAAATGTGATATATATAATAAAGACAGGATTAAAAAGAAAAGAAAATAAGGCATTTTAGCTATAAGATCATATAAACAGTGAAGAATGACTCTCACTAGGTTTTATTAGACATCTTTCATCAGAATAAAGCACTTCTCAATTTCATATATAAAACATAAAAAAGGGGTATTTTTGTTTATTTTTATAAACAAATTCATAGTAAAGGTAAAACCCAGGATATCACTTGGCTGTAGACTTTGAATAATTAACCTTCTCTCATGGCTGGATGAGTGGGACACTTCCCTGCCCTACTACCATCTCTGCTATCAGTATCTGAAGAGCCAAGTCACCATTTCTAGGTCAGGAATTGCTTCTGCACTAGCATCCTCTACCATGACCAGACTTACTCAAGATAGGAAGCTTGGGCTCAGAAGTCTGCAGCTTGTTTACTTTTGCTCTGAGTCCCCCCTCTACTTAACAGTTGTTAGGTTAATGGGAAGGGGACTTGTGCTCATATTTGGAATGGTGGTGGTACCCATGGATCTTGGCTTCCTGGAGACTCTGGAGGAAAAGAATATTCCTTTAACCACTGACAGATACTCACCCCCCAGAGCTTTGGAAAGGACATACTACTCCTTTGGCATATTCCTCAGTTTTGGTTTCCATAGCAGATATTCCAAGAAAGGAATATTGAATACTACAGGGCTCAGTCTAAGAAGGGTGATGGAAGTGAATATATTACTCTTTTCAGAAACCTCCACATATATTATGTGATTCAGATCACTCTGAGAGAATATGAAGTGCCTAAGAAGAGGATACTATATATTCATTCAGTATATATATGAGGTGTGATAAAAAATAGTGAATGTTTATATAATTTATTACAGTAAAAGACATATTGCCATTAATCCCCCTCAAAAATATGCCCCCTCACTTCGAACACTTATCCCATCATTCTTGCCACTTTCTTTTTTTTTGGGGGGGTGGGGGAGAGGAACAGGACTTTATTGGGGAACAGTGTGTACTTCAGGACTTTTTTCCAAGTCAAGTTGTTGTCCTTTCAGTCTTAGTTGTGGAGGGTGCAGCTCAGCTCCAGGTCCAGTTGCCGAACCGGCAGCCTTTGGAGTTAGGAGCATGGAGCTCTAACCGCCTGAGCCACCGGGCCAGGCCCTCTTGCCACTTTCTGAAGGAGTTCTGGAAGTCCTCTTTAGTGAGTGTCTTTAACTGCGCCGTCATGGCTGCCTCAATGTGCTGAATTGATTCAAAACATTTTCCTTTCATGGTCATTTTGACTTCGGGGAAGAGATGGAAGTCACACGTTGTCAAATCTGGTGAATAAGATGGATGAGGATACACCATAATGTTTACTTAACAGAACTTGCCATACCAGAAGCGATGTGTGACACAGAGAGTTGTCATGGAGGATGAAATAAAGACACTCACAAAAGAGGACTTCCAGAACTGCTTCAGAAAGTGGCAAGAACGATGGGATAAGTGTGTTTGAAGCAAGGGAGAGTTCTTTGAGGGGAATTAATGGAAATGTGTCTCTTATTATAATAAATTTTTTATTTAAACATTCACTGTATTTTTCAATCACACCTTGTACTAAAGGCCAGTGGGCCCCCTGGGATCCAACTCACTTCATTCCATCTGGCCAAATAAGGAAGCACTTCACAATGGTCAAGGCAGTTTAACTGATGCAAGTGGCTCAAATCATCCTGGCCTTGACCTCAGGTGTAGCCCTGGCAGCAGCTCGGCCTCTCACACTGGACCCTTCTAGCCACATTTTAATAGTGCTCACTCTAAACCCACACATTTCATTGCTCTGATACCTGCCCTAACCAATGGACTAGGGCAACACTGTGGCAAGGGCAAAACAGCACTTTCGGAAAATGCAACACAAACTTGTGTCAGCCAGTGTCTTCAGAGAAAAGGGGAACTGCAAATCGCTACATTTCTCTCTAGATTTGGTTCCCTACAGATCTCTACCTTACAAGGCTAGCCCTCCACCAGTACCCTTTGCCCCTCAATGTGCTAACCTCTCACCTCTAACCAACCAGAACTATTTATTCTCCTAAGACTCAAACAGCTCCTTTACAGAAAACATCTCTTACAACTCCTCCCACCAGCCCAACTCCAGATTAGGTATGGTCTGTGGAGAACAATAAATGCAAAACCTAAGTGCTGTAACACTCATCTCACTGTAATGTGGTTTTTGGTCTATCTGTGATTTTCCACTGCCTCTAAGGTATAAATTCCTTGGGGGCAGGGTCTATGTCTTTTTCTTCTGTAACCCTAGCACTCAGCAGGCTATCTCATACAATGGCTATTCAAATGTCTGTTGAATGAATGAATAAATGATGGTCATCACAAGAACATGGTGTAGTACATCATTAAGAGTCCTAGTCTACGAGTTCAAATGGGGGGGCACCTCAATCTTGAGGGACAAGTTTAGGACAAATAGAATCGAATATTACTTCTCCTTTAGCCTTGAGCTAAAGGAGAGTACTGGACAAGCAGTCAAGGATAAGCTCTCCACAAAGCAGGCAGAGCTGAGTCACCATTGCTTGACATGGGAGGAAATGGTCAAGCTCCCTATCTCCACATGACCAGGATCAGGTTGCTCATAATACTGTAGACAGTTAATGGTAGTGTACAAAATGACATATTTAGGAGAATGTCACGCAGGAAATTTCAAAATAGGTTTTCTTCTTTGATGGACAAACACGTAGTACCATGTTTCGAAAATAAGACGGGGTCTTATATTAATTTTTGCTCCAAAAGACGCATTAGGGCTTATGTTCAGGAGATGTCATCCTGAAAAATCAGCTAGTGCTTATTTTCCAGTTAGGTCTTATTTTCAGGGAAACACGATAGGATAAAATTATGGGGTTAGAATAAGATGGGTGTGAAAATCTTTTCCAACAATAACATTGTAAGAAGCTGCAGAGAGAACATTTTAGCAGTGACCATTCTTTTTCATTTTTAGCCTTTAAATTGTTGCTATTACTCAAACAAGCTCCTTTTTTTTTTTTTAAGCTTTCTGACTCTGCTTGAGCCTTCCACACTTTCACAAAGATTTTCTGCCCTTCAATAAGGAAAGCACGCTTGCTCCTGTCAAACACAATTTAGCACACATGGATCCACCACAGGCCCTAATGACATGATTTTTTCATTTTAGACAATTCCATTAGAACTTCGGGTCTCACAGCATGAACTCTGCAGGGTCCGCCTGGGTACACATCACATGTAGATTTTTGGCGCTTTCCTAAACTTTTTGGTATAAAGGTAAATACTTCTATTACCAGGGGCTTGGGACAGCCTAGTTTTGTTAGAGGCTATATTCTTGGACAGCTTCCAAAGGTTGTCACACGCTGGACCATTCTGAATGCCTGTAGACACCGTTCCTGGAAAAGCTCGGTTATCTTTCATTGAAAGTATATACAAAGGGAAAATTTCCTACCCTTCATCAGCAATCTTAAGTTTATCCTCATCTGAAGAATCATCACTTGATGATATTATGGCTTTGGATTTTATTTTTCCCTTCATTGAAGGAGGCAGACGTTCTGGCTTGGGCTGAAAAAAGATCAAATATAATAGGTAAGTCAAGGCTCACCTTAGGACATCTTGTTAAATTGGGTTTGCACTATAACGATATCATCAAACCATAACCAATGAACTTCAAAAACAAGTATTTGTGCTTGAAGAAACAGCAAGGAAAGAATATATTCTAGTGTACTGCAATCTTTTATGCCTACATAAGAGATTGTACGGAGGGGGACAGAAAACCACAGTATTATCAACTTACAGCCTTCTTTTTCTCTGCTCTTGGTGGACGGCGCTTTTTTGGTTTGGGGCCATTTTCTGTTTCGTCATCATCAGATCCTTCTTCTCCCTTTGGAGGTCTTAAGGTAGTGAACACCAAGAAAAAGTTTGCCATCAAATTATTATTCATTCTGAATACTCTTCTCTCTGGGTGCTATCCTCAATCATACAGTACAGTCCTCAAGGGCAGAGGCCGTGACTTATTCTTCCTGTACACAAGGCCCAGGAGTCTGCAAAAACTATGTATTATGCAATGTCTGCGGACTCATTTAGTCACTGGTGAGCCCTCTGATTAATCTAAAATAAGTTTGAATCTTGCATTTGGTGGAGTGATAAAGAATGTGAGAAAAGACCCAGGTTCCAGACCTCAACATCTTTCCCCTTCTCTTTCTTCCCAATTACTCATTCCAGGCCTGCTAATGTCCCGCTACAGCTTCAATTTCACAGGTCGGTGTCTGAATGAATACACCCGATTCTTTCCCAAGTATAGTCAACTAAGGGTTGGGAAGAACAGACCTAGGTAAGATAGCTAGCTGGGGGTTCCTGGACAGGGAAGCACCATGAGAGAGGAACAGAACAGCTTAGGGACACCTCCACTTGAGAGATGGGCAGGGCACCACTTATTTTAACAGCAGATGGCACTGGAAGAATTAAAAGGTCCTTCTTTCACATTAATTTACATTTTAAACTTCCAGCAAAACCATGAAGTGGGTATCGTTATTACCATTTTACAGAGAGGAGCTGAGGCTCAGTGACTTATTTTAAGATTGCACATGGACAGGTAGTGTGGACACACGGGTTCTCTCATTCTTGTTTGCATACATCTTCCAATAAATATTACAATTTTAAAGACATAAGAAAGGCAATTAATTATGACTAACTTATAGCTCTCAGAAGGAAAGCTGAGGAGGTGTGTGGTGATTCCAAGTACCCATCGGATTTTGAGGTGGGGTCTATCTTAGTATTAAAGTAGGAAGTGGGATATCAAAGGCTTTACTATTTGGGAAGATCTAGTAATTGCCAGGTGTTTGCAAATTGTAAATATAAGAAAGATTCAGAAGGTGAAAAATCTTCTATCAGCTTTATAAGGTTATTTAAAACACATTAATGATACCTTCTCCTCTTTTTCTTCTTTCTCTCACCACCCTCCTCTTCTTCACCTTCTTGTTCACTACCACTACCCTTTCTTCTCTTCTTCTTTTTGGATATTGGCAGCTCTTCATCGGAGTCATCATTGACAAATTCATCGAACTCTCCTCCCTTCTTAGAACGCTGGAATCCAAACAAGACTACAATCAGTTCTTTCCTGGCTAATGGAATGTGGCTGGAATTCTAAGGTGTAGAAAGAGGGCCTATCTTATCAGTCATTTAACAAATGAAGGCTCTTTTACCAAGTCACATAGAAGAGGTGCTTGGTAGGACCCAAATTTTAAAGACTTTTAATTGAGATCAATGTCTCAAATGGCAAAAATCATCAACTACTTAGGTCACTACAAGGTAAAATTTGTATTGAGCTAACAGAATGCATTTCTAAATACTGGATGCCAATTAAAGCACTCCATCTTGGAGGACTGTCTCTTAGTTAAGGACTAAGTATGGAATGAATGTAATCGATTTTCTTCATTTCTGAAAGTCACAAGACAGGGATCGGTGCCATCAGTGTTAGCCGAAGTCACATCTTACCCGTCCACCACCACCACCTCTTTTCTTTTCTTTTATTGCTTCAGTCTCCCCAGTAAACATAAGAATATTTTTGGTCTTCTCTACATACTGGGCCCGCTGTTCCAAAAGTTTCTTTTGCTCTTCTTTTTCTCTGAGACGTTTTTCTTCCTATGAGAAAAAAAAAGGGCAGAAAAAAAAACAAAAAACCTCATCAAAATGTTCTTATGATGAAATAAATCATGATTACCATCACTTTTTTTTGCTTTACCATATAAAGTATATGTATGTACATAAGTCCTTAATTATAGTCTAAGTGAAAACACAATACCTGTTCTTTAAGAAGTTTCTGCCTTAACAGCTCTTTTTCTTGTTCTTGTTTGGCGCGCAACTCCCTCTCTTCTTCATCCTGTTTGCGTGCCCGGGCCACATGGTACTGGGCCTGGCTCAGTAAGTCAGAGCACTGCCTAGAACATTTCAGATTTAGAGAAACATGAATATATCTAGTATACTTTTTGTTCAAAAACTCACAACATCTGTTTTCAGACAAATTAAAAAGTTGGAAGTAGGATCATTAGCTGATATCTATGGGAAGTCTTAATTAGCAAAATAAACTTCTTTTCTCATAAGCCAATACTGTCAACTATGTTAAGTTTCCAAATTATAAACATTCGCCCAAAGCACAGCTAAAAAGGTTTCCAACATTATCTTCACATGTGACTCAGAATCAGGAATCATACCTTCATTCTGGTGACATAGCTGATGTATTTTCCCACACAACTTAAGTAGTAAATAAATCCTGCCATAGTTCTTGAAAGGACCTTTAGGAGAAAGCCTTGGTCCAGGCTGGAGAGTCCATGAGTGTGAAAGACTGACCCCTAGACAGCCAGGAACCTGTCCACTGTTGTCACTCTCCCAGCCCACGTTAGGATCACTGCCTCATCCAAAGTCACCTTCCATAAATAGTAATTACCTGGCTTCTGTAGCAGCGAGGGCCAAATCAAACCTCATTTTATCTCCCACTTTACTCAAGTAACTGAAGTATCTAAATAGAATGAGAAAATAAAATACTTTACTTAAAAAAATTCTAATGAAATAGGTCCTTTAGATTTTTAATCTGTTGTACAAAAATTATCTGAGAAAAGGCTTATATATTGACTGACTTACATGCACGTATTTAATACATGAAGGGCTATCATCTCAATAGGAAAATTATATATGCAACTCACTTAAAAAAAGACTCTCATCAATATGCCACTCAATCTGTTTAATAAAAAACAAGTTCATTAAGAAAAGCCAAGTTACATTTTAATGTTATCAGTAAATTAACAAACAACCAAAAATCAGTTCAAGCAATGAATATCTACTAAACAGTAAATTTACTAACTATGTCAACATGGAGATTAGGAGGCGTAGGCCACAAAATGCTTATACTCTACCAAGCAAGGCAAGAAATGCTCAAATAAGAATGCAAATAAGGTTAGGCATAACATGAAGAGATGCCTGGTTTTAATTTTACCACACTATAAAGTCACATAAATTTTGAACTGAGCTGAAAAAAATCTAATCATTATTTAAGAGAAAAGGCCTTAATCTTAGCTTAATGAAAATTAATATCCCATAAAAAGATACTCTGCTATAAAAAATAAAACCAACATAATTAGAATCTAAAAGTTTCAAGTGTGTTAAATGTTGGGTCATATTATTAAGTTAATGAAGACTCTAAGGCAAGCTTGCAAAGCTAGCTGGCCAGTTCTAGGGATCTGGCTACACCATCCAAATGTGGCAGGTTTGACGCCACCTGGTGGCAGCTGTCGGCTTTGGCTTAAAAATCGCTGGAATGATTTGAATAGGTTCTCTTTTGAGATTCCCTTTTTCTAACAGATCCTGGAAGGAAATGATTTTCAGCACCTTTTGAGACACATAGGTCTAAAGAAATGAAATGTTTCAAAGGTTGTTTCTACAAAATCTTTACCTATGTGCAAGTTCCAGTTCTTTCACAGCATTAAGTACTTCCTTCAGATTACTCTTTTCATCTTTCAGGACAGAGGTAGCTAATCTCTGCAGGACCAAGGCTACATTAAACATAAGAACTGTATCACTGGGTGCCACATGTCTAGCCTATAAATAAAAAACAGAGCAAATATTTTATATAATCTAATGACATGAGAAGGATTTCAGTCAAATAGTATCAAGTATGTGAACATGCATAAAACAGAACAAAAAATATATACTGGAGCATAGAATTGAATGAGAATAATAATGAGTTCTTTTTACCTTCAGCAAAGTCTGTTTGCATTCCTGCAACTTGCCACACTTAAAGAGGGCCCGGGCCAAATAGAGCACAACTTCAGTGTTCTGGTGCTTATAGAACTTTCTGAGGCAGTTTTCATACTACGATAAAAGTTAAAACACAAGAAGGATTAAATGATTCTGTCATTCTGTAATAAAATTTCAAGCGATTTTCAAGCTGTATGAAAAGATATTTTATCCTTTGAATAGCTAATTTCAAAAGATCTGAGAATGATCCTTGACATTCAGCAGGATACATTTTTTTTTAAACTTTTATTTATTTTAAGTATTTTTCCAGGACCCATCAGCTCCAAGTCAAGTAGTTATTTCAATCTAGTTGTGGAGGGTGCAGCTCACACTGGCCCATACGGGGATCGAACCAGACATCCAGGTGTTACAAGCATCAAGGTCTAACCAACTGAGCTAACTGGCTGCCCCCCAGGATACATTTTCATAACATAAAAAACTGATCATAAGACAAACTAGATACTTGAAATAGTTTTTCCATTTGAAATTTGGACCAACACTGAAAGGATAAGGACTTTTTCGTATCTTTAGCAGTATGTAGAATTAGCTTATTGATAACTTATTAGAAGTCATGCGTCTAGCTCCTTTGGGTTCTACTCTCTACCACCTTTAGGATTAATGGAACCTACTGGCAATAAGCAAGAGACATCTCATACTTCTAGCTGTTGACTTTTTGGTAAAATCAATACTACAGCAATACCAGTGTTAATTTTGCCACGAACTTGTCACTTGTTAACCATGGAACATATCTTGTTACAGAAGACAGACAGTTTTTCCCTGAATAGTCCGTGTAATTAATTTGCATTTTAAAAGGCAACATTATCATTCTGCAGATCAGGAAGGCCCAACTCCAAAACCTGAGACTATATATGTAATCTGGGTTTTATAAGTCCTTGTGACCAGTGCCTTTCCAATTTTCTGAATATAGTAATAATACTCACCCTTCTTAGAAAAAAAGGTTAACTACTTCCCAGAGCCTGGACTGCTCTTATCTTCTATCTTTAGAAGGAAGCTTGTTTTTTCTGACCCTAATACTTCCCATAGAGCCCAAGAGCCTTTTAACTTTTTAGTAAGAGTAGTATGACTCTTTTATTTCAAGTTCTAGCACTCAACAAATATGAAACACACAACAATATTCTATAATCATGAAAACATCTCCATGGAGTTTTTTCTTTTAAAAATGTCATTTAACTTTTCTGAAACTCAGTCCCCCCATCTAAGACATTTGTAAAACAAGCAAACAGATGTTAATTCCTCCCTATCTTCTGGGTACTCACTGATATGCTAGGCATGTTAGTGCCAAGTATGGCACCAAGTACTTTTCATACCGGATCCTCACAAAATTCTATGAGATTAAGGTACAATTATCCCCATTTTATAGGTAGGGAAACTGGCTGAGAGAGGATGTCCTTTGCCCAAGGCATACAATTAGTGATGGAACCAGGACTCATAGCTCTCTCTGGACACCAAAGACTGGCCTTAACATTATATCATTACAAACCTCTGAATAGACACAGTATCACACACGATAGCATGCAGAGTGATGACAAGGCCAGAATGGTTAAGAAAACATCTGCTCAACAATGAACACGATATAAAAATGTATTAAAAGACGTTACCATCTGAACAGCACTGATATACTGCTTCTGTTCCACATAGATGTGTGCTAGGTTCAACCACACATCACTGATATCTGCTGTTGCTTCTCTTACTTGGGCAAATACATCACGAGCTTCACGGAAATATCCTTTGTGGGCTAAAACAGCTCCTAAAGTTAGAAAAAAGTTCAGAGTTAAGAATTTTCTAATTGTGGCCAGAAAAACAACTTGAAGTCCTATTTTTACACAACTACCTTCATTCCATTCAGAGAAACAGTCTGACCTACAAACATTCCTCCAAAAGCACTCATTTCACAAATCACTATGGATATCCAAATCACATAATCACCTATGCCGTTAGCAGCATATAGGTTCTTTGCATCATTTCTGAGTACTTGCTTATAGATGGCCAGAGCACGGTCTTGATGGCGCTTTTCCTATAAAAAGAAACAAACATTATAAAAAAATTCAAACAAGAAATGAAACATGTATCATCAGTTTTGTTTTAAAGACACAAAAAGATTACCTTTTCTCTGTCTCGCGTGGGCTGATGCAAAGTTTGGAGCCAGACGTTGCCAAGGGCCAGCATAGAATAAGTGTCGCTCTGTGTAGATGGTTGTTTTAATATCCTCTCAAATTTCTTCTGGCCCGGACCCCATTCTTGTTTTGCCAAATGAAGATTCCCGATCAAAGACCAAGCATCTGGATGGTCCTGAAACAGACATATAAAAAGAAGCAAATGCTGGAATTTAGATTCAGAGAGATCAATCATCTTTCCACAATAGCTGATTACTGAAGAGGTTTACAAGCTATATTTACAACAGTGTTTTTCAAACTGAGATTTGAGATGGATTAGTGAGTTGTAAAATCAATTTAGTATATAGTTATCAGCATAAGAAGAGCAACAGAATGATTTGCAAAACTTTCATTTATTTCTTTTATATACACACATGTGTATACTAGGCTATGATGTGAAATCTATTTCTTACTGTGGGTAACAATCAAAAAGTTTAGATGAATCCTATACTCTAATATCTTGAGCACGTAACTGAAAACAACGGGGAGATGCTAAGATATTAGAAACATGATAGTCATTAAAAGGAAAAACTGACTTACTAGGGGGAGAAGATGAAATAATTATTTTTCAAACCTCAGAGTTTGTATTACCAACCTGATTAATCTGCAGAGCTTCCTTAAACCAGTCTGAAGCCTCATAAAAGTTTCCTTTATCTCTAGCCATGGCTCCTAGTCTCAGATAACCTGGAAATACATTTAAAAGTTTTTGCTTAAAATATTAGCTATAAGGATAATTTTAAAGTCCTACTTTTGAAATAATCATTTTCTGTTAACACACTCATACAATGAACAGAAAAGTTCCACAGGTGAAAAAATGTCCAGCACCAATATAACTAACTAATAACCTACCAAGTTAAAGCAACTCCGTCATCGTCAGGTTTACTGTTTGACATCACAGATTTATCTCCTCCATCCCCTTCCCAATGCTTGCACAATCGCCCAAGTCTTTATCTCAAGCTGTTATTTAAAAAGCTTGGAGCTGTTGTTTCCAATTTCTCTCTGACGCATTGCACTGTCAACTTACTTTTTCTTAAAAAGCTTCCTGTCATATAGAAAAATAGTGAAAGCCTGGACTACTAAGGAGTACTAGTTAGAAAACCTGAGGCTCTTCCACTTAAGGGAAGACACTGTTCTTTCTCACTATTATAAACATTGCAAAAATGTTCATATGAAATCAAAGCAGGACCATCATAAAGGTAAATCCATCACCAAATATGCTAAGGAGTTGTTAAAAGTCTAATAAAAGTAGCTGACCCACTGAAGATAGCCTCATCTATGAAATGTGATCCAACTGACTTTTTGTTTAGTTTCTAGCATAAATTTAAATGAAGCTGCATTTTCTTTTTTAAGGCTACAAATTTGCCTTGAAGAACAGTGGACATTATAACCTTTAAAATTGTTTACTATTGGTTCTAAGAAAGATTTTATTTTTTTAGGCTAGATTTTTGCTGCTGTTGTGGGAATTTTAATACATTTTAAAAAGTTTAAAATTCTTACAGTCAACATAATTAGGATGTTCCCGTAAAATGTTTTTATATAGTTTTTCTGCTTCGTGGAATTCACACATTGCCTCATACAGCCTGGCTAAATTATACGATGTTGTGACAGAAATGGCATTATAATAATGTTCATCATGCTCAGCTTCTGCCTTTGCGCGATCCAATGATGCCAAAAAATATTTCTATGAGAAAGAAAATGACATTGTTAAAAGATTTAGTTGATACATCTTAAAAAGTGTGCATTCAACTTGATAGTATAAATGGGAGTATTTCTCTTTTCCTACCTTTGCCTCCCCTAGATTTCCAAGTCTAAAATGGAGGGCACCCACATTATTCAGAATCTCTGGGGGGACATCAGCCTGCACTTTCTCCTGAAGGATCCGTGTTGCTGTTCCATAGGCTGAAAGGGCACCCTGTATTTTCAAGGTGAACAGAATAAGTGTAAATGAAAATAAGAGAGAGACACATACTACACACCAGGCTTACAAAAAACACATTAGACAGGAGATGAAAAACATTGCTAAAATACCTGTATATCGGTCTGTTCTAAGATTTGTGCCAATTCAATCCAAGCTTCAACGTCATCAGGATACTGTTCTGTGACCTTCTTCAAATGGCCCTGGTAAAAAAAGAGATCATAAAGCTAAAGCATCCAACCACAGGCTGTCAAAGGAAAAAGTGATGGCTACTCTACACTGTATAGTAAGTCAAGTGCTATTTCAACTAGAGTTAGCTCAGCTAACAAAACTGCTTCCATCATATCTTGACTAGCAATAAAAAGAAATGAGGAATAAGAGTCCAGGGATAAATTATAAAAAATAGCCAAGATTTTAAAAAAAACGTACCTTGGCAATATCTCGTTTTTCTTGATCTTCTGAGGCAGCATATAGAGAGCCAAGAATTTTCATAGTTTCATAATTATTAGGATAAGCTTTCAAAACTTTCTCAAAGCACTGAGATGCATTTTCTTTGTCACCTCGATAAATATACATTTGTCCCAAACCAAAAAATGGCAGCACAAAAGAGGATGAGGCAAACTGTGTGGCTTGATAATAGTACTGGAAAGCTTGGTCATAATCTTCCTAAAAAATGAAAATAAAACAAGACCAACAATATGTACAAAGTTTTTCAAAGAAAACTATAAAACAAAAAGGATTAGATATTTAGAGAGGTATGAAATGACCTTACCTGGACATGGAATGATCTAGCCAGCTGGTAGCAACTTTCTGCTTGCATGGCCTCCACTTCTGTATTATGGAATGCGTGAAGAGCCAAGTGTTGCACTTTACTGTAATCCTGCACAATGAAGATTTGGAAATCAACTGAGTAAACTCTTAACAGTCTCAACCATAAGGCTTCTTTTAAAATGTTAACTGAATTAAAAATAATAGTACTGTATCCAGAAATACTAATCATTTTTCTCGTTACTCTTGCTGATAAAATTGAGGGGAGATGGGAGGCAACATTTACCTAGTACTTAACATTTGCCCATTGCATCTATCACTTCATTTAATCCCTACAACAATCCTTTGTGGTATCAGCCCTATTTTTGTGATGAGAAAACCTAAGAGAGGTTAAGTCCCTTATGAATAATAATGGGAGCACTTACAATTTATTGAGAACTACTTTATGTTAAGCACTATATGCTAGGTGTGATATTTGTGTTAGTTCCAAGTTTAATCAAAACCCTGCAGTGTCATTATTACCATTTTATTGATGGGGAAGTAGAGGCTTACAGAAATAAAGTGTGTTGTCTAAGGTGGAAAAGCTAGAATCTGCAATTTGTTTGCGTTTTGACTCCAAGGAAATGCTATATTACATGAGAATAGCCACGTGCCAGAGCTGGATTTGAATTCAGCTCTATTTGAATGCATGGGTCCATGCACTTCCTATTAGATCTGGCTTCCATTTGGATTATCCTTAGTTGGATTATCCTTAGATAATCTCCTTAGAGTCTCCAAATCAGTTTATGGAGTGGGAAACAATTTTCTGATTTTAATAGGAATGTGTTTTATTCATTAAGTACTGCTTTATTTGGTCATTGGCCAGCCAGTTCTGACCTCTTTTTTTTTTTAAGATTTTATTGGGGAAGGGGAACAGGACTCTACTGGGGAATAGCATGCACCTCCAGGGCTTCTTTCCAAGTCAAGTTGTTGTCCTTTCAGTCCTAGCCGTGGAGGGCGCAGCTCAGCTCCCGGTCCAGTTGCCGTTTATAGTTGCAGGGGGCGCAGCCTACCATCCCTTGTGGGAGTTGAACCGGCAACCTTGTGGTTGAGAGGACGCGCTCCAACCAACTGAGCCATCCGGGAGCTCAGCGGCAGCTCAGCTCAAGGTGCCGTGTTCAATTTTAGTTGCAGAGGGCGCTGCCCAACATCCCTTGAGGGACTTGAGGAATTGAACTGGCAACCTTGCGGTTGAGAGCCCACTGGCCCATGTAGGAATCGAACTGGCAGCCTTCAGAGTCAGGAGTATAGAGCTCCAACCGCCTGAGCCACCAGGCCGGCCCCCAGTTCTGACATTTTTATTTTTAAATATTAAATATTAAATTATTAGATATTAAAAATAATGTGATTGCAGTGTTTAACACTAACTGAGTGTTTCCCATTAGATAAATATTTAATGTATATATTACATTTAATTCTAATTACAACCCCTCAAATTCTATAAAGTAGGCATTATTACTGTTTTATAAATACGGAAATTAAACTTCAGAGAAATTAATTTATCTCACCATAGCCACATAACTATATAATGGTGATACCTGAATGTGAACCAAGTGATTCAAACTCCACACTTTGTTACACAGTCTTTTAGCTAAATTTACATATTGTTCAACTGGGATAGGGGAAGGGTTAAACGTTAAATTTGTTTTGCTATGGAACCTACTTTAATTTCCTTATTTTTATTACTCCATGACTCATGACACACTGTCAGGAAATAAAACAGTTCTATGTGAAATTTAACATATGATGTATTAAAGATTAGATTCTATTTTAAAATCCTCATTCATATCTTCTTTAGCACAACTGAAATTTGTTAGTTTTCCCCAAAATTTTTGTCCTTAATCCACTCTGCATTCTGGCTGCTTTTCTTTCTAATCAAAAGTCCAAGCTCAGTTCTCAATTTTCTCAAGAGGTCTGTGTTAACTGCCCCAGGAGTCATAATAGCTCCTATCTCTAAACCCACTTTACCCCTCAATTACTGATGCGTCTGGGATATTAATTAATAATATCCTTTCTTCCCAGCTAAATTATTCTTCTCTAGGGGAGGCAAGGTAGTGTGGTAGATGGAGAAAAGATAAGATTTCAACTTGACTATATAGCTGAGTAAATTTCGGCAAGTGATGTTATTTAACTTTGCTGAGCCTCACTTTCTTATCTATAGAAATGAAAATAGAAATAGCCTGCCTACCTCCTCAGGCTGCTATGACAAATTGGAAAATGTATGTAAATGTGCTCTGTAAACCTTAAAGACATACATTCAATGCAAGAATGTATGTCTGGGGCGGCCAGATGGCTCAGTTGGTTAGAGCATGAGCTCTCAACGACAAGGCTGCTGGTTCAATTCCCGCATGGGATGGTGGGCTATGCCCCCTGCAGCTAAAGATTGAAAACAGCAACTGGATTTGGAGCTGGGCTGCGCCCTCCACAACCAGATTGAAGGCCAACGACTTGGAGTTGATAGGCCCTGGAGAAACACACTGTTCCCCAATATTTCCCCCAAAAAATTTTTTTAAAAAAGAATATGTCTCACCTCATCTGGCACAGCGCTGATCACAGATCAGATGTCCAGTAACACTCTGGCTTGATTTACATATTCTACTTACATAATCTGTAAGGTTCTATATATACTGATTGTGTTAAATACAAACAAGTCTTTATCTTCAGCAGTGAAACAGTGACTAGCACTGAGATTAAAAACTGAACAATTCTCCTTTGCTTCAAGGAAGCTGCCCTATAGCTGTGAGTACTGATTATTAGATATACACTCAAATACTTAAGAATCAGTCCTTTGTTTTTCCCCAGTAAAAACTAAACTAATGTAGGTAACTTTTATCTTAAATAGTAACTTCATTTGCTTATAAAATACATTTCCATCTTCTCCCTAAACAGTTGCCTTTTAGTACCATAACAGTTATAGCATAAAGCTCAATAATGCATTATGAAAGGGGAATATGCTTCCATAGCCAGAGGGAATAAAGCATAATGGTGAATAGTTGTGTGATCTTAGGTTATTAACTGTGCCTCAATTATTCATTTCCAAAATGGGGATACTACCTACCTCATAGGATTGTGGGGAATACTATAAATTCATGGAATGCATTTTTAACAGTACTTGGCATTTAGTAAGCATTCAATACATATTAGTAGCAACAATCACAGTAACATAGCATCTGTTATTAATAAGGATTGATGCAGTTTTATGACTTTTTGCTATTTAACTATTTGTGACTAAATTGCTATTTAAGTAATTTAAAGTTCTTAGTACAATTTAGTATCTGATTTCAATATGGCAGATTAAACTTACATGCTTATTCTATAACTTTGCCAATGAAATCTTGGCTTTGGTACTTAAGAAACCTAAACTACCATTGTTTCTATAGAATTAGTGGCAACTTTAAAAATTACATCATGATCAATATGCAGAAATTTCAATGACTCCTTGTTGTCTTGTATGTTCAAACTCCTTATATTACACAAGGGGAGCACTATCTGAATCTCATGCATGACCTACCATGCCCCTTAATATGCTATGCTCTTACTTAACTAAACTAAGACTATTGCATAGATTTGTACCTTTTCCCTACTTAGAGATCTGTACCCTTCCCCTAGTTCAAGAGCTTTGCCTTCTTGTTGGAAGCCCTCCTTTAACCACATGATCACTTTCTCTTCATTTCTGTACCACATCAGGGTAGACACTTTTATCTTTACATTTACATTTGTTTACATGATTGTTTTTCACGAAACTGAACTCCTTGAGTGCATAAATCATGTCTTACTGACTTCTACGTTGCTATCACAGTGTTGAGTACGGTGTAAAGGGTCAATAAATGTTAAATGAATGAATAGACAAATGTACCCACCCCCAGATGATTAGCCCCAGATACAAACTAATCTGAAAAAAAAACTCTTGACATCTTTAAATTGTTTTCCCTGTTATAAATATAAAGTATTAACTGCAGTATAAAAAAAACAAAAAAATCAGGATTCAAAAGTAAAGAATTTTATACCTTCCTGGCTAGCCTGGGGCAGCCACTATGGGAACCAGTATGGAGGTTCCTCAAAAAATTAAAAATAGAACTACCTTATGACTCTGCAATCCCACTTCTGGATATTTATCCGAAGAAATCTGGAACACTAATTTGAAAAGATATATGCATCCCTATGTTCATTGCAGCATTATTTACAATAGCCAAGATATGGAAGCAACCCAGATGTCCATCCATAGAGGAATGAATAAAAAAGATGTAGTACATATATACAATGGGATATTACTTGGCCATAAAAAGAATGAAATCTTACCATTTGCGACAACATGGATGGACCTAGAGGGTATTATGCTAAGTGAAATAAGTCACACAGAGACAGACAAATACCATATGATTTCACTTACATGTAGAATCTAGAAAACAAAATAAGCGAACAAACAAAACAGAAACAGATTCATAGACACAGAGAACAAACTGATGGTTGTTAGATGGGAGGGGAGTTGGGGGTGTTGGGTGAAAAAGGTGAAGGGACTGAGAAGTACAAATTGGTAGTTACAAAACAGTTACAGGGAAGTAAAGTACAACATAGGAAATATAGTCAATAATATTGTAATAACTATGTATGGGGTCAGGTGGGTACCGGACTTACAGAGGGGATCACTTCGTAAGTTATATAAATGTCTAACCACTATGCTGTATACCTGAAACTAATAAAATACTGAATCTTACCTGTAATTGAAAAATAAAGTTTTTTAAAAAGAACTTTAATAAATGACTTCTCTTACCTTTTTGAAGAAAAAATGATTTGCCAAGTGGTTCAATACCATAGGGTTGCTAGGATCAATAGTATAGGCTCTGGAAAGAAGTTGGACACCATTTTTGATGGAATCAGCCTAAAAGAAAAACAATGACGGCTGGATTGAGTGAAAAATTACTTAATTAGCACTTTTTCAGTTGTCTTTATCGTCTGAAAGAAATAAGGTTATGCAAATCTAAGTTCAGATACCAAAATATAGCTCGTGTTTTAGTTGACCTTCACCAGGGATAAAACATTTCAAATAGTGAGTTAAATTGTTAGAATTTAGTTTTCTTAAACTTAACTACAGAAGCATCTGTATTGGAAGCTGTGTCTAGACAATTGTATATAAGGTGAAGCATGATGGGGAGCTTCCTTCTCAAAATAAGATAGAACTTCTCTATGAGAAAGCCTTTTATCCTCTCCTTTTCCTCCTTCCTTAAAAGGTTGATACCATAATAAGATGCTTGGAGATGTAGCAGTTATTTTGCAACTATAAGGTGACAAACTTGAAGAAAGTCCAAGTATTAAGGGAGGACAGAAAGATATAAAACATGGGCTTGATGATACTGAGGTGCCAAATCCAAAACCACTGGGTTTAGTAAACAATAAAAACCCTATGTTTAAGTCACTGTAGTGTATTTTTTGTTACTTGCAATTGAAAGCATTCCAAACTGACATATAATCTACAATCCCTTATCTGAGATTCTGAAATCCAAAAACCTCTAAAAAACAAGTTTTTTGGTACTCTTGGAATAAGCTCATTTGGTGGCAAAACTTTCCCTGAATTGTGAGGGTATCTATCCTATTAGTGTGAACAGTAACTCATTTACCATAGAAATATACCATATTTTGCCGTGTATAATGTGCACCCATATTTTAGGCCCAAACGTTTCAGGGAAAAAAATCTTTCATTTTAATTTTTTAATTTAAATTTTTATTTGTTTACATTTAGGTACCTGTTTTTGTATTATAAAGGCATTTCAGCATTTATTTATTTATTCCCCTCCCCCCCGCCCTTCTTCCACCTCGCCCCTGCACTCTAGTTCAAGCTGTTGTTTCTCAGTCTAGTTGTGTAGGACACAGCTCCCTGGCCCATGCCGGTATTATGAGCCTTGCGACCCCCCGGCTGAGGTAGTCGGTTACTGGTCGTCAGTCGGCCACTCACAGCAGCTCACAGCAGCTCTCGCCGACTGCCGGCCGCTCACGCTGCCTGCTGGCCACTCATGCTGGCCACCGGCCACTCATGGCAGCACACGGTAGCCCATGGGAGCACACGGCAGCCCACACCAACCTCAGGTGGCTCACGGCAGCCCAGCTCCAGAGAGAGCTGTTGTTCACAATCTTAGCTGTAGAGGGCACAACTCACTGGCCCATGTGGGCATCGAACCAGTGACCTCGGCGTTAGGAGCATCGCGCTTCAACCACCTGAGCAACAGGGCCGGCCCAGCATATTTTAACATATTATGGTACAAGAAATTTTATGTAACTAATTATAAAACACACGAACAGATACAAGGTACAAGCAAGTCTATGTACGGGTAACAAATTTACGATATTTATGCATCCTAGAAGGCAAGAACTCTTTGTTGTTGCAAGTTCATCGTAAGTTCAACAAAACTGATCATTGTATTTCTGGGTATTATTTTACATATGGATATTGTTATTGATTTCTAGAGTTACTTTTTTAACTCATACGCATAAATAAAAGAATTAAAAACACTTATACAGATACGGAATTAGTACTACCCATGTATAATGTGCACCCTTATTTTTCCCTCACAAATTTGGGCAATAAAGTGCACATGATACATGGCAAAATACAATAAGTTTATATTTGGGGTTGTGTCCTAGTAACTGGGGTGTTTTATATTATGCAGTGCAGGCATCATATTACATTTCTATACTCTGAAATCTTGATTTCTAAAACACTCTGGCCTTAAGGGTTTTAAATAAGGAACCATGAGCCTGACAAATCAGCCAGGAAATAGATAATTTTTTCCCTCACATACCTCTTTGTTGTTGAGCTCTAGAACAGCCAATCCAACCAATGCTCCCACACATTTTGAATTGAGTTCCAGGGCTCTACTGAATGCCAGACGCGCTTTCTCCAGTTTGTTAAGTTTCACAAAGCAATGACCCATTCCTAAACGAACTTCCGCTAAAAAAATAAAATCAAGTTATTCAATCTGTCAAACTAGAGCATCTCTAGGGTTTGAATTTTTTAAAAAATTCTTAAATTCTCTATTTATGAGTTGCAAAATCTCAAAATTAACTTCAGTATAACCATACTATCAATATAAAAGCTTTTGGTATATATCACAAACTTGGTTTCTTTGGAGGTTATATCATACCATTCCCCACTTCCCTAATCCTTACCCCCTCATCATGGATACCTTTCTCACTATAGACCAGAACATCTATAATACTGGTATTTTTCTTGTCTTCCAACACACCTGGCTACACTATACCTTCAATATCTAATTCTGAAGAGCAATTTTTAAAAAGAGAACAAAAAGCTTCATTAAGGCCTTAAATAATGTAACCGACTACATGCACATACTGTCATTCTCTTCGGAGCTACGCTTATGTATGCTACCCAATTTCAAGGTCATGCCAAAACACAACCATGTTATTATCTAAGGCCAACCTCTCCTCTGGTCACTAGTTCCTATACCTTCTCATCTATTAAAGGGTACTGCTCCAGTAACTCTCCCCTATTTTTCCTTTATCATCAAATTTTCCCCTTCTTCTAGATCATTCTTATCTACATATATTCTCCCATGTTAAAAAAAATCCTCTCTGATTCCATTTCCCTGTTATCAACCCATTCCTATTCTTCCCTTAATAGAAAACTCCCTGAGATCTATTTACACTTGCTACCTCCAATTCCTTTCCTTTCATTTTCTCCTGAATCCACTCCAAAGAGGGGCTCATCCCCACCAATCCAGTACAAGTACTTTTACAAAGCTCACTAATGATTTGAATGCTGCTAAATCCAAGGATCAATTCCCAGTCCCTATTTTACTTGGCCTAAAGATAGAATTTTACACTGCCTGACTCCCTCTTCTTCTGGAAACATTTTACATTTTATTCAGGACATTGCACTTAACTGTTTGTCTCCTCTGTCTTGGCTGCTCCTTCTGAGGATCCTTTGCTGATTCTTCCTCATTTCCATAACCTCTAAATATGAGATGCCCTAGGGCTCAATCCTTGGTCTTCTTTTCTATCTACACTCACTCCCCTGGGGACTGTATACAGTTTCATGGCTTTATACACTACCATGTTTCCCCCAAAATAAGACCTAGCTGGACAATCAGCTCTAAGTGAATCTTTTAGAGCAAAAATCGATGTGAGACCCGGTCTTATTTTACTGTAAGACCGGGTCTCACATCAATTTTTGCTCCAAAAGATGCATTAGAGCTGACTGTCTGCCTCTTATTTCCAGGGAAACAGGGTATCTGTATGTTGATGACTTCCAAATTAATACTTTGGCCCAGACCTCTTCCTTGAACTTCAGCCCCACCCCCTGACTTTTCCACTTGCATGTCTAAAAAAACTTCCAACTTTTCATATCTAAAACTAGTTCCTCCTAAACTACCTTCCAAATGTTGTAAAATGTAACTGCTCTTCCATTGCTTCTGCAAAGGAGTTACCTTCGAATCCTCCTTTGTCACACACATCACATCTACTCTATCAGCTCTCCCTTCAAAATATACTTAGAATCTGACCACCTGTACCTCCACTATTACCACCCTAATGCGAACCACAATCATCTCTGACCTGCATGACTGTAATGGCCTTCTACCTGATCTCCCTCCGTCTGTCCTTGCTCCTCATGCTCCATTCTAGTCTCATCCCAGAAGCATGAATGATCCTTTAAATTTAAGTCAGATCCTGTTACTTACTCCTTTGCCCAAAGCCCTCCAATGGTTCCTATATCTGAGTAAAAGATGAAGTCATTAGAATAACCTATGATGCCTTACATGATTACTTCCTAGTTATATCTTTGACCCCAGTTCTTACTAGTTTTCCTCCTCTTCTCTCTCTCTCCATTCCAGGCACAATGGCTTCCTTATTGTTCCTCAAACTTGCAAGGCCTACTCTTTCCTCAGGCCCTTTGGACCTCTCTCTGGGAATAATCTTCTCCCATATATCTATACGCCTTAGCCTTTTATTTCAGGTCTCTTCAAATGTTACTGTTTCAGTGATGTATTTCCCTAGTCAACCTTTCTAAGCAACCCCCATGTTTCCCATACTCCTTTTCTGTTTTATTTTCTCCTTAGCCCTTACCAATATCTTATATAGTATATATTTTACTCATTTTATCTTCATCACTGGAAAATAAGTTCCATGAGGGCAGTGACTTTTGTCTCTTTGGTTCATTCCCTGGGTCTAGAACAGTGACTGGCACACAGATGGTATCAATAAAATTTACTAAAATAACAAGATTTTGGAAAGACAAGTGGTATAGGGCAGAAGGATTATACTATGATCTACCATTTAGCTTTTGAATCAAACACAATATAGATGTGTGTTTTTTAATGAGCCCTCTGCATTTTAAAAAAACTTTTATTTATTTTAAATGTGTTTTTCCAGGACGCATCAGCTCCAAATCAAGTAGTTGTTTCAATTTGGTTGTGGAGGGCGCAGCTCACAGTGGCCCATGTGGGGATCGAACCAGTAACCTTGTTGTTAAGAGCACCGTGCTCTAACCAACTGAGCTAACTGGCCACCCCATAATAATAGTTTTTTAAAATTTCATTCTGTCATTTCAACAATCCTACAGTATTTTTTCACAACTAACTTCATAAGCAACTGCCAAATCCTCAATATTGTAAGTTGGATCATACATTTTAGGACTTAAAGTTTTTCTCTTACCTGGACATCCTGGGTTAGTACGCAATGCTTTCTTATAGTAAGCAAGAGCTCCTCTGTAATCCTTCTTATTGAATGAAATGCAAGCTTTACCTATAATGATTTTTAAAAATAAACACGCACTGATTAAAGAATATAAGTCTCATATGCTCTATCCTAACTCACCGAAATCAAATAACATCTCAGTAAGAAATACTTGAAAATAGTAAAAGTGATTTCATATTAAAACTTGCTTTCCATAAGGGTATATTGATTTATACCTATAAATAGAACAGTACAGTATGTTAAGTGCTATAAAACAACAAGTCCTATAAAACAATTAAGATAACTTAGAGTTGTCCAAAAACAGATGGTTTATTTACTCTTAAGAAGTGTGGAACAAATTATTCTTAACTGGTATATATTTTATTTCTGTAATTTCAACAGAAACAATGATCTATTGCAGATAGTTTCATTTTTAATAAGCTAAAGCTCTTTTACATTGCTCTCAAGCCCATTACTAAGGAGTAATTACAAAGAGATATATTCTAGGCATATGCTGAAAAATAGATTCCTAAGATGGTTGCCAAAAATGACTCACCAAGAAGGGCAGGAATATTATTTGGAGACTGGTTGAGTACAAAATGAAACTGTGCATCAGCCTGATCCATTTTGTCACCTTCGAGGAGGCAGAAGCAGGCTCTTCCCAACAAATGGTTCTGAAAAAGTAATGCATCATCTTAGACTTGACTTTACCAAGGACTAACCACAATTTAACATGAATGTGTAATACTAAAATGAAAACCATATAGAAAGGAGCTGCATCATCACAAAAATTCCTGTCAACTGTAATGCATTTAAACTAATAACAAGCAATTCTTAATTATAAACTGAGAAATTATCCTGAAATGCAACAAGTCTTCTGAGTTAGGAACCACGACAAAAAGAAAAATTCAAACTCCTTAAAATATGCTTGAAATTCTCTTGGATATATTGGATTAGTGACTCAACATGTGTATAAGTTTTATAAGCTAAATTACTTCAACAGTACAAGGACCAAAGAAATTCCAATTTTAACAAGGAACCCTTCTTCACTTTGACCATTTATGTCAACCATGTTATTTTAAGAAAAAAATCTTTCAAAAAAAAAAACCTATTGCCTGTCATACACATTTTTCCCTCATAAAATCAAAAAATGACTTATTTTACCTGATCATACATAATAATTTTATCGGCCATTGTATACAATAGGGTTGCCTGTGTAATAAGATCTTTCTTGTTGTCCTTATTTTTTTCCTTCCGAGCCTGTTGTACATAGTAGGCCGCCAATGTATCCAAGCAAGTCATCTGGTCTTTTTCATGGTCTCTATAGTCCAAATTGCCATCGATACGTGCTGCTTCCAACAACTTTACAAACTCTTCTGTTTTTCCTTGCTTGTAGTATTCCAGCTATGAGGTAAAGAATTAGAATTACTAAAGCATAAGTTTATGCAAAAAGTTATACACAAATCTATACAGCAGCTTTATTTGTAATAGTAAAAAACTATCACAACCCAATAGCTGATCAACAGGTGAATGGACAAAGAAGCTGTGGTTTATCTGCACAATGGCTACTACTCAGCAATAAGAAAGGAACTGTTGATACATGCTACAACATGGATAAATCTCAAAATAATTATGTTGAGTGAAAGAAGACAGACCAAAAGGAGTGCACAATGTATGATTCCATTTATAAAGAACTCTAGAAGATGCAAACCAATTTTTAGCAACAAAAAGCAGACCAGAGGTCGCCTGGACACTGCAGGGCACAAGGGAGAGTTCAGAGGAAAGTTTTGGGGGGGGGTGATGTATATATACATTATCTTGATTGTAGTGATGATTTGACAGGTAAATACACATGCTGAAACTTCTCAAATGGGTTAAGAAATATGTGCAGTTTATTATAGCTGAATTGTATCTAATAAAACTTAAAAACTATCATCACTACAAATGTTTTCAACTTACTTCTTACCTAGAAATAGTTGATTTCAAACTAAATCAGAGCCAGAGAGAGAAAGCAATAATAAGAGGTATAAAAATTCTAAACAGGAAACTTGGGTTCTGGTTCTAGGTCTATCAAATTTTCCATGGCTTTGGGCTTGCTGAATAACTTCCCTGGGCATGGGGCATGTATTAATAATAAGAATATCCACGCTCATTTGCCACGTAATATGGGCCACATTCTATGCTAGGAGCTTCATATATTTTGTCTCTAATCTGTACAACCATTCTTAAAGTTAATACTAATATCCTCATATTTTAGATGAGGAAACAGGCTCAGAAGGTAGATCATTTGTCTAAAGTCATAAAGGTAGTTAGCAGCCACGCTGGATTCGAATTAAGGCCTTTCTGGAAAGGATGTCATAAAAATGGCTGCGTGAGGTGAGCCTCTGGAAATCTCCCCTGGAATTTATAACAAATTGAACAAATATAACTCTACAAAGGACTCCCTGCACAGCAGACAGGCAAGACGAAGAGGCTTACTACTGGATTCACCTAAAGATGTATAGTTATCTCCAAACTCATCAAGTTATGTACATTAATTATGTACAGATTTTTGTATGTTGATCATATTTAAATAAATTGTTTTTAAAAGTAAAAAAAAAAAGAAAAAAAGAATTAAGGCCTTCTTTCTAATCCTCAAACCTACACTCTTTTCTCTGTAACGACCTACAGCCCTAGAAGTCCCCCTCAGGTTTCACCAGACACAAGGTTTCACCAATTTCTGTGTAAGCGCAGTTAAAGGAAATATTTGTACTGAAAAATATTGAAGTTACTTTCTGGTTTTAAAAAATGTGTGACAAGCATTAAAGGCTTGCTCTCCACAGACTAGGAAAACTTAGCACTTCAGGTCAGAAAGGCACTGCTTGTCACTGGAAGTACTTCTCTTTAAATCCACATCTAAGTAACTAAGAGTTAGGCCTGAGCACTGGATATAAGCCCAATTCTAGACCTACTTCTCTGATCCTTCAAACAGTATTAGGAGCCTCCTGAGTATCTTACATAAAAGCGACCCACGGCACACTTACTTAGAAACAATGATTATAGTGTTTAGTATATTCTATCACTATAATCATTTACCATAATGTTCCCATAAAAAGGACATATCATTATGCAGCTGGCGCTGGGGAAGGTGGAGGGTATTAGAATTTCATGCTCTCTGAGGTGATTTTCCTGAGACTCTCCAGCAGCATTTATGTTTTAGAAGGGACCAAACAGGACAAAAAAACTTAATCCAGAGATGAACTTCATCCAAAAGGGCTTTTGTGAGTTAGCCTGGAACCTAATCACCTTCTAGAGTATTTTATGAGACGTGTTTTATTGTTATGGAAAACAATAAGTAGCAATGTCTACATCCTGGCACCTTAATTTTTGCTCAGCTTATCCATAAACGTTAAGCCAGTCTTCACTAAGTAATCAATCACTAAATGATCAAATACTTAATAAAATACTGAGTATTATTTAACTTAAATGGTTTTTGCCTTTACCAACACACACTAATTTATCAGTGGAGTAGCACATCATTGAGGAAACTAGCCTTTTTGTTTCACAAATGGTAATACAATTAACTTCCATACACCTGGTACAAGTAATTTATCAAGCACCCAAGCTGGTTATTACTGTGTCCGAAAACAGAAACCACATATTTTTCTCAGTCAACAGATAAAAAAATATTTGTTGCATGAATACTGACCGCCAAAGCAATCCATATGTGCAGTTGTGTGTGTTCCTGTTTCAAAATACTGATAACTTCATCTCCCTCCGGTAACTGATCGAAGTCAAGTTCAATGACCTGAAACACAAAATGCAGGTTTTTAACTCTTATTTCTGTTTAAATTCACGTTTCTTCTTTGCTGCTTTTCTTAAATACACATCAATATGCATACACATAGGGTTTGTGAGCTGAGGGAGTATGTTAAGGAAAGTTTAAGGAGCTCACGACGAGTAGGTTATATGGTAATACTAAAGGAAAAGCACACAGAAGAAGCAAACAGATCCTCCTGGTTGTCTCCAAATCGCTAGGACTATAAAATAGGACCAAAAAAAAAGGCGTTGCTTACTCGAAAATAACAAAACCCGAACCCGCTTAACATATAACACAGGCAAAATGCAGCTGAACACCCCTGAGCCTCTGACGCCGAGGGTCTGAGCATCCCAGTGGCAACGCAGAGCCGAATGCCACTGTACGCACTGATCGCGGAGGCAGCACGTGTGTGTCGCAGGCACTCCCGAAGTGGGCACACACACAGTAGCAGGTAAACGTTCTGGAGTTAGACAGTGGTGTGGTTACACGACTTCGTGAGCATTACTGACAACCACTGGATTTCACGGTCAGTGAACTGTGTCTCAACCAAGCAAACGAACAAAACTAGGAGCAGGAGACATCCGCTACGACAACAGCGGTGCTGAAAGCTCCACGCAGACAGGCCAGCGGCCAGCCACGAAGACGGGGTCGGGAAGAGAGAGGTGAGCTCCCCGCCTGCGGTACCAGCTATACCTTGGGGTCTCGACTGCGCTTCCGGGGCCCGGGTAGCGAACACTGCACCCCGACAGACCCGAGTTAATAAAGGACAAAGGGCGACGTCCCTTCTCGGGCTATTCCCGGGGAAAGACACTTGGTTGGAGCAGCAGAGCGGTCACAGGACCACAGCGCCCACCGCCGCGAGCAGCGAGGTGCTCCCCAGGGTACCGGGCACGCTCGCGCCCTGCGCCCGCGCACCCAGAACAGAGCAGAGTAGTGCCAAATACGGACAGGTTGGAGGGCAACTTTCAAGCACTCCTTCTCGAGTCCCCAAGCTGCGGGCACGCAATGTTCCCAGCCTGGGAGGGCGCAGGGGCTGCGGAAGGACATGAGCCGAGCTTCAGCCAGGGACTTCGACCGAGGCTCCTGGGGGAAAGGGTGCTCTCGCTTCGGAAACGAAGCCGAGAGAAAGTGGGAAGAGGGGATCGTTCAAGTTCACGGCCCCAACCCTCCCCCCCATACTCGACACTTACCTCGTCAGTATCCCGGAGGGGAATCTCGATGGAGCCCCGCGACATGATGAGATCAAAAGGCGAGCGGGTATCTCACCCGCCGCTCTGCAGCCGGTACTCCTGGTTTCTGGCTCGTCCAGAGGCTAGCAAAGGCTCGGGTTCTGGTCGTCACTGCTGCCCTGCGGCACCACCGGAGCTCGGGTTTCTCCTTCCCGTCAGACGCTTAAACAACGAGCAGGGGACTGCGCCCGGCTACTTCCGGCAGCCCCGCCCCCTGCCCCGGAAGCAGTCCTCGCGGGAGAGCCTATAGGACCGCGGGCTTCTAGGATTTCGTTAATTTACGTGCCCGCCCACTGGCCAGCGGCGTCTGATTCTGATCTCCGTCACCTGCGCAGGCCAAAATATATACAGAAGGCGGAGCCACCCCGCCCCGCGGTGGGAGGGGCGACGAATGAGGCGCGGGTTCCGGGCCTGGCCACTGACTGACGTGAGACCTCTGCCAATACTAGCAATCCTCTCGTTTTAGCCCGGGACTGGCCTTTGTGGTGTGAGCGTGGCCAATCCTATTTTACCAAGATTGCTGTGAATGTTTCAGTCATTCGTTCTCAAGCCAACCACGGGTTCCTCCTTTAGCAGCTATTATGCGCTACCTTTGTGATCATTTAAATATAAATGTTACAATGAATTCTGTAATCGTTGTGATAGTTCATGTATTGTGTGTGTGTGTGTGTGTGTGTGTGTGTGTGTGTGTGTGTGTGTTGGTTCATTGAAGCGTATGAGAATCTGCTGGACTTGTGATTTTAATAAAATTGTTGAGGAATTTGATTAAATCTGTAATCTATGTTTTGATTAAATTACAGAATTTGATTAAATGTTTTAATTACCGTTTTCATTAAATTATGGGATGTGAGTAAATTAGTCCACAGTGTTTTGATTAAATCAGAGAAGAATCTGATTAAATAAGTTTGTAAACTTCAGTTTTACCTCCCAAGTGTCTCTCGGATGGATCTTCATCTTCATCTTCACTACCTCCGATCTAGCCCAACAGATTTATCATGACTCTCCTCCCTGTGTTACTATACTAGTACCAGCCTCCTGGTTTACCAATACTTCATCCACCCTACCCTCAAACTCCAATCCAGCTCCGTCATGTTACACACCTATCTTTTAAAAATACTAGTTTGATGTTTGTCTTTCCTCCCACCTCCCTCAAAACCTTTAAGCAGAAACTGATAAATTTATGTTTCGATTAGTTGCCTAACTATTTCAACATTTGAAACCGTGCTATTAATACAAACATAATGCTAGACACGTAGGTAATTTAAATTTTTCTAATAGCCATATTAAAAAAGTAAAAGGAAGTAGATGAAATTAATTTTAGTAACATATTTATTTAACCCAATATATCCAAAATATCATTTCAACATGTAATCAATATAAAAATTCAAATAATTTACATTTTTTATACTGTCTTAGAAATCCAATATGTCGTTTACTTACATAAATTCGATTGTTTAATTTTAATTGGAAATGTTGGATATGTATTTAGATTCCACAAATTTTGCAGTTGAAAAACGAGATTCACATACCTGAGTTTTTCCAAAGACACTTAAAAGTTTTCCAATAACTGAATCAACTACCAGTTTTAAATTTTAAGTTAATTAAAAATAAATAAAATTTAAAATTCAATTCCTCAGTTACATTAAACATATTTCAAGTTCTCAATAGCCACATATGCTTAGTGGATACTGTACTGGACAGCACAGCATTGCATTTCCAAGAAATACTATTTAATACATTTTAAGGTTTATAAAGTGAGCATTAAATAAAAGTACACATGGTGATGAGTGTTGTTCTCCATGACCAAAGCTTCCCTAGCAGTAAAGACCCTAGCAAATACGTTTGAATTAGTCTTTAAGTTACTGGCAACCAAAGCCATCCTAATTGATAACGTAGAACACTATAATTGAATAATAGTGTTCAATTTAGATTAGGATTTAGAGGAAGTGACATTTAAGTTGCAATTGGGAAGACAAGTAAAAATTGGCCAAGTGAAGGCTACAGGTGAGTATGTCCCAGACAGAGGGGACAGCATGCTGGGGAAGAGCTTTGCAAACCTCAAGGAAGGCCAAGTGGCTGGAACATAAAAAATGAAGGGGAGACTAGCATGAGTTGAGGCTGAAAACATAAGAAATAGCCAGATCATGCCCAGATTTATCCATGTAAAGCAAAACCAGCACCTTGCCCTGCTTCCAACAAGAGTAAGTGTACACATCACATCCCGCGGTAAGAAAACACAAAACACTTTGCACTCTGAGGTAAACCAAAAAAGAATAGTATCGTACTACCTATAGTCTCCAAAGTGAACGAAACCTTCAGCATTTTCCACGTTACTGACATCCTAACAAAAACAATTTAATCACTGACTTGTAAATCTAAGTTTTATAAGTCTGAAGATATGCAATAATTTGGAGGAATATGGTCATCATAAGACAAAATTGCTCTTTTTCTATCATGAACCAACTATCTATAAAACTTATAACCTTGGGGGGTGGTGTTTAATGAACCAGTCCTTCTAAAGCCTGAACTCACTTGTAAACTTTTACAAGTGTTTTTCTAAGGAAAGTGTTTTTTTCTAAATGCTTGGTCTCTGAGACTTCTTTGACATAAGATATGTTAAGGAGCTTAGATTTTATCTTAGGTGCAATTTAACTGAAAAGTTTGAAATGATGTGTGTATATCAATGAGGATGTGTGTGTGTGAAAGAGAGAATTGGTTTTGTGGTTTTAAAGATGGTTCTGGCTACATTGTGGATAAAAGATTGGAGAGTGAGAGGAAGTGGGGAGACAATTTAGGAAACTACTGTCCAGGTAACACAAGATAAATAGCTAGGAATAGATTTAAGGTAGTGGAGATGGAGATATATATATATATATAAAATACTATATTAAATATAATATTACTATATTAAATATAAATATATATTACTATATCAATGTATTTAACATTATTAATATATTGGTGATATAATATTTAATATAAATATATTTTATATATTATATTTATGTATTATATAAATATAAGTATATATTATAAATATAGATTCTTAATTTATATTATAAATAAATATAATATAAATATATTATATAAATATATATGTAATAAATATAAATACATATTCTTAAGCACTAGGACTTGTTAATGCATTGGATATGGGGGTCATTGAAAAAGTAGTGTCAAGAAGAACTTCCAGGCTTTTGGCATGAACAACTGGGTGAATGAAGTGTCATCTTCCAAGAAAGGAATGATTAGTGGAGGAGTACACCTGGACAAGGATGGATCACCAGTTGGATATATAGATCTGGAGCTCAAAAGACAGTTTCTAAGCTGGAGAAATAAGTGTGAGAGCCACCAGTATATAGATGAAATTTAAAACTATTACATTGGATGAGATCATTTAGAGAGAGAATGTAGAGAGACAAGAGAAGGGCCCAGGACCAAGCTCTGAGGAATTCTAGCGTATGGCGAGCAGATAGGAGAAGAGGGTCTGCAAGGAACCAGAGGAATAAATGGAGAAAAAAATCACGTGGTGACAACTGGGACTTAAACTGCAACTCTTGACACAAGTAGCTACAGGCAGCTTTTTGTTTTTCCCTAACTGTAGCAGGAACTGATTAAATTAGCCATTTTTGAGCTGTAGATCCCGTTTTGGAGTGAGTACAAAGATTTTATTTTAGCTAGTATGTTTGGGCAATGTCTGTTCACAAAATGCCATGCTTTTTCTGTGGGGCCTGAGTACACCAGATCAAGGTAAAGCAATTAGTGTATTTGGTCAGTGTGGGTTTTGTTGCGTGCATCTTCAAAAGAGATAGCTAAGATTCTTTAGTTTTCTGTTGTTGATGGTGTGGTAAATGTGTAGTATTGGTAAATACTACATTTAGCCAGGCCAAAGGGTGAGCTATTTTATGTTGATAAAATATGCTCATTATTAAAAAAGAATAAAGAATATTTGCTCTTAACAAAGAATATTTGAGATCTAAAATTAGATACTTTTTAAATAGCAGCATACAGTGGGAAGTGTTTTAGGTAGTTTGTATACATTACTAAGAAAGAATAGGAAGCTGTATTAATTTGCTAGTGCTGCCATAAGAAAGTACCACAGACTGGGTGACACAAACAACAGAAATGTATTTTCCCACAATTCTGGAGGCTGGAAGTTCGAGATTAAGGTGTCCACAGAGTTGGTTTCTTCTGAGGCCTCTCTCCTTAGCTTGTATATGGTCATCTTCTCCCTGTGTCTTCACGTGATCTTCCCGCTGTGTGTGTCTTCGTTCTAATTTCCCCTTCTTGTAACGATACCAGTCATATTGGGTTAGGACCCACCCTAATGACCTCGTTTTAACTTAATTACCTTTTAAGATCCTACTTCCAAATGCAGCCACATTTTGAGGAACTGGGGTTTAGGACTACAACACGTGAATTTTTGGGAGGACATAATTCAGCCCTAATAGAGCCTATCAAATAGTATAAGTCTTTACAGATGCATTTAAAAAATTTTTAAACTAATTATTTATTTTTTTCAGTTACAGTTTGCATTCAATGTAATTTTACATTAGTTTCAGGTGTACAGCATAGTGGTTAGACATTTATATAATTTATGCAGTGATCCCACAATTAAAAATATGGACTGCTTCACGAATTTGCACGTCATCCTTGCTCAGGGAGCATGCTAATCTCTGTATCGTTCCATTTTTAGTATATGTGCTGCCGAAGTGAGCACTGCCGGTGCATTTTAAAATTGTGCTTTTCCCTGCCAATTACTAAAATAAAGCTTGTTTCTAAAATTAGGATATAGGATCATTAGTAAAACATTTTAAGGTTATAATCTGACATTACATTTGTTTGGGTTGTTGTTTTATAATTTATGCCATAGTCTCCTCTTGATTTTCAATAAACATTCATCTGTAATTCAATGAGCTTATTTTCAGGAAATTAAAATTACATAAAATGCTCCTGTAGGTAAGCCTGGGAATGTAAAGGTTAACAGGCCAAATTTGATTATCAGCAAAAGAAAATATGACAGGAATTCGAGTTCTTGCAAATTAGAATAACAATAAAATCCTCCTGCTATAAACACTTAGATATGCTGGATTAAAAAACAAGGGCAACATAGTAAATGTCCTTGTAATTTAAGGACCAAGAGACCTAATAAACTAACCAAGAATTTAAGCCTATGCTTAAATTCAGATAGTGGTGGGTACAGTAGGAGGTTGTTTTCCATTACTTCAGGGACTTGAATTTTAAGGCTCACACAGAGACAGAGTTACAGTCTTTGGCCCCATGCTGGAAGCCGGAAAAGACTACATTCTAAGTAAAGATGGGTGGGACTAAAAAAAACCAAAACCCACCAATAAAAATGACAACCTGGCCTCTGGTTATAAAAGTTGCAGATGGGGGTGGTAGTGGTGACGGAGATAGACTGGGATTCGGGTGGGAGAATCTCCCTTGAGAACTTGCAACCAGGAGTCTATATCTCAGGTGGGTTTGGCATTTGACATTACCCACTTGGTCTGGGAATTCCCAAGGCAAGAAATTTAGCATAAATTTCTTCTCCCTAAGTGTGTGGTATCCGTGGGATGCCGGGGCAAATTACTTAATCTTTTTTATTGATCCTTATTTCCCCTAATGGGTTTAAATAAAAGTAACTAATGGGTATTGAATGTTTACTTGTGTTAGCACTTTACACGCTGAAACTCATTTAATCTTCAGAACAGCCCAATGACATTGGTACAGTAAGTCTATGGTGGTGAGGCAATGGACGTGGTTATATCTGTCTCCTAGGATTGATGTGAAATAAGATGAGCTGTAATGTGTTAGGTCAATGCTTACATGACTCTATTTTGGAAACTGTGACCTTATGGTTTATTTCTTGGGGTTTTCCCACTTCAAGTAGGACACAGACTCTCAGACTTGTCTCTTCCTCTTTCTTGTTATCCCCAAAGATAAGATACACAAGATCCCTCCTTATTTTAATATCTGCCTATTATTAATCCTTATTGAAGGAAGGAAAGAAGATGGAATTTGAGGTACCTTGGAAGATGGGTAGAATTTGAATAGGCAGAATGTGGAAAGAGTGTTTCATGCAGAAAGGACATCGAGCAAAATTTTGATGACAAAAATAACACTCCTTAAAGTTCAATGACAAGTGAACACACCATAGCATTAAAAGTTACCAATTCTTTGACATCCATCACATGTCCCATCTCTACCAGGAAACCTTCCTTGTTAACATCCTTCAAGTACTTCTCTTTTTCCTGTTTTCTTATTGTTTCAAAAAATATCTTGGCATTGAACTACATTCCGTTTGGAAGAACAGCATATATGACACAGTACATTTAAGATATATTTTTTAAATGTGATCTTTTCACCCCTCTGATGCTGTGCTGACCTTCCTGAAAGTCAGATTACTTTTTGAATACTCCCCTCTCTCAGGGTAAGGAGCCTAGAAGGTGCTCAATGCATAAATAGATTTTGGATAGCTTTATACAAACCACAGTTGGAAGCATAGCAAAGGATGTTGCTTCCAGAGGCAACTGTATGCATGGAATTGGCATGTTACTGCTTTACGTAGATGAAGCTCTCTGCTTAAGTGTCTAAATAAATATTTTGAAAATATTTTCAGAACCTGAAGAGTGAAGATTGCTCTTCACATTCCTTCCCAAAAATTGTGAGAAGCATTTCAAATTCAAGAAAAGATGGATTGTTTTGACTGAATTATCGGTTTTGTAATATATTAAAAGATCTGTGTTTACAAAATGAGTTTAGAACTGTTTAAAAATACTTTTACCTGATTCTTTGTCTATCTTTATGTATGTTATAAGCATGTCACTGTGTTCTGGGACTTGTTAGTGCAGAGAAAAAATTAATGTGCGCTCCACTGAGAATTCTTTTATTCACCTCTAGGTGACTTTGTGCCTAATGAAGTCTGTTATAACAGTTTAAGAAATTCTTTCCTAACTGTTTTATCCACTTACCCCCATCTATGAATGTGGAAAATCAAATTGACGTAGTTTATGATTGGTCAAATTAGTGGCTTACACAGTGTAACCAAACTTAGCTAATTTATCAGTGCTTTTTTTTGGCTGAGTATGATGTCTGACTATTAAGTTCGTGAATTCATCCTAGAAAGAGTGCTACATACCTCATTGCCGAATATCATTATGGTCACCTTCGAAGTACGCCCCTTGGGAAGCTATGCACCAATGCCAGCACCTAGTCTACCCGTCAAAGCAATTTTGAAACTCTTTCTGGAATGGCCATCAGAGCTGTTGTCGTATTACCCTTGATGTCCTGAATGTCATCAAAAGGTTTTCCTTTCAATATTTCCTTTATCTTCGGATAAAGAAAGAAGTCATTGGGGGCCAAATCAGGTGAGGAGGGTGTTCCAATACAGTGATTTGTTTCCTGGCTAAAAACTCCCTCACAGACAGTGCCGTGTGAGCTGGTGCATTGTCGTGATGCAAGAGCCATGAATTGTTGGCAAAAAGTTCAGATCATTTTTGTCTAACTTTTTCAAGCAGCCTTTTCAGCACTTCCAAATAGTAAACTTGGTTAACTGTTCATTTGGTACAAATTCATAATTAATAATTCCTCTGAAACCAAAAAAGTTTAGCAACATCATTGCAACAAGTTCGCGAACGTAATTGTCAGACCTCATATATTAAGAAGGCAGGGCTGAGATGTTAAGTTTGAGACATCAGTAAATCCAAAAGCAGATAGCAAGTAGGCAGTTTGATACATAGGTCTGGAGCCAGAAGGAGAGGTCCAGGTGAAGCACTCACTCACATATGAATATTATTTAGAATTGTGAATGGTTGAGATGATGGAGGGAGGAAAGAAGAAAAGAGAGCCCAGGACCTAGCCGTAAGGAACACCAGCATTTAGAGATGGGTGGAGAGAAGCCAGAAAGAGACTGGGGAGCGGGCAGAGGTGTGGCAGTGAGCATTGATCTCTGAAACCCACTTCCTAACCCTTCTATGGCTTCCACTACACTGAGAAAAGTCCAGACTTTTTGTCTACTGCCCCGACATCAGCTCTAGCTCCTCCCAACCTCAGTGATCTTCCTTTGAGCCTTCACAATAATCTTGTCTCTGCTTGGGAGACTCAGCTGCAGATCCCTTATTTGGTTCTCGGTGTGACTCCTACTCCAGTGTTGCTTCCTCCTTATCCAAGTAGCTTCCCTTGTTAGAGCCTATCCCAGCATCTTATTATTCTTTCATGAGATAGTTTCTTTTTTATTCCTTTTTGTATCCTTCGTGCCAACATGATGTCTAGCAAACAGTAGGCATGCAATAAACATTTGACTTATAAATGAATGAATAAGCCCGTTAATCTTCACCTTGAGGTTTTAAATCCCTTCTAACTTTAAAAAAAGTTAATTTATGTTTGAGCACCTGAGTAGCGATGGGTGGATTAAAATATTGATGAGTTGTGCTCCAGCCACCAGACGGAAAGGGAAGTCTGAAATAGTTGGGGAAGAGAAACCCTGGTCCCCAGTTCCTGGCGAACTCCAGGGCTGTTTAAGCAAGTGCTCAGCAGAGGGCAGCAGAGGGCTGCACAGAATTGTGGCTCCACTAGGTTAAGGGTGGTGTGTGCGTGTGTGTGTGTGTGTGTGTGTGTGTGTGTGTGTGTGTGCAGTGAGAAGGGAGGGGCTGGGCAGCAGGCCAGGCAGCTGGAACCGGCACTAGACTAGAGTTTGGGGAGAAGGTCCTTCTGTCTAGTCCTTTGTAGGGGTCTGATGTACGTTGATGGAGAGTGTGAGGTCACCTTTCTATTTTTGTTCAGATTCTGCTGATTCTTACCACACAGAGTATAAGGAAACTGTTTTACTGTGAGCCTCGTGGTTGGGAATGGCAAAAAGAGTCTCCTGGAACATGATGGGGAGGGGCGGGAGGCCATGAAGTGAAATGGTGAGCACAGATAGGATTTTTGGCCTTGGCTGCATGGAGACTGTTCTGTGAAGCAGGGAATTAGGTGGTGTCTGTGAGTTAAAGCCAGGCAGGAGCTGGGAAGGCTTAAAGACACATAGCACTTTGGGGAAAATAGGAGGTAATGATTAGTTCAGCGACGCACATTGTCAGAAATAACTGTAAGCTTCTTACAGCCTCTGAATTGATATACTTTCTGTTTTCCTTTTTTGTTAGTCAAGTTGTTTTTAAAATTTCTAACCTATCATCTGTGCCTAGGTGAAAAGGAAGTTTGCACACCCATTAGCCAGAGGCTCAAATGAACAATGTTCCCTAGGGACCAGCAAGGTGGTAGCAGCAGAGGTCAGAGTGAAAGGCCCCAAGTGGAAGGGATATTAGTCTAGTCACTAATACACACACACACACACACACACACACACACAAAGCAGGTCATACACATTAACACATCTACACAATGACACACACAGCATAACACACCCACACCCAGCCTAATAAAGGGTTTTGTAGTGGATATTATGCTTGTCTGTTCAGTAACCATCCCATTGTGTATAATAGTGATGTGGTTTAAGTCTAGGATCAAATCAGCTCTCGGTTCTAGGGCGTAAGTCATCAACATGATTCCAAACCCCTTGGCATTCCCTTGGCCTCTGGGATTGTTTTAGGAATAGGCATACAACCACGCAGATCCATTAGATGTGAACAAGGAAGCATGTAGCCCTGGAAACTGTCAGCTGCCTTCCTGCTACCCCAAGAAAAGGTATTTAGAAAAAATTGACAGCAGAGGTAGAGGTGAGAGACTCAGAGGCAAACAGAGTTAAGGTCAGGTTGGGTTTCTTATATCAGAAAACCTTAGAACATATCAGCTCCTATTATCACAGACTTCGTCTATGGAAAGTCTAGGAGGGACCCAACCCCTGCTTTAGTAAGGACGGCTGTTAATTCCTAGCCCTCTTTTGGCCTCTTGGTCCTCAAAGTGACTACAGTGGACCTGGCACAGTTCTCAAAGCTTTACACATATAACAGAGAAGAAGAAAATATTTAAAACCAAGACCAATTGTAGCAGCTTTGCCTTCTAAGGAAAGGGACACAATTCCAATTTGTGGAGGAATGGATCTCGTCCCTTGAAGAGGCTGAGATGAGATTCAAGCCAACGGTTTTGAATTTTAAAGGGCAGACAATCTTGGTTGACATGGGAGATTTTGTACACACACACACACACACACACACACACACACACACACACACAGAGGAGATTACACCAGGGCCTCAATACCCAGAGACCCGAGCACCAGAAACCATTTTAGAGGCAGCCTACCACAGGAAGAAGGGTTAAGCAACTAGGATTTATTGAGGTCTAAACGTGTCAGGGCAGCTCACAACGACCCCACTAAGGCTTCACAATAGGTTTGTGAAGGCATTGGCTTCAGTTATCCTCTGCACAGAAGAGTAGCGAGGAAGGTCTTTGAGGTGCGAAAGGCCAGTGGGAGACCCATACATGCATCACTCTGAGGAAGACAAGCATGAGTGCTGTGGGACACTGCGCGAGGGGCCCCTGAAGTAGGAACTCTGAGATTAGTTAAGTTTATGGTGTGGCTGGTAACTGACAGACAAGCAGACTGTAGAACCCAAAGCTTCCGTTTGAATGGGAACAGTGGAGAACGCTCTCATGAAAAATGGATGGGGCACAATGATGAGGTCATCAGGACAACTCCCTGGATGCCGAGGTTGGGATTGGATTGACAAAGCAGTTACACAATGGATATTCCAGAATTGCTGATAATGTTGGAAGAAATCGTGAAAGACTCCTACAAGAGGAAGGCATCTAAAAAGCAGCCTATGTGCCTCCTGAAGGGTGGCGGTGGGTATATGAGCCCAGCCCATCACCCTGGATGACAGTCTCAGGCAGAAGCTGGCAGATCAGGCGGTTCCTGAGGTGATCAGTGGTGGTGAATGTTAATCAAAATAGCAGGAACTTGTGTACAGAGGATGTTAAAGTGGAGACCATGCAGAATGTTTGGACTTTCTAATGGATGAACTGGTCCATTGACTTTTCCTTAGCTGATATGAGCCCTGGGAGTGGGAGTGGGAGTGGGGTGTCTGTCTTGATGTGAACGGGGCAAATAGCATACCCACCGTAAGCCTTAGTTCCCATACATTTAACATGGTGCTAATACCTACTCATAATGTGTTGTAGGGATTAAATAAGTAATGGATATAAATTACCTAGTATATAATAGGTGCCTAATAAAGGTTAGCTCTTTTCTCCACTCAATCTTCTTCCTCTCTCCCCCCATTCAAAATAATATGGTGTGGTATATATATAGCAGATTGTCACTCACCTTCATCCATCTGTCTTCTAGTGGACTGTCCAGTAATACAAAGCCTGGAAAGCTAAAAACTACATTTCCCAGACTCCCATGCAATCAGCGATTTGGAGGTAGTTAAGGCCCAACAATGAGATGTACTTGTGGGAGATCTGGATGGAAGCCAGGCAGAGACCCTACTTCTGATGCTCCTACTGTTTCTGCTGTCGTTGCAGTTGAGAGACTGCAATGAGAGCGCTCTGGTGGCATGAGCAGATATCCTAGTGTTCTGTCACTAGTCTCATGGAGGCCAGAGTCATCCATTTTGTGGGTGGCCTTGTGTCAGAAGCAGTGCTGGTTCTAGAGTGAGCAGCTTCCTTGGTGGCCCGGATCTTCCTTGGGAAGCTTTTCTGAAAGCTCAACCTAAAGTCTTTTCTAAAATCCCTCCTAGTAGCTCTGTAAGACACTTAATATCCTGCCATAAATTATTTCTCACTTGTTTTAGCCAGAGTGGATTTTGTTCTCTTCAACTAACCAATATAAGTGGGTTGGAGAGACTTTTATTTCCTGCCGAATTCCTCTTAGAGAAAGCACTGTGTGTGTGTTTTGGAAGGATGCTTTGACAAGTGCTTAAGAGAGGGTAGTCCCCCTCCCCCACCAACCCTCACCTCATCCTCACCCCAGGCCCAGGTATCAGCTGACACTAATGCTCAGGAACTTTATGAGTTGTTGCTCCTGAAAAAGAGGCGGGAAAGAGACAAAAGTGTGGAGAGAAGGCAGAAGGACTCAGTGGACGGCATAAGGCCAGGTCCTGTATAACATGACCTTTATCCAGGACCCCCTCTCCCATATTTTGTAAAACCTGTATAAATGCTTGGTGTGATTGAATTTTTTTGTTGTGAAACCAAAGGAGTGACTGAATTTTATGATGGGGAAGACAGTATGGGACAGAAATGATGTGTGAAAAAGCCAGAATTTTGAGAAGTGCCAGGAGACCAAGGTCCCCACAGTGAATTCGCAGACGCACTGAAGAAGGTGTTAAACCCCCTGTCCACGGCATTCGGAAGTCTGTGCCCTCCTCACTTGGATACCAAAGAGCAGAGGCCCTCAGTGAACTACTGGAGTATACATGAAGTCCATTTAGGACTCGTTTCTTTGTGTTCTGCCTAGTTCTTTACCTTCCGACTCTTGATCTCTCTTTCTGCAAACTCTCAAAATACTTCAGCACCACAATCCTTTAGAGTGCTGGTCATTTTCTCAGTTTTATTTATGTGCATGTTTATTTGTTTACCTTCTCTGCGGGAGTGTTAGCTTCTGGAAGGCAAAGGCCTGGGTCTAATTCATCTTTCCATCTCTGAAGTTATTACGTGCGCAGTGTTGTATGTTTGTGCCTGTGTGGATTTTTCTAGGGAGAATACTCAGAGCTCTAATCATATTCTGAAAGGGGTCCAGGACCTAGAAAATGTTTAGAAGCTGCTTGATTGTGTGTGTGGGGGACTTTGGATACAGTTTTTTTCACTGCTGTTCAAAAAAAAGAGTCATCGTTCAAAAGTCAAATCCATTGCATCCTCATAACTTGTCCTCCATCATCAAGGGTGTGCACCCATGGAGAGACAGCTAAGGCTCATGGGCTAGGCAGGAAACCTAGAATAGGTCTCCGGTTTCAAGATTCTATCAATTAGGAGCTCAGCCAACCAGTCCGTGTTTATAGCCTCCTCCCCGAAACGCTTTTCCCGACACTCAGAGAAGTTTACAAGCCAAGCTGACACCAGGCAAATCCCACTGTTGTGTGCTTTCCAGCCTGTCATCTTTTAAGCTATAAATATTTATCAAATGAGTGTGGAGATGTCAGTCTCCAAAGAGTGTCGGGGGTGGTTTGTGTGTGTGTAGGGGGTGTGGTGCTGGGAGAGCAACAGTCCCACTGGCATGTGATGTTGATACATTAGCTATTGAAGACAAGAGTAGTAAAAACCCCACCAGGAGCCAGTGTCTCCGCAGCCCACGGCTGGATGGAGGTGAGCTCTGTCCTAACATGCACATCTCAGCCCAGAAAGCGTGGGCAAACATCAGTGAAGCAAAGCTGGATTCTTGACAACTGCTGAATTTATAAACTTTCTAAAGTTCCCATATTTATCTCCTAAATGAATCCAGTGACACCATTTGGCTGACAGCTTTGCTGTGGGCGTGTGGATGGATTCAATGAGGGAGACAGGAAAAGACTGAAGATGGCAAGATTAAATTTTTTGTTGGCATTTTATGGCTTTTAACTTGGAGTAACTGGTAGTTAAAATGAGTGTTTTATTCTCAGTTGTAGCTAAGGCTCTAAGATTCTGGTATTTTCCAAAGTAAGATTACCTCTGAGTGCTTGCAAAGGGGGGTGGGAGTGGTGTGCAGCACTCACTCAGTTAAGGATAGAAAAGATTTGAGGAGGAATAGACATAGGTGGGAGGGTTTGAGGAAAAATGTCCATGTGCTGTGTCCTCCTTCCCCAAATCTAGAAGAGATGCTGGAAGGCCTGCACATTTTCTACTCTCAGGAAGCCACTCGCCAATTTGCACAGCTGTCACCCCACAACCATGCCACACCAGCCACAGTCTCACTAGCCAAAGGATGTCCCACTTTTTCTCTGGACATCCATGAGCAAGTGTCTGAACACTGGGGCCACTGTCACCTGTGCTGCAGAAAAAGCGAACACCTCCATGGCAGACTTATCAGCAGAAACAGCCCAAAGGATGAGAGCTTGGCCCACACCTGACTTCTGCCCTCCAGATCTTTCTTTTGTGAATCTTACTGGCAGAACTTAAATCCTGCCCAGAGCATTGTCTGCAAGGGAGTCTGGGAAAAGTAGTTTTATCTTATCAGCTTCTGCAGTACAGGAAGGCACACTTGAGGGAGGCTGGAATGGGTGTTGAGCATCAATTCACCTTCTCTAACATGTTTCTACTCACACTCCAAGGCCTACATCAAAGGCTACCTTCTCTCAGAGACTCCTCTCCTACTGTGCCCCTTCCACAGTAGAAAACGTCCTCTTCTGTGTTCCCACAGCTTATGCCATCTAGCGTAACATATCAGTTTCCTCTGTTAAGCTTAAAGTTTCTTGAGTGCAGGGATTTTGTATGACTCATGTCAATGCCTCTTGCACCTGTACAATGCCTGATAGGTAATAACTGTGGTGGTCTTCAACTATGCCCACAAACTCTTTGATACTTCTCTCCTCCAACAGTGGAGCATAATTCCCCCCTTTTGAGTCTGGGCTAGATTTGCTGACTCAATTCTAGTGAAAAGAACGAGGCAGAAGTGATGTGTGATGTCTGAGACTAAGTCATGAAAGATGGAGCTTCATCACTCTTGGATCACTGGCTCTGGAGGAAGCCAGCTGCCATGTCGTGAGTATATACAAGCAACTTTATGGAGAGGTCCATGCGGTAAGGAACTCAGGCCTCCTGCCAACAACCAGCACTAACTTGCCAGGAGTTTTCTTTTGCCAGGAGGGAAACTCCCATCTGACCTGGGAGGACATTCAAGGCTCTTACCTCCCCTGATCCCTTAAAGTGGTTACAACCCACAGCCTGTTGACTCATCCATCCTCTTTGTTTCCTATGAGTTGAGGTGTGGTGGACAAAAGGAGAAGAAATTGAGGGTGAACAAGGTAGAACTGAGGCTGGGAGTTCCAGCGTTACTGGATGGTTTTGGCCAAGCCTGATTAACCCTGCTGAGAAAGGTGAGGAAGGATATCAGCCCTTCAGAACCCCCTCACCTCTTTCTCTTCATCAGAGGAGCTTGTGGTGTTGGTGAACCTCAGGGTTTCTGTCACAGCTTTCACTAGAGGAAGGAGAGCCTGACAAGGAGGAATCTTCCAGACCAGACTACCCTTGTGCATTGCGTGCAGGCAAGTGTCTGGAAAGCTGCTCCACACAGGAGAGAGAGAAGGGTTATCATGCAGCAGTCATGCAAGAGCAAGAAGTCTGGCTCTCTAAGCAATGCCTCCAGCAGGAGGGCCCACCCTTTCTTAGCTTCTTGAGGCAGCTGGGGATAAATGAGCATTGGGTCTCAAGCAAACCAGCTAAGGATAAAAATTGGCTTCTCTAAGAAGGCCGGGCCTTGGCAATCCTTGGCCTGCTTTCCCTATTCTGGAATCCTACACCTATTTTTTCTTACTTACATAACTAATACATTTTCATTGTAAAATAAAGTTCAAACAACTCAGTTATATGGAGTCAAAGAGCGAATGTTCTCCCCACAGGTAACTACTGCTAACAGCTTGACATGTAGCCTGCCAGACCTCATGGATACACAGGCATCACACTTTATACATTGTCCGCAACTGGTGTCACATTGGCTTTTTTTCATTTGATGATAAATCATCGACATCTTTTTTCATGTCAGTATGTGCAGATCTAACCCACTCTTTTATCTAATAGCTGCTTAATATTTCATAGTATATGTGAGAGGAAGGAAAAACGACTATGTTAAGAATAACTACTTTTTACTGCCTTTTGTGGAGTGAGAGTGTTGAATAGAGTACGGGGCGGGGTGGGTATTGGGTGGAGGAGTGTTGGGGAAAGAGTTATAGAGAGCTGAATTACTCTCTATGATAGAGGGGTAGGAATTTGGAGCCTCTGAGGCCATCTGGAGTGGAGGAGTGAAAAGGGGGGAGGGAGAGTGGGGGCAATAAAAGGTTTTTGACAAGATGGAACATGAGTGCCCTGCAAAGTGACCCCTCTGCCTGTCCCTCACATCTTTAGCAAGTTTAATAAATTCATGAATGCATATATCCCCCATTCTTGAATGTTTCCTTAGAATACCAATGCAAGCATGGTATTATTGGGGCAAAGGGTTAGCATTTCCCTGTGGTTCTTGTGACATTGTTAAATTGTTATCCCAAAGGGCTATAAGAATTATGCTGCTGCTTGTAATGTTTCCCTGTGTGGGGAGATTGAAAGAAACCCCAGTTTAGGATGAGCATTTCTAGAATCTGGCAGTTGAGATGATCTGCACAAAGTCTGACAGATCAGTACATAAACATGGATATCTGCTATGTTGCAGTTCCTGCTACATTTTGATGCCAAGGAGGCTGAGCTGGCTCCAGTATCCACCTCCACCCCACAGTGCTGATAAGTTGGGGGTCAGGGTGTGCATATAGAGAGTGGCCACGGACACTAGGGAAGCCACAGGCCAGAAGCAGCAAGTGCGTGGCACCTGTACCACATCCACACTTTTATCCACTGATCATGGAACTCTTTCTTGTCAAGCCCAATGCTTCTTCAGAATCCTTCTTAACACAGTGCTCCAGACAACCACTGCTAATCAATCAGGATTGGATTGAATAGAACATATTTTCTATTCATGTTCTATTCATATATTCTAGAACATATTTTCTAACATATATCTATTTTCTAACCTTCCATAGTTTCAATCTAAAATGGAATTCTGAAATTTTACCTTTTTGGAAAAATTTATTTTTTAAAATGTGCATCAGAGTATACAACTAATGACATTTAAAATGCTTATTCAAGTCCCACCAAAGCTAGTGTGCACACTTGAGAAAATCCTGGAATGGTGGAAAAATGGGTGAGCAGAGCTCAGAGGGGAAGCAAGTCCCCTGCCATCACTTTTTGAAGGTTGAGCGTGGTCCCATCTGGTGAGCTTGTAAGCTCATATCAGAGACCGCAGACACTCGGGGAAGCCATGGTGGCTGGCTGAAAGTGGCTGGGAGTCATTCAGGAAGTGTCTGGGCACATCTGCTGGGCCCTTTGGGATGCTATCTTGTAGGAAGTCAGGGCCTGGAATCAGAAGAGAAATGAGGAAAGCCTGTTCTGCCCAGAGCTATGAAAGGCCTTCCATATCCCTCAACAGCTTTGGTCTAAAGTAAGTAAGTGATGCATTTCAAGTGTTGAAAATGAGTACAGGGACCCCAAGTCAGCAACAGCTGGAATTTCAGGCAGGTAGCCTGGAACCAGGACTTCTGTATGGATCCTGCCTAGTTGTATGGTTTTGACTGAGTGCATTTCCATTCTGCTCCATACTCGGGCCTCTTGGTCAGATCAGCAAGTGTCTGGGCCAGCTTGTCTTCCATGTTTGCCCTTATTCAGGTACTAAAGTCCAAGAATCACAAATTCCATCCTCCAGCCTGACCCTTGTAGCCAGAGCTTCTTCCCCAAAGCCTCCCATATTTTCCAAGACCCAGGTTTCAGTTGTAAGAAAGATTTGAAAGTACTTGTAGGTCCTGTGACCTTTGGGGTCTTCTGTCATCCCTAGAAATACTTCTTGGGTTTCTTCTAACAGCTCCGTTGTTCTTCCCATGAAATAGCAGAAATGAGAGTGGTGGGCAGATTTGGAGAACCTCAGAAAACCTTTTGTTACATCCCAGATGAAAGGTCCAGGCCAGTGGTGCACTTCCAACTGGCCCGGCCAGGGCAAGAGGACAAAGACAATCTCTTCTCTCAGAGCCAGTGGCAGATTGGTTCACATTCTCCAGACTTACTAGATTATTCATTGATGGTTCTGCCGAACGACCCTATATCTTTTAGGTAGCTCCAGCTACTCCATATCTCAGGGATACTCCATTTTTCAAATGCTGGAAATTGGATAAAGTTGTTTAACTTTCTTGTTTCCTTCACACTATCTGGGATTTTTGCACCTCTATTGATCTGCAATATAGAGAGGACTTGGTTAAGCTTTTGGCCTTCTCCTCAAACAGGGTGACAAGATGGCTTCTGTGACCTAGTTGTCAGCCTTCTTAGTATTTGAGCACTGGAAAAGATTGTTCCCAGTCCCAGATTCCAAAGTTCAGTGAAGTCCAAAGCAATCCTCGAGTCTACTGTAAATTCTCCTGGTCTTTTTGCTTCTAGGCTCTGCAGCTGCGTAAATCACACTGATTCAAATACTGAACGCACAATTCAGCCCTTCACTGGTGTTCAAAAGAGACACTCACAGTATTTGTGAACCTAGCACAGAGAGAGGAGTCACATCACGCACCCCAAAACTTTCTTGTTGACTTTTCTCTCTTGTTTCTGTCAGAGTATCCAGAAGTTTCCTTTTTCCTTTATTGTGCGTAACAGTCCCCCATCTGACACCACTTTTCCAGCTAATACTCAGGTCTTTAAAGGTCTACTTTCTACCCCAACAATTCTCAGGATGTTTTTTTCCAACAAAACAGTTTTTTTCTTTAGAAGGATTTCTAGAGGCAGCTCTTGCAATAATAAAAATTTCTCTGCTTGATTTCATATTTATTAGACACAGAGTTGGGGGTTTTAAAAAGTTCCCTCTAGCAATTAGGATGCTTTTGGAGCAATTTGATAGGAACCCAATTCAAAGTGTCCTAAACAATAACAACAGTTATTATCTCACAAAATTAGAAGCCCAGGGACAAGTTGGCCCCAAGACCCAAGGCCCCAATTCTGCCTTTTAGTTCTATTTCATGCTCGGCTTCAGATGGGTAGCAAGATGGCTGCTGCAGTTCAGGCATTATAGCTGGACCCCACAATGTGCATGATCTCTTCCCACATCTCTTCCTTTGTAGGGAGGACATCTCTTCCAGAAACCCCTCAGCAGAAGTTGCCTTCCCATCTCATTGGTCAGGTTTGGTCACGTGCCTAAGCCCACAGCTGGAAAAGAGAATGGGATCTGTGACTGGCTTAAATTAAGCAAGAATCAACCCCTGATGATGAGGTGTAGTGGACAGCCACTGAAGCATGAGGCTTCATGGAGGAGGATGGACGCCTGAACAAAACTGAGGTGCCCTTTCAGCACTCCTGCAGCTGTGCGTCCAGGCTCAGTACTATGGCTGGTTGTTAGCTCCTCCCCCAGCCTCAGTCTGTCCCTGCAGCTGTCAGCCAGAGAGGACACCTGCAAAAACTGAGCATCTCTGTCTTGAAGCTCTCCTCCCCTCTTCTTTACCAAGGACATAACATCTCCTTCCGGGAATAAATACTTTTCCATGTTTTGAGGAATTAGAGTTCTCATTTTGTTTCCCTGTTTAAAACGTACCAGCAATCTTTTACAAACAGTTGCATGGACTATTTTTTGAGAGAAGTTTTAGGCATTTGGAAACTTCCATTCCATTTCACATGAGCTCATTAGTCTTTTTTTTTTTTTTTGCATTTTATTAGGACAGTGGTTTTCAAACTTCAGTAGGCATTGCTTAGAAATGACAGAATTCTGCACTCCACCACCCCACATCTGAAGTAGAATCCAGGGACCTATATTTAAAGCATGCCCAGTAGGTAATCACATGTTGAGATATACGACTTTAGGAGAAAGCAATCAGCTCTAAGTCTGCCCTGACAGGCTAATTGGTGGGGGGTGGGGTGGGGCACAATTCCAATTTCATGTAATTCTATTTTTCTTTATACTAGGAATATTGTTGAATGCAACATGAAATGTAATCTACATTTTATGTTGTCAGGAGACTTTTTCTTTAAGTACATTTACAAATCAGAAATCTCTCGCACCACACTGTCTTCCTAGTTTTTGGTTCAGAGTATATGATCACCCTTCTAAGACTAAACTTTACAATGTCATTTGTTCAGACGAAATGATAACTGCTGACTCTCCAAATGCCAAATGTGGGGATGCTTAAGGCCTTGGATAGTGTCAGCCTACAATAGAAAGACTCTGGCATTTGGAGTATTTTCAGTGTTTTATAATCCTGGAGTTGTTCTTTGGAGTATAGGTTTGCTTCTTCTACACATGAAGACCTCTCTGTGTGAATTTGACAAGTTGTGCTGTTCACTCACTGCGGTCTGCGTCAGGGGCTCTGAGACTCTTGCCTCTTTTCTGGCAGAGCTGGCAGTTCTCCGTGTGGGATTGAAGTTGGTGGGGGCGTTGCACCCAGAGATGGACTCCAGGCTGGGAAGGATGCCATTCTTGGCAGGGGAAAAAAGGGGCATGGAATCCAGGGCACTCTAGAATAACCTCAGTCTTTGAAGCTGGACCTAGGTAGGTTTAAGTTTCAACTTTCAGGATGTGGAGATGGAGATTGGAGATCCTTTTTTGGAAAGGCTCTCAGAACTGCAACAGCAGAGGGAATGTCTAAGAGGAAAACAGGAAAGATATGAAAAAGGAAATGGAGTCAAATTAGAAGAGAAAAAGACACTGAAGAGGTGGGAATCAGAGCAGGGCATCAGAGGGAGGCAAGCGAATGTTGTGGTTTAAACGGAAAATTCTGGAGTTAAGTTTGAGTTTGAATCTGCTAGCTGCATATCCCTGGAAAGGATACTTCACCTTTCTAAGTTTTAACTTCTGTAGAATAGGGGCAATAATACTACCTACTTATAAATTCTTGTGTAGATTAAAATAATTCATATGAAGTGCTGAACAGTGCTTGTTTGGCAAACAGTTACTGTTGATTGAATGCTTGTTGTTAAAACCATAGGCCATCTACTTGATTTTGTATATAATTGGTCCCCAAATTGGAGCAAACTACAATCATCTCCCTTAAAATTTCCAAGTACTCTCATGCCAGTATCGGCCCCTTGAGATATCTCCCTGCTTGAATTTTTTAATAACTCAGAGGCTTTCTCAGTACAAAGGGACAGTCCTGCAGCCAAATGCTGGGCAGAGAGAGAATTCTAGAGGCCCATTGGTCCACTGTTCCTGTTGCCATGATATTGTGCATAGTTGAAAATGCATCTCATTCAGTGGGGATCTCTGCCATGATAACACCCTCACTGGTCTCTAACCCTCTGTGGTAGATTGTCACTACTGGGTCCTCCTTGTGAAAGGATTGTATTTTTCATTCCACGGTTGTCCGTCTTGACCCTATGACTTGTTTTGGCCAATGGAATGGAAGCAATATGTGCTACTTCCAATCAAAAGCTTTAAGAGCCATCCCTATTGGTCTTTTTTCTCTGCCACAAAAATAGCAATGCCCCACATAGGGGTTGCTCCTTCAGTTTGAGTCTTAGAGTGAAGAGTACATGGAGCAGACCCACAGCCAAAGAATAGCCAGTATGGATAATAACATGACTAAAACATAAATCTTTATTGTAATAAGCCACTGAAATTTTGGAGTTGTTTGTTAGCGTAACCTTCCCTGGCTGACTGAGATACCCTCTTGGCTCACAGGAGTGCCTCACATTTAGGTTTTAAAGCGACAGCTCCTTTAGCTCATGCATTCAATGCGGGCATTACACTCAAAGCCTACCACCGTGCCAGGGTGGGTTGGTTGAGCCACATGCGTGCTGTTACACGCATGCTCCACCAAAACCACCTCTCCTCTGTAAACACTGGGCTCTTATCATGAGCTAGATCACCAGCCAGACCCTTACGGTGCGTTCCCTTCTGGGGCCCTTGGGGTCCCCTCCTGCTGGCAGATCCCAAATTGGGGGTCCCCCATACATCGGTGAGATTCTAATAATGCTCCTGCAAAAGGAAAGAGTCAGGGGCTCAATGCCTTGGTCTCCTATGCATATTTACCCCAGCAGAGAATGCTCTGAACCCCAGATATTGAGGAGAGGTAGTCTGTTAGGTTACAGGGTTTCTGGTACATCTCTTTCCTGTGTATGAGTGACTATTTGCCTTATATTTGTTAGGGGAGGTCACTCAGTTGATTTTTTCCCCCCATTGTAAGTGCAGTTTACCTCAAGGTGATTTTCTCCTCCTGCTCCCACCTGCAGCAGCCACTGTATGTTGCTGTTATTGAGTGTACGTCAGCGGGCCCTCTCTGCTGGCACCTGCTACACATACATGTCTGTGGTGGCTTCAGTGAGAGGCACTGACAGCACAGTGCGGTGGTAAGCGGGGGTCACAGTGAGGCAGTATCATTCAGGGTACCCCACTCTCCTTTTTCCTCTTCTAAAAACTCAAAAAATAAGATTAAACCTCACACGTGAAAATAATTATTCTAATACAAATGAAAGGAGACATTGCTCAGGCATTTGTGATGGGATTTTATATTAACCCAATTAGAGAAGGCGTGGGAAGGAGCCAAGGTCAGCAGTGGATCTAGTAAGCAGAGAAGAGGAGGGCAGACCTAGGGCTCAGGAAGAGGAGCTCTTGATGCAATGGGCAGAGTCCACTGCCAGAGGGTGTAAGCTGCAGGATAGATGGCATTTTAGAAGTGTCCCTCTAGCTGCTATGGGGGGTTGGACTGGACAGAGGTGAGAGTAAAGATAAAGAGATTAATTAGGAGGAAGTAGAAAAGATACATGTGTATTGAATGAAGGAATAGGAAATGAATATTGGGGTCCCTGCTCTGGCCAAAGACGATTCTCTAGAGCGTGCACCACATTCCTGCAGAACTGGGGTGGTTCTTCAGACTTCTGGAAAAGTAAAACCCTTCCTTTGCTGCTCTCCTCCACTGACTCTGCAGATCCCCACTGTCTCCCTTCCTGGTAAGTCCTTTTGGATGTAGCCCCTGAGATCCTATGCTGTTTTTCTCTGCACTCTCTGATGGCTTTGAAGCTTGGTCACAAGCTGATATTAAGTCTGGTTCTGTGCTTTGATGAACTTTCCTTCTTCACCTCTTGTAGTCAGAGTTGTGTTTTACTTAATAGCAGACACTGTCTTTACTCAGAGCCTTTCTGGTTCACACCACATTTTTGGCTCACCAGAATCCCCACCCCAATCCCCTATGCCCACATTTAAGTCACAAACAGGTTCCCAGGGGCCACGGGATGACAGCTCACATGCAGAGTCAATATGGCTGCCAACGCTATGCACCTTCGAGGGGGTTACCTTCTCTGCTTAGGTCCTTGCTGTTCTCGGGGAACCAGTCACCCATATGCCCTGCTCCCAGGATCCTGCCTTGCAGTTTCCATTCCTAGAATGCTTTCAACATTCATCAAAACAAAACAAAACAAAACAAAACAAAAAATAGGCATTGTTCCCATCCAGAAAAAATGAGGGAGGTCCCTGGCACCCGTCAAAACTAGCTTTTAGAGGATCCCAAACAGGCCTTGATGCTCTAAGATGTCTTTTGCTTTTAATACAGATGAAGGAAGGAAGGTCACAAAGGAAGGCTCAGATCCAAAGTGAATTCTTTTGTCCAGTACATGGTTTATTTTAAATGTGAAAGGTGAAGTTTACAAAAACAAATGGATTGAATGGGGGCATTTGTGAATTCTGAAGCATGGACATTTCTCCATGTTTGGAGGATGTGCTCAGATATTTGTGCATTTTTTTTCATTGTTGGAAAAAGAAGTTACTGAGGCTGTGGAATATTGCACCCAGAATGATGTGAAAAATAAATAAATGATGGTACAGGGCCCAGAATCCCAAGGAGGGAAAGGGGAGAGAAAATATGGTTAGTATTATCCTCATGTGGCTCGAGGACATCTGCTTGAAAAACCTCTTTCTGACATATTAAACCAGAAGTTGGATGGATTTACTGATTGAATGGAATAAATTGGGCAGGTAAACTGCTGTCAAGAAGACTGACATACAGAAGTATTCTTCCTGCTTTCTTTCATCCTTACCTACATAATTTTGTTAAGATCTCTTTTTATGAACTTAACTTTAGATTGCATTGGCTTGATCAGGCAACTCTGAGAAAAGTTGTGGGAGAAAAATAGAATTCTTCACCAACTGGGTTGAAGGAAAGAGCATGGACCTTGGGGTATCCAGGTCCAGTTCTTTCATAGAGCATCTGTGTGATCTTAAGGTACGTCATTTCTCTAAGCTTCATTCTCCTAACTGGAAAATGCAGATGAAAAAGTTTTGAGAATGTGTTTTGAAAATAAATGATGTACATAAATTGCTGCATATGGTACCTAGTACGAAGTAAAATGTGGTCTAACATATAATTTAAAAGACTCACTCTGCCTGCCTTGTGGGGGCAGGAGAGCAGTTAGGAGATGATTGCATTGATAACACGGCAAGAAATTATGGTAGTCTAGACCAGAGTAGGAAGTGGTAAAAATAGTAAGAAACAGTCAGATTCTGTACATATTTTGAAGATAGAGCCAACAGGATTATCTGATGGATTCCCTGTGGGATATGTGGGGAGCAAGAGGAGAATGACGAATGATTCATATTTTGTGCTTGAGCAGCTTGAAGGATGGTCTTGCCATTTACTTAGAAGGAGAAGACTAAGGGAAGAACAGGTATTGGGGGTTGGGTGAAATTGGAGATGTGTATGAGATGCCCAAGAGGAGATGTTGAGTTGGATATATGACTGGAGTCTGGGGAAGAGGTACACACTGGACATACATATTTGAGAGTCTTCAGAGTATAGATGGTATTTAAAATCATGAACTCAGATAAGATCCTCTTGGGAGTGAGTGCAGATAGAGAAGAATCTAAGTCTGAGAACTAAGCCCTGGAGCAGCCCAGGGTTACACATGGGGGAGATGAGGAGAAACAAATGCATCCCCCACCTCCTTTCCCTTCTTCTTCTCCCCTCTTCCTCTTCTTTCTTCTTCTTTTATTGTTATGAAAGGAGACTGTTCTATTTAATTCAGTTAGCCTTCACTTGAACAAAGCTGCTTACACAGCTTTTTTTAGGCTTGCTTCTAAAAAGTGATATATGCTTTGCAACTTCAAAGTCTTTTAAAAAGAAAAAAACACCCAACTCTGGACTGTAGAAGAGGCCTCATGGTGCAGGCATTGAGACAGCAAATCCAGTGCATCTGGAGATCAAGTTCCTCTCAGGATTAGTGAAATTGAGCTTTTGTTAGCATTAATTTAATGGCAGAATGTCAACTAGCAAACCTCAAAAATCCTTTTCTGCTTTGCATCTCTTTCCCTTTTTCACCCCCCAAAAAACTATGTGAAGCCAGAAGGGAGAGAATCTGAGAAAGGTTTGACTCTTCCTTTGGTGAGATAAACAATCTGTTAGGTCACGGCACCGGCACAGAAATCCTGTGTTTGAAGAACAGGCTGAAACTACAGTGTTACTCAGGGTAGTTTAGGGGAAGGCAAGGTAGGGATAGCTCAATTCTTGTGAAAAAGATCTGGGAGTATCAGTAGACCATGGATTTTCTATGAGCCAAGTAAATGACATGGTTGTTACAAGCGCCAACATAATTGTAGGTTGAATACAGGAAGTCAGAATCCCCTGAATAAAGAGACTGCTGGTTGGAGGACACCAGCATTTGAGGTTGGGGCTTCTGAAAAAGGCCCCGGTATTTACCGCATGGCCCCAGCCAGGACAATTAGATCAGAGAGAGATACCTGCTCCTAAGGTAGCTAATGACTTAGGAGACCTGGCTGAAACAGAGAAGGGCAGCCAGTCAGATGCTTTTGAGAATCTGAAACAAGATAGTTATCAGGTGGTTGCGGGGAGGAGTGGGCTGGAGCTGAGAGGCCATGTGAGCCATAGCACCATGAGTGTCCAGATAAAACGAGGAGTAGAGAGAGGAGGAGGAAGAAGCATATGCAAAGGAGAAGGAGAGAGGGAGAGAGAGAATGATGCGGCCTGTGGGAAACAGGGATACAGACATTAGGACAGACAGATTAGGGCCCTCAGGTCCTGCCGGCTCTCTGCTCCCTTGTCGTCTGGGTATCCTTCCTCTCCTGTCCTTGGGTTTTCTAGGGGGTTCAGTTATCCTTGACACAAACCCCCTTTACACTTGAGCCAGCCAGAGTGGGTTTCTATTCTTTGCCACTGAAAAGATTCCTGCACTTTCCCCACCTATTAGGTTCCGCTCACCTGTCAGCCCAACCTGGAATTCCTTCTTCCTCCCTTGATTTTCCTTGTTCTTCTCAGCACCCAACACCCAGCTGAAGTTCCTACCTCTCCCATGAAGCTGTTCCTGACCAGCCAGGCCCCAGAGGCCTCTCTGCCCCCTGAACTTCTACAGCTCTTCTAACCTTCCCACCTGGCCCCATCTTCCCATGGGCAGGCCTAGTAGTGGTCTCCCTGGGGCCAGACTTCATTTCTTTCTCTGACTGGCCTGGCCCATGCGGGGACTGAGCAGAGCCCAGCAGGCAAGTGTCCATTGGCTTATTCACTGAGCCCCACCCCCACCTGGGCTGCACCCAGGCCTCTGCTCTTTCTTAGCGGGATGTGGTGCCCAGCAGACGGGCGTTCCCTAGGCTCTTCCCCCCTATTGACTCACTTTCCCTATTCACAAGTCAGCTCAAATATCCCCTAAAACACCTAGACCCTGTCTCCTCACTCCCCATCACTACTAGTTCTTTCGGGTTAATTCAGCCAACATTTTTGGAAGATCTAACATGTCTCAGATATTAAGCTAGGCACTGGGGCCATCGTACAAAGAAGCAGTATGGGGTAACCATTCTGGAGTTTGGCTGAATTAAAATCCAAGCTTTGCTTTTTGATAGCTGGTAACCTTGATCAAGTTACTTAACATCCTCACGCCTCAGTTTCCTCACTTTTAGGATGGGTTGATATTAATAATAATAATAGTATGCCTACCTCATGGGGCTTTAGTGAGTATTGAGTGACACGATCAATATGAGGGGTTTAGCACAGTACCTAGTACCTAATAGTTAGGTATTGCTGTTGTCATTGATATTATTACTAGTATAGAGAAGCACTGCCTAGGCTAGGGTCTCTGTCTTTAAGGACCTCAAAACTGGGTAGGGAAGGCAGAAAAGTCCCACCACCAAGTGACAGATGTGTACTATTGAGATTCTCTTTGGTGTGTTCCAGCATTCCAGTGGGCTATGAATGGGACAGAGTTAGGTTGGGATACTGATGTCCCCTTAGCTTTTTGGGTGTGTTGTTGGTGGGGTTTGGGACCACTAGAATTCCCAGATGACCATCAACAGCCATGAACAGCCTTTTCCATTTACCCCTGTGTTCAGGTATGTGAGCCATGGGAAGCTCTTCTTTGATGGATGTGTGAGCACAGGGTGCAGGGGAGCCCAAAGGAGGGGAAAAACTCATCCAGACTTCTCCAAAGAGCAGCACTGGCTTCTCTGAAACCCTTCCCTCACCCCCTCATGGAACTTCTAAGGTCACCCTGGTATCACAGTCCATCCTTACCCACGTCCTCCTACCCTCTTCCCACACTCATGTCAGCACATGGTTGCTGAATAATGATAAACTGAACCTGATTGCCATCACATCCAAGACCTTACCAAATCCCATAGTTAACCCCGGCTAATAGGCTTCTGATCCCATCAGTCTATCGACACAGCTTTCTCAAAGGTCCAATAGCTTGTTCTGATCTTCACCTGTGACTTAAAGCTCCCCTTGAGATCCATCTTTCCAAAATCTATACCACCAGTCTGGACCTCTCTCAAGCAACAATCCTTGCCATCCTGTATTTCTAACCATCTTTTGGGCATCTCCATCTGGGCATCCCACCAGCATCTCAAAATGAACTCATATCTTTCTTAACCAGTGCGTTCCTTCTCCTGGCTTCCCTGTGGCATTAACATTGTCTCTACCTGCCCAGGGATCGACACTTTGAAGTCACATGATCTCTTCTTCCCATGCCCTACATGCCGTTAGGTCACAAGTTTGTTGAGTCTATCTCTTCCTGCCCACCCTCATTACTGCTGTTACCACTTCTCTGCAGAGCTCCACATGTTCAACTGTCTGTACGTCAGTCTCCACTGTGATGTTTCACAGTAGTTATCTAAAACTTAACATGCCCAAAATGGAATTCTTGAATCTTTTACTCCTGTCCCTTCAGCTTGTTTTCCCATCTCCATAAACGACTTTATTATATGCCCAGTTGCTCAACCTGGTCCCACTTGACATCTTCTCTTTTGAGGGCCACATCTTTATGGGGTGTTTCAGGAGCACTCAGACTAATGTGAGGCCAGCAATGCTACCATGACCATGCATTGTTAAAATATTGAGGTACTTCCCTGTTAGTCGGTAAATAGCTGCTGCCTTGAGATGCCCGACTGCCCCCCAATCAGCACAGTCACCTTGGACTCTCTCCAGGATTCTCTGCATCTCCCCACGATCTGGCAACTGAAGGTATTGATCTGCCTGGTATTGCAGGGACCTCTAGGACCCAGTTACTCCAGCAGGACAGCCACTGGTTTCCATTCTAATTAGCTATGGCCTGGGCCATAACAGTTAACTATTTTGAAGACAATCTCCAGTTACTCATTTTGAAAAAGAGGAAACTGATACTGGAGAAGTTAATTAATTTCCCTAGAGTTCCTTGGAATCTGTCTAGCTCCAAAACCCACTCTCTCTTTCCAGGACATTTAGCAATCCCCTGTCTTGTCCCCCTGCCCTAGAACAATCTTTCCAAAGCCCAGCTCTCAGTATACCCTGTCTCTGCTTAGAAACCTCCTGGGGCTCCCAGCCTGCCTGGAGGTTAAGTCCAAACTCTTAAGCTGGGGTTCAAGGCTCATTCACAGCCTGATCTACTCAGACAGCCTCATGACAGAACCTCTGCCTCTGCATTTCTGAGCACTTTCCTACTGCCACACTTGAGTCTGAACCACTTCCTTTAGGAAGACCATCCCAATTTACTCTCCATCTCTTAAAATCTTGACCTGTTTGGATTCACGAATGCCTCAAATGCCAACTCCTGTGGGAAGCAAACCTTCCTTAATGTCTCCATTTCTTCTTTGGAACTCCTGCAGCACTTGGTTCAACTCAATGACAGCCCACCCATGGTCCTAATCATGTTCTTCCTTATAGAATAGTCTTACTAATAGCACCTTACATAAGCATACTGACAGACAGTTTGCAAACCACTTTCACAAACCATATATCATGCATATTCCTTTCTTGAGTCTTGTAGTATAAGCTCCAGGAGGGCAGGAGTCACATTTTGCTCATAAAAGGAGAAACTTTATTCAGATAAACAGTTTGCAAACTGGGGAAATGAAGCCTCTGGAGGAAATGAAAAGTGCACTCCCCAGAGACAAAGGCCTCCCCCACCTTTATAGGGAGAAAGTGTCCACCCTGGTCCCTGATTGGTTCATTTTTATGTAAATGTGGGATTTAAATTTGCACAGTGCTATTGGTCCAAATAGCATTGACCTGATAGGTCAAAATCACATGTTCTAATTGGTCATTATGGAGCCTCTCTGATTGGTCAGTAAAGATGCAAATGAGGATATAACTGCACAGCTCCGATTAGATTGGGCAAGTCTCCAACATGGTTGAAATATGACTGGTCAAAATACAATTCCAGGATCTTCTTTATAAAGTTCGACTCAAAAGGCTCGGATGCAATGCTGGAGACTTAGCAGCTCAGTCTGCGGCTTTCCCCTGATATGCAGTGTGCGTGAGAGGCCACTGTAAACAACGGCTAGATTCTGATTATAAATTTGGGCCCAATTAACTACAAAGACTCCTTTTTAATGATATATTCTTTCTTCAGGTCAACATGGGTAAGTCATACTCTTGACACAGGGTGGAGAAAAAGGGTGACAATTTTTCCAGTAGTTGTTCCTGCCAGGGCTGGCCCAAAGCAAAGTCAGGATGCTGAGATCCTTCCTCTTCCCAGCCTCCCTAAGGACCACTCATGGATTCTTATTTTACTCATAGATTATAATCCTTTACTATCTTTTGATACTTTGAAGCTCACATTGCCTCAGATTTGGCCGGTAATAGTCCCTTCAACTGGCCTGTGTCCTTTTGACATATCACCGTCATTATTCTTGAAGCAATTCCCTACTTTTTTGCACAATGCAATGTTTCAGACTCATCTTCTACTTTCCCTATCCTAGCCCTAAAAGTACCCATTTCTCCATGGAGCCGTAAGTCCTTTTATTGGAGAAAGGTATTTATAAACCAAAATCTGTGTGCGAAGTGTGCTCATTGCTACTGTGCATCATTGTTTCCAGGCCCTCTCAGTGGACAGAGCCAGGAAACAGATGTATATTGATGCACATACACATGCCTGTCTATGTATATATATGTGTTTACAAATATAGGCCCATACACATACGAGGTGTGACCAAAAATATGGTGAATGTTTAAAGAAAAAAAATTATCACAGTAAAAGACACATTGCCTTTAATCCCTCTCAAAAAACTCCCCCTCGCTTTAGGGGGAGTTTATCCCACACTTATCCCACCATTCTTGCCACTTTCTGAAGCAGTTTTGGAAGTCCTCTTTCATGAATGCCTTTAGTTGTGCTGTCGTGGCTGCCCCGATATCCTGAATTGATTCAAAACATTTACCTTTCATGGTTATTTTGACTTTGGGGAAGAGCCAGAAGTCTCACGGTGCCAGATCCGGTGAATACGGTGGATGAGGACAATGTTTTTATTTGACAGAAATTGCTGTACCGGAAGTGATGTGTGACATGGAACATTGTCATGATAGTGGATGAAACCGTTTGCCCATTTCATGTTAATGCGTTGTTTATGATCCATGATTTACTGCACACTTTAAAACACACCTTTTCTCCACTGTAGCTCACACCTGACTGCACTGAAGAAGCTAAAACTTGTTGCACACTGTTACTAAGTTTCAACGCACCACTTCCGGTGTTGAAGATCCCTGCCTTTCCGTTGGCTGGCACTCGGCAACAGCATTCACTGTATGTTTTGATCATACCTCGTATCCATCCATCCATCCTGTTCATTCCAGTTCTTGAATTCCAGCATAGCACTACATGGCTTATTCTATTTTCCCTCCTCTCCACTTGTAACTCTCTCCTTTGACAGTGAGAAACTTGATTGTCATGATTAACAATATATTTACTAACTCAATCCTAGAATGCACAGAAAGTATTTTCAGAATTGCTAATCCCTATGTCTATGAAAAAGAAATCTATTCAATATTCGTTTATGGTTCTTTTATCCCTTTAGCCTGAAGGCATTTAGTGCAAATACTGTGTACAAAAGTTATTGGAAATAGTTCCTTTCCAGCCCGGTCTGTCCAGACTTTCAATCCCTTCTATATTTGTTCCATATCTCATTTCTGTCCCTATCACACCTGGCTTATCAAGTATAGAGCCTCTCAGGGGCACCAGACAACTGCGCCCCCTTCTCTGTGGGTTGCCTAGGACTAGGCTGGGGCCTCCTCTTCCTGGCTTCGTTAGGCACCACTCCTCTATCCTCTTGGTGGTTCCAGAAGTGTGTTCCTTCCCGCTCCCTCTTGGTCTCTTTGTGGCTAGGGATTTATTCCTTCTGACAGAGTCCTTTGCTATCACCTTAATGGGATCCTGGGAGGGAAAGAAGACACCTTATGTTCCCAGTCTGCTGTCCTGAACCCGACACCTGAGGACCTAGAGTCAGATCTGTGTTTACAAACTGAGACACTGTCCAGCTCTCCAAGTCACAGACTCCTCATCTAGGACGTGGGGGTGAGAAGTCCTATATCACGTAGATTTGGTGAGGACTGAACTAGACCTTATATGTAAAGTGGCTCACGCAGTGTCTGGAGCCATATTCAGTAAATGACACCTGCCACTGTCTCCTGGATGCAATTCCTGCTGATGTGGCTACTGATTTGTTCACTTATCCAGGGCCTGCTAAATGCTGAGCATAGCTCAGAGTCCCTAAGTATAAATGGGGCAGGGAGGTCAAATCTCCCACTGCGGTCATCTCAGCACTCAGTGTCTGAGCGGGCAGTGCTCTTGGCAAGATGCTGCTGCTCCTGGCTTGGCTTCCCTTGGTCTGAGGATGTGTTTCTGGCCTGGGACTTTAAAACTTCCCTGGCCTTGAGTCAAATGGCCTGTGGGGAGAACCTCCCCATGCTGTGTGTCAGTGTGCCGCCACCAGCCCACTGTTGTTATGCTGAGGACATACGATTGTCTCTGATGGGCATGAGTGATGAGCTGAAGATTTTGGTAGAGCGAGGCCAAATCCCTGTGTGGCTCCAGGAACAGGGATAAATATAGCCTGAATAATTGCTCATGTTCTTTTAAGGACTAAAAGTCAGCTTCAGGCACGCTGTGAAGCTCCATGACCAGGACAGCAAGGGACACAGTTCCTTTTTTAGAGCTGTGGGTCAGCCCTGCTTGTGCACTGCTGGATCTGGGGCCTCTGTGATGCCATTCCCATTTGAATAAAGGGGTCACCTTCACTAGTCTACACCCCATGAGGGCAGGGATGGGTCTGAGGTGTCCCTACCACATCCCATTATTCAACACTCTATCTGGCACAGTAAGGTGCTCAACAAACATTTTTAAATGAATAAACGAGCAGTGAGAAGGCTATATTTTAAAAATAACCTTTAGAATAAGATCTACAGTCTAGTTAACAGTAATGCACCAATGCCAACTTCCTGGATTTGCTATTATACAACAGCCATATAAGATGTCACCACTGGGGGGACGCTGGGTGAAGGGTACGTGGAACACTTTGTACTATTGTTAAAACGTCCATGTGTCTCTAATTATTCCAAAATAAAAAGTGGAAAAAAAATACCTTTAGTCAGGCTTATGCCAACACTCTTTGATGTCTGGAGGAGGCAGTGCTGAAAGATGGATTGATTAAATCCCTGTTCACAGCAATGCTTTTGTTTCATTATTATTTTTGAATGTAAACACACCATTTATTCATATGAGTATGATTCAAAACATCACATATATTAAGTAAGATAGATATTCTTTCCCTCCACTAGTTCCTCTCCCCAAAGGGCAGCTAATGTTAATGTTATTTGGTTCTTGTGCTAATTTTAGTGATTGTGTGTACACACACATATGTACTTGTGAGTGTGTATGTGTGAATATACGAAGTATGACCATTAAGTTCATGAACTTGTTGCAACAAGGTTGCTAACCTTTTTGGATATCAGAGGGGTTATTCATTATGAATTTGTACCAGCTGGGCAAACAGTTAACCAAGTTGACTATTTGGAAGCTCTGAAAAGGCTGTGTGAAAAAGTTAGACAACCTGAACTTTTCACCAACAATTCATGGCTCTTGCATCACGACAATGCACCAGCTCACACGGCACCATCTCTGAGGGAGTTTTCAGCCAGTAAACAAATAACTGTATTGGAACACCCTCCCTACTGACCTGATCTGGCCCCCAATGACTTCTTTCTTTACCCGAAGATAAAGGAAATATTGAAAGGAAGACCTTTTGATGACATTCAGGACATCAAGGGTAATACAACGACAGCTCTGACGCCATTCCAGAAAGAGTTCCAAAACTGCTTTGAAAGGAGAACTAGGCGCTGGTGACAGTGCATAGTTTCCCAAGGGGAGTACTTCGAAGGTGACCATAGTGATATTCAGTAATGAGGTATGTAGCACTTTTTCTAGGATGAGTTTGTGAATTTAATTATCCGAACTTGTAAGTATATTTGTGTGTGTGTATTTATATACTGTTCTATTATCTTACTTTTTCTACTTAACCATGTATCTTGGAGGCTTTTCATATCAGTACACAGAGCTTCCTTATCCTTTGTTATGGTTGTACCCCATCATTTTTTATGGCCCTCAATTGGTGGACATTTATGTTGTTTCCAATCCTTTTGCTTTTCTCACAAAGGTGCAATGAATAATCTTGTGCATTTGTCATTTCCCAGGTGTGAGAGTGTGTTTGTAGAATAAATTCTTGAAAATGGAATTGGGTCGAAGGATACAAGACTTATAATCTTGATAATGCTAAATTGTCTTCTATAGAGCTTGTTCCAGTAATGTAGTTTATGAAATTCTTGTGTTAATAAATTGATTTGAAAAGTTATTTGGTGATTTCTTTGTGAGTCTGGTGAAAGCTGTGGGCCTATGCCCAAGAAAAACACAAATCACATGGTGTTTTGCATACAATTTTAGTTGGCTCAGTGATGCCTGACAGCTATCCACGAACCCTAGTTTAAGAAATCTTGGCTGAAGAGGAGGAGGTATGGTATAGGGGAAAGAGCTGCAGGGCCAAACTGCCTAAGTCCACACCTTAGCTCTACCACTTACTGGCTGTGGAACACCAGGCAAGTTATTTCACCTCTTCAAGTCTCAGTTTCCTTTTTGATGGAAACGTATAATAGTTCTATTTCATGGAGCACTTGTGAGGAGGCATACATGCTTTTATGTACAGAATCTAATGTAGTAGTTTAGAACAAAGTAGGTGCTCAATATACAGTTTGTACATACACACACACATACACATTCTCCCTCACATGTACGCAAAGCCGATGGTTCCATTTCAACCGATGTTTCTGGTTCTCTGTAGTAACACCTGCTGGATTTATAAGATTGATCATTAGCACATAATTCCCCAAAGCGTGTGGTCCTTGGAATCACCTGAGGGCCTTAATTAAAATGCAGATTCCTGGGTCCTACTTTAGACCCATGGAATTAGCATTTCTAGAAGGGGGATCCAAGGAGTTTCATAGTTGGGGATTCCGATGCACAATGAATTTGGAGAAATGGTGCTAAAGAGTTCGGCAAATTCCCTCTAGTCCCTATACCTGCAATTCTAGTCGTTACCACCATGTGGCTTTGCCAGTAGGAGCCAGTACCCAGCAGATGGGTAGGTGTAGATACCTGAGGAAAAGCATGGCTAGTACCCAGGACAATCTCCTCTGCTTCCATCTACAAAAATACAATTATTTATGAGTGTAACTGACAACACGCACTACATTCTCATCAGGACTCTCTCATAACAACCAGGGAGGAGAGATAGTCCAGAACTGGATGCCCATGGAAGGGGCTGGGATAGAGGGCCAGGTTTGGTGGAGAAAGACTGTCATGACTGGGGTTTCTGACCCATGGCCAGGAGCTGGGGATAAGGACTGTGTACAGCCAAGAGGCCATCACCAGGATAGCCTGAGGTCACAGGCCTTGAAGCACCAATCCCTAGAACTCTCAGCATGACTGGTGAATACATTATGGGTGACATGTGATGGCCCAGGGCTAGAGTTGTCAGATTTAGCAAATGAAAATACAGGACGCACAGTTAAATTAGAATTTCAGATTGAAAAAAAACCCCACATATTTTTAGTATAAGTATGGCCCAGACAATATTTGGGACATACTTATACTAAAAAAGTTATGTGATGTTTATCTGGAATTCAAATTTAAGTGAGTGTCCTGTATTTTATCGGGCAACCCCACCCAGGGCTTCTCTCAGATGCCTCTAACCTCGGAAGAGGGCTGGAGCTCCCACGTGACTTGCCCAGAACCTGGAGCTCCATCATGTTGGCTCCGGTGAGCACTGCACCCAAGGTGGGTGAGGAGTAGGGACAGGGCGTGACCTTCCAGGAGAGAGACAGCCCTTCCTTACCTGTGTCTGGGCAGGGACAGGAAATGAATTTGTGCCGATTGGCACTTTTGAGATGCTGGCACTGTGCTAAGACCCTCCAATATTATCTCATTTAATCCTCCTACAACCCTATGAGTTAGGTGTTATCACTATTATCCTCACTTTAGAGACGAGGACGCTGAGCTTCCTTGATGTTAAGATCACAGGGCTGTTCAGCAGAGGAGCAGGGATTGCAGTCCCTGGGGCTGGTGTCCAGTCTCCGATTAGCTGAATCTTCCAGGTCCTTCTTTCTGGTAGTCCCAAGGGTTTAAGGTGGGAGCAGCCCCTGCTCCCCGATCTCCGGACAGGAAATGTTCCTAGTTTCTCCTGGCGTGGGGCCAGAGTCTTGTCCAGGCTCACAAGCTTGCTAAAGATTCCAGGCTGGGAGGCTGATCTGCAGAGTTCCCTCGGTACCGGTCTAGCCAGGACAGCGCCCAGTGACACGAGCTGCCCATGGGCACTGGCATCCACCGTGCGGGTGCCCATGGGGGGGCGGGGAACCAGATGCCCTATCTAGGACCAGTTGCTGCCTCACAGGCCCAGCCTGCCCCGAGCTCTGGAATGGTCTGGTCAGCTTCCCCGCCTTAGTCCCCTGAACCGGGCCCGAGGGGGCTCCTGGAGGAGCTTTGGGCTCTAAGTCCCAGCCCCTCTTGGAGGAGGCGGGCGGCCCATGCTTCGCAGCCAGAGGCTTCTCAGCTCGGAGCTCTGCTCCGGAGCCAGATGTAACATTGACCTTAAATGGTAAAAGCTCCCCAGAGTGAAGAGAGGCTGGCCAGAGGAGGAAGGGGAGTAACTCAGTTTTAGGTAAGTCATCGCTATATCCAAGAATAACCTGCCTCTTCAGCCGGGAAGCGGAGGGAAACTTCTCCTTAAAGGTACAGGGAGCTGGGATGGGGGCGCTTGACTTTAACTTTGCAGGGGCGTTGGCTTGTGGGGTGGCATTTCAGCTGAGTATTTTTATGTCATAATTTTTAAATAAGTGAATCTTGCCAGTCCTAACTAAACTAAATCATGCTCCTTTTACTTGCTGTTGGAAAGCGTTGCACAGGTTAAGGTGAAAACATGGGTTCTGACTGGAGGTCCCCACCCCCAGATTTCCTGTGGGCCCTTTTGGGGCAATAGAGGATCCCCAGATTACACAAGCCTGTGTTGCCTGGTACCCCTCTCCCAGCTCAGCTCTGTGCTTACTGCCCCTCTTTGTGCTCCCCCGTCCCCACTCGGTGTGGCCCCTGTGTCCACCTGGGGCCCTGTGCTGGCCCAGCCGTTTCCATCCTTGACCTGCTCTGTTTCTGTCTCTGCCCCTCCTGTCCTGTGTTTTGGTCAGAGCTCCTGTTTTCATCTGTCCCCATCTCTACTTCTATCTCCAGCTTTGCCCCCCCTCCCCGTGCTCTTTCCCTGCTCCTTAGAGGGGTTGCGTGTGCCCAACCTGTGCCCCAAGCCCTGCTCACCTCCAGGAGCTCAGTGTCAAAGCTATTCCTCGAGTGAGTGGCACTCAGGCTGGCTTTCTCCAAAAGAAAGGCCAGCGGAAACCAGAGAGGGCTGCCCAGCTGTCTTGCTTCCTTCTGCTCAGTAAACAGTTGTAAAGCTCAGAGATGCTCTGCAGTTTGAATAAACAGAGTGAAGGGTCTAGGACCCCTGGCCAGTGCTCCTGCCTCCCAGAGCTAGGCAGCAGCTGTTTCGATGCTCTTCAGTCTGCTCGTTAGGAGTCTCAGGGGGAGACAAATCAGCCTACAGGCTTGTCTGAACTGGGTCTCCTGCAGGAGAAAGGAGAAAGCTTCCCAGAACTATTAGGCTGGGAGCACTAGAGAGTCAGAGCCTGCTAAAGATTACGTTGTACTCACCAGGGGGCAATGACAGGCTGGTGAGACAGGTGGAGTTAACTCCTCCAACCTTGCCCCAACACTTTTATGGGGGTGCAACTTGGGCTAAGTGACTTGCCTAAGGTTAGACCACTAAGAGAGAACGGAGCTGGGACTCTAACTCCAGTCTGTATAACTCTATCTAACTCCAATGCTAATGTGAGTACACTCCTGCTTTGAATATGTCTTGTGATTTCTGACCTAATGGACAAACCAGTTGTCATCCTCGTGTTTGTTCAGTCCATGATTTAGTGGTGTGTGTGTGTGTGAGTGTGTGTGTGAGTGTGTGTGTGTGTGAGTGTGTGTGTGTGTGTGTGCGTGTGTATTCACAGGTAATATACCTTCCTGTATACGTGATAGTAAGTAGGACAAACCGGCATACTCTCTAAGATTGTCTGGGAGGTATAAACATGTGCTAATTGCTACATTATCAATGATCTCCATCAACCTATTTTCTGGAAGAAAAACAAACAAACATGCCATTCTTGCTATACATCACGCACCGTTCTAAGCACGTCCCAGGTAGTAATTCAAGACTTCTGCAACCCTACAAAGCAGGGATCCTTGTTACTACCCTCATCTTACAGATGGGGTCATTTTAGCACAGCTGGCACTTGACCCCAGGCAGCCCATCTCTGGAAGGTCTGCTCTTAAGAACGATGCTCTGTTCATCTCCAGGTGGTTCTATTTCTGAGAGGGTAATGGGTGGCGCACGGACTCTTCCAACACTGCGTCTGATTTCCCAGTGTGATTTCATGTGCTCTTTCCTGCAATGTTACAAGGGATGTATATTTATTTATAGATGAGGACACTAGGATTAGGGAATGTTAAATTACTTGTCCAAGGTCACCTATGTGACAGAGCAGAGGATTTAGTATCTTGGATGAGAATAGTTAGGGCCATGTAATGCCTTCCACTTGAAACTAATTCCAAGGGGGACCAGTGGGCTCAGGGTGAGGGGTTCTGTGAGTCTCTGGGAGAGGATTCTGTGCCTGATGGGCTGAACCACCCGAACGGTTCTCAGCTTCCCAAAGAGTCCTTGCCTCTTTCCTCTAAGTCTTGGTAATAAAAGTGGATGGATGCACCTCACAAGTCCAGCAGGAGTGGAAACAGCCCTGGGAGGGCAGAGACCCCACTTCATGCTCCGCTGTGTGTTCTGTACCCAGACGATGCTGGGAGTGTACTAAGTGCTCAGCATCTTTCTTTTTTTTTCTTATGAGGAGATGGACGTAATGCTCATAAATCAGGTTCTGGTTAAACAGGGCCCTGGGTTTATTATGTATGTGTGCCTGATGATCAGATTCTTCTAGCCTGGCTTGAGAGGATACGAGGTGGGGGCCTCAAGTTATCTACCCTTTCCCCATCCTGCCACCTCTCCTGGGTAACACCATGGAGTCACTGGGCTGCTGCTCAACTATCCTTTCTGTGGCTTGGAAGTCAGCAGAGGGATTTGTTTGCTGACTGAGGAGGAGCAGAGGCCTGGAAGGATGGGAAGGAGAGATCTGGGAGCCCCCAGACTCTGTCCCAGGCCTTGGGGAGTTCTGTGAATCAGGGGAAAGAGACAGAGAACTAAGTTCCCATGTAAGTAAATAACTGTAAAAGGAAGGAGGAGAGAAAATCGATATACATTGAGTTCCTACCTTTGCCAGGATCTGTGCTAGAATTGCTATTTAATTTAACCCATGGGATAGAGATGAGGACGCTGCTACTGAAAGAGGTGAAGTGACATGCCCAGGGGCACACAGCTGGAAGGTGTCGAGCGGGGCTTCCATCTCAGGCCACCTCAGTCCAAAGTGAGCACTTCCTCTTTTAGATGCCACCCTGTCTCTACTTAGCAACTCAGGTCTCAGGTCAGTTATCAAGTGTCACAGTCCAAATGATGGAAAAATCAAGAAAAGAGGGAAAGGGAATATTGTGTTTGCCCCGTGGACCTGGGAGGCCAGACCCTGAGTTCAGGTGACAGTCCAGGACACCCTCCCTGGATGGGCTTTCAGACCCTGAGCCTTAGCAGAGGCAAAGTGACCTTGGACAAGCCCTGCCTTCTCTGTGGGGGCCTTCTCCAGGGGAGAAGGAAAGCAGGTGAGAGTCAGCCAGACAGAAAACCTCTCTCCCAGTCAGCCCCACATGTGAAAACCAGTTTGTGAAGGCTGGGCTGGTTAGTTTCTTCCTAGTATTGTTTTTAAAATAACTTTTATTCAAAGTTTTCCCTGGTACTAAAAGTAATGTAATAAAAGTAAGCTCTTTGCTAACTTTCTTGGGTAATATAGAAATTAAGTAAGAAATTCAGAAATAAATATAAAGAAATTAAAAAGTCCCTCCAGAATCCTATCACTCAGAGAGAAATATTGTTAATGACATGGTGTGTTTCTTTCTTTATATTTCTCTGTATTTTATAAAACAAGGGTTTGACTATGTGTGCTTTTGTAGTCTGCTTTTAAAAAATTTGAAAGACTTACTTTTTTTAGAGCAGTTTTAGGTTCACAGCAATATTGAGCCAAAGGTACAGAGATTTCCCGTATAGTACTGCCCCCACACGTGTAGCCTCCCCCAGTGTCAACATCCCCACTAGAGTGGTACATTTGTTATAATTGATGAACCTACATTGACACATCTTTGTTATTTAAAGTCTATAGTTTACATCAGGGTTCATTCTTCTATTGTACCTTCTATGGGTTTAGACAAATGTGTAACAACATGTATCAACCATTAAAGCAGTATCATCAGAGAATTTCCATTGCCCTTAAAATCCTCTGTGCTCCATTTATTCATCCCTCCCTCTTTTAAAATCCGTAGCAGCACTGATCTTTTTAGTGTCTCCATAGCTTTGCCTTTTCTATGTCATATAGTTGGAATCAAACAGTATATCGCTTTTTTAGATTAGCTTCTTTCACTTAGTAATATGCATTTAAGGTTTCTCCATGCTTTTTTGTGGCTTCATAGCTCATTTCTTTTTAGTACTGGATTCTATTCCATTGTGTGATGGACCACAGTGTACTTATTCATTCACCACTTGAAGGACATCGTAGTTATTCTGCTTTTTCAAATGGAACATTCCAGTATAGTCATTTTTCCATGTCATTGCAGCTACTTCAAAATATAGTTTTTCAATGGTTGTCTAATATAGAATAATTTTAGCTGTGCAACAGTTGAATCATCGTTCCTCTCGTTGGGCATTTACAAATGTGGTTTTCTTTGGGGACAATCTCAATGGCACACACATGACGGCCTTTCCATGTGTTTATGGCATTTGTAAACTCGACTCTCAGAGGCAGGCTTGTGCGGTGTGGCCCGTGGTGTGGGCTTGTTCTGCAAGATGGTGATAAGTGGGAGACTGACGCAGCCTAAACACACAAACTCACATCAGAAGAATGATTTTCCCTTTTAAGTTCTTTTCAATCCTTCAGATCAAGGAGAAAGTCTCCACCTGAGGTAGCTTGGGAATGAAGTGTGCTGCAGGACTTCCAGTGCTAAAACCGGAAGTCCTGGGCAACACAGACAAGTTGTTCACCTGGTTTGAGTCCAGTGTGCCCTCTACACCTTTTGGACACTTGCTTGTCCCTCTGCTTGACAAAATGAGAGCAAGCCTCAGGCCTGGAGTCTTTGGTAGGCAATGGCTAGAATTTAGTACCGGTTTTCATTTAATTTATTTATACAACCCCTCTATATTTGTGGAATAAGTGGTACTGATTTTTCCACTTATGGTAGGGATATAGTTTCCTTTTAAAATAAATGTAATAACAAAGATAGCTAACACTGAGTGCTTACCGTGTGCTAGGTGTTGTTCTAATGCTCTAACTGCAGTACCTCATTTCATCCACACAGCAACCCCCCCACAAGCAGTTACTATTGTTACCCCTGTTATACAGATGGGGAAACTGAGGCACAGAGAGGGTAAGGACCTTGCCCAACAACACAAAGCTGGTAAATGGACCTGCTGGGATTTGAACCTTGGCTTTCTAGCTCATTGCTAGTCAAATTAAAGACTATTAAATTAATAAATGTACAGGTGGCGTGTAGGAATGGCAGAAATGTGAGGGCAGTGCGCAGATCACTCAAATTTAGGAAACACTGGTTTGGAGGAAACCATGTTCTGTGAGCAGGGCTACCAATGAGTGCAGGTGTGGGGGAAGCTGAGCCACCCAGCAAAAGCAGGGAAAGTTAGGAACCAGTGGGTTGGTGGGAGAGGCTGAGAAGGTACACTGCTCACAGTGGACTGGGATGAGTGCAGATGGCATGGTGGCTGTCCTGGGAAGGGACACTCAGAGGACATAGGGAGTTCTGCCATTGACAGGCTAACTGGGAGGACATTTCCAGAGAGCCCAAGGTTCCTTGTTCATCAGAAGGAGAAGAAAGCCTAATGACACTCTGGACTTTGCTCACACAGTTGTGGTCAAAAGAGTGCTGGCGGGAAGATCCAAGATGGCGGAGTAGATAAAAACACTGTGCCTGCTTCCTTCCATGAGCAAATTAAAATTACAACTAAATTATAGAACAACCAACATGGAGAACCATCTGAAGTCTGGCTGGACAGAAGTTTTATAACTAAGAATATAAAGGAGAAGCCACGTCGAGACTGGTAGGAGGGGCAGAGTAGCAGAACTGGCTAACCCCAAACAGCTGAGGCAGTTGAGAACCAGGAGAGATAGCTCAGCCATGAAAGTTCCCCCAAGAGGAGCGAGAAACCCTAGCCCCACACTGGCCTCCCCAGCCTGCAGTACTGGTGCCCAAAAGAGGACCTCACACAACATGTGGCTGTGAAAAACAGTGGGGATTCTGAACATCCAGGGGGGACTAAAGGCAGCGGGACACCCAGGTGTCCTCTTAAAAGGCTTGCACACAGATTCACTCCCAGGCACTCACCTTGGGCTCCAGCGGAGAGGTGTGTCGAACATATGGGGGCAGACTGAGTTTTCTTGCTTTGAGTTGAGGACTGGAGGATAGTTGGCATTTCCCTGTGAGGAGATCCTCCTGCCTTGCAGCTGGCAGGCAGGCGCCATCTTTCCTGTGTTGAGCCCACCCCCACATGGCCAAATCTGAATCTGATTGGTCTGGTGAGCTACGCAGCTCCACCCTGCTGACTCACTGGGACCCTCCCCCACGCAACTTCTCCACGTGGAGGCACTTTCTTCAAGAGCAGCCAGCCTCTCCCACATTGCACTCTTTCTTGGAGAACTATCAGTCAGACAGACCCCAGCCTGGTGGCAACTGGCCTCAGTGTGCTCTGAGACTTTTGCCGAGTAGCTTCAGGCTCAGCACCAGCACCAAACCAGAATTTATATTAACCTGGTGACCACAACTCCTTCCACTTTAGTGACTCCCTGAGATGCTGCCTCAGCCAACTGGCATATCACATGAGGCTTTATCATGAGGTGGCTGAACCTTACGGGAGCTGGCAGTTGGCAGCAGTCGTCAGGGTGTCCTCGCATTTTGCGGTTACCGCAAGCCTGGTACTGGTGGCAGACATCCTCGGTTTGCAGCATGGCCTCTCTCATGTGACTCCAGGATTAGCACAGGCAGCAAACAACTGTGATCACCTTGTAGCTCTTACCTGATAGAACCCGGCTGGTCACAGGCAGTGGGTGACTTGGGCCTGCAGCACAGGCCCTTGTAAGAGGCCCCAGAACCAACATACTTGGAGTTTGGCTTCAGACCACAGCAGAGCACCACCCAATTAGCACATAAGCGGCATACCCAAAGGGCGGTCTCAACAAGCACCAGAACCTGCTGGGGTGAATCCCACCCAGTGAGTCCCTGCACAGCAGCCTGTAAGCTGTGGACGTGGCCAGACCCCACTCGCAATCAGCCTGAGGGTCAATCCCATCCACTGATGTGCCAATAGCAACCAACTCTCAGCTATAACAGAAGAGCACACACAACCCACACAAGGGTCATTACCAGAGCACCTGGGGCAGGTGACCAGGAAGACTGTGCCACTGGGTCCCACAGGGCACCTGCCACATAAGGCCACCTGGCCAACACTGGGGGATGTAGCAGATCTACCCAATACATAGGAACAGAGAGGCATCCAAAGTGAGGAAACAAAGAGATACATTGCAAATGAAAGAACAGGAGAAAACTCCAGAAAAAGAACTCAGCAAAATGGAAGCAAGCAACCTACAAGTTACAGAATTCAAAACAATGGTTATAAGAATGCTCAAGGAACTTAATGAGAACTTCAACAAAGCGTTAGCACACATAAAAAAGGAAATAGAAATCATAAAAAAGAACCAGTCAGAAGTGAAGAATATAATAACTGAGGTGAAGAATGCACTAGAAGGAATTACCAGCAGACTAGATGAAGCAGAGGATCAAATCAGCAATTTGGAAGGGAAAGTAGCAGAAAACACCCAATCAGAACAGCAAAGAGAAAAAAGAATTCAAAAAATGAGGATAGTTTAAGAGACCTCTGGGACAACATCAAGCATAACATTCGCATCATAGGGGTACCAAAAGAAGAAGAGAGAAAGCAAGAGATTGAGAACCTATTTGAAGAAATAATGACTGAAAACTTTCCTAACCTGGTGAAGGAAATAGACATACAAGCAGGAAGTGCTGAGAGTCCCAAACAGGATGAACCCAAACAGGCCCACACCAAAACAAATTATAATTAGAATGGCAAAGGTTAAAGACAAAGAGAGAATCCTAAAAGCAGCATGAAAAAGGTAACTAGTAACTTATAGGGATGTCGCATAAGACTGTCAGCTGATTTCTCAACACAAACTTTGCAGACCAGAAGGTATTGGCATAAAATATTTAACATGCTGAAAAGCAAGGACCTACAACCAAGATTAATCTACCCATCAAAGCATTTAGAATCCAAGGACAGATAAAGAGCTTCCCAGACAAGAAAAAGCTAAAGGAGTTTATCATCACCAAACCAGTATTACAAGGAATGTTAGAGGGACTTCTTTAAGATGGAAACAAAAAAAGATAAACATTATGAATAATAAAATGACAATAGCTACATATCTATCAACGATTACTTTCAATGTAAATGGATTAAATATGCCACTCATAAGACATAGGAGGGCTGAATGGATAAGAAAACTAGACCCTTACATATGCTGCCTGCAAGAGACTCATTTCAGATTGAAAGACACACACAGACTGAAAGTAAAGGGATGAAAAAAGATATTTCATGAAAATGGAAATTTAAAAAAACAGAACAAAAAAAGCTGGGTTAGCAATATGTATACCAGACAAAATAGACTTTAAAACAAAGGCTATAACAAGAGACAAAGAAAGACCCACTAATCTCATTTCAGGGTATTTATCTCAGGAAACCTAAGTGCTACTTCAAGGGGAAGTGTACATCCACATGTTTATTACAGCATTGTTCCCAATGGCCAAAATGTGGAGGCAGCCTGTGTGTCCATTGATGGAAAAATGGATAAAGAGGAGGTGGTACATATATACATGGAATATTGCTCAGCCATGGAAGGGAATGTGTTCTTGCCGTCTGCCGCAGCATGGATGGACCTGGAGGGTGTTGTGCTGAGTAGAGTGTCAGACAGACACAATGAGATTTCGCTTACATGTGAAATCTAAAGAACTAAGTAAACAAACAAACAAAACAGAAACAAACTCATAGATACAGAGAACAGTTTGATGGTTGCCAGATGGGAAGGGGGTTGGGGATGAGTAAAAAAGGTGAAGGGATTAAGAAGTACAAATTGGTTGTTACACAATAGTCATGGGGATGTAGGGTATAGCATAAGGAATATAGTCAATAATATTGTTAAAAACTATGTATGGTGTCAGATGGGTATTAGATTAGTTGGGGTAATAGATGAGAGGTGGTTGGGGAGCAGGGTGTAAAAGGTGAAGAGAATAAGTACAAACTAATAGTTACAAAATACTCATGGGGATGTAAAGCATAGGGAATATAGTCAATAATATAGTAATAACTATGTATAGTGCCAGGTGGGTACTAGTCAGGAGGATAATTTCTTAAACTGTATAAATGTCTAACCACTATGCTGCACACCTGAAATTAATATAAAATAATATTGAATGTCAACTGTAATTGAAAAATTAAAAAAGGGGGAAAGTGGAGGGAAATAAGAGGTTCAAATCACCAGGTAGAAAACAAATAAGTCATGGGGATGTAATGTACAGCATAGGGAATATTGTCAATAATATTGTGATATTTTGGTACAGCGTCAGATGGTTGCTGGCCTTACCATGGTGATCACTTCTTTAGGTATACAAGTGTTGAATAACTATGGTGTACACCTGAAACTAATATAATGTTGTATGTTGGCTATATTTTAATAAAAATCTTTTTTTAAAAGTGGGGGGAGCATTAACTCAAGATTCCAGAAGGTCCCAGAAGTCCCAGAAAAGGCAAAAGTTGATCTTAGTACAGGCACAATCTGCCCCAGGAAAAAAGTTTTGATTATAAATGAGGTGCCAACTGGCACCTCATTTATAATCAAATGAGAGTGTGTGCAGAAGTCTGGGCCAGCATTGACCAGTTATCTAGCATGGGGAATTTCTAAACAATGGTGAATCTGAGAATACATTTCAGAAGGCTATTATTTAAAAAAAAAAAAAAAAAGACCTTGGACAGAGAGGCAAATTGAGAGAGGGCTACTGTGGTGGTGTGGAAAGGGTGCTGGCTTGGGAGTCAGTCTTAGCTGGGCCTCTAACAGCTATGACCTTGTCAAGTTACTTCACCCCATTGAATCTTAGCCTCCTCACCTCAAAAACAGACATAATAGTATCTACCTTAGAATATTGTCGTGAGGAACAAATTAAAAGTGGATCTGAAATAGCTTAGTCAATGGAAAGCGCCACACAGCAGGAGCTTGATATTAAAAACTAGGAACACCTTTTAAGGTTTTCCATCTTTTCCATAAGAGACAATAACGGTTAAGATAAAATAGCTCTCTTCTACAAAGCTAATAGTGAAGTCAGCTAAGTAGACCCAGAATGCTGGTGAGGATTGGAGATGGCAAGTGTAAGAAACTTCCTGGTAAATACAGAATCTCTTTATGACCCAGCCATTCCACTCGTAGGTATACACGTATACCCCAAAGAACCAAAAACAAGTGTTCAAACAAAAACTTGTACAGTAATGTTTATAGTAGCACTATTCACAATAGTCAAAAGGTGGAAACAACCCAAATGTCTGTCATCAGATGAATGGATAAACAAAATGCGACAGATCTATGCAATAGAATACTATTCAGTCATAAAAAGGAATGAACTATTGATATACGTTACAACATAGATGAATCTTGAAAACACTATGCTGAGTGAAAGAATCCAGATACACAAAGACCACATACTGTATGATTCCATTTATATGAAATGTCCAGAATAAGCATAGCCATAGAGACAGAAAGCAGACTAGTGATTTCCAGGGCCTTGGGGGCTGGGGGTGAGGAGGAGCGGGGAGATGAGAAGTGACTGCTTAATAGGGATGAGGTTTCCCTTGGGGTGATGAAAAAGTTCTGGAACTAAACAGTGGTGATAGGTGCACAGCATTGTGAATGTTTTTAATGTCACCAGGTCGTACACTTTAAAATGGTTGAAATTGTAAATTTTATTCTGTAAGTATTTTACCACTATTAAAAAAAAAGTTTTCAGGTAAAATTGTGACCCAAAGGTCAGGAGTCCCTCTCCTAGAGTGTGGTTGAGGGCAGGGGATTCAGAGTTTGCCAGCTGGAAGCTGAGGTCTTGTGTCAATCGACTGACCAGGGCCTGCGGCTGCCAACCTCGTACAGGGGCCCCGCCAGGATTCAGAATCAAGTAAGACATGTGTGCTGCTCTCGAAATGTAGGTACAGTACATTATTCCGATGTAAGGACAGACTGGCAGGTACTATGTATAACAAGGGAATAAATTCAGGGAAGCGAGACCTTTATTCTGCCTTGGCTATCTGTAAAGGCTTCTTGGAAAAGAAGGTCGTTGAGGAGGTGGGATTTTGGCAGGGAGGTTAGAAGTGGAAGATTTTCTGGTGAAAAGCATAGGGTGGGACAGTGGGGTGAGCATTTCAGAGTGGGAAATCAGGCACAGTATGGGGGGAGACACGGGAGCGGGTCGTGAGAGAGAAGCTCAAGAGAGAATCAGCGTTGCTAAGAGAGTAGATCTTAAAAGTCCTCATCACAAGAAAAAAATTTTTTTGTAATTATGTATGGTGATGGATGTTAACCATACTTATTGTGGTGATTATTTTGTAGTATATGCAAATAACAAATCAATATGTTGTACATCTGAAACTAATGCTTTATGTACAGTTATCTCAATTTTAAAAAAGAGAAAAAAAGTGGGAATTGGGGACAGATTGTGTGGGGGCTTTGAAGGTGGAGCTGAGGAAGTGGGGCCTTGCCCTCCAGACAAGAGGGAGTCATGGAGGCTTCTAAGCTGAGAATTCTGTAAGATAGATGACTGAGCCCATATTTGAGAACCCTCAGTGTGGTAGAAAATGGACTGAAGGGAAAGAGACTGAGCGTGGGGAGATGAGCTGTGGCATGTCTGTGCAGGGGTCAAGGAGGGCCCCCTCAACCCCCACCGCCGTCCCCAGAGCAATGGCATCAGGAAAGGGGAATGTAAGCCAAATCTGGTGAGCTTTGCACTAGCCAAGATTCTTATTTGCTTGGAACAGAAACTTATTCACATTTGATTAGACAATAACCAGGATTTTCTGGATCACATAATTGAGAAGTCGAGGGCAGTTTCAGATATAACTGGATCCATGGGGCTTATTCCTTCTATCTCTCAACTATCCTTGGATCTCTTCTCAGGTGACACCCTTCTTCGTGGTGGCACTGTGGTACTTGCAGTTCCCAGTTCACATTCCATCTTTTCAGAACCCCCAGTAGCAAGAACTCCCCCAATAGTTCTAACAATTTCACTAAATTGAATTTATTGGGCCTGAGTCATGTGCCCATCTCAATTAATCATTAGAGCCAGGATCCTGGGGTGTTCTGATGGGTCAGGCCTGTTTGACAAGCCCCCGGCAACAAGCAAAGGGACAATTAGAATGCTGCTGTTACCAGAAGAGGGGGACCTGGGTGCCAAACAGGCAAACACTACAGGTACTGCCCCCCTCAAAGCACCAACTCTGTGCTAAGTAGTTTATACATATCATTTCATCCTCTCACCTGTGGTGAAGTGGACACAATTATCTCCATTTTACAGAGGAGGAAACCGAGGCATAGACAAGCTTGTCCTCCCTCCCCATCCCCTGAACACTTCTCTCTTCTGTGCTGCCCAGCATCTCTTAGGGAGGGACAGCGGAGCCTCTAAGGAGGGTCCCACCCAAGCAAATGGGAGCTAACGCCCATGATCTTTAAGCTGAGACACGCACACTGCATTTCAGCCAGACAGCCCATACAGTGGTTACAGACCCCGACCACTTAGTTGTTAGAAGATTGGAGGTCGGTCTCCGTGAGGCAGAGTTGCTGCTCACTGCCTGCACCACTGCTGGCCCCTGGGCGAGGCCACGAGGAATCATGTTGACCAGCGGGTGGAAGAGTGCGGGGTGTGAATCTCTAGACATGGAACACAACCTGGTGGTCATTCAGAAACATTCATTGTGACAAACTTCACAATGTGAACACCAATGTGAACACCACAGCGTGCATGCCTTTAGCAAGGCATTGTAGAAGAGGGTGACAGGACATTTGTCAGGCAGGAAAGAGGGAGTAAAGGGCATTCCACGCCTAGGGCACAAGATGTACAGCGGCGCTAAGGCATGCTTGGAGTGACTAGTCTTCATGAGGACAAAAGTCCCTCGGGACCCGGGATAATTTTGTCAGAGGAAGACAAACCGCTTTGGAAATGGCTTCCTTTGGCATCACAGCACGCGAGAAGCTCAGGGCCTCCCCAGGTGATTCTGCTTCCCCAATCTTCATTTTTAGAAATTAATTCACGACTAATGACAGGGAGCCACCCAGGTCAGTTCAGCAAGGTGCCCTTTCTGCCCTTCTGAGCCACGTGCCAGGTTAAAGGCCTTTGATTTGATAACAGCAAGCATAAATCTTGGGCATTTCCTGTTTGGGAAGCAGAGAGGGACTAGGCAGGAGTGAATGGAACAAGAGAGTTTAATGGTTGCCCAGACCCAAACTGGGGTCTCACACAGAGCACTCTGGTTGAATGGAGATGTCTTAGAAATGCTGACATTCCCAAGGGACTGGCCTAGCCCAGGGTGGAAGGCAATTTTAGATGCTCTACTATTTTTGGTGCCTGGATCACATTAATTCACTGTTGTTCCAAATGGTGAGAGGCCAGGAAGGCCTTTGGAGGCCCGAGGGCTGTTTCCCAGCACAGCCTCTGGTTTAGCCTGCCCAGAATCTGCAGGCCAGTGCCCTCGCCCCCATGCTCTGGGTTGCTGTGCATTTCCTGGTTATGTGCTTGCCCACAGTACCCAAACACTAACATCTCCAAAGAGAATCCTTCCTAAGCGAAGGGATGAAACACCACCATCTTAGAATGGGACTCAGGCTATTTCAGCAAACTGTGCAGTTTGGACTCTGGGAAAGTCTGGAGTGAGGAGAAAAGGGATCAGAGCAGGAGACAACCAGAAACTTCCTTGGCTTTCCCTTCTCGGGGTTGGTTGAACTGGGCTGAGAGCAGACATGGTGCAGGGAACAGTCACTTTTCCTGTTGAGCTGAGAATCCCTCTCCCATGCCTCTCAGCAGTAGAGGACCTACAAGACAGGGGAAACAGGTATCGCGCAATGCTTTTATTGGGCCACGTCTGGGTGGGATGAAAGGAGAGTGCAACAGAATGCCTTCTGGGAATTTTCCAGCTGAAAACTCAGAGAGCAGTGCTGGTGTGCTTGTTAAATAGGTCATGTTCTGTTTCCAAAGCCAGTCCTCACTGATGAAGGTGAAAGAGTACCGGGCATCTCTAGACTTAGGGAGAATCCTGTCCTTAAGCTTCGTTTCATAGAGACCTCAGGGGGAGAATAGTAGATGCCATTCCCACTTGTGCCCGTACTTGCAAAAACACAACATATACTTTAACGTCTTCTAGCAGATTCTATGTGCCTCAAATGAGAAATGGTGCACCCTGCAAAAAATGTTTTTGACTTTTGGAATGTTGCATGTGTTGAGTGTGGTGTAGTGTGGGTGTGGTGTAGTGGGAGTGTGTGTGTTTGAGAGTGTACGTGTGCACGCACGTACCCTGTGTACTTCTGGAGCACCCTGAATGCCTGCATCCCAGCTCCCACTATCCATGCTTATAATTGCCTGACTGCTGCTCTGTCTCTTACACCGAGCCCAGGGGCTCAGCCTACCTGGTTTACTACTGTACACAGAGCTTGGTGCTTCATAGGTGCTCAGTAAATGTTTGCTAAATGGAAGAATGGGCAAGTGACCTGCATTTGCATCTCAGCCGGTTTCCTTTTCTTTGTGGGCATAATCTTGTCTCCATGTCTCTTTGTGTCTGTCTCTGAGTTCATGTCCATTGTCCCATCATCTTTTTCTATCTTTTAGTCTTTTTGTTGTCTCCTTCTTCATTTCTCCCCACATAATCCCATCCTAGACACATTCACATGTACTCCATCTGTTTTCCTCAGCGTGTTTTCTTGAATTACATACATTCAGGAATTTTAAAGATGGAAGGAAACTTAGAAATCATCTAGCTTAATTTCCATCTTTTGTGTCTGAGGAAACTGTGTCCCAAGATGTTGCCATGTAGTAAGGATAAAAGCTAGTTCTCTTCTTCCTCCTCTTCTTCAGAAGTTTTATTTTTTAACATCTTCATTAGGCTGTTAAAGCCATACAGTTAACCCATTTCAGATGCACAGTTCATTCATTTTTAATATATTCAGAGACTTGTGCAGCCATTGCCACTATTTAATTCCAGAACATTTTATCACCACCCGCACCCCACCACCGCAAAATCTTGTATCTATTAATAGTCACTTCTCATTCCCCACCTCCCCCCAGCCCTAAGGAACCACTAATCTACCTTCTATCTCTATAGATTGCTCCATTCTGGACATTTCACATAAGTGCAATCATACAATATATGGTCATTTGTGACTGGCTTGTTTTGTTTTCAAGGTTTGTTTATATTTTAGCATCTATCAGTACTTCATTCCTTTTTATGTCTGGATAATTAGATAGACCACTCTTTATTCATCTGTTAATTAGTTGGACATTTGGTCTGTTTCCACCCTTTGGCTATTATGAACAAGGCTGTTATGAATGTTGTGTACATGTTTTTAATTTTGATGAAGTCAAATTTTTTATTTTTTTCTGTTGTTAGCTGTGCTTTTAGAGTTTTATCTAAGAAGGTATTGCCTAATCCAAAGACACAAAGATTTACTCCTATATTTGTAGCTAAAAATTTTATAGTTTTAGCTCTTCAATTTAGGTGTTTGATTCATTTTAAGTTAATTTTTTTGTACAGTATAAGGAAGGGGTCCAACTTTATTTTTACATGTGATATCCAGTTGTTCCAGAACTAGTTGTTGAAAAGACTATTCTTTCCCCATTGAATTATTGTGGCACACTTGTCTAAGTCAATTGACTGTGCATGTAAGAGTTTATTGACTGTCAATTCTGTTCCATTGATCTATGTCTATCCTTGTATAGTATCCGGTATCATAATGTGTCACTATAGTTTTATATTAAGTTTTGAAATTGAGAGATGTGAATCACCCATTTTTCCTTCTTTTTTTTCAAAATTGTTTTGGTTATTCTTGGTCCCTTGCATTTCCACATGAAATTTAGAATCTGCTTGTCCATTTTTGCAAAAGAAAAGGCAGCTAGGATTTTGATAGGGATTGTGTTGAATCTGTAGGTCAATTTCAGGGGTATTACCTTAACAATATTAAATCTTCTGATCCATGAACATGTGATGGCATTCCATCTATTTAGGTCTTCTTTAATTTTTTTCAACGATGTTTTGTCATTTTTCAGAATATAAGTTTTTCATTTCTGTTGTTGAGTGTATTCCTAAGTATCTTATGATTTTTGGTGCTATTGTGAATGGAATTGCTTTCTCGATTTCATTTTTAGATTGTTCATTGCTAGTGTATAGAAATAGAATTGACTTTTGTATATCAATTTTGTATCCTGCAACCTAGCTGAACTCATTTATTAGTTCTAATAGCTTTTTAGTGGATTCTTCAGGATTTTCTATGTCTACGATCATGTCATCTGCAAATAGACACACTTTTACTTTTTCTAAACTAGACTCCTTGGGGCCTAGTCCAGAGCATTTTTATTTTATTAGAAAGGCCCTGAAAGAAGGTTTGTGGTTGGCCTGGAAAAACAGTAAAGCAGTTATTCCCCAAAATTCATTGATTCCAATTCCAAAGATTAGGTGTTTGAAACAGATTTGAACTTAAACCTGACATGGCTAAAAAAATGTCCATCAACAGCTGTGTTAGTTTGCTAGGACTGTCGTAACAAAATACCACAGACTGGGTAGATTAAACAATACAAATTTATTTTCTCACTGTTCTAGAGAAGTCCAAGATCAAGGTGTGAGCAAGTGATCAAGGTGTTTCCTGTGGTCTCTCTCCGTGGCTTGCAGATACCCACTTACTGTGTCCTCACATGGTCTTCTACTGTGCACACACATCCCTGGATCTCTCTGTAGGTCCAAATTCCCTCTTTTTATAAGGACACTGGTTAGCTGGATTAGGGCCCACCTTAATTGCCTCATTTTAACTTTCACCTCTTTAAATGCCTCATCTCCACATACAGTGACATTCTGAGGAACTGGGGACTAGGGTTTCAATATATGAATTTTGGGAGGACACAGTTCAGCTCATAGCAATAACTTTCTTGGTTTTCCTCTGAAAGATTTGATATCTCTGTTTAGTTGCAACTGGTAAAGCCAGAATTTGTTTAAATAACTCATTCACTACGACCACCCAATGAGAGTGACCCAGAGTCCCTGAGCTAAAGGATCCTTTTGTGTGGTTCTGCCTGTTCCTTGAGCTCATTGTATCAAGGTTTACTCTATTGCCACATCAAGGAGGGTCCATGACCAGCATTCAGATTCAGACATGCACATAATATCTAGAACCTCTGTTTATACTGTCTGCTTAAAAGAATAAATAAATAAATAAATAAATAAATAAATAAATAAAAGCAAAAGTAATTCCAGATCCTGCCGCGTAGACAGTATGGCAACGTACTTGCAGGGGAAGTCCTTCTATGGAGTGATATTTGACGTTCTTAAACACAGACCCCTGTGAACTTTAAAATTCTTAAATGCAAAAGCTTACTTTAATTTGTTCTCTTTCGAGTGGCGGGTCAGTTTTGGAAGCTCAAGATGTAAATATTTTTTGCTCTGTAATTTTTCCAATATCCCAAAGCAAGCTGCTGCTGATCTCAATTAGTTATATCAGTAGGAACTGAAAATCAAGATCTCCCTCTAGGTCATCTGAGCTGAAGTCATCCCACCTCGGCTGGGAGTTATCTCCCTCTCTCCTCTGCAGTCTCTGCTCCCGTTTTCAGGTTTTTATTTTTAACTCTCTTGCTTTCTGAGTGTTTTTATTGACATCAGGCCACAAACCCTTTTAGGAAACATGCAATTATAAATCACCCATAAGGAAACCAATAAACACCAGTACAATCCACAATAAGACTGATTTGCCCCCAGATAACCAGGATCCTGCAGTCTCAGCAGTTATGCCCATGAGGGTATTCGCAAAGAGGGTGAAAGGTATGGGGGCCATTGCATTCTGAAGGAGAGGGTGGGCTGCCAGCTCCCAGAGGCTCAAGGAAGGAATGGACTTTGGCCTCCATCCATGCACTTCTCATCCGGCCTCAGGGGAGAGCTCTCTTTCCATTTCATCCAGCTCAGATTTTTCCAGCTACATCAATGGCATTTTCTTATCTCCCGAGGATCTGCTTCAGAGCTAAAGTATCTTCTTTAAGTATCAAGAAAGGGCAGTGGGAATGAATTGCTGAGGGTGGGGCAAGGCAGGGCAGAATGTTACTGTAGCATAGAGGCAAGGAAGAGGAAAGAAGCTCTATCAAGAGGGTTCGTAGTCAGGCTACTGCTTTCGTCACCATGTGCTGGGGGAGGCCACCCCTCTGGCTAGAACTCCAGGGAATCAAAAGTTTGAAAGTCATTGTACAGAAGCTGAAAGCTAGGCCCAGAGAAAGGCCTGACTGGCCCAAGGTCACAGCGTGGTTTCATAACAGGCTCACAAAGAAATGGCTTCACTGCTTTGAAATCCTAGTTCTCTTCCCCAAAGTAGCTTTGCTCAGGAAATATAAATTCATAGGTAGTCAAAACTAAAAAAAAAAAAAAAATAAATTAAATTTACAGAGAAAAAAAATCAGTTAGTTCATTTATTAAAAGTGAGTATATCAAATTGCCCAAAGTAAGGGCTACGAGGGTCGTCAGACCATTTGGACCAACTATTTATGCCTTCTTGGATCATGGGAGTATACTAACCTTGGAAAAGAGAATTTCCTAGAAGGGTCTTTTCTTCTCCTCTCCCTCAAGGAAAAATATTCCTACTGCAAGGCCCAGGTGCTGGGGTCCGGTGAGGAAGAAGGCAGAGGGAATGTGGTGCACTGAGGGCAGGGCCTCCCCTACTCCAGGAGGGAGAATCAGGCTCAGAACCAGGGCTACAGGGAAGACCTCAGGTCCCGCGAATGCCTGATTTTACTTCCCAGGGGTCCCTGGTTTCCCCAAGTTGTACATTTCTATTACCTCAGGAAGTCTTGCCCCCTCCCTGCTAGGGGCTTTCTGGAGATGTGTGCATTTAAAGTGAGTTAAGGAATTATTTGATTCAGTTCAACATTTGCCAAATCCTAATTATATATCAAATGCTGAGGAAACAAAAATGAGAAAGATTGGGTTTTGAAGAATGAATAGGAGTCAGCCATGAAAACCATTGAGTTGCTGTCAGCCATGTGGAAAAGACCACCCTGAAAACAAATAATTGCAATTACGTTAGAGCAAGTTTGGCAACTTTTTCTATAAAAATAAATAGTAAATATTTTAGGTTTTGTGAGTCAGATAGAGTCTGTCTATTCTCAACTACTCAACTCTGCCCTTGTAGTGTAAAACCAGTCATAGGCAATACATAAATGAATGACTGTGGCTGTGTTCCAATAAAATTTTACACACTCAGTGGGCCAGACTTGGCCCACAGGCCATAATTTGCCAAATCCTGTATAAGAGGAATGTCATCATAATATGGGTATACAAATAATAATAATAGTAATAATAATAAAAGCTATCATTCTGATAGCTTACTTTATGCTAGACCATTTATACTAGGCAATGTATATACAATTTACATATATTTGTATACTTATTTTTTCACAACAATTTGTGAGATCCAACGGCCAAAGTCACAGAACTAGGAATTGGCAAATACAAGGTAAACCCTAACCCTGTTTGGCTCCACAGTCTAAATTCCCAACTAAACAATTTAAAATTCTGAAAGGAACTGCACAGAAGGGGTTAATCTGATGAAGGTCATGAGGGGGCTCCTAGCGGATGAATAGAGTCTTCCATGAAGACAAATGAAAGAGATGGTTGGGCCTTCGAGGCCAAGAGTAGCAGGGAGGTTTGAAAGCACATGGAATATTCTGGAAATTGGGACATGAGGAGATGCTGGGGTGTAGGATACCTTGGTGGTAGTTTCTGGTGAAGAAACAGGAGTGGTTGGTAAGCGCAGAGCAGAAAGTCTGGCACGCATCCCAATGAACCTGGACTTTATCTATGGACTAGGGATTTTCAAGGTCTGGTCTTCTGGGTATGCCGCATCAAACTCCACTGAGGGACTGTTAGCCATACAGATTCCTGGGCCCCATCCCCAGATGTTTTGATTCAGGAGATCTGGAATGGGCCCAGGAGTGTGCATTTTATCAAACACCTCAGATGATTCCAGTAAGCATTCTCAGGTTTGGGAATCAGTGCATAGAGAGCCACTGAAATGTTTTGCTGAAGGGAGAAATACAACCAAAGTTATGTTTTAGGAAGTTATGTTTCACTTGGAAGATGGATTACTTCACCAGGAGACCAACCCTTCCAGGAGTCCATTTTCTGCTTAGTTATCAGCTTCTCTCATCTGGAAATACAGAGGAGAGATTTCCAGAGGTTCTGCATTTCCAGAAGCTTTTGAAAAATGACTCAGCTTAAACCCTAGATTGAACTGTAAGCTGTTCACCAAACAGTTAACTTAAGGAGCGATAGTAAACAAATAGCAAACTGCAATTTAATGGACAACATATGTGAATCTGATGTTAAGGACAATACTTTCTCCAAAATGAGTTGGTGAATCCTTAGCCAGAAAAATCTCTTCTGGCCGTGTTTCTTTTGTGGTGGTGGTTGTGGTGGTGATGGGGCGTGGCGCTGCTGCTGCTGCCTTCTGTGTTGCCCTAGAAGCCTCATCACAGTAAGCACAGAACCCTGGGCTTGGAGTCAGGCTACCCTGAGCTCAAACCCTGTTTATTGTACTTAGTAATTGTGATGCCTGAAGCAAATTACTTATCCTTGCTGAGCTTCAGTTTTCTCATCTGTAAAATGGGAATCATGATATCATGGCTGTTGTAAGGACTACATAAGATAATGAATATAAAGAGTCAGGTAGAGTGCCTGGTGCAATAAATATAGGTTCTCCTCTGCTGATGTCCTGGAATTGTTTGCATGCATTCCCCATCTTTCCATTGTGGAAAGGTGACAACTCCCCCAGAAAGAAATCTTCTATAGTTATTTCCTATCTCATAACATTAAGCAACAGCAGTTGCACATGGCTGTTTAAGTAGCAATATGCTGAAATTCTTGTGCCTCAGGACACCAAAGTTTGCTGTTGGACAGACATTCCCAAGGTCCTGCTTTTACGCTCCCCATTCCTACCCTCGCAGGCCATTTCACATCACTGTTTACCACAGTCTGCTCTCAAATGGTGTCTAAAGACTCAAATCAGGGTGGCTGGTTAGTTCAGTTGGTTAAAGCACGGTGCTGGTAGCACCAAGGTGACCGGTTCTATCCCCGCATGGGCCACTGTGAGCTGCACCCTCCTTAAAATAAAAAATAAAAAATAAAACAAAATAAAATAAAGACTCAAATCCTGCAGCTATTTGTATAGATTTAAGATACCAAGGGAACTGCTCTGTTTACTTTAGCACACGGCTTCTTGTGGCCATAACCTCTGTCCAAGGAGCATCTTTTGAGTTGACCAAACTGCAAATGCAGGTCAGTTCAGATGGCTTTTGTGAAAAAAAGACCTCAGCTGAGATCCAGAACTGCTCCTGTCCCCTCCATTGGCCTTGATGGGCAAGGTTTGAACTTCCTTGTCCTGAAAACTGGAGTCCTTCCCCCAAACTATGCGTCTGGGGTCCAGGCTTGCCACCCGGTGAGTCTGCTCATACAGCCTTTCATTGCTTGGGTCTTGGGGTCTACTCTCCTGGAAGGGTTAGCAGTCAGTTCCCATCTGATTCTGAGCTAAGGAGTAGGTGGAGTGAGTTCCTGGAGGTCATCCAGAAGGAGGCAACGGCATTGGACTGTCATTGGAAGGTTGAAATTTGACTCAAAAAAAACATGTCTTTATGTTCATCGGGTTATCTTTTAGGCAGAAACATGGAGGCTTGTCAAACCTAGTCCCTCCTCTGGAGCCTGAGTTTAAATGTGTAATGTAGCAACGGGAAGGCTGGGAATAGGCATCATGGGAGAGGGAGATTCCAAGGTTTGGGCTGGGGTTTCTGGAAGGCTGCTGAGGCCATCAACAGGAGCAGGGATGGCAGAAGGAGAAGCTGGTTCTGAGGTGATAAGTTTAGTTAGGGAATAACTTAGGGCAAGTTCGTTTGCTCTAGACCTGAGTTTTCCAGCTCGAATTCTCAGGTAGGCAGCAGGCCAGTGAGGTGAGAGAAGCCTTTGGTGTTGAGAAAGACCCTGTAGATCCACTTTACAAAGGCTAGGCTGTTTCTACCCTTTGGAACTCTTTATTCCAAGTGCCGAAAAAGCCAACACAAGCCCGTTTACGCAAAAGAGGTATTCATTGGTTCTTGAAACATAAAAGGCCAGAAATATCAGGCATAGCTTGATCAGGACCATAGATGACAACCTCAAGACCTAGTTTCTGTCTGGTTCTTTGCTGTGCTCTCTTTCACATTGAACCCATTCTTAGACAAGTTCTTCTTCCTCTTTAGGAGAAGGACCCTTTTACATTCAAGATCTGAAAGTAAGAGGAAGAATCTCTTTTCCAGGATGCCCAGCAAAGTCTTATTGTGTCTCACTGGCTCTGGGCAAGTCACATGCTCACCCTGGAACCAATCACTGTAACCTGAGGGATGTGATGCAAAAATGTCCAAAGGCTGCCTCCAGTCCTGGGAATACTCGTTAGTCCCCTTGCCACTGATGACATGACTGCTCTCAAAAGGCAAAGCGGACCTCGAACTCAAGGGGCAGAAAGTGGGGCATGGGCTGGCAACTTAGCCCAACTGGTACTATAGAGAAGGGGAGACTGAGGCCCAAGTAGTGAAGGACATCGTCCCCACACAGGCCACTGGCATCACAGTCTGCTCTTCACTTCCCAGAAGGCCGCTGTCTCTGAGCCCGCCACAATCCTTTGGCTTCCTGAAGCACATATTGGGCCTGACTCTGCCCTGTAGCCCAGGGCCAGGTTACTGGGCATATTTCCACAGCTTCTGAGAACTGGGATTTCCAGAGTGGAGATAAACAGGGGGCGGAACTTGTGCTGGGGGCACTGCATCCCAGCAGGGAAGAGCTGTCCCTTCTGTCTTAGATGATCCAGCTGCTTTCTGTCGACCTCGGGGGTGCTGTGGAAGGACTCCTAGTTCTGCGCCTCGTCGAGGGTTGTCCTTGCTGACCCTGAGGTAGGGCTGTGATCTGGAACAATCAAGATCACCCGTCAGGAAATGTCTCCCAGTACTCTTCTTCTATCTATGCTGACAAAAGAAGAACGGGAATGAGTTGTCTCTTGGGAAGGGCCAGAGGCCCCATTTTGGGCGCAGGAGACCCACGTTTTATTCCTGACTCTGTTTTCTGATGGTGTAACCTAGAGCAAGTCACTGTACCTCTCTGAGGCTTGATTTCCTCTTCTGTAAAATGGAGCTATAATACCTTCCTCACAAAGCTGAGAGGGTTTGAGAGCTAATATGTACATACTGTGTTGGGTGTATACAGAGTGAAGCGAGTTTTGATTCCTAAAGTCCTTGCTTGTAAAAGGAGGGATCCACCAGGTATTGAGCAACTGCTGTGCTGTGTGCTCACTGCTAGGGCACAAAAGAAAGCTCTCTGCCCTCAGGCTTGGCTGACGCAATTAATGTACAGGAAACAGAAACCACCGCATGGCAGATGGGGACAGCTGCATGGTGCTGTGTAGAACAGGGAGCAGGCAGCATCTGGGAGAGGCCGGGGAAGGCTTTCTGGGGAGGCAGGCTTGAGGGGAAACGGCAGAGCCCCAGTGCCTAGCATAGTACCTGAGGAGACGCTCAACAAGCATTTCTTGAACGAGTGAAAGATTTAGGCAGGCGCTGTGGAGGCTATCTTTTCCTTCTGACTTTCCCAAACCAGTTCCTGCATAGACTCATACGTATATAAGCCCGAGGGTCACTTCCCAGAACAAAGCTGGGAAGGGAGAGAGAAAAGAAGGAGAGGGAGCAATGGCATAGGGAGGAGGCACACTGGGAACTGGATGTTCTTTTCTGTGTCGTTGGTGGGGGGGCGGGGGGGAAAATAGGGGTGTTACTGAGTCAAGGAAGAAATTTTATTTTTATTTGGAACAAAGTTCCCTAGGTGATAAGGTGCTGATCCTGGCTTTTCAGACAGGCTTCTCCTGTCAGTCTGAATGGCCCTTGACAGATATCATGTCCTGGGCCGAATAGCAGCTTGTCTTTCTCCATCTTCATCCCCATCCTAAGGAATGGACGTCTTTAGGTACAGAGGCCAGAAGATCTGAGGAAGAAGTTGTTGGCTCAGATTCAACCCTCCTGTTGGCTTCTGAGAGAGTCTGCACGTGCAGTGTGGACAGGACTGGCTATTGCCGGGTCTCCTTAAGGTCCATCAAGCTGGCCTGATTCCTCTGGGCTTCTCCCTGGAATAAGAGACACAGTTCCCAGAGGCCTGCCTCACAGGAATAGGTGTTTCCAGGTGCTGGATTACCAATATTAGAATCCCCTTGTCAGAGCAGAGGTTGGGCCATGTGATTGGGGTTGGGATCAGAGGCTGGGACCATCTTGCAAAACTTCATGGCTCCACTCTGTTGGGAAGCAGGTGGTTCCAAGAATGCCATGGCAGTAGATGCTAGAGTGATGGCACATTTGAGTACACACAGTCAGCCATTTGGGGAATGCATTGGCTAGCTTTCCAAGTGGAGATAGAAGGGCTAGGGGACCTGCCCTGTGGTTTCCTATTGGGTTTAGGTTAAAGCTGGAAACTCATTGATAAGTTAATCCTAAAAGTCACTTTGCAAACTACTCCTGGATGGACCTACAGAAGCATGAAGGTAGCAGAGGAGTCACTGCCTTTTGTCAGGTTTTAGTTGGTCAACTCCTAGGGGGAGATCTGCACATGTGTGTCAGGGGAGACAGGAAACCGTGTAACGTCACTGAGAGAAAGACTCAGCCGGTAACCTTGGGAAGCTCAGCGGGAATGGGGGCAGGCCAGGCCATCCACTTGCAGAGGCAGTTGCCCAGGTGATGTGTATTCATGTCAGTGCAGAAAGAGGAAAATGGGGCCAAGTCTACTTCACTTCTCACATGAGGGACTCCAAGGCCGTGATGGGGCCACAAGGAAAATCAATCCTAGGGTGGGGGGAGGGGGTCACTTGGCTTCCCAAGGCTTCCTCAACAACCAGGGTTTGTTCTCCTAACCCTCTGTATCGTAGAGGATGTGACATGTTTTCTTAGACTCACTCACTCACTCACTTGCTCACTCATTTGTTTATCTACTCAAGAAACCCTGGAGAGGGCGGCTGGTTGACTCAATGGTTGGAGCGCAGTGCTCATAACACCAGGTAGCCGTTTTGAGTCACATATAGGCCAGTGAGCTACTCTCTCCACAATTAGATTGAAAACAACGACTTGATTGACCTGGAGCTGATGGGTCCTAGAAAAACACACTGTTCCCCAATATTCCCCAATTAAAAAAAAAAAAAAGAAACCCTAAGAGATGAGTCATACACTGGCCCTGTCTCCAAGGACATAATTTAAAAAAACACTGGCCCACCACCATCTAGGACATAATTTTTAAAAACTCTTTAGTTACATTTTAATGGAAAGAGCATTATGCATGGATTCAGAGAAGATTCAAAGTTAAAATGGAGACTCTAATCTGGAAGACCTAATCTATGATTCTTCAAGAAATGACCTATCTTATTTTTGTGACATATCTTGACTCTGCCATCTAATAAGTCCTATCTTTGGCAAGTTGCTTGACTTTGTTTCTTCTTCTGTGAAGTGTGGATAAAAATGGTACCCACTTCTCAGGGCTACTGCTAGAATTCAGGGAGATAAAGCATAAAAAGAGTTTACACTTGCCTGGCAGACAGTCACTGCTCAATTAATGCCAGCTATCATTACTGTTGTCTGAGCCACTATAATGATTAAAAGAGACTATGTGTGTAGAAAGCATGACACAGTACTGGGCACATAAGTAGTGTTCCAAAACTATTATTATGAATATTTCTACCACTGCTGACTTTCTATTATGAATGGCTATGGCCCAAGGAAATCAGTAATACATGCCGTCATCCTAGTAATGACACAACAAAACAGAAACACCAAGAGATATTAGGATAATTAATCACAGGTCCAACCAGGAACAAAAGTTTTGGAGCAAACAGCTTTGATCAGCCCAGACAGAGCATAGGCTCACTTACGGAGAACAGTCAGGTGCTGGCTGCCCTCTCTCCCCAGCAGGAATGGCGGGAGGACCACACACAGCGTCCTGAAGCTTAAGACATGATTCTTTTTTTTTTTTTTGACCGCAAGCCACTGCTTTATTATTATTATTATTATTATTATTATTATTATTTTTAAATTTATTGGGGTGACAATTGTTAGTGAAATTACATAGATTTCAGGTGTACAATTCTGTATTACATCATCTATAAATCCCATTGTGTGTTCACCACCCAGAGTCAGTTATCCTTCCATCACCATATATTTGATCCCGCTTACCCTCATCTCCCACCCTCGCCCCCCTTACCCTCTGGTAACCACTAAACTATTGTCTGTGTCTATGAGTTTTTGTTTCTCATTTGTTTGTCTTGTTCTTTTGTTGTTTTTGGTTTATATACCACATATCAGTGAAATCATATGGTTCTCTGCTTTTTCTGTCTGACTTATTTCGCTTAGCATTATACTCTCAAGATCCATCCATGTTGTCACAAATGTTCCTGTATCATCTTTCCTTAATGCCGAATAGTATTCCATTGTGTATATATACCACAACTTCTTTATCCATTCATCTATTGAAGGACATTTTGGTTGTTTCCATGTCTTGGCCACTGTAAATAAAGCTGCAATGAACATTGGAGCACGCGTGTCTTTATGGATAAATGTTTTCAGATTTTTTGGGTAGATACCCAGGAGAGGGATTGCTGGGTCATATGGTAATTCTATTCGTAATTTTTTGAGGAACCTCCACACTGCCTTCCATAGCGGCTGCACCAGTCTGCATTCCCACCAACAGTGGATGAGGGTTCCTTTTTCTCCACAGCCTCTCCAACACTTGTTACTATTTGTCTTGTTGATGATAGCCATTCTGACTGGGGTGAGGTGATATGTCATTGTGGTTTTTATTTGCATTTCTCTGATGATTAGTGATGTTGAGCATTTTGTCATATGTCTATTTGCCATCTGTATGTCCTCTTTGGAGAAATGTCTCTTCAGGTCCTCTGCCCATTTTTCAATTGGGTTGTATGTTTTGTTGTTGTTGAGTTTCATGAGTTCCTTGTATATTTTGGATATTAGCCCCTTATCGGAGGCACTGTTTGCAAAAATCTTCTCCCATTCAGTTGGTTGCCTCTTTATTTTGTCGATGGTTTCTTTTGCTGTGCAGAAGCTTTTAAGTTTCATATAATCCCATTTGTTTATTTTAGCTTTTACTTCCATTGCCTTTGGAGTCAAATTCATAAAATGCTCTTTGAACCCAAAGTCCATAAGTTTAGTACCTATGTTTTCTTCTATCTAGTTTATTGTGTCAGGTCTTATGCTTAAGTCTTTGATCCATTTTGAATTAATTTTGGTACATGGTGACGGATAACAGTCCAGTTTCATTCTTTTGCACGTGGCTATCCAATTCTCCCAGCACCATTTATTGAAGAGGCTGTCTTTCTTCCATTGTATATTTTTAGCTTCTTTGTCAAAAATTGTCTGTCCATATTTATGTGGTTTTATTTCTGGGTTCTCAATTCTATTCCATTGGTCTATGTGTCTGTTTTTCTGCCAATACCATGCTGTTTTGATTATTGTAGCCCTGTAGTACAAGCTAAAGTCAGGCAGTGTGATACCTCCAGTCTTGTTCTTTTTTCTTAAGATTGCTTTGGCTATTCGGGGTCTTTTGTGGTTCCAAACAAATCTGATGATTTTTTGTTCTATTTCTTAAAAAAATGTCATTGGGATTTTGATGGGGATTGCATTAAATTTGTATATTGCTTTGGGTAATATTGCCATTTTAACTATGTTGATTCTTCCAATCCATGAGCACGGAATGTCTTTCCATTTCTTTGTGTCTTCTTCAGTTTCTTTAAAAAACGTCTTATAGTTTTCAGCATATAGTTTTCAGCATATAGGTCCTTCACATCCTTGGTTTAGTTTATTCCTAGGTATTTTATTCTTTTTGCTGCAATTGCAAAAGGAATTGTTTTTTTTGTATTTCTTTTTCTGAGATTTCATTGTTAGTATATAGGAATGCAATGGACTTTTGTACGTTGATTTTGTAGCCAGCAACTTTACTGTATTCGTTGATTGTTTTTAATAGCTTTTTGGTGGAGTCTTTAGGGTTTTCTATATGTAGCATCAAAGACATGATTCTTAATGAAGTATGGCTGAGAAGGGGGTTGGAGGGGAACGTGTGTCCCACAAAGGGAGCCTTATCAGAGTTAGAGGACTAGTCACACTTCTACCACCCTGAAGATTTATGCATCATTAGTTGGTAGAAATTGGTCATATACCTTAAGGGCAGTGGGTAGCAGAAAGGATGAGAACTAACTGCTGGTCTAGTAAACACATGTTTATAAGACAAAGCAACAGAGCCATCAGAGAGGGAGAACACAAAGCCCAGAAGGGCATCAGAGGGGGAAGTCAGGGCAGGCTTCCTGGTGGAAGTGACATTAGAACTGAGTATTAAGGAAGAGCAAAAGGTGGCCAGGGAATTCTAGACAGGGAATTCCACAAAAAGGGTCAGAGCCTCAACTAGGACATACTGAAATGAAGACTATTGATGCCTAAATGATCCATGGTCACAGGGATAAACTGTTCTCTTTAAGTAATTTTTTTCAGGACAGTAGGAGACTATCTTTTTTTCCCCTTTAACAATTCTATTATTTGTTATGTAAGTAATTCATGTTCATTGTAGAAAAAAATGGAAAAATATAAATATTTAAAATGTGTTCATTGGAGTTTATTCATAATTCCACTGAAGATAACTACTTTTAACATTTGGATTTTAGCCTTCTGAACTTCTCTCCCCTCCACCCCACTCCCATAGAGAGAGACAGTCATATATCTATCCACATATATTTCACATAACATAACATATATATATATATATATATATATATGTATATATATAAATACATAAAAATATCTATGATTTTTTTTATTTGAAAGTAGAGCCATACCATCTGTTTTTCTTCCTAATCAACATATTGTGAACAAAAAAGTCTACGTCTAAAGCATCGAAACTTTATGCATTTTTACCATCTTGGCTGGAAATGTTCTAAAATGCAACTTGCTCTCCTGTCTTTTCCAAGGAACCAGCATCTAAGCTGTGCTTCGTTCATGCCCACCAGCTTTTGTGCCGGGTTGTAAACTAGGGCTGAGCTCAGTGACTGAATAGCTGAGGTGAAACGTGTCTGAATTCTGAATGTCCCCGAGTCCTTGCACAGCTAAATTTTTTATTTAGATCTAACATTTGTAAATTGGGAGATTTCATATTAAACAGTTGGGATTTTGACTTTTCTTAAAAAATTGGGAGATTTGGCCAAGAAAGACTGTCTTTTTTTTTTTTTCATGACCTTAAAATCGAATAGTACCTGGCCCTGTTAGATGGTACCTGTCCTCTCTGGTCTGCCACACTCCATAGTGGCTGTCATTCATCTCACCTGCCTGGCCCATCAAGGATTTGAGTTTGCCACCTCTACATGAATTCTATTTTTATAGAAGTTGTTTGCCAATTAAAACAAAGCCCTCTTTATCTTTTAGTGATATGGTTTCAGTCACTAATTAGCTGAACAAACAGTGAGTGGCCATTCTGCGTTTGACCTTGTACTGAATGTTGGTCATAAAAATACAAATATTTATTAAAATAGTCATAAAAATATGAATAAAATATCGTCCCAGCTGTCAAGATGCTCAAATTCTAGCTGAACTGAGGTCCATGCAAGGTGCTCTGGGAGAATACAGAAGTGTGGTAAACTGAATAATCTGCTGCCCTCCCCACAATCCCCCGCCAAGATGTCTATGTCCTAATCCCTGGAACTTGTGAATATGTTACCTTAAATGGAAAAAGGACCTTTGCAGATATGATTAAAATAAGGATCCTTAGACTGAGAGATTACCCCAGAGTATCTGCATGGGCCCAATATAATCCCAAGGGTCTTTATAAGAAGGAGGCAGGCTGGTCAGTCAGACTGAAGGGAAATGTGAAGATGGAAGCAGAGGTCTGAGAGGAGATGAGATACTACACTGATGGCTTTGAAGACGGGGAAAGGGTTACCAGCCAAGGAATGCAGGTGGCCTCTAGAAGCTGGAAAAGCAAGGAAATGGCTTCTCCCCTGGAGCCTGCAGAGGGAGTGCAGACCTGCTGATACTCTGATTTAGCCCATTGAGATGGATTTTGGACTTCTGACTCCCAGAAATGTAAGATAATAAATGTGTGTTGTTTTAAGACACGAAGTTTGTGATAATTTGTTACTGCAGCCATAGGAGATAGGAAGGGAGTACCTTTTTTAGGGGAGTGAAGAGGTGGAATGGGTTTATGAAGAAGGGGATATTTGAACTGGGTCTTGAAAGATGAGTAGAGGTTCATCAGGCACAGAAAGGGGGCAGAAGGGAACCCAGACATAGGGAAAAAGCTATGTGCAAAGGGCGTGGAAAAAGCAGAGCACGTTTGGAGCTTGGCTGTTGGTCTTTTGTGATTGGAGCACAAGGTTGAAATAGGAGATGAGGCCAGAGAGAAAGAGACCGGGATCTTGACTCCAAACTGGTCCCATGGAAAAAGAGTCCTCAAAGATTTTAAGAAGTGGAAGGATGATGTAATTTATGTTTTCGAGAGACTGCCCTGGCATCTTGTGGAGGGTGGTTGGAAGCGGCCAGATCACAGGTAAGGAAACCAATGAGGCTATTGCAGTGACACAGGTCACACAAAGCCATGGCAGAGGTGGTGGCCCTGGGAAGGTAGGAAGTGATCAAAGACATGTCTGAATAGGATTGACAGGACTTGGAGTCTAACTGAATGTGGAGGGTAACAGAGAAGGAGCCATAATGACTTCTGGGTTTTCAGCTTGAGTGCCATTCACTAGGGAACAGGAAGAGTGTGCTTGGGGGAGGGGAAGAACGGATGAGTTCTGTTTGGGACATGAGGAGTGTGAGGGGCCCGTGGTACACCTGGGAAGAGTTATCCCAAGGCAACTGGCAATCAAATCTCCATAACTATGCTATCATGAGGTGATAAAATCATTTGTGTTCCTTCTGCACTCTGACAGGGGTGAGGAGGAGGGGCCCTGGCCCTGAGAGGCTCAGAGGCGCTCTAGTAAATGTTTAACAGCTGGTTCTCTCGGGGAATCAAAGGCCTTGATATGTACCATTTGCTGATTCCTGTGGTATAAATACTTCCATCATCCCCAATTTCAAGCCACTAACTGGACATCACTGAACATGCAGTTAGAAAGAGATGTACGGTAGCACGTCATTGTGTAGTGCTTCTACTGCATGGATACACTAGAAATAAATCATGTCAAGAATATAGATAATAGTAAAATGTAGCAAAATAATTAGCATGTGGTTATTTGGGGGTATTTCTTTCATTTGTTTTTAATGCAACTTAATGGTAACTTAATTTTTGATGATGTCTGTTTAACGACCAGCTCATAAAATTTTTGACAATTTGCCATTCAGCTCTTGTGAGCTGGCATGAGCAGGCTCCTGCACACCACTGGAGAGGCTCCAACAATGTGTAGGTTGGAAGGGCCTAGAAATGCAGCTCCTTCCCAGACAGGCTGAGGGACTCCCCGAGGTCACACACAGGAGAGGGCAGAGACGGCCTCAGGACCTCAGAGGCAGCTCTTGGGCCACCGTTCTTCCCGATGGCCCCTTGGTGCCCTGGTCAGCCTTGCAGACCCAGGAACACCGTGTGGTCCTTGACCCCAGGATGGTGACTCATGTCACCCTGGAGTGAGTGACTCAGGGAAGAGGCTGCTGGGCGGCCGGGAACAAAGAGAACCGGACAAGATTTATTTCTGCTCAGAGCTAAATGGGAAGTTCAGATACTTTTCTGCTGTTCCCGGTGCCTTTGAACTGCCTCCGGTTGAGCAATTGTACATATTTCCAAGAAGCAAACATTTTTTCAAGTGGACTTATTTTTAAAAAAAAGAATTGCTGAAGTGAATGAGCTGGAGAGGAAACCTGGGGAGATGTTCTGGTTTACTTCCTGTCATGGCTGGAGGTGGTGGGGTGGTGGATGGAAGTCGGGACCTGCCTTACCATTTCTCAGGGGTTGTAGAATCTGGGTCTCAGGCATTTCAGGATTTCTCCAACCCTTCTCTTTCTCATAGTGGCATTTAAGGTCCAAAGGGCTCCCCAAACGCCAGGATATTGGGGTGAAAAGGGTATCCCAGTGCCCAAAGTCATCTGTCCTAGCCAGCATTTGACAAGACATCCATCATGCTGTCTGTTAGTCCTTGGTCAGTAGGTAACCTGTGAGCCAACCTTTTCAAGGCACCTTCAGTTCTGGCAATTCTCAGATCTTGGGTGCACAGAAATTATTATGCTATTTGCCCCTCCCCCACCCCACCCTCACCCCCTGGGAAGCAAGAAACTGAGAATGTCTAAAGGCCTTATCAAGTCAGACCAAATAGTCATTTCCTCTCTTGGGGATCTTCTCCTCGAGGTTTTGTCTGGGAAATGGGGCCTAAGACCTCTGCTCTCAGATTTGGGGTTCTTTACCCACCTCCCCATGGAAGCAGGCTCAGGCCCCTTTCTCAGGGACTCACCAGAGCCCACACCCTCACAGCTTCTACCCCACCTCTCCTGTCTCTTCCTTGCCCCATATTTTACTGGTCTTGGGTGGTAAGAAACTTACCTTTACTTAGTTTATTTCCCCCAAAATCTCTTTTCTGTGCCCTGAGCACTTCCCTTTTCCCTAAGGACTAGCCTTTGGCGACATATAAGGCAGAGATAAACTCCCTTTTTTTTTTTTTTTTTTACCTTCTGCTGCTTCAACCCTCTCCCAAGACCATGAGTATGGAACGGCCTTGCTCTTTGTTTGAGGGGAAGGGTAACGGGGTGAGGGGGGGACGAGATATAGGGAAAGTGAGAGGTATCAGTTACTGCTTCAAAGGTGCCATCTATCCTGCATCTTGCCCCCTCCTCTGACTCCCCTCACCCCACCTCCCCACACTAAGCACCATACCAACTCCTGAAGTCTTCCTCTGGAAGCTGGCCTGTCCTGCCCTCCTTGGTGTGGACCTGGCACTGTCTGAGAAGAGGCTGGCTCACTCCCAGGACTAGAATGGATTCTGAATCAGGGGAGGAAGGCACCTGCAGCCAACAGAGTCCATAGGAGACCCTCAGGATTGGAGAGCATGGCCAAAGTGTGGAGACCCTGGGGCGTGTGGGGGTGCTCAGGGCCAGCCTCACGAAGCACCGCTAAGCCGCAGCCTCTGTGCTCCCAGCCCCTGGATCAGAGGGTGAAAAATCCCTAGGAAAGGTCCTTCTATTCCCTCATCCTGCCCTTGTTCCTGTCACCCTTCTACCCCCAGCCTTGCTCCCCCAGTACTGAGCACAGCACAGACCTGGGATGACCACAGCTCTCTAAACCCTCTACCTGTAGCCACTGGTCAGCATGGCCAGAGTGCATAGCCCCGGTTGGCTTACTTCCAATCATGTCTAAAGGTCTTTTATCTGTTTGTGAGTACAGAGGAGAAGCCCTAGGGCGAGTGCAGGGAGCAGGGAGCGTCCCCTCTCTCCCACGAGAAGAAGGAACATCGGAAGATGCTGCCCAAGGACTCCTGCTTTCACAGCATGGATGTGTTTGCTTATTATTTACTGAAAGCAAACCCTGGGCCCGGGGACCGGGGGTTCTGGGACCTTCTCTAACTGCCCCTCATTCACAGTGTGGCACTGGTCAAGTCCTTGCCCCTGTCTGGACCTGTCAGATGGGAGCAGGGGGCAGGACTGGTCTACTTCCAGCGGCCCATGCTGTCACTCCCTGAAGTTACAAAGGGACTGAGACATGCGTGTGCAGTCACCCCAAAAAATTTCCTCCATCAAATTCTTCATCTAGAGATAGACTCGTGGTATTAATAGCAACATGATCTCTTTCAAATTCTTTGTGCTGCTAAAATGAAAGCAAAAATTCAAAGCTGGAAAAACAAAAAACTCCCTTCGGAGAATTCTGAGTCACCATAAAGGTCAGTGGAGTCTGGGTTAACCCGTTGCTTCCCAGAAGGGTCTTTCCCTGACACCCAAAAATTAACAGAGAGACTATGAGAGCCACTCAGCTTGTAGGCTGTGCTCCTGGGACACTGTGGTTTGACTCTTTGGGACTGGTTGTGAGGCTCTGGAAGGGCATCCTTGCGGCCACTGTGAGAGGCCACTGTGAGAGGCCGCTGCTTGCCAAGACGGCTACCCATGAAGTGATGGGCTCGGCCCTGCCAGGAGGTGGCGAGCCAGACAGACCTGCTGCTGACTTCCAACACAGCTATTTGGGTGATGTGACTTTGGACGAGGCTGCAGGTCTCTGTTTCCTCATCTTTAAAGTGGGACCAATCATAATGTTAATAGTACTCACGCTACTTTACCCGCCTCACAGGGCTGCTGAGAGCACTGAAGGGGGTGGTCTCTGGAAAGTCCTTTGCTAAACCACGACCTGGGCAGCCCTCATAGAAAGCCACTGCAGCTTCCCCAGCTGATGTGTGCAGGATGGAGGTGTTCTGCCAGTTGTAGGTCGGCAGGGCTCTGCTTGTACGGCCACTGTTAGAACAGCCTCTGCTACTCTCCTGCCCTCCCCACAGCCTACAGGGTCCTTCAGTGACTATTCCCAGGGGCAGAGCCTGTGCTGTTGACATAACAAGCACGGAACTTTCTGGAGTGAAAGTTTAGATGGACAAACTAATGGACAGTTGTATGAATAGAAGAGTCAGAAGGCGAGTGGGTGAATGGATGGGCCGACAGACGGATGGATGAATGGACAGATTTGCCTCCCCCCCACACACAGTGGGAGTCATACAACCTCCAACTGTGAGCCCACTCTTTAGCCTTCATGAGACCCCAGGCCTGACATCCTGCTGCTGACACCCCTGTCCCCTCACCATCCTCAGCCTCACTGGGAATGCACACTCAATTCTTTGTGGGGCAGGTCCTCGGCTGGATTCTGCTGCTACACTCCAGCAGAACTCCTGATGGAGGAGGCAGAGCAGAAGAGGAGAAACATGATGGACCTTGGAATCAAACTAACCTGGGTATAATCTTTGGCCTGCCACTTATTGGCTGTGCTATCTCGAGCAAATTGCTGGTCCTCTCTGATTCTTAGTTCCTTTATAAAATGGAAACAATGAGACCCGTTTCACAGGGGTTAAATAAGATAGCATTTGAAATGCACCTAACATAGTATCCAGTATTCAGTGGGCAACCTAGAAATATCTGATGAATGAAAGAATGAAGACAAGTATATTAGTTTGCTTTCTTTCATGAGCATGGCCGGGGCAGATAAAATATTTAAATGTTGTTCACAGAGAGTTGGCCTTTTCAGTTACACCAAATAATTGGATAGTTATTCCAGCAGAGGCTGGTCGATAATTTGCACTAGGTGCAAAGATAATTGGACCCAGTCAGGTTGCTTCCCTTCTCTGTACCTAGGTTTTCTTTCCTGTAAAATGGGCCAGGTTAGACCTAAACACTGGCTGGGGCAGAATGAATGGAGTCCAAAGATCTGATTGGCTAACAACCCACCTAACCCTTTACTGACCAGACTGGAGAGGCAGCAAGAAGGTCCTTGAAAATGGGTTAAAGAAAGACCGGCTGGAGACCAAACATTACTAAATACTTTTCCCTTTTATGGGCAGGCGCTCTAGATCACCGCTTCCTGGAGATTGTATTCTAAACTTTGCTGAGATGGATGAGAGGTTCGTGTGCCCACGAGCTTCAGCGGAACCCAGATGTCACCCTGGGGGAGGGACTCTGCCTTTACCTTGCTATTTTAAGCAGCGAGTTTATAATAATGGTTGGGAGAGAAAGCAAACGGGCCAGGAGCAGCGTGGGAAATGGCCCTGGCAGGGGCAGCTGCTGGGGCTCCCCCTGAGGAGCTTGGGGCTCCTTCTTGACAAGTGTGGGACCTCAGCCAGCCTCTACTCTGCTTTATCCTGCAGCAGCTGACACCTCTTCGTGCTTGTCTGACTTAATTCATTTCTGTGTTACTTTGTCTTCTGACCCAGGGACAGACTCTTTGGTCTTTCTTGAGGAGCAGGCGGTGGAGGAAAGGAAAGGGAGATATTTTTAATGTGACTTTGGAATACCATGATCCCAGAGCGCTATGGAATGGGGCCAGCAAACCTGTGGCTTATGGGGACTAGGAAGAGTCTGGGATTTTAGGGACTTCTAGGATTAGAAAAGACTACTGAAATGAGGTAGGGACCCTGTGCCCCTTGCCCCAGGCTTTGCTGGAACTCTCCGAAATAGGGAGCTTAAAGAGCAGTCCCCTGCATCTTCAGATGGTTGCAGCCACTAGAAAGTTTTACCTTGCTTTGCTCTGACCTTTTAGTCACCGTTCATGCACCTGTCCTTTGGGGACAATAGAACAACATAAATGTCTTTCAAAGAAGAGATTTTTTTTCCTCCCTGTATCTTCTCTTCTCCAGGCTAAAGACCTTTAGTGCTTTAAACACAACATCTTGTCCCCCTGCATCCTGCTCCCCACCCCCTTTTGAACATGCTCACACTTGTCTGAATCTTTCTCAGCACGCAGAGCACCATACGTTTTTTGTAGATTCAGACATCACTACTGCTGAAGTCTAAGTAAAGGTGATAGAAATTAATCACAGAGCTCACCTTTGGGCAAATATGATACTCAGTTTATTGGTACTGGGACCACGTGGGATAGGAGACCACATGACCTGGCCACACAGCTCGCATTCCTGAGAGGCAGGCTCTGTGCGCCTAGTATGGCTTCTCCCTTCTGGTCTAACCACACCTTTAAGTGTCCAGCCAGTCTGTCCAGAGCAATTCCATTCAGCATTTCAGTGTTCATGGTTCAGCTCAAACACCATTTCAAATGTGGAATCATCACTAAAACTATATCCCACCCATCATCATTTCCATAGTTAGGGACACTTTTCTGGGATCCTGCAACTTCTCACTTTCAAAGTATTTACCCCATTATACTGCTTTCCACCTGCCTCCTGCTACTGGATTCTGTTCTTCCTGAAGGCTAGGACTATATTTTCATCATATTTATGTCACCTGCACCTAGCACAGGGCTTGGTAGAGTAGGTGTAAAGTGAGGTGTTTGTGGTGAATGAATGAATGAATGAATGAATGAATGAATGAATGACTCAGTTGGTGAATATTCTTCCACTTGAGATTTCTCCAGATGACCAGCAGGGGTCACCCCAACTGTTTCAGAGCTAAATGAGACTACCTTTCCACTGCAGAGAATGACAAAAATCAAGATGGTCACATTAACCAACCCCAGGGCTAAAGTTAACTAGTTCTTTAAATACAAATCAACAAACATTTTTAAATAAATCTCCTGGTTACCCATGATGAATCAGACCGTGTGTCTGCCTCGGGGAGCTCAGTCAGAGGCGTGTGTGTCAGGTGTGGGCATCTGCCAGGACTGCGGCTGGTGCCAGATCGGAGCCTGCCCCAAAGCCCTCTGGCTCTAGGCCCTTTCTGCGCCCTCTCTCTGGGACAGGAAGAGTATCTGGTGTGATGGGAGGTGGCGGGGCTTTCTGGCTCTTCCTCCTGCAGCCTCCAGCGGTCTGCAGCTTGCATCAGACCCAGAAGATAGTAGGTACTCAGTAATGACAGTGTCCTTTGTTCTCTGTGTGTGTCCCAGCAGCCCCCTGACTGTGGCTGAGGGCAGGGTCTACAGACCGACCCCGGGGGGTACCCAGGACGACTAGGGCGGGCCTGGGACCGGCCCTCAGCCACAGTCAGGGGGTTGACATCTACATTTGGTGGTTTTCATCTGCTGCCCAAAAGAGCAGCTCCCTCAGGGAACCTCTGAAGTTGCAGAACCAGGCTGGTTGTTGGTTCTGCAGGTCCCTGAAGGCATCTCGCATCCCCCTAGAGGAAAGGGACCTGAAGGAGTCTGTCTATTCTGGGTCCGATGCAAGCTGCAGACCGCTGGAGGCTGCAGGAGGAAGAGCCAGAAAGCCCCGTCACCTCCCATCACACCAGATACTCTTCTTGTCCCAGAGAGAGGGCTCAGAAAGGGCCTAGAGCCAGAGGGCTTTGGGGCAGGCTCCGATCTGGCACCAGCCACAGTCCGGGCAGATGCCCACACCTGACACACACGCCTCTGACTGAGCTCCAAAGCAGGCGCATGGTCGGAAGGAGTTTAGGTGGGAAGAGGCCGGCAGAGCCCTCTGCACTCAGGCCAAGCTGCCTGGGCTGCAGGACCTCCTGTACCTACGTGGCCTCTGTGAGCAGCTACAGCATGCTGGGTGCTCTGCCTCATTTCCTCCTTGGAACGGTCCTACATGGGAGGCATTCTTATCTTTGTTCCCCTGAAAAGGAAAACAAGGCTCGGAGGCGAAGCCAACGCTCAAGGCCGCACAGCCAGTGAGTGGCAGATGGGGGACTCACACCCAGGAATGTGGTTCCAAAGCCTGCGCTCTTTCTACCTTGCTATCCTGCCTCCCAGATGGAGACCCGACATTACTTGTCTCCTTTTCTAGGAGGAAGCAGAGGAGCCAGATCCATTAGCTCAGGGCTGTTGGAGAGATCATGGTCCTAGGTCTCTTGATTGGCAAGAAACACGAAAGAGCAGTTAGTAGTTACAAGCAAACCCAACCCCAATTGACTTAAACACTAAGAAATGTAATTGCTTATGTAGCTGGCTAGTTTAGAAAGAGTTCAGCCTGCCAGTAAACTTTGATCCGGTCTCCAGCTCCATTTCTCTGCGGGTCTCTTGGTTCTGCCCTGTCTTCTGTGTGTGTCAGTTTTATCCTCGGTCTGGCCTTCCTCATGGGAGCAAAATCGCATTGGGTCTCACGTCTGCACACATCACCACCCAGAGCAAGAGAAAGCATCGGGTCCCGGAACACGGCCACGTGCTCATTGGCTTAGGCTGGATCTATGGTCTGTCTCTGAGCCAATCCCTGTGGTGAGATGGATGAGATTATGCTAATGAGATCAATCCCAGCCAGGACTCAAGGCTGCTACACTACGGGGAGGGCAGCAGCCTGGCTTCGGGGAGGCAACCCAAGGTTGCTGGGGGTGAGCCCTGCACGAGGCACATGAGACCCACCCAGGCCGAGCCTCCAGAACTGTGGCTTGCGCAGGGCTGACAGGCCCAATGAGGACCATCCTCAAGTGAGAGCCCCATACTGGGTCACATGAGCTGCTGAAGGGTGTGAGGTGAGTTCCGGGCAGGAAATCGGGAATCACCGTCCCTTCCTCTTCTCCACTCGGCCACAGAAGGCTGTGCAGTATAGCGGTCTCAAAATCAGGAAGACCTGGGTTCAAATGCTTGGTTGTTTGTATGATTTGGGCAAGTGACTGCCGCTCTCTGAGGCAGTTCCCTCATCTATGACATGTGAATATTAATGCCTGCCTCAGAGGTCACCGTGAGGATTAAATTAGGCGATGCTGGTAGCGCTCCTAGGACAGTGCCCAGTACCCAGTAGGTGCTCACTAAATGGTAGACAAGTACACATCTGATCCTAGTGGAGTGTCTTCTGTTGGCTTGAGGAGTTTGAAGTTCTTTTCCCCCTTCTGGGATAGCTGTGTTTATTGTAAGGACCAAATTAGATGCAAAATCTCTAAGGCCACCTCTGACTTTATAAACAGAGCTAGTGAACAGGAGGAAATGCAATTCCAGTTGCCCTCTATTCCCACCTCCGCTGTTGACGCAAACTCAAGCAGGGTCTGTCTGCGGCTAATGACCCCTGGAAATGGAACCCAGCTGGGGTCAGGGATGGGAGTGGAGTTGACTTGTACTTTTGGCATCTCCTCAGCCTGCGGAGCCCAGGCCTCTTGGAGCATCTTTGGGGCTGACACAGCAGAGGTTCCGGGCACCCACGGCCACTCCCGCCAGGAGGCTACCATGCCCCACATTCCTGAGGACGAGGAGCCCCCCGGAGAGCCACAGGCAGCCCAGAGCCCTGCCGGTCAAGTAAGTGCCCCCTTTCTGCCTGTGGCTAGTCTGGCTGGGGCCAAGCCAACCGCCCTGGGCTGAGGCCTCAGTGCCCAGCCTGGCCAGAGGGGTTGCCAATGGCCCTTGCAGGCTGCAGTGGGCCCCTGGGGAAGGTGTGTAGCATCCACACTGAGGAATAAACAGACAGTGTTCCTTTGAATTGCCCGAGGCCACCACCGACCCTGAGAGTGGAACCTCCCAGCCTGTGTCTAATGAGGCCTCCTGGGAAGTCAAACCACCCTAACTCTGTAGGCGCCCTGCTAAAATGGAGACAGACCTGGAGGAGAACCTCCTCATGTCAGAGCCACGAGCACCAGCAAAAATCACTTAAAGTGGATCCACTTAAAATGAAGACCAAATTTTCATAGTAAGCAGTGAAGAAGATTTTTAGCAGAATTGTATTATAAAAAAGGAAATGATGAAAATAGCTTAAAGAGTCTCACTGAGATTGTATTGTACAAATGAAATCACGAAAGCAAGTTATTTTTAGCTACCCATATTACAAAATACAGATTGTATGCCACTTTTTAGAATGAACAAAGAATTAATCAAGTGTGTTGATTTTTGTGTGGGTGGGTGTCTTTGTTTTTATACCAGGAAGATGACGGTCTGTTGACATGATACCAGTTCCTTCACATTTTACTCTACAGCACCTTCCTCAGGAGATTCTGTTTAATAATTGAGAACTTCATTCATTTCCCCAAGCACCTCTTTCAATTCTTCACTATTCAAAGCATTCTCTCATGAAGAATCTATCTTGCCTCATCCTCATAATATGTTCTTCTTTTGTGAACTAATCCCACTCTATCTGCTCCTCATTGGTCCAAGACCTTGCACGTGAAGTTCTCCCACCTTGTTTTCTTTGAGCTCGTGAACTTTGCAGTTACTTGGCCTTGTATAAACTTGTCTTGTTATATCTGAGAGGTCACCCCAACTGGCCTCCAGAAGGCATACACACTTGTTAAGTGAGGGAAGAATGTATGAGTGAGCATTAATTTGACAAGTGGGCAGATCCTTAGTGAATATTTTCATGTTATGATGATACTTGTTTTCTTGCACATCATAAATGGAGGGATTTAGATAATAAATACTTATAAAAGAATGGCCTGTCATATTTCCATATCTCAAGCTCATGGGATTAAGGTGTTGTAGAACTTGGCAGCCCTGGGGGGCCCTTGAATTTCTAAATGATAGTGGGCCAAGCCCCTGTCTTTGGCTGCTGGCAGCCAGCTCAGGGTTTTACTGAGCCCTCCTCCCAAGAATGTCTTGGGCCATGAGACGGGGTGGGGGGGGGGTTGCTGCTCCTCAGTTGCTCTCAGTGGCTCCATATTGCCTCTCTGCTCCTTGCAGGTGATGGCTGGACTCCCCCAAACTCAGTGCTTTGATCCTGCTATCCCTTTCCTGTTGCAGCTCCTCACCAAGTATGGCAATCCCCACAAAGTGTTGCCAACCGTGGACTATAAGGTTTAAACAACAAAAAAAATGTTAATCTACTGAAAGCTTGGAGATTAAGGAAGGGAATGACGACATAGCAAAATACATCTGGAGCCAGCTGTGACTGCTCCCAATCCTCAGGTCCTGATTTTCCCGGGTCCTGTCCCCTTAGCATCCCAACTCCCCAACGCTGGACCCCTTTTTGCCTTGGCTATCCCTGACCCCTTCTCCTTCACCAACAATAGTTAGTGTCCTTAAGGCAGATTCTGATGCAAAATCTAGCTCCAGGAGGAATCCTGAACAACTCCCCCAAACAGCTGCCATGCTGTGCTCCCCAAGAATACAAGTATTCCTAAAAAATGATAATAAAAGATTGGTAAAGCTGCAACTCCATCCTCAGGGAAGAGATCTTTTTACTTTGAGTTCAATTCCTCTTGGTTCTAAACGTCTTTAATTAAAAGATTTTTCAAATCTTCTCAGGAGACACAAAATCAGACAGTACAAAAGCCTGCTGGCCCTCCTGACCATCATGGCTTCAAACCACACTAGGTACAGCTCCATTGGTCAGAGGTGAGGGTGAGTTTCTAGGGATGTCCCAGCAGGGAAAGGCTCCGTGAGCTAACCATGCAGTTGACGGTCAGAGAACCCTAGTTGAATAGCAGGAGCTCCAGATTCTAAGTCCCCACAAGTTCACTCTCCCTGTGACCTTGAGCCAGAACCAGATTTCTATAACATGAGGGGGTGGGCCCCAGGTCTCTGAATGTTCTTTAAATGCCATGACTCTATCTCTGTGCTGTGGGAAGTCAAGATAGTAAGGAGACTGTTTGTAGGTTCAATAGCCTCTGCATTGCCAGAATGCAGCAGGAGAAGGACCCATGAGGAATTGAGGTGAGGCAGAGCCAGGATGTCCAGGTCCATAACAGAGGGCCTTGTGTGAGTGTTAACTTTTCTGTGCCTCCGGTTCCTCATCTCTTCTCCAGGGCAAGTGTTAGTGCCTGGATCCTAGACTCTGTCGTTCAGCCAGCCTTTGAGTGCCTTCTTTGGCCTGAGGGACAACAGAGCGGGGACAGGTTAGACCTCGGCCTGAAGGCCACGTTAGATTCTGGATTCTTTTATTCTGTCCTTCCTGACAGGCACTAGGCCTCCCTGAGTTCTCCAGAAGCCCACAGGCATTGTCAGTGAACAGCATCTCCCTCTATTGCAGCCATTAGACAAGCCTTCTCAGGCAGCTACAGCCTTGGGGGAGGGTCAGGCCTGTGAGCTGGGCTGGAGTCTCCAGGGGCTGGAGCCTGAGTCCCTGGGAGCAGCGGAAACCGGGCAGCCAGGGAAGCAGGGTTGGCCAGGAGGGCTCTGCTAGAACTCCTAGTAGCGTGTGAATTCCCACTCTGTGAAGCAGGCAGAGGACAGAGTAGCCTTCTGAGTTTACAGCTCCCCGGGGTCCAGCCCGACTTCTGGTTCCTCAGGCCGAAGCCTCCATTTCCCATCACTGATACGGGCACTAGCTGAGCCCTTCTCACACAACAGTAAAGCGGGAGGCCTACATCCTGTTTTTCTTTCTGTGCATGCACACACACACTCATCACACACTCATGCACACACACTCATACACAAACACACACACACATATTCATATATACACACACTTATACACACACTCATACACACACTCATGCACACACACTCATACACAGACATACACACACATACTCATATATACACACACTCATACACACACATTCATACACACTCATAATACACACACTCGTACACTCACTCATACACATACTTATACATACACACTCATACACACACTCATGCACACACACTCATATACACACTCATACACACACACTCATATGCACTCATACACACACTCATACACACACACACTCACACACACACGCACACACACGCACCCTTTAGGTCCCTAATTGGAAGCAGTAATCAAAACCCACAAAGAACTAAAGCCTCCTGACAATTCACTCTGTGAGGCTGTGTCCTGAGCGCGTTTTCTGGATTGGCCCTTGAACAGGGAGGGGTACCTTCCTGGAGACACTTTTCCCCAGTGGGGGAAAAGGGTTTAGGACCCAAAGAATCAATTCTCTGTCGCGAATGAGATGAAGACAAAATAGATATTACATGTAAAGCACTTGGAACCTGGTAAGGACTGTGCAGAGTGGGACACCCTCCACTCACCCAGTGAGAACCCACATGCTGTGCTTCCTACACGACAGACACTGCTCTAAGCACTTTACATGTAGTAATTTCACAACAACTCTAGGAGGTAGATACGATTATTCTCCTATTTTACCAATGAGAAAACTCTGGCAGATAAGCACACTCTAATCACTAGAAATTAGGCAGTGCCTTGAATGTCCCAATTAAAGATTTTGAATTAAATCTCCCTGAGCTCATTTCCACTTATCACAAGAACCGCCTCAATTAAGATCATTAATGAAATATCTTCAAATAACTGATCAGGAATAAATCAGGATGTGGTGCACTAGATGTTGGAGACATCTATTGGGCACCTGCTACGTAGTCTCATCCCTCCAAGGTAGATATTATTTTATAGAAGAAAGAGCTGAGTCTCTGTGAGGTTATGTAATTGTCATCGGTCACATTGTTGTGCATGGTTGAGTGGAGATTCAAACCCAAGTTTCTGCTAAGGTGTTCCTGCCAGCTTTGCCGCCACCCCTGGTTCCACCCAGCAGTAAAGCCAGTGCTCTGGACAACAGAGGCCCCAGGCGTGGAGAGCAGGTGCTTAATACCCCATCCTCTATGGAAAAGAATTTGGGGAAGTGTCAAGAGCACAGTTCCACCAGAATGGCTTCTAGTGGTTCTGGTCACGGAGTAAGAGCTGTGGGAGTGTAGGTGTGGAAATGCTTAAGACAAAGCGGAAAGTATTTTAGAAATGTTTGTTGTTACAATGGTCAGGAATGTGTATTATAATTATTTGTCCTCAGCTCCTATTCTGAGCAATGGAGGTGATTGTCGTTTTTTGTTTCTCTGATTCCCTTGTCAGCCCGCATGTGAGCTACTTAGGGTCAGGGGCTGTGTCTTTCATGTGTGTATCTCCAATTCTCAGCATAGGCTCCAGCAGAGCTTAGGGATGGATGGATGGACTCAGGAAGGGTTGTGTGATAGGTTGGATAGACAACTGGCTGGCTGGTAGTTAAATGCCTGCATTGAAGGGAAGAATAAGTGGAAGGAGGAGCAGTGCTAGGAAAGGAGGGAGGAGGAAAGGACAGAAGATGAAGATGGATGAATGGCTGGCTGACTGGTTGGCTGGGTGATACACTCTCTACAGGGTAAGGCTAATAGATATTGTGATACTTCTATTCTCCTGAAGTGTCTTGGCATGAGAGTAAAAACAATGATAAAGAAGGCAGATAATCTGGTGATTATCCCTGACCTAGTAATATAGTGGACAATGGCAGGAAAGAGGGTCACAGAGGCAAGGGAGGCCCTGAGTGCATGGCAGCGTTCATGCGCTGGGCCCTGGGGAGACGTTGGGGAGCCAGGGACCTGGTCGGCAGAGCTTGGCAGGGATCCCCGTGTCCAGCAGACCTCAGCAGAAGCACTTCCATTCTTTCCTGTACTCTTAGGACTTGCTGCTGGAATAATCATTTTCTCCCAAGTCCCTAGAGAGTCCTTCAATCATGTCACAATAGCACTAATTCCTCTGTGTGTCCAGACCCCGTCTCTCCAGAGGCATTTACCCGTAGGCTATGAGGGAGGGACGTGGGGACATAGTCACTACACTGCCCATCTTCCACGCCTCCCCCAGAGTTATTATTATGGTTTTATCTCATCGAGTCCTTAAAACAAGCCAGAAAATGGGGATGATTAGCTGCGCACAAAGTTTGAGAACATGAAACTCAGAGAAGTTAAGTAACCTCCCCGAGGTCACCCAGCTGGGATCCTGGTCTGGGCCATCCTGACTTTACTTCTCCACTTTGCCTCCTGCAGGGTCCTTCTCTCTGCCAGGGCCCAGTGCAGGAGCCAAACGCCCACTCCCCACCTGGGCTGTGTCTGGGGCTGCTGTTTAGTTTCCTAGCCCAGGCCTAGTCATGTGACACTGGGGAACGGAAGATAGTATTCCTGTCTACGACACTGGCCTATATTTATCCCTGCACCCAGGCAGTTAGGAAACTGTTGTGCATTCCTGGGAATTTATGAGCGAAATAAACATTTAAATGTTTCTATAAGTTTATTTAAGGAGAACAAAATGTGACCTGCTGTCTTATTATAGGGTGGGCAAGCTTGTGGGGAGATGGCCCAGCCCCCCAGTGCTTGGCTGACTCCAGGGAAGGGAAGCATATCCCTGGGAAGGCTGGTCCCTGGAAGGGAGAGGGGCTGCCCCTGCTATCTTTACTCAGCTGTGTTTGCAGCCTTGTGCTGACTCGAGGGCTGCCTGGAGGAAGGGGCTTGTGAGGGAGGGTGCAGCTTGGAAGAATGAGAAAGCAGTATGGAAGACTTATGGGATACCAGGACCCAGGGGAGGTGAGATCTGGAGATGACTATAAGAGGAGCTGGTGTAGTGGGAAAGCCAACAGGCCTGATGTTTAGTCCCTTCCACAATTTCCCACTTGCACAGCCCTGAACAAGTCCGTTTTTTTTTTTTTTTTTGGTAAAGTAGGATTGCAATGGGAAAGAGGAGAGAGAAGAGATGTACCGATCACATACTCCATGGTCAGGGCCTTCACTTTCTTCCTCTCATTTCCTCCTCATGATTCTAGGAGGTCAGGAGGTATTATCATCCCCAATTTGTAGATGGGTGTTGTGAGATTCATTCATAGAATTGCTGGGAGGATTGAATGAAAAATCGCATGGGAAGTGTCTGGGACAGGGCATGGCACAGAGTAGGTCTGAGTAAGTGTCACTTTCCTCTACCCACATTTGTTCCTTGGCTTCTTGTGCCTATACTCACAACGGGCACCTGTACTTGGGCTGAGAAGCAGATGGTGAGAGAGGGCATGGAGCAAGGTGAAGGTGGCCTGGGAGGTGGGCTGCCCTGGCTCGTACCCCAAATGCCCAGGGGAGGTGCTCTGTGGCTCCATCATCAGAAGGCCTACATCCTCCTAATTTAACTCTAAATGATTGCTCAGACCCCATACTAAAAATGACAATCTCCTCAAAACCAAATTCCAAAGTAATTAATTCAGTCTCGTGGCAATAATAACAGAATAGAATATCTGACACTTACTGAGCTTTTAGGAGCCAGGTGCCCCCCATGAGCTGCCAGATTTCACAAATGAAAAGACAGTTATGTCCATGCAATGTTTGGGACATACTTATACTAAGAAATTATTCGTTGCTTATTTGACTTTCAAATATTATTGGGCATCCTGTATTTTACCTGGCAATCCTATTTCGATATCAACCTGTTTAATTCTTCTAACTGCCCTGTGAGATAGTTATTTTATAGACAAGGTAACCGAGGCACAGAGAGGCGAGGGAACTTGCCCAAGGTCACACAGATAGTATGTGAGAAGCTGTATCATGAATTAGTACGGCTCCCAGGGCCCAGACCCTTGAAATCCTGAAGCTAGTAACTCATCTGGAGGATTCGGTATTTGGACGTACTGCCCCACAGACTTTCTTGAGGCCCTGCCTTCTGTTTGGCATCTCAGAGTGGGAGCAGGGATGGGTATTTACACTGCATTAAAACCTGGCAGACTTCACCCCAGGGGCCCCCTGGAATTGTCCCACACTCTCCTGGATTAGTCTCCCCAGTGACTGCTGGAGGGAAACAGCCTACACAAGACTGAATGTTTCCCACAAGACAGTTTTGAAGAACACTAGAAGTTGCCCAGAACTTGCTCAACCATTCTGTGAGCTGATTAGGGAAAGAAAATCTTGATTTTATTACTGTATATTTTGTACACACTGGAAGGAGAGAGCGAGGAACACTCCAGGACATTCCATCAGGGGATTAGAAAATTTTTCTGATTGCTTCGTGCCTCCTGACTTTTAAGCAGCTTCAAGTTGTGTGGTTACATGCTTGGCACTTGCCCCCATAGCTTGTTTCTGCCTTTCTGTGGGGGTACCTGTGCCCCAACACTCCTCTGAGTGAGGGTGCCTGCAGCCCCACGCATGACAGCAACGTCAGGAGAGCTTTGCGGCTAGTGGCCTTTATAGCCAGAAGGCAGAGAAAACTTCCACCAGAAAACCATTTACCTCACAGGTTTCAACACTTAGGGCAGCAGTCCTGGTTGTTACCTGGGGTTGTGGGTTACAGGGGAGGGTACTTCCACACCATTTTCCATCCCATTGTGCTAACTGGGAAGCATTTCAGAGGGCTGACTGGTTTACCTTTGTCTCCCCAGGCCTTACATAGACTCTAACACATAACAGAGGTAAGTAAATGCTTGCTGGATGAATGGACAGAATAAAGCATAATAATGTGCGAATGTTTACAGACAGACCCCTCTCTTAGATGCTAACATTTTTGAAAACTTTTGTGAGTTAATCATAAAAAGAAGAGTCAAGACAATCTGCACAATAAACAATTGGATGGAGCGGGAGGAGTAACTTTAGGAGGGAGGGAAAAAGGAAAGGAGAGAGAGAGGATTTGGGAGGGGAGGGTAAGCAAATGAAGAGTCAAAGGGGAGAGGAGAGGAGAGGACGGGAGTTAAGATTTGTTCCCTTTCATGTCCTTTGAGAGGTGAGAGTGAAGACTGGATTGGCTTTTTGTCTGCCGAACATTTGTGTAAAGCTTTCCATCTTAAAGCTTGGACCACAGCATCACAGCCTCATTAGGTTTTAGATTAAATCGTTTAACTTTAGAGTCAAACCATGAATGGTTAGAAGGAGCATGCATTTCTCTTTATCTGCTCGGGATATTTATATTTATCGTATTGTTCCCCCATTTTTATAGTCTCATGTTTTTATATCTTATACTTTACTGTTGGTTACTTCAAATTGCTTTGGGAAATCAGTAGTACGTCAATAAAACAAAACAAATGAACTGTATTCTACTTACTTAGCAGCCTGAATATGCTCAAGTCTTAGAAATGGGTATATAGTATAACACCATCGCCACCATGATTGTCTTTTTCAGGACACATCAGGCAGAAATGAATGATTGCCCCCTCCTGCCCCTTTACATAGACCTAGATAGACCATCTGCACCAATGCATGCTGGGAACTTACAAAAGCCCTCCCCAAGGGGTGGCAGAAACCACACAATATAACGAGCATGAAAATAATATTTTAGCTAAAGTCCATTTTTTTCTTGTTCACCTAAGGATTCATGCAAGAAAGAATATTTCTAAATATGACAAACAAAATATGAAATGGGTACTTTTCAGAGCTCAACCTTTTCGTGGTTAAACTCTACCCAGGAAAGGAACCTCACGCACACACTGCAAGCACAGTCCGTGTTTCAGTTGGCATTCCCACGGTAACAGTCACCCACCATATAGGCCACAGAGGAAGGGGCGCCATCAAGAGGACGTGGGAGTTGTACAAGATGAGTGAAGTCCTTGAGGTCTCGGAGCCTGGAGTTAACGATGCTGTATTGCAGACCTAAGATGTTGCTAGGGAGGTAGATCTTACCAGTGTTCTTATGATTTTCATCATAAATCAAAGGCAGGAGGAAATTTTGAAAGTGATGAATAGGTTTATGTGACCATAGATGGTGGTGAGGGTTTCAAAGATGTATGCTTATCTCTAAACTCATCAAGTGTACATGAAATACGTACAGCTTTTCGTCCAGCAATCATACTTAACAAAGAGGTTTAAAAAAACGATGACAGGGTAGGAGAGGTTGTAAGCACATTAACCAGACATAGGACTGTCACTATCAGGAATGTGTGGGTGCCACCACCTTTTCTCTTGGCTTCTATTCTTCCCCACCCAGGCTGACCACAAGCCTGGGGACTCCACAGCACTTTTTCCTATATTGTCAGTGATTTTCTAGATTGTCACCAGGGATGGCTTAGAGGTTCCCTAATCTTAGTACATGAAAAGTAGATCGTGTTAAGCTTAGGTGAATGCCTGCTGGGGAATGAAGGAGAAACTGCCTATGTGTTTCTTTTTTTCCTCTGAATAATCCTGATAAACTGCATTCATCCCCTTATCAAGATGGCTTTGAGTGTCATGATGCTGGAATAAATACTCCAGCTCCTGGAAGCTTTCTCCATCCCAAGCCTAATTCCATCTGTATTTTCGTTCTAAACCACTAGGGTCCTCCCACCACAGGACTATCTTGCAGTCCACCCACCATCGTCTTGACTGGGGATGCCAGTTCACCGGAAGGAGAAACTGACAAAAACCTGGCCAACAGGTACACTCAGGTGCCTGGTCTTTGCGCTGTGAACACTATTTCAGGGATTAGATAGCTATTTTTTTAAAATAAATCTTTTCTTCTTTCTTGAATCATTTCATTGAATACAATCAAGCAGTTTTTCAAAATGGAAGAGAGAGCTTGGGATTTTTCCATTATCTCCCCCTGCCCCCAAATTATTTTTCCCCTCCTGGATTTGGCTCTTTGCATTCTGCTAGCCTTTAAAAAAAGCACAAACCATAGCAGAGGAGTTTTCTATAACAACTGCCCAGATGTTTGCAAACAGACCTGCAAGACGTGAGTCTTTGACTATAGAATCCTGCCCCCTGCCAAAGTGGTCCTGTGTGAAGGATGATCTCTTAGGAGGGACACTGGCTCACGTGCATGGGGATGTCACTCGGTTTCACTCAGCACCAGCCCATGCATTGGTCTAGCTAGAATGAGATTGTCTAAGCACACTTTCCAAAATCTCACAAAGATAATTCTCATACAAACATATAGTTAGCATGTGTCAAAGATATATTTAACTCATGACTGAGGGACCCATCAGGATAACAAAGCCAGTTCAAAGAAGGATATAAGAAATTGATAAACATATATATAAGCAGTGGGGAGGGGAAGAATGATGGAATAAAACTGCTAAGTTAGATATAAAGTAAGTTAATGTTCTATAGGACAATGAAACCATATTTTTATCTTTTCTCCCAAGCAGAAATCATTTGCATCTCTACCAGACAACATTTATATTTTATGAGTTTTCTATAAATTAGATATTCACTCAGAGTCTGAGCCCTAAAAACTAGTACGTAGTCAAAGTTACGTCTCTTTAGGGCAGTGATTTGAAAACTTTAGTATACATCAGAATCATCTGGGCCACCTGTCCAATCAAGACCTCCAGGCCTCATCCCTCGAGTTTCTGATCCAGTCGGTCTGGGGTGGAGCCTGAGAATTTGCATGTCTAACAAGTTCCCTAGTTTAGTCTAGCTCGTAAAACAATACTCTCGTGTGACTTTGAAAGAATATATGGGCATCTGTTTGCCTATTTCCAAGCTGTGGTATTCTGTCTTTCAGAGCTCACAGTCCCCACAGGAGGCTTTCTCACCGACACTTGAAGGTTTCCACTGCTTCGCTGACTTCTGTGGGTAAGGGCTAGGCCTTTTTTATCTTATTTCTACAACCATAAGGGTCCAACACACCTTCAGTGTGTTTGAGTAGGAAGACTGAGGTCTGGCAGCTTGGCTGGGCTGGGCCCCTTGTCCTCTCTTGCTCCTCAGGCAGGCCCATCCCTACAAGCAGGTCATACAAGGTGTCAGGCGGGGTCTCAGCTCCCGCTCCCCACACAAGAATGCAGGATATGGCGAGGCCAAAAAGGAACACCAATGGAGCCACAGATAGGGGAGTCATACCACTATATTCTCGCTGGAGGCTGGGTTGGAGACACAGGAAGCAGGAGCCACACAATCCGCAACCCGCCGTCCGCTTCTCTGCCAACCAAAATAACCAACCAACCAATGTAGCTACGGCAGTTATATTAGTGGCTAATGGCTAAACGGTAACAGCTGATGGCCAGGTAGTCACAGCTGAAGGCCATCTACTACCCGAGCCAACACCTTTCTACGTGAGGTCGAGAGCCTGAAAAGTGCTCTCTGGGACTCTGTCCCCACAAAGCACAACAGGGTAAAATCGATCACTCACGCCTCTGTGTTTGAACCCCAAAGAAGTAAGATGTCTCATATCAGTTTCTTTTGGTAAAAAGACAAGACCAGGATATGAAAAGGAAGATAAGGAAATGAAAAAGAGAACAGCTGTGAGGCTCAATTCTGGGGCTCAGGAAGCAGAGCCCTACTGCCCCCCAACTCAGGTAGGCAGGTGCCTACATGCAGGACCACCCACCTGTTCCCCCAACAGTCTCTCAGGGCCTGCTCTGGACCTTCAGAGCATAGATATGATACAGACTTGGTTCTTGCTTTCATGTTGCTTATAGTCTATGAAGAGACTGAGAAGTGAAGAGATATAATCAGGACATTCTATTGTAAGGCCCTTCATAGAAATGTTAGGGAAACTGAGGCAGGAAGGGGTCCAATTCTCTCTGGGAAAGGGGAAGATTGGATAGGTATTTCAGAGGAGAGAGTATCTGAGTTGTGCCTTAGAGAGTTGGACAGGTAGACAAAAGGGGGGGGGGGGAAGGCATTGCATTCCAGGTGAAAAAAATAACATGGTACGGAGAAGCCATAACAGAGCAACTGAATGTTCTGTTGTGTGTATTACTCAGGACTCTTTAATAATAGAAACCCAACTCAAACTAGCTTATGGCAAAAAAAAAAAAAAAAAAATGAAAAACAAGGCATGTGATTTCAGGGAATTCTGAATCCAGGTACTCAAGCTGGGCCATTACTAATTGTCACATCCCATATTTTAAGTCTCCTCTCTCTTGTGTGTTAGCTTCTTCTTGAGACCAGCAACTCTAGGACTATGTCCCATCAGAGGAAACAGAGTTCCTCTTCTTCATATACCCAATACAATTCCCAGGACTGCCTCTCATTGGCCACCCATGGCCATTCCTGAGCTGAGCATTGTGGCCAGGGAGATTGAGCTCATTGGCTAAGGCTGGTTCACAGTCCAATCCTGGCATTTGGGATGAGGTGGGGTGTGGGGTTTAGCTCCTTCCTAATTAACGTAATTGAGACTTGGAAGGCTTTCACCCAAAGCAAACTGGGGAGCATGACTAAAAGAAAGGGGGAATGGAGGCTGGGGAGCCATTCACCACTGAGGGGCTGGAGGAGATGGGCCTTGGAAGGAGCATGTTGGGTCAGCAAAAGGGGCTGGGCCTGGTTTGGCATTTGGATGTCACACTGGGGACCATGAGGAATCCTGATGAGGGGAGACAGGAGAACTGCATGGTCAGATACGGCTCTTAGCAAGGTCACTCTGATAGGCAGTGAAGAAGGGGATGGAGGGGATGGTCTGGACATAGGAGACCTATGAGATGGCTGATGTAATTGTGTAGGTAAGAACGAATGAACAAGAATGGAGAGAAGGGGCATGTTCCAGAGACAGTTGTGAAATAAATGACGACCAGAACTTGATCAGTTTGTTGGATGTGGGGAGGACTGAGGAAGAGGGAGGAGTGTGGCGTGACTTTTATGTTTCCAAGCAGCTGGGTGTCATCCCCCAGAGAAGGCCTGCTGGAGAAAGGGCAGTTTTGGAGAAGGATGGGGGTAAACAGTGTGAGTGGAGGAAAGAAGGGAGAGAAGGGAGCTATGGGATTGTGTCTTTGGGCCATGATCTTTGGACTGCTCCCCTTTACCCACACACCGTAAGCTCATCAGTTTGTTGAAGAAACAGAGACGTGAAGGAAGAACATGCTAGGGGAGCAGATAGCACAGAGGTGAGGCTCCTGATGGCGTTCCCTGAGAGCAGAGTTCAGGACAGTCCTGGGAACCTAGGTGGCTTCATGACCATTTGTGACAGAGGACCTGCCACAGTCACAAGCTATAAGCCGGAGGGGCCACGACTGCTGAGGAAGCCCTGTCTGTCCCCACGCAGCCCTCTCCATAGCCCGGCATTGAGTTGAGGTTTGGCTGGACAAGTCTGCTCTGGGCAGCATCTCTGGGCTGAGGTGTGGGGTGGCAGGGCCTGTCAGCCAGGGGCCAAGGGTTCTATGGCTCTCACCCACCTTCCCTCTGCAGATCCTGCGGGGCACGTCATTGACCTGGTAAATGACCGGCTGCCAGACATCAGCATCTCAGAGGAGGACAAGAAGAAAAACCTGGCGCTGCTAGAAGAAGCCAAGTCGGTGAGTGAGCGATTCCTGACCCGCCGCGGGAGGAAGTCCAGGAGCAGCCCTGCAGAGTCCCCGCCAGGTAGGACGTACAGGGGGCTACCCTGAGTCCCTCTGAGGAGGCGCAGGGGTGGGGAGGACCAGGCCCCAGCTTCTCTGGGAGCCCTGCTTTCAAGGGGTGGCCTGTGGCTCATCTGCCCCCAGGCCTCTAGGCCCAGGAGGCCTTATGGAGAGGATCCTGTGAGGACAGGACATGGCGCCCTGTTTCAGAAGCTCTAAAATAACTGACCCAACTCTAGCCCAGAAAAATTGCTTTTTGTTTTTTGGGGCCTGTGTGTGACCATTGTGGCCTCCTGTTTCTACAAGAAATGTCAGCCCATATGATATCCATGAACTTGACTGGGGCTACCTTTGCCCTGAATCCTGCTTGGAGAGAAATCCTCTGTGATGCCCATATACAGGTTCCAGGGTCACCCTATGTGGGTAGAGTCTGTATGACTTCCTCACCTCTCTCAGGAGGCCCCACTGTCTGAGTACCTCCTCAGCAAAGGGTCTGCAGACGCCTGCACTGGGCTCTCCCTCCCCGGTTTCCAATTCTGGACCCCAGCGAGGACCCCAGGCTCTGAAGGGAAGGCAATGTAGTCTTTGTCATCTTTATGGAATTTCTGAATCAGAAGGAAGGTTTTCCTGGGCCCTGAAATCCACAATCCACCCTGCTATACTGTTGGCTAAAGTCACTCTTTTTCCTGAGCAAAGCATTGAGGCGAGTTTTAGATAAGCCTGAAAGTACTTAGAAGGCAAGGGGAGCATTTGAAATCAGGGCTATCCTGGCCGGGCTAGGAGGTATAGCCTTTGGAGCGGTACCTGCCAAGCAATGCCAGGTCCTTTGTTTCCAGAAGGTGTTGTGAAGTCAGGCCAAGCAGGCTGAGGGTGTGACCCCAATCCTCAGCCCCCAAATGACGTGAGTGCCCCTCTGATGGGCTGACAGCAGGGAGGTGTTAGGCTGTCGTAGGCATCTTACATGGCAATCTACAATCAGCCCCTGCCTTTAACAAGGCAGATGCAGCTCCCAGGGCTCAGAAATATCTGAAAGGATGTCTTTGCTAGGCTGAAGTCCTAAACCTTCACAAATGCTGGCCAGTTTGTGTCTGTCTCCACAGCTACCTCCCCAAACCTCAGCCCCGGAGCTTCTCCTGCATCCTCTCGGAGCAACTCACTCACTGTCCCCACGCTGCCTGGTGAGGTCCAACCCCCCTGGCATTTCCTACCCTGGCTTCTCCCTTTGGGTGGCAGCTCAGCCCCTCCCCTGGTCTGACCAGAAGGCCTCCCGTCCTTCAGGCTTCCCAGCTAAGCCCCCTGTTTGGCCCCCTTCCCAGGGGTGCGCCCCACTGGGCCTGGCTGGTCTGCCTCAGAGGAAGAGGATGTACTTTATCTTGCGGTTTTGAGCTAATGTGGGAAGACAGGCCTAACCCAGGAGGAGGCACGCTGGGCGAGGATGGGGGCAAGAAGCCTATGGCTGGCACTCTCTGCCCAGAGAAGACTCAGAGGTCAGCTTAGAGCTTATTTGGAAAGGCTTCTATTGAAGCCACTCTTTGCTTTTTGGTTTCTCCCCTTTCATTAGGCGTTTTCAGGGCCACGCCCTCAGATCAGCAGGGGAAGGGACAGGGTGCTAGGGAGAGCAGCCTTTCCCAGAGCTGTGGGGCGAGTTCAGGGTCAGGCCAGCAACCTGGATTCAAATCCCAGAGCTGACTCTTCCTGGCTCTGTGACCTTGATCTCCCTCTGCCTCAGTTTCCTCATGTGGTTTCCAGGCTCACCACAGAACCTGGCATATGAGAGGTATTCCACAAACGGTGGCATTACTGGCTCCCAGGCCTGAGGGAACTGAGGGAGGACATTCTGGGAAAGTAGCTGTATTTTTGCTAAAGGGACAACTTAGAGTCTGGGGTGCGGGATATCACTCACCGGTGTCTGGACCATTCCAGGTTTGGATGCCTGCGGTGGCCCACAGTCCGCTCTGCCTGGAGCTCCATCACAGGTAACATGGGCCTCATTTGGGATTTCTATGCCAAGTGGTCTCTCTTCTGAGCTCTTGGCCACCAAGAGGCCCTTCATGACCCACTGAAATAAGGATGCCGGTGGGGGAGACCTCCATACCTCGGCTGGGGGCCTCTTTCAGGGTGTTTCAAGAGGACATATGGCCCCTTCACATGGCTGAATGACTCATATTTTCTTTCTCCAGCAGAAGGGGGATGAGGCCGAAGTCTCTTCACCTCACCTTTGCGAACCTGTAAGTTTAAGCCCCCATTTGGATGATTCGGGTGTAGGAGACACAGTGTCCCAGAAGCCTGGGTTGGCTCTGGGTAGCCTGCCAGTGGATATGCATGAGAGGAGGGTTGAGGCTGGGAAGGCTAGGTGGTTCCCCTGCCCTGTTGTGATTGGAAGTCTGAGGTGGAGGGAGTAAGGAGGCAGGATGCAGCAGGGGTGACCTCCGTGGTGGTCCCGCCCGTAGCCCTGCACCCCCAGGCAGACTACTGGCCAGCAACCAGCAACAGCCAGGCAAGACTGCTCTAGTGAAAACTGCAGGAAACCGCTGGGCCTGGTTAGGATTCTTCCGAGGGGCAGCCAGGAAAATCTCATCTTTGCTGATGAGCAATAAAAGGACACCACAGCCACTCAGAGCACAGTGCCCATGACGGGGTTGAGGGCAGCACAGAATATCGTCTCATTGAGAACTAGGTCGGGGTTAGAGTCCTCTGGGGGAGTCTCAGCACACACACACAAGGCAGCCACACAAGTACCCAGACACGGGCCCACGGGCCCCTCACAAAGCAGGTTTCCCTTGGGAAATGAAAGAAGAGTGAACTTCTGAGCATTAAGATACCACCTTTGCAAGAATCACCTCATCCAATGATTCTTAACCTCTTTTGGATCATGGAACTCTTGAGAAATTGTGAAATGCTATAAATTCTCTTCCCAGACAGATGTATAGAAAACACACACACAAACACACACACACACACACACACACACACACACGAGTATTTGCATACAATTTCAGAGGCTTCACAAACCTGATGAGAAATATGAGTCCCTAAAAGTTAAGGGCCTTGCCAGGCAGAGCCAGTCCTAGAATCTGGAGCAACTGAGTCAAGGCCAAAACCAGTGACTACCCCTGGCTGTCCTCTGTTCCACTCTCCTCCAAAGCTCCTAGCCCTTGGGAAGTTCTTGGCTGGTTTTAAATGACAGGTCCCTTTTCTGTTTTACAAACCTCAGGTTTGTCTGTGGGTCCCTTTTATTGGCTTAGACTTCACTGAGAAGCCCTCCCCTTCCACCTGGCTCACACCCCTACACACACACACACACACACACACACACACACATATACATACCCCTTAACAGAGTCAGTGGGGACAGAGACCCCACGGCAGACTTGGTTCCATCTGTCTCCACCCCTACCTGCCTCTGAGGTCCACCTCTACCTTGTCTCTTTCAGAATGCCCCCAAAGGGCTAGCTGACCGGAAGCAGAATGACCAGAGGAAAGTGTCTCAGGGCAGGCTGAGTCCTCGTTCTCCCACAGTTGAAAAATCCAAAGAGATTACAGTAGAACAAAAGGAAAACTTTGATCCCCTGCAGTGCCCTGAGGCCACCTCCAAGGCCCCAGCTTCTGGCCTAGGCAGTGGTGGGAAAATGGCCCTCAACAGCCCCCAGCCTGGCCCTGCTGAGAGCGAGCTGGGCAAGCTGCCTCTGAAGGCAGCCAGGGAGGGCAACCCTCTGCCCAGAAGTCCAGCCCAGGACTCTGGAGGCACAGCTCCCCCGGCTCCGCAGGGAAAAGGCACAGCTGGAGAGCCGACCGGGTCCAAGGCTGGCTCCAAAGCTGAGCTGCGGCCCCCTCCTTCCCGACCACCCTTGCTGCGGGGGGTCTCCTGGGACAGTGTTCCTGAAGAACCTGGCCCCCGGCTGCAGAAAGTGCTTGCCAAGCTGCCGCTGACAGAGGAAGAGAAGCGTTTTGCAGGCAAAGCTAGCAGCAAGCTGGCTAAGGCACCTGGACTCAAAGACCTCCAGATACAAGTGCAGCCTGTGCGCATGCAGAAGCTGACCAAGCTCCGCGAGGTGGGTTCCTGGGGGCCAGCGGGGTGGGGTGTGCGCTCCAGGTCCGCCCTGAGCAGAAGACCTTGGGGCCAAGCTGGGCCCAGGGGACTTGGGGGGCCCTAAACTTCCCCACCCCAATAAATTAGGCCCACCGTGCCACGTCATGTTCATAAACACCAGTTTCAGTGGGGCTTTTACCCCACCTACTAAGGTGAGGTCAGCCTGGGATATAGTTGCCACACAACACCATGCTCCAGAGGAAGGTAGTGTGTGAAGGGACATGCGAGCCCTCAGCCTGTGCTGTGTTTTTTTTCCCTCTAGCTGGAGCTGGTGGCTCATAAACAGGAAGCCCTTGATGGAGTGGCTTGTCATGCCTAGGACTGGCCTAGACAAGGAGGGAATAGCTTTTCCCTTTGTCATGAGCCCAAGCTTTCCTTCCTGATGCCTGTTAACAAAGGGCCTCAAATCCATCCCCAAGTATAATAATGGCCATGAGAGGCTGCTCCCCCCAATGGTGAATTTCTTACAATGTCCATGATGTCCCCCAACTTTTACTGGCCATCAAACTAGGCACAGTGGTCTCTCATGGGGCTGCCACCCTAGGCAGGGGGTGTCCAGAGATGGAGGGGAGAGGAACCATGGTGCGAGGACAGAAGAGGTTAACAGGACAAAGGAGTCCTTATTCAGTCCCCTCTTCCACAGAGGGCCAACCCAGGCCACAGGCCAAGGCAACTGGGACTTCACAGGATAGGACCTGGTGCCCCCACAGCTGGAGCTGGACAAGACTCTCTCCTGGCTCCTCCACAGAGGAGTGTGGGACAGAGAAGGAACAGAGGCATCATAGCAGTCAGCACAGTGAGAGGGCATCTGTGCTAGCAGGGACACTCGCCAGTGCTGGCCCCTATCCTATTCAAAAACCTTCCACAATGCTGAGTCGGAGGCGCAGGGCGCTAGGGCCTGGCTGCTGCTGTTAACATTTTAACACAGAAAATCCCACCCAGCCAGGAAAACCGCACTGATTAGTGGGTCAGCACAGGCCTGGAGGGGCTGCCCAGCGTGGGCCACAAATCCCTGGGGAAGGTGGTACCAGGGGACCAAGCAGCCAGGTACTTGCCTTCCTGGGCCTGTGGCCATGAAGAGAGACCAGGCCCAGGCAACAGACCATCCCCACTGAACACCCCCGCAAGCTTCTCTCTGCAGCAAAGAAAGCCACAAAGCACCTGGGGCCCCATCATACTAACCTCTGCCCTGGCACCTGAACACCCCTATTCCCTCCCAGTGTTCTGAGAGCTGATTGGCTGTTGGCCTCTGGCTTGCTAAGGAAACAGGTAAAGGGTCCTGTCCTGTGACTTCCATTTGGGCCATGAGTATCTTCGGCGGGGCCATGAGTGGAATGGTGAAGATAGGTCAGTATCTTTGGCTGACCCTGCCCACTTCTTTACCCAGGGGGCAAACCACTCAAGTGGCCTCTGCCACATGGGAGACTGAGAATCCCTTTATAGCACCAGTCACAGGGGCGAGGAGCTGGGTCAGGCATTTCCACTTGGGGGTAGCAGTCTGGTGCTGACGGACAAGGAGCAGGTGTGAGCCTACCTATATCACATACTGTGGGCAGTATCCCCATTTCTTCCAGGGCTCTACCTGCTGAAGCCCCAGGCAGGACAGTAGCTGCTGGACCTGCTGCTTTAGGGCACCAACTCTCAGGCCTCATTTGTCTGGAGAGTTTTAACAGCTCAAGAGGTAACATAACAGGCTACTGAGGAACGGAGTGGGGCAGACCACAACAACTCCTGGAAGTAGTTGCTCACTGCCTAGATCAACAGGGCAAGAAGCTCCAGCAGCGCGGAGCACAGCCATGAACTCACAAAAGATGATTTCCATTGGCAGACCCATACACACGCAGGGGGCCCTCCTGTCCCCAGAGCCCTGGGCTCAGCTTCTGCTTGTCCTTCAGCCACAGTGTGACGGGCAGCTCATTCACCGAGGCCCACAGGCAGTTTTTAAAAGCGGACAGTTCTTACTCAAGGAATGTGGTGCCAAGAGTGGGGTTCCAGGCACCTTTATGGGCTGGGAGAAGAGCCACCTTCCTGGTGCCCCTCAGACGTCACCTTGTCATAACTGGCCACCCACCTCTGAGGCTGCACCTAGTGACTCCCACTTGAGGCTGAGTGGTCACAGAGCCATAGACAAAACTGAGAGAAGAGTCCAGCTTGAGGTCCTCATCTGAAACGTTGTCTTTTGCTTTTTCTAAAAAGGAGCACATCCTGATGAGAAATCAGAATTTAGTGGGGCTCAAGCTTCCAGACCTTAGTGAAGCGGCTGAGCAGGAAAAAGGTAGGTGGGATTGGGGCAGGTGTCTCCTCAGGCCAGGGCTGGATTCATTTTTGCCAGATCAAAGAAGGTGAAAGTGTAAACACTAGACTTCCTGTCAGAGCCTTTGTCTGTTCCAGTGGCAAGTGTGGGCAGTACATAGAGCTGGCCCTCAGTAAATATTTGCAGGTCAATCAATTAATCAGATCACGTTTCCTGCCCACTTAGAGAACCTCTAAACTTGTGTCCTTCCGACTAGCTCTCCTTCCAGACCCTGCCAGCCCTCGTCAGCCTTGTTAGCACCTAGTGGGTCTGGAAGGCTGACTGAACTTTTGATGCTTCCGTTTCCTTTCACACCCAGGAAGCCACCCAAATAGCATAGTTCCTCTTTTCAAGACATCAGAGTCATCTCTAATCTGCTGTCACCACAAAGTCCAGACCCTAGCCCTTCCCTTCCAGTGACTGCCAAGTCCCCACCCAGCCATCCTGCCACTCATCTTCTGAAAAATGAGACTTTGAGTCTCTGCCCCTTCACCCCCTCATCCCTGGCTCACCTCTTCTGATATCCCGTATCTCCTGCTATCTGTGGTGTGTCTCAGCATACAAGCCTTTTGCTTAAGGACTGCCATATCCCCTGGACCACCAATCATGTTGGAAGCCCCTAGTGTGAAACGTAGTAACTGACACCTACCTATTCCACATTAACAAGAAGTTTCCTGGAAGTAAAATTTCTGACAGTCTTTTAAGTACCAATTTTTAAAAAAATTAACCCTCTTGAGAGGAAATCTTTGGAAAAATTATTCTATGCTGCTCTACTTTTAATTTTTAATTTGTTTATTAAAGCAGATTCAAAACACTAGGAAGATTTATCTTAAAATTTCACCCACAAACCCAATAAAGTCTGAAAAAGCGACAATTTCTATTTTTCCAGTATTTATGCCTACTTATAATTATTCACAGTTTATTTGATGGTAGATATAACTTCCTGTTTCTACTTTTTAAAAATTACTTAATAACTAATTACACATATTTTGACTCATTCTCATGTTTATCATTTAATGGGTGGGTACGTACTATCTTTTTGCATTGGTGTCTCTATTGTTGGTATTTCAGATGTTTATACTTCTTTTAACTATGATGAACAACCCTACCATAAACATCTTTGTACTTGTAGTTTCTTTCTTTCTTCCTTTAATTTACTCCCTTGGGATGAATATCCAGGCTTGAGAGTCACTGGGTCAAAGGACAGAAATATTTGTGTTTACCAAATTGCCTCCAAAGTATTCAGCTCCCTGCAAAGATTGAGTGAGGAGTTTCCCTGAGAGCTACCAGCACTGGACTTGGCTTTGCTTTTGCTCCTTAATACAGTCAGAACCAGATAATCAATAATGATAACAATTACAATGTATTATTAATGGTATTAGTATGAAATGCTCCTTCATTATTACTTCAATTAATTTGCTAGCGAGCAAGCTCAAACTTAAACTTTTTTCCCCCTTATTGGGTGAATAGCTACTCATCCCTTTACCCATGTGTCCATTTGGGTCTTGGGTTTATTATTGGTTGGTTTGTTTTTGTTGGTAATACATATGAACTCTATGAATATTAACCCTTTGTTGGCTGTATTTTCTCATACTTTTTTGTTCTATCATTTTTTGCTTTTTAACAAGTTCTGCGTTATTTTAGAGAAACTATAAAGTTTTCATACAATCTTTTTTTGCCTATCTTTTCCTTTGAGAAGTCTTCCATTATTTAAATCATTATAAAAATATTACTTTTCTTTAATTGTGATAGCAAATCTATTTTCTACTAGTTTATCTGTACTTTGATCTATTCATATTTATTTTGCTAATACCTCTGAAATTGTAAGATACAATTATCTAAAGAATTAAGATAATGTTATCTCAGTAATATTTTAATTGTGTTTATATTTCTTATTATATTGTGGCTTATATAATTACATACTACATTCTTTTTTATCTAGTTCAAAGATTAGTTCTGGGCCTTTGATTCTGCTTTATTCTGATCAGAATTGCACCGTTTTAATTGCTGCTGTCTTATACCATGTTTCCCCCAAAATAAGACCTAGCTGGACCATCAGCTCTAATGTGTCTTTTGGAGCAAAAATTAATATAAGATCCAGTCTTGTATTATATTTTATCATATCATATCATATCATATCATATCATATCATACAAGACTAGTCTTATAGTATAGTAAAATAAGACCGGGTCCTATACTAATTTTTGCTCCAAAAGATGCATTAGAGCTGATTGTCCGGCTAGGTCTTATTTTCGGGGAAACACGGTATGTTCCAGTGTGAAGTGGGGTTATTTTTCCCTCATTCCTCTTCTTTTTTCAGAATATTCATTATAGTCTAGATGCAAAGATTCAATGTTAAGTAATGGAAAAACAACTGGACAAGAAGTCGGAGGGGTTGAGTCTGTGTCAGTTCAGACACCAATTTATGAAGACTTTAAATATGTCCCACCACCTCTGTGGGTCTCGCTCCCTTTGGACTAGGTGACCTCAGAAGGCTCTTAACTTGAACCTAAGATTCAAGGAGTCCAAGTCCTTTCCAGTTTGCCTCTTATCTACCTACTTCTCTAAGTGAAATTTATCCATTTTATACAACTTAATTGTGATTGCTCTAAAGCTATGCATTGGATTCAGAAGAACGGTTCTAGTTTTGTTTGTTGTAACTTGTAGATTTTTAAATTATTTAATTCTCAAACATTTAGTTCTCACTAAGGCACATGGTTTGTCCCTCTGTCAATTTAGGTATTCCTTTCTTTTTCCTCTAAAAGATTTAAGGTTCTTTGTATAGGTCTCCCATATCTTATTGGGGCACGTTCTATATGATTTATATTTTTGCTTATTTATGAAGACTTTTTTCATTAGATTTTTCTAGTTGATAAATAGTGGCATAAATGAATGCTGCTTGGTATTATACATGTTTCTTTTTCTTTTTTTTCTAATTTTTTTTTTATTGGGGAACAGTGTGGTTTTCCAGGACCCATCAGCTCCAAGTCAAATTGTTGTTTTCAATCTAGTTGTGGAGGCGGCAACTCACTGGCCCATGTGGGAATCGAACCAGCGACCTTGGTTTTATGAGCACTGCGTTCTAACCAACTGAGCCAACTAGCCGCCCTACGTGTTTCTTGTATAATATTTTAACATGGTAGAGTGATTACTATAGTGCTTAACTAGCATTGATTACTATAACTAGAGTGATCACTTACTGTACTAAACATTTGACGATGTATCACATGATGCTCACAAGAATCCTAGGAGGTAGGCCTCATTACACCCATTTTACAGATGAGGAAATTGAGGCTTGGGGAGGTTAAGTTCAAATGGTTATTAATTGATGAAGTCAGGATTGGAACCCACATGTGTCTAAATCCAAAGACTCTTGACCACTTTGCAGAATGCCTTTTTCAAATTCACAATCTAACCATCTGCTATTTTTTATCAAATTCACTATTTGTCCTAGTTATGTGGGTGTATGTATTTCTCTTGTATCTGTATATGTTTTATTATTTTGCAATATTCTCTAATATGATATTGGTGGTAAGGAGAACTTGCCTGGTTTCTGTTATTAATTGATTTATTTTTGTGTTTCTCTTTCAAGGATCACATTGTGTCTGATTATTAAATAAAGGCACTATTTTAATTTTTAATTATTTTATGATTTTATATTTTATATCATTCTAAAATAAAGATATAATGTGTAATAAAATATAAAAATATGTAAAATAAAATATATTAATATTTTTTGTTTTGTATATTTCTTATAGTTTATGTTTTCATTTTTTTATTTTAAGGAAGTAGTCTTCTCTTCCAAGTTTCAAGATTTGTGTTGAGTTTTATCAAATTGCTTTGGTTATCTGCTGAATCCTTTATATTATATAATTTAATATATTAATTAATAATTTTCCATGTATAGCAATAAACCCCTTGTGGAATAAGAAGAGTTCTTATTATCTAGGTGGACAGAAATTCCTTACAGAGACACTCAAATATTCCATTTCATATTGCGATAGATTTTATAAGGGAGAAGGATCTGGAGGCACTGGAAAAGTCTTCCCTAGAAAAGTGACATTTGAGTAGATATCTAAAGACTGAATGGGAGTTTATTAGGCAAAGAGGAAGAGAAGAAGAACATGCCGAGTAGAGGGAACAGCATGTGCGGAGTCTAAGAAGAAGGAAGAAAGAGTGATGCTGGGGAGGGGAGCAGGGCTGCCACACAAGTCTTGCCGGTCCTACTAAGGATTCTAGTGCTCATTCTAAGTGCAGAATGAAACCTCTGAAGATGCTGAACTGCACTGCATGTCAGAGATTCTTCTGGCTGCTTGTGGACAGTGGTTGAGCCAGGAGAGGGGTTCAAGAGTGCAGACAGAGGGACAAGACAGGCTGCTGAGATAGCCAGGAAACTGATAATGACAGCCGGGACAAGGCCCTCTCCGGGGTGGCAGGGCCTGAGGCTTTTTCATCTTAGCACCCCCTGCATGCAGCCCAAAAACTGGCCCACAGTCAGCTTCACACCTTTGGCTTGAAATGACCTCTAAATGATCGAGACGCAAACATCCTACAAGTGGTCCCTATGAAGAACACGGGTTGGATTGTTGGAAAGACCACACGCAGCAGGGAAAAGAGTTCCCCAGTCCTCCGAAACTGAAGGACAGCCAAAGTTCTTAAGACTCCAGAGTGTTCTGATAAGGATCTTCCCCTTCTCCAAAAGGAACAGCAAACAATCATCATAAGAGACTCGAGTTTCCCCCATGAGATCATATGCACTGTTGTATTTAGAGCCTGTTAAAGGGCCAGCCTCTCCAGCTCCCAGGGAGGGCTCCTAAAGCCTTTGGTCCTGGATACAGAGGGAATGAGGCTCTTTGATGCGGCTTCTAGAGTGTAGAAGAAGGAAGTCACAACTCTGGAGACATCAGTCAAACACACGTGGCTGCCCACCGCATCTCTAGCACTGTCCTATATACTGCGGAGCACAGAGTACAACTTCCCACTTAGCTGGCAAGATAAGAGTTCCACAGCCTTGATGATAGGAATTAAACTGTATGCCAGGTTCCTGCTATAGAATAAAGACCAGTTATCACATAAAAAAAATTGTATCGGCTCAGTAGCTACCATTACCATCCCCATTTTATAGATGGGCAAACTGAGGCATCTAGAGAACAAGAAACTTGCCCAAGGCAATGGGGTGAGTGGTGAAGCTAGAACTCTTAACCATACAGATCCTAGAAATGAGAGAAATTGGGAGGGAATTTGCGTTTATTGAATGCCTACCATAGTTAATTTTCTGTTGTAAAATTTGGTATTTATAGGAGTCAAATTCATTTATCTAATAATTTTACTTCTAAGCTCCACCTTGTTCCTGTTAACACTGGATAGTGAGGTGTTGCTGGAGGCAACAGCATGGAAGAAGAAACAGCCAGCTCAGTAGTGGTGAGTAAGTCAGGATAGGTTTCCAGGAGGAGCAGCTTTGAGCTGAAGAAGAGAAGGGTATCCCAAGCAGAGGAAACAGCTGGAGCAAAGGCATGCAGGCATCTTCCAGTGCTTAGTATGTTCTGGGAACAGAAGGAATTCATTTAATCAAGTATGGGCCATGTGTCCCAGAGAGATGGGTGCACGGGTGGAGTGTGCGTAGGGATCAGGGAGAGTGACAGCTTTGAGGGGGGGCAATTAATGAGTTTGAAGTTCATTCCGGACCTCTTGGAAAGCCACACAGCCAGTAGGTAAGGAAGCATTAGGGTTAAACTGAGTTTGAGGATAATTCTGGACAGATTCTGAAAGTTGGCCTGAACCAGGAGAGGCTGGAGGCAGGGAGACCAAGTAAGAGGGTAAGGAAACAGCCTGGTGAGAGGTGACGAGACTGTGGGCTAAGATAGACAGGTGGGGGTGTGGGGAGGCCAGGTTTGAGAGCTATTTGGCGGTCAATTTGGCAGGACACATGAAGGGTGGGGTGGGGGCGGAGGCCAGGAAGACCCCCAGGTGTCTGTGTGCGTGGCTGAGATGATGGTGCCATTACTCAGGGCTGGGGGCACAGAAGCAGCTCACTTGAGAATGAAGACAGTGAGTTTGGCCCTGTTGCATGCCCGTGGCGATCAGCTTGGCCACAGTCTGACAGACCTGGGTTTCCATCCTGGCTCTGCACTAACTAGCTGGGACCCTGGAGAATCTAATTAGCTGAGCCTCTGTTTCCTAGCTTGTAGTTTCCCCAGAAAATGAGCTTAGCAATATTTATTTTGCAGGGCTGTTATAAGGAATGAAAGAGAAAGTGTGTCTAATGTATAGTTGACATTCAGTAAATGGTAGCTGTTGAAAGTGGCTTTTATTATCCTGATCAGGTGGCAATGTCTAGGAAGTGGGTGGGTTTCTGGCCCTGAATGTTGAGAGAAGTGTGAGCTGAGACAGACACATGCAGTGAACGGGCAGTCCTTGCAGACATCCCAGTCTGGGCTCAGAGCCCTCAGTCTCAGGCAATGAAAAGGCCTCCCTGAGATCTATCGGAAGAAAGTTTATCCCTAACCAGTAGCTTTGCCCTTTTGGGGAACATCCTAGGACTCAGAGCACCTTTAAGCAGAATCCCCAAAAGTTACTTTTCCAAGTCCCTGAGATTACCAGAAACAAATGTTTTCATTGGAATGAGGTAGTACAGGCAGATATTTAAAAAATAATTTTATTGCGTTTGTTAAAAATAGCTCCTGCCATTACTTTAAAATTCAATTAATAGTGAAAAATAGAAAGTAAAAATAGCTTACACCAAATGTCCCCTTCCCCACAAATACAGGAGGAGGGAGGGAGGAAGGAGAGAAATTATGCTAGATGGCTAGATATACTTTTTGAAATAAAACGCATTAAAATTTAATTGAACTTCAATTAAAGTGAAGTGAAACTGTAGGACTTGCTGAATTTTGGTAATTGCTTCCTCCAGAAAAACAGAGATTAGTTTTTTTAAAGTTTAAAATATATGTTATGAAACACATTAAGGGTTTGGAGTCATTAAGGAACGTTTTTTACATATGTTTCAAATTTGGATTATTGGCTTCCTGCAGAAAAAGACGAAAATGGCAACATTTCTTCCCACCTTCATATTTCTTTTTACCTTACCATCGCCACATATACAAATGATAAATTTTTCTTTTTATATTTTAAGTTTATAATATTTACATTTTATTCTGTAACCATAATTTCCACAGCTGTTTAGCCTTAAACTTATATGTAAGAGGATTTAATGCTCGCCACCTTTACTATGGCTGCTCATTCCTGATTTTAGGGTTTTGATTTCTGTCTTATTTAGCCAGATTTCATTATTCAGTAGTTTTCTTAAAAGGATCCAGAGGCGCTATGTTCCCTGAATTCTAGCATGCTTGAAAATATTGTCTTTATTCTTGAAGGACAGCACCGATGGTTCCAAATTCTGGTCACTCCTTCAGAACTTTGTAGATGCTACACTGTGTTCAATGTTGTAGAGAAGTCTGAGACCAGCTGATTTCCAGTACCTCTCAATCCTCACCTCTCCCTGTAGATAGCTTACTCTTTCTAGGAGGGTAGTTGGAGAAGCATAACACACACACACACACACACACACACACACACACACACACACACACGTCTGACAATTAAGTTCGCAAACTCATCCTAGAAAAAGTGAGTGCTACATACCTCTTTGCTGAATATCACTATGGCCACCTTCAAAGTACTCCCTTGGGAAGCTATATACCAATGCTAGCACCTAGTCCACCCTTCAAAGCAATTTTGGAACTCTTTTTCTGGAATGGCCATCTGAGCTGTCGTCGTATTACCCTTGATGTCCTGAATGTCATCAATATGTCCTCCTTTCAATATTTCCTTTATCTTCAGGTAAAGAAAGAAGTCATTGGGGGTCAGATCAGGTGAGTAGGGAGGGTGTTCCAATAGAGTTATTTGTTTACTGACTAAAAACTCCCTCACAGACAGTGCCATGTGAGCTGGTGCATTGTCGTGATGCAAGAGCCATGAATTTTTGGCAAAAAATTCAGATCATTTTTGTCTTTTTCACACATCCTTTTCTGCACTCCCAAATAGTAAACTTGGTTAACTGTTTGTCCAGTTGATACAAATTCATAAAGAATAATCCCTCCAATATCAAAAAATTTTAACAACATTGTTGCAACAAGTTCGTGAACTTAATTATCAGACTATATATACTTCCCCCTTAACATGGATGTTCTTTCAATCTTTAAGTTCAGCTTTTCTCTCAGTTGGGGAAAATTTTTCTTCTCTTGTATCTTTGGATATGTTCTTTGTTTCTTTTGTTTTGTCCACTACCTCAGAGACACCATAATCCATAAATTTCTCATCAATAGCTCAAGTGTAGTTCCATTATTCCATCTCCAAACACTTTAATCTTTCCTTTTTCACATTCCTATGCTCATCTCAATCTCCCCACCCTCCTTACTAATTCAGTTGGAGGTTGTATCTGTTATATTCTTTCATATTTCCGATATATTGTTTAGTTCTATCTTTTTATAATTTCCTGCTTATAATTTTCCTGGTCTTCAATTTGTTTCCTTAAATTGTAATCTTTTCCTATCTTTGTGTGATCCTCTCATTTTAACTCTGATTTCCTATTTTAATTTTTTTTCAGGTTCTAATTTTTCCTTGAGTCAAGGCATTTGTGATATACGTTTTGCACAAACATACATTTTTGCTGTTTATTGCATCTGTGTTTTCACCCTGACATCTGTCCCCTGCATGTTTCCTTCTTTCCTCTATACCTTCCTTCCTTTTTTCCTTCCTCTTTTTAGTATTTTTATATAGTTCCCAGGCCATTTATTTTTCTTTTATTTCTTTTTATATGGGCACATCTACCTGCATTTTCTCTTTACCTAGATATGTGTAGGTCAGTTTTCCCTGACTCCTTTCTACCTTATCTGAGATCTCGATCCTCTCTGCCGCACTTAGTTGAGGGTATTTTGTGTCTGCTTTGTTACTGCTTGGGTGGTGGAAAAAGGGGAAGTTCAGATGGAACTGTGGATACTAGTGTTTGTGGGCTTGGTTTCTGTTCTTTTTCCAACTTTGTTCACAGTCTAACACTTAAGTTTATTATACCAAAGCAGGGGCTTATCTTATTCCTTTGGGTGGGGACTAGTGGGTTATAGATTGTTTCATCACTTCAGGGTAGAATTATAGAGACAATCTACCCAGGTATTTATTTTCCAGACCTGACCCAGCTATTCCCAGCAGCCACTCTTACTGCCCTGTCGGGTAAAGGAAGGAAAAGATAGACAGAATCCATGGAGTTTGGCCACTGTGCTGTTTCTCAGAAAGGGGTGTAGGGCAGCTTCAATTGCGGCTTTCCAGGCATCTCCTGTCACTCACGCACTCAAAGGAGCTTGTTTTATTTATTCTCTCTTTGTCTCCCTTTCTGGTAAATCCCTCCATGTTGTTCTACGCAATCAGCTCTGGTAGGGTACTGTGCATTTATTCTGTCTTTTCTCGTCTCTCCTCCTCATCAAGAAAAGCAAAGAGTGGCACAGGCAGGTTTTTCTCTTGTTGGAGTATTGTTACGGTGGAATGGAGATCCTTCTACTCTAGAGAAACATTCTGAACCTCCCCTGCAGGCTGCCTGTCCACTTCCCTTCCCATTCCGTGGTATTGCACTCTTTGTCAGAATTCTATCTCACATCTTCCTCTCAGTACTGAGTCTTTGAGGAAAGAAGAAAGGGTTATCAAGGGTGGGAGCTCTACATTTATTCCTAGTAAGTTTTGTCTTTGGCCATTATTTTTAAAGATTATTGCCTTTTTCTGTATTTGAGAGTTGCTGATCTATTTTGGGTTTTAAATTTTGTTGTTATTGTTACGTTCCTCTTGTTGACTTCAGGAAGAAGGTAGTTGGTTCTGGGATCCAGCAGTTCTCGGATCAGTCTTCAGACAGTCATTTTAGCAGGGCTAGAAGCACTAATTGCTTTTTTCGGGGGCTGGGCAGTGCTCATCCTAGGGCACTTTTCTGGGCAAAAGCCCCTGGTATGACTTTCACTTGATTGTTAGACCTCGTATAGTTCAATCAGTCACATGGGTTTCTCAGGAGCCTACTGTTTAATTATCTTTCTGCTAGATATTGGAGATACCTAAAGTTAGAGTGAGGCCAGAAGCACCACAGGATTTACCATCTGTCACATGGACATGTCAGAGAGCAATAAATGCCAGGACAGAACCCACAAGATGACATGTAGCTGAGAGAATATATAGTCCAATCTTATGTTCAGAGAAGGACAGCTGACTGCCCTGTCCCTCCAGACTTTGCTGGGATGCCTTGAGTACCAGGAAACTGATAAATACCATTCTATTATTGGAAAGCTCAAAGTACTAGATTGGTGCAGAAGTAATTGCAGTTTAAAAGGTTAATTGCAAAACCTGCAATTACTTTTGTGCCAACCTACTACGTAAGTATTCTTCGCTTTGAGCCACATTACTCCTCTTGTCTCTGTATAATCTCCCTTGGTGAGGCTTCTGATTGACGTGACTCCCAGTCCTAGCTCCATTTAGATGGCTACCACAACAACGCGTATACTCATGATCTCTGGCCTGGCCTACAATTCTGGAAAATGATAGAGCAGGTTGGAAATCTGCCGGGTCGAAACCCAGGAGAGGGGGTAAAACATGGATAACTATAACGTCCTGCAAGCAAATGGACAGTAACCATGGTATGGGATGAAGATACCTGACTTGCCTCAAGTGAAAGAGACTTGAGGCTTTTAATCGTAAATGTAGTGTGAGCCCGCAGTCAGGCACAGTAAGTCCGTGCTCGTGAATAACAGAGGCCAATGGCAGAGACGTGCCCATGTCCTCCTGAGCTAAGAACTTGGTAAGAGCACGTCTGGGCCTCTGGGACAGCAACAACCAGAATGTACGCAGACAGGGGATGCTATCTAGAGGCCATGGGCTGTAGTGGGTCCTAATGAGCCATTGGGAAAACAGGGCTAGAGCCTGGAGAAGGAAATCTTTGGGAGCGGTACGAAAGCTGGAGAAAGATTTACAGAAAAGAGAGTATTTGGTGTGTTCTTTCTGCCTTCAGAGCATAGACCCCAGATAGTTTTAGGAGATAACAAAAGGCTGTTGACTAGGAGGCATCTATTTCTGAGATCTGTAAAAGACCTGATGACCTTTGCTTTATCCTGGGAGAAAAACCCTGTTTCATTCCTATCTATGGAGATATGGAACCAGATACTGATTTCTAGGCAGGCCACAGATGATGGAAAGGTTGAACTCATTGGAGGAAGACTAATTGGGCAATAGGCTTCTTGAGAAGCCTAACAAAGAAAGGAGATTTTTGTAAACATTATAGCCAAACAGCCAACCAGCTTGCCAGAAACCAGCCTCTGGCCCCAGAGCCTGCTTGGCACAATGGGAAGAACTAGAATTGGTTTGAAGTCTGCCTGTGCTATTTACTAGTTCTGTGACCTTAAGCAAGTTCTTAACCTTGCTGCGTATTCGTTTACCCAACTGTAAAATGGGATGATTAAGTTTAACTTAATAAATCATTGTGAGGATAAAAGAGCAATTATAAAGTCCCTGGGATATAATTAGGTTCTTATAAATGTTAAAGCTCTTCCTTACCCACTGAAGCAAATGGCCAACAGTAGTACTGTGATTTCAAACAGATATTCTATTAGTTAAGCACTTTTGTTTTCTTTTAGGGCTCCCTTCTGAACTCTCCCCAGCTACTGAGGAAGAGGAGTCGAAGAGTGGCCTGGACGTCATGCCCAATATTTCTGATGTGCTGCTGCGCAAACTGCGGGTCCACAAGTCTCTCCCAGGAAGGTAAAATCAGGGCGTGGGTTGCAGGACACCTGTATTAGGTGGCCCCTGTGTTAGATTCTAGACAGGACATAGAAGAGCACCAGCCTTGATTTTGGACCCCAGGAGGGTCAGAGTCCAATGGTCCAAATTGGGCAAATGCATCCAAAACAAAAAGAATAACACAGGGCCAGGTGAGGTGGTTCCAACTCAAGGGTAGGTGAGGTTCACCAGAGGCTCATGGTAGCAGAGGGTGGTGGGCCAGGAGACATGATTTTATTCCCAGACCCACCATTTACCTATAACTGAGAGATGCTAGGTCTGATATCTGTGTGGATAGAGAGGTAGAACATTTGGAACCACATGAAGAAAGATTGCTTGGAAAACCTACCAGGCTCTTCCACACGTGGGGACAAAGTGACTTCACTTCCCAAGCCTCAGCCTCCTCACCTACACAACAGGGATCGTAAGCGCTCTGTCGTTGGTAGGGTGCTGCACCAGCTAAATGAGATGGTATGTGAGCAGGGACTTGGAACAGCTCACGACAGGCCCTGGATAGTTGGGTTGGAAAGGGAATAGCTCGGAGTATGAAGGAGAGAAGATAGGGTACCACTCGGCAATAGGGATTGGGTAGGTGCCTGCATGTCCAGCAACCTGGACACTGAGTTGTTGGGGGAGAAAGGCCGTTAGGAGGAGCTACCACACATAACAGCGCGCCCCAATTTGGGGGTAAATATGAAAGGAAAACAAGTTTTTTCTCAATGGGTGTGATGTGTTCAAATTCCACACTGTAATCACCTAAAATACAGTCATCAGGGCACCATTCAGTGGGACCTAGCAACTAAACCAACATCAGGAAAAGTGCTAGAAACAAGTCAGAAACAGGCTGCATTCACAGCTGGAGGAGGGCATGAGTTGGGCCAGTTCACATTCGTGGAAGGCAGAAAAGGGGTGTTAGAGACAGGAAACCAAAGGAGAAGCATCCCAAGTGCACAGCGACATTTGGTGTTTGTGACAACACAGTGAAGCAGAAAAGGAAGATTTTGTTTTCTCTGCATTGAGGGAACAGAGAAGCAAAGCAATACACTGGCAAGTGATGGAGTTAAGAATTGAATTCAGGGGGTACTGATTCCAGACCTAATGCCTCTCCAGCTGTGCCAGGGGCCGGTCAGAAGTACCAACATAATCACCAGTGCTCTTTAGCCTGCAAGGCACAAGGCTGGTCAAGAGTGTGGTTGGCTTCTTTTTCCTTTGTAAAGTTGAAGGTAATTAGTATGCTTAGGGCACACCTCCAGCTATTAAATTTCCCCAGCTTCCCCAGGAAAGGGAGACTGAGCAGTTCTGTCTCCCTTGAGTAAATGAGCAGCTGCTGGTTGCTGACCATGAGGCCTCTCTGGGTTTGCATGGTCAACGAATGAGATGAGCTTCTGACACACTGATGTCAGGGGCTCGCAGGCATTGCGTCCATAGCCACGTCACCTGTCCCCAGCCTCCCTGCTCCTACCACCAAACCAGCCTCCCTGCTTCTGGCCTCAGTAGAGGCTGTTTCCAAATTGGGCCCTTGGTTGGGCCAAGAACTCTCTAGCTCTGATTTGAGGTTTGGGATAGATGGACAAACCGAAGGCAGCCAGAGCTCCAAGATTCCTTCCCCCAGCAGACACATGGGAAGATTACACTTAAGTTTTAATATGCAGACAGAGTTTGTTTCACATTCCTTGTGAACTACATGAATTGGGGTTGGACCATATGAGAAAGGAACTCAGAGTCAGCAAGATGAATGGGTTCAGTGGAAAAACCAGGTCTAGAACCCAAATTAGGGACACGGTGAGTGGTTGGTTAACAAGAGTGCAAAGAGGAGATGTCACTGGATAAGGTATCCCGGGGTCAAACACCAACAGGAGAAATAAACGGGCATTTAATCAACAAATATTTCTTGAGTGCCCGCAGTGTGCCAGATATTAGAATGGAGAACGAGCAGACACAGTGCCTGTTCTCATGGTGCTTACAATCTGGGTAGCGAGACAAATAATACTGCAGTAGCCAAATGAATGATTTTAGATGGCAGAGCTGCTAGGAAGACCACAGAATAGGCACGTACAGAGAATGACGTGGGAGTGGAACACTGGGTAGGGTCAACGAAGTCCTCTGTGATAACGTTGTTATTAAGCAGAGACACGCAAAGGACAAAAAGAAGTCATCCGTGCAAAGATTTCAGGGGAAAAATTTCCAGACCAAAAGCACAGTAATTTCAACAAATTGTGCTGGGATGACTGGAGAGCCACAGCAAAAGAGTAGAGTCAGACCCTACCTGACACAATACACAAATATGGATCATAGTTCTAAATGTAAGAGCTAATCCTATAAACTGGTAAAAGAAAATATAAGAGCAACTTTTTATGACCTTGGGCTGTTAGTCCATAGTTTCTTAGATATGACAACGCAAGCACAAGAACTAGAGAAAAAAATAGATGAATGGTATTTCATCAAAATTCAAAATTTGTGATATAAACAATGCCATCAAGAAAGTGAAAAAACAAGCCATAGAATGGAAGAAAATATTTGCAAATCATGTATCTGATAAGAGACTTATTTCCAGACTATATAAAGAACTCTGGTAATGCAATAAAAAGACCACTAATTTGTTTTAAACGGGCAAGAGATTTAAGTAGACCTTTCTTCAGAGGATATATATGATATATATATGAGGAGTCAAATAAGCACATGAAAAGATGTGCAACGTCATTAGTGATTAGGAAAATGCAAATCAAAACGATAGTATGATACCATTTTACTAGATAACCATCCCCTGGAATGCTTATGATAAAAACGATGAACAAGAACAAGTGTTGGTGAGGATGTGGAGAACTTGGAATCCTCAGTAAAATGGTGCAGCCACTTTAACAGTTTGGTAGTTCTTCAAAAAGCCAAATGTTGAGTTACCGTATGGCCCAGCAATTCCACTTCTAGGCATATAACGAAGAGAAATGAAAGTATATGTCCACACAAAAACTTGTATGTGAATGTTCAGTAACAGCACTTTCATAATAGCCAAAAAGTGGGAACAACCCAAATGTCCATCAACTGATGAATGAATAAATCAAATGTGATATATTTATACAATGGAATATTATTCAGCCATAAAAATAAAGTACTGATGTATGCTACCACGCAGAGTTATTGAAAACGTTATTTTAAGTGAAAGAAGCTAGTCACAAAAGACTGCATGTTGTATGATGCCATTTATAGGAAATATCCAGAACAGGGAAATCCAGAAACAGAAAGTAGATTAGTGGTTGGCTGGGGATGGGAGTTGGCGGAGATGGAGAGTGACGGTTAATGGCTATGGGGTTTCTTTTGGGGATGGTGAAAATTTTCTAAAATTGATTGTAGCGATGGTTGTACAATTATATGAGTATACTACAAACTACCAAACTATAAGTTTAAAAAGGGTAAATTTTATAGTATGTGAATTATATTTTAATAAAGCTGTTACAAAAGAAAGTGAAAAAAAGGAAAGAACTGTAAATGCAAAGTCCCTAGGGCCACAATGAGGTAAGTGTTGGAGGGACAGAATGGCAATGTGGCTGGACAGTGGGAAGGGCAGAATCTAGCAGGAACTGGTTCACAGAGGGCCTTGATTTTATTCTAAGGCCTCATGAGGGAGTTTGAATGCGGAGGCAGGGAATGCCATCCGTAGCAGTCTACTTGGACATCCCTGCTAGGCCTCTGTCTTTTTGGAAGCCCAGGGTTGTGTCCCCTAGCTGCCTATGCCAGTTTACAAGGCATAGCTGTCTGTGTCAGGAGCTGGCCGTCTCATGGGGCTTCTTTACTGAAATCACACCTCCCTGAGTCCTCAGGGCTTTGTACAGGTTGGTTTTTTTTTTAAGTGTGTTCTATAGCAAAAAGAAAAAAAAAAAAAAAAAAAGAGGCAGCAGAACGATGAGTCATCAAAATAGAAAAATAAATTTGGTTAACAAGTGATAAAAATATGTACATTTTACATAATATCCTAACAAAACCAGGAGTCAAAAGCAAGTTCAATGAGTTGATAAATCATGTAAGCAATATGTGCATGCTCTGTAAGAGAGTTAAGATTACGTTGGCTGGTCCCCAGAGGAAAGGGCCTAACGGGTGGTGTCGTGATAAGAACTGTAAGCATCAAACATCCTTGCAGTTGTTTATCCCATGCTCTGTACGTACTCTGCTGACTTGCTGGCCATGGGGTCTTGTTGCCTCATGCTGACAGGAAGGCTCTCACAGTCCCTTGTTAGGGTGAGAACCAGCCCCTTGCAGAGACAGTTGACCCCTACCTCTGCTCTTGGGGTCCCTCCACACCTGTCAAAGGGAGGAAGCTGTGTTTCCTGAGAGTCTTATCAATGGCACACTCTGTTGCCAAGTCCTGTGACGCTGGCAGGACTCCTCCCAGTGCTTCTGCCCCAGCACAGGAAAGGGCCCGTGCGTTATTTACATTGTCCGGGTTTCAGAACAGGGCTAGCTTTAGTTTCCAGCAACAGCAACACAGAAGGAGCATGCAGATAAAAGAACTGATCACTGTGGGACCCACATGCGACGAGGAACCTCTCAGAATGACACCTCTGTGTTGCTGGGACTTTCGTGCCAGATCTCTGATTCCAGCTGTTATAAGTTCTCACTGTGGAGAAGAGCTCTGGCCATTCTTCTCCACCTTTTATTCTCTGGCCCACATGCATCCTTGTCACCCTCAGAGACAGGAGGGTCAGGCTTTGCAGGAAGGCCTGGGTAGCCCTCAGACGTGTACAGTTTACAGAGTACGTAGCACGTGCATTTTCTTATTAAGTCCTCAAAACAAGCCTGTGAGTGAGTCATAATAGCCAACATCTCCCAAGTGCCTACTGAGTGTTGGTGTCATATGTATATACACGTGTGTACACACACATATACATACACGTTTATACATAAATGTGTGGATAGCATATGTGTGTGAATATATGTACACACATATATACTTATACATACATATGTATATACATATATTACTTATAAGACTCCTGTAAAGCAGATAATATTATCCCCATTTTACAGATGAGCCAACAGAGAGATTAAAATAACTTGTCCAAAGTCACGGATAGTAGAGGTCCTAGTGGAGAACTGACCCCAGGATCTAATATCTTCCATCACACTTCCTCTGTAGGATTCAATATCTAGTAGAGTCTCTCACAGATTACAGCTCACACAAAGCGTACCCTGAATCTTTTCCATCTTATCAACTCCCCTTACTCCATTCCTGGAAACATATGGTCTGCTGGTTTTTCAAAGTCACCTCTTGGTTCATTTCATAGGTTGGATAAAGTTTATTTGCATGTCTTTTCTTTTTCACAGTGCCCCTCCGCTAACTGAGAAGGAAGTTGAGGTAAGTAACTCCAGTGCTTTATGAAATTATGAAGGCTGGGCTTGATTGGGTTTTATTTGATTGGGTTTTATTTACACTTTCGTTAACCCTGGTATGGAGAACTAAACATTGAGCATTATTATTAAACTTAACTGGACTGAGGCTGGGGTAGGACAGAGAATCCCCACCCACTGACATTGGTAAAGGCGGCCCACGGGAGGTTTTATAATGGCCAGCTTCTGTCCTCAGATGGATACCGACACAATCAGTACTCAGCACAGTGAAAGTAGCACAGGCTTTGGTATCAGACCATCCATGGTTGATCCTGGCTCTGCTACTCTCTGTGTCACTTTAAACAAGTTAATGACTCTCTGGACTCAGTCTCTTTACCAATATACGGGTACAATAGTTCCTGTCGAGAGGGTTGTTGTGGGATTAAATGAGCTAAGGTGCATAAAACTCATAGCAGTGCTGGCACACAGTAGATATTGAGTAAGGAATAGCTTTCAATATTGCGATCGTCACTGGGTCAGTTCAGCACCTTCGGTTTTCTGTCTGGAGTTGTCTGCCCACTCTGGGCCTCGATACATGAACTTCAGAAGCTCAGGCAGAGTTGGCTCACCCTAACAGTGTAAGTCTGCTACCACTTGACTCAGGCAGGGCAATGAAGGCTGTAAAACTGAAGGCCAGTGCTTCCTTCCTGTGTAGAGTCCATCTGTCTATTTCTCCTCCCCAGTAGTTTCCTATTGTTCCAGGAGTTCCATGTCTGATCAAAACCACCTTTCAAAGTTCATTCATGCAGGCTGCATTTTTAGCATGGAATATTTGTTCCAGAAAGCTTCTCCTGACAGACTCATACCTGGCCTTATTTAATCTCCTGGCAGCTTCTTAGAGCTGCTTTCAATATAGGATTTGGAATACTCAGGCAAGAAGCTGGTTGAAGTTTGCTTTAAGTCAACAAAACTTACATCTCTAATTTTCGTTACAGTGGTTTCACGTGAAACCTCTAAATTCCACATGCAATAAATCATAGCATGAATCCAAACTGCTTACACAATCAGCTATGTTGGCCCTTGTTTATCTAAACCCAAATACAGGATGTTATTTTCTTGAAGTTAAGGGAAAAGCAAAGTGTTGCTCTCTTATTATTTCTCAGTAAAATGCATTTGGTCTTCTGGTCCTGGGAAGGACCGTATATGGACCTCCAGTTACTATTTCACTGTCGTTTGTGAAGTTGACTATGAAGGGAGAGTTTCACATGTATGGCTGCTTTGGTGACGGGTTCCAGGCTGATGTAAAATGCTCATGCAGGAAACATACCTGCAGCCTTGTTCCCTTCAATAGCTCCTCCTAGCACCTCTCCTACACTCTTGTTCCCAACAGAACGTGTTTGTACAACTGTCCTTGGCCTTTAGAAATGACAGCTACACCCTGGAATCTAGAATTAACCAGGCTGAAAGGGAACGCAACCTGACAGAGGAGAACACTGAGAAGGAACTGGAAAACTTCAAAGCTTCCATTACGGTAATTGTGGAACCTGGCTGGGGAATCCTTGGAGGAGGGACTGTCACCAAGGGCTGTGCCGGGTATCCTGCTTTTCTCAGTCACCAAGTAGAGTCTCCTGAAATGAGAAATCAAGCCAAGGCCGAGCCAGCCAGGCTTCCTGAGTGCTGGAAGTAGCTGAGGCAGGGATTCCGAAGGCCTGGTTACCTTAGAGCTGGGTACAGTCTCTGAGCACTTGGGAGCTTCTCGGGACAAGGCTGGGTGACTTGGGATGGCAAAGGGAGCTCCTTAGTAACCAGAGACCTGGATGTGATTCCATGCTTTCGGGCCAACCAGGTGGAGTGTGTCCACATTGGGCTTTTCCAATACCCGGAAGAAGCTATAGCATAGGCCCGGCGGAGGTCACTCCTCTTGGGCAGGATGGGGACCAGGGCTTACCCTGTGTGAGCCCAAGTCATGTCTTGGTATGTGAGGACCCCAAGTGATATACCTTCTCATTCCTTAGTCCTCAGCTTCCCTCTGGCACCACAGTGAGCACCGGGAGACCTACCAGAAGCTGCTGGAGGACATCGCTGTCCTGCACCGCCTGGCTGCCCGCCTCTCCAGCCGAGCTGAGGTGGTGGGGGCCGTCCGCCAGGTCAGTCTTGCCCTTGCCCAGTCCCAGCCCTGCTGACTGGCTCTGCTCCACCCACAGTGACCAGAGCAATGATGTAAGCAGCGACAACTACACATACCATTTACTGATAGCCTCCTCTGCACATTATTGTGGATTTTCCAGAGTATTTTTGGTGGACCGCTAAACCCTTAAGTGTTCCTTGGAAAAGCTTTCTGTGGACACATAAGTGTGGGAACTACGACATACTCCCTTCCTTTCTTGGAGACTCCTAAAGCATAATGGCATAATCAAGCCTTTGAGAGTCTTATAGTGAAGAAGCTTCTTTAGGTTTAGCTCTGTATTTCCCAAATGTATTTGATTGAAGAACCATCTCCCCCTTTTATTTTTCCTCACAAAATACCTATTCAATTCCCATGGAACTAGTATTTGGCAAAACATGCTTTATGAAAAACTGCTTTATTTCTTTGTATCCTCCTAGCAACCCTGTAAAGTAAATATCCTTATCCCCTGTGAAGACATGGAGTCTCAGAAAGGTAATAGCACCAGTCGTGGCAGACTGGGGTGCCGGCCCAGGTCTGGCTCCCTCAGCCATGTGGAGGTCCTGAAGCACACGGAACACTGCCCTGATCCCAGATGGTGTCTGGGGATCAGATGGCCTGCCGTCAATTCTGGGCTCCACCGGTAGTCACTGTGTGGTCTTGGGCCAGTTACTGAGCTCTCTGTGCTCCAGCTTCTCCAACCGTAAAATGTGGGTGATGATAGTATCTGCCATGTAGGGGTGCTGTCATACTGGTAAAGCCCCCGGATGCTGTTATCACTGCTGCTATTACCTTGGACTCGAGTCCTGTTGCATTGGTTTCATCAGCAGGGTATTCCCGGGGCACAATCCCAGGCAGTTCCCGTAGAACTAAAGGAAGACAAGCCACTGGCTGTCCCACCCCTGGTTTTCTTCTGGGGAAAGGGCACTTGACTCAGCAGTAGCACCCAGGAAGTCACTCCAGCTGGGAGCAGCCACAAAGGGAGAGTTCAAAGGAAGTAGCTCAGGACATGGTCATGAGTGTGTCCCTCTGTGGCTAGGTAGGCCCTGGGCTAGGCTGTGTGCGTGATCCAAGGAGTAGAAGCAGAGAGAAATCTTTCCCAAACATCTTTCTAGGCCATGTGTTGTTCACCCCAGTCTTCACCTTTCTCCAATGGCTTCCCCACCTCTAGCTTCTGAGTCTCAGTCCTCATCTTCTTTCACATTCCACCAGACTTGTTCAAACATTTGTTCTCTCTTTCCTTGTTGCTCTTACCACCACCACCAGTCTCACGCCTGTCAGTCTAATCTCCACTGGCGGCCTAATTATGTCACTCCCTTCCTTTAAGACTGTCCATGGCTCCCCTTTGCAGAAAAAGTCCAAATCCCTTAGTCTAGCATTCAAGGTCCATCATAACCCAGCCCTAAGTACCTTTACTTCTTGTGGACAAATCCAACCCAACTGCTTATTGATGTCTACATAAGTAGGCTGACTTGTACTATACCAGATAGGCCTGGTATATGCCTATTGTCCCAGCATAATTCCTAATAGCTCCCTCTTTTGCTCTCCAAATGATTCCTATTTGGAGGATAAGTCCTTAAGATACCAGTCCTGTGGTTTCCTACCTCTGGACCCTCTTGGAGTTCCCTGGCCTGAATGTTCTTTGTCCCTCCTGCCCATATCTTGTAAATTCCCAGGTGCTGCTTCACTACAACTCCATGAAGCCTTCCTGACACATTCTCTGCAAGCAGAGATGACTCTCTCCCACCTGCCATCTCCTGAGGCATTGTAGCTGTGCTTGTTCTTGTTCTCCAAGTGCAAGTGCCTGAGAACCCCCCTCTCAGCTTATGTGGCTGGTCAGCAAACTCTTAGAGGGCAGAGCCACATCTGATTGGTTCCTGTATCTTTTTGATTCTCCCAGCCCAGAGCCTCGCTCAGAGCAAACAAGTGCCAAGCCTTTCTTCCAGATGCCCATGTTCTCACACTCTCCTTCCCTGCAGGAAAAGCGCATGTCAAAAGCAACAGAGGTGATGATGCAGTATGTGGAGAACCTGAAGAGGACATATGAGAAAGACCACGCAGAGCTCATGGAATTTAAAAAACTTGCAAATCAGAATTCGAGCCGCAGCTGTGGAACCTCTGGTAAGAAACTAGGGTCCTGCCTTCATCTTGGCCCTGTAATGTGGGTCCCTGATGGCTCTAGGATGGGATCACATCGCTGAGGTGTGATCAAAACATATGGTGAATGTTTAAATTAAAAAACAATTTATTACAGTAAAAGACACATTACTATTAATCCCCCTCAAAATACTCTTCCTTGATTCAAACACACTTATCCCATCGTTCTTGCCACTGAAGCAGTTCTGAAAGTCCTCTTTTGTGAATGTCTTTAGTTGTGCTGTCATGGCTGCCTCGATGTCCTGAATCGATTCAAAACATTTGCCTTTCATGGTCATTTTGACTTTGGGGAAGAGCCAGAAGTCACATGGTGCCAGATCTGGTGAATAAGGTAGATCAGGACACACCATAATGTTTCTATTTGATAGAAATTGCCATACCAGAAGCGATGTGTGACACAAAGCCTTTCCAATGTGATAAAAAAATACAGCAAATGCTGCTGCCCAGTGCCATCCAATGGAAAGGCAGGGATCTTCAATATGGGAAGTGGCACATTGAATCTGTAATAATGTGTGACGAGTTTCAATTTCTTCAATATAGTCAGTCAGGTGTGAGCTATGGTTGAGAGAAGGTGTGTTTTAAAGTGTGCTGTAAATCATGGATCATGAACAACACATTAACATGGAATGGGCAAATGGTTTCATCCTCCATCATGACAATGTTCCATGTCACACATCACTTCTGATACAACAGTTTCTGTCAAATAAAAACATTATGGTGTTACCTCACCCATCTTATTCACTGGATCTGGCAACGTGTGACTTCTGGCTCTTCCCCAAAGTCAAAATGATTTAGGACATCGAAGCAGCCACGACAGTGCAACTAAAGACATTCACAGAAGAGGACTTCCAGAACTGTTTCAGAAAGTGGCAAAGAGGATGGGGTAAGTGTATTCGAAGTGAGGGGGAGTATTTTGAGGGGAATGAATGGTAATATGTCTTCTATTGTAATAATTTTTTTTATTTAAACATTCACCATATATTTTGATCCCACCTCATATCAGAGCAGCCCCAGGACCTATTTCAGGTTGAGCAAGGTTCACAGCCCCTCCCAATGCTGCCCACAGGGGCCTCACAGCAGCTGCTCCAATAAGCCTGAGGGCCTGGAACCAGAAAACACGAATGGTCCCAAAGAGACTCCTGACTCCTGACACAATTAACCAGAGCAGCTGACCACTAGCATGAAGCCCACAGGCTGCAAGAACTCACTCTACTGTGTGAAATGACAGACACCAGACCATTTGTGTTTTGGGGGTCCCCTTTTAGGCAGCACATTTTAAGGAATTTGAACTTTATCTTGGAAAGCATTAGGGATCCAAACAAAGATTTTAGTCAGGGAAAGGACATGATCATATATGGAGTTTAGAAAGCACATTACTGGGCAAAGCCAGCACCAGGGAACCCCACAAAGCGACTATTACAACAGTCTAGGTAAGAGATGAAGTCTGAGCAGCGGGGTGGAGTGAGTGCCTGGCTAAAGGAGATAGGGCTAAGATAAATAGCAGATTCGTGGGCAAGACAAATGTTTTAAAGAAAGATTCTTAAAAAAAATCTTATACAAATTGTTATAGGAGAACAAAGGAGGTGCCACCTGATTCTGCTTGAGAGAGTCAAGGAAAGTTTTACAGAGGGATGGCATCCAGGCAGTGTTTTAAAGTAAAACTAGTTTTCCAGGCATAAGGGGGAGATACATCCCAGGTGGAGAAAACAGCACTTACAGAGGTGTGGGGTTGGGATGGGAAGAACACGAAACAGTTTGATGTGGTTGCAGTGTAGGGTTGTGATGATAGCAGGTTGAAGGTGAGACTTGTTAGGCCAGGGCCACATGCCAGGCCTCTGTCCTTGGGGCAGTGAGGCGTCACTAGTGAGTTCGCCTCACCTGACATGGTCAGATCATATTTTTAGAAGATTTGTCTGACTTCGGAGTGGGTAATGCATGAGGGGAGCATAGCTGTTGAGGTAGGGAGAGATGAGTTAGGAGGCTCCTGCAGCAGCCCAGCGGGAAAACTGTGCCTGGACCAGGATCTCTCCCTGGGAGCTGCCAATGTTTAGGCTCTGGCTGATGAGGGTGGGTGGTGTTAGCAGGAGAAAACAGACCTTTTAGCAACAGGAATCCCTGTGGAATGCAAACATCCGTGTTACCAAAAGCAGGAGAAGGAAAAGTACAGAAATTATAACAGATGGAGAAACCTTTATAAACAGGAGGTTACACAAGTTTCCTGGGGAATATCAATGATGCTTCCCAGAGTCTGAAGGCCGTGTACACATGTTCCAGACTGTCTGCTTTGGATCTTGGCAGCAAGTCTCCTGACCCACATGAATCTGGGACACTGACAAATGGCTCTCTGTCAGTGTTGGAAGTTGGGGAAGTTGCCATCATAGAAATCCTAATACGTGGGCTCTCTCAGAATTGTCCTGCAAGGTGCAATGTCCCCTGCGAACGACCTTAGCCAAGATTTATGGAATGAGCAGTGAATGAGTCTCATTCCTTAATTCGACAGATGTTTGTTGAGACCCTTTGGAGTGCCCCACATGATACTGGAATACAGAGGTAAGGGGCACAGAGTCCCTGACCCAAAGGATCTCCCAACCTGTGGGAAGGGCAGGGCCGTGTAGCCACAGCTGACAGAAGCAAGCAGACTTCCAAGGGGAGCACAGCTGAGTTCTACATTCAGTCCGGAGGAGGTGAAAAAATGCTTACCATAAGAAGGGAGATGGTAGCTGAGTCTTGAATGGTGAAGAAGCGGTTTTTAGACATTTGTTCCCACTTGAGTTTTTCCAAGCTATACCTCGGCTTGGGCTGCTGCAGAGGGGCCAGCACCCACCCAATAAGTGTGTCCATCAGATATTCTCTGACCATTCCCTAATAGTGTTTATTTTTAAGCATTTACATAACTTCTGGCTATCTTTGTCTGCCTGAGACTCTGAAGACTACAGTGAAATACCTCTGATTTCAAGAAAGGTGATACACAAAAGAAAAAAAACACCTTTTTTTTTTCTTTTTTTTTCTAAATATGAAACATACTGATTGTCTGCATTTTGGATTATCTCCTTAAAATAGATTTCTAGAAGTAAATACTAGGTCAGGAGAAAGACATAAGGCACTTAAAGCTTATTATTTTCAAGTAACTCATTGATAGTTCCATTTAACATGTTGTCATTATGCTCAATTCATTGTGCCATTGACATTCTTGTCCATTCTTTCTAAAAATATCTTTGACTTTGATGGGTTAAAATTGTATCTAATCTCATTGTTTAATTTGTAGGTTTTGACCTTTCCAAATGTTCATTGGACAATTGTATTTCTACTTTTATACATTCTCTAATTATATGTTTTGTCCACTGGTAAGATTGGTATTTTATTAATTTGTATAAACTCTTCATATATAAAGAATATTTTGTTTCTGCTAGTTTGGCCAACTGGAAAACTTGAAAACTCTTTGACTACAAATACTTTCTGCTGGATAAAATTAAGCAAACATTAGTCCAAAAGAACAGCTGAATCTACAAGAAAAGAAATTGAAGTACTCAGATACAAGAAAAGAAAAGAGAACTGAAACCAAGCTGACCCTGCATTCTCCTTGTGACAAGAGTCAGCCTCAGTTTTCTGGACGCTGGGCTTTTACACTCACACACAATCTGAGATGAGGCCTCAGACAACCATGGCAGAGAGTTGATTCTGAGACTCCCATAGAAAGTTAAGACTTTTCCAAGGACTGCATCTTTAAACACAACTTGGACAAGGAAAAGACAATCAGCAAACAGCAGAGAAGCAAATCAAGGAACTTTGTCTGTTCTACTTGGGCTCTAAGAGGAAAAACAATTTTATTTTCCTTCCTCATAGGAAAAATGTATGTCCCAAAAGTAGTGATCAAGAAGTGATGATGCAATATGTAGAGAATTTGAAAAGAAGATCACAATGCGAACTCTAGGGACACTGTCAGAAACAAACATAAAACCACTCTGGAGAGACACACCCTCTAAACAAAGACTCACTGAAGATGAGTTCAGAGTATAGAATTATATATAGGATTATAAAATACACAAGAAATTAATCCACCATGAGCAAGAATCATCAAACACACCAAACACAACAGGATTATATCCAAAGGACCATAGATAATAAAACATCTGATAATTTTTAAAAGATATGTTTAAAATTATTAGAGACATAAAAGAATGAATCAAAAGCATGATAACAAAATAATATAATTATAAAAAAAACAATAAAAAAGAACTCCTAAAAATGAAGAATAGAGTCATAGAAATTAAATCAGCAGTGTAGGTGTGGTAGTTACTACAGTTGAGGCTATTCCTCATTATTCCTGATCTCCCCCTGGGCACACTTCTCCATCCCCTTGAAGTTAGGTAAGGCCATGTGACTTGGTGAATAAGATGTGAACAAAAGGATATGTTTCACCTTTGCGCTGAGGCCTTTAAGAAACTACTATGTGATTTACCCTATGTTCTTTCACCCGAAATGACAATCATCACAGATCTAAAATAGTAGAAGCTCCATTAGCCTGAGTCACGAGTGAGAAAATGCAGAGAGGAGCCTCCTGCAACCCAGAAGCAAAGGGACATGTAGCATAAGCAAGAAATAAATTTTGTTATAAGCCATGAAGAATTTGGGGTTGTTTATTATGACAGCATAACCTAGCTGATTGGTACAACGTTTAAATCAGGCTGGACACAGTTGAGGAAAAAATTAGTTAACCAGAAGATAGATTTAAAGAAGTAACCCAAAATGAAGTTCAGGTGGATAAATTGATTAAAAGTGTGAAAGAAATGCTATCAGATATGGAATATGGAGAATAGAATGAGAAAGTTCCAAATACATTTAATTGGGAGATGGGTCTATACAGAGAGAATGGGGGAGAGAAAATATTCACAGGAATTTTCAGAATCTGGAAACCTAAAGAAAGACGTGAATCATTGGATTCAGAAAGTACAGTGAATTCCAAGTAGGAGAAATAAAAACACATCAAAGAGAAATTGAAAAACAACAAAGACAAAGTGAAGATCTTGAAAGTAACCAGAGAGAAGACAGATTATTTACAAAGGAATAACAATTCTCAATAGCAATAATACCAGAAGTAAAATCTTCAAAGAAGTGAGAGAAAATTCAGTCAACCTAGAGATAATATAACTAGTTAAATGATCATGCAAGATTGAGGGCTAGGTAAAAATATTTTGAGGCAACAACTGAGAGAGTTTACCTCTCGCAGACTCCTGCCAAAAGAACAACTAAAAGATGTACTTAGGGAAAAAATAAAACTGAGATCAAAAGAAAGTAGGATGCAAAAAAAAATGGTGATCAAAGACGTTTATAAACCTGGCAAATCAAAATAAGCATTTACTGTATAAAACAACTAGTATCATAATGACTAATTTGGGATTACAAAAGCAAGGTGAAATAAAAATACTGAAATTGGTATAATTTAAGATTTGGGGTAATTATCATGATTTTGAGGTTTATTCTGGAAAAGAATAGAGATCCTGATTAAATTTAAAGTCATGTAAAATGTTAAAAATGTAAGGGGCACACTAAAGATTGGAATTAAAATGTATGTATAACTTCCAAACCAATGTGGGTTAGAAAAAAAAATCAATGAGGCACGGTAAATAGAAAATACAAATTAAGATGGTAGAAATATATCAACAATCACAAGAAATATAAACAGCTTAAACTTGTCGGTTAATAGAAAAATCTCAGATTAGATTAAGAAAAAATCATCTATGTGCTTTTCAAGAGACACACCTAAAATATATGGATACGAGGAATAAATAGGTATATAGCCTAGATGATGTTGGTCAACTGGAATTGAGCTTTCAAAAACCTTTCTCTGCACATATTGATGTTTTCTGGTGGCAGCATTATCCAGGTGTGCCTAAACATTTTACAGAATTATATCATTTAATTATGTACTAAGGAAAAAGATATCCTGGAGTGTTGGTTTCCTTTGTTCTGAATTATTTTGTAGATAACATATTGAAACTACTCCTGTCAACAAGTTTCTATTCACTATTGACACTGCTCCTTTATTGCTTATTAATTTCCCTGACTGTACATCCCCTGAATGAGCAAGAAATGACCCAATAAGCCCTGGTATTGCTACAAGCAGTTTTTCTCAGAGATCCTCAAAGTTTAGAGGAAAATCCAAGATGTTACGCAAAGACTGTGCAGTGGTGTCAGATGGAGATCAGAGGTCCAAGACTCGGGCTTCTCATAGAGCCCAGAGGACTTAGGATAAAGGTTCTGTTCAAAAAAGTCCCTACTCCGCAGATGATTATCTGAGAGAGTGAGGTGTCAAACTCAGTGTCCCCAATACCTAGGCTTGTGGGCCATCCCTTGAGGGCCAGTTCTGGCCCATAAATACATTGACTTAGTTTCTGTTCCCTGTGGAACCTACTCTGAAAACGTACCTGAGTTTTCTTCTCTGTTTCCTCCTATTGCAGAAGATGGGGTTCCTCGGACAGCACGGTCCATGTCCCTCACGCTGGGAAAGGTATGCATGTTCAAGGAATACCAGGGCTCCCAGAGAAAGTACAGCAGAAGTTTCCACGGTCACCCAGGAGATCATTCATTCTGGATCCATGGGTGCCAGAGAACCTCTGGACAGAGTCAGCTTCCTACACCTGCTAGTTACTCCTCCACCCTTCTCTTGCTCATGGTTTTCCTGACTGGACCTTAAGTGAACACAAAATGATGCATACGTTGGTATTGCCATCGTTTTTATACACTATACAGTATTGTACCCAGATTGTGGAGGTCATTTCTGCTCCATTTCTTCAATATATAATAAGCTAAAAGAAATACATGTTGAGAAGTCACTCACCACTAACAGAAAATTTGTGTCAACTTTGGCTATTCTCTCCACACCAACCCCCACCACCATCACTACCCCAAAGCCAAAATATGCAGTGAATGTTAGTTACTACAGTGTTAGGAGCAATTAGGAATTTTCCAGGCCTTTCTGAACTGCAGGTACTGCTCCCTCCATGACAGTGGACCAGTCCCTTTTCTTTCTACAGAACATGCCCCGCCGGAGGGTCAGCGTTGCTGTGGTTCCCAAGTTTAATGCCCTGAACCTGCCCAGCCAACCTCCAAGCTCATCACCCATCCCTTCCTTACCAGCCCTGGTGAGTATGATAATGCTGGCCCTATTTCACCTCTCCCTCAGGCTCAGTAGAGCGGGGCAGGGTCAACAAGGTGAGGACGTTCCCAGCACAGATTTTGAGCTATAGGTTTAAAAGCCCAATAGAAACCAGGCTCCATGTCTGCCACTGCCCTGAGAAGACTTGGTATCCTGGAGTAAGCTGGCATCTTAGAGAGTGTTCCTTACAAGTGGTATCTCTTTTCATGCTTAAACAACAATCCTCCAAAGTGGGTATGATTTTTCCCCCACTCTGCTGAGCTGAGCTTTAAACCTTAGGCTCTCTGAATCCAGAGCTTGAATCCAATGTTATCTTGACTCAATTTATTGCATCATTGTTTACAACAATGAAAAACTGGAACCTACCCAAATGTCCATTAATAAGACATTGGTTAAACAAATTATGGACATGCCTATAAGGGGTTTATAAGCCCCTGCTAAAAATAATGATTAAAATATAATTCTTTATTGACATGACAAATATCCATAATTTATTAACAAAGCAATTAAAAACTGTATACAAAAAAACAACAACAGTATATACAGTGTGATTCTGTTTTGTAGTTTTTTTTAAAGTGCTATTCTATGTGTAGACATAGAAAATTCTGGAAGAATATATGTAAAGCTATTAATAATGGTTATCACTGGACAATGGTAAAACCACAGGTGATTTTTATTTTCTTGATGTCCTTTTATATTTCTATAATGAGAATGTATTATTTATAATCAGAAAAAAACCCATTTTAATTTTTTTAAAACAAAGACAGTTCCTACATAAAATATTTTCCACATCCCAGGCCTTTGTGAATCTTGTTAATCCTATCTCAAACTTCTAATTCTTTCTCCAGGTGTTTCTCTATGCCCTGTCCATGACTAGCACTACTCTATAAGGAAATAATCTGGTTGTGTAAACAATAGGTGAAGTAGATTCAAGCTCTATTATGCCAGTAGGTAGCAATAACTCTTCAACTTCTTTTACTTCTTTCTGCCTTGAGCATTTCCATCCATGAAATCAACATTAAACTCCCAAATCTCCCACTAAAACAAAGGAACCTGAACATTTTTTGTAAAAAGGAGCTTGAGGAGGAGGGTTAGTTAGTATGTTTTAAAGAACCTATTTCCCATACTATATGAAATGTATAAATTTTCTAAAAATATGTATGCCTTTAGACTAGGGGGTTGGCAAACAGGACTATACATTAAAACCACGTGGGGTACTATTTAAATGTTCTCCACCCCAAGATTCTGGATTGGAACAGTATTTTTAAAAATCTCCCCCAGGTGATTCTAATGTGCAGCCAGAGTTGAGAACCGTTGTTTAAATCAAATCAAGTGCAACAAAATAGCGTGGTCGTCCTAGGGAATTTATTATAAAGAAATTTCTAATGGCTTGAGCTTTTAGTAATGACAGGCATCGCCTGAGAACTGTGCTTGGAGCTGTATCTCCAGGGCAGTGATGGGCTTGCATGAATCCATCCCAGGGACCAGCGGGCCTGCATTTGGTCGGAGGCCCATGGGTATTTAGTTCAAGTCAGTAAACAGGAGACAGAAAAACGGATGGCTCCCCACCAGAATGGAGCCTCAAAATATAAACTCTTTTCTTTGCTCAATGAAACTTGGAAGAGAAGGAAAAGTTACAAGATTCATGTGCCCCAGAGGAAAAGAACATGGAAGAAAGGAGGACAGAGAAGGCCTGAGGAATGGGCCAATGTCTGCTCCCAAATGAAGATTAGAAAGCATGGATAGTGAGGGAAGGGAAGGAAGAGAAGCCTCAGCAGCCCCTCTGCCCACAGCATCATCAGAGACCCAGCAGCTCTGGCTTCTTCCTTCCTCGCTGATCCTCAATTCTCCTGTTTTCCATTCAGTCCGAATCACCCAACGGGAAAGGCAACCTGCCTGTCGTCACCTCTGCACTGCCTGCACTTTTGGAAAAGTAAGTTTGTCGATTTTCCTCTTTGGGGAAATCTGGGGATCTCTGAGGAAAATTTCATCAACTTACCTTTTCTCCCATCCTCCCTCCCAAAATGCGATGGAAAGCAAATTTAGGTTCTCGAGGAAATGCATAGGACTCAGACCCACAAAGATTTCAGACCCAGTTTGCTAAATTCCAGGAAGATACTGTGGCTGAGGCCAAGGGTACCATGATCTAAGGAGCCCAGAGAGATGGAAACCTTCTCTGTTATTTGGGATTCTTTGGACTACAGATACAGAAAAGCCCCCTGCTTAAAGAGGTGGGGCTGCTCCATGTGTGGTACAGGCGGGCCCCAGCTCGGCCTCTCTACGATTTCCTTGCCTCTGCCCACTTTATGTGTTGACTTCATCAGCAGGCTTGTGGCAAATGGCTGCTAGATCCAGGTATCCTATCCAGACATGACAATATCTAGAGGAAAAGGGGCCATCTCTTCCCATGTTTCTTTCTTAGGAATGAAACCAGGAATCTTTCTTTAGTCTTCCCTGTTATGTTCTTGGCAAATTTGGAACATGATCCTTTTCTAAACCAATCACAGGCTTTGGGAATTGAATAGCCATCATAGTCTTAAACTATCTCCTGGAGATGGAAAGAGAGCGTCAGCTTCCCAGGTAGCAAAATGGCTCCATAAAGAGCAAATTCCTAAACAAAATCACATTGCTGTTAGGAAGTAGGAAGGAGATGAGAATTGCACGGTCAACCAACAGTGTCTGTTACGCCTAACTTTTCTAGGCATCTTTGTAATTTGTAGGTTTTTCATCCTTAGCCAGAGCAAGGCAGACTACTTCTATATACTCTGAGGGGTTTATAACTTGCTTTTCAAATTCTTTCATTTGCTTGCTGGAAAACATCTGGATCACAGCTGCCATGTCTCAGAACTTTCCCCTTGTGTCTTTCCTCACTTTGTAGAACATACACACCTCTATTCTTCCTTCTTCCTTGCCTTGAGACAGCTTTAGTTCTTTATTTTTCATTGCTGTTAGAATAGTTTTGCTTGACCTGGCAAGAAATGTCTGCTTTGGGCCTCTTTTTAGTGAAGACAAGCTCCCAAGCTCTTCACCCCCAGACTTAGCCTGTTTTCCTCACCTCTCCATATATCAGCCACCAACCGGTCCCTCAGTGACTCACCCCACATTAGTTTACTCTGCCCAAAATTTCCTCTCTTTGCCACCTCACCCCACATAAGTTTATAGGTCCTTCGTGTCATGTAGGGTATTTTTGTTTGTTTCTTTGTTTCCTTGTTTTCCTGATCACTACAAAGAAATTATAGTGGTGACAAAGGGATGACAAACTAACAACCACATGGAAGTAACCAAGGTTACAAAAATCTTACCAAATCCCTAATTCATGGTCTCTGTATCTCTACAGAAATGGTCATTTATGCCCTGAATGAGAAACGCACTAAAATTCTCCCTTCCAATCCTGCCTTTGGGTACAACAACCCCTTTTCCAGGAAGGCCCCCAACAAGGCCTTGTTCCCAACTCTCAGCCAAAGAGCCAGTAAAGGCAAAAGATTTATGTCCCCATGCTCCTCAACAGACTAATCATGATGGGGCAGGGCCTGAACCCTCTAGAACTAATGTTCAGGCCAGCTGAGAGTTTCTATCTGAGGCAGTGGGGATCACCAAGAACCTGAGCTATCCCTGGTAGGAGAAAGTGAGGTGCAAAACTGAGGACAGCAGGCAGCAGCACAGAATCAGAAGTAGCAACAAATGAGCATCAATGGTGACATCACCATTCTAAGGGTTCAGAACCAGGAAAGGTACGGACAGAGTGAAGATCGAGGCAACTCAAGAAAGAAGCGCCAAGAAGATGTCTGCAGCTCACTCTTACAGGCTACCCAGAGAGATCACCATCACAGCAAGCATGCTGAGGCTGACTCTCCTGTTGGGAATATGCCTAGCCTATAAAGACAGCTGCCCAAAGGGGAGGGAATATTCAAAGGGGGAGGGGCTCAGGACTAACAGTGGCTTCCCCCTCTGGATTTCTAAAATGTGCTAAGTGGTTGTCATCTGAATTCATGAAACTGGAAACATTTAACAGATTGCTAAAAGGCTTAAAAATGTGACAACAATGAATTCATACCTTCCATTCTAACACAAATACAGTCAATTCTAGCTACCTTCTCTATAGTGTTACAGAGAAAGAATGCATTATAAGTTAATATACGTTACTTTCTAGATTGTTGTATTCAGCTTGATGTTAAAATGATTTCACATTTCCCTAAGCACACAGTGACTACACAGGAAGGAATTGGCTAAGCAGGTGAAAGATGGTGAAAAGATCAAACTGCCTGTGACTAGTGCTCAAGCAAATACCTGATTGCTGATTGCACTGCCCAATGTGACTTCAGAGAATTCTTCCTTATTCTTGTAGGTCACTTCATAGTTAACTGCTGTTTACTCAACAATGGTCTAGGAACCTATAGACTTAGAGAAAAACACAGAGAGTGATACAGTATCCCTTGGGATACGTCCAAGACTCCCAGTGGAGGCCTGAAACCATGGATAGTACTGAAACTGATATATACTATGTTTTTTTCATATATATATATATGATGAAGTTTAATTTATAAATTAGGCACTGAAAGAGGTTAACAACAACTAAAAATAAAAAAGAACAATTATAACAATTAACTGTAATAAAAATTATGTGCATGTGGTCTCTCAAAATATCTTACTGTACTGTACTCACCTCTTCACTTAAAGGAAGCACTTTTCCACTTCTCTTTGACATGTCTGAATTGCCAGCATCACTACTTTTGCACTGTGGGGCCATTATTAAGTAAAATAAGGATTACTTGAACACAAGCACTATGATACCGTGACAGTCGACCTACTAAGTGACTGGCAGCAATATACAGTGTGGATAGGATGGACAAAGGGATGATTCACATCCCAGGCAGGATGGAGTAGGACGACATGAAATTTCATCATCCTACTCTGAATAGCACACAATTTAAAATTTATGAGTTGTTTATTTCTGGAATTTTCCTTGTAATATTTTTGGACTGTGGCTGACTGCAGGTAAAGTAAACCACAGAAAGTGAAACCACTTTTCTGTGGATAAGTGGGGACTACTATATATAAAGTGTCTTAAATATTAAAACAGACAAAGCTTCCACAAGTAGGAAGAGCTATTTATTCATTGTCTTTCATTCGTTTGACCTTTAATCACCAAGGGCCAGGCAACTAGAATTCACTCAAGGACCTCACAGTCTAATGGGAAAGACAGATGGGAAATAGGCCATTATAATACAGTGTGATGGATGATATTATAAGGAAATATAGGTTGCTAAGGGAACAACACACAAGAAAATGAGCGCCTTCACCCAGCTTTTGTATTGTGGGGGAGAGGAGACTCAGAAAATGTTTCCTCTAGGAATTTACTAATACTTTTGAAGTGAAACCTAAAAGTTTTATAGTTAACTAGGTGAACTAGAAGTTAACAATATTCCAGGCTCTGAGGTGAGAAAGTGTGGAGTAGTCAAGGAGTAATAATGATGATGACAATAATTCCTCTTATTATTTACTGCATGTTTACTTTACACCAAGTGCTATTCTGATTGCTTTACATCAATGACCTAATTGAATCCTTAGAGTAATCCCCTGAGATAGGGATAGTATTAACAGCCCTGTTTTATAGATGAGGAAACTGACACTCAGAGAAATCCTCACTTCCTGCAGAATACATGCCCTTAACCTCTTAATAGGCCCGCCAACTAGAAGAACAGAATGAAGTTCAGTATGACTGCAGAGAAGAGGGGGGATTTAACAGTTATTTTTGAAAGAGTTCTTGTGCTACTGTGAAAGAACCTGGCTGGCTGTTGAGTAGAGGGGGCAGAAGGTGGAAGCAGAGGATATATGTGGAATCATTCACTGGGGGATCAGCAAAGCTGATGACATACAGGGCTGGTTTCATAACAGGGACCATGATGCTGATAAATCACAGAACAATTTTAACTATAATCTCTAAAAGAGCTGTTTTTCCTACTCTTCTGAAGCAACCAGGGTAAACTGCTTCAAGGTTTCACATGACATCAAATATGCGCAGTAAGCAACTCTCCTTTCCTGAGAGTATTCTGGAATGAATTAGCCCTCAGTCAACTAGTAGTGGACCTGAGAACTCTGCTGCTAGGTAACAGGGAGGAGGGAAGTTCTTCCAGCTCAGGTCCACTGGGCTGGGCCTGTCTGAGGGAACTGTGGCAGTCAGGGTGGCTTAGAGACATTGCTGAGCCCAAGAAGGTAAGATCTGTCCATTGGAAAGGATTGTAGTCACTTTCAAATATTGTTCACCAAGTGGAAAAAAGAAACTCTAATATACCTGCTGGTCAAGCAACACATTTTGACTAAATAGCCCTCAAATTACTGACAGCTAAGCATAAGTGACAAACACTATTGACCCAGTGGACATGAGAGAACAATGGGTCTGATTTTAATGAGTTATCTTAGAAAGCACACAAGATTTCAGTCTGGGAATAGATGCCAAGATCCATGAGCATTTGGCCCAGAAATCCCTAGGGTGGGCACAGGCTGTGCCCAGCTCCAACTTTACAGCCATGAATAGAGATTCCTTCAGTTCCACCCAAACACTGCGTTCTCAGGAAATAGACATTTACAGAGAGGTCCTGCACATTTTATAAGATTAATAGGCAGGGACTGGATGAGCCATCGTGAAGTCAATGTAACTCAACGACACTTAAAGGTACTTACTGTGCCAGCACCATTCTAACTCACAGCCCTCCTCCCCGCGATCACAGTCACGTGGAGTGATGGGCATGTATAAAACACAGTAATGCCCTATCTCCAAGTTATGCTGCAACAGAAGTGCTGTGAGGGCACAGCAGGAGGGAGAGATCAAATTTAACCAGAGGGTGTAGGAGAGGGGTACACACTGGCAAAGATTCCACAGAGGAGAAGGTATTGAGCTGAGGTTTCACAAGGCACAGGAAAAACTTCCAGGTAGTTGAAGAAAATATTTCAGGAACTGAAATCAATCTAGATCTCAGTCTAGAGGTCAGAAGATAACAGCAAACATTTTACATATTGTGTGTTTCCCCTATCTCCCATCCTATCCCAGTATTAAACCAAAGGTTCTCCTAACCCATTTCATGTTAAACAAACAGTTTTCAACTACAAGTTTGTGTGTGTGTGTGTGTGTGTGTGTGTGTATACTTACAAGAAGTGGAGTACAGCATTAGGAATAGAGACAGTGGAAATGTAATGGTTGTGTGCGATGTCAGAGGGATAGTGGATGGGGGAAGGGAGGTCCACACAGTGTGAGGGATATAAATGATAAACGTCTAACTATTGCTTTGTCTTGTATACCTGAAACTAAAAAAAAAAAGTAAAAAATAAAAAAAGATTCCCTGGAACCCCACACACTGCTCAGAGCCCCAGGAAAAGACTTCTGTTGAAAGGGAGGGAGGGCTCAAGGAGGTGTGGAAATTGTATTTTGACACGAATAGAAGACCAAGGTGAAAGTCCCAACCAGGCCCACCAACGACCAATAATGTGAACTTAGACAAGTCACTTAATCAACCTGAACTTGAGCTTCTCATCTTTCAAATGGGGTAATACCCCACGTGGGTGGCAGATACTGTAGTACAGTCAAGAACATGGGCAGGCTGAACAGGGTCAAATTGGAGCTCGACCAATCACTGCTTGTGTGATCTCAGGCTCGTTATTTAACCGCTCTGAGCCTTGGTCTCCTTGCCTGTCAAACTGAGAACAACAGTATTACCTATCTTATTGGGTCATTCAGGTGGTCTTAAGTGAGATATTAGCACAGAAACTGATACAGGGGATGTTAGCTCTTCTTATCATTGGGAAGGTCAAGTGAGAGAATGCATGTGAAAACATGTTAAGAACTAAAGCTCCGAGTGAAAGATGAGGGTAACGGGGATCAAATATATGGTGATAGAAGGAGAACTGACTCTGGGTGGTGAACACACAATGGGATTTATAGATGATGTAATACAGAATTGTACACCTGAAATCTATGTAATTTTACTAACAAATGTCACCCCAATAAATTTAAAAAAAAGAACTAAAGCCCCACAGGTGAGTTGAGTTGAACAGAGTGATCAGCTCAACCTGGGAGAGCTAGACAGAAGATGCACATTGGAAAAAGTTGTTGAAATGGCTTCCTAGCTCGACACGGGAAAAGTTTAGTCTCTACAGAGCAGCGCCTGAGGACAGTGAAAGTTTTGTTTACAGTCACTTGGTCAGCAAAACTCGAAGGTGCCTAGGTGTGTAACGGCACACAATACAAGTGCACTTGAGAAATGTATTAAAGCATTTTTATGTCAATTTTACCATACTTTAAAGCAGTGGTATCCAAACTGCGGCCCGCAGTCCATTGTTAATTGGCCCACAGCAAATTCCAAAAATATATTTAGTTTACTTAAATAAACCAGCTGAGGCAATACGTACTTCACCTCGAGTGAGTGGCCCAGCTGTTTGTATTTTTCACCGCATATGGCCCTGGGTGAAAAACGTTGAAAAAAGTTTGGACATCCCTGCTTTAAAGTCACATTTAGAGTTCCTCCGATTCTTAAGTGTCAGAGTAATTTATATCAAGTTCTCTCTTGAAGCTATAAATAATCACCTGGTAATTTAGTTAGGATTTTTTTATGGATCAGCTTTGGAAGAACCTGAGATGGTTCCTAAAATTTACAATAAATTTACTACATAACTAATAATAATAATAATAAGTAATATGATTTGTTGAGTACCATATTGAGAAAGTTTCCTTATATTTCTTCATTAATTCTTACACTACCACTTTCAAGTACATATTATCCTGATTTGACAGTTGAGGAATCTCGAGTCTAGGAAAGTTAAATAATTTGCATGTGTTGGAGTTGGGGTTTGAACCCATGTTTGCCTCAGGTAGTTTCTCTTCCTCTGCACTACGCTGCCCTCCCTCAGACATGTTTATCATTAACTCCTAAGGTTGACAGCTGTAGATAAAAGAAATTAATAGTCTGCTATTTTATGTCATAGAAATGTTTTATTTCTACTATATAAATACATTTAATAAAAGAATTACTTTCCTTGTCGTTGGCTGTAGCTATGTTTTTCTGCTCTTGTTCCAGTCGTTTGCACAAATAGGAAACTGCACATTAGGCAAAGGTCACATGGAAGGGAGTGGATAATGTAATTTGCAAAAGGAGAAATGTTATGAATAGCTGATATTTTTAGAGTGTTATTTTCCTTGTTCACAATGGGTTTTGGTTTCCAGACTAATGAAATGTAAATTTTACAAGATCTGAGGAAAACTAAGAAGATGAGAAACTGATGCCAAGAATGAGGAGAATATATAAGCCTCTCTCATAAAGCCTGTGAGCTTTCAGAGCCCTGGCTGAAAAGCTCTGCTCACTGTTCTGCCTTGTTTGAGGGCTCCTCCTTGACCTGATTTGCGTTAATCTAGATTCTGGATACTGGGAGGGCAGCAGGATATATAGGGAAGGCATGGCCATCTGGATACTTCCTTTAAACTTGTGATCCCATACTTCAGATGGGCTCCCAGGACTGCCCTGCCATCCCACCATGATTCTCTAACATGTTGTTTCCCCCTCTCACGTGACTCTTTTATGCTTTCTCCTCTCTCCTCTAGCCTTCCTAGGCCTCTCTACCTCTCACTCTCAGTTGACAACCTTGTCTTCCACTTTATAGAAGAAATTTAAGCTATCAGATAGGAGCTCTCTTGTCTTCCTTCACCAGATCCCCAACCTACAACTACCATCCTCATCTCCTTCCTCTCTTTGTTATAACCAAGAAGTTTCTCAATCATTCTAAGGTCTGTCTCTACTTCCCTTTCCAAAGAATTTGTTCCTTTCTCTCATCCCCGCTACTGGATCATTTCTATCCACATTCAAATGGGCTTTCATCCCATGACCCACTTCTTCAGCTATGCATTCCCCCAACACACTCTTCTACTCTCCTTCCTAGTCAAATTACTATGTTTATGTCTTCCCCTTTCTCACCTCCCATTCTTTACCAAGCCCATTCCAATCTGTCTTTGGCTCTCACCCTTCATCTACGCTCCTCTTGACCTTCATAATATCAAATCTAATAGTCACTTTGTGCTCATCTGACTTGGATTCTTAGAAGTGTGTGTATGACACACTTAACTCTCCCTTCTCGACGTGCTCTCCTCCCTTGGCTCCCAGGACTCCATGTTCTCCTGGTTTTTCTCCTACCTCTCTGTCTGCTCCTTCTTTTCCACCTGAGCTAAGGGTAGAGATGTCCATGGCTTGATCCTGGGTCCTCTTCTCATCTTTCGTCATAGTAACTCCCTAGGCAAATTTATTCCTTCCGCCTCATTTTAAATATCGTCTATATTCTGATGTTGCCAAATGAATTTCTCCCTCCTAGCGCTCTTCTCCAACGATCTACTTGATATTTCCACTTAGATACCTCATAGGCACTGAAAATTTATCTTGTCCAAAAGTTAACTCCTGCCTCATTCCTCTTTTCAGTACCTCAAATATCTCCACGTCTTTTGTGTCTCAGGGTCTTCATATATCCTGCGTCCTCTACCTAGCCTCATCTTCTGTCTGCTGACTTCTCATCTTTTAAGGCTGTGCTTCAGTTACACCACCTCCGGCCTTTTCTGACCACTCTATCTAAGCAGATTCTGTCCTTGTTATCTTCTATCACTGAACAGAGTTTGTTTCTTTCATAAAAGTTATCACAATTTGTAATGAATTACATATATTTTCTTTCCTGTTTTTTGGGGCTTTCCCACCTGCTAAGTTCCATGTTGGCAAAGATCATTTATTTTGTGATGTATCCCCAGCACATTATAACATGCCTGTGAGTTAGTCAGTACTTGGTAGATATTTACATGAATGAAGCAAATGAAGGACACAGGAATGGAATTACCCCAAACATTTTGGTCTGCTTCCATCTTCCTCATCTTAGTGTGTGGAGCTCCCAATAGCTGTCTGTCTACCCACAGTATCTCCTGGAATAAGAATAAAGGTGGATTTGGGAACACGAGGAAAAGGGGGAACTGGCGCAGTATTTGATGTTTGGGTTCTAGGGAGCATTCACAGAATAGGGCTTTATAAAATCTTGTCTCAAGGTAGAAGGGTTGAAATGAATTCAAGCCAACGAGTCTCCTCACTTCTGATCAGGAATCAGGCCAAAGACATGGTTTGGTTTTCAGATGCCCAATCTGTCCCTGAAAGGACGCACTGTACTTCCCTCTTCTCACTAGTGGAAAAACAAATGGGGACCCAGACTGTGAAGCCTCTGTTCCCATGCCGACTCCGAGCCTGGAGGAGATTAGCAAGGAAACCAAGGCCAGGATGCAGGAAGAAGCGTACAACAAGGGGTAAGTCAGACTTCAGCTGCCCTGAGGTCACCTGGCAGGTCTCCGAAGATATCTTCCCATGGGCCTTTCCAATCTCTTAGAGCATTGAGGGAAGCCACTAGTGGCCCCAGGACCTCCTTGCTTCAGTAAGGAACTACATAGGAAAGAACAGTACTGTTCCACAGGAAGGACCGGAGGAAGCAGGGCAAGAGGGTGTGGTCAGACAATATCTACATTGCTTTCTTTTTAGACAGAAAGCCACCAGAGCGTCACTGCCCAGAAAGGTCTGGAAATCAAGGGCCCTGGGTGGGTGCCTCTTGGTAATTCCTGAGGCTTCCTGCACAGCCAGAGCAGTCACATTGCTGCCAAAAATGCCTTGGGTCAGCTGCTACTCCACTTCCTAGAACTGCCCCAGCCATTCCTTCTTCCTATGAGCTGGAGTCCCCTCAACTTCCAGCTGTCCCTTCTCTAATTGAGCTTCAAGAGCACCTCTGACTGGTCAGTCACTGATGGAACAGAGTACTGAGCAGAGCCCAAGCCCAGCCAGGTAGAGAATTAGAGAATTACCTCTAACCAGGCATCACATCCTGAGTTCTTTCCCCATGGCTCCTAGGGAGACACTGCTTCCCACTGATGTGAAACCTGTGGGCTTTGGTGGGGCAGCCACGTACACCATGGTGGGGTTGCCCCAGCCAAACTGTGCTACCCTTAAACTCTCCGCTGTAGGACAAGCAGAAATTATATGTTCAGGGTAATATTGATCCTGAAAGGAGGGAATCAGAAGGGTTTATTTTGGAAAGCCTATCTTTTCACGCACAGCTGTGTTCTGTACTCACAGAGTTAATGCCTCCATTGGCTTTGTCAACATTTACTCACTACCTCTCTAGGACAAGCTGTGTGCCTGTCCCTTCCATAACACTTCCCAACAAGCCTGTGTGATGGCTGTCACCTTCCCTAGATCAAGCCCGGCACGTCCTCAAAAAATTCCAACACCCTGGGAGATGGGTACGACCCGCTCCATTTTACGGGTGAAGAGCTGAAGTGCCAAGGTTACTACACAGAAAGCAAACGCAATCTTCACCCTCCTGAACATTTCATAGGACAAGAACCCTGTCGGGAGACTGCATCCACATTTTTCCCTGTCCATTTTGTCACACGTTCATAAACAGGAAGGATGACTGAGGAGTGAGGGGAAATTGTACTGACATGAGCCACCTTGGGATTCACTAGACTTCCCCAGCTTTTTCCTGTTGTGTGGAACCACGGGAAGTACATAATTATTGGAGGTGTTCAAGTCCCCTCCCTCTAGGAACTCTGGAAAAGATGCTCTGGGCCTGGCCTTTCCAGATTTGATTGTTCCTTTTTGCCTTCCAGATACCAGGAAGGTCTAAAGAAGACCAAAGAGCTTCAAGACCTAAAGGAGGAGGAGGAAGAACAGAAGAGTGAGAGTCCTGAGGAACCTGAAGAGGCAGAAGAAACTGAGGAAGAGGAAAGGGACCCAAGAAGCAGGTTGGAGCCCTGGCCGTTGCTGAAATGGGTCACAATTCATTTAACTGCACAACATCTCTGGAGGTGCTAGTCCAGGGCATCAGTGGGTCCAAGGCCCAAATGAGCAGCCAACAGAAACCAAGAGGCACTTGTGTTGGGGGAGGAGGCAGAGGAAATCCCAAAGAGCCAAAACAGTTAACAAAGGGAGAATTTGCAAGAGCTGAGGGGTCAGAGATGGTCAAGGGTGGGGCCAGCAGCCCTCAGGAGCTCAGCTGAGACACCGAGGGACCCTGACTGGAGCCCCTCCTAGCTCACCATAGTTAGCTCCTTTCCCAGGTATCCCCATGAGACAGCCAAGGGCAGGGGAGCTGGCCTAAAGCCCTAGAGGGAGTGTCTCACAAGAACAGAGGCAGAGAGAACAGATGGGAGTAAAGGACAAACTCAACTTGGTGGCAAAGGTGAGTCTCCAACAGGTCCCTTCTGTGCTGATCACACAAGTTTGGTCATCTTGACTGCTTTTCACTTTTGTTTGGAAATACTTGGTTTTTAAAAAATATACTTTATGTGCCCTATGGATATAGTGACCATATCAACATCCTGGATTTTAATGATAGCCCCAGTTTCACATATTCTGCCCTATTGACTCTATTAGTACATTCAAACCAGAAGTCTTGAATTTTGATATTTTAAAATGTGGTTACTACAAACTTAGAACACTTCACCAAAATATTTGCCTTTAGACTCCCAGGCTATCCTGGGGTCGAGGATGGCTCCAGCCAGAGGATTAATTATCTAATCAGCAGCTAAACTTGGGACAGGTTGTGTTTATGCCTCATTGCTGGAAGACTCTGGAAATCACATGCATGTAATAAGGTAATAAAATGAGGACTAGCCATTAGATAGATACGCTTCAAAGCCCAGAGGAACAACCAATGGAGCCAGTTGATGGAAGATTCAACCAGAGTGAGAGGACTCAGCCTGCATGAGCCAACCCCAACGTTCAAGGATCAGCAGTCTGAGAGAGCTAGAGAAGCTGCTTCGCCATTGGAAGCAAACCTGTGCTATGATGCACCACGTCTCCTAATGGAAGAACCCCCAGGTTTTAACGACGAAAGCACAGTCCCTACTCCAAGCAGCTGGATCCTGTTCTCCGTAGGCCTTATCTCCCGCTTGGGAGGCCTCTGCTCTTATTTGCCGACCACCACACTGCCTTCTGACACTGTAATGCAGTCAGGCCTAGGTCTGGACAACAGCCCTTCCTTTGGCTCCCTTCAATACAGCTAACACAGGCTGGGACTTCTAACATTTCCAAACACCAAGAAAGAACAAAAGAGAACTAAACAAAGAGAGTACATGGAATATAAACAGTCTGGTTTGCAAAGCACAGGGCTGGAATCCTTATCCAGCTAATTTGATCTCAGGCGATTGGCACTCCCCACTTTGCCTCCCCCTCCCCCATTTCATGAAACCCCAGGGAAAGTAAGGTTGTACCTGCATCCCTCTCTGTACAGCTCCTAGTCAGCAGCACAAGGCAATGGCCGCCCTTCACATCCATCGTCCAAGAGTGTCTTTTTGGTCCTGCTGCTCCTGACAGGCCTTGTTCTCTGCCCCAGCCTTTGGTCCCATTCGGATTTACATTTGGTCTTGAGTACCTGACAACACCACAGGTGACAGGTGACAGTGGGTACTAGGCATCAGCACAGCCCTCTGAAGGGTCCTTGTCTTACAGGACGGGGTGTAGCTTCACCTTCTCAGCAGAGCGGCATCATCTTTTCCATAACAACTGACACTGCTGTCATCTAAACTGCCCACTCAGAGTTAGAGCCTCCCTTCCGCACCTGTGACCCAGGCCAGCCGGCACCTGAGAACTGTTGTCTTCAATGCCAGGCAGTCCATTCATTCCGGAGTACTTTACACGCTCAGTGGCCTGCAGGCACCTGCACCCAAACATGATTCCCCAATGACATGTTGGCCTCTCACTAACAAGCAGGGTCTGAAGTCCTTCCAAGTTCCATGTCCTACTTAGTGAATTTCAAAAACCAAAACGAAACGAAACCAAAAAAGTTGGCTAACCCCCAGAAGCTGACCCCTTATTTGAGAGATTCAACAACAAACACTAAAGTCTTTTGGTCTGAATCTCTTCTCTATTTAATAATATATAATAATGTGATATAATGTAAATATTCCTTTCTGGAGGATCAGCTTAACTGAACTTTGGTGAATCAATCCAATATCTTAACCATATAAAACAGAAAACACGGTCTTCTGACATTTGTGTACTACATTGAACAAGTTAGACTCCTAAGGTACAATAGAAAACGTTTGTCTTTTCTCCCACTGCCTGTTCAAACCTGCTCCATGGAGCTAAGATGATATGAGGCAGATTCCTTTACTTTTCCAATAATTCTCGGGAAACGAAAGTACTCTGGTCGTGTAAATGCCAAGAATAACCTCCTTTCGGTAATTAAAACGGCCAGTTCCCTTAAATAGTCAAAAGTCTGAACATCTTATAAAGTTAAAGCAGGCTGTGATCTGATGCAGGAAGAAGCCTGCAGTGGGGATGGAGGGCATGGCTTCTCGCTCCATCTCCTGCTTGCACTCCTACTCTCCACCCCAGCTTTGCTGATGCAGTGTCTGGCCTCTCCAGGGTTAACCCTGGGAAAGGGAATCCAGATTAGGGGTCAGAAAGGCATTCCTTGACTGGTCTTATTGTGACTGGGCTCCAGGCCTTGGCTGGGGTTGAAAGCTGACTTTCTGACTTTGTTCAGCATGGCACTTTATGGGACCTTCAGAGAAAACAACTCCTTCCACACCAGCATCACACACACTCACGCCATCGCTGAGGCTGTCTCAGCTGCAGGTCCCTTTACTAGGATAAATGCATTTCTTCCAGCTGGTTACTGAAAATGCCTCTCTTGGTCCTTGGGTGTCTGGAAGTATACCTTCATTGTTCAGCCGCTAGGTAGCATGTCCAGGCAGGACCGATGACATCCCAGGCCTTCACCCGACTACATTCAGTTAAGGTGAAAGATGTACCTTTGGCCCAGTACTGGTGTGGGGATAGTTTTCCCCATTACGGCCCCCTACTCTGAGCCACAAAGCACTTCAGCAAGATTCTTGTGCTTCAGCGATCTCAGGTGTGAGTCACACACCAGACCACTGTGGTCTTCTGCCTGCAATATATTGAGTTCTCCAAGCGGCATCCCTGAAGCCCCTCTCCCTCTCGGCCAAGGTGAAGGGAAACAACCTTACCCCTCCCAATGGAGGAATGGGTAGAACTCAGAACAACCAAAAATTGATTTCCAAAGAAATTCTATTTCTAATCTAATTCTATTTCTAAACCTCTTTTATAGGCTGGAAATGGGGGAGCAACTAAGGGTCACGAAGCCAAATCTTGACCATCTCCTTTACAGTCCCACTTAAGGGTGGTACTACAGTGGGATTCTCCCTACTGTGGTAACTTGTTATGAGCATAGAAATACAGCCCAAAAGAAAAACTGCATTTTAGCATCCAATTATATATAAATAGAAACTAAAGAATCTAAATAGAGCTGAAAGAAAATAAGCTTCCATTTCCAAACTCTCCCTTCCCAATAGTTGTGAAAATAGCCAATGATTTTCATGTTGGCTAAGGTGCCCACTGTTTTGCTTTACTTAATTGTTCTTTAAATGATCAGCAGAAGGTTCCCACATGGAAAAGAAGCCAATCAGTGCCTTAGCTTAGCATCTGAGACAGGCATATGGTCCCTTTCTAATGGGTATTTGTTGAGTCATTCCATCCATGGTAAGGCATCTCTTCTCTACTCACTGTGAAGTAGAGCTCTCCACTTTTCAGCAAATGGCCTGCATATTGCAGTGTCTGTGTGAGCCTTGAGATAGTCGGAAAGCTCCTCTGTCACTTCTCACCTCCTCCATTGGGAGATCCTCAGTATTCTCATGTTTTAATATATTTTTTTTAAAAATAGATCTGGGATTAGAAACAGGAAGAAGTTCTAGCTTAATGAATGTGTCCAGGGCTTCTCCAGAGAGCTCTAAGAATGGACTCTTAAAGTGGGTTGTCTGACCAAATGTCTTTTCCTTAGGCCATAAAGAGAGTGGAAGAGTTGAAAAGCAACTGGGAAGAAAGGAAGAGGAAAAAGGGGAGTGAAATAGACAAAAACTGGAGGGGGAGAGAGATGGGAGGAAGGGAAGGAAGAGATCAAAGAGAGAGTGGAAATGGGAAAGAAAAGCGTATAGAGAGTGAAGAGAAAGAGGAAGAGGGGAAATTAGGGAATGAAGATTAATGGGCTTGAGGGAACATCTTAAATAAGCCACGCAGAGGTGGCTGGAGGCTATTAGTCCTCTGGTTGCGCCTGGGAAAGGTTTGAAGTGAGCTCTTGAGGTTGATCTTGTTCCTTACTATTTATCGCTTGACATCAAGATTCTCCTAGGAGTTTAACACAGTGCTTCCACACTGGACATGGACAGATGTGGAACCGAGTACAACAAACTATGCATCTGAGCATGGAGGCCGAGAAAGATTCGAACTTGAAACTGATCACTGCTCCTGTGAAGTACAGAAAGGATGCTGGTCCTGTCGGATGCATGGGCATAGGGGTCAGGGCAACCTCGTATCTTTGGGCTTGGGAGAGCTCAAATATCATGACCATCTTGTGAACAGATCATTCGCCCATTCATGTGTGACTGGGCGAATGATCAAAAATAAACATGGTGTTCTAGCTCAGTAGCTCCTAACATCGAGTCTATGAACTGGTGACATCCAAATCACTTGGGGGGAATTTTAAACTAGAGATTTCTAGACCATACCTTTGGAGACTCTTATTCAGTAGAGCTGGGGTATTTTGAATAATTACTGCCAAGCGACTCTATATCCAGCTGCGTTGGAGAACCACTGGTCTAGATAGCATGGAAGGTACTCCAGACAGAGAATTATGGGTCTTGGCATCATAGATGTGTCCGCTATACTAACCCTGCCCCCTATTTTTCCATTTGACAGCAAACTTGAAGAATTGGTTCATTTCTTACAAGTCATGTATCCCAAACTGTGTCAGCACTGGCAAATCATCTGGATGATGGCTGCAGCGATACTGGTCCTGACTGTTGTGCTGGGGCTGTACAATTCCTATAACTCTTGTGTGGAACAGGCTGATGAGCCCCTTGGGAGATCCACTTGCTCGGCAGCCCAGAGGGAGTCCTGGTGGAGCTCAGGACTGCAGCATGAGCAGCCTACAGAGCAATAGGACGCCTGACATCCAGCCAGTGCCCTGCTTCAGCACAGACCACCACCCATTCCCCAAGTGCAGTGCTGTGAAGACTGGGTGTGGCCACACTGCCGCCGGCCCATCAGGAAATAAGCAGGGGCTCTTTCACACTGGGCACCTCTGTGGGAGCTGTTCATACACAGTCACTGATGGTCTTGGAGGATCAACAAAACTGCCCTGGAAAAGCAGCCGGTGGACGAAGAAGTCACCTTCACCAAGGGACTCGAACGGAAGGGAAGGCCACCTGCCCCCAGCTCAGATGGCCAGGAAAACTAAAACTCCTTCACTGCAGGGGAGTGAAGGTGTTTCCCTCTTTGCAATAGGAAATCAGGAAGAATTGTGCCTAACAGCTAACTCTGACCCCGATGATCAGGCCTGGAATTTGGAGTCCCACATGAATATCTTCCCATTTCCCATCTCATTCTCACTGACTCTCCTTCTGCCGCTTTGGAATCAGAGTTTGTCTTTACAGAAGTAGGAAAGGTTTCTCAGAAAAATATTGAGGCTGAAATTAGCTCTATGCTTGAAATGGGAAGATGTGAATGAATATATATGCATCTGTACACACACGCAACATACACATACACATAGCACGCCAACAACCCCGTGCATGAAGCCAACAACCCTCCAAACCTGTGCTCTGGGTGTGTGTTCTGGATAAAGCCAACCCACAGATTCTCACTAGGTTTGGGGCAGTCACCAGACCCCTATTCAATGAGCTCTCCATGTGGATTTAAGATGTTTGAAAACTCATGGTTTCAAAGGTGAACTTGCTGGTCTTCATTTCAAGTGTTAATTCTAAGCTGCTGTACAGCAGTCTATTCCCGTTGTGTTCTCTCCCCATGGAGAGCAGTTAACCCACCTCTCTGGTGAATGAGTAGACACGGTTTGCTTTACCTCCCGTGTGCCCACATACAAGTGTGCAGTTGCACCTTAGTGCTTCAGTTCAAATGGGATTTCCAACCCAAACCTGTGTCAGAGCATTCCCAATTGTTTAGCATAACACTGAGGGAGGACATCCCATCTTCAATTTGACTTCTTGCTCCATCTTCACAGTCACTACCTTCATTCATCCCTCAACAATTTTGGGGGCTATTAGTTTCTGTGTGGGTTTTATTGTGGTTGTTTTGCTTTTGTTTTTGTTTTGTTGTTGATGTTGTTTGTTCTTGTTGCTAATATTCATATAGAACTTACTATGAGACAAACACTTTTCTAGGTATTATATAGGTATTAATTCATTTAATCCTCAAGAAAAACAAAACACTATGAGGTGGGTACTACTCTTCCCATTTTCAGACAAGAAAACCAAAGCACCAAAGCCACAGTAACTCTCTGAGGATATCCAGTTAGTAAATCATGGGGCTGGAACTCAAACCCAGGCAGGCGGCCCAGGGGCTGTGCTCGTAGCCACTGCCGCTAACCACTGTGCATGAACTTGCCTCTTCCTAACTTGCATTCCTAACTGGATGTCTTATATTCCAATCCCTCTCCCCCACGTGGCCCTTCAGCCTCTCCAAATCATTTCTGGTTCCCAAACTAACCTGTTTTCTCTCAGAGCTCTGTTCCTCCATTCATTAGTTTTTCGTCTGCCATTCTCATTTCTTTAGGACCAAGAGCAAAAATCATCCCCTCCATACAGGCTTTAATGACCTCCCTCCAACTCCCCACCATACCCCACACAATAGAACACACCCTCCTCTGTTCTTTCTTTCAAACATCTCCATTATTGACCATTACGACAGTATATCACAGTAACATATTTGTGTGTCCTCACAGACAAGAACCATGTCTTACCCATTCTCTGGGAAAGGGCCTAGCATGGCGGCTAATGCTTGGGAGGGCGTCATTAAATGTTGGTCAAAAGAACAAGAGAAACTTCAAGGAGGCAGAGAGCAGCCTGGGGACAGCTGACATTTTGCATACTTCCCAATACCATCACCACCACTATCTCAATAAGAAAGTAACATCTTTATTAGCCTCAACTTATTCTAATATTTTTCAGTCTACTCTGAGAGAAAGGAGGCCCAACTAGCAAGATCATTTCCAAGCTCACGAACTGGGCTTGATGCAACCCACTTTAAAACAGCTTGTTGACTTATGGGGGGCATCTTTACAGTGGCTAGAAAATCACCGTGAGTGAAGCCCAAGCCAGGGTTGACCAAGGATGTGCCATTAAGGTAAAGAGGTGCAGATCAAGGCAGATGAAGTATGGGGACATGGATGGATGGTTTACCCTGCCCCTTCCAGAGGGACCGGACACATTGAAGGAGTTTAAGCCCTCAGAGCCAAAGACAGGATTCAAGTAGAGCTCTCGAGAGAGTGCCTGTGAGACGGGACTCTGGGCTGGCAATGTCATCTCAGTCTCCCTTGAAGAAGGACCAGGCTGAGCTGGCCCATTGTCTACTTGGCCACAGGGTTCCACCTTTGTTTTCACGTGAGACAAAAGCGAGGAGAGGAGGTGCAGTGAGCTGCTGAACTTCCAGCTGCTCCACAAAAAGGCCTACAGGAGTACTCCGAGACCAAGCCCTCACCCAACCTACTCTGAGAGTAAGGGCGGTTAAGGAAAAGAAGGGGCATAAGAGTAACTACGCTTCCAAGTGCATTCCTGAAAAAGTGCGCATTGGTATTTATTTTCTGAAAAGCAAAGATTGACCTGAAGCAGCTGGAACTGTTGCCAAAGCAGCAGTGAAATAGGGAGAAACAGGCCCTGTATTTCCAACTGATATTGATCTGAAATAAAAGCTCCCCTCAAAACGCCTCTGAAGTCTGACATTTCTGCTTAGCCCTAGGACTCTGGGTGCTTATTCTCAGTTGCGGAGTGACGTGTTGTTTGTGTTATTGTTGATGTCACCTTCTAAAAGGACCTTCACTTTGCAGCTGCTACAAAGCCAATATGTATCGCTCCCCATGTATAGCCTGGCAGAGAAAATGGAGAGGGAGATGCTGGATTTGTTGTCACTGGCTGTCAGTTCCTAATGTTAATCCTCACACAGGTTGTGCTAGCATTGAACTATAGAGTGTCACGTGCCTGAGTTTGAAAATAAAAGCACATTTCCAAACCTTTGGCAGCAGCTAAATGCCTCCTCATTTTGTGGAGCTGAGCCACAATCTTGCCCTAATCCTTTGGATATTAGTGTCTCCCAGAAGCAAGCCACAAGTCCCCAGTCTTGGGTTGTTGGACAATGGGCTACCTCCCAAGGGCTGGATCAGTTCCTTGCCTTCTCCCTTTCCCCATTCCTGAGCCTAGTTTCCTGCACCTTCCTGGCCTATGATTTTTTTTTCAATTAATACATCTTGCTGTGATTGAGACTGCTGATTTTTACCAACCTGATTTCCATAGACAGACTGCATTTTTCAGTCTTTCTTGCAGCAAGGTGCAGAAGAATATAGACCTTCCAAATCTAGTTTCCTAAAAACAAACTTTCTTGCCCAATACTTCACACCCTCTTTATTGTCCTCTTCCTGCCAAATCCAGAGGATTCATCTGAGGTCCTGAGGCTCACGAAGGGGGCAGAACCACTAGGTGAAAGCTGAGTCTTTGAATAGGCACTCACAGCATTCAACTATGACATGAGCAAGAAACAAAAATTTTAGTGTATTAAGCCACTGAAACTCAGGAATTGTTATGGCAGTTAGCCTACCATGACTAATGCATACATTTGAATCAGAAATGGAGTACTTCAATAACAAATTTTCAAAATATGAAGCACTAGCTTAGCAGCCAAGTGGCAGGAAATAAGAAACTGGTATCGGGGACTGGAAATAGTGTGACCCATGCTGTGAATAAAACAGAAATATTTGGTAGTCTTACTCATGATAACTTGAAAAGCATCCCCTAGGCAGCCTAGAGATCTAGGAGAAGTGGTTGGAAAGAATCAGAATGCTGGAGTATGTGAACGTTTATTGGTTTATTGGCTCCCTTTGGCAAGGCATTGCAAAAAAAAAAAAAAAAAGCACTCAGCAAAGAATTGGCTATGGAAGCAGAAAGGAAAGAAATCTAGAGAGTGCTCAGACTGAAGGGTTAGAAAATCTGACTGCTTCTAAACCCCAAACAGTAAGACTAAAAAGACCTTTGAGTGAAAGACTTCTCGGTTGAAAATTTCTCCGTTGAACTCAGATCAACTTAGACCTATGGCAAAAACCAGATTAAGAAAACGGCTGTTCCATTTGTGATCTCAAATGAACTAGCCACCATTAAATGGGATAGGGAGAGGGGCATAGGGCTGAGAAAACAAAGAAATACATCTTGAGAATTGTGACTGGGAGAAAATAGGGGGTATAATTATTGGCTCATGGAATAAAATGGAAGCAAATAGATCAGAAATTTAAGTTTGTGAGGGAATTGTATTTACAAAGAAATAGAAGCCCTGACTAAAAACTCCTTTGATTGTTCAAATTAGAAAACCACTTTTGGGATACTAAGCTTATACCAGCAGAAAGCAGATAGCAAAAGTAAAGCAGACAAGAGAGATCCAAGATAGTGGAGTACATAAACACTGTGTCTGCATTATTCCATGAACATATTAAAATTAGAATTAAATTGTAGAACAATCAACCTGGAGAACCATCTGAAGTCTAGCCAAACAGAAGTCCTGTAATTAAAATGGTAAAGAAGAAGCCTCATCGAGCCTGGTAGGAGGGACCGAGGTGCAGTTGAGAATCAGAAGGGATATCTCTGCCATGAAGAAGTAAGGGACCCCAATCCTCCATACCAGGCTCCCCAGCCCAGAGTACTGGTGCCGGGAAGAGGAGTCCGCACAACATCTGGCTGTGAAAAACAGTGGAGACTCCGACTGTTCAGGTGGGATGGAAGACTACGGGAAACCCAGACATCCTCTTAAATGGCCCGCACACAGACTCACTCGCTCACAGGCACTCACCTTGGGCTCCCGTGGAGAGTTGGTAACTTGGGGGACCTCAGAGACACGTGGCGGAGCAGACTGAGGTGTGTGGCTTCAGGGGGATGACTGGAGTACAGTCGGCATTTTCCCAGGGAGGGGTCCTGCTGCCGTGTAGCCGGCAGGCAGGTGCCATCTTTCCTATGTTGAGCCCACCCCCTACGTTTACGGCCAAATCTAAATCTGATTGGTCTGGTGATCTCTGCTACTTCACCCTGCTGACTCAGCTGGGGCCTCACCCCATCTAAGTCAAGCACAGCTAGAAGAGCTTTTTCTGATAGCAGCCAGCCCCTCCCACATTTCTTGAAAAACTATCTGAGTCCCACAGGTCCCAGGCAAGTGGCAACTGGCCTTGGTGTTCTCTGAGACTTTGGCTGAGTCACTTCAGGCTCAGCAATGGCACCAAACCATAGTCCACATTAACCTGTTGACCACAATTCTTCCCACTCTAGTGACTCCCTGAGACCTTGCCTCACCCAACTTGTGTACTGCTTGAGGCTTTATCAGTGGTTGAACCTTAAGGGAGCTGGCAGGTGAGAGCAGGCCTCCAAGTGTCTGCAAAATGCTAGAGTTACCCCAGGCCTAATACTGGTGGCAGCCATCCTTGGTTTACAGCATGTTCTCTCCCACATGCCTCCAGGTTTAGCACAGGCAGTGAACAACCGGGGATCACTTTGTAGCTCCTACCAGGTAGCCCCTGGGGCAATCAGAGGCAGTGGCTGACATAGGCCTGCACCGGAGCCTTTACCAAGAGGCCCCAGAACCAAAATACTTGGAGCTTGGCTCCAGACTATAGCACAGCTCTACCCTAATAGCCCCACAAGTGACACACCCAAAGGGTGGTCTCAACAGGCACCAGAGCCCACTGGGGCAAATCCCAGCCAGTGGGGTAAGCCTCCCACACAGCAGCCCATACGCTGTGGACGTGGCCAAACACCACAGCTAGTCAGCCTAAGGGTCAATCACACCCACTGACATGACAACAGCAATCAAGGCTCAACTATAACAGGAGGCAACACACAACTCACATAGCCTGGAGCACCTGGCTGAGGTGGACAGGGAGACGCTGCCACTGGGCCCCACAGGGCACCTACTACATAATACATAAGGTCACTCAGCCAAGACTAGCAGAAATAGGAGATCTACCGAATACATGAAAACAAACATAACGAGGCAGCCAAAATGAGGAAACAAAGAAATGTATCCCAAATGAAAAAACAGCAGAAAAATCCAAGTGAAACGGAGGCAAGTAACCTACCAGAGAGAGTTCAAAACAGTGGTTACAAGGATGCTCAATAAACTATATGAGAACTTCATCAAAGAAACAGCAAGAACAATAAAATGGAAATAGAAACCATAAAAAAGAACCAGTCAGAAGTAAAGAATACAATAACTGAAATGAAGAATGCACTAGAAGGAATTGCCAGCAGACCGGATGAAGCAGAGGATCAAATCAGCGATTTGGAACACAAGGTAGCATAAAACACCCAATCGGAACAGCAAAAATAAAAAAGAATCCAAAAAAAAGGAGGATAGGTTAAGAGACCTCTGGGACAACACCAAGTGTAACACCATTTGCATCATAGGGGTGCCAGAAGGAGAAGAGGGAAAGCAAGGGATTGAGAACCTATTTGAAGAAATAATGACTGAAAACTTTTCTAACCGTCACCTGATTTCTCAACAGAAATTTTGCAGGCCAGAAGGGATTGGCACAAAATATTCAACGTGATGAAAACCAAGGACCTACAACCGAGACTTCTCTACCCAGCAAGGCTATCATTTAAAATCGAAGGACAGAAAAAGAGCTTCACAGACAAGAAAAAGCTAAAGGAGTTCAATACCACCAAACCAGTATTACAAGAAATGTTAGAGGGACATCTTTAAAATGAAAAAATAAATCAAAAATATGAAAAATAAAATGGCAATAGTTACATATCTATCAACAATTACTTTCAATGTTAATGGATGATTAAATGCTCCACTCAAAAGACATAGGAGGGCTGAATAGATGAGAAAAGAAAACCCTTATGTATGCTGCCTACAAGAGAATAACTTCAGATTGAAAGACACACACAAACAGAAAGTAAAGCAATGGAAAAAGATATTTGATGAAAAAGGCAAGAAAAAAAAACGCTGGGTAGCAATACTTACACCAGACAAAACTGACTTTAAAACAAAACCTATAACAAGAGACAAAGAAGGACCCAGTAATCCCACGTCTGGGTATTTATCCAAAGAAATCAAAATGCTGCTTAGAGGGGACATGCGCATCCATATGTTCATTGCAGCATTATTTACAATGGCCAAGAAGTAGAGGCAGCCTGGGTGTCCATCCCAGGAATGGAAGAATGGATAAAAAGGAGGAGGGACAATGTGTACACTGTGGTGGTACATGGTGTACAATGGAATATTGCTCAGCCATGGAGGTAATGGGTTCATGCCATCTGCAGTGGCATGGCTGAACCTGGATGGTACTGTGCTAAGTGGAGTAAGACAGACAGAAAAAGACAGATGCAGTATGATTGCACTTATATGTGGAATCTAAAGAACAAAATTAAGAAACAAAATAGAAACAAACTCAGATACAGAAAAGATTTTGATGGTTGCCAGATGAGACGGGGGTTGGGGGTGTGGATGAATGAAGGGGAAGGGATTAAGAAATACAAATTAGTTGTTACAACGTAGTTATGGAGATGTAGGGTATAGTATAAAGGATATAGTTGATAATATTGTAAAAACTATGTATGGCACCAGATGGGTACTAGATTTATTGGGGTGATAGATGGGAGGGGGTTCGGGGACAGGGTGAAAAACATTAAGGGATTAAGAAGTACAAATTGGTAGTTACAAAATAGTCATGGGGATCTAAAGTAAAGCATAGGGAATATAGCTAATGAGATGGTAATAACTATGTATAGTGCCAGGTGGGTACTAGACTAGTCAGGGGGACCACTTCTTAATTTATATAAATGTCTTACCACTATGCTGTACACCTGAAATTAATATAAAATAATATTGAATGTCAACTATAATTATAAATTTAAAAGGGGAGGAAAGGTGAAAGGGAATAAGAGGTCCAAATTTCTAGGTAGAAAACAAATAAGTCATGGGGATGTAATGTACAGCATAGGGAATATAGCCAATAATATTGTGATAGCGTGGTACAGTGTCAGATGGTTGCTGGACTTATCATGGTGATCACTTCTTTAGGTATATAAATGTTAAATAACTATGGTGTACTCCTGAAACTAATATTATATGGTATGCTAGCTGTATTTTTAACAAAAATATTTTTTAAAAATGTTAAAAAGTAAAGCAGACTCCCTAATACCCACTTGAAATGTGGCTAAGGAAGATTATATACAATGAAGCACTACAGAGAAAAGTGGACATGGCACATGGACGTTTCTCCCAGAAAGCAGAATCAGGATCTAATCACAGGTAGGTAACGGTGGTAGGCAGAATGTCTAAAATGCCTCCCTGAAAGATGTCATATACCCCAATCCCTGGAGCCTTTGAATATGAGATTTCACTCCTGTTATATGGTACACTTGACCTTGAAGTAGGGAGATCATCTGTGCAGGCTGGGTATAATCACATGAACCCTTCAAAGTAGAAGGCTTTCTCTGGATAGTGGTAGAAGTGGAAGTCAGAGAAATTAGAGGTGTGAGAAGGACTCAAATTTTTATTGCTGCTTTGAAAATGAAGTGGGCTGCATGAAAAGAAATGTAGGCTGCCTCTAGGAGCAGAGAAGGGGCCACAGCTGACAGCCAGAAGAAAATGGGGACCTCATGCCTACAACCTCAAGGGAATGAATTCTGCCACCAACCTAAATAAGCGTGGAAATGGATTCTTCCCCAGAGCCTCTAGGTGAGAGCCCAGTCTGGCCAGAGACTTGATTTCAGTCTTGTGAGACTCAGAGCAGAGGATCCAGCGGGGCCCAGCCAGACTTCTGACTTACACAGCGGTGAGCTAACAAATGGGTATTGTTCTAGGTCATTAATTCTGGAATAATTTGTTATACAGCAATAGAAAGCTGATATGGTGGCTTTTATAATGTGTCCTCATTGGTATTCCAGAACTCCTATGGCTGAGTGACTGCTGTGTCTCCTATTCCTCTCCTTTACACATAGCAGTTTGTATTGAGGTTGTCCAGATCCTGCTTCACCATTACATGTGTATGTGGCGGGGGGCGGGGGAGGAGTGAGGGCGCAGCATAAAACTTTTTTAGTTCATAGGTTACTAGAGCACAAAGTGCCACAGCTGGACCTGATAGGGAAGACTGAACGTAATTCAGAGATCATGACTTTGAGCTGGATGGGACCTTAGATTGTCTCCCTTGAGAACAGAGTGACTGTATTCCATGTGTGGTAGGAATAGTGAACCCGAAATTGGGAGATCACGAAGGTAAACTGTGACAAGAACTGCTGTGTTCACCAAACCATTTTTCCTTTTGCTCTGGAGCACACAGTTAGATTACACTTCCCAGACTCCTTTGCAGTTAGATGGGAACATCTGTCCAATGGGGTATGGGTGAAAGTCACATAGTCACTTCCCAGGCCCAGCCACTACAGCTGTCTCCAGCACAGTCCTCCACACTCCCTTCCCTTGGTTGCTGGCTCAATGTAGAAGATCTTGGGAAGGAGAGGTGGGAGGTTGAGGTACTGGGTGATGGTACAGCTACAGGGTCTCTGAATAATTGTGTGGAGCAAAATCCCTCCCCCCAACACACGTACACTACCACTACCACCATCACCAGCACCATCGTCAGCCATTGGGTTGTAACATGAGAGAAATAAACTTTTAGTTTGTTAAGGCAATGAGATTTGGGATTGTTTGTTATAATAGTTAGAATACAGTGACTAATACATTTGCCTATTTATGTATTTTAGAAAACAACTAATCCCTGTAATATCAGTACTGTAGAATTATATTTCTACGCTACTTTTAAATTCATATAATTCAACTCCCTTAGTTGACAGATGATAAAACCGAGGCTCAGAGAAGTTAAGTGACTTGCTCAAGGTCACACAGATAATTAGTGTTAGACCTTAAACTAAAATTTAAGATATTACCTTCAGTCCAGGACTCTGGGTTGTACCATATTACCTTATTTGATGCCACATTTCAAAATTTCTATTCTATTTAAATCGTTATTTGCATGCATCAGAGTAAATATCACTTTCACTCATGTGTTCCATATCCAGGGAACAAGAAAACTGGCCAGGATATTGCGTTTTTTCTGCTCTCTTTTGAAACTTGTTGTCATCTTCATTTTCATTTAACTTTTCAAATTTTCCCTTCTAATTCTACAATGTTTTAAAAGTATAGGTTCTCCTTGATTACAGCACGAGCTGTTATTTTAGAAGTGGACAGTGCTGCTGCTAGTTCTTTTTCCATACCCACTGTTTCTCAAAATGGTGATGAGAGATTATCTGGCAATATTTTCTTCATAGCTCTCCACTTTAGGGTTAAGCTTTTGGCAATAAATTCTTCAGAAACTTATCTCAGGTGAGAGGCCTGGAAGTGCAAACTGAGCACAATTATGCTTAACAAGAGAGGCAACAAGTTCCCATCAAGCATTTCCTATCACATTCCAGTGGTGGCTTAACTTCTCTCAATAGGGATATCCAAAAAATAAGATTATTTCCCCTTCCAGAAGCTCATTATCAAGTACCAGGACGGTCATGCAGACTACTTTTATCTAATAACTCCCCTTCTAGGGAGATGTTTCCAAAATTTAGGTCAAGCTTCTCATTTTTCATAAGCTATTTCTCCCATCCAAAGCTTTGCTTTCTGTGATTCATTTCCCACCTCCTGTCTTCCTACCTTCTTTCTTTTTGTAATACTTGAGCAAACGCTTAAAGACCAGCTCTTTTTCAGGCATGATGCTGGGTGTTAAGGATAATGATGAAGAAGACATGATTCCTGCCTTCCTGGTGACCTGGTTTTGTGGTGATAGTTATATATGTTTCTGATGGACCCATAGCCTGGTGTTTGTGCTCACCGAAGAAAGGAGGTCTAAAGATATTAAGATATTTAGATATTGGAGATACGTAAGGGCTATCCCATGGTCTCTTAGAATTTCCCTGTGTTTGTGCAGAGCAGATTCTCCTTTCATTATTGGTATTTTCTGTACAGATATCTAACTTATGATGGATACCCTTTGTACGGAAGAGAACTAGTTATCCATACACTATTCCTATAAATGACATTTATTTTGGAGAAAATTCATCAACCTTTGCTCAAGGCATTGCTCTCAAGTCAGAATTCCATAATTACTATGGAGGACAAACCACTGAAAATCCAGCTGGGAAAACAGAAAGTACAGTCTGCTCATACACAGTACAGATAAACCTCACATTCGTCAAATGACAAAGGGGAAGTCTAAATTGACTTTTGGTCTATCAGAGAATTTATTTGGTCTATAAAAGAAGTTATTAAAGAGTTATTATATAAAGGACCCCTGTAGAGATTTCTGTTGTAAAGTCAAAAACCCTTTCGTAAAATGACTAATGTTGTAAATCGCCCCCCAGTCATGTTTTTCAATATGAATTTTTTTATGTGTCTGGTTTCTTTGAAGAAGGAATCACCTGTAGTGGTGTAGAAAATTTAAATGTATAAAAGAGGTCCCAAAGGGAGGCATGAAGACTCTGTCCTTGGTATTTAAATGGGCATTTGCTTTCCTGAGCTTTAGCCTCGTTCCCCCACAAATCACAAGAATATGCAGCTGGAAAAAGGCCCACTGATTGTGTGAGGAAAAGCGCAATCCGTGCTCAATCTCCTTTAGAGACAGAGACATTCCCAGGCATATATAAACGCATGGGCTCTACAGGCAGTAACAATGAATGTGTGAGAACTGAGCTGGTGGGGGCGGTGGGCAATGGCAGGGAATATGGGAATTGGGCAAACCTTCAGCAGTTCACACTGTGCTATCTGCCTTCCTCATTTCTGTGTTTTCTGAGTCAGCATTAGCTAAATTTTCCAGAAAGCCATCCACAAAACACAGCCTGGCCAATCAAGGGACATCACTCATTTCCCCCAGCGACCTTGTTAGAAGCTTGAAAGCAGGGAAATCCGGATGTCTCAGTTATGAAGTGAAACAGTGGGGGCCCCAACATATTTCCAGAAGTCTCCATCCAGACTGGTGATTGCATGCTTTTGTTACTGCCTGTGGCTGTCTGAGGTGCTTCTCTGTCTCTGAAGAGGTTGGCACAATGGCCAAGTGCTTCAGCCTGGTGTTGCTTCTTGCCTCCATCTGGACCACAAGGCTCCTGGTCCAAGGCTCTCTCCGGGTAGAAGGTAGGTTTCTCAGCAGAATGCCAACCTGAGGCAAGGCAAGATCTTAAAACCTGTCCTAAGACTACTAGGTTCTTGACTGTGGATTGCTGGGAGTGGGGAGCAATCCTCAATATCAACAGATCTAATTGGTAGTATTCGTCTGCCAGAAATGTTTTCAGTATATTGTCAACTTCACCAAAATTATTCATTTTTACCTTTTTGTTATCTTGACTTTTATTTTTGGTTATGGACTATTTTTAACGATAATATTTTGAAACAAAACATTGAGGAGAGATCACTTGTTTTTAAGTGTTTTACTGAAGAAGAAATCATGACTGTGAAAATTTTTAAGCAATCACTAAGCCTGGGAAAAATGGCTAACTTTCACAGAATATTGTCCTATTTTATATTTTTGGAAATACCAATATAGTAATTTTAATTTCAATTTTACTATATTATTCATGGAATGCATACGTTTTTAAATGTGCAGTAAATAGCAAACTAACTGAAAAGAATTTGTGAAAGTATAGGTTTGAAAATTAGCCATCAGCTCTCTACCAAAGGAATGATTTGAAATTATTTCTTGGCTTTTGAGATGGCTAAATGGTAACCTCACTCTGCATCGTAGGCAAAAATTGTAACCCACAAATCACTCATTACAGCACTGGGAAAATGGAAATCTGAGCACTATGAAAGGAAAATTGTGTGTTCCTGTGCTTGAGAATATCTCAAGAAGACATTTTATAGACGAAGAAACAGGTTCAGTGAGGCCAAGTGACTTGCCTAATATCATATAGGCAGTGAATAATAAAGCTTGGGTTTTAATTCAGCTCTGTGTGATTCCTAAGCATATACTATTTCTATTATGCCTATTGTTTCCTGAAAAATCTAAAGATTCCTGGGGTAGCCCTTGGATACCAGCTCCTTTTCTTTTGTCCTTAAATGAAATAGTAAAGCTTAAAATTGACTAATGTTTGTTGACTGACTACTACGGACCCAGTCTCTGCTAGGTACAAGTATCTAATTTGATTCTGACAAAAATTCTGTGAAGAAGATAAAACCATCCCCATTTTACAGATGAGAATGGTAACTTGACTGAGATCCCACACCCAGTTAACAACAGAAGAAATAGTCAAAGCTGAATCTATTACGAATAGGTCTATCATTACTCATAGTATTAATATTTAGAGTAAAAGTGAGGTATGATGAGAGAGTATCAAGACCACTTTACAGTGTAATTAATAAACTTGCAAGTATTCCCAAAGAAGCAACCATACGAGGTTTGAGCAATAGCAAGCTCCTGGGCTAGATGAGTCAAATTCTAGGACAAATGGTGTGTTCCAAGAGTGCAGCTCTAGGGGGTGTGTGTGTGTGTGAGTGTGTGTGTGTGTGTGTGTGTGTGTGTCTGTGTGTGTCTGTGTGTGTTCATCTTTCCCCTGGTACAGTGGGAAGCAGAACAGTGTCCTAGTTAAGAATTGGGATTTTAGAGTCTGTCATAATTGGATTTGTACCCCAAAGATACTAAATCTCTTCGAGCCTCAATTTTGTGTTAAAAGAGACAGGGTTTGGCACAAGGTAGCATTAACAGATTACAGAAGTTGGAATTAATAATCATATTAGCATTTACGTCAGTGTTGGTGTGGGTATTAGTATTAGTGCACATATTCATAAGAGGCTGTTTTGTCATATTGGAGTATTGGTTCTCTGGTCTCTCTTTTGGTGAGAGCAGGATCTGGAAACAAACAAGACCATCCACAAATACAGAGGGTGCCAAAAAAATGTATACACATTTTAAGAAAGGAAAAAAACTCTTAAAATTGTAATATCAATATATACCGATAACAAAAGATGAATACAAGTCATGTTTGACTTTTGCAATTACAAGAGGTGCTCAAAGTGGTTCCCATCAGCATCCAGACACTTATGATTACGGCGAACTACTGCTTGAGCAATGTTGACCAAAGTGTCCACTTGTATACATTTTTTGGCACCCCTGGCATTGTACATCATATATAAATCCCTGCTCACAGCCCCCTGCTTCAGAGCACAGCAAGGTCACATGGAGGACTTAGAAATTCTCCTTCTGTGTTTTCAAGAAGGAACTTCATTTAAATACCAACCTAGAAAGCGGTCAAAGTATTTGACTGGGCATCCGATGCCCAGATCTGTGTGCAAGCTTGGGAGATTGAAATGCCCTTTTATGGACGTTTGTGGATAAAGCCTAATAGGAATAATGTACCTGAATGAAATGCAACTCTCAATTTCATACAGGTCTATAAATCTCAGCACTCAGAGGAAGGGATCAATAGGATCCTCAGATTCATTAGATTTTGAGTAAAATATTCACGTCTTAACTGTTCGACTGCCTCAACTTTCCCAGGGAGACTATTAGAAGACTAAAACCAAAATGCCTTAAAGATAACATAATAATAATACTTACGATTTATAGAGTACATACTGCATAGCAGGCACTATGCTAAGCATTTTTGTTTGAATTAACTCATTTAACTCTCACTACCTTATACGATAGATATTGTTACTCTCTATTGGGAACTGAGGTTCAAAGAGATGAAGTAACCAGCCTAAGGTCACAGAACTTAGGCCAGATTCAAATCCAGGTCTGACTCTAAAATTCTACTTCCTTTATTTAGCTTATCTGCCATGTAAGGTTTACTGCCCACCTCCTCCAGGAACTTCTGAGTAAGCCTGCCCCCTACTGGTCAGAGAAGACCTGGGACTGAGAAAGCTCTTAGGTTCTACCAAGTGCAACATTATTTAGCCCATTTCAGAAACAGCGGTGTCCCCAACCCACATTGATTTGGAGTATTGCTAACTATTCTATTAACCACAGACCTGACATCTATCTTTCTCAAAGTCTCAGGCCCTTCATTTTATAAACTCCAAAAAGTTTGCAGCGTCACCTAGACCCCACCCCAAGAACTGGTAGCTGAAGCCTCCATGGAATGAACAAGGAACCTTAATGCAGTGGACTCGGATCTGATGAGAAATACAGATTGGGTCAAACCAAGCACCCACCTAACCCAGCAGGATGTTCTGGTGGGAAACATCTGGCCTGTGTCCTGCTATTTCTGAACTTCAATCCCAGTCAAGATGACCTCAACTTGCTGTATCAAGACCATAGTGTTCTGCTAGGAAGGGGAATGAGCAAGGACAGCAGCACACTGAGGATCTATGTGATTCCTTTGCAGAGCTTGCCATCTCAGCTCCGTGCAGAATTGTGGGGGTCACCCTATTGGCCAAAAAGACAGCTGAGCAGTTGAATTTCACAGAAGCCGAGGAGGCCTGCAGGCTGATGGGACTAACTTTGGCGAGTAAAGACCAGGTTGAGGCGGCATGGAGATCCTACTTTGAGACTTGCAGGTGAGAAACAACTGGATTCACAAACATGGCTGGAGCTCGTTGGGCTCTGTGTTCTTGCTCAGCCATAGAGATAAATGTATCCATTCAGCTAATGTGTATTCTGTTACAGCTATGGATGGGTTGCAGATAAGTTCTTAGTCATCCCTCGGATTTCCCCAAACCCCAAGTGTGGAAAGAATGGGGTGGGCGTCCTGGTTTGGAGAAATTTACTCAGCCAAAAGTACAAGGCCTACTGTCACAACTCATCTGGTAAGTCAGATCTGCAGTCTCTCCATGTGGTATGTTTTCTCTGGGTTTCTCTAGCTCTATGATGTGTCTGAGAAGAGTGACCCTGAGCAGCAGCAGAAGCAATCATAGTCGTGGCCATTTAATCATCCCAAGACTGATTCTGTGACCAGGCTGGAGGGGATAGCATGCCCCTCAGAGGAAAAGTTTGGGATAATATGGTTGAATGGCAACAGAAGGAGAGGGCATCCCAGGAGGCTCCATTATCTCTCCCACTCCATCCTATAAGATAAACAAGAAGAAGGAAAGGAAACATTCACTATGGACAAAGCAATGTACTAAATTATCTCACTGAAACTTGACAATCTCCCCATGAGGTATGCTTTATCATCCCTATCTTACAGGAAAGGACTTAGCTCAGAGGATGTAAGTACGGGTGTTTAAGACCTCATTACGATAAAGATTCAATCATAGGTAGGTCTTAGTCTAAAAACATGCTCTTTCCACTCTCCTACATTGTTTTACAGGAGAGGAAATTCAGATGCTATATTTGACATTTTTCAGAGCAAGACCCGATCTCCATTTTAGGAAAGAAGGAGTTAAAGCTAGAAAGTAGAATTGATTTGCCCATAGTCACACAGTCATCCTTTAACCTTGCTTGGACACCTTGGTTGGCTTAGCTAAAGTGCTTTGCCTACTCAAAGTTTAACATACTTTCTCAGAAAGGTTTTTCTTTTACTAAATACTTGTTCTCAGTTTGTCATAAGAACCTCTGTCTGATTTATTACTCTTCACTCTTCATGCTTGCTTATTTCTTCCCACATACTCAAAAATCTGACCTTCTAAAGGTCAGACAGCTAAGTGGTCAGATACGAGGTTAGATTCCAAAATCATCCGTAAGATCCAAGAGATAAATGTGCATCATGCCTCAGGAACATTATGTTTCCCAAAGGCAGCACGGGGTCTAAGCAGTTCAGTGAGCCAGGGGCTTTGGCATAGCAAAGGCTCTGAAAGGCACTTTGTCCCCACCCCTCACTTCATGGATGAAATTACTCTAGCTCAGAATGGAGATTTGGTTTGTTCTAAGTCCTACAGTCAGTAGGTGAAGAGTCAAGACTGTAACAGAAAGCTTCTGACAACATTTTTTTTCACCATCATCCTCTCCTCTGCCTCTTCAGCCTATCATCTTTGGCTGGAGAATTGGTGCTTCACATGCCTGCTTATTCTTTAGCCGACCCGTGCCTGTCAATGGCCACGCATTTTAACTGCCTGGCCTTCCTGCCAGCTCTCAATGTGATGATAGGATAACCAGTCCTCTAGAGTCAACACAAAGGAGCCAGGGGAAGAGGACTTAGACTTGTGAGTTTCCCCATGGTTTCATTTAACTTGTACGTCTATCCCCTGTATTTCTTATATACTTAAAGTTAGGTCTAGAGGCTTAATTAAATACATGTTTGATATTTTTGGCAAAAATACTTCATAGATGATATCATACATTTTGGATCACATCCCAACAAAAGGTACTTAATGTCAGTATGTCCCACTATTAATACGCTAATTTTGATCATTTGAGTAAGGTAGTAACTGCTAGACCTCTCTAATGAACTCGTGAAGATGTTTTCCCTTTTGCAATAAGTAGGTAATCTATATTTTAGACAGTAGGTAATTGATATTTTGGCACTATGCAAATATTCTGACCCCCAACTATCTTTTACCTAAGAATTTAAGAAGCCATTAGTGATCCTTGCTGGAACCAGTTTTTATATGGGGGGTGTAGAAAAAAAGTTATTTGCTAAATCTATTCTTACTACGTTAGCTGGCATCTTTGATAAAGAAGAATCTCTCTCTCTCTCTCTCTCTCTCTCTCTCTCTCTTTCCAGACACACACACACACACACACACACACACACACACACACACTCTCTCTCTCTCTCTCTCTCTCCTCCCTCTTATACTATCATAGATACATGGCATTTTACTTATTCTCTATGTTCAACATATTACAATCAATTTTACATTTTTTTTTGATGCTCAAATTGTCCCAAATTTGGCAAGTGGGAACCCCCTCTAGTTGACTTTTGTCCTTAATCCCATTAGTATTTGAGCAATTCCTTACTTTCTGGCATAATAACATGTCGCAGGCTCACTCTGTACTTTTTCTGTCCCAAACATGTTATCAGCCATTTATTTCTCCAAGGAGCCCTGGTTCATTTTAATGGAGAATGTTAATTAGAAACCAAGATCTGAATGCAAGTTGTTCTCATTACTATTGGAGGTTTCATTGCTTCTCAGTCCTTTTAGTAGACAGCTAAAAATATATATAATTAATATGTATTTAATATATACAGTAAAATATATCAATACATATATTTCCTAGCTATCCACTAAAAAGGATATATATAGCCCCATATCTATATCTATACTATTCATTTGCAACCTTAGGAGCTTCTGAGGTATAATCTGAAACTGGCCCCTGTATGCAAAGGGCAGGGAGAGACTAAGAAAAGAGGCAGACCAGATTGGTAGATGGCAGGTTTAATAAACAAGGAAATTTACTATGAGGCTTGCCTTGGGCAGCTTCAAAATGAGTAGATTTCCTCATTGCCTGCTAGATTTGAAAAGTTTCTATAGAGGCCCTAACTGGGCTCACTCGTGTTCACAGGAGACCTTAACCGGGCTCAGTCACATACACCATCTACATGGTCTCCATAGCACCTTACTATCTCAGGGCTTTGTCCTTGGGCAGCTTCTAGCCCAGGAAAGGAAAGCAGAAAGCACTTTCCAAGGATGGTGAGGGGGTGAGAAGCTTCCAGTTGCCCAGGTCCAGCTCTCGGGTCAACTGACGGTCATATCCTCCCGATGATTTCCCCCAACACAAACATATGTATATGGGGGGGTGCCAAAAAATGTGTACACATGACTTGTATTCATCTTTTGTTGTCGGTATATATTGAGTATTACAGTTTTTTTAATACAGTTTTTTCCTTTCTTAAAATGTGTATATATATTTTTTGGCACCCTCTGTATATACCAGGGGTGCCAAAAACATGTATACAAGTGGACACTTTGGTCAACGTTGCTCAAGCAGCAGTTTGCCATAATCAGAAGTTTCTGGACGCTGATGGTAACCACTTTGAGCACTTCTTGTAATTGCAGAAGTTAAACGTGACTTGTATTCATCTTTTGTTATCGGTATATATTGAGTATTACAATTTTAATACGGTTTTCCTTTCTGAAAATGTGTATACATTTTTTGACACCCTCTGTGTACACATATGCATGCATACATACATATATGTTGTAAAGTTATGGATTTCTTTTGATATTTCTAACTCAAATTTAACAATTCAAGTTTTTCCTTACTTTGTTTTATTTGTATTGCTTTTCTCTCATATGGAACATCTTAATTTCCAATAAATAATATGAATATAATTTCTTATTCTATAATAGTTTCAAAATTACAAAACCAACATTATTAGGAATAATAAATCTACTGAGTGGAATTTAAGATTTCTTTGTGTTTCTTTTACCTTAAAAGATATCCCTCTAAAGATGTACTGTCAGAGAATTGTATACAAAAGTGAATTGTGTCACTATATTATCGACTTGAAATAAATTAGGTTCACCTGCTTCTGTTTGCCACTTTTGTGAGGATCAGAGTTACCCTAACCCTCATCCTAATGCTAATCCTAAAGTTACCTCATGTTTCTTTGGTTTTGCAACTTCCGTTTTTATTACTACCTTGTGAGGTCTGGGGATCAGAGTAACTTTAACCCTGACCCCCAACCTTATCCAATTTATCTTTCCAATTGCTATCTTTGTGAGCTTTGGGGATCAAACCAAAATTCTTTGAAAGCTCCGCATGCACCATCTGTCCTATGCTGTTCCCTCTGCCACGGTACCCATCCTCTTCGTCACCTGGCTAACTCCTACTCTATTCAAATCTCAAGGCCATCTTCTCCAGGAAGCCCTCCTATATGCTCTACTCTTAACTTTCCTCTGAGACTCCAACCCCACTCTGTTTAATATCTATCAGCGTACCAGCACATTCTAGAGAAATCATATTTATAGATTGAAGGGGAAGGAGAGCCAGGTCCTAATACTTCCAAGTCAGATATACTGTGCCCTTAACCAGTTAGGGATCATGGGACCAGACTGTTGCTGCTCCCTCACACAGTGGCCTTCTCGGCTATTCTTAATGTACAGAGAGGCAAAGGAAACTATTTCTTACAGATCTTATCTATTCTGCCCATACGTTGTGCTAAGTCCTACATGTTTACTATCTCATTAAATCCTCAGCAAAAGGACACTAGTGTATCATTTCTACTTTTCAGGAGAAGTAGCTGATGGTTAGAGTGTACCATGCTGTGGTCATAGTCAATGAGGGAAAGAGCCAGGATTTAAATCTTAAATCATGTTACTTCCATGTAGCACTTTCCCATGGTGATGACATCAATAATACAGGCCTGGGGTGTGTCCCAGGCATCCATATTTTTTTAAAGCTCCCCAGATGAGTGTAACCCATGGCTAGGGTTGAGAATCACTTTTCCCTAAAAGATCTCTAAGATCTAAACTCTAGGATTCCAGACTCTTCTGGATTCACCCATTTCTGAGCAGTTGTAATCATTTCTTTCTTTACTACTGGATTGTAGTCTCTCCCTTCAGTATTTCATCCTTCACACACCTCCACTAATAATGATGTTACTCCTCTACCTCAAAGACCTGGATAACTTCCTATTTGAGAATGTGATGTAAATAAACTAGGAAGACTTTTTCACGTAAAAGTGGGCATAGATGAGGACTTTTGTATATCAGTAGGGAGGTTTGTGGACCTAAGTCAAAAATTCCTTTTCTTACAGAATAAATTCCAAATTCTTTAACATGGCAATCACAAGTCTCAATACTCTGGCTCCAAACAATCTTCCCAGTCTCATCTCTTGCTTGTAGTCTTTCATGCTCCCAATCATACACACATCTTACTCTCCAGCCATATTGTGCCCCTTCTCATTTTTCTAACATAACTACACTTTCAACCTTCTGGATTCTTTGATCATGCTATTCCTATTGACTGGGACATTCCATCCCTTCCTCTATACCATACTAGATGTACTCCTCTGTTCCTGCCATGCGGACTTTTTTTTCCCTCCATCAAACATGCTTTCATTACACTTTGGTCTCTTGAACATCCTGTTCTCTTTACTTGCAATGCTTTTGCCCTAGATCTTCAATGACTGGCTACATTTCATCATTCAGATCTTAGCTTAAGTATCACCTCCCCAATGAGATTTTCTCTTATCACCCTATCCAGAGCTCTCTGTCTCCTGCCCCCCACCCCTTCCAGTTTAATCCTTATCCTGTTCAATTTTCTTCTCAACATTTACCATCCTCTGATTTTCTGGCTTGCTTATTTGTTACCTCTGTCTTTCCAGTCGCATACAAGCCCCTTACAAGCAGGGACTTTGTTTTGTTTGCACCACCTCCCTGGTACCTAGAACAGTGCCTGTGCAGAGTTGGAGTACAATAAATATTTGTTGAATGAATACATTAGTCCTCCACATCCTGCCCAAATGCCATATGCTCTGTGAATCCCCAGTCATCTTGCCCTATCCTTATCAGAGTACAGTATTTCTGTCTTCCCAGAAACAGGAACCATGCCATTTTGGTCTCTATATTTTCAGTTCCCAACACAATATATTATGCTCAGTACATTTTTCAATCCTTGATATTTTAAAAAATTTTCATTTTCTGAAGCAAGAACTCAGCATGTGCTCAAAAATGGGAAATGTAGCTGAAAGTTCAGGGCAGATAAAGTCAAGGATGATGTCTATTTGAATAGAGGTATTTTCAAAGTAAAATGAATAGTATAAAATTCTGACTGAATGCATGTGTAGTTTTATCATTAGTATTATATCCATGACCTTGATTGATAATTTAATTTCAAAAATGAATGGAAAAGCTTTTCTTCATAGCTAACATTCCAACTGATGCTACCTACTGCCACAAATACCTAGGAATTTTAGACAGATGCAAAGTCATATTATAATATATTTGCAGTGCTGCCATTAGCTCCGTGACTTTGAACAAGTCATTCAATTTCTCTGAACTTCAGTTTCCTTCTATATAAATGAGGGCTCGATAAAATCGTTAAATGAAGTGCTATGATTGACTCAGAGCAAGATGCTCAACAAATGTTTGTTTCCTCTCTACCACATTCAACAGATTGTAAAGCAAGCCTATATCTCTCCCTTAACGTACCCTCCCCTCTTTTTCTTAATGAGCAGAAAGAAATCTGGTTTTAGTAGACCTTTGTCCTGAAGTGGTGTCATGTGTGTACGAGAGTATATTTGGTCTCCCTATCTACTTCTTCCTTTCACTTTTCCTTCATCCCTTTATTTATCAAATATTGAGCATATACTATGTGGCAGGTATAGTGCACATATCATGATGACCGGGACAGACCAGTGGGGAGGAGTGTAATGAGAACAGTGGCAAGGGAAATAAACAGAGATATAAGAACATATGCCTAGGGACCCAATCTAGTCATCATGTCTGACCAAGAAAGAGATGTTTAATCTGAGACTCGAAGGACAAGTAAGAGTTAGCTAAATAAAGAGAGGGCAAAGAGTCTTACAGGTGAGAAAGCATGCTGGTCAAAAGCTTGTGAGAGATGTGAGAGGAAGCATATCAAAGAACTGTAGGAATTTCAATATTGCAGGTGGAATGAGAGAAAGACTGATCACATGAGGCTTTCCATGTCAGCAGGGGTCAGATCATGGACGGCCTTATATGCCATGCAGCAGAGAAAGTCACTGAAGTATTCTAAGGAAGGAAGTGATCTGATTAGATTTATATTTTTGTAAGAACATTTCAACTGCAGGACAAGGAGATTGCAGGGGAGCAAGACTAGAGGCAGGAAGACCAATTAAGAGGCTGTTGCAGTACTGACTTATTATTTCATTTTTCTCTCTTCAATAGATACTCGGATTAACTCATGCATACCAGAAACTATCATCACCAAAGATCCCATAGTCAACACTCAAACTGAAACATACACAACAGAAGTGACTGTCAACGACAGTATATATTCATCATCATCTACTGATGTACCTTACTCTCCTACACATACTTCTGTTCTGGCTTCAACTTCTACTCCACGGAAAAGAAAACTAATTTGCATAACAGAAGCTTTTATGGAAACTACCACCACATCTACAGAAACTGAACCATATATTGAGTATAACGCAGCATTCAAGAATGAAGATGTTGGGTTTGGAGGTAAAGCTTTCTGTGTGTGCATTGTGTGTGTGTGTGTGTGTGTGTGTGCATGTGAACGAGCATTTATATAACAGACAATACATAGAAACTAGGCTGTTTCCAGCCTAGTATTATATGGAGCTGCCAAATACAAATAGTAAAAGCTTAATGCAAACTCAACCTTTATAAAGTCTTAGAACTTGAGGTCTCTAAAAAACCTTAGTGATTAAACTAAAACTCATGAGTACAAAATAGTTTCACTTTTAAAACTCAAAGACTTTTAAAAATAAATTACAATCTACTGATATGTAGAAGTTCTTTTTAAAATAGATACCTTAAATGCTTATGATTAAAAAGTTTATTTTCTTAGTTAAAAGTAAATGTCTTACATTTAATTAGCTCCAAACTTATCATCTCAAAGCCACAGAGAGAAAATATACTCTGTCATATTGCAACTTATAGATAGAGAGAATATGAGAGGGAAGGCCAAGGACTCTATAGGCAAGAAGCAAAGAAGCAGATGTGGGCACAACACCTTAAGAGGCCCCAATGAGGTCAAAGGGAAGGCTTTCCTCCTTCAATATCTGTTGTCTTAATCATGTGTAAAAAAGAATCATTATTTTGCCCAATAATGTACAAGCAGTGGACCAACAGGCCATGTCTCTGTTTCCTCCAGGTGTTCCCACGACTCTGCTAGTGCTTGCACTCCTCTTCTTTGCTGCTGCAGCTGGTCTCGCAGTTTGCTACGTCAAAAGGTGGGGTTATTGGCACTCATTACTCTTGTAATCTTTGTTATTCCCTTATCTTGTGTTTTTTCCATGGTCATTATTGGCATTTTTCTGGTCAACATGGAGATGGAAATCATCTTATACTTTAAATTTTCTCCCTCATATGACGTCTCCTCCCTACCACCTAACCCAGTCTTTCCTACTGTTTCAGCACATGCATGTCATCCAGGCTTTAGATATAGGTTAATGGCTGTCCCTTTAAAAATCAAGAAGTAAATATTCCGGTCAAGAGTAGATAAATGCTGTGCTTGCCTCCTCTCATGAACACATCAAAATTACAACTAAACTATAAAACAACCATCATTGAGAATTGACTGAAGTCTAGTTGAACTGAAGCCCTACAACTAAAGACATACAGAAAAAGCCACCTCAAGACTGGTAGGAGGAGCAGAGTCATGTAATGGGCTGGTCTCACACCCCCATGTTACTATTGAAAATTGGGAGAGATATCTTAGCTGCAGTGTTCCTTCCCACCCCCCACTCCCCCTCTGGAAGAGTGAGGGGTCCCAGCCCCCTATCAGGCTCCCCAGCCCAGGGTTCCAGTGCTGGGAAGAGAAATCCCCATAAGTTCTGGCTGTGAAAACCAGCAGAGATTGTGGCTGAGTGAGACAAGAATGGCTGCAGTCCCAGGTTCTCCTCTTAAAGGGCCCTCGCCTGGACTTACTCAATGATGGACACATTCACTCTGAGCTCCAGCACTGGGGCAGCAACTCAAAAGGTGCCAAGGACATATGAGAAGAAACTGAATTGTTTGGCTTCAGGGCAAGGATTAGAGGGGCAGCTTTCCTATGGATGGAGGAACTGGGAGAAGCCATTGCTTCTTTGTTGAGTCCTGCCCCTTCCCTGAGTGTGTGGACTCAGGTGGCTGCCATATCTGAGTCTCCATGAACCTGGCTAACACTGTTCGTTTGCCTCGCCCAGGTGATTCCCTGAGAACCTGCCCCACCCAACCTGCTGACCCACCCAAGCCACTTCCAGTGTCTTTTCTGTACAAACAGCTCATGCAGTGGACTTTTCTAAAACCTCTCAAAGGTTCACAAAACACAAACAAGCAGCTTCTGGCTTCAGCATGTTTTTACACCTCTGGCTAAGCAGTCCTAAGCCAGGCATGAGCAACAGCCAGCCTTGGTTCACAGCTTGGCCTCACGAGGCACCTCCAAGGCCAGCGTGAGTGGCAGCCATCTGCAGATTGCGTTGTGGTTCATGCCAGGTGACCCCAGGCAGGGCACGCTGCCCTGGCTGTGGCTGAACTTTGCTTGTGTCAGATCCCCTACCAGGAGGCCCTGGAGCTCATACACCTAGTGGCCAGCTTGGGACTGAGCTTGAGCATCACCTGGCTTCCTCCAAGGACAACACACCCAAAGGAAAGACTGGACAGACACCAGAGCCCAGCTAAAGTTAATACTGCTCTGTGGGCTCAGCCCCTGCACAATAATCCCTCCACTGTAGTCATGGCCAGTCCTCACAACCAATCAGCCTGAGAGTCAATTCCTCTCACTGACATGCAAACAGCAACCAAGGCTCAACTAACAACAGGAGGGTACACACAATCCACATAAGGGACACACCTGGAAGTGACCAGGGAGACTGTGCTACTTGGCCCGCCAGGACACCTACTACATAAGGCTACTCTATTAAGACCAGGAGACAGAGAATTGAGTATGTCCATGTGACATACTCACATGGCCCTTTAAGAGGAGCACCTGGGACTGCAGCCAGTCTTGTCTCACTCAGCCTCAGCCACAATCTCTGCTGGTTTTCACAGTCAGAACTTATGGGGACTTCTCTTCCCAGCACTGGAACCCTACATAGCTACTCTATTAAGACCAGGAGTTACATAAGACCTATGTACTACATAGAAACAAACACAGGGAGGCAGCCAAAATGGGGAGACAAAGAAACATGTCCCAAATAAAAGAATAAAACAAGACTCCAGGAAAAGAACTAAACAAAATGGAGACAAACAATTTATCAGATATAGCATTCAAAATGCTAGTTAGAAGGATGCTCAATGATCTCAGGGAAAACTTCAACAAAGAGATAGGAAACATAAAAACAGAGATAGAAAACATAAAAAAGAACCAGTCAGAAATAAATATAATAATTGAAATGAAAACTACATTAAAGGGAATCAACAGTATGTTGGATGAAGTAGAAGATCTAATCAATGATTTAGAAGATAAGGTTGCAGAAAACACCCAAACAGAACAGCAAAAAGAAAAAAGAATCCAAAAAAATGAGGATAGTTTAAGGGACCTTTGGGACAACATCAAGGATACCAATTGCATATAGCGGTACCAGAAGGAGAAGAGAGACAGCAAAGAATTGAAAATCTATTTGAAGAAATAATGACAGAAAACTTCCCTAATCTGGTTAAGGAAATAGACATACAAGCCCAGGAAGTGCACAGCGTCCCAAACAAGATGAACCCAAAGAGGCCCACACCAAGACACATCATAATCAAAATGCCAAAGGTTAAAGACAAAGGAAAAATCTTAAGAGAGAGAGAAAGCCAAGATGACAGAGTAGATAAACACTGTGTCTGCCTCCTTCTGTGAACATATTAAAATTACAACTAAATTATAGAACAATCAATCTGGAGAACCATCTGAAGTCTAGCTGAACAGAAGTTTTATAACTAAGGATATAAAGAAAAAGCCATGTCAAGATGGGTAGGAGGGGCAGAGACTTGAAATGGGCTGGCCCCAAACCTCCGTGTGGTGGTTGAGAATCAGTAGGGATATCCCCACTGCAGAAGTTCCCCCTGGAGGAACAAAGGACCCCAGCCCCACACAAGGCTCATCAGCTAGGAGTACTTGTACCAGGAAGAGGGGCCCCCACAACATCTGCCTGTGAAAAATAGTGGGGATTCCAACCATCTGAGTGGGACCAAATGAGGCAGGAAACCCACATGTTCTTTTAAAGGGCCCATGCACAGACACTCTTACTCCCAGGCACTTTGGGCTCCAGCAGAGGGACAGTAACCCAGGGGTGTCAGAAATGGGGGGGGGCAGACTGAGTTATATGGCTTCTGAAAATCGCTGGAGAACAGTCAGCATTTTCTCTGTAAGGGGTCCTTCTCCCATGAAGCCAGCAGGCTGGTGTTATCTTTCCTGTGTTGAGCCCTTGCCCCATGCCCATGGCCAAATCTGAATCTGATTGGTCTGATGGGCTCTGCTCATTCCACCCTGTTGACTCTGCTGGGACACACCCTACCCAACATCCAAACAGTGGAGACACTTTTTCCACGAGCAGCCAGCCCTGCCTGAATTGCACTCTTTCTTGGAAAAACTATCAGAGGTGATAGGACCCAGGTGGGCAACAACTGGCCTTTATGTGCTCTGAGACTTTTGCTGAGTAGCTTCAGGCTCAGCACGGGCACTAAACCAGAATCTACATTAACTTGGTGGCCACAACTCTTCCCACTCTAGTGACTCCCTGAGACCCTGCCTCACCCACCTTGTGTACCAAACAAGTCTCTTTCAATGGTTGAAACTTAATGAGGATAACTTAAGAGACCTCTGAGACAACATCAAATGTAACAACATTTGCATCATAGGGGTACCAGAAGAAGAGAGAAAGCAAGGGATTGAGAAACTATTTGAAGAAATAATGACTGAAAACTTTCCTAACCTGACAAAGGAAATAGAAATACAAGTCTGGGAAGCACAGAGTCCCAAACAAGATGAACCCAAACAGGCCCACACCAAAACACATTATAATTAGAATGACACAGGTTAAAAACAAAGAGAAAATCCTAAAAGCAGCAGGAGAAAGGCAACTAGTAACTTATAAGGGAGCTCCCATAAGACTGTCACCTGATTTTTCAACACAAACTTTTCAGGCCAGAAGGGATTGGCACAAAATATTCAACGTAGTGAAAACCAAGGACCTACAACCAAGACTACTCTACCCAGCAAGGCTATCATTTAAAATTGAAGGACAGATAAAGAGTTTCTCAAACAAGAAAAAGCTAAAGGAGTTTATTACCACCAAATCAGTATTACAAGGAATATTAGAGAGACTTCTTTAAGATGGAAAAAAATGATCAAAATTATAAATAACAAAATGGCAATAGCTACATATCTATCAACAATTATTTTCAATGTAAATGATCCAATCAAAAGACATAGGAGGGTTGAATGGATAAGAAAACAAAACCCATACATATGCTGCCTATAAGAGAATCACTTCAGATTGAAACACACACATAGATGGAAGGGCAAGGGATGGAAAAAGATATGTCATGAAAATGGAAATGAAAAAAAAAACACAAACAAACAAAATCTGGGGTAGCAACATGTATACCCGACAAAATACAGTTTAAAACAAAGGCTATCACAAGAGACAAAGAAGAACCCAGTAATCCCACTTCTGGGTATTTATCTGCAGAAACCAAAAATGCTACTTTAAGAGGATGTTTGCATCCATATGTTCATTGCAGCATTATTAGAATGGCCAAAAATGTGGAGGCAGCCTGTGTTTGTCAATGGAACAATGGATAAAGAGGAGGTGGTACATATACAGAGGATGCCAAAAAAAAAAAATGTATACACATTTAAAGAAAGGAAAACTGTATTAAAATTGTAATACTCAATATATACTGATAACAAAAGATGAATACAAGTCATGCTTGACTTTTGTAATTACAAGAGGTGCTCAAAGTGGTTACCATCAGTGTCCAGACACTTCTGATTATGGTGAACTACTGCTTGAGCAACATTGACCAAAGTGTCCACTTATATACATTTTTGGCACCCCTGGTATACAATGGAATATTATTCAGCCATGGAAGGGAAAGGGTTGTTGCCATCTGTGGCAGCATGGATACACCTGGAGGGTATTGTGCTGAGAAGAGCATGTCAGACAGAGAAAGACAGATGCAATGTGATTTCCCTTAACATGTGGAATCTAAAGAACAAAATAAACAAACAAACAAAGCAGAAACAAACACATAGATACAGAGAACATTTTGATGGTTGCCAGATGGGAAGGGGGTTGGGGGTGTGGGTGAAAAAGGGGAAGGGATTAAGAAGTACAAATTGGTTGTTACAAAGTAGTCATGGGGATGTAGGGTATCGCATAAGGGATATAGTCAATAATATTATAATAACTATGTATGGTATAAGATGGGTACTAGACTTATTGGGGTGATAGATGGCAGGGGGCTGGGGACAGTGTGGAAAAGGTGAAGGGATTTAGAAGTACAAATTGGTAGTTAGAAAATACTCATGGGGATATAAAGTAAAGCATAGGGAATATAGTCAATGATATGGTCATAACTATATAGTGCCAGGTGGGTACTAGACTATTCAGGGAGAGCATTTTTTAAATTATATAAATGTCTAACCACTATACTGTACACCTGAAATATTAGGTTAGTTCAAAAGCAATTGCAGTTTTTGCAATTGTTTTAACTTTTTAAACCGCAATTACTTTTGCACCAACCTAATAAATATAAAATATTGAATGTCAACTGTAATTGAAATTTTTTTAAATGGAGGAAGAAAGGTGAAGGGGAATAAGAGGTTCAAATTTCCAGGTATAAAATAAATAAGACATGGGGATGTAATGTAGCATAGGAAATATAGTCAATAATAGTTTGATGGCATAGTATGGTATGAGATGGTTGCTGGACTTATCATGGTGATCACTTCTTTAGGTATACAAGTGTTGAATAACTATGATGTACACCTGAAAATAATATAATATTGTATGTTAGCTATATTTTAATAAAAATCTTAAAAAAATAAAAATCAAAAACTATCAATTGTTTTTAAAAAAAGAAAAAAGAAAAGATTGACATTTAGGGAAAAATGTATATGCTTTATTTGCTTTTTGATTCTTTGCTTTTGGTGGGAGGGTTGTGAGGTCAGCCTAAAGTTTGGCCTGTGAGCTTACTAACCCATTTAATGATTCCATTAGGGTTCAGATGCGTTAATGTATCTGAATGTGCATGTGTTAACATCTCTCTTAAATAAAGGTATCCAGAGTACTGTGTCAATGCGGCCATCACAGACAAAGCATTATCTATCTTTACATGTGTTAAATAGGAGTCTCTCACTCTAATTTTATGTTTATGCCTACAGGTATGTGAAGGCCTTCCCTTTTACAAATAAGAATGAGCAGAAGGAAATGATTGAAACCAAAGTAGTAAAGGAGGAGAAGGCCGATGACAGCAACCCTAATGAGGAATCAAAGATAACTGATAAAAAGCCAGAAGAGCCCAAGAGTCCACCCAAAACTACAGTGCGATGCCTGGAAGCTGAAGTTTAGATGAGAAATGAGAGAACACAGCCAAGGCTGATTTTCTTTCCTGATGCATATCCTGGTCCCAGAGGGGGAAATGAAAAGGGCCAAAGAACCAAACAAGAAAGTCCAGCCTTGCTTCCTAACTGGAATCAGCTCAAGGCTACCTTTGGACTATGTAGGTAACCAAAGGGAATTCCCTTCTTCTTACTGCAATCCTTTCTGGATCCTATCCTTCTACCTCCAAAGCTTCCCACAGCCTTTCTCACCTGGTTATGTCCTAATAATATTCCAGTGGGAGAAAAGAGCTTTGCAAAGCACAAGGATCTAAACCAGCTAATCAGAACACATTTGTAAAGAGGCCTCTGGGCTGGCTGACAATAGTGAGTTCAGAGCCCGAAACCAGAGACCAAGGCTTTCTTTATTGACTCCACAGCCCAGATCCCTCTACTGCTCTGAAAAGAAAACATTTACACCACCTGGCATGTCCTCCTTGAGACAGGCAAGAGCAAAAGAAGGAAGGAAAAGTTTAGCAACTGAAGGCCATAGAGATTCCCGTGACTTGAGACCTAATCTCTGTAAAGCCAAAACAAATAGAGAAAAAGAATGAGGCCAAGGATATCGACAGCATATTGTCAGCAGGGACTGTAAATACAGACAGGGTCAAGTTATTCATCTCTGAATAATTTGAGTAGGAATCACTGTTTAGAACACATCCACTTTCTTTTCTCTCTCCTGCTGCTGCTATTTTCTCCAGAAGAATATACTTTTACAAGAAATAGAACAAAACCCTGTTACATATTTCTATTTTTATCTGAGTTATAGAAATTATTACTGTGGAAAATTACTGTGTTAAAAGTCAATATAATTTAACAAACATTTGCTGAATACCTACTCTACGTAAGGCGCTGTGCAAGGTATTACATTCTGTAATTGAATATTATTCATTAAGAGATTGCATATAATGATGTCTGAAGCTAATATTTATCCGTTTTGATATTCCTGGCTTAACCACTTCCAAAACTATTTTTTTGCTGAGACTAATCTATTAATTATTTTCTCAAATAAAGCAACCATTATAACCTTAATTTATTATTAACATACCTACAAAGTACATTATTACCTTTACACACCAAAGCACATTTTTAATGTCATTAACAAATGTATCACTATCTATCCTTTTTCCAGCAAGAAGAGCCTGAAAGGTGCAGAAATATTTGTAAATATTTGTGCTGAAAAAATAAAAGCATTTAGAAAACTTCTTTGTTCTATTATTTACATAGATGTATTACACCTTTCATGAAAAATTAAAGTAATCCATTAATTTGCAAAACTAAGAGACACACCTTTTGTTGTGGAAATACATACAAGTGTAAACCCATCACATGGGGCTTTTCTTGCTTCATACGTAGGTTTTCTTTTAAGTTGGTCAAGTAGACACACCTAAAACAGTCCTTTTCTTGGGATTCAGGTCCTACATTCCAATCCATTTCAAAGTTCTTGGGATAGCTCATTTGTCTTGTTTCTCTAGCTTTCTGTCTCTCCCGCTCTGGTCTTCCTTAGACTGCTAATATCTTCCTCCCCTCACAAGTGACCCAGAGCTTCATGATCCTTTGATCTCAGAGGTCATAACTGGTTGGCATAGTCTTTTTTGGTTGACCCACAGAGTATTATCTGAAATTTGGTTTAATTGCCAAGAATTAAAAATCAAGACATTTCGCATATTTGTATTTTGGGATTCCCTTGAAAAAGGGGAAGATCTAGAGATAGAGAATCCATATTGCATCATAGAAATAATGATCTGATACTGAGAAGTGGCCCCTTTAAAAGGTTATGCTGTCTCCATATCACCACAGTCCTAGTTTGCAGTCTTCTATTCCACCCTCGTGCCAAAATACAGGTGCCATTTTCTATCGATCTTGTAATACTGGTGCCCTTTTTTTTCACACCCAGCTCATTTCACTCATTTACAACCTGCCTGTCCTGAAGTCTCTGAGTTTGAAACTTTGGTTTGTCAGTCCTTAAGCTTTATCAGTCTCATCTAGTTCTCGGGGAATGAAGAAGAAAACGAGGGGAAAGTCTAAGTAGTGGTCTTCCTTCTGTGTATACTGAAAAATAATCAGATCCCTACTCTAGATCTATCTTGTGGGCATCTATTATGGATTAGGATACTATCATCTTGTGTTAATTTAGACAGGTACGTGCCCTACCCAGGAGGAGGAAAAGGAAACGAAACAAAACCCACCTGACCACATAATCGCTAGATAGTCCAAATGTTAATTGCAAGCATACTGATAAAATGTGTGACTTCCATCATGAAGGAAGGAAGGAAGGAAGGAAGGAAGGAAGGAAGGAAGGAAGGAAGGAAGGAAGGAAGGAAGGAAGGAAGGAAGGAAGGGAAGAAGGGAGAAAGGGAGGGAGGAAAAGAAGAAGGGAGGGAGGGAGGCAGAGCTAACATTTATTGAGCACCTGCTTGCTAAATGACAAGTCATTTTCACATGTTGTCCCATTTAATTGGGAAGAATTATTACAATCATTTTCTATTAATAGAAAATTGGATTTTTAGAGGAGTTAAATCACTTCTCTGAGGTCACAGATCTAGTTAAATGGCAAGATAGGATTCAATCCCAGGTCAGAATGACTGCAGAGCCCATACTCCTTTCCCTATGCGGCCATGCTTCTTTTGCCAATAACAATATAGGGGTATAAATTATTCCAATGTGTGAGCTTGAAATTGGTTACTTGCCAAAAACAACAGTGGAGAGATAAGAAAAACAACTCCTGTGTCAACTGCAGGGAATCTTTCTTATTAATAAATCCATTTACAATAATAAAGAAAAAATAGAAACCCCCAAGAACTCTGAAAACCATCCCCTCATCGATGCAGACACCAACCTCAACAAAGATTTACCTTGTCCAGTTCATATGGTCAGAAACTGTAAGTCTCAGAAGGATCTGAGATAAGCTCCTCTAAACTCTTTATTTGCACAGAGTAAAAAAATGAAGATCAGTGTCACAGATTGCTTCAAGGAGAGCCTTCTTCCTAGTCAAATTTTCTTTATTCTCCACTGAACAAAGAAAAATTGGAAGAATATAAGGTCAGACCTACAATCCAGCCTACCAAAGCCAGTCTTCAAATGAGGCAGGTAGACACAGCCATATGATTACATTCTCAGGTAGTGCAAAGGATCTCCCTGCCCAGAAATGCTTCTTCTTCATGCCTGCCTCCTTGGCTCAAAGATTTCTACTCTGTCCTGAGAAGGAGTCCCCTGTAAAATTGTATACTTATTGTAAAGAAGTATAAAGACGAGATCCGCTCTCAAATATTAACATGCCAATGTGGTTCCACTAAGGACAAGCTGATTTCTAAGGGTAGAAAGCTGGAGTAAAGCAGATGACTTGAGGCCCAGCACATGCTTGCATACAGTGGGAGTTTATCCATTGGTTTGAACAAAATTGAATCATACGGATTTCCAGACCAAAGAATCCTACACTTTACTGCCCTTCCCCAGACCTTTAGCTAAGGCCCAAAGCAAAACCAATTGCTCTAGGAAAGAACAGGTTTCTAAGGACAATGGTAATAATTTGCAATAAATTCTTACTAAGGAATAAGTCACTCACACCAAAAAAGATTTAAGTCTCCAAACAAGAAGAAAAGCAATTATTTGTCAGTTCAATCTTCCAGTAAAATGTAAATAAAATGTAGTTGTTTACCCCATAATAGTCTATATGTGAGGTTGTTTTGACCTAAGAGCATTTTAATATTACTAAAATCAGCTGGGAGCACTCTCCTCTATGTTTGGTCCTCGGGAAATACCCAAGGTTCCAAACAATGCTAATGTGATTTAGGATGTCCCCTTTTAGTATTTAGAAGGCCATTTACTTTTTAAAAATAAACTTATTTTATGACAGTTTTAAATTTACAATAAGAAATGTGAAGGTAATACAAAAAGTTCCCATATACCCCACACCCAGTTTCCCCTATTAGCAAATTAGTATGGTACATTTGTCACAATTAATGAACCAACATTGATACATTATCATTAACTGATATCCATACCTTATTCTGATTTCCTTAGTTTCTATTTAATTTTTTTTTCTGTTCCAGGATCCATCCAAGATACCATATTATATTTAGTCATCATGTCTCCTTAGGCTCCTCTTGGCTGTGACAGTTCTCAGCCTTCTTTTGTTCTTAATAATCTTGTCCGTTTTGAGGAGTACTGGTCAGGCAAAGCAGAATGTCCCTCAATTGGGAATTCTTTGATGTTTTCTCATGATTACACTGGAGGAAGAGAGGAATACCACTGAGGTAAAGTGCCATTTTCATCACAGCATATCAAGGGTACATACTATCAACATGCCCTGTCACTGTTGATGTTGACCTTGAGCACCTGGCTGACGTAGTTTTCATCAAGTTTCTCCAATGCAAAGCTACTCTTTTTCTCTCTACCTATACTGTACTCTTTGGAAAGAAGTCATTATGCACAGTCCGCACTTAAGCAGAGGGGAGTTATGCTCTGCCTCCTGCAAAGTAGAATATCTACATAAGTTATTTGGAATTCTCCTACACAGAAGATTCATCCATTCTCCCTCATTAATTTATCCAATCATTTATTTATATTAGTATGAACTCACGAATATTTATTTTTTACTTTAGGTTATAATCCAATACTATTTATTTATTTATTTATTTATTTATTTATCTCAAATTGTTCCAACTTTGCCCATTGAAAATGCTTTCAGTTTGCTCCTGTGTCCCTTTAACCTACCTCCATCGTGGTATTTTTTGGGGGGCACTTACTTTCTGGCACTACAGGATGATTCAGGCTCATATTACATATTTCCTGCCCCAGTCCCAGACTCGGCCATTTCTTCAGGAATCCTTGGTCCCCCTCCGTTTTTGTTTTTATTATGGGGGTGTCATTGCTTCTAGGCCCTCTTCCAGAACCCAGACAACAGCATTCCCAAGATTTTCCAGCTTCACAGACCAATACTTATTTAAATTTGAGAACCAAATTAGGGTTTCTAACTTTTTAATTTTTTCAGATAAAGACATCTGAAAGTTTTATTACTATCTAACATCACTATCGTTCTATGAAAGATAACAAAGAGGATGCATATAAAATCAGAGTAAAGAGAAGTCACTAAATATCTAGTTTTATGAAAAACTACATCTTATTTTTCCCATTTTACTATGAACCAATGCTGATTTATTGGTAAGTACCAGCCAAAGGATTGGCCTTTGCTAACCAACTAGAGAAAATAATGCTTTGACTTGCAATTAAGATAATCTTTTAGAATAATGTGAACACGCTGAGAGCACGTAAACAAGCACTATGATTGGGATCTAACTCCTCCTACCCTTCCAACTGTCTCTCCTTCCACAGTTCTCCCTACCCCAGCCTTGTTCACTACATACACATACCATCACCATCAAACAGAGAGCTCAGTATCTAGAAGAAAAGACAATTTATAAATGCACAGTACTTTGAATCTAACTGTGCTAAGTGCTATAGTTTAGACCCAGACTATGGAAACTCAGAGGATAAACTACTTCTGATTTATTTTATCTGGAAAGGCTTCATGAAAGTGGTGGTATTTGAGCTTGGCCTTTAAAGATATGTAAAATTTTTGACAGGAAAACATAAGAAAGAACAATAATCTGAGCTTTTTAATCTCGAAAAGGCACAGACATGTAAAAGAGGAAGCAATATTCCCTAGATAGCCAATTACATATTGTGGCTGCAGACCAAGGTGTCATGGCAGCAGGGAAGAGATTGAAAAAAAAAATGAGAAATGAAGAAAATGGAAGCATATTTGAGAGAAAATAGTGAGACTGTCTTGATGATGTTGTTTGTGGTACGGAAACAAAATATCTGGGAAGGCATGCAAGTGACAGACTCTGGCGTGTTCATTCCTAGGCTAAATATTTTCTCTGTTTGGCACAGAAGAGCATCACTGCATTATGATCATCATAGGAGCATACTATACAATTTTGGGGATTCTGAAATATGATTCTGATGGTGGTGGTGTAAAATATGGACTAAAAATATTGTTAAACCAAACCTATCTGATCATTAGACCTATCTATGGAAATTTGCAAAAGCTCAAAATCATAGGCCCCTATCCCAGCCCAACAGAATCAGTGGTTTTTCATGTTTAGGACCTACGGATCTGTACTGAAGCAAGCAAACACACAAAAGCAAAACACTCCCAGAAAATCTGATCCAGCTAGTCCCAGGACCAATGAATGGGAATCACTGATCAGGAGAGAAGAGGAACTAAGGACAGTAAGACAAAGAGTGCCAGTGTGAAATGATAAAGGCTTAGAACTGAGGCAGTGTAAATGGACAGAAAATGGATTCCAGAGACATTTCTGAGACTAAAATCAGAAACAATGGCAGAAACAGGGAAAGATGACGGTGAAGTTTCAATTTGAGCAACTATCTTGTACATAAAAGGTGATTTCACTAGCCATGTTAGGGAATGAAGAAAAGGGAAGCATATTTGAGCAAGAAGATAATGAGCTTGGCTTGATTATGTGTTGTTTGTAGTTGGGTGGAAGTATCTAGAAAGTAGGTAAAATTTTAGATATGGGGAAAGGCAAGACTCGATAAAAAACGTTTTAAAGATTTTGATGGCTCGGTGTGAGGTCGGAGGGATAATGGATGGGGGGAGGGGGTTCACAGTGTGAGGGATATAAATGATGAACGTCTAAGTATTACCTTGTCTTGTACACCTGAAACTAATAAAAAAAAGATTTTTATTAAAATATAGCTAACACACAATATGATATTAGTTTCAGGTGTACACCATAGTTATTCAACAGTACCCACCTAGCACTATACAGAGTTACTACCACATTATTGGTTTTGTTCCCTTTGCTAAAGAAGTGATCACCATAAGTCCAGCAGCCATCTGACACTGTACCACGCTATCACAATATTATTGATCTTCCCCCCTGTTAGAATTTTTCAATTAGAGTTGACATTCAATATTATTTTATATTACTTTCAAATATATACAAGTAACATAGTGGTTAGACATTTATATAATTTAGGAAGTGATCCTCCTGACTAGCACCACCTGGCACTATACATAGTTATTACCATATTATTGATTATATTTCCTAGACCTTGACTAGGAAATGACTATTTTGTAACTACCAATTTGTATTTCTTAATCCCTTCACTTTTTCACCCTGCCCCCAAACCCTCTTCTATCTATCACCCCAATAGATCTAGTACCCATCTAACACCATACATAGTTATTACAATATTATTCACTATATCCCTCATGCTATACCCTACATCCCCATGACTACCTTGTAACAACCAATTTGTACTTCTTAATCCCTTCCCCTTTTCACCCACTCCTAACCCTCCTCCCATCTGGCAACCATCAAAATGTTCTCTGTATCTATGAGTTTGTTTGTTTGTTTATTTTGTTCTTTGGATTCTACTTATAAGTGAAATCCTATGACATTTGTCTTTCACTGTCTTACTCATTACATTCAGCACAGTACCCTCTAGGTCCATCCATGCTGTTGCAAGTGGCAAGATTTCATTCTTTTATTGGCTGAGTAATATTTCATTGTATATGTGTACCACCTCTTCTTTATCCATCTATCCATTCAGGGACACCCAGGTGGCCTTCATATCTTGGCTTATGTAAATAATGAACATATGGATGAGTAGATCCCCTCAAAGTAGCATTTTGGGTTTGTTCGGGTAAATACCCAGAAGTGGGATTATTAGGTCCTTCTTTGTCTCTTGTTATAGTTTTATTTTAAAGTCTATTTTGCTGGTATAAGTACTACTACCCCAGCTTTTTGTTTCTTTGTTTCCATTTTCATGAAATATCTTTTTTGATCTCTTTACCTTCAATCTGTGTGTGTCTTCCAATCTGAAGTGCGTCTCCTGTAGGAATTATATGTAAGGGTCATGTTTTCTTATCTATTCAGCCACCCTATCTTTTGATTGAAGCATTTAATCCATTTCCATTGAAAGTAATTGTTGATAGGTATATAGTTATTGCCATTTTATTATTCTTCTTATTTTTTTTTTTTTGTCTTAAAAAAGTCCACTTAAGATTCCTTGTAATACTGGTTTGGTGGTGATGAACTCCTGTAGCTTTTTCTTGCCTGGGAAGTTCTTTATCTGTCCTTTGATTCTAAATTGTAGCTTCGCTGGCTAGAGTAATCTTGGTTGTAAGTCCCTGCTTTGCATCCAAGGAATTTCCTGCCAATTCCTTCTCACCTGCAAAGTTTCTGTTGAGAAATCAGCTAACAGTCTTATGAGGGCTCCCTTGTAGGTAACTAACCATTTTTGCTTCTTTTAAGATTCTCTCTTTGTCTTTAACTTTTGGCATTTTAATTATGATGTGTCTTGGTGTTGGCTTCTTTGGGTTCATCTTGTTTGGGACTCTCTTCGCTTCCTGGGCTTGTATATCTATTTCCTTCTCCAAGTTAGGAAAGTTTTCTGTCATTATTTCTTCAAATAGATTTTCAATTCCTCACTCTGTCTATTCTCCTTCTTGTACTCCTATAATGTGAATGTTGGTATGCTTGATGTTGTCCCAGAGGCCCCTTAAACTCTCAACTTTTTGGATTCTTTTTTCTTTTTGCTGTTCTGATTGGGTGTTTTCTGCTACCTTATCTTCTACATCACTGGTTTGATACTCTGCTTCATCTAATCCACTATTGATTCCTTGTAATGTATTCATTTCTGTTATTGTATTCTTTATTTCTGACTGGTTCTTTTTTATGTTTTCTATCTCCATTTTTATATTTCCTATCTCTTTGTTGAAGTTCTCCCTGAGATCATTGAGCATCCTTATAACCAGTGTTTGGAACTCTGCGTCTGGTAGGTTGTCTCCATTTTGTTTAGTTCTATTTCTGGAACTTTGTTCTGTTCTTTTATTTGGAACATGTTTCTTTGTCTCTCCATTTTGGCTGCCTCACTGTGTTTGTTTCTATGCATTAGGTACGGCTGTTATGTCTTTCGGTCTTAGTAGAATGGCCTTATGTAGTAGGTGTGCTGTGGGGCTCAGTGGCGCAATCTTCCTGGTCACTTGAGCCACGCCACTCAAGATAAGTCCCTTGTGTGGGTTGTGTGTGCCCTCCTCTTGTAGTAAGCCTTGGTTGCTATTTGCACATTAATAGGAGGTACTGACATTTAGGTGTAAGGACTGGCTGTGATTACAATGGAGGAGTTGTGGTGCAGGGGCTGACCCTACAGAGCAGGATCTGCCTCTACAGGGCTCTGGTGCCTGCCCAATCTGCCCCTTGGGTGTGTCACTCTTGGAAGCAGCTGGGTGATGCTCCAGCTCATTTCGACACTGCCCACTGGGGGAGCCAGCCCCAGGAATGCCTTGGAGGGGATCTGCTGCAGGTCAAGTTCAGGAGCAGCCCATGCTCCACCTGGGACCACCTGGCAGGGGTCACAAAGAAATCCGCTGTTGGCTGCTGCCCATGCCGTGCTTGGAAGTGCCTCAAGAGGCTGGCTGTCACTGGTGGTGGGTTTAGGGCTACTCAGCCAGAGGTACAGAACATGCTAAAGCCAGATTCTGCTTGTCTGGGTTCCACAAACCTTTGAGAGACCCTAGGGAAAGTCTGCAGCATGAGCTAAAGCAGGCATTTTGTATGAAAAAGCCACTGGAAGCGGCGTGGGTGTGCCTGAGAGTTGGGTGGGAGGGGTCTTGAATCACCAGGGTGTGGTGAATGAATACAGGAGACTCAGATATGGTGGCCTTCTGTGTCTGCGCACTTGGAGGAGGGAGGGTTCAACAAAGAAGCAATGACCTCTGCCAGTTCCTCTGTCTAGGAGAAAGCTGCCCCTCCAGCACATCCCAAGCCAGACAACTCAGTTCCCCACCATATGCCCCTGCTGCCTTTTTAGTTGCTCCCCAGCACTGGATCTCAAAGTAAGTCCATGCATGGTCTCTTTAAGAGGAGCAGCTGGGACTCCGGCCGCCCTTCGTCTCATTCAGTCACAATCTCCGCTAGTTTTCACAACCAGAAATTATGGGGACTGCCCAGCACAGGAACCCTGGGCTGGGGTGGGGCTATGACCTCTCTCTCCTCCAGAGAGAACCTCCACAGCTGAGATATCCCTCCTGATTTTTAATGGTCACACGCAAGTGTGGGACAAGCCTGTTTGGCATCTCTGCCCCTCCTACCAGTTTGGAGGTAGCTTCTTCTGCATGTCTTTAGTTGCAGGGCTTTGGTTAAGCAAGATTTTAGGTGATTCTCATGACGGTTGTTTTGTAGTTGTAATTTTGACATGGCCATAAGAGAAGGTAATCACAGTGTCTACCTACTGTGCCATCTTGACTGGAACTCCTAAAGATAAAGATTTTAAAGGCATTAACACACAAGTGTCTTGGGAGGGAATAGGGAGAGATTACTTTGGAGGTAAAAAAAAAAAAAGAAAGAAAACTATCTAATAGTTGACAGTGAAAATTGTGGCAGGACAAACATTAACACACGACCGTTACTCCTCTAATTGTCAGTCTGATTTTCCTTCTTATTTCTTTTCCTAAAAAGGAAGGATTCACCTTGCTGGAGAGAGTCAAAATTAACCTATATAACAAAGAAATGAGGAAAAGGCAGGGACAGAATGGAATGGGGAAGAGAAAAAATCTGCATGAGGCTATATGTCCAGAGAGACTTGAGGGATATGTGGAAATTTCTGTTTCCTTTGAGTGTAACTTGGTGCATATGACAAGGAACACATTTTACAATTTGGCCTCAAATCCTTATCATAAACCTTATCTCAGCCTTCCTACAAGGATACTTCATACTATAACTACAGAAGATCGTTTGCTATTCCAGAATTTAATTTGCACTATACCCTCTCATCTTTACAAATGCTGTGTCTTGTTTCAATTACCCTTGCTTTTCTTCCTAATTGTATTTGTTATCTATTGCAGTATAACAAATTACCCCCAAATTATTGGCTTATAACAACATTTATTGTCTTGCATTGTTGTATATTAACAAATGTAATATATGTTAAAAGGTGACATAAGATTGGAGGGGGAAAGATGGGCTATATGGTGTTGGAATAACTGGAGAACCATTTAGTAAAAAGTATAAAATCAAATCTACCTTTCACATAATATGCCAGGAAAAATTATAGATGGATCAAAGATTTAAATGCAATAAGCAAAAACTTATAACTACTGGAAGAAAACACAGGTGAATTCCTTTATAACCTGTAAGTAAGGAAAATTTTCCTAACTATGACACAAAATCCAGAAGCAATAAACACATGATTGGTATCTTTCTGAAGACTAAACTACATTATTTAGTTTGATGAATTTGACTACATAAAAATTTAAAAGTTTGTGTGGCCAAAAATTCCCATTAAGCCAAGTCAAAAGACAAATGATAAAAAGTTATCTGAAATTTGAAACATAAACAAAGGGCTAATGTATTTAATATACGAAGAGCTCTTAAACATTTAAAAAAAAAAAAAAAGACCCAGTGGGAGAAATGAACGAAAGGTAAGAACAGACAATCACAACAAAAATAAAAACGATATATAAGAAAGATGCTCAATATCACTCATAATAAGAAAAATTAAAACGAATCTCTGACATGCTACTTCCATTAGATTGCTACAAATATAAAATATGACAACATATTCTTTCTGATCCAGGTACAGAGTAATGATCACTCTCATACATTACTGCTGAGAGCAATTAGAGAGCAATTTGGTAATATCTGGCAAAAAAAGAAAAAAAGTGAAATTATTTATACAAAAGATCATAATACTGTTGAATTCTCTGGGTAATAACAACGCAAATGTCCATCAAAAGGGGTATGGTTGAATAAACTCTGATAAATCCATATGTTGGAATTCTATGTAGTTGTCAAAAAAAATGAGATAAATCTCTATTCACCAATTACTCTGATATGGAGTGATCTCTAGGATATCTTCTTAAGCGAAAAATGAGGAAGTTACAGAACACTACACTTTGTGTAAGAATGAGGTGGGAAATGCAAACATATTCTTTTATTTTTGTATGTGTGTGTATGTATTTGCTTATATTTGCAAAAATCCTGGAAAGACCAAAATATTTAAATACAGACATAAGGAGGTAACAAGGTAGAGGATTGGGAATGGACATGATACTTAGCCAAATATGTCTGTTATATAGTTCTGACTTTAGTAACATAGAAAATTTTTACATTTCAAACGTAAAATTAAAGAAGCATTCCTAAAAATAAGAAACTGAGAAACTACCAAAAAAGAATTATTTCAAGAGATAATAGCATAGTATTTTGACTCTACATCCTTAGTAATATATGGTCTAAGAACAGAATAGAACAAGTAAACTTCATTCAGTAACCTAATAGTCAATAATAATATTGTATTACTTTGAATCTATTTTCTATATCTTATAATGTAAATAAAAATGTTATTAGGGATTAAGATTTTCAATGTAAGATTAAAAAGATACAAATATAAAATCAAAGTTAACTTTAAAATCTTGTAATATTAAATTTTAATTAGGAATATCAGTATGAACTCTAGATTGTTGCTTTCTTTTCAAATATATATATTCTGTATATCTGTCCACTGAAAAGAACTATAAGTGATGACAATCCAATAGCACTGAATACATGTAGCAGGTAGATTGTGGTCTCTAAATACCATTGACCAGTGAAAAAATTCAGAACTCTTTTTAGGAATGACTTGTTCCAGGTCTAGAGCAGGAAATATGGAAGATAAGCCAGGGACCGGAACTTAAGGCAGCTATCAAAGTCTTGTCAAAAAGACAATATGATATGGTTACCATTAGCAAAAAATGGGACTATAAAAACAGCAAAAGTAATAATAAGTGCAATTGAACATATATATAAAACTCATGAATTTATAATTACACTAAAAAAGTTAAAATTCCACACATTGGACACGACTGTAAGTAACTAGGTACCAACTCCTTAAAAGGAAAGAATTCTACATTTCTCCTGCCTTTCCAGTATAGATAGTATTTCAAAGTAACCAAATAGCCCTGGTTCATAAGGAAAAGCTTTTTACAGAATGACATTAATAAATAGGTAATTTGGAAATTGCCATTCTATAAACCCTAGTAAAACTAATTCAGACTACCATTATAATAGGCAAAACTCTTAGATGAAATATTGATTAGAACCCCAATGTTCAGTCTTAAAGTCAGACCAGCAGAGACTGTGGGCCTCCTGATGTGACGCAACATGAAGCACACAGCACCACCTATGAGGTATTCTTGCCAGAACAGTCAAACCTGAATCTATCAAGCCTCTAAAGCCAAACCACATTTAGGAAATATGGGGAGAAAAGAAGAAGGTAAGTGACACCACAAGGAAGAAAACAGATAAATTTAGAATGTAGGGATTTATCCAATAGTAGTCTATGCAACAACTAACTCAGTGTGATAGATAGTCTTTATGTATCAATGTGGCTAGACTTTAGTCCCTAGTTATTCAATCAAACACTAAAGGTTGCTATGAAGGTATTATGTAAATGTAATTAAAGTCTATAAACAATTGATTTCAAATAAAGATTATCCTAGATAATCCAGATGGGTCTGATTCATTCCATTGAAAGAATCTAAGAGCAGAACTGAGGCTTCACAGAAGAAATTCTACGTGTGCATAGTAGTTTCAGTTCATTGCCCATGAGTTCCAGCCTGCCCTTTCTTGGCTGCTTCTAGTCCTTGTTTTCATGTAGAAGAGTGATAAATTGACCTGCGTTCTGCTCTCTCAGAGTAGTCAGGGTCATTTCCTATTGGTCTGTCTGTCTGGCAACAAGGACCATAATGACCAAGGTGGATAGCTCCCAGGATTGGAGCAAATACTCTATGTTGTTCTTGAGCTTCCTCACTTCATTTCCCCTGGCCCTGTCAGTAGGCATTGGATTGATCTTTCCTTGCATTATACATGATAACATTAAGGGTTAAGTCTTGAATTTGCATGGGGAGAAACATGACTCCTTTGATCTGTAGTTATTAGGCTTAGCTGGCTTAGAAAAAAACCAGACTTCGATGGAAGTGTTTAAAGGAGCAGAAATGGCTAACTGGTAGTAGTAAAACATTTGTATGAAATGAACTGACAGCTAGGGAAGAAAATGTTAATTTGTCTCGTAGCTAAAAAGATTGTCAGGGAAGTGGATTCCTCTGGTTTCAGTAAGGTAGGAAGTGTTCAAAGAAAAAGCAGAGAATGGCAGAGGAGTTGTTGTCAGGAAATGGGAATTCTTGAGGCCAAAATGAGAGGCAAAGGGGAAGCTAGCCTGAGGTGGGTGAAGAGGAGGTATGCCAAAGGAAATTTGGCCATAGAGTTGCACTGAGATCAGTGATCATACAACATAGTGATGAAGAATTGTGGGGAAGGGCATGGAAGGGGGATTGGACTGATATAACAACAATGGGGTAGGTAGTATACAGAACTGACTCTCCCCAAGATCCAGATAGATCTTTGGGGCAATGGTGTGGTAAAATCATCCATTTACAATGGGTTCCCAATCACTGGAGTCCATTTTGTTGACCTGCTCTGGCCTAATATTGAATGGTGTAGACTTAATAAAGATAATATTTTAAGGTGCTTGTTCTGGCAGCAAGAAACAAAATGGACTGAATAAATACATTTCAGGATAAGTTGATCAGTTAAGATGTTATTATACTAACATATATAAGAGATAACATGGAACTTAGACTGAGATGATAGTATGGAATGGGTAAGACAGGGTAACTCAACAGAACTACAGTGCAGTAGCTAAAACCTGAGGTTCTAAAATCAGTCGTTTATGAACTATGTGAACTTGGGCAAGTTATTTCACCTCTCTGGGACTGTTTTCTCTTCTGAAAAATTGAGATGATATTAGTATCTGTCTTTAACATTTATCTTTTAGAATCATTGTGAGGCTTACATGATATAATAAATATAGGACACTTACAGTGCCTAGCACACACTACATAAGAACTCAAAACAGAGATAAAAAAATTAAATGAGGAGAAATTTTAAAGAAAGTACAGGACACCATGACAGGATGCTTTAGGAGACAGAAAGAAATCTCTTCATATGATCTGGGCTTGAAGACCAGAAGGAATACTGAAGCATTTTGATATGGAAATTATTGAGTTCAGGTGCCATTACTGCAGTACATTCATTTTTATGGGAGACAGTCTATGTAAATATGGGAGTACAGGATTGGAACACCAATGAGAGATAACAATTGGTAGCGTTGATTTGGCAATCATCTGAATACAGGTGATAACTGAAGCTATGGCGTGCACGAGCTCTCTAAATGTTTAAAAATAAAAGCAGAGGTCTAAGGACAGAGCTTGAGAAGCAGCCAGAAAGGAGAATCCTGGAAGATGATGAAGCTTTAACGTTAACTGCAATCTTAATTGCAAGTGACCCATTGTTCCTCTGTATCCTACACGGATATAACTGTATGTAGTAATGTATTATAAGGAAAAGCAGGCGAGCAGTAGCCAGGAAATCTGGATCCTAACCCAGTTTAGTTAACTTTCTCTGTAGGCCTTAGGTGAATCACTTCCCATCTTTGGATCTCGGTTTCTCATCTATAAAAGAAGAACGTTGGATTAGGCAGTTCTTTCAACTTTATGATTTTATGAACTACAACAGGAAGTTAGAAATATTTCCAATCCACAGCCACTAAAAGCCTTCCTCACATATTCCCACAGTCTTGTCACAGATGTTTAGTGACCTTACAGAAAGCGGGAGGCATTGGACATACGTTCCTAGGAAAATATCATTTCAAAAGTCTCTCAAATTTCTTTGGTCTTCACTACAGGGCTGTGTTTACTACAATTTTATTGAAGCGTTTGTGTTTTAACTGGAAAATAGCTATATAAACTATGAAAATCTGAATACACATTACAAATTGCAAGATTCATTACAAAAGGATCCTTCTTATAAAAGGATTAACTCAGAGGTTTTTTCTTCCATAACTTTTACTATTTATATTTATGGTTTCCTACAAACATTTTTCCTACTTTTTCTTTTTTTTTTAAGGAGGGTGCAGCTCACAGTGGCCCATGTGGGGGATCGAACCTGCAACCTTGGTGTTATTAGCACCTTGCTCTAACCGGCTGAGCTAACTGGCCACCCCCTACTTTTTTCAATATAAGAAAAATAAAGGTTTCCCTATCTAGCTACAAAAAAACTTCATAACTCCATTTCCAAAGAGAATTTCTAATCTCTTCTACTATGGCTTTTATGATCATCCTTATTACTGTCTTATCCTGTTTTACATTCTAGTTAATTCATTATGCTTGTGCAAAATTAAGAAAAAAGCTGTAGAAATGAGAAGGAACTATCTAGAGATGTCAATAATACTAATTTAATGCTAATTTTAAATTTGTCTTGTAGTCTCTCCTATAGTCCAATCCTCACTACGTTCTCCATGAGGTATGAAAAGGAGTAATGGCCCCATTTTTATAAAATTGAAGGCAACCTGTAGAGTGATTTTCCTGACTCCAAGACTCAGATTAGGCTGAAATAGAAGGCCTTTTAAAATTTAAATAGATATGTCTTTCCCCCTCAACTTTATTGAGGTATAATTGGTACTCAATAAACTACATGATAAAAGTTTAAAATTTGAGAAGTTTCGACATATTTATACACCTGTGAAACCATTACTATAATCAAGAAAATGAACATATCCATCAAACCAAAGAGTTTCCTCCTGACCCTTTGTGATATCACCCTCCCACCCATCTCCACCCCTACTTTTTCACTCCATCCCCCACCCCCAAGAAACCACTGCTTTTTGTCACTAGTTTGGCTTTTCTATCAGTGGAATCACACAGTATATATTTGGAGAGGGATCTGGCTTCTTTGACTCAGAATAATTATTTTGAGATCCATCCATGTTGTTGAGTGTTATCAATCATTCATTCCTTATTATTGCTGAGTAGGATTCCACTGTGTGAATATACCACAATTTGTATTCCATTTACCTGTTGATGGACATTTGGGTTGTTTACAGTTTGAGCCTATTACAAATAATGCTACTATGAATATTTATTGAATATTTATGTAGAAGTCTTTGTGGGCAAGCACCTAGGAGTGAGATGGCTGGATCCTATGGTAAGGTGTATGTTTAGGATTTTTTTTTTGTATGTTTAGCTTTTTTAAAAAGGCCAAACTGTTTTCCAAAATAGTTGTATCATTGTACATTCCCAACATGTTGTATATGAGGATTCCAGTTGTTTCATATCCTTGCCATTACTTTTTAAAGTCAAAAAGATGATCAGTCTTTTTAATTTTAGCCATTCTAGTGATTAGGGTGTGCAGTGATGTCTCACTGTGCCTCTAATTTGCATTCCCTAGTGAGTAATGATGTTGAGCATCTTTTCATGTGCTTATTTTGTCATCCATACATCTTCTTTGGAGAAGTATCTTGAAATCAGGTAGTTCAAGTCACTCAACTTTTTCTTTTTCTTTATTTGGGGGGTAGGGAGAAATAAGTTCAGTTTTTATTGTTAAATTTAACAGTTTCAAATGCTTGTGGGGATGGGACCATAATCATACAAAGTTCCACTTACTAAAATTTTAGGTAATCAGGAATTTTTTTTTCCAATTAGGGCTGCTGGTCCTAGCCCGATTCCTAGGACAGTCTGAGAACCTGGAATCTGAGTACAACCAGCATCTGGGATTAAATTTATAGTCAGTCCTAGCATTTTCGTGTGGGTCAGTAATTCAGCCAGAGTTTCTTCATCAGGGGTTTTGACCGCCACTTTGGGTTGGCCACAGTACTCCCACTGTTTGAACAATTCAGGGTTTCTCTTTTGAATTTGCTTGTAGGCAGAAACAGCAGCATGAGAACACTGGGCAGCCACTTTCCCTTTTCCCATCTTTCCGTCATTGCGAACCACAAGAATCATTTTGTACTCCCCACTCTCTCCTAAGATGCTTGTTTCAGTTCCAGTCTCCCTGTCTGTCTCACTCACCAAGCTTCTGGGGATTGTCCTAAAGTGTACGGGGAGGCCCCAGCCCAGGCATATGCCACAAGTGACTCTGGCAGCCAACCTGAGTGTACCAGGATGAGCCAAATACTCCATAACCAAGGATTTAGAGAGTACCTAGAGCACCTTTCCTCGGACTTACTTGCATCTTTGCGTTCTTCACTTCTGAGTAGCGAGCACCTCTACTTTGCTTTTCTTGATCAAAGTTTTGGCTACTCTAGGTCCTGTGCATTTCCATATAAAATTAGAATTAGCTTGATAGTTTTTACAAAGGTACCTAAGATTGTTACCAGACTTGCCTTTAACTCTAGATCAATTCAGATAATTGTACTGACTAGAACCTCCATTACTACATTTAATTGAAGGCAATTTTTACAAAGTAATATTCCTGACTCCCAGGGCCAGATTAGGCTCACCTACAGGACCTTGTTGAATTTAATTCAAATATTCATCAAATGTTCAAAACTTGAACAATTATTGCATTCCAAGCTCTGTGCTGGTTTTCAGGGAGACAATTCTCAGTACACTCTCCACGAGGTATAAAAAAGGAATACACGACAGACGTGAACCTGGTCCTGATCAAGTCTTACCATCTTACCATCTTACTGAGGCCTTTTAGAACAAGAATTAAAAGCACAGGCTCAGGGTTCAGTTGGCTTGGATTCTAATGCGGCTCTGCCCCTTATCGGTTGGTTGACCTTGGAAAACTTAACTCATTTTCCTAAGACTGTTTCTCCATCTGTAAAATGAAGGTATTAGTAATATCTACCTCATAGGGTCGCCGTGAGGATTAAATGAATTAATCCCTTTAAAATACTTGGAACAGGGCTTGGCACATAGTTAAGGGCTTAATAAATATGATCTACTAATGATTGGAGGGTAGGATTAGTTCTTCACAGGGCAAATCTACAAATGACTGGGGAAGGACAGGCATGGAAACATTAACAGGCATAAAAAGTTTCATTTAGCCGCTAAGTAGAGGCCATAGTGTCAGCCATACCTAGGCTTAAAACCTCGCTCCGCTGTTTATTAGCTGTGTGACTCTGAGTAAACCACTTAAACAGGTGCAATGCCTGGAAAGTGGTTAGTATCATGTCTGGCACCCCACAAACGCTTAGCGGATAGTAACTGTTGACTGCGGATGTCCTGCAAAGCCATGATATCGCCAGCATGTGTTCGTAATGGTAATAGCGGCCATTTATCAGGACTTCCCATTAAGGACTCTGTACTACTTAACGTCCATATAGTCTCTTTCATGCTTTTTGTCTCGCTAGGTCGAGAGCATCCTCGGCCCCATTTCATGGTAAGAAACCAGATATGCTTTGTGTAACTATAACCAGTGGGAGGCTGGAGGCCTAATACGTGGTGGCTTGCAATCCGACCTCTGACCAAACCAGGGTTTGCAAAGTGGTCTTTGTCACCAGCTGGGCCTTGGACAGCCTCTTGGAGTCGGCACCAGGAGAGGCAGCAGGTGGCCAGGCCGTCCCCATGGCCGCCCCATGTTGTCCCTACCTGGGGGAGCCTGCCAGGGGAGGCCTCTCCCGCCGCCACTTGGGCACGTCTCCCTCCTTGGCCTTCGCTGCCACCTTCCCGCTCAGATGGCCTCTGGGGCTCGCGCCTCGACGATGTTCTGGAGAAGCCGCGCCAGAGAGCGGTGCAGCGCCGAGCCGAGCCGAGCGCCGGGGAGGAAGGCTGGGCGGCGTCTCCAGGCAACGCGCCGGGGCAGGGCTTGTGCGTCACGGAGGTGCGACCGGGTCGTGGTGGGCGGGGCTGGGGCCCGGCGCCGCCTGTAGGTCTGCGCGGCTGGCTGCGCGGCGCCGGGGCCGCCGGAAGCGCGATGCCTTGAAACTGAGGTGAGCTGCGCAGGCTGTCCTTCCGTTGTGTCCCCGTGTACCTGCTCCACGACCGCCAGGCGGGGAGTGCAGCACCAGCCAGGCCGGGGCCGCAGGCCGGGCCTCGGGGGGAGACAGGCCTCGCCCCGCCGCGCTGCCTAGGCCTCGGCTTAGGGCGCTGCTGGACGCCCCCGGCGGCTCCCCGTGGCCCGGGCGGGGCGGCGCGGAGGGGCGGGAGGCGGGAGGCGACTTGTCCCGTTTGGTGGGTGGATCTGCGGGACCTGGAGAGAGTTTTTCCGCCTCGAGCCCCGAGCCGCGTTTGAATGTTGCCGCCGGCGCAGTCGGTCGCTAGCGGAAGTAGCTGTTGGTGACAAGCTCCACGTTCCAGGGCGCTTGGCAGGGGCCCCCACGGCCAGGGTGGCCAGTGCGTTGGTGAACACCCTGGTGCTGGGAAACCCGCCCCGCCGCACCGCTTACCCCAGATGCGCCACCCTGTGCCTGGCCCAGCATCTCAGAACCGGCCGAGACGATCTCCTTAGCTCCGCGCTGCCATTTCTGCAGTCGTTCCGGCCGCGCGCCCCCTTCTCGGAGGCGTGGCCGTGGTGAGCCACCTACCTTGAGGCCCGGGGAGGCAGAGCGTTCCCTGGTAGTGATGATGCTTTCCGGAAAGGCAGCCTTTGGGGTGGGCTTTGGAAATTACTTCTTCTGTGCTGTGTATCGTCACACACAGTGGACTCATCCTTATCCACATGGATCCCCAGCTCCTTTATTTCAGTGGCAGTGAACGTCCGTCTCCTGCCCCGGTCCTATTTCACGGGGCCAAGCGGTGCGAGGTCTTTCCTCCGGCCTGTCTTATCAAACTGCCTGTGGTTGGCCGCTCTGAGGTCGTATGCATCAAGCTGTCTGTCTCCACGCCCCTCCGCCCCTTGGTCTTGCTGTAAATTGAGAGCCGTCCATGCCGAATTGCATCTGGGGCGTGCGGTGCTGCGGCGCAACCAGACTCAGTGAGTGAGTCGCCTCTGTGTCGCAGGGGCCGCCCTGAGAAGTGATGCTTTCTGAAGGCAGAACTCAAAAATAGCCTGGATTTTTTCTTCTTGCCTTTTCATGCTGCCTGGCTGCTGTTTCTAAATGTTTTCCTCCAGAATACGATTGCGCGTTAACAAAATACGTTCTCCGTCGTTTGGTGTAAGGGAACTTTATATTTGACGTGTGTCACCCGACCTTTCTTAGTTCACATCTGAATGCGGAACGCACTTCCCTTACCCTTCTCCCCAAAAAAGCAGGGAAGGTCCAGAGAGGATTCTTACAAGTCTACTTAGTGTATTTTTCCAAATATGAAATGTACTTAGTAAACACACTGGTGCTAACGGAAATCTGTATTCTTAATCTGCAAGCACTATCTTATCTTTTTGTAGTTTTTCTTTCTGTAATTTTTTTTTCTGATTAAGATCTTTGAGCCCAGAACAGACATTCTAGACTCTATAGTGACTATGTCTGGTTTCATTGTTTCATTATGTGTCTTTGTAACTGCTGTTGATTTCTTGTCTTGCAGAACAGCTATTATCTGCTTCCAGATCTAGAGTTTGAGTAAGCAATGAGTAATAAAATATCCTTAGGGACCTAGTTGTTAGTAGTTTCTAATCGTTGCTGTTAATAAAGTGTGACCTCATGATGAAAATAGTTGATTACTCCAATTATAAACATGTTTTGTAAGTAAAATAGTTGATACACTGTTTCATGGAGAGCAGGTTTCAGAGAGATTTTGTAAATACTTGTGAACTAGTCAGTCATCTTATTGCACTTTCAGGTTTTTCAACTCTGCTTTCATCCTTTTATGAATGGATAGGATTTAAATTTTCATGGAGGTTTTGCGGTTTGGGGGTTGTTGCGTTTTTTGTTTTTTGTTTTTGTTTTTTGCCTATTACCCATGGGGTGATTTTATATCTTTATAAAGAATATTTGAACTACAACAATTCATTTGTTAGAAAAAGAAGTGATCAAGTGTATGTTACCACCCACTAGAGAATGAGGCATTTTTGGAATCCTTGATATTCTTATGAGTTTCAAAATAACAGTTGTTCTTCATTTTTTTAAAAAAAACCTTCAAATGTTTTTTGAAAGCACATTGTTATCCTGTTAGAAAGGACTAAAGTATAGGTAGCACAATAGTATAAAAGCTGCTAGTTTTTGAGAAATCTTGACCAGAGATTTGTCTTTGGCTGAATCCTATGTGAGTGGTTTGTATGTTACATTCCTATGCAATACTATTGTTCCATGATCTAGAGGGACGTACTTTGCTAATATCAAATAATGAATATCTCTCAATTTACATATACATTAGTCAAATGATACAGTTTTACAATTTTATATCTTTCCTTCCATATATATTTTTTTGACTTCAGCTTCTCTCCAAGTTAGTATTAGTAAATGATTGGATAGGTTAACAAGAGTCAAAAGAATACTAAATGAATAATAATTTTTTAAAAAACTGTCAACAATATTTTCTGTATCCATTTATAAACATTTATTGTGTGCTTATGTACTGTGTTTTCCTGAAAATAAGACCGGGTCTTACATTAATTTTTGCTCCAAAAGACTCATTAGGGCTTATATTCAGGGGATGTCATCCTGAAAAATCATGCTAGGGCTTATTTTCCGGTTAGGTCTTATTTTCGGGGAAACACGGTACCTACCAGAAGAGAGAACACAACTGCTGTGTTCAAGAAGCTCACAGAGGAGCGTGGTCAACTGACCTAGCTGATGATATGTGCTATGATAGAAGAATAGGCAAAGTCACCAACAAGGACGTGGAAAAACCTGTGGTGGGTAACTAGAGGGTGGCCTCAACAGATTATTGTTGTGAACATACACTCTTGGGTGTGCTTTTATATTGCATATACATCACAGAGTCATATTTTTATGCTAGTGATGACATTAATATTTATCATTATTTGATGCTGTTCAGAAAGAACTGTAAATTCTAGGTTCTCTGCACTGTACCAGGTTGAGAATTACTGTTCCAGGCTCTTTTGGTAATCTCTAGATTTTGTTCCCTTTTAATCGGAGGAGTTAGTAGTGGTCAGGATTCCCAGATACCAAATACAATTACAGGATAACAAATTAATGTGCTTGTTATACGGGGTCCCTGGTCCCACTCCCCGCATAAGAACTCAGGATATGGTGAGGCCAAAAAGGAACACCCACGGAGCCATGGATGGGGGGTTCATACCGCTATAGTCTCGCTGGCGGATGGACTGGAGCTACAGGAAGTAGGCTCCGCACGATCCGCAATCCATCATCCATGCTTCTCTGCCAACCAACCCACCAACCAACCCATCCAGTAGCGTAGCCACAGCAGTTATATTAGTGGCTAATGGCTAACCGTTATCAGCTGATGGCCACCCAGCCACAGCGGATGGCCATCTGATTACAGCTGATGGCCATCTAATAACCGAGCCAGCACCTTTCCACATGAGGCTGAGAGCCTGGAAACTGCTCTCTGGGACTCTGTCCGCACAGTGCTGCCTCAAATTATAAACCTTATCATTCAAAGTTAGGGCACCAGATCAAAACAATGCAGAAACAAAAGAGACCATTTTCTAATCAATAAATACGTAATAAGTGACTGTCATGCAGGGTGTCATGCAGAGTCTCTGGTCCCGCTCCCTGCACTAGAACGCAGGATATAGTGAGGCCTAAAAGGAACACCCACGGAGCCATAGATAGGGGAGTCATACCACTATATTCTCGTTGGCGGCTGGGTTGGAGATACAGAAGCAGGATCCACACAAAGCGCAATCTGTCGGCCGCTTCTCTGTCAACCAACCTTACTTGCTAACTGCAATCTGCGTTGCTAACTGTAATCCGCGTTTGCCAGCCACAATTCGCTGCTAGCGTAGCCATGGCAGTTATATTAGTGGCCAATGGCTCACTGGTTATTACAGCTGTGGCCAACTAGCCACAGCTGATGGCCATCCAATCACAGCTGATGGCCGTTTACCCCCGAGCCAGCACCTTTCCACGTGAAGCTGAGAGCCTGGCAGTTGCACTCCTGGCTCTGTCCCCACAGTGACTAAGGCTTCTTTTTAAATACTCGTATATGGTGGGCATGTTGATTAAATTATCATTACATGTTTGATCCCACTGAGACCATATATTTCAGAAGTTTAATTTTTTATTTGTTAAGTAGTGTAAGTATAATTTAAAGATTTCAGTCTCGTTGAGTAAAATCTTTTATTGTATTTTGATGGGATTGATACAGAAAAGGTAGAGGAAACTTGAGTTTCACTTTGGGAGTAAGATATTAGGTTAGAGGTCACCTGCTCTACATCTCACCAGATCAAAAACCTTCTCTAAAACACTCATTAGGTGAACTTCTAATCTTTATTTAAACACCTCCACACTTCAATGAAAGCAAACTCACTACATTACAAGACAGCCCTTAATACTTCTGGATAATTATGGCTGGTAGGAAGTTTCTGATACTGATGTGAAACCTGCCTAATTTACACTTATTGGCCATGTTGTTCTCTGTGGGTATATAAAGTAAATCTTACTTCCTCTCCCACATGAAAGCTCTTCAAGTATTTGAACAAACCTAGTATCGTGTTGCTACACGTTGTTACTATGATTATCTAGCATAAAATGCTTTGTTTCCTTTACTAGCTCTATAACATACACTCCCCAAAATATTCAAAGGATTAGTGCCCTTCAAAAGTGACTGCTTAGAGCTGATCACAGAACTTCAATGTGGTTTATCCATTGCAGAGCACAATGGGACGAGGCTCTTGCGCTAGACATATGCTTCTAGCAAGAGTTTAGGAGTAATTAACAACTTTCTTGTCCATGTTTACCGTTGACTTATTTTGATTGAAACCCTCAGACCTTTTATATTTTAACTACTTTTTAAACACATCTTACCTATGTGTTTTTTGTGCAGTTGGCTTTTCAAAATATATTCAGAATTAACTTTTAGTTATATTCGCTATGATTTATTTCATTCAGAATATCAGTATCTATTTCAGTCTTGATTTTGGTATTCAGGGGACATTTTTTTTAAAAAAAAAAAGCATAAACTTTATTGAAGAATTTGGTGGAAAACTGATTTTTCTGGATAATTGTGTATTTGTTTTGCAGTTAGTCGCAGTTTATTGTGGAGAAGAATGTAAATAAACATTACTTTAAAAATAAGTTTTCAAAGGGAATTCCTATCATGAAGTAGTTGATTTGCTTCTGCCCCAGATTCCCATGAGTGGGCTTTCCCTCTTTCTTTTTTTTAAAAAAAATTTATTGTTTTATATTAGTTTCTGGTGCACAAAACAATGTAATAGTTAGACATTTATCATTTATATCCCTCACACTGTGTGGACTCCCTCCCCCATCCACTATCCCTCTGACATCGCACACAGCCATTACATTTCCACTATCTACATTCCTAATGCTGTACTCCGCTTCTTGTAACTATATACATAATATAGTAACTTATAGTTGACATTCATTATTGTTCAGCTTCAGCTTCAGGTGTACAGTGCAGTGATCAGGCATCTACGTCTTCCCTGAGGTGGTCTCCCTAACGAGACAAGTTCAGGGGGCATTTTTCATTCATTCTAATTTTAGTCATCCACAGATTGGGACGGCATGAGGTCTTGACTTTGGGTCATCAATAAAAATGATAAACAGCCTGTCTCTTGATGCCAATCTTTCCCTCTGCCTCTCTGCCTTAGTCACTCTGGCCTGTTTTGATTACCTCCTTTCTATGTTAGCACTTGCTATGACCTGCCTGGAATGTCCTTGCCTCGCCATGCCTCTAACCCTCTTCTCTGGCTAACTCTGACTAATCTCAAATCAAATGTTGTTTGCCCAAGGACTTCTTCCCTGACACAAGACTAGGTCAAGTCCCCCGTTTATAGGCCTTTTATAGGCCATTTATAGGCTTTCTTAGCACCCTGTACTTGTTTGGCTTAGCACTTCTCATTTTGTAACCATATATACATATACACACACATATATATTTTTAATAGATTGAGATTAGTGTATTTTTTTTTTTTAGTTTTATTGGGGAATTTTGGGGAACAGTGTGTTTCTTCAGGGCCCCTGAGCTCCCAGTTGTTGTCCTTTTATCTAGTTGTGGAGGGCGCAGCTCAGCTCCAAGTCCAGTCGCCGTTTTCAATCTTTAGTTGCGGGGGGCGCAGCCCACCATCCCATGCGGGAATTGAACTGGCAACCCTGTCGTTCAGAGCTCTTGCTCTAACCAGCTGAGCCATCTGGCGGCCCCGTAATTATATATTCTTGATGTGATTGTTTGTCTCTTCTCCACTGTATCAGATGCTTCATGGTGACAAGAACGAGATTTCTTATTCACTATTGTCTCCCCAGAACATAGCACAGTGCCAAGTACATGAAACTTCTTGAATTTAATTTTTAAAAAGGACATGCAACACAGTGGCTCCTTAACACCTGTCTACAACCATTGGCTTCTGATGATGTTTTCACAAGTTTGGATTAGAACAAGAAAAATAAGAGCAATAGTGTACCTGTATATATGTAGCATAGGTCAGTGTGAAGTTATTGCCTTCTTGCGAAGGACTTTTATTCTAGTATACCTTCTACTTTTCAGGTTATAAATTGTTCTTTGTAAATTTTTTGTTAAGTTTTGGGGATTTTTTTTTTGTTTATATTTGGAAACTATCCTTAAAATAAAAATAAATGTGCAACACCTTGGCACTCTGAAATTTTACTAGTCTTCGAGATACAGAAATAAGTAATGTTGAATACCCTAGAGACCTCCTCTAAGCTCTTTGTTTCTCTTTGGCTACAGTTGCTATGAATCCACTTGGCTATATTTAAAATATATAATTTTGCCTTCAGAGATTTTTTTTGGTGGTCGGGATCTTCCTCAACAACTTCCTTTCATTTATCTCTGTCATATAATATTTATTGTTGCCAAGTAAGCTCAGATTCAAAACAGTAATTGTTGAGTTTTTCTTTTTTAGTACAATTGTTCTTTTCCTGTATTTAATGTGACTAAAAGAATAAATCACAAATAAATCACAAATAATGTGACTAAAAGAATACATTAAATTTTAATACCCAAAGCGAAATTTACATGTTTATGGTTAATAAGAACTTTTATTGTAAATGTTTTTATATTTTCAAGTTATATATTTTATATTTTAGAGTTACAACTTTATTATTTTTTTGATTAAGTGATAAAGTGGGTTTCCTGGCAAAATTTTTCCTATGAAATTGTTACTATTTCACCTGCTTTATATGATATGAGTATTAATTCGGGTAAGATAAAATGATAGTCTTTGAAAGGTAAATAAAATGGAATTTTTTAGAGGCGGGAGGATCAGATTTTTCAAAATTGTAATGCTTTTTTCTTTTTCTAACTTTATAAAAAATATTCTACTGTTAGCTATGTGACTTTTACTTTAACTTCTCTGTGTTTGTTTCCTTAACTATCCTAACCTGTTTCTTCATCTATAAATTTGTTATTATGGGGATGTAAATGAATGGATTCATAAATATATGTAAAGTGCTTAGAAGATTATGTTTAAATACAATGATTGTTTAGTGAGTAACAAATATTTGCTTTTACTATTATTAATAGTATTCATATTATACAGGGATCTTCTTATTCAGTTATAGAATATGTCAGCATAGATAAATGCTAAAAATTTATCTTATTTTCTGTTTTATTCATATTCTTAGTGCTTGATATTCCAATAAATCATTATTTATTAAAGGAAAAATCTACCTATCATAAACAAATCCAACTCTTCACTAGCCATGATACATAGAATTATATTTTTCAAGACTTTAAAGTGGTTACTAAATAAGTGTTTTGTGGTTAAATTTTGAAATCAATTCAATAAATTACTGATCTATATTGACAGATTAATCCAACCTTTTAACTAAAAATATCACCTTTATATTTAAAAAACAAGTGACATAAATTCTAAGTTTAAAACACCTATAGGAATTAAAGGGCAAAAGAGCTGTCTCTTTTTTCAAAGCAGAAAATGTGAGGTGGTTAAATTATGTAGCATTTTAATTTTCTTAGGGTTTTCACACTAAAAATCTGTTTCATTTACATATATTTTACAATTAAAAAGTTGCACATTCATAAAGTAGTTCAATAATAAATTTTTTAGCTGATATAATTATATTATGATTATATATCATAATATATCATAGTGGTTAAGAATATGAGCACTAGAATCTGGAAAACATGAGTTCAAAGTTCACTTCAACTGTTTACCAACTGTTTAGATAAGTCACTTAATTTTGTTTCTTTATCTGTAAAAGAGGAATATAGTAATGCCCACCTCTTAGGATTGTAAGCAATAAGTAAGATAATATGTGGAAGGCCCTTAGTTTGGAGTCTGACAGCTGGTAAGCAGTTAAGACGTGTTCTGGGGAAAATTGTATAAGGCTAAACAAGCTTCCTATTAGATACAGTCATTTAAATGCTTCTGGGTGAATTGTCTGTGTGTTTGTGTGTGTGTGTATATGTGTGTTTATATATAATGGGTTTTGACTTGGCAAAATTATAGAAATTGGAGCTTCATCACCCTCCCAATAATATAAGTGAATCCTGTTTTCTCATTTAGCTATGTGATCTTAAAAAATAGAAATATAAATCTTTACTTTAAAATATAGTTTAAATAAATTCCACATTAGGCTCATGTAAGTCTACTGAATTCTCACTTAAAGGTACTCCTAGTTTTTCTTTATTTTCTTGAAAGGATGGGTATATTGCTATTTTTATACTATATATAAAAGTAACTTTTATATGTATTTGACAGACTGTGTGAAGCAGCACTCTTTCTGGATTTCAGAAGACATCATTTCATCATGGGACAACAAATTTCGGATCAGACACAGTTGGTTCTTAACAAGTTACCAGAAAAAGTAGCAAAACATGTCACACTGGTTCGAGAAAGTGGCTCCTTAACTTATGAAGAATTTCTTGGGAGAGTAGCTGAACTTAATGATGTGTAAGGCTTGCTCTTTTTATCATTTTATTTTTACCCCCTTATGTATGCCCCAGATGTCATGACTGTCTGAGAAGTAACCAGAAGTATTGATTGGTAAGACTTAATGTTTTCAGCAGCAGTTAGCAAATGTAGATTGAGTGCCTACTATAAGACTTTCTATGTGACTATTTTAAAATATATAATAGGAACAAAAGAGACGGAAGAAATATAAAATTACATTTTGAACACAGACATATAAATTGATTCTTGTTTGAAAGTACTGAAGGGAAAGTACTGAAGAGAATATGCCAATGAGTCTCTCTAGAGAAAGAAAGGCTTCTAGGATTGTCGAAGGGCTCTCGGGTTTCTATATATCAACCAATTCATCTGATTAATAAATAAGTAAATCTTCTGTGTTTGTTCATCGAGCCATTATTTTGCCAGAGAAATGCATTATATGATAGTAATTCATTTATCATCACTGAAGAATAAGATACTGCATTTATTATTTTCTAATTAGCTAATATCTTTAAATCTCTACTTAACTCTTGAATAGATTAATGTCTAAGATGGAATATAAATTTGTCTACCTTCTTAACGTGCACATCTAATAGAATTTAGTCTTTTGTTTGTGAGTTTATCCTTTATTATATCAATTTTTATACTAATCTGTATAGAAGCTATTGAAATACACAGGGCTCTTTGTCCCTGAATAGCCCCAGATTGTTATGCTTTTAAAACATTGTTTTTCATTGTTTGTGTTTTCTTCCCTAATGACAGATGAACAGATGTCACTTCTTTCCCTTAAGTCTTTCTCTAGCAGCACCTACATCCACCTCTCCATATACATATATTCTACCTCCCTTGAGGTATAATTATGGTGTTGCTTTTTAAATTAGATCACAAAGGTTCTTTAGTCTGTTCAATTTAGCTAACGCTCATAGAGCACATAGTATGTATAGGGCACTCTGCTGAGGGTCGGACATTTTAACTGAGGCCTAAAATGATTACCCAAGTATTAATGGCAGATCTAGCTCCCCCTAAGTCTATTCCACTTTAACCTCTCTTTAAACCCCCAAAAGGCCAAGCAAAATCACTTAGAAGTCTGGACCCACTTAGTATATATATAAACTTACTTATAGTCACTATTAGTAGTTTAGGGTAAGATACATGAACCTGCTCCCTAAGCTTTGTGATAAGCTGTACTGGTTGATAAGAAACATATTTGCCCATGTGGAACACATTAGATAAAGAGAAGGAAATACAGTCTTTTTATGGACATGACTGGAGCCTACTGTTATTAGCCAGTCATGAAGAATAAAGAATTAAAAGTTTATCTTAGATTAGTTCTTTTAAGAATACTGGATTTAATTGTTTGTTGTTTTTTTTTTAAAAAAACACACAACACTGTGGCTATATGAATGGATCCTGTATGGATATATATGTATGTAAATACATAGAAAATGAACTAGAAGGATACATACATACTAGGTCTCTAGGGAGTTGGTGGAAAAACGGGGCAGTGAGGAAGATTTTACATTTTACTGTGTATATTTGTGTATTGTCTGATCTTTTACAATAAAAATGTAGTCATGGGTTTTTAAAACTTTAGCATTTTATGTCTTTCTTTTCTTTCTTTCTTTCTTTCTTTCTTTCTTTCTTTCTTTCTTTCTTTCTTTCTTTCTTTCTTTCTTTCTTTCTTTCTTTCTTTCTTTCTTCCTTCCTTCCTTCCTCCCTCCCTCCCTCCCTCCCTCCCTCCCTCCCTCTCTCTCTCTCTTCCTCCCTCCCTCCCTCCCTCCCTCCCTCCCTCCCCCCCCTCTCCCCCCCTCCCTCCCTCCCTCCCTCCCTCCCTCTCTCTCTCTCCCTTCCTTCCTTCCTTCCTTCCTCCCTCCCTCCCTCCCACCCCCCTCCCTCCCTCCCTCCCCCCCTCCCCCCCTCCCTCCCTCCCTCCCTCCCTCCCTCCCTTCCTTTCTTTCTTTCTTTCTTTCTTTCTTCCAAATGGTAGTAGTTGAGGCATTACTTCTTGGACCATAGTCTTAAGGAGTGAAATTGGGTTGAGAATTTAATAGTATCATAAGAGTGGTTTTTTGTTTATCATTTCAATTCTTATAAAGAGTCATCAGTGACATTTGCCATCCCTTTAGAGTCTTGGAACTTAAATATATAAACCTAGTCCATTATACAAAATTTTGCCTTTTGGCCTAAAGATACTGAACAAAATGTGTCCTACGAAAGCATCCACAGGCTAAGCTTACTGTGTAATACTGAGGTAATGGAAAAGAATATCTTCCTTTTATTTATTTAGCACAGGACTTTTCTGACTGGATTTGGTCCTTAAAACCAATTCTCAGGGGTCAGAGTTGGGCACAGTGCTATCTGAGAACTAAAGTTAAACCTCTACACAAGAAGCATGGCTTGATAGCTAGAAAAGAGAACTGGGAACTGGCACAGCTGAATTACCTTCACTGGCCGACTTTGTTACCTAGGGCTAGTTGATTAATTTTCAATGGCCTCAATTTATTGAGCTGTAAGTCACTTAGTTCTGAGAATGATATCCTCATGGTGCAAGGAAAGAAATGTGAGTAATGATAGAAGGGAGCAGGAATACTTTAGTATGTCTTTGAACTGATTTAGATAGGCTTTAATGGCATGATTTTGAGTTATCCTCTAAAAGTGTTATATTTTTATGTTAGAATCCTATGGCTCTAGATTAAAATTGCTCTGCTAGTGGAAGATAGTAAAGGTGTATTTAAAGTGTCTCAAAATCATTTGCTTGTTCTAGACCCAAATTATCTATAAGAACATTTTTTTCAAAGAGATGTGTTAGTATTGTTGTTTAAATAAGGACTCAACCAAGAGCAAGATTTTTTCACACTTTATATACATATCTGAGGCAATAGTCAAAATTTGGATAAGTGAAACCAGCAAAAGTTTTTCTTTTAAGTACCTGATTCCTTGGACATGTTTTTCATAGATGTCTTTGTTAGAAATTTAAAGACCATTGAGATAATAGATACAACAAAAAGAGATTTATAAATATCATTCCAGTATGCTGTTGACTTTAAAATTAAGTTTTAAAATTAAGTTTAAAATTAATTTAAGTTTTAAAATTTATCAAAACATTCCTAATGTTTTAAGAATTGTGACAATCATTATTATTTGTCTTTGTGTGTTTTCTTCAAATGTCCTTCTGTCTTTTAAAGTGCTTCTTGAATCTGGTTTCATAGCTCCATTATTTTCTATGACTTTTCATAAAATTAACAAATGTGTTTGTCTCTTCAGAACTGCTAAAGTGGCTTCTGGCCAGGAAAAACATCTTCTCTTTGAGGTACAACCTGGATCTGATTCCTCTGCCTTTTGGAAAGTGGTTGTACGGGTGGTCTGTACCAAGGTGAGAGTGACAGAGACTTCCGATTCAAAGCTTAAACTATTTTGATGGTTAGGACCACATTTAATAGTGTAATATATATTGGAAATAAATGTTAATAATTTGGTTATTATTTGGTTATTATTGCCATTTATTTATAAAATTATGTACAGCATAGTTTTGATACTATTATTCCCTTCCAGGTTAACTGAATCTCACTGGTTATATGTATAATTGCCATATAGTGGAGATTTTTATAATCAAGGAAGGTGGTAGTAAACTCATCCTTACTTTCTACCTCTCTTTTTGGATTTAGCTGGCTATAAAATCCTAAGGTGTCGCCCTACTTAGCTCTAAGATGACTCCTTAAAAACTAAAGTTATCTTAGGAGATCATTTTTTTTAAGAACACTGTGTTTCATTTATTTAATAATAATTTTAAACTCCTTTAGAAAGGTTTGGTTGTTCTGTTTTGTTTTCTGATTTTTGTAGAATGGATTTTTCACCATCAATGCACCACGTCTCTTAGTTCATCTTTAAATTTTAGATAATTGAATATTTCAACTGTGCTAAAAAAATATAATGGCAGCTGTCATAAAGTATTAGGAAGACTCATTCACCAATGGGTAGATTAGAAGGTGTTTCTTAACCTTTTTGAGGCCGTGGAACTTTTGGTGAAAATGAAGGAACGGATTTTATTAGATCTCCTCCTATCCCAACCCCTGCTCTAAAACAAACAATAAAATCATCCACATGCATATAAACAATAAATTGGGCAGTCATGAGTGCCCTCAAGTCCATTCCTGACCAATCCCTAAAGAACTCCTGGATAAGGAAATTATTTTCTTGTGTATCATGGACCCTGGGGGGTAACCCAAACAATATGCCATGTTTCCCCAGGGGGTTGATTGCCACTACTGTGTTTTAAGTGTCGCAGGGTTGATTATGGATAGTTGATTAAATAAGAAGTTCTAATCAATTTAAATACTAAAAGAAGTTTCAAGAGGATTAGAGGTCACCTGAGACTAATATAAAATAATGTTGAATGTCAACTGTAATTGAAAAATAAAAATAAAAGAAATAAAGAGTATTAGAGGGTGAAAGATAGATGTTCATTCCAGACTTGGCTAAGTGCCTGAAGTTGAGTGGCACCTGTTAAAGTTTACAGTTGATTTAGAGAAAATACACAGTATAGTTTAATACCATTCAGCTGAGTCTGTCCACGTTGAAATTTGCTTAGTTGATTTTTTTTGTAAGTCCAAATGTTAGAGAGTGATATAATAGCTACTGGAGAAGCATCAGTCAAAATTTTTTTGCATTATTCATCACAGAGGTAGCTAATGTACAATGTATAATGTGTTACAAATAATAGTAATAGAATACACACTGAAATCGTGATAATTTGATGCAAGACAGTGTTTTGTTATTTATATTTCCATTCCTAGGCTCAAAAATTGTATACCAAAAAAAAAAAAAAAAATTGTATACCAACCACATATTTTTTCCATTTTCTATTTTTTCATTTCTGTTATTGGGTTTATATTATATTTACAGTAAATTCGTTAGGGGTTTTTAACGGTGTTACAAATACACTCCCAAAAGAACTCTGGGAATCTGCAACTTTTGACTTTGCGAAGGAATAAGGTAAATAAGAGATGAAGAACAGAACTAAAAACATGTTAGAGTCATTCACATAGGCTCAATATCTCTCCCACTCCCATAATCCCACAGCTGCAAACTTACATTGCACATGATCTTTCAGGACTATTTGAAAGTCATCTTCAAAGGATACATGGGTGAATTTATAAGAACTCTAGTGACAAAGGTCATTTCTGAAAAACACGCACTCTTACTCCTTTTCTTGCCCTCTCCTCCACAGTAAGCAGCCATCTGATCTCAGCCATTTTGCCAGGTTTCACTTCCAGTGTATTCATAGGATAAATTCCATGCTCTCAAGGAGACTGTAACTATAGCGCAAGTACCTCTTTCTTTTCATCCAGATTACTTTAGATTCTGTGACTAATCTCCATAGTTGACACAACTCCTGATTCTAATTTATGATGCTGTGAGACTAACCTTTCTTAAAGCACAACTCTCATCAGATTGCTTGCCTGCTTAAAATTCCTCAGCAATTCTTCACTGAGTACAAAATGGTCCCAACTCTTTAACCTGGCATTCAAAGCCCTCTACGATATGGCTCCAAACTATCTTTTCTGTTTTATTTACCACTATCCCCTTTTATACTTTATTGTCTCCCCAGGCTTAAATAATTTAAGGCTACATAGCTGTTACTTTCCTACCTTGGTGACTTTCCTCATTGAGTTCCCTCAAACTAGAATGTCCATTCCTGTCATTTAAATTGCCATCAGCTGCAAGGCACAGAAAACCTGTCCCACTAGTTTAAGTAAAAACAGTATTTATTTTCTCAGTTATCCAGAAATCCTGATATACAGTAGCTCCTGGATTGGTTAATTCAAAGACCTAGCAGATCCCTTTTCCCAGCTCATTGGGTCAATATTAACTCACATCTCCTTACACCTACGCTGATAGAAGGGGTGTGATTACCAGGATTGGTTTAGATTACACTAACCAGGACTAACTCCTGAGTTATTTCCGGGAGTTGAGATACCAAAATAAAAATTAGGGCTGGCAATGAAAAATGGGAACAGCATTAGTGTAAGCAGCCAGTAGTTTCTGCCTCACCTTTTATTTCTGCATGTCTAAACTTGATGTCTCTTTAAAAGCCCACATCAAATACCATCTCATCCATAAAGTCTTCCCTAACAGAAATTCTCTTGCCTCTTCTAAACTCCAGTAGCATTTTATTTATACTTAATAATTAAATTCTATGTTAAGAATAAAATTATTTATTTAGGTTCTTAGCTCCCCTACTAGATAGTAAGCCCCTGAGGGCAGGAACTCTGTCTGGATTCATCCTTGTATCTCTATAGCCTGTAGTGTTTTGCAGCTGGTGGGCACTCAATGTACAAGTGAAGAAAAATCTGTTGAAGAAATAAAAAATTCTTCATTTTTAAATGATTGGGATAGATTGAAGCTTTCTTTGCTCATTGATACAGTATAGTACCTAAATTACATTTTCTCCATCTTTATTTCATAAGGTACTCAAGTTCACAGTATAAAAAAGAGGCCAGTATAAATCGTAGAAAGCTGTGGGAATGTGAATGTATCAGGTTTCTGATCCCTTAGTTTTCTGTTGCTCCTCTTTAACAAACACAGAATTAATGTTTAATATTACTATTAGTCAAATTCCTTTTCACCTCAGTATCTCCAACCATTACATCTGTATGTGATTTGACATCTTCCTTAAAAGAAGATCCTAAATACACAAAAATATTAAAAATGCAGGCAAGCAGATCTTTTGTAAATTTTCTTGATTTTGAATCTAGAGAAATGTTTTATTTGCATTCCTTAGGTTTTGTTTTGTTTTTAAGAATCTATGAGAAATCAGTGTTTACATTAGAAAAAAAGAATTGGAGTCCAATATGAAAAACTGATAGGAGACTGAAATTTCATATCTTTTCATCTTAAGCCACTAATAAACAATTGTGCTATAACCTTCTATGTTTACAATAAGACTTTATCTTGACTGCCATCTACTATCATGATTATCCTCAAATAATACTTAATTCACTATTAAAAATAATCTAAATGATGTTAAAATGGAATGTTTTATGGGAGTAATATTAGAAATATTAATGGGTTAATTAAAATTGTGGACTAAGGTAGCTTCATGAATTATATTATTTTCATCTGCTTTGTTACTTAGACCAAAACCTTGGAGTCATCCATGACTTCTCTTTTTCTCTTATACCCCACAGTCCATCCATACGTGAATCCTGTGTCAGGTTTCAAAATATATTTAAGAGTCTAGCCAGTTCTCACCATCCCTGTTCCTAGCAACCATCGTCTCTCATGGGGATTATTCCAGTAGCCTCCTAATTGGTTTCCCTGCTTCTGCCCTTTTCCCCATTCTGCCTAGTGTCAGCATAACAACCAGTCTATTCCACTCATAATCTGAAGTAAAATAAGATCATATTACTCCTTGGCTCCATACTGTCCATTGACTTCCCATGCACTTGGAATAAAAGCCAAAGTCATTGCTCTGATCAGGAGAGTCCTATACATTCTGTCCCTACCTCACCCCCTACATCATCTTCTCCCACTCTTCGCTCTCTCATTCTTGCACCTATTCCAGTTCTTAAATGTCACCTCTATGAGACAGACCTTCCCTGCAACCCTTCAGCATTTCATCTCCTCTGTTTAATCTTCTCTATAACACTTCCATTCTACCTAATCTGTATTTTATTATCTGTCTCTCCTGCCTATAGTGGAACCTCCATGAGGGCCGTGATTTTTGTCTGTTATACACACTATGTCACCAGTGCCTAGAGCAGTGCACATAGTACTGTAACGTCCATATTTGTTGCATAAATCCTATGATTATAATAGTTGCAGTTTGATTAACTTTGTCTATATGATTTATTCCCTAATTTCTTCTGAACTATGCAGTTCCAAAGGAAGACTGGTCCAGTCTCTTCAGCTCTGACAATCTATTTTGTAAGCCTCTATAAATTCCTAACGCCTGTAATTCTATTTATTTTTTCTCAACCCCATGTATAGTCTTTTACTACAAAGAATATTGCATATTTGCATTTCCATGTAGATCTTACCTTCCCCAAATTTAATCAGTTTTCTGATTATCAGCGATGGTTTTACCATTTTCACTACATAGAATCTGACTCATACTTGATTCTCAGTTTTTCCTCTCATTGCCTTCTCAAGTAGTAGACAATAAATGGTAGTTTTCTCAGTTTTTTTCTCATTGCCTATTCAAGTAGTAAACAATTATTAAATGTTAGTTACAGCTACTATTATTTTCATTCCAAATATGGAAATGTTGCTTTTTTTTGTAACATGTAACCTAACGACTTCACTTTCTCATATCCCCAGTTCCATCAACACATTTCAAAACCTGCTTCATTCACAATTTTAAGACCCTCTATCTGTGTATCTCCCTGCATTCTTCATTTCTAAGTATTTTCTGATCTTGTTTGTTCCATTTACCTTGATATGCACTTAATAGATTTCATTGCTTACTTCTGTTCCCCAGTTTTCATATCGTCTCCTGTGCTGAAAGGCAGTCTCACATATCTAATGTGTGGCTGATTAATTCAAGTTCTTCAACCCTGCTGGCTTTGTCATTTCAGAAATGAACATATACCCCACTCCACAAGTCCCGAAATCTTATGAAAGCAATATTCTCTCCCCTTACCTGTTCTCTCACACTTGCCCCAAATATCTCCTCACATTAAGAATGTAAGCTATGTGCAGTTCTGTAGTGCATCGTCTGTGTGTCACGTTGTGTGCTCACCACCCAGAGTCGGTTCTCTTTCCATCACCATATATTTGATCCTTTAGCCCTCTTTTTTTTTTTTTTGGCAGTGAATACTCCATTGTCTGGATGTACCATAATTTGTTTATCCATTCACATATTGAAGGCCATCTTGGTTGCTTCCAAGTTTTGGCAATTATGAATAAAGCTGCTATAAACAAGAAAGAAAAAAAAAAGAATGTAAGCTAGAGGAGGGATAGGTACAACCTGTAGGCTACTGGTTCCACTTCCTATTAAATGACTTTTTTGCTATAGCTCAAAATGGCTTTCTGGGGGAAATTCAACCACTTTTTGTTAGGATTTATTTTAATGTTCTCACCTTCATTTGGAAGTTTGAGTCCAAAATAGAACTTAAGATATTCAAGACAGCAGTCTGTTGTTTCAGTTATAGTAGAATGGCATATGGTTGTTGGATTCAAATAAATCCTTTGATTAAGAAAGTCTTCAAGAAATTAAAATTAAAAGAATTGTCTCTAAAATTCATTTCTTAAATCTGGGGAAGTTGCTTGACCTCATCAACTCTAAACAGGATGATACCTAATCAATCCTACAGGGTTATTGTGAATATCAAGTGAGGTGCATTTGTGTAAGTACCTTGAACTCCACAAATACAGGGAACACGATCTTACTCGTTTGTTCAGACTCTTGCTCTCCTGTTAGGTAATTTGCAAACCTGAAAAACTTCTACTTTATAGGATGTTTGACTAAATATTTGTTCCCCTTTTCGGGGAAGAAATTGATCAGAGAAATTATTGACTTTTTTTTTTCATTTTCTTTTTATTTTTAGATTAACAAAAGCAGTGGCATTGTGGAAGCATCACGGATCATGAATTTGTACCAGTTTATTCAACTTTATAAAGACATCACAAGTCAAGCAGCAGGGGTATTGGCACAGAACTCCACCTCTGAAGACCCTGGTGAAAACTCATCATCTATAACATCTTGTCAGGCTAGTCTTTGGATGGGAAGGTATGCAATACATAAGTACCAGGTTTCTCTCATTTTCCAATATGCAAGCTACTGAAATCTCATTAGTTTTTTTGCTGGTGCTGTTTGTGACATCGTAAATCACATTACTTTTTGTCTCAATTGATATTATGTCCCAGATCAGCTTTTGGATTATTCTGCCCTTCAGGACATTGTTAGAGTGCCAAATTAAGGAAAAGTTAACATGGCTCACACCAGCTAATATTTCTGTCAACCCCATTTCCATGAATCCAGTCTCCACTCTACATGCTTGTATTTAGTGACAAAAGATTTATAGTTAATGCGCCTCTTATAATAGGTATTTAGGTTCTTACACACTCAAAGTCCTTCAGGGAATTAAGGCCAAGAATCTGGTAAAACCATTCCAGTTTTCCTTAAAAGTATCTGACTAATTGGAGCATTATATTTTTAAATACTGGCTCCAGGATTTGGCAGTCCACTCAGGAATGAACATGTGCATACTGATGAACAAGTACATATTGATGTATATATTGTATATACCAGAAGGAAATGAAGTCAGCTAGAGTTTTCTGTGATTGTGCTTGTTTACTCAGGCCTAATATGTTATTGTCCTATCCAAACTTTCTTTTCCTTCTCTCTAACGCTTTTGGCATATGAAAGCTCCCACCTGTTGCCATTTGACAACCATGACCATAATTTAAATTTTGTAAATGCCTCACTGGAAAAAGTCTTACGTGGGTCCAGACATGTTGACATCCTGTCGTATTGTCATATTTGGTAGACAGCAGAAATTTGTATTAGCAGTGTCTTTTATCTTAAAGTTAAGAATATGCTTAACAAGAATTTCTCTTTTATTGCTCCATTTACAGTTGTATTTTCTGGTTCATTCTTAACTAACTGGTTTCCAAATACTATGTTGTAGTAAAATTATACTTTCCATTTATCATTTCCTGTTTATCTTTAATAGGGTTGTTTGGTTTTCTAGGTTTGGGCTGTACAAGTGTTACTGAAATGCCAAGTGAGTTTTAGAACATTATAGGCAGCATTTAGGCTTATCTTTCCTGTATTTTGTAAAGTTAATCTTTCAAAGACAGGCATCTGATTTTATTTTTTTCCTCTCCCTCTTCAGAATGGTGATTTTTCTGTTTTTAAGGTATTTTGAAAGTTGAGAATAGTATTTACCAGTATATTTAAGTTCTATGACAGCAAATTAGATGAAAGTAATACTTTTTCTAATTGCAATCATCTTAATGAAGGAGGTAAGGGTGTTATCCCTTCTCATGTGCCCTCGAGACTGGGAAACACAATGCCTGCTTGGTAGGTTAGAGCTGCTTCTTGCCTTTGTATGCTTTTTGGTTTCTAGTTATACCCTGATACACTGGTTTATATAAAAACAGTCTTTTCAAGTTGAAGGGGCTCTTAAGAGGTATTTATTTGGTTTAGCCTTACATCTGAGGCATATTTCTATTGGTTTACATTTATTTAGTACTTATAGGGTATTAGGCATTGTGATGAATGCTTCACATCTATAAACTCATTAAATCCTCACAAGAACCTGATTGGAATACAATTATTGGCCCATTTCAGATTAAGAGAAACTAAGGTTTAGACAGAGAAGTGATATGGCTAGAAATGGGCCTCGCTGAGATTCACATTTTGGCCTGTCTAGCATTACAGCCATGCTCTTAAGCACTGCGTTATTCCTCTCTGGTGCATGAAGATACTGTACTACAGTGCTTCCTAAGCTTTGATATTCAGTGGTTGTGAGGGGGAGCTTGAGAGTCTATCAAGCTCCCAGGTCATGTGACTGCTGCTGATGCATGGGTAACATTTTGAGTAGTAAGACTGCTTACGACCTTTAGCCAAGTGGTAGTCCAACTTGTACTTGAACACCTGCAGTTAGTTATATGGGACTCAGAGAAGCAAGCCTTTTCATACACAGATGGCTCTAATTACTATGAAATTTTCCCTTTTGCATTATATTCCTCAGAGTAGCCAAAATCTGGCTCTCTTGAAGAAGCACAGACTCTAGAACCAAATTGCCTGGGTTCAGATCCTGGCTGTACTCCTAACTGTGTGACTTTGAACAAATTATTAGACTCTCTTCAGTTTCCTTATCTTTTAAAAGAGGATGGTAACAATAGTATCTGCTTCATAGGACTCTTGAAAGAGTTAAGTGAGTTTAATATGTGTAACATGTTTAGAACAATATCTGGCCCATAATAATACGTCTGTAAGAGTTAACTGTTATTATTCAGAAATTATTACTGTAATCTGCATATTTAAGTGGCAGTGCCCTTTGGAATTCCACCAAGATCTGCTCTCTCTTCCAGCCTTTTAAATATTTGAAAATAATAATCCAATTTTCACTGAGTCTCTGTTCTCATGGATAAGCATCCCCAGTTCCTTCTGCCTTTGTTTATGAGTCTCTTCTATGTCCGGGAGACTTTCTTGGATGACCATTCATCTATCAATGTCTTTCAGAATAGGGAGCATAGAACAGAATACTCTAGAAGTGGTCTAACAAGAACAAGTAGAGCAAGACACTTCTTCCTTCTTGTCACTGCACTGCTTGAAAGGCAGCAAAACATCAAGTGAACACTGTACAGGTTCCACCCGCTGCTTCTGTGTCGCCTGCTCTGTGTTTTACCTCTGTCCAGAATGCTGTTCTTCATTATAGCCCTCTGCTCCTAACGGAGGAGTGAACTCTAACCTTCAGAACTCTGTCACTCTTTATGGGTTCAGTTGTATTCTCTGCTACTGATGCCCAAGTCCACATATCCTTAGACATAAATTGTAAGCTCCTCAAAAGCAGAGATCCCACTTCATCTGGGTCTGGCATGGCATTAGCACCTAAAAGGCACTTAAACGTTGAGCTGAATATACACAGAAAAAAATTAAATGTTAGATCCACATCCATCCAGGTTTTCATTCAGTTTCCCCATTTCAATTCAGTGGCTACCCTATTTTGCCCATTACTGAACATAACATTTAATCTATTACCACATCCTGATGATTTGTCTTTTGTAATGTCCATTAGACCAGGCCCTAATTGTCTCCAAAGTGAATTGCTGAAATAAGAATCTAATTAGTTTTCCTCCCTCTAGACTGTCCCTCCTACTGTACTCCCAATTAATCTTCTGAAAGTATATTTCAGTGGGGGTTTACTTTCCCTTTGATCAAATTCTGATTCTAGTTTGCCTATCAGAACAAGTTTAAGCTTTTTATTTTGAAATTCAAGGATCAGATTATGTCTGCTATACTTAAGCAAACTTTTCTCTTCCTGGAGCATCATGCCAGGCTCCTTGTGTCTGTCTGTCTGTCTGTCTCTCTCTCTCTCTTTTTCTCTCTCTCTCTCTTTCTCTCTCTCTCTCTCTCTCTCTCTCTCTCTCTCTCTCTCACACACACACACACACACACACACACACACACTTTTCCCTACCTCCACAGCTTTGTTTATTCACCTAACATGTTCTCTGTTGAAATCCTGTCATTTTTTACCTCATCCTTCCAACAAGTTTGAAACAAACTCATTTCTTCTTTCTTTACTTAGGACTTACTACGTGTAATGTACATTTGACATTTGCTTATATTCTGTTTTATGTTCAAATTGACAAATTTTAAAGTACTACCTCAATATCTTATATACAGTGGTATTAGCACAACAGGGAATTAAAAACATGTTAGAGATAACTTTTACCCTTAAGAAGCTGATAGTTTAGTGGCTATACGTTGAAACATTCAATTTTTATATAATTGTAAAAGTAATACATGCTTGATGAAGAAAGCCTAAAAATTAAAGAACAGCAAATTAAAATCAATAAGGAAACGTTTATTGAGAACCTAAGACAAATTCCTTTATTCAAAGAACTTACAGTTTATGGATAGACCCACTAATAAGCAGCCACTTAAAATACAAAATGTAAGTCCTTTCACTGAGGCAAATGTTGGCTTTGAGAACAGGAAGATGATATTTTGAGCTGAGTTACTGAGGTTGAAGTTTACCAAACTCACAAGGGTATCCAGGAAAGGAAAACACCACATGCAAAGGCACTTGGTTCATCCAGGGACACTCCAAATTGTGGTTAGAGTAGATCTGACATTTCTTCCCAAGAATAAAGAGCTCCTTGAGGACAGAGACTTTGCTTTCTATCTCTTTTGTGTTTCCTATAGCACCTGACACTTAAGAGGAAGATATTCTTTCATTTATATGCCCATTATCAACATCAGCATAGTAAGGCCCTAATCGCAAGGTCCATATTTTAGAGAGCTTTGTATCCTGCATGATGAATAAATCATATATTAGTTGTATTCATTTATATAAATTCGATATGATCTAAATGGGCCAAGTTGTTTTCAGAAAGACCTGAATATTTCCAGTTTTTGTCCATATTTTCTTTTTAACCATTGCAGAATTTATCTTTTCTCCTGCCTTTCATTATAAAATTTGTACCCCTTAGTACTCTTCCCTATTATACTATATGCTGTTTCCAAAAGGTATGTTGATTTAGTCCGATTTTGCATGAGTCGTTTGCTTTATACTGAGGGCACAGAGATGTTTGATAATGCTTTTAAGGCTATGGAAACAAAGTTTAAAGTATAATGACAGCAGAGAATATTGTTGCTCCAGCTCAGTTTGCACACTGCAGGGTGAAGCAGCTGACTGATGAGGAGGAGTGCTGTATCTGCATGGATGGCAGGGCGGACCTCATCCTGCCCTGTGCTCACAGCTTCTGCCAGAAGTGCATTGATAAATGGTAAGTGATCTGCTGCCTTAACGGGATAGGGAAAGGTCAAATGGGAGAGTATATGTGAATAAACATCCAAAAATACAAAAATATTGTAGTCAGGTGTAAGAGGTTTTGTTCTTTAGTCCTTTGACTTTTATGGCATGTCTCCTACTGGTTAAAAATATTTGTATTCCTATGCCTGTAGTTTATAAAATGTGGGGATGTGTCTTAGTTTTGGCAGTTTACTTTTGTTGTAAGACTTATGCCTGACTTGAGTCTAGAGTCACATGCTTCCCTTTTTCTTATTTCTACATTTTTTCCTTTACGTGTGATTAGAAGAAATAATATAAAAACGAATATTGGACCTGGTGGGGACTTTATTATACAAAATAAGAATCAAGTATTTGGGAGAATTTGTAATTAATACACAATAAACTACATGTATTTAAAGTACAATTTGATATGTTTTGACTTGTACACACGCACAAAAACTATCATCACAATACAGATAATGAACAAATCTGTCACCCCCAAAAGTTACCTCTTGCCCCATTGTAGAGTCTCCTTCCCACCCTTTCCTTTCAATGCCCAAAAAACCATTTATCTGCTTTCAGTCACTATAAAATAATTTGGATTTTTCTAGAATTTTTTGTCAATGAAATCATACAGTATGTACTCTATTTTTTTAAATTAGTTTCAGGTGCACAAAACAAAGTAGTACTTAGACGTTTATCATTTATATCCCTCACACTGTCAACCCGCCTCCCCCCATCCCCTACCTCTCTGACATCACACACAGCCATTACATCTCCACTGTCTCTATTCCTAATGCTGTACTCCGCTTCTTGTAAGTATATACATATATATATATATATATATATATATATATGTAAACTTGTAGTTGACATTCATTATTGTTCAGTTTCAGCTTCAGGTAGTATGTACTCTATTTTTGTCTGGCTTCTTTAATTCCATATAATTATTTTGAGATTTACTCATGTTGTAGCATATATCAATAGTTCCTTCCTTTTTATTGCTGGATATAGCACAGTTTATTTATCCATTCACCTGTTGATGTACATTGGGTTGTTTCCAATTTTTGGCTATTACAAATAAAGCTTCTATATACATTTGTGGACAAGTCTTTTTAGGGATATATGTTTTGGGTTTTTTTTCCTTGGGTAAATACCTAGAATTGGAATGGCTAGATCATGTGGTATGTATATGTTTAACTTTTTAAGAAACTACCAACTGTTTTCCAAAGTGGTTGTACCATTTTAGGAGGCGTGACAATTAAGTTCGCTAACTTGTTGCAATGATGTTGCTAACCTTTTTTGATATCAGAGGGATTATTTATTATGAATTTGTACCAGCTGGACAAACAGTTAACCAAGTTGACTATTTGGAAGCTCTGAAAAGGCTGCGTGAAAAAGTTAGACGACCTGAACTTTTCACCAACAATTCATGGGTCTTGCATCACGACAATGCAGCAGCTCACATGGCACTATCTCTGAGGGAGTTTTCAGCCAGTAAACAAACAACTGTATTGGAACACCTTCCCTAGTAACCTGATCTGGCCCCCAATGACTTCTTTTTTTACCCGAAGATAAGAGAAATATTGAAAGGAAGACATTTTGATGACATTCAGGACTTCAAGGGTAATATGACAACAGCTCTGATGGCCATTCCAGAAAAAGAGTTCCAAAATTGCTTTGAAAGGTGGACTAGGCACTGGCATTGGTGCATAGCTTCCCAAGGGGAGTTCTTCAAAGGTGACCATAGTGATATTCAGCAACGAGGTATGTAGCACTTTTTCTAGGATGAGTTCGCGAACTTAATTGTCCGACTTCGTACACTGCCCAGCACTGTATGAGAGCCGCAGTTGCTCTACAGCCTTGTCGATATTTGGTATGGTCAGTCCTTTTAATTTTAGCAATTCTAATAGATGCATAGTGGTATCTCATTATGGTTTTAATTTGCATTTCCCTACTGACTGATGATGTTGAGCATCTTTTCATATGCTATTTTACCACCCCTATGTCTGGTGAAGTGTTCATTCAAATCTGTTGCCCATTTCTTTATTGGGTTGCTTCGTATTAAGTTTCAGAGTTCTTTATGTATTATGGATATGTATCCTTTATCAGATATATGACTTGCAAATATTTTAACACACTCTGAGATTTATCTTTTCATTCTTTTAAGAATGTCTTTCAAAGTGTAGAACTTGAAAGGTCCAGTATATCAGTTTGTGATTTATGGATAGTGGTTTTGGTGTCATATCTAAGAAATCTTTGTCTAACCCAAGGTCACAAATGTTTTTTTCTATCTTCCGAAATTTTTATGGTTTTTAGGTTTTACATTTCGGTCTATGATCCATTTTGAGTTAATTTTTGAATATGGTGTGAGGTATTAATCAAAATTGCTTTTTTGCATATGGCTTCAGTTGTTCCTACACATTTTGTTGAAAACACTATCTTCACTAAATTGCCTCTTCACCTTTGTTGAAAAAGTTGTTCAAATATATGTGGGTATATTTCTGGATTCTATTCTGTTCCACTGCTCTATTTGTCTATTTCATACCAAGACCACATGACCTTGATTAACGTAGCTTTTATAAGTCTTAAAATCAGGGTGTGTTAGTTCTCCAACTTTGTTCTTTTTCCAAGTTGTTTTGGCTGTGCTAGGTCTTTTGAATTTCAATGAGTTTTAGAATCAACTGTCAATTTCTACAAAAAAGCTATAAGGATTTTGAGTGGTATTGCATTAAATAAATAGATCAATTTGGAGAGTATTGACTTCTGAACAATATCGAGTCTTCCAATCCACAAACACAGTATATTTCTCCTTTTATTTAGGTCTTGTTGAATTTCTCGTATCAATTTTTAGTTTAGTGTTGTTTGAAAACTGTAGTTTTCAGTGTTGCATATCTTTGACAGGTTTATCCCTAAGTATTTTATATTTCTTATGCTATTTTAAATGGTATTTTTAAATTTCAGTTTATGATTGTTTCTTGCTAATATATAGAAATACAATAGGTTTTTATGTATCAATCTTGTATCCTACACCCTTACTAAACTCATTTGTTAGTTCTGATAGCTGTTTTATAGATTCCATAGGATTTTCTTGAATGTCTGAATATCATTTTTCAAAGATATGTTTTTCTGGAGATAGAATTCTAGACTGACAGTAATTTTTTTTTTCAGTACTTTAATGATGCTTCATTCTCATTTTTCATTCTCATTGTTTCCTATGAGAAATCTCTATCATCCTTATCTTTTTTTTCCTGTGTGGGTAATGTAGCTTTTTGTCTCTGTTTGTTTGTTTTCTGTTTTAAGGTTTTTATCTTTATCACTGTTTTTGAACAATTTGATTACGATGTGCCTTAGAGTAGTTTTCTCCATGTTCCTGTACTTAGGATTCATTGAGATCTTTAGATTTGTAGATTTATGGTGTCATCAATTTTAGAAGGTTTTTAGTTATTATTTCTCAAATATTTTTTCTGTTCTCTCCCCTCTCCTTCTGGGACCACAGCTATACCTATGTTAGACCACTTGAAGTTGTCCCACAGCTCACTAATGCTATTTTCCTTCTTTTTCTCTTTTTGAGTCATTCTTTCTGTGTTTCATTTTGGGTAGTAGTTAATATTGCTATGTCTTTTCAAATTCACTAATCTTTTTTTCTACATGTCTAACTTGCCATTAATCCCATCCAGTGTATTTTTTACTTCAGATATTAGTTTTCATCTCTAGAAGTTTGAGCTTTTTAATGTTTGCCATGTCTCTACTTAATGTGTTTGATCTTTCCTCTGGTTTTTTTGTTTGTTTGTTTAATATATGGACTATGGTTATCATAAACTAATTTTCTTGTCTGCTAATTCTAACATCTGTCTCAGTTCTGAATTGGTTTTAATTTTTCTCTTTATTTTGGGTTGCATTTTTCTGCTTCCTTTTATGCCTGGTAGTTCTTGATTGGGTGCCAGACATTGTGATTTTTACCTTTTTGGGTACTAGATATTTTTGTATTCCTATAAATATTCTTGAGCTTTGTTCTGGAATATAGTTACTTGGAAACAGTTTGATCCTTTTGGGTCTTTTGCTTTTACAATTTGTTAGGCAGGACCAGAGCAGTATTTAGTTTAGAGCAAATTATGTCCCACTAATGAGGCAAGACCCTGCAGAGAACTCTACTCAGTGCTCCGTGAATTAGGTTTTCCAGTCTGGCTGGTGGAAACAGGCCATCTTCTAGCACCCTGTGTGAGTTTTGGGTACTGTTCCCTCAAATCCTCTTGGGTGATTTCCTCAGCCTCAAGTAGTTTCCTCACATGCACACACTAATCATTACTCTGCTGAATATACTCTAGGAAACCTTCAGTAGATTCTGGAATTCTTCCTTTGTGCCACTTTCTCCACTCCAGTACTCTGCCCTGTGAACTCTACCTGTCCTAGCCTCCTGAGATTTTTCAGCTCTGTCCCTTCAGGGAGCCTGCCTCGCTCTATCGAGGTTCCCCCTGCTTGCTCTGCAGCCGGGAAACTCAAGGCAGTAAGCTGGGGCAATTATAGGGCTCACCTTCTTTGTTTTCCATCTCTCTCAGGGATTATTGTCCTGTGTCATCTGATGTCCATTGTTGAAAACCATTATTTCATGTATTTTGTCCTGTGTTTTAATTGTTCTAAGTAGAAAGATAAATCTGTTTCTCTCGGCCAGAAGCAGAAGTTAACTGTTTTAAAAGTGTGACTTTTGTGCACAGAAGAGCACACATAATTATCTTATAAAATATCTGAGGAACCAGAAATGAATCTGAATAATGTATGCCGGCTCTAGCTTTCACATGTAGTTTCTGGAACAGATTTTTTCATTTTTGCACAAAAGCCAAAGAGCAATTGATATGATTTAATTACTTTGGTCTCAGATTTCACTGAGATGAAGAGAAAAACATTTTCCCTGCATGATATGTTTCTGGCTCGAATATGGCATTTTTGAAATTTCCAAAATAATGTTTCACATGATAGAAAAATCCCTTTGGAAAACAATCTTATTTAAGTAATTATATATAAGCTCTTTCCCTATCAGGAAAATTACTCTTCATGTAAAGTTATCTTCTAAACCTTGAATGTTTCCATTTAGTTGTGCAGCAAAAGATAGGAAAAAAAAGTCCTTCTGTGGGAGACTAGTTAAATGAATGATGGCCTACCCATTCAGTATAGTATGTTTAAAAGAATAGACAGCTCGAGCATGTACTGATACATAATGGCCTACAAGATATACTGACTAGTAAAAAGAGCAGTGATGTAAATACACACAACTTGGTCATGCTTCGTCTGTCTCTGGAAGAATATATAAGAAACTGGTAGCGGTGGTTGCCTTGGGGATAAGAATTAAAGATCAGGGTGGGAGGGAGAAATTTATTTTTCACTGTATACTTTTATGTTGTCTACTTTTTTAAACCATGTACACGTATTACTTTTCAAACAAACCTGTTTTTTAAAAAAGAAGAAAAAGAAAACAAACTGTTCTTTATTTGACTTCCCTAATAGGAGTGATCGACATCGGAATTGCCCTATTTGTCGCCTGCAGATGACTGGAGCAAACGAATCGTGGGTGGTGTCGGATGCACCCACTGAAGACGACATGGCTAACTATATTCTTAACATGGCTGATGAGGCGGGCCAGCCCCACAGGCCATGACCTTGGGGTGGAGGGCTCTGTTCTGTTGCTGTTGTGGGCTACAAACACTGGTCCTGGGGAAAGAATGCAGGCATGTGGTGGCACAGGCACAGAGAAATCAATTTTCCCCACCCTCATATTTTTGCTATTCTGACAATTTGTCCCATTTCTTTTGATGAACTTTTCATGTCTTCCACTTATGGTAAACTAAAATTTGCTACTGTTTTAGACCATATTTTCCTATTATTTATTTGTTCTAATATGTGTTTGGAACTAACTGCTCTTGAATCCTTTGCTGAGGTAACAGCAATATTTCCAGAGGCTTCTGAAAGACTATTTTTCAGGGTAGGAGTATTCTGGAACCTGTTTAGTTAGGTTTAAAATGAACCGTTGAATGTTAAAAAGTTGTGGACATCTGAGAGAAAATTTTAAATGACTGAAAATGTAGAATATATCAAAGTGGGTGTTACTACTAAAATTAGTCTTTCTGCTGGAATCTAAGGAGTATGTGTGCCCCCTCGTGGTTAATGATTGCTCCTTTAATAATTTCTACTTGAAATGATCCAGTTTTTCATAATTTTAGCAGTGTGTTTGGAACGACATGTTTTTTACTTAAAAGATTTTTTTCCTCCATGCTGTATAATTTGGGTGAGGACTATAAAGGTGGGCATAACTTTGCCTTGTAAATGGATTTCTGTTGGGGAATCTTCTTGGCCATTCTGGAAATGTTTTCCCACAGCAAGGGAACTGTTCTAAATAGCTTTTGATTATGCTCATGAATCTTGGAGTTTCAGAAGGAAATTTTTCATCACAGATACTAAATTTTGTATGTCCAGATTATGAAAAATCATTCAATATTGGTTTATGGTGCTTTTATTTTCTTAACTCGAAGGCATCTTTCTGAGGCAAAGTCCTCAAACTTCTTAGACTCAGAGAGAATAAAATAGGATTTAGCCTTTTACCCTTATGTACATAAAACACCTCTGAAAATTAGGAAACGATTTGGTTTTCTGTTTCACTGTACTTCCTTTGAAAGAGTATTGTCCTAATGGAATTACAATGTTCAGTGGTACTTCGGCCATTTTTTAAAAAATTTTGCTTATGAAGTAAAATTCATTTTATGTTAAACATTAATATTTCAGCATATAATACAACTAGGGCCTGATGTCGCCTTTTAAAAGTGTGTTAACATTCTGTGTAACTTCCTTGACTTATATTTGTTAAGTTACAAATATTATTTTCTGAAGTACCAAAATATACAATTTAAGTTGCTGCCTATTGATGGCAGAATTTTTGGATACTGGGATTTTAGTAGGCATGCAAATTAAATGATTCATTTCTAGGAAAAACGCCTGACCAAAGGTAGCTTGATTTTACCCCCAAAATACTGATAACTAATTGGTTGACATTCATGATGGGGGCGACTCAGTACCAAATAGCTAAACACTCACTATGATATTTATGCAGAGTACTGGGGGCTTCATCATACAACCTAGCAATGCACTTTATGGTGTGTGACCTTGAAAAAGTCCTTTCCTGTGGTTTATAGGTGCATATTTTAGAAACTGAAACTTTATCTGTGGTTTTCACACTTTATTTCAGCAATGGAATCTTTTTTCCAAGTAAAATCTTACTCAGAATCCCACATACATGTGCTGTGTGCTTGCACACGCACACACATACCCTACACCACTATGTCATTATTTTATTAATACAAATGTCCTATATAAACTTCACATACTATAATACTAAATATTATATAAAGTCAACCAATGAAAACATGTATTAATGCCTCAGTGATATCCAGGATATTAGAATTTGGTTAAGTAACACAGTTTTATGGTGGGACTTGTTTTTTTAATTAAAAATTTTAAATTAAATTCAAGTCAAATTTGCAGAACCCTGAATCTCCTCCATAGATTGTTAGTATTCCGTGGAACATATTTTGAAAACTTTGGGATAGATCCTCTGAGATCTTTTTCAGCTCTGAGATTTTAAATTGTCCTTTTGGAGTAGACTTGCTGAGTCTAATTCAGATTGCCTAATGTAAGAATGTTTCTGAAAATGAACAAAGTTGCTTTACAGATTTTTGGATCTTTCCAGATACAGCCAATGATTTTATCCCTCAGAATCCTTTACCTTTCTAGGAATTATTTAATAGCGAGCACAGTAACTTGATATTACCCAAACCTTTTTATTCTCCAGCATGAGCTCCAAGACACTAACTGATCTACTGTGAAATATAAAATGTTTTTATTAGCCTTATCTAATAAATGAGCATAGCTTTTTGCTCACTCCATTAAACTGGGTAATAATTCTTTAGATGTAAATGTTAGGTATGTTATACTATAATAACTGATCATAAAAGTTGTAAATTTGTTTAATGGATGAAATGTACACTTTTTGTATTCTGTACAGCTTTGTCTTTTTTAATTATGACGTACTTAAATGCACTTACTATGATAGGAAATATAATGTGTGCCTTCTAGGATTTGTGAAATGGTTTCATGAACTCTAAGGAATTTGTTTTATAAGTTATAAAGTTTTCCCTATCCTAACTCAATAACAAAGGGTTTGTTACTCATAATATAATGCTACAGAACTTTAGTTTAAGAAAATGGATTTGACTATGTGCTGAATTTCGAAGTTGAGAATAATATCTGTTTTATTCTTAGGATAAACTGATATATTGTGCAATAAATAATCTTTAGTAAGTAAATTTCAGTTAATTGAAGAGGTTTTTTTTTCTTATCATGTAGTTTCACATTCTAACATACTAAATGTTTATATTCCTTAGAGGACTATTTTGTACTGTGCTCTGGTGGGTGGGTTGTGTGCTATTTTAAAATTCATTTCAAATTGGAGTCGATTTCCTTATACCTAATTTTATCTGTGTAATAAGGCTGCTTGAAAATATCTTTTGGTTCAGTAATTTTTTTTAACATTGGGAGCTGGCTTCATTAAAAGTCATTCCGAAGAATCTGCACTTTTAAACTGGTTATTTCTTCATTAAGTCAAGCGTACTTTGTCTATCTAGAAATAAGAAAACTACTTGGAGATTAGGGAAATCAGCTGATTACCCTCATTTATGCTGGGCAACACAATGACAATATATTGTAAACAATTGACAGCAGACTTTCATTTGTTTCCATGTCTTTTTACCCTATTGGACAGTAAAAATAATTGATAAAATACTCCACCCTGTGGCAGTTTTGATGTTTACCTTGTAAAATCATTTCCACGATAAAATTCACATAATTAGGGAAGCATATTAGAATCTTAGTGCTGAGAAGAGGAAAGTCGTTTGTAAGAAGGAGTGGTAGTTTATAATTAAAATTAGTGATGTATATCATCATGGAGAAACACACATTTTGGTATCAAAAGACATTTTTTAAAAAGCCTCCTCAGCTATATTTTCATAATCTTGCAGCTGTCTTACTCTCTGGCATCCTCTACCTAATAAAATATTTATTTAGAGGTGGAGAGTATAAAATTTTCCAAGGAACTATGTTTGTCTGATTAGTGTTCCTTTTATTGCAGTTAGTTACCTTTGTTCTTTATAAGTAATCATTGTTCAAGAATAGAATACTTAGATATATTACCATCACCTTAAGTTGTGTCCACAAACCTTGAAAAAGATGAATGTTGTTTCACCAGCACAGCACTCAGAAACAAGTAAAGAGAAAGCCAGAGGGAGGTGTTTGCAACTCTGCTTTAATCCAAGATAAAAAGAAGTAAAGGCCCCAAGACAGGCCTTGGTAAATACCAACCCAGGAACTGTGATTTGTTTTCATGAGGCAAAAAGCAATGACATTGATCATTTCAGCAGTGTGATTTGAAGTAACACATAATGTGAAGTCAAACCATTTAGAGTAAGTAAGGGATAACATGCCTCAAAAACTTCTTTCAGAAACATGAGCTAGTATATACAGAGGGTGCCAAAAAAATGTATACACATTTTAAGAAAGGCAAAAACTGTTAAAATCAAAATGCTCAATATATACTGACAAAAGATGAATAGAAGTCACATTTGACTTCTGCAATGACAAGAGGTGCTCAAAGTGGTTCCCATCAGCGTCCAGACACTTCTGATTGCAGCGAACATTGGTAGACTTCTGTGGCGAGCAGGTAAACTGTTCCAACATCACAGCAGAAGCAGCAGGACTAGTTGCTGTGTGAGGCCTCCCAGATCTTCCCGTGTGCACATCACACACAGCACCGTGCGTCTCAGGAATGCATACAATTGTTAGGCGTGTTGGAGGTTCTGTTGCATGCTCATGCCTCCATTGTCATTGTACTTCCACAGCGTTCTCTAATTTCCGCCATTTTCTTTGGCCTGCCTGTCACATAGTGACACTAGCATTCATTTGATTAACGCCATCGTTTGAGCGAACGTCATACTACACATTGCTTCCGTAATTCCATTTAACTTCAAAAAGTAATATAGAGATAACATCGCTTAAAATGTGTATACATTTTTTGGCACCCCTGGTAGTTGCCTTTGACTCCAACTGTGAACACAAAAGAAAATAGCATTCACCCCCCCCAAAAAGGGCAGTTAGGTACAATGATGTAATAAAAGTGTAAAGTGCTATAGAAAAAGGTGTCTGAAAAGTTTGCAGGACATGTAAAATCCAACAAATGTTGGCTGAACAGATTAAAGTAGTATCCACAGAAAAGGGAACAAATACATGTGGCTTTGCTCACGAACTATAACAGGGCAGAAGTCAGAGAAAAACAGCAAAGGTTTACCTTCTGAGTCTGGTGAGCTTCAGCTTGAAATATTTCAGTTTTCCTAGCGAATGTCATCCATGTCTGAGTCTTAGTTAAAAATAAATTAGTAGTTATTGATAGCTTTTCCTGATGCCCAATCTTTTCTTAAAGTAAAAAAAAAAATTTACTTTAAATTAGTATTAATTTGAAATAGTTTTAAATTATTGAGCTACAGTCCCAACAGACTTTATTTAATAATTAAAAACAAATACTTGATACAGATAAAATTACAAAGAAAAACTACAACGCCTGCTGTGTTAGGGCAAATGTACACAAACAGGGTCTTTCTGAAAATAATATCTAAGATAAATGCTGGGTTTTCATTCAGTTTCATGATTAGCTGTAAGATCGTATATATGTTTGCCTAGTTTAAAAAAAACACACACATTTATTGTTTGTACAATAAATTGTACAAAAGTTGACAAGTGAAGGGAACAAGCATTATAAAGTCACAGTACAAGACAATCTAAAGTCAAATAAGCATTTACACAGGCAAAAACGGGGTTCTTCTAACCCCATAATGATTCAGAAGGACTTCCCATAGTCGGCAGTTGCCCACAGAAATACTTAGGAAGGTCCTTGAGCAGCTTGTTGTATAGCAGGAGCACGTATCCTTAAAAAGTTGCCAAAAGAGAAATTCATTTAATTATTCAATACACGTTTATTGAGCACCTACGAGGTACCAGGCACTAGTAACACAGATGAAGAATACATGGGTAAAGCTAAAATTCAGATTGGTCTTGAAAAACACTTTCTACCTGGCCCCTGGGACCACCTACATCTTCTGAAAAAGGTCTGTGTATTAGGTAAGGGAGAAATTTCATCTTAAAAAAAAAAAATGCCCCAGGGTACAGTGATAAAAATTCTAACATTTGTTAGAGGTCTCATGGACTTGCGGGGGAAAGACTGAATCAGGAGCATGGACACGTACTCCTATTACTTATTAGCTGTGTAACCTCAAGTACATTTCACTTCTTTGGTCCTAATTCACCCCTCATAACTATAATGATGATTGGGCTATAACCATAGAACATTAGAGCCAAAGGAACCGAGACCACCCAGTCCTGTGCTTTTCAAAGTTCTCAGTTCAAATGAAAATTACGTATACATCCCAATGAAAAACTGATGAAAGCAGAGTCACTTTGAAGAAGTAAAGGCAGCACCCAGAGCCTCGCTCCCCCTGACTCACAGAACACCACCATTTGAAAACCTCTCATCTAGTCCAAACCCTCACTTTTCAGATGAGGAAACCAAGATACAAAATAGGAGTGACTATTTCAATGTACACATTTGGATTCCTAAATAGAAAGGAGGATGGAGGGCTAAATAAACCAGCTTAAATTCATTAAAAAAAAAAAGGAAGTTTTCTATTTTAATTGTCTCAAAGTAGCTCCTTTATGGAAGAGAGCTTTGAAATTGATTTTATTTAAGGCAGCCAGCCAGCCAGAGGCTGAAATGAACAACTACCAAATAGCCTGCAAGGCCCATAAAAGACTATGGCAGAAAACCACATGGACCTCCCATCAGTGGGCGCTGGACCGTGGAAGATCCTGGCCCCAACAACGCAAGCACTAGTGGTTTCAAGAGAAATACTTGGATAATTAGGAATGAGTATAGATGAGTGTTCAGCTCCCAGATCCCCAAAGAGGAATCACCATCTATCACTCAGAAATGTTAACAAGTGGCATGTTAGATCTTAAATTGAACAACGCAACCAAAATCACTGGTGTGAAAGTTCTCCAGAGGCATCCTCTTCAAGAGGAAAGTCCCAGTTTGGTATTTTGACCACTGTTACTCACAGCAGACTTGAAACTAAACCAAAAAGTTAAAATGCATGTCCAGTGCTGGGCCTACTTGGTCAGGGCTGTGATCTCTTCTGATTTCATGGCATCGGACAGGAAGCTGAGCTCATTGCATAAGGTCTCGTGTCGGAACGCCATCCGGATCTGAGCAACATTTGTCTTTCGAATATCATTTCCTTCAGGTCCTTCTTTATAATAATTTTGTCCCAAAAATTTTTGCTTTTCCTGTGGACCAAAAGAAGTACAAATGAAACAATACACCTTAGATTCACTTTCTATGTCAACATGGCCGCTGTGACAGGAGCCACAGCAAATCAGATGAGTGCCCTTCATCAGGACATCTTTCCCCACTGGCCTCCATGTCCTCACAGCTGTCACCCTGACAACCACATCCATTCCCCTCATTTCTGACCGTGCCTCCCTTGATCAGAAAGGAAGAGCTGCTGGTGAGGGAAAAGGCAAGGTGAAGACTCTAATTAGTCCCTCCCGGGAGATGACAAGGGCAAGCAGTGAGGTGTTTTCGGGGAGCACCAGTCCACGAAATCAGGTGCACAAACGGACTCTTGGGCTTTTAATTCCTTTGCATTGGCATCTCTAAGAGCAGCACTGATGCAGCCCTCCTCCCGTGCCAGTGACATCACCCAGAGGAGGTCTCCTGGGACCTAAGACACATCTAGAGCAATGGTTCTCAACCCTGGCTGCACATCAGAATTACTGAGGAAGCTATGAAAAAAAAAAAAAAGACTGATATCCAAGTCCCATCCCCAGTTTTTTATTCAATCTAGGTACTATTTACCTATTGAAGAAATACTGAGTGCCTACTATGTGCCAGGGACTGACTATTCTAGGCCCTAGGGATAAAATGCTGAACAAAACAGTCTCTGCTCTAATGGCACTTACATTCTAGAAGGAAAGACAGAAAAACACATCAATATATATTACAATGTCAGTAACAATAAATGTGAAGAAAAGTTGATTAAAGGGATGGAGAATGATGGCAAGTGTATGGCTATGGCAGAGTGGGTGATCAGGGAAGGCCACTGAGCAAGCGACATTTGAGTAGAGGTCTGAAAAACATAACAGAACAGCCATGAAAATTCAGAAGTCTCCTCCCTAGGATTTTCCCCTAGAACATGAGTGTCAATGTGACAGAGATTCTGCTTGTCCTGTTCATCACTCATCCCAGACCCTAGGACGTGCCAGGCACACAGCGGGCACTCACTGTGCATGTGCTGAAAGGGCAGGAGGGGAAGAGGGCAGTACCCTCACACACCGTACCTGATGTGAAAGGCCGCTCTGCAGCACGCTGTTCCTGGCGATTTCACACAGGTCACACGTGCTCAGCTTCCACACCTGAGCTGCAATTGCATATTCTTCCATAAGTGCTTCCTAGATTCCCCCAAAAGTGGGGATAGGAGACTATTAGATAGGAGACTATTCATTTCAATGCTTCACATAGTTCCAAAGCAAGAAACGTGGGGCAGATGTTGCAGATTTAACTTTTCTTTAATGACTGGCACCTGGATAATCAAACCACAGCCTCCCCATTACATGACGAACTCCTAAGATCATTTTTGTGTGAAATCTGTTACCCAGAATAGATCAAAGGACACCGCCACATTTATGTGTTGACCAGCACACTTTTGAAGCTCTGTGCCAGTCATGGGGACGCCAGCCTGCTCTCCTGTGACAGTCTCCTGGATCAGGCATACTGTTAGTACCTGCTCTACAGTTTTGCTTTTTACTTAACAGACCATTTTCTTAAGACTGTCCAAAAATGAAAGTTAGTCTGAGCAAAGAGCAGAGCTGGAAACTTATATAAGAATGAGAAAGGATCACGTATCAGTACTGAGACAGTGTACTCGCCAAAGGACCTGGGTTTGAGCTGTGCTTTTGCTTTATCTTCTGGGATGTGAAAGGTCTGACAATCACAAGTCCTTCCATTACCTCTTTGCCACCCAATTACCTCTGTATCCTAGAGCAGCAGTTCTTAAAATGTGGTTCTAGGATCCCTGGGTGGGGAGGGAGAGGTTCCCCAAAGTCTTTTAAAAGGTCCTCCCTTTTCCAACTATGTAGCTTTATGTGTCTTCAATACTTTGATAAAAACAATTTATCACAACAGATTAAATGCAGATATGAGAATCCAGCTGCTATCTATTAAACCAGACATTAAAGAGATTTGCAAAAATGTAAATGCCATTCTCAGTGGGAAATAAGGTTATTTTTCATAAAAACTGCTATTTATGTTAATATTTAATAGGTTTATTAAAGTTATTTTTAAATGAGTTAATATTTTTCAATTTCTCGTTAGTTTCTAACACAGAAAATATCACTTAGATATAACTCACATAAACAACAGCTCTCTGAGGCCCTCTGTAAAGGGGTCCTGAGACCAAAAGCCTAGAGACCCTGTCCTAGAAGACTCTGGCATTCAATTTTTACTAATCAGTGGCTATCTTATCAGTATCATCAAAATGTTCTTGGTACACTAATGGCTGGTCCCCATGCGTGACAGCGCCTTTCCCTTCCTTTTCCATTTCCCCAGAGATCCAAAGTATAATAATAATAATAGTATTAACAAAAATGATGGCTAATATTTTGAATGCATGCTATATACACACACTATTTTTAGACTCTTTGGCTCATTATCTTAATGAATCCTCACAATGCAATCCTCACAAGACGTAGAGACAATTTTATCCCTATTTTACACATGAAGAGGAGTAAGACACAGACAGGTCAAGTAACTTTTCTACCATCACAGAGCTAGTATATGTCACAGAAAGAGAAAATAAAGAAAGGCAAAGAAATGAAATTGTGCCTTCAAGGATTCAAAGACCCCAAAAGTGGGCTCTTGGGAGGAATACTTCCCTCACCAGGAGCTTACCTCTTGTCTTCACCGGGCCACCAGCCCTACCCCGAAAGCAGCATTGACCCATGTGTTCAGGTGCCTACAGCGGGAGGACAGGCCAGGACTGGTGGCTGCTGGGGCCCCTAAAATCCTCACCTTTGTGTAGTGGAACTGCATGGGGTCATCGGTGGAGAGAGAAACATGCAGCCCCTTGTGCAGAAATTCCCTCAGAGGGTTTTTGGAATATTCGAGGAACAGGCTGTTGTTGCTAAGAGGAGACATGGCAATGGGGATCTGAGCAAGGTAGTAGAGATACTGCAACACCGGACTCTGCAAAAGAACCACGGAACTCAGGTGACAGTGCCAGAGAGAGGAGAGACGGAGCGGGGGAGGGGAGAACCATTATCAGAGGAAACCAGGGGTGCGGGTGGGGGCTGCACAAGCCCCTATTGAAGCCCGAGTTCTCCAAACCCAGTCCCCACCCTCACCGCCACCTCATTCCCACCTCCCATGCCCATCTCTCCCGGTGTTGGAAGTGCTCCCTCTTGGCTCCAAAGAGGAGGCACAGTTCAAGGCAGGAAGGATGGCTGACCCCAGGGGGTCAGGCCAGGAGATGCCCCACTTTTGTTGTGTTTTGCTCTGACCACAAACATTCAGGTTGAGACTATAAACACTCTAGTTCCTCAGAGGCGGGAAGGGGCAGACTTGATCAGGCTAGAGTGGTTTCCTGATGTAGCACCCGCCCCACATGGAAATGTGGCGGCTGATTAGACCTCCCCAAGACCAGGGCTGGGGAGCAGTCTGAGCAAACATGGTTCCCATGGGAGTGATCCAAAGTAAGGAGAAGACTGAATGCACAGAGTTCACGGTGGCATTATTTATAGCAGCGAAAAGTTGGATGGAGTCTGTCCGACAACTAGAGATTGGTTGAATCAATTATAGACCATCCACATGGCAGGCCATTCTTCTAACGCCTTTAGAATGAGGAGCACAGATATTATGCTGCAGCCCAGAAAAATGCTTGTTATACCAAGTTAAGGGACAAAGAGGGCACCAAAGCTTTGGGTTCATTATGATAATAAGCATTTTAGAAATATGTTCTGGAAAAAAATATGGGAATTAGAAATAGTCCAAAGCTAATAACGACTGTTTTGATTAAAGCAATAGCAATAAGGCTTTTTTCCCATTTCTCCAATTTTCGGAAAATCCAAATTGTGATCATTTTTAACAGTATCACTTTCATAATTAAATATGAAACCAAAATGACTACAGACAGCCCAGCCCAGAAAAAGGCCCAGGCCTTTTAGCATCACTGGTCAGAGGCTCTCAGGGGGTGGACAAGAGCCCAGCAGATCCCATTCCTCCCCAGAGGAGCCCCCAGCAGGACTGTCACGGAAGGGCAGGTGACTAGGAGTGGCCCAGTTACCTTCTTGAGGAGCAACCCATGGGAAATGTTGTCGGCAGTCAGGAAAGCAGACACCAGGTGGGTGATGGAGCCGGCCTCCCCACAGTGAGGCCGAAACAGGAATGTGCTCAGGCCTCGTTCCCTGCAGGAGAGTGAAGGCTCTTGGTCAACAAGGACCCCTGGTCCCCCCTGCCTGGGATCCCAAGACCTAGGGCCTACTCCAGGGCAGACAGACCCCCACAGCAGTCAGCACAGCTGATGCAGGGCATCCTGGAAACTACCCCTCCCAAAATGCAGAGGCCCAGGCCCAGAGCTCCTCAGAGCCAAGAGACACCATCTCTGGGGAAGAGAGAAGGGGCCTAGTGGTAGAAAGCGACCCTGCCCTGTCCTCCATCCACTCCTCCCCTTCTCCTCTTCACCAGGCCTTCCTTATAGTCCAGGCTCATAGACCTTCAGAGCAACCCTCCTGCCCTTCAGAGCAGGAAAAGCCCTAAGAAACAATCAAGTCCAACCTCTTTGTTATAAAAACAGGCAAACCCAGAAAGCGCAATCAGACATTAGAAGTCACCGGGCAAGTCAGTGGCAAAGCCAGAACTAGAGCCCCTTCTCCAAAAGGCAGCCCAGGACTGCCCCCACCCCAGCACCAGGCCATCTTCTTTCAATCACAGTCCCATTCAACACCTCCACACCCACAAACTAGCCCTGGCTTAGGCTGAGCTAGTGAGGCCCCATGACCCAGGAGGGGCGGGAGGGTTGCTAGATTTGCAGGGAGGGGAGTAGGTAGCTCAGTGTTCTGCTGCTGACCTAGTCTGCTTTGCTCCCTGTGATACACATGCCCGGTGCCTCGGACAGTGCCTGTCACATAGGTGCAATCATTTATTGCATGAGTAATTGCACGTGTGAACACTGCTGGTGGGGCTGCAGGTGAACATGCCTATGTGTTAGCATATCATATGTGTGTATGATATCAGGGATGGACAGGTACACATGTAGGTGTGGGTGGGTGTGTGCGTGAACACGGGTGTGTGCCAGCTGGGGTCTGGCTTCGTGGTGCTATGTGTGATCGTGTCTGTCGTGGGGGGCATGCCTACCTGTGTGCGGGCCCGTGGCCGTGTGTGCAGGGCCGGTCACCCACCTGCGGAGGTTGTTCAGCACCATGATGTTGGCGTACATGTAGTACAGGTAGTAGCTGTAGGGCGGGTTCTGCTCACTGGTCCAGACGTCTGGGCTCGGGCTCTTGTCCGAGAACATGTGTTCGCTGTGCTTGGACTCGTCATCCACGCTGTCAAATCCTGTCACCTGCACAGGAGGAGGGGTCCTGCATCAAGCCAGGGCAGGGGAGCTGCCAGAGGCCTTGGAGCCCAGAGTCTCAGGTTCACACCTCAGCCGGGGACCCAGTGGCCAGCCTGAGGCCACACTCCCCCCAGGGATGGGGAGTGGGCACAATGCTACTATCTGTGCAGAGTTCTGCTCTGCACTCACTAGCTCCAGGCTTCACGGGAACTCTCAGGGCCTGGCATGGGGTCATGTCAGCCCCTCTACTGAGGGGCTGTATGCAAGCAATACAGGGCCTCGAACTGGACTTCCCATAGGCCTCAGACAAGATATGTCCAAACCCAACTCCTCCCCCTCCTCCTCCTTCTTCTCCTCAAGGCTTCTTCACCCACTGTCAGCAGTGGTCCCTAAAAGCCACACTATCCACTTCTCAAGACACCAGGCACCAGGAGGCCCCCTAGACTTCCCTCTCACTCACCTTCAGGTTTTGCCGAGGTCCAGTCAACCTACACCTATGCCCACCGCTCTGCCCAGAGTCCCTGGCCTGCCTCCTGTATACGCCATACTTTCCTTACTCGGGAGGCAGCATGGTAGGGAGATAATGACTCCTGCTCAGGAGTCAGGCTCCTGGATGTGAATTCCAGTTCTACCACTTTTTAGCTTTCTGATCTCTCAATTTTAATCTCTCCATGTGTAAAACGGAGCTGGTGCTTCATAGGGCTGTTGTAGGGATTAAATGAGACAATCCCAGGAGAGCACTTAACACAGGTTCTAACACACAGCAAGCACATAACACCGCTTATTACTAACACCAAGAACGTGGTGTAAAATGGTGTGAAGTAGGGGAATTGTGAGGCTGAAGCGAGATTATTTCGTGGTGTGGAACACGGGGGCAGGCAGCAAACACTAAATGTGAGCTGTGACAGTGAGTTCAAGGCCCATCATCTGTCTGCGTTGCCGGAACAGGCTGCCGACCCTCATCTTGCTCTCTTCCCCCCACCTCCAGCCACCTTCTATTCCAGGCCATTCTCTGCACAACAGCCAGGATGGTGTTTGTCTAAAACATAAATTGAACAGTGTCTCTCAGCTTGTTCAAACCCTTTCCTGGTAGCCTCCCTCCACCACACACACACACACACACACACACACACACACACACACACACAAACTTAATCATCCCTCCCCCATAGCCCCAGCCCTCTGGAATCTTCCCTCCCTCCCTCCTTGTCAGAAATCATGCCCCTAACCTCTACCAGATACTGAACTTGCTTCTCACTGTCTCCAGCCACCTCTGTTCTAGGCACCCAGAAGGAGGGACCAGTTCCTGTCCCCTTCATGCCCTTTTGATTCAGTCTCTCCTCCATCTTTACTCTCTCTCTCCCATAACTAACCAGATATGGAAGATAAATATATTTTGTGGGGCTTGTGTACTTAACCAAACAAGAAGTGAGGACCATAGTTTCTAGGGAAAAGAAGGAGAGCTGAAATGTCTGCATGTCTAAGAAGCCCAGAGGCTTCTGAAAGCCAGAGTATCCATGCCCTCCCCACACACACACTTTCCCCCAGTGTAGGAGGCAGGATCCAGGCTTTCCAGCCCCACCTGGCCAGGATCTGATTTGCAGTCCTCACCCCTGCTGTCTGCTCAGCACCCCTCCCCGAACCCCCCCAACCTCCACCCCCACCCCCTCCCGAGCTGCCCCTGAGAAGGGGACTTCCCTCCCTGAGAGAAGGTGTTATTTTAGAAATTCAGCCTCTTGGGGCTGGCGACCCCACACCTTGGGCACAGGAGTCACAGGATCTGACAAGGGAAGCCTGATCCCACCCACAGGGACTCCTCCCCTCCAGGCCACTGTGCACATGGCCTAAGGCACCATCTACACTTACATATTTGAGGAAGAGGTGAAGCTCTCGGTGATCTTGGGGGTTGACTGTGGCCTCAAAAAGGGGCAGGAAGATGTTCTCCAGCATCTTCGCAAAATTTGGCAGCAGCTTCTTTGACCTAAATATGTCACTGAGGGAAGCAAAGACTCCATGGCTAAGGTGGACCCACCTGCCCCCTTGGCCTGTTGGAGGCCAACCTCAGTCACTTCCTCAGGCAGCTCGTGTCCCCATTTAAACACCCAGAGCAGAGTCAGAGATGTGACTTGAACACAGATCCCTTCTCAACTCCCAGCAAGTTCTGCAATATTAGGCATTGGTTTGCAAACTCAACACCTACCTAAGCCCATCAGAGGGCTTTCTCAAGCCAGAGGCCATGCTGGGAGAAGGATGGAGGGATTCAGGTTGACCAAGGGTCTGAGAGATGAGTCCTCCTATTTCCCAGTGATCCAAACTCTCTGCCACTCAGCTCAGTTCCCCGAAACCACAGGCCCCAGCCTGTCCAGGGACCATGAGCCCCACATCAGCCAGACAACTGGAGAGGACAGTGGTGGTCTGAGCCATATCCGGGGAGAAGACCAACAATGCAGACCACCACAAGGTTACTCATACCCAGGTGCTCACCCAAGAGGACAGCTATGTCCTGCAGTGAGAAGATGGGCAGTCGTGCCCACCAGGCCTTTGCACACATATGTTCTTCAAAGAGTACAAGTTTGTCCCAAAGACATCTCTGCTGACCACCCCTCTCTATGGGAAAAACCCTGGAGAGAAGAGGCCTGAGCTGGCACTGGAACAGATCCCACCCCTCAATAGTGCAGACTCAGCAGCCTGTGCGGGACCGGCTGGAGCCCAAAGGGCACAGATGGACAGTGGGCCGCCTCACTTACTAGATCCGGGGCACCTGGATGATCCAGCGCATGTTGGGTGAGTAGACCTTGTGCTGGATGAACCAGCGGGCGAGGTTGAGCCATTCATCAGGACTGCGGCCGTAGATGGAGAGCCGTGGCTCTGAGTACTGGTACTTGCTCTCCTCCAGCTCCCGCGCCACCTCCTGGCACCAAAAAGAGCTCAGGTCAGGCCAAGATCACCCCAGCTGCTGGACCCTGCAGCTCCCTCCGCCATCTGCTCCCGGGCTGGGGAGACCTGATCTGCAGCCCCTTGCTGCCGAGGAAGCACTCACTCTGCCTCAGCAGAGGCTCCTTCTTAGAGATAGGCCTTGGGTCTGCACCGTCACAGGCATAACCGGCCAGGCAGCAGACATGGCTCCGCAAGGAGCTAAGCTGCTCCCAGCCAAGTTCAGGCTGCAAACAGACAGGACAGCAAGCCTGGACGCTGTGAGTGCTCCCAAGGTGGATACCCTCCCCCTCCTCATTTGCAGGTGGCACAGGGGGCACACACAGGACCAGCCTGCACGTGGTCGGGAGCTGGCGGCCAAGGCCGGAGCACTGAGCATCTGAGCATCTCAGCCTTGCCAGAGCTGGGTATTGGATGGACAGGGATTTGGGAAGGGGTCGAAGACAAGGAGGCCGGGCGTGGCCCCCCATCCTCTGAAAGCAGATGCTGTCAGGTGTCTGCAGATGAGTCGGAGTCTGAGGGCTCACTTACCTTAACCATCCGAGCAAAGTACTCTCCTCCCAGGTAGTTTTCAGTTTTCAAATACAGGTCACGCAGCTCACTGGCCCCCACAGGGTTGTATTTGGAGTTGAACTTATCAAAGCGATGGAATGTCTGCCGGCCCTGGAGAGGGAAGACCACCAGCCAGATCACCACGTCATTCTACAGTCACCACACACATTCCCCTCTCCAAACCTTATGTGTGGCCATACTGAAAGATGTTTTCTATGTCAGTTCTTGCATGAAATCTTGGAAGGGACTGGGGTCAGGACCATGTATCCTCACTTGGCCAGCCCTGGGGTCCTTTTGTGAGGCCCTCTGTGAAGAGGGACCAGGGGGCATTGTGCTCCAAGTGACCATGGCTAGGAGCATGGCTGGCTGAGTGAGCAGAGAATACTGAACTATTGAACAATCAATAAGAAAACGTGTCCTATTAAAGCTTAGAATTTGTGAGGCACTTTATCGCATTCAACATTTTGTTTAACACAGGTGTCTTTTTTAACACAGATTTTTTTTAATTGTGGTAAACTATACATAACACAAAATCTACCATCTTAACCATTTTTAAGTGTACAGTTCAGTGGTAATAAATACATTCACACTGCAACCATCACCACCATCCATCTCCAGAACTCTTTTCATTTTGTAAAACTGAAACTCCGTACCCATTAAACAATACCTCCCCATTGTCCCCTTTCCCCCAGCCCCTGGTAACCTCTATTCTCCTTTCTGTCTGTATGAATTTGTTTATTCTACGTACCTCATACAAGTGAAATCACACACTATTTGTCCTTTTTTATCTGGTTTCTTTGACTTAGCAAAAAATTTTCAAGGTTCGTCCATGTTGTGGCAGGTACCAGTGCTTTATTCCTTTTTAGGGCTGAAAAATATCCCATTGTTTGGCTATACCACATTTTGTTTTTTCATTCACCTATTGATGGACTTTTGGGTTGCTTCCATCTTTTGGCCATCGTGGAAAATGCTGCTATAAGTACTGATGTGCAAGTATCTGTTTTAGTCTCTGCTTTCATCAGTTCTTTGAGATACATACCTAGGAGTGGAATTGCTGGAATATACGGTAATTCTATATTTAACTTCCTGAGGAAACTCCATACTGTTTTTCATAGTAGCTGCACCATCATTTAGTATTTTAATAACTTTGTAATGTCAATAGGCCCATGGCATCCACCATTTTACAGGCAAGGAAATAAAAGTGTGTGTTGTTTAAAGGCATACAATTCCTAAGTGACAGACGTGGAATTAGAACTGGGACCTGCCTGACTCCAAGTCGTACACTCTTGTCCCCTGTCCCATGGGCTGCTCTAAGCCCTGTTGTTCTCTGATGCCAAATTACGTCTCACCGTCTCCACAGCTAGAAGAGAAAGAGCTGCGTCCACAGCCAGCCTCTCTCCTAGCACAATCATGGCTGCTTTTCAGGGGGGCTGAGTCCCCAACCAGGACAGCTCGGGGCACTGCGCAGAAGCTTACTCACCGCGTGGACGTCCAGCGAGTCCACAGTGAGGTCGTAGGGGTCCATGTGCAGGCTGTCGAACACCTGCCGCAGGGTAATCTTCCGGCCCTGCTTCTCAGCCACAATTCTGTCGGGCTCCGTCTGATACGTGTGCTTGATGAAGCGCAGCAAGTGCTTCTGGTTCATACAGGCAGCTGCGTGGATGTGCGTGTCCACCTACAACACAGCACCCGCCAACCCATGAGCCAGGCCACCTCCCCTGGCCAAAGGAGTTAGGATGTCCAACCCTCAGCACCTTTGGGGCCACAGAGGCAGCTCCTACCAACACCTGGATGCTCCCTCCCCATTTCTCCTCTATCTTCAGAACGGTCTCCCTCCCCCAGCCTTGCTGCCCAATCCACTTCCTTCCAGCATCAAGAGATCTGTTTAAAATGTAGATTGGATCTGGCCGAGCTCCTATTAACAAAACAATAAAGGCCCCCATGTCATAAAGCCCAAGCTCCTTAGCCTGAGCTTCAAGGCTGACTTGAAGCCTTAACTCTTACCTGCCACTGTCCTGCTCTATCCTGCCACTCCTACCAGAAAGATAGACCACCAGACATCAGAGAAATGAAACAATTCGAAGCCCCAAAACCACAGTGTAAACATACAGGCACCTCAGCCGTACTGGTTCATGTGGATGGGTGCACAAGAGAACATTAGCCTGGCTTAGAGAGGCCTGACACAGCTGGGCTCAACTATCTCAGCGTGACTCAGCACCTTCTGGGCTTTCTGTTTGTGTTTCCAGCTTCCCAGTGACACCCTGCAGGGGGCACAACCTTACTTCCCTGAGTCACAAGATGAGAAAGGAAAACAAGAAACAAGGGAATGATCCAGGAAGCATCCAAACTTCAGAATCTCCAAGGTGATTATTTTTGGAACAAGTAAGAGATCACTAGATGTCAGTGTTTTTAATTCACCAGAGGACCTTCTTTCATCTAAGACCCAGATCTAAACAAACAGTAGAGTTTCCAAACAGGGCTGGCCCATAGCTGGCTCCTAAGCCAACACTGACCATTTCCATAGCCAGGCAGACATCAGTAATCAATTACAGCCTCTTTTCACTAAGCTTTGGAAGAAGCCTGAGGCAGCCACTCCCAACTGGTCAAGTTGGCACAGAAGATGAAACCTATTTGCTATCCCAGATATTACATTTACACCAAAGTGGATAAGGCCTAATCTTCCCCAAGCAGCAAGCCTACTCAGCCACTCCTTCTTAGCTCTGAGCAGAAAATAATTGTCTCAGTTAGACAGTCTTGATGGTTGGACCTCGTGATGTCGTAATTCATGACGCGCTGCAATGTTGCACGTGCTTTCACAAATACTACCCACACCACAGCCATGCACAGCTCCTACCTCTGAGCGTGGCCCTAGCCTACCCCCCAATACTGATGGGTACCTCGGACTATGGAGGCCACCCTCCCAGCCCATCCTGGATTTCAGAAAGCCAGCTCTCCTCCCACAGGATATAGTCCCCAGGAGACAGGGAGGGGCAGGCGCAGGCCTGACTCAGAGCAGACCTGGGCCTATGTTTATGGACTGACTGTGGTGACAGAGAACAGGCCACTGTGTGACAGCACAGGGGTCAAGGTCATCTCTGTCCAGACAGCACGCTAAACCCAGAATGACAGGGAACCCCGAGGATGGGTGGACTCTCTCCCACATGGTGGCCAGAGAGCAGCTGGTTGGCCCCGGTACACCCACTGGGGCCCCACCGCAGGAGCAAAGTGTCGGGACCAGTGCAGTCAGGCAGCAGGACGCAGTCAGGCCCAGAGCATTCACATATACGGAGGGCAGGCCTGCACCGGGTTGGGCGAGGAGTTTCCTTGGCCGCCCATCGGGGCCTGTGCTGGATCTGTAGGCTGTATTTAGACAGGGCTGAGAGGAGCTGGCATAGAGACTGAGGCATCCACCTGTCTGAACACCTAAGGTTCACAGAGAAGGAACAAATGGTGCTTGAAGGTGAAAATGCCAGGTAGGTGGTTCTAACCTACATCCTTTCACCTCGGCCTGGAAATAGACACTTCATAAGCCTCATACTCTCACTTCTTAAAGATCCTATCCAAGTGAGAGTCTATACCAGACCCCATGATGTTTAACAAACATGATTTTGGGGCCTACTCAGAGGGGACCTTCCATCTACCGTTGCTGAGTGCCCCCAGCCTGAGCTGGGCTTTCCCAGAGGAGCCACTCCTCCCAGGGCAAACCCCAAGGAGGGGCAATCTTCTAGAGGTCCCACCTGGGACAAGGTCCCTATGAAGATGACAACCCCACTGTGATTCAGGTGTGGCCATCCCTCCTCCAGGCAAAGCCAGCCTAATCTCCACCCTTCCCCCATGAGCTTCTGTCCCAGCTCATTACCATACCCCAGCCCCTCCCTGCTTCCTCTGAGAAACCCATGAGCCCCTGCATGATCCAGAACCCCATAGGCCTCTGCAGCCCACTGCTCCCCTCTCTCCCTACACCTGAGCTCCAGCCACACTGCATTATTCGCAGTTATGGCAATGCACTACTCATAGTCTCTCTCCTCCCATACCACTCTCTCCCTCCTGGTATTTGCACATGTTGTTCCCTCTGCCTGGAATGCCATCACTTCCATTCCCCTACCTCACCCTTTCCTGGCTAACTCCCACTCTTTAAGTCAATTCTGGCCTCTTTATGAAAGACATTCCTGTCACAACATTTATCACACTAATTGTAATAGGCTGGGTACTTCTTGTAGACAGGAAGTGACTCTTCCTCCAACATCAAAGGCCCCATGCTTAGCACTGATCCCTCGCTGTACATTAAGTAAATGGAAGAAATTGGAAAAGTCGGAGGCTGTGATCATTTGCCATCTGAGCCCAGGTCAAGCCAGCTCATCCACTCGAGGGGAGGGGCAGAGAGGAAACACATACTTCTCTTTAAACATACCTGATCCCAAAGGAAGCAAAATCATGAACTCCCAAGTCCAAAGAGGTCTTAACAGCTTTTTCTCTCCATGATTAATCTAATACATTCTCTACCTTAAAAGTAACCTGGCCTCAACTCATGACCTGTTAACAGGTCATGCCCTGTTTTCCAGGGAAGAGGACACATTGCAACAGGTACACAATATGGGTACCAAGTCCCATCTGAGGTACGGCACCACGCCTTCTGCACATACACATCACACTGCTCTGGCCAAGGCAGGCCACACAGGGGACTAGCCCCAGATAGCTCAGGGCATCCCAGTGGGTCGGGAGGGCTCCGGGAGGGCGGCTCTGCACACTGGCCCACTAACGCACCTTTCTCACATTATAGAAGTCTCGGTGGGGGTTACTCTTCAACTCTTTGAACTCGGACATTTCATTTAACATCTCATGAAGGCTGAACTTGGATTCCAGAAAGTTCAGTCGCCGGTGACAATATGTTTTCCTGCAGGTTGGGAAGGGGGAGAAACCATAGTTGAGGAGAAGTCTTATCACGCTCCCCAGTGTCTGCAGGGACCACCCCTTGGGTGGGAGGTCGGGATGGAGCAGAAAGGGATGAGGAGGTTCCAGCTTTGTACAGACCCAGCCAAGCTGTGTCAGCATACCCACGTGGTCTATGAAACGAGTGGGCAGTTGATTCAGGGCAGTGGAGCTGACACTGCAACCTCATACCACTTCTCTGACTTCTAGCTCCAGGTGCTCAGGCAATTTGATCTCTAGCCTCTGTTTCCCATGAACAAATATGGAGCTGACCATGCCCAAGACTGACGGAGGGTTAACTTGGTTTTTATGCATGTGAAGGGCCTGCCTCTGAGCAGTGTGGACACTCATTAAAAGTCTCCCTCCTTCATCCTTTCCTTTTCCTTTCCTTTCCTCCCATCTATCTTCAGCCACCTTGAATGCTTCGAAAGGAGTTTGACTTCTGCCCAGGAAATCAGTAATAGAGTCAAACTATCAGGAGTGACCTGCCTACCTTGGCATGCAGAGGAATCAATCACCCTCTGACTAAATGGCTTCCCCCCAAACCCCAAGGCCCGAGGACTGCTCAACTCTGAGGTTTGCACTGTGGGCAGATGGAATGTAGTAACAAACAACTCAGAGGAATGTAGAGATGTCTGTTACTAGGAGAGAAATCTCTGCTAGGACTGATGCCCCCCTCCCAGCTGGCAAAAGCCATTGGGGGTAAGAGTGCCTACTGTGCAAGACCAACTGCCAACCCACACGCAGCCCGGATGCCCGGCCACATGCCTGTGCCTACAGCCACACGGTACCCTCAACGACAATTCATGCCACCTGCTTCCTTGTGCCCCCACATTAACAGCAGCTCTCTTGGTGTCCAATCACTCGGACTCTCAGAAGGAATGGCTGCCTCCCCTGGAACAGCACCGTCATCTGTCTGCCAAGACGAGCCCCAGAGCAGAGCACAGGAGTGTCTCAGACTGAAAAGGGATTTCAGAAGTCATCTCACGGAGTATCTCTCGCCAGCAGGACTTACCTTAACAGCCTCCCAGACAGGACAGCCACTGAGCCCTTTCCCTCTCTGCTAAGGCTTCCCCTCAAAGCTCCTCATGTTGGCTGAGGTGAGTCTCCCAGGAACTCCCCCGCCCCTTCCCAGGTCTTATCTCTGCCCTCAGATCAGAGAGGACCAGCAGCCACACCCCCTTGGGCCCAGTCTCCTCCCTTGGAGACTAGCCTCACACCCCTTCCCAGTAGAACCCAAAAGGCAGGACAAAAGAGAAGATCCCCTAGGTGACCAGCACACTCTCCCTCCCTCAGACTTCCAGTTCTGCCTGGGCACACCCAGCCCAGCCCAGCCACTTGGAGGCTCAGAGTCCAGGCATGGTGAACGTCCACTGTTGATTAGCTTAAGTGCTCACCAAGAAGTGAGGGGCCAAAGGAAAGGATTAAGAAGTACAAATTGGCAGTTCCAAAATAGTCATAGGAATATGAAGTACAGCATAGGGAATATAGTCAATAACATGGTAATAATTATGCATGATATCAGATGGGGACTAGACTTATCAGGATCATCATGTCGTAAGGTATATAAATGTCTAATCACTATGTCGTACACCTGAAACTAATATAATACTGTATGTCAATGGTAATTGAAAAATAAAAATTATTTTTTTTAAAGTGAGGGGCCAAATTCAGGAAGACAGCTACCTGCCAGGTCAGCGTGAGCCACAAGCATCATGGTGGGGGACACAAAGTTCCCAGGCTCCCTGCACTGTCCCCTCCAGAAACACGGAAAACCCAACACCTGAAGCAACAGTTTGCATCACTTCTCCATCATCTTAGAGGAATGCCCTGGGCTGGTAACTCTGCCAGGCTGCCATCCTGCCTGGGGAGAGGGGTGGCTACCAGCAAACAGAAGCTCAGAAGCTCCACACCTATGTATGGAGAAGGGACAGGTAGCACCAACTCTAAGAATATGCCAACCTACGATGGAAAATTATCCCAGAAACCCACAGAGACTAGGTACAGGGGAAACCACTCTCTTTCTGGGCTGGTTTAAGTGCAGGAAAGCCCAGAGTTAGCCTTTCCCACCTGTTCCTACAGAATAGCACCCATGCAAGCAGAGGCAGACGGGGGAAAGCTGGCTTACGTGGGACCATCCGTGATAAGAGCCAGGATGTGGCTCATGTCCATCGTGTAGGTCTCCAGGTCGGGATAGGGCAGGTTGTGGGGCTCCTGGCTCTCCAGCGTCTTCTGGTTATCATACACAAAGAGGATGCCGCCCTGCATGCGGACCAGGTAGCCCAAGTTGGGGGGTGCGTCATCCAGGCCATAAGGGTCTTCCTGGGGCGATGGGGGAGGGTGGAAGTCTGCAAAACAGGATTGAGTGATGCCAGAATGCCCTTGAGCTCATGAGCTCACGTGGGCTCAGAAGTCACGTTCGCAGTAACGTTCGCGGTGAGGCCTGTCCTGGTCTTCCTACAGAAAACCCAACTGCCCTCCAACTACCCGCTCCCAGCCCAGCATCTCATATTCTCTTTCCTGCTTTATTTTGTCTCCTTAGTACTTACCACTATGCAAAATAATTTCACTTAGTTATCTTGGGTAGTAGATGTCTGTTCTGTGCACTGCTATCTCCCTGTTTCCTAGAACCATCCCTGGCACATAGCTGGCACTTTGATACTTTTTTTTTAATTTAACTGAACTGAACTGAAGCCTCCTGGGTGCTTCAGGGATGCTAGGCATATTACAAAGGGCAGCTCTGTCTTCTCCTAATAAGAGACCAGAGAGCACCTGTGATGGCCCAGTGGGAATTGCTGTCCCTATTCTCCCACATCTTCCTGAGCCCAGAGAGACCAAGGGGCTAGATGAAGAAGCACCCCTCCTTCCCAGAGGAACACAAAATAGAGAGCTTGTCTCCCACAGAGGAGGGAATGCCAACAGCAGAGCTGTCTGTCCCCACCCCTATAGGTTGAGTTAGCCCACAGAAGGCAGAACACTACTCTTGGCTATTTCCCAGCTGTGAGACATTGAGCAAACCCCTTTACATCTCTGATCCTGTCTGTTCATCTGATGATAACACCCCCGTGCCTTAACAGGCTGTTGTGAGGGCTGCAATAGTGGGTATAGAAAATGCTTTGTAAACAGTAAAGCCCAACACATAAATTATAGGGCATCATTCTCGTTACTCTCATAATGAGTTTTCCTTTCTCTTGATAAACTCTGTCTCTGGCCAAGGAACAAGTTATGCTAAATAGCAGTAGAACTGGGGGCTTTAACTCTGCACGTCAGCCAACCCCACATAGCAGCCAGCTGCCCAGCTGCCAGCCTGGGCAGGAGGAAAACCTGGAATCTTCACTAAAGGTGGGGTTACCTGCCTGGGTGTCCCCCATCAGTGCTTGGAATAGCCTGCCCCTGGAGCAGATGTGACGCGTCATAGGGGCTGAAGCAGCACAGATCTGGGCACTGATGTCCCCCACATTAGGCACAGCCACAAGCGAGTTCAGGAGTCCCTAAAACATGCCAGTGGACTGTAAGGTGCAGGCAGGACAAATGCCTGCGTGACGCCACAGCCTCCACCCCATCACACGCACGCCCAGGACCTCTGGGTACTCTGTTTTGGATACACATTTGTACACATTTACACATTTGACAGCCATCCCTGTCTGCCCTTGCCAAAACTGGGGCAGGTGGGATCGACTTCCCTCAGACAGACAGGGAAATGGTCCCAGAAGAGCTAAAATTGACACAGAGCCCCAAGTGGTAACAGATGCTCAAAGTCTATGTCTCAGAGCTTCAAGGAAGCCAGAGATGGGAGACATCTTGGCACCAACTCCACCCCAGGGTCAGCTAGGGTCCTAAGCACTGGCACAGACCAATAGGCCATCATCGGATCCCCCATCACCAACTTTCAATATCGAGGTTTCCTGTTGTCCTCTTTCATATTATTTACAGCCCCTACTGTTCCTGGGTTCTTCACATGCCAGAGTCCACCAGAAACCACCCTGCCCTTTCTAACTTCCCTTCCCCAAACTCCACAGCATAAGTGTAGCTACCATTTAGTGACTACTCACTGGATGCCAGAACTACATTAAGTACTTCTTATGCATTCTCTCATTTAATCCTCACAACAGGTCCAGGATTAGTATTATTCCCATTTTATAGACTGAGAAACTGAGGTTTGGAGAAATACCTTGCCCAAAAAAGTGGCAGAGTTTAGAGCAGATACAGATGGATTTGACTCCAGAGCCTACTTCCCCTGCCCAGAACATGCTCCCTGTACCTACCCCCACCCCACCCTACCACCAATTCGGCATTTATTGCTCGATCGTGTTATTTTGAACATCCCATGCAACACTGCCTGTCTCCCTGGAGGACTCCCAAGATCGGGACTGCCTTCATCTTTCTCTTAACTCCCACAGCTCAGCTTTACCCAGGGCCAGGCACCCAGTGCACATAGAATCAATCTTCGGGAAGCCAATAAACTTGATGTAGAAGATGACACCAGGGCCCTGCGCTTAAAACACCATCCAGGGGAAATACACCCAGCCAGTAAAATGTCCTGGCCAACTCTCGGGCCATGCCCCACTTGCGACCCCACCTGTAGCCACAGCACCGTACCTGGGCAGCCCTCTTCCGGAGGTGCCATGTCTGCCCACTGATAACCCAGGTACTGGGCCGTGGTCCGTGGGAAGTGGTGATAGGCGAGCCGGGCGTACTTCTCCCGGATCATCAGGGCCTTGGCCAGGCTCTTGGCAGCCTGCTCATAGTCTTCCACAGTGATCTGCAGAAGGGGGCGCAGAAGAGAGTTCACACAGCAGGCCTGACACCACTGGCCGAACGCAATCTGCTGACGGGCTGGCCCTTGGCTGGCAGCTGGGAACTCGGGATTCAGGGGTATTCCTACCATTCCTAATTAATCAAGAGTGGTTCGCCAGGCCCAAACTAAACACTCTGGTTTATGCCGAACACCTATTTCCTTCTGGGAGTCTGGAATGTGGGGACGTGCCATGCAGATGTGTGGCCAGCCTCAATAAAAAGCTTGAGCGCTACATCTCTAAACGAGCTTCCGTGATAGATGACACTTCTCACATGTTGTCACAATGCGATGCTGAGGAATTGTGTTGTGGTAACTTCACTGGGAGAGGGCTTCCTCCAGACTCCACCCAGGGACCTGTCCCCTGGGCTGACTTTGCTCGGCATCCTTTCACTGTAAAAAATCCTAGTCAGAGCACAGCTATGTGATGAGTCCCAGGTGTCCTCCTAGAAAATCACTGACCCCAGGGGTGGTCCCGGGGACCCCTGACACAGGAGGAGAGTGAGGGCTGCTGCAGGGAGGCAGGTTCTCTGGCCTGCACACCACAAGGCCAGCCTCCAGTGCTGCTGATTGAACCCCAGACCTGCTGTTACACCCAGCACATGAAGAGGCAAAGCCTGGACCATATCCCTGATGAGGGTATCATCCTTTTTAGTTGAGAAAATACCTGGGTCCCTTGGAGGTAAAAATGAAAACTTCTGTGTGCTCCATCTGCTGCTTTGCCAACCCCGGGCTTTTGATTCGTCTGGCAATCACCCCAATTCACCCAGAAAACAAGCACTTATTAACATGTGTCATGTGCCACACCCTTTCTGTAGATTTTATTTGGTCCTCACTGCAATCCATTTTACAAATCGGGGAACCAAGACCCAGAGAGGATAAATCACACATCAGGAAGTTACAAAGTCAAACTTCAGACTCTGCTCTGACTGATCCCCAAAGCCCAACGACATTCTGCTTTCCCAGGGCAGCCTCGTATTCCAAGATGAATGAGATAAATTCCCACCTTCCAGTGGGCTCATTAATTTTAGTCTGTTTGGGAAGGATGTGTGTGGTAGAAATCTGAATGTACTTGGGGTGACGGCAGCTAAACAGACAGTCATAACAGCGGATATATGACATAGCAGACGGGGGTGCAAGATGTGGTTGGACAGCAAAGTGGGGCGGGCTGGGGCCTGAAGGTGGCCTCCTCTGCTTTAATAAAAAAAAAATCACTTTTTAGTTTTGAAATATTTCAACATACAGACAAGCACTGCAGATAATATGATAGACATCTATGTATCTACCTTCCAAAGCTAACAATTTTTAATATTTTTCATCATTGTTTCAGATCTCTTATATGTTTGAAAAAAATCATCATAGATACAGCTAAAACTCTACCCTCCTTCCTCTCAAACCCCACTCCATCCTCAGAGGAAGTTGGCATGTGTCTTCCCTATGCATGCTTTTGTACTTTTACTAAATACTACTCCTTGCTTTTTGTTAAGGAAGTAGCTTCTCCTTTTCTGACTCCAAGTGTCCCCAAGTGGGTGTGTTAATTCCATTTTGCCCCTTCCCGTGGATGGCTTTTGAGAATAGTTGGAACAGGTGAGCAGATACAAATAGTTTAGGCAAAAATATCCCCCTGTCAACAACAAAGCCAAATCTTTGTCTGCAGAACTGATGGACTCAGCTTGGCCAGGGGCTCAGGCCATGGCTGAAGATATCTGAGAGGGTGCTCAAGGTTCCCAGGGACCAGCAGCCACCAATGAACTTGTCGGCACAGCAGGCCTCACGCCTGGCCGCGGACCCACTGGGAGCCAAGAAGTTCTGCACGTTCAGCCTGCCTGTCATCGACTTGTAGCGCTCTGGGGACCGACGGCCTGCCCAGTTCAGGACTCCACGCTTTCTGATGCCCCAGTCAGGAGACTGTCTGAAAGAAGCTAGTTGATGCGCCAGGCGAACGTGGTCCCATTCAGCCAGCTGTCAGACCACCTCGACTTTCCCTTGTCACTGCTCGGCCCACAGGCCAAAGGCTGGCTGGACACCCAGGACTCCAGGTCAGGAGGCTGCATCTTCAGACAAGGCCTGCGTTGTTGCCAATCCAACCAAAATTCCTATCCACAGGAACTTAAATAAAATAGTATACATCCACACAGGGGAATACTATGCACTTGTAAAAAGAAACAAGGAAATTCTTTATCTATTGATATGGCATTATCTCCAAGATGTGCTGTTAAGTGAGAAAATGCTAGGTTCAGTAGTGTAATGTGTATAGTAAACGACCATTTCTGTAAAAATGATTAAAGTGTGGACATAATTAACTGTAGATACATAGGCTGTCTATGTGAGAACCCACAAGAAACCAAAAGCAAGGGCTGCTGAGGAGGGGAACTGGGTGGCTGGGGCACTAACATAATCTTTGTACCTTTGAAATTTTACACCATATGCAAAAATATTCTACAAAAAAATAAATAAATTTAAGCTAGGGAAAAACTTGTAAGGAGAGCAGTAAGCCACTTTGCTTTCTCAGGTGTACTACATGTTCTAAAACGACTGTTAAAAAGGAAAGAAGAGAATAAGAAGACCAATCGAGGCACAGTAGTAGACCGGGGGCCAGGGAGATAGAACCAAACTTAACCCTGGCACTAGCTTAGTGATATTTCTCTTCACAAAATAAACAATAAAATGCATCACCCAACCAGGTGAAATTAGCACATTTTCAGTGACTGAGTTAACTGACTTGGTGTGGAAATTAGCTTGTTCACTTTCTCATCAAGACCCTCTCTTCCTGATTGGGAGGAGAGCCTATATTTAAGGATCCTGAGCCTAAACACGTGGGAAGAGCTGGGTCAGCAAACCAGTCAACAACAGGACTTTGAATCCTTTCAACATTTGGAAACACTAAAGGGCCCAAGCCAGCAGCTTTCTCAGTGGGCTGCAGGGCCAGAGGACATATGGAACTGACAAGCCATGGCCATGGTATGCCAGCCCGCAGCCCTAGGCCCAAGTCATAGGGAGGGAGCACACCCAAGACACCATACCCATACCCCACAACCTCTGCTAGGACCTTTCTTCTTTTCAGACTCCTGTACCACATGTATGCTGCCCTCCCAGACACCCACAAACCGGGCCAGGCTTTAGGGCTGGGCATGACCCCAATGGCCCAAGGGTCCCCCATCCTCTGCATGGGGCACATATAACCCTCATATAGACCCCAGGGGAGCCCACAGAAAGTGGTGTGGTAGATACCTTACCCCGGCACAGTAATCTCCACTGATGGTGACCCGCTGGAACTCAGACACAGTATAGGGCGCTGGCACGGGCTGGGAAGTGGCTTCTTGGAGCACAGGGCTTGTGGGAGACAAGGCTGGACTGGCTGTCGGGGGACCCTTCCAGTCTTGCTGTGTTGGCATTTGCAGAGACAGGGACTGGGACCGAATCATCTTGAAACTTTTCTTTCTAAAATCCAAGGACAAGGAAAAGTGGGGGACATCAGTAGCTAATTCGGGTGAGTGAAAAGGAGTCTGGTTCTGCACGTGGCAAAAGAATTTTGCTCTGATTAATCACTGGTGCTGGCCCTACCATTAAGAAGATATAATTACGTATGCCTTCCTCTTACACACGTCTCTTTGCATGAGATATGGGACAGCCCTCCAGACGCTCCTTCCTGAGGTCACTAAGAATGGCTTGGGCTGTTCTGTACTGCACACAGAGCACTAGAGCAGGCAGTGTCTTGGGGACAGAGGGCAGACCATGCTGCAGGGTTCTAATACTGAGGACAGGAGACGCGAGAGTGATGCCAAATCAACCAGCATGCTATCATCAGATAACCCAAACTTTGAGTCCCAGCAAATGAACAGTCTCAGGAAGGGCTATAAACAGGATCATAGAGAAAAATTACACTGTATTTCACAGAGTTTGAAATTTGGGGCACTGGAGCCAGAAGATATCATGACAATGCACAGATCCCACCTCCTTGTTTCATAAAGGAGTTGAGGTCCCAGAGACAGGAAAGCGCTTACTCAAAGTCACGAGGCAAGGTGGCAGCTAGCCCTCGGCCTCTCCCCTCCCTGGTGCCCGCTCTAACCCGTCACCCCTGCAGCTCCTTCCTCAAGCCTGACATATGCCCTCCTGGTGGCTTCTGCGAGGCAGATACAGATCTGTGTCTCTGCTGTGGAAAAGGGATTAATCAGCACCAATTTCAGGTCGCTCTGGACCTGTCACGGCGGCACCAAAAGACTTCACAAACTCTTAGAGAAGTGGACACAAGGTTGGTTGGTCTAAAATGCTACAAGCTCATGCTTATTTGCAATGCCGATTTGTGAATACTCACCTTCTTCATTAACTAAATAGTAGCATTTCAAGTGACAACACCCCAAGTCCTAGGATCCCCAGGAAGGGAGTTAAGAGCTGTAAGGTGAGGCCATCATGGAGGCATGTCTTCTTTTGCCTCCAATAAAGCCGAGCCCCTAGCACTGCCACCCAGGGGTGTCCAATGCCAGAAACAAGGTGACTACTTGCCCGACCTTTTGCCAGAGGACCAAGGAGGCTGCTGGGTATTTATCTCACCACAACCAGGGTCTACAGCCACCAGCAAAGGACTCAGCGACCCACCAGATTCCCCTGGACCCCGCCTCTTCTCTAGACACCAGTGACACCTGTAGGGTGTGGAGAAATTGGTTAATCTCTAAAAGGGGATCATGGCTCACAGGAAGCAGCTGTCTTCCTCCCGGCTCGTGGCCAGGTCTCCTCACAGACCCACTGACAATTTCTCAGGAACCACAGTTCCTTCCTCTGTTTACACACCCACCGCCTGCCACGGCTCTCTGGTCCTTATCACTTCTTTGGGGACGAGGCTGTTTTCTCCTAGAAAATAGAGGTGGCCCCTTTCCAGCATAACAGGTGCACTGGGTTGTTTGGGAAACAGCCTGAACTCCAGGAGCCTCCAGCCCAGGCGTCCCCCAGCTTGCCAGCCATTCATCACACAGAGCTGAGCCAAGGAAGGTCCCAGCTCATATCTGTCCATCATTCCTCAGAGGCAGATTCACCTTGAGCAATGAGGTTCTCACTTTGGCACCATTTGGACATTCACACTTAGAGGAAGAGCCGTGTCTTTGGGCTCCCTCTCACATTCTGACAGGCTCCATTAGGTCCCTATGAGACTCTGGCTTCTGTGTCACTCACATGCCTGCCAGGTCACTGTTTTTAATCTCTGTGCCAACTTCCCACAGGCCTCAGCGAGTGTCGCCTGAGGGCTGGTCCTGCCAAGGAGAAGCAAGGTGACGTGTTAGGTGAAAAGAATGATAAAAAAAAAAAAAGCCCCCCACAATCAGAAAGCTGGAAGGCTGCCTAAGCCAACATCCCACCGGGATTGTCCGAGGATTGTCCACATTCTTCTGTCCCAGTGAGAAAGCCAGGATCCACCAGCTAGTGCCCAAAGAATACTCCTTCTTGAAAACACCCATGATGGCTCCAGCCTTGGTCTGCAGGTGAGCCCCAGATGTCACATGTGAACTTTCAGGGCTGGAGCTCAGACTTTGCAGGCACAAGGTTTAACAGATGGGCCAGCTCCGCCTCAGGGCCCACCCACGTTAGGCAAGGGCGTGGAATAACCAGAGCTAACCACTAAGCTCGTATCTCAAAAATTGGAAAAGGTAAATGGAGCCCAAGGAGAGGACCCTTTGTTCATTTTCTACTGCTGCGTAACAAATTGCCAGAGCCTGGTGGCTTCAAACACCCATTTATTGGCTCACAGTTCTGTAGGTGAGAAGTGGGAAGGCGTGGCTGGGCTCTGTGCTCAGGGTATCGAAAGGCCAACATCTAGATGTTGTCCACACTGAGCTCCTATCTGGAGACTCTGAGAGAGAACCCACGCCCAAATTCAGTTAAGGTGTTGGCAGAATCCAGTTCCAGTGGCTGGCCATAGACTGGGGTCCCCGATTCCTTGCTGGTTCCCAGGCAGGGGTCGCTCTCTGATTCTTGCATACAGACCCCTCCTTCTTCAAAGCCGGCATGGAGCATGGTTCTGGTGCTCCACATTTCTCTGACTTCCCTCTCTACAACCAGGCTAGGCAAGCTCCCTGCTCTAAGGGCTCATGTGAGGAGGCCAGGCCCAGCCGGTACCCTCCCTATCTTCAAGCCCGCTTGTCATGAACCACAGCATCATCACAAGAATGATGACGTCTCGTCAGAGTCAAAGGGTCTGAAGATTAGGGAGGGACATGTCTGGGGGGCCATTTTAGAAGTTCCTCCTACCATAGGCCCATATCTAGTGTCCATTCTGTACCACCGAGGTTCAACCAACACAGGTGAGATCAGCAGCTGTGTGTGTGTGTGTGTGTGTGTGTGTGTGTGTGTGTGTGTGTGTCTGTCCACACACGTCCTTCTTTCCCTCTCAGGGCTATCTGAAGCCCCACGTGTCACAATCTTAAAAAATTATCATAAGCTTTATTTGAATTATAGAACCATGGGGTCCTCTCGCTGTAAAGGACTTTGCAGACTACACATTCTGACTCACTAAGGCAGCTTTTTCTTGAATACCTCCAGTGACAGAGAGCTCACTACATTTCTGACATCAGCATTCAATCATTATTTCAAAAAACATTTACCAAGCGCCTACTCTGGCCCAGGCCAGTGCTAGGCATGTAAACACAAGGTGAACAAACATGACCAGCTGCCACTGCTAGAAAGCACTTCCTCATGATGGGCCAAGATCTGTCTGTCTACAGTGCCATCTGTTGTACCTCATGCTAGCCCTTGGGGCACCAGCGTAAGCCAGCTCAATCTGCCACAGCTGGCACACCCCCTCTTTCTCTTGCTCGCATGTCCACCTGGCAGAAAAGCACTCTTGCCAAAGAACTGGCAGGGCGTGGGGCGGTGAGGACTCGCCTGAGAGCCCAATGGGCCAGAGAGCAGCTTCGTGCTCCCTGAAATGGATGGTCCTCCTGGGCCACAGGGACCTACCTGCCTGACTCGGCTGCCAACACAAGAAGGTATATAGCATCTCTCGGCACCTGTCTGGTGCTGATACAGGAGAGTTAGCAAGTCCCTAGGTAGACAGTGAGGTCCCTGAATAAACAAAAGACAGCCATATCCTAAAACTTCAGGTTTTGAAATCACTCCTTTGCTCCAGGACATAATGTAACAAGGCCTTGAGGTTAATCATAAAATTCATTTTGGCCTGACAAACGAAGCAGATCTGATAGATAAAGAGTGGGTTACTTTGCTAATTCCTTTGTGATGGGCAAGCAGAACCAACCTGGTAGACGAATTTCATTAGAAGGTACCAGTTCCCTTCTTCAAACAGTTCCCTTCTCCAAACAGCTCCCCTTCCCCAAGCAGGCAAGGGAAGATATAAAAGTAAGAGCTTTTGCCTCAGTCATGTGGCACCCCCCATTCGGGACCCCCTCCTGCTCGGGAGCTGCAATCTCTTCTCCTGCCTCTAATAAACTACCCTCTTTTTAAAACTTTTTGCCTCTCCTGGTCCGTGTTTCCATTTTTCGGCTTCATGAGACACGATCCCGGCCCGCACTCAGAAACTGCCCGCAGATCCAACATCACCTACATCAGTGCCTCTACCCACTCTACGGCCTTTGGCTGTCCCCGCCATTCATTGTGTCTCCACCTTTACCCTGCCCCACTCCCCATCCCGCCACAGCTCCTGGGAACCAGGTCCCCCAAAGCCTTTGGTTACAATATTAGATTCATATGTTAAACCCAAGTGAAGAACCCAGAGCCCTCCTTGCTCTTCTACAGAACAGCCAGCACCTTCCCAGGAGCTTTCTGAAGGCCACTGCCCTATGTGATCTGCCCAGAGGATTTCCAGGCAGGAAAAGGCACTAGAGCAAACCTTTCCTCAAAGGCTCTCAACTGAGCATAGTGAGTCAGGGGCCACACAGGGACCCCACTCCATTCAATAACCTACCATGAACCAGGCCCTGGGGGTAGACGGGTAGATAAACTATAAGCCCTGACTCCAGGGGCTGACTGGTAATAGCACTGGTCACTGGATATTTCAACAGCTTTCCTCACACAATGTGGTCCGTGTGACGATACACCCTGGATATTTTGGGATCCCGGAGGAGATACCTAATCCAGACTTGGGATGGATGCAGGGGAGCAGGATGGCCAGAGAAGTCTTCTTGCATCATTCCCAGAAGGAAAGAGGAACATTCCAGAAGAGGGAGGCTTGTTTGAACCCCACCCCCACACACATTCAGTTCATTCTAGCAGCCCGTGCCCCTCCAGATGAGATACTTCATAGGTTTAAGGCAAGATTCACAAACCAGCATAGGTTTTATTAACAATTTGCACCTGCATGTCATTAGGTGGGGCAGGCATTCCCCACTTCTACAGGCTTTCATTGTCACTGATTCACATGAAAGTGAGGATCCCAAGTCTAAGGAGGGGACCAGTTGCAGAGCTGACACCTACTCTGTGACTCAGACCAGAAGTCCCACCCTATCCGGAAAGGAGAAGGCGGAAACAGCTGACCATGCTGCATGCTGCTGCCTGGGGAACCTACAGGAGGGTATGCTCAGGGCGCTGGGGCCCCACGGAGAGCACTTTTCTACATGCGCCAAGTGACCCGTGGCCTGACCAAGTAGGTATAGCTTTGATTTACATACCTGAAGCCCACCAGGTGTAAAGATTCACAACCTCAACCTGTCTCTCCTTTCACTGCTGCCTGACAACCTGCCCTCACCCATGGCTGTCGTCCCTCCCTTCTCTCCTGACCAAAGGTAGGTTTCCATCCCCCTGCCTGCTCCCGCTGTCCTTTTCCCCAGTCCTTCCCAGCTGCCCCTCCTCCCAAAAGATCCCCGAGGTCAAAACGAAATACAGTCTTCACCACCTTTTAAATGAACTCTTAAACTTTGTATTCTTAACATGGAAAGAAGATGAATTGAGTTTCAATGAAGCTCCTTTGTCAACGGCCCTGAAGAAACAAGTTACTACCTCTGATTTCGTAAAATAAAATCATGTAACAACTCTAGCTGTGCCGTGCTCAACAGATAACAAATATCTGTTTATCTACTTTACTCAATACATTCGCAAGGACGGAGCTGTTCTGGAGAGCTACACTTTTCAGGAAAAGTCTGTCCCCTTTATACCCTAATTTTGAAAAAGACCAACTTTGGTGTGGCTTTTTAAAATGAAAATCGCAATTCCTGTATCTTAATCAGAACATACTCCACACAATCTAGGTCCTCTCCGTAAGAGTCATTGTAGCATCCAGTCACGGAGTCTTCCAGGTATTTTGCCCTGAGACTGCTGTGCTTTGAATTCTTCACCTGCTCTTGGTAATTATTCTGCTTTCTCCCTCCCTGTTGACTGTAAAATAATAACAATAACAAAAACAGGAACACTAATGACATTCCAAGCACTGTGCATGCATATCAGCTCATTTAATCCTCACAAGTCACTGTTTCCTGGTCCTTTTATGCAGACCAGGAAACAGGCTCCTGCAGTTAGGAGCCTTTCCCTAGGCAGCTGCATAGTAAGAGATAGGGCTGTCATTTGAACTCAGTGATCTGGCTCCAAAGCCTGGACCAATCACCACACATCCCTTCTGTGACCCTGCATCCTCTAGAAGTCCCTCTCCCCACTTCTAATTTGCTCCCTTAAATCTGTCACAGGATAAGAAACAAGATAACCAAGTTTATCAGAACTCTGTATAAAGGAAGAATAAATAGGAGATGGGATGGGAGTATTGGGGGGATGACAGCTAAAAGGTATGTGGTTTTTTTGGGGGATGATAAAAATGTCCTGAAATTGATTGTGGTGATGGTTGTACAACCCTGCATAGATAATAAAACCATTGAATTGTACACTTTAAATGGGTGGATTATATGGTATGTGAATTATATCTCAATAAAGCTGTTTAAAAAGAAAAAGAAATAGGAGAGGCAGCGGAGCACAATGTGCATTTTGATTGCTCAGAAATTTTTCATGTGGTTGTCAATGTTGCCTGAGTTCCAACTATGTACTTTTGTAAAATAAGTAATATGGTAAGATTCAAGGTGAACAAAAGAGAGCTTCTGGGTGCCACCTATCTTTTCCTGACTTCTTGTCTTTGCCTCCTGATTTTGATTCCATAGATAGTCTACCCCTCACTCTCACCTTGAGCTGCCCCTGCATCCCCGTAAGAGAGCTGGACAATGTCATCTTCCTAAGAAGGCAAGGCCCTGTAGCAAGCTGTCCCCGCTGACTTGCTATTTGGGGCCTAGCCTGCAAAATGAGTGATTCTCCAAGCAGCCTGGAGCACTGGCTCCGTGGACTGGCCCCCAAACCTGGAAGGGTGATATCTGGGCCCACCTCAGCTCTTACAAGTACTGGAATCCTACACAGCAAGCCACAATGTTTTAGGTGCTCATCTTTCTTATTCACAGACCAAGTTCTCCTTTTTTGTAAGAAGCCATTTTACTTCCTGCCTCTAGCTTGTGCATTTACAGTAGACCCAGAATTGTCTTTCTTTCTTTAAAAAAAATAATAATAATAATAAGAGAGAAAAAGGAAATGGTTGTAAAGAAAAACCTTCTCCAAGCATCAGGAGTATTCAGGCAGAGGAAGGGCTTTTTCCAAACTGGAAGCCCCATTTTATGCCACAGTTTGAAACACAAGTCCACAGACTCTGCGTATCTGGAGAACTGCTACTGGCTCCAGGCCTGTGGGCTCCTTGCAGGAAGACTCCATATCACGACATTTATATTCCAGAATGTCAGGGAGGAGCCAGAAATAAAAAGGAAGCTGGGGAGGGTTCCTGCATGAAACTGTCCACATCTGAATAATATTTGCATAATGGTGCCTCTACTAAGCAGTGAAGCTTAAAGACAAAATTGGGGGTGCACAGCCCCAGAGAACACTGGGACATCTGACAGGTAATCCAGGGACCAGACTGTCCTCTGGCAGAAGAGAAGCCAGTAGGCAGTGGGGAGTTTGGCCCAGCTGCCCTCCATTTCATTCAGAAGTCGGCAATTATATAACCTGCGGAGTAGCCCCCAATGCCATGCCAGTGTCTAGAGATGAAACCAAAGACTCCACCCCTGACTGACAATGGTCAAAGTGTAGGGTTCTAGATTCAAAAGACTTGCGTTTTAGTCCCTGCTCTGTCACTTAGTCACTACGTGTCCTAGTGCAAGTTAATTTAAATTCTTGGAGCCGTAGTTTCCTAATCTGCAAAATCGAGATCATAAGAATATGCATCCACTTGATAAGCTTGAGGTGGGTAATAAAGAACGAAAGCAAACTGCACAGCCCAGCTCTTAGCCCACAGTAAGCAGTAGCTGTTTCCGCTGCCCATCTCCCACAGCAGGAAGGTGGACAGTTAACATTTACATGGGGCTGAGACCCAGGCATTGTTCTAAGTGTAATTCCTCACAACACCCATGACAGTAGTCACTATTACCATCCCCACTGTATAGATGAGAAAGAAACCAGGGCACACGGAGATTTCCGAATTTGCCCAAGGTCACAGAGCACAGTAAAGAGTGGCAGAAAGACGATGGTCCAGGTTGCTGTGGCCACCCTGATGTAGCATTTGTGGTAGGAGAAATAGGATGTCTTTCCTCTGCCATATATCCACTGCCCATTACGTCCTCGGCTGGATCCTGGGGGCAGAGTGCGAGCCAGAGGGGCAGACTAAGACCACCGCAACCTTCTAAGTAGGGACAGAACAAAATCTCTGCAGAGGAATTTCTGGAAGGCACGGAGCACCACTTGGACTTAAAGAAAGAAGGTTTTCATTTTGCCTTTAGGCTTGGGCACTGATAAGAAGAGCACAATCTCTTTTTGTAGATGTCAGGCCCAGTGTTGCTCTGTCATGGAAACTGGCCTCAGAAACCTCTTACTCCTGGTAATAAAATAAAAAAAAAAATACCAGGACCCCTTCTCTTCTCATTATAAGACTTTCAAATGCTCACTTCATAAGACACAGAAGGTCCTGCAGACCAGTGAGTTCATAAAGATGCCCTCTGTTAAGCCAGTGCGATGTGGACAAAGGGCTCTACAGTCATGCTCTTCTTTACCCACCAGGAATGACCTGGGTAATTGCCACTGGGCCTGGGGCCACCCCACCTCACCCAGCACAAGGCTGGCACTCAGTTGGCTGATGGCACCGACGATCCCTTCAGTTCATGTGCTCACAGCCCCTCCGAGGAAGGAAAGCACTTATTTTATGAATGGTGAAGCTCTGTTCTGGCCTTGATACCAGTCCGCAACTTTTTACTTCTTTCCCCAAAAAACCTAAGGAAAAAACTTCTGTACTACCAAGAAAGGAAAGGAACTGCCTTTAAAAATAAGGAGATACCTTAGAAAGAGCCTGATCGCTGACTAGGTCGCAAAGAAGGCTCCAGGTCCACTCCGTTAGCTATTGAGGTCTGCAGTGTGCTGTCCAGGCAGGCACCCAGCTAGAACCCCACTAGACACTTCCTCAAAGCTCTTTTACTCTTTAATTCTGTTCTCCCAGGTGAGATAAACTGGGAAAGGGTGAGGGCTTCCCACTGTACTTGGACCAAGATCCAAACTTCTTACCAGGGAGCACAAGGCCAGTGTGATCTGATGCCTGAGGTCATGGCACTTACCCTTTTAACCACATCTCCACCTCACATGAGCCTCCTTGAATATAGAGAGGACCTTTTTCCTGGCTCCTCTCCCTATAAGGCTGTCACCCAGCTCTTCGCGTGGCTAGCTCCTTTACACCCTTTAAGTATCTATTACAATGTCACCTCCTCCAAGAGACCTTCCCTAAACACCCAGTCTGAGAAAGGACTATCTGTGCCCCCCCACTCACCCCCCCACCCCCCGCTCCTTCTCTCTCCCTCTCAATTCCTTATTCATCTCCTTCATAGCACCTGTGCTAGGCCTGGGCCTGTTTATCCTCAGATCCACTCCCCACCCTCTCCTGTGTTTCCAGCTATGTGTCAGGTGGCTTCTGGCTAGGTTTGCCCAAGAGACACCGGAAGGTGCCAAAAGGATTAAAGGCAGGCATCTCCTGCCTCTGTTTCTGCCTTGGGAGGTATCTCTGTAGCTATTGCTTTACCTCCTCGGCTCCGGTGTCCATTGGAAAGGCCACCACAGTTCCAACTTCTCCACCCTGGGCTTCAGCAACACCACCTCTTTCCATGGTCTCTCAGCTCAGGCTGGTAGCTCCTTCCTACTGTGTCTAATCTCTAGGCTTCCTCTCTCTGCCCTGCTTGTCTTCTCAGTTGTCCACCACCAACCAATGCCCTGCATTAAAATCCCATTTCCAGTACTCAAATGGTTTGTTTTTCTGACTGATAAGAGCACTTATCATAACTTGTCATTTTTAAATTAATTTGTCCAGTTACTTAATTACTGTGTAGGCCAGCTCTCAGCTCTACAGGGCAGGGACTGCATCTGTCTTGCTCATTATTGCACCCCCGGTGCCCCGAACGGCACCTGGTAAATAGCGAGCTGAGTTCATTAATAATGCAAATTTCTTGTCAAGTGATGAAAAGAAGGAAAACTGAGGTTTCCCAAGAAATCCTAAAATTTCCAAAAGAGAAAATGGAAATGTCATTTGGAAATGGTGTGTGTTTCTGCACGTGATTTGTTGTTAAAACAGGAACAGGGAGAAAGTGGGTTTTTGATTGTTGCACCAAAACATCCTTCAATAAGTAAGTGGTGAATGAAGTAGTCTTCGTTAAGGAATAAACCCAGCCCCCAGGGATGAGCCAGTTCCCATGAGGCACCTCATCTCAGGACGCATGCCCACAGTCCACCTGGGTCACGTGACAGCTGAGGAGTAGGGACAAACCTTTTTGCAGTCTCCACAGACTTCTGCTCCGCCAGCTCCTTCTGCAGCTCTCTCTCCTTAGCCTCCTTCTGCCCGATGGGGCAGTCCTCGGGGACAGTGAAGAGGGATAAGGCATCTTTGCTGTCCTCTTCTCGAAGCACTTTAGCAAACACTTTCTCAGCCAGGAGCCGGACTTGCTCATCCACCTCAGAGATGTTCAGCTTGGGGAATTGGCGTGGCATCTCGGCTGGCAGAAAAAGAACGAGTATTAACCTTAGGAATTACTGGATGGCCTGAGTCACCCTGTGGGAGAGGAGAGGATACTGAAATAAAGGCCAGGCATCCCTGGTCCGTGGAGGTCAGCTGTCTACTCAGGAATTCCCCAGACCAAACCCAGCATGCCAATTTTAAAACTAGCTCAAGAAGTAATTGGATGTGAAGAGTGGAGGGCCACTTACATTTCATTAGAAAACAAGTGTCCAGAATCAACGAATGAACTGTCCAACTAAGTGTGCTTCCATTTGCCTGAATACAGGAAATCTGCAGCATACCGGCAGCCCTGCCTTTTCCGACTTTGTTTCCATGATGCAGAAGGGAGAGTTCAGACTCCTCCCCCTGCAGACTACCAGGAAGCCATTCCAGGTACAACAATAACCAAACCTCACTCCCACTGCACAGAGGGGAAGACCAAAGCCCGAAGGATTTAATGATTAACTTAAGGTCCCATGAGATGACAGCAGAACGCTGGGGAATTCAGGGCTGCATTCTTCATCACATAAAACAAGGCTATTTGCTGAAAAGAAAGAACCTGCGATCATGGTCCCACCATCTCCAAAACCCTCTGTAACTTCTAATAAGACACAGCAAATAAAATACAGCAGTCGTCCCTTATCCCACAGGGGATATGTTTCAAGACCCCCAGTGGATGCCTGAAACCCCAGATGGTACTGAACGCTATATATGCTATGATTTTTCCTATACATACATACCTATGATAAAGTTTAATTTATAAATTAGGCACAGTAAGAGATTAACAACAATAACTAATAATAAAATAGAGTAATTATGATAAGATACTATAACAAAAGTTATATGAATGGCTTGGGGCCATTATTAAGTAAAACAAGGTTCACTTATACACAAGCACTGCAAGTCCATCTGATAATGGAGACAGCTAAGTGACTAACGGGTGGGTGGCGTACACAGCGTGGATGGATACGCAGGACAAAGGAATAACTCATATCCTGGGTGGGTCGGAACAAACTGGCACAAGATTTCATCACGCAAGTCAGAATGGTGGGCAATTTAAAACTGATGTTTACTTCCAGAATTCTCCATTTAATATTTTTATACCGCAGTCATCCACGGGTAAGTGAAACCACAGAAAGTGAAACTACAGATAAGGGATGACGATACAGGTTTGGGGACCAGGATACTCTTTGCCTTCCAGAGCTGAAAACTCACTTCCTCCAAGAAGTTTGCCTTAGCCACTTCTCTGAGTACTAGTTCCTTAGTATCAGTAGCTGCCCTAAATCACCTGCTTAGCTCCTTTATGTTCTGTTTTTCTTTCTTTCAGTGCTTACATAGCACTTACTAAGTACACTCTGCCACACTCTTTGTACTTCCTAACTCAGTTAATCCTGTTATTCCCATTTTACAAATGCAAGGTGAAGGCACAGAGAGCTCCCTTCCCAGAGTCACACTTTTAGTAAGTGGGCAAAGACTTGTGCTGTTCTCAGCCTTGTTTCCCCTATCCTGCTCCTCTCTGAGCCTCTGCTCAAGGATCTGAACCCAGCACCTGGTTCCTGCAGCTGTACTTTTAACTGTTATGCTGTGCTGCTTCTCTTTGTCCACCTGGGTGTCAGGGCAGCTCTCCCACTGTCCCTAGCATCACACTTATGGAAGTGGTGAAGAGTGCATCCTTTCAACAGCCATCCCACCAAGAGTGGCTCTGGAAGAAGAGTTTCCTGTCCAGGTATTACCACGGTTTCTTTAAAGAAGGCTTAAAGAGAGAAGTGGTTTTGTCAGACCAGCCGATGAGGATGAAGGTGAGACAGTGCCCAGTTGCTGTCTGGCCCAGAGAGGAAGCGATCACAGGGGAGGAGGGACTCACTGAGCAACCGTGGGACAGTCCTTCTCTGCACCTCACCATTGTCTCTGCTGTGAGATAAAGGCACTGGATGGACTGACTGGTCCCCAAGGCCATCTCAGTTCTAAGTGCCATAATTCTAGGTACCAGAGAGGTTTCCTATGCCCAGGAGACTTGCTGCTCGGGTCTTCTCTGCGGCACATGGGTCTAATTCATGACACAGACAGGAAGGAGGAAAGCAAGCTAGTAACGGACAGTCAGAGAACATCTGGGGGCCCCTTGACTATGAAAACAACTTGCTCCTTCCCTCCACACCAAAGACCCTGCCTTTCCAGGGTCTCTCTGACCCTCAGGGGGGTCGAGTGGGAGGGAGCTGGTTCAGACAGAGGTACTTTAACACGCATCTGTGCCAATCTCTGGTGGCAGAGACCAAGATGAGAGCAAAGGCCTATCCTGCAAAGAGAAAAAGGAACAGAGCTGACGAGATTGCCACGTCCTGATAGCAGAGAGAAGAAGCTGGAAACCATCAGAGCAAAGGCTGGGAGAAGGTGACAGAGAAGAAAAATGAAGAGAAAGACGAAGAACTAGACCCACGAGGAGTTGTTAGGTCAGAACAAAGCTGGACCTCCACCCCCCAACTCTAAGGTCATGGATCTAGGGCAACATTCCAAAACCTGACAGGCAGCTCAGAAGTAGATATCCAATAGGCCCCAGGCAAGGGGTAGCAAATGCCATGAAGAAACCATACCATTTGACAGAGTAAACCCACTTCTGGAAATTGCTTCTAAGAAAAGAATTTGAAGGAAGGAAAAGGCACAATGATGTTTACATGCACTCTTTATATAAATAGCTTTAAAATGTCCAAATTAGAGTATACTTGCTTGAAAAAAATTGTTAAGCAACCCAAATTATGACAGTGCAATTCCATTAAAAAAAATCCTGCAAAATAACAGTAAATGAAAAAATTGATACATAAAACTGTACCCATGCTTTGATTACGATGATAGAAAACGTATCCCCTTACAGACAAGGGTTGTAAGAGAGACATACACTCAAATGACCAGATGGCAGGATTGCCTGTGAGGGAGACAATAGCGGATTCTGATCATTAATGCTGCTGTAATGTCATTTTAACGAACACAAAGGAGATAGAAAGAAAAGGAAGAGACGGAAGAGTTTATAAAAAGAGAGAAAAACAGGAAAACAAATCAAACTTGTACACCCCAGGTTTTGGCAGTTAGAGTCCTCCCCCACCTAAGCCACACCAGAGAGGCCAGTCCAAAGGGAATTACGCCACTGACACCCATGTCTGCATTAGCTCTTGGAAGCTGCTTACCACCACCTTCCTACCTCTTACCCCTTACCCTCAAACCACACACAGGCCTGACCCAGCTACACCCCACTAGGCCCCACAATGGGCATTTGGAAGTGTCCTTTGTTTCTGAGGTCCTGCCATGTTTTTCCATGACACATGTTTAGTTTGCTCAAGTGAACTAAGCGTACTTTTCAGGATGCATCTTTCCACAAAAGATCTTCCCTTTTCTTTAGCTTAAATAGCTTAAATTAGCCTTTTTGAAACTGGGTGCCATGAGAAGTCGATACCTGTTGCTAATGATAAAACAGTGCCTGTGGTCAGTTACGAGGGAGCTGCTGCATTCCAAAGTCCCTCACCCAGACTCACAAGGCACATCAAAGACTCGAGGGTCACAGAGTAGCATTGCCCCAAAGACCTATTTTTTTTTTATAGAACCTATACGAATCTCCTGCAGGACTACTACCCATGTCTTAAATAATTGGTGAAAACTCACTCCATGCCTTAGTGTGGACCCAGTAACCCAGCTGGGGTGCTAGGCTGAGTCAGCAGGCCTTAGGAACCTCCTGTACACCTGCTGTCTTCTGACACCCTTGGCAGACAGGTCCCACCTGCCAACCCCTCCCTCCATGGCTTGTCTCTCTTCTCAAACCTACAGACACTGGCCAGGCAAGCCGAGGAAAGCCCACTCTGCAGATGTGCAGCAGAGCTTCAGCTTCAGCTGCTTGTTCAAGCCTGGCTTTCAACTGTCAGCTGGAGCGAGCAGGCTTGGGACGCTCAACTATGAATTTACCAGCATACAGCTCATCTCGTCGTTATAGACAACACCCTCCAACGGGGGTTGTGGAAGTGTTCCCAAGTTAGAAAGCTGTAAAATGCCACCAAATTCAACAAACTGACTGTTCATGGCACCACAGCCCCTCTAGAAAGGAAGCACAGTGGCACTGAAATCCCGTCCTTATACAAATGAAGCTTTTCCTGTTCTTGCCAGACTCCCATTGTCAGAACCCACAACACAGACCTGACGCTGGTGCTGGCGTTTCCATGGCTGCTCCTCAGGACCACACAGGCAACGCACTGGGGCCAGGGGCTGCGCGTTGCCCAGGAGGCTGAGCTGAGTCAGTGTTAACTGCAGCTAGCTGGGTCCTGTCGCTGCTGGGGTGGGAGGTCTCTACTTTGCATATCTGTGAGCAGTCTTGAGCAAGAGCAGGAAAAGTCTGGGCTGGAAATTCTCCCGTGAATATGAAATGGAAGTGGAAAATTTCCAACAGTCCTAAAGGGCCCAGGTTATGCCAGTTACCCACGGCTGCTGCATCCTGAATGCAGTGTCCTGGCCCTGTTTACAGCAGTCTCCAGAGCAGGAAACTAAAAACGCTGCTGCCCCAACGCAACTGTCCATTCAGCCTTCCTGGCCAATCACAGAAGCACGGCCTCCCTCTAACGTCCAGACCCCTGCTGAAAGCTGAGCCATAATGTGCGATACCATCACCTTTGCTGCTTCCGATTTGAATCCCACTTCAGGCTTGACGTGGTGATAGGGTTCGTCTTACCAAAGGGATTTGTCTACGACACCGCCTGCTCCCCACCCCCAAGCAACCCTCCTGAGGGCACCCCAGGACTGGCAGGAGGAGCACTGAGCCAAGTTGCCAGTATGAGCTCCACCCTCCCCAGCTCCACTAAAAGCGGGAACAACCATGAATTGCTCCCTCCTTTGCCAGGAAAGGACAGACTCAGAGAGAGGGGGAACTGAAGCAGGAGCAGGCTAGAGTGAAAAGCTGGCATGCCTTATTCCACCCCTTCTTTTCTTGCCCCAAAGAAGCTGCATATCACAGTGGACTGGGCAGCCTGACAAGCTCTACCAGAGTGCGACTGCGTGCAAGTACACACACACACACACACACACACACACACACAGAGGAAGTATGTCGTGCCTTACAGACCTGAGCCCATTGCCCCACCCTCTCCTTACTGCCGCTCACGACTCTCACGTGGGCCTCCAACTCTGAGAAAACTCCTGAGCCCTGGCTGGATTCAGTCACACTGCCGCCAGCAGCTGCTGCTCCCACTGGGGAAGGTGGAGCTGCCGCCAGTGACCCACAGACGCAGTTCTCTAAGAGCACGTAGGTAGATTAAAACTATCTGAGGGAGCAACGCTCCACTCTTCATCTGCCCTATGGAAGGACAGCCCTGTGTGAGAAGGCACAGTCAGACGCACGGCCTCCCTGTCACTTAGACAGGTGGTATGGGTCTGGGAAATAACCGTGAGCAAAATGGTTATTTCTGTGGTGCTGTTGAAATCCTGGGGAGAAGAGCCCAGAAAGGATGGGTCAGTTGTTTACTGAGAGGCTGCCTCTAGCCCTGATTTGAGCCTGAGTCACCTCGTCATGTCCAATCGCAAGGTTGTGCCTTCCTGAGCCCGCATAATAATTCCTGTGTGTACAGAGCAGGATTGCAGGGTTGACACATGATCCCTGGGCCACTGCTGGGCTTTAGCTACCCAGAGATTATGACCCACCTGGCCTCACAGCTGTTTCATAAACAGCGCAACCAGCAGGCTACAAACAACCTAGACCGGGGGTGGGGAGGGATAATATTTATTCATTAAATACTTAAGAAAGACTTAAAGTATAGAGAGAAACAAATCCCAAGACCTTAGTACTATTCTGCCAGAAGTGAGAACGTATGATTTCTTCTGCTGGTATGTTTGGGGGAAGGGGCGATGAAGGAGGCTGCAATGGGAACATTCTAGCCCATGCATCTGAGAACCTACCTGGAACCAACACATTCAGGGAATTTCATTCTGCATGCACCTTGAACCAGATTGAGGATAGCCCTAGTCTAAACATGCATTTCCCAAAGTATAGTCTTAGAATGTCAAAGGTTAGAAGGCTTGGAAAACACTGCATACCATAGTCCCTTATGGGGATTCATGTGCAATTCCTACCAGCAGATTCTAAACACCCGAGATGTCCTTCAGTAAAGAAAGCCACTTAACTTTGTTTAACCCAACACATTTATTTGACCCCCTACCCCACCGCTATCACCATAGGAAAAAGCACCTATTAATATCCCATGGCATGTGTTTTGGAAAATGCCTTACACTATGAGCCTTCATTTTCCAACCTAGAGAAAGCTGCCTTCCTGGGGCCCAGCAAGGGAGTGAGACCCACTCCATCAGGACTAGACAGAGATGGGCAGATATGGCACAGGTTGGGACGATGGCCAAGGGTTCTATCAGAGCCAAAGAGCTACAAGACCCTTCGGAACAGTGGCAGTTTAAAAGGAAACTACGGTTCTGTCTCAAAAGGGCAAGCTTCACTTGGAACCTCACAACCCCACCTTGAGCCTAACATATCACTCCTCCTCATGGCCTAGAAGTCTCCTTGGACTGAGAAGCACAGGTCCCAAGCTCCAAGCCCTATTTCCCTTCTGAAGGACAATTAAGACAATCTATGATACCCAGGCCCAGGGCCTGCATCTCCTGCCCAGGAGACCAGACTGCATTCACTTTTATCAATTAAGTGCCCCTTACAAGCCCCAAAGACAACAAAGGCTGGAATCAAATTATGTTTCATCAAGAAAGATACTATTCTCCTCTCCCCAAAAGGATGCTGTGGGTTTGCCTGTATAGGTTCATCTTCCTTCTTGTTTCTGAAGTGTGTATAACTCACACAGAAGGGCAAAGGGGCTTCACCTGCTAAATATCAGCTCCATGACAGACCTTGTCCACTCATTCACTACTATGTCCCCATGCCTGGCTTATAGTAGGCATCAGTAAACATCTGTTGGGTGAATGAAAGCATAAAATAACGAATGAGCTGATGATTAATCTACTCATAGCAGGCTCAAGAGTCAATACAATGAATTGTTAAAAATAGGGACTCAAGCCAGACTACCTAGGTTTGAATCCTGTTCTATCACTTAGTTACATGACCTTGGGCAAGTTCCTAAACTTCTCTGGCTCTGCTTTATTCCCTATAAAATAGGTTTAATAACAGTACTCACCTCATAACTTACCAGGACAATTAAATTGCTTAGCCTATGTAATGTGCTTAGAATAGTACCTAGCACATAGTATGTGGTTTATAAGTGTTATCTATCAACATCATTGCAATCATATCGGGTACGAGAGACTCCAACTAGGAAAATGAACATGAAGTTTCATCTAGACACTGAATCCTTGTATTCAACAATATTTATGGAGCACTGTCTTGTGCCAGGCACTCTCTCAAGCTTCTACTTGGGTGCAAGGAGAAGGAAACCATGTTTACATGTGAAACCAGATCAGGAGAAACAGCCTTCTCTATGAATGCTACTTCTTGCTGACTTTGCAAGGCCAGCACTCCAGCCATGAGCCCATCCTCTCATGCCCTATCCCCCTCATATATCAAAGCCCAAAGGGCATCCTGGATATGTATATAGCCAGCATATAGAAGAACTAAGAGATTACTATATTTAGGGACTGAACCAGGAAGGTCAATGAGTAAATTTAAGGGAGGAAAGGGTATCTCCTGCTTATCTCTAAGGATAATTTTTATCTGCCCATGACATTTTCAAGAGCTGCAATTGATTCTGAGGCATTTGAAGAGTGATTCACCTACTGTAAGGACAAGAAAAACAGGCCTCATCTCTCACAATTTCTTGACCTAGCTGACAACCACTCACCCCTTATCCAGGATCTTAGGACTGAGGTGGGGCTAAGGGTGGGGCTGACAGGCCCAAGAGTCTTCCAGCAACCCACCAGGGCAAGCCCCGTGGTTTTTAGATAAGGCAGCCTCCTATCATTATCTTCACAGCAAGCCAGGCCCTCAGAGTTGCAGCCAGGCCAGGCTAACTACCCCAAACCTGCTATCACCACTCAGAGATGTGGGAGCTGACAGGGGCTGTGTGCCTGGCTCCATGGCTTGACTACCACTCAGCATTAATGCTTCACAGCCTGGGGAAGAGCTTCTCCTATGAGCGTTCCAGCTGCAGCCAACTTTTCCCTGAAGATAGCCAAATGTTGGTCACCACATGCAGGGGGATAGCCAGCAAGAGCTCAGGACCAATGTAAAGTTCATCGTAGTGTTTCCAGCTTTCACTCAGCTCCTTTGCTAATTTGTCATCACCAAGCTTCCAGGCAGATACAAGGACCTAACAGTCTGGGGTCTAGTGAGCAAGCCTCTCTAGTGAGCAAGCCTCTCCTACTCTAGGGCCTCTCAAAACACCCCAGAGCCCTCTTCCAGCCAAGACAAGCCATTAGCAGCTTCCCTGGCAAAGCAGCTGCCAGGAAGTTCAAGGACAGAAAGCAGACTGCCAGAGCGCAGTACACCGCCCTTGCCAGGAGAGAGCCAAAGAGCTAAGGATGAAGGCCTCCAAGGACCCCATCACCATCACACTGTCATCTTGTCCATCCTCCTGCCTCCAGGTGGAAATCCACCTCGGCCCTTGGCATCCGGCCAGTCCTCAAGCACCTAGAAACTTGTCCTGGCGCTTAAGTGGCGGCAAGTCCCGGGTCCCTTAATTTCTCTAACGCTGGTGAATCTCATGTAGGCCGCCAGAGAGCTGAGATGCCACTGAGATGACGGCTCACCTGGGGCCTCTGGAGCCCAGGCCACGGCCAGGCCAGGGGCAGGGGCAGAGGCCCGGGCCCGGGCGGTGGCTGAGCCTGCGTTAGGCGGCGCCCCTCGGCGGGCCGGGAATTCTCAAGCCCGGGCTCCCACGGCAGAGCGCTCCGACTGCGCCCTGGGCCGCGGGGGCCGCGAGGCGCGGACCCGAGATCAGCAGCGCAGCCTCGCGCGCACTCACCGGGTTCGGGGCCCAGGGCCATGCCGTGGGCCCGCAGGGGGCGGCCCGCAGGGCTGGAGCGCGGGGGGCGGCCCGCAGGGCTGGAGCGCGGGGGGCGGCCCGCAGGGCTGGAGCGCGGGGGGCGGCCCGCAGGGCTGGAGCGCGGGGGGCGGCCCGCAGGGCTGGAGCGCGGGGGGCGGCCCGCAGGGCTGGAGCGCAGGGGGCGGCCTGGGCCGCGCGCGGGGCCGGATCCCGGCTAGGCCGCCCCCCCGCCCGCGCGGAGCAGCACGCGGCAGCGGCAGGAGGGCTCCCGGCGCGCAGAGCTGCGGGGCGCCCGCCCAGAGCCCCCGCCCCAGAGCGCCCGGCCCGCCCAGGGGGGAGGAGAGCCGCGGGGAAGAGCCGGCGAGCCGCGAGCCTCCGGAGTCGGTGCTCTACCTGGGCGTGGAGCCGGGGAACGGCGAGGACCCCGCAACAGAGGGGCGCGGGCCGGCCGCCGTCGCCGCCGCGCAGGTCAGCCCTGCCGCCTCCAGCCAACCCGGCCTGCCGCTACCCGAGCCCCCGGGCCGCGCTGCCAACGGGAAACGTGAGACGCCAGGGCCGCCGCGGCTGCCCAGTCCCTCGGCCGGAAGCGCGCGCTCAGCCCGGGGCATTCTCCAGCAGGCCCCTGGGACCTCGCCTCCGCTGCCACCCGCGGGCCCCGAGGGCGCTTCCCACGTGTTAGGATTTGTCCGCCCCTCCACCCGCGCCGGGACTTTCCCCAAGGTGAGATTCTGGGGTCACGGCCCCCAAGCAGCTGACTTACTCCCTGTAGTTGAACGGACCCACGAGTATAGGGTTTCTCCCAGGCGTCCGTCTGGTCCCTTGGGTCACCTTCCTGCCGCTCCCAACACCCACACACACACACACACACACACCTTCTCCAGCTCCCTGGCTTCTACGCCCGCCCCTCCAACTCCGCCCTGCACACACACACACACACACACACACACACACCACTTCTCCAGCCCTCTGCTCTGCGGCTTATATACCTGCCCCTCCAAGTCCGCACTGACCGCCTAGTTGCCAAAAACAGCCAGTGCTTTGTAACCTCCCTCGCTTGCCTCTCCCCAGTATTTGAACCTGCTGACCACGCCTTCCGTCTGCAATGCTTGGAGTACACAGTTTCCAGCAGTGGCTCAGGTCTCCCCTCTCACCAAAGTTTGCACTTTCCTTGGTGAATGCAGCTTCCGGGCCTCCACCGCCTGGCTTTTGATGGTGTGTTCCCGCGGGTCCCACAGCGGCCTGCATCCTCACTCACTTGGCTGGCCCACTGGGGATCTCACCCACTTTCATGGTTTTAACAACCTCCTGCCAGCTAATGACTCTTGAACCTCATCTCCTGCCCAGAATGCTCCAGGCCTGCAGATGGTGTATGCAACCTCCTGCGGCACATCTTCACTAGAGATTTCTAGGCTCACGAAGACGTATCCAAACTCAAACTCCTAATTTCCTCCCAGGAATGCGCCAGAATCTGCTCAGTGCTCCTGAGTTTTCAGTCTTAGTGAATGATAGCACCAGCCCTCACTCTCCCAGGCAACACTTGGGAGTTATCGTGATTTTCTCTTTTTCAACTCGCACAGCAAATTTGTCACCAAGGGGGAAATGAAATCGTTAGTGAGCACCCACTAACTATCCTCACTGTGAAAACTGCTTTCACAGTTGTCTCATTTAAGCACCAAGTTTTATTCCTTATACCTTGTAGCCTCGTATTTGCAATTTACTTATTTATAAATGATATGCACATGCAACTGTATTAATATATATTATAAAGCACACTAAAAACCGTTAAAGGATGTGGTAAAGATGAAACAATTTTAAATTATTTCATTTTTAATGAACGGTGCAATATACCTTTTCCTTTCACTTTAAAGGTATTAGCAAAAATCTGTTTAGTGAGAGTAACATGATTACAAAGGGCTTTAATAAATCTTAGTTTAATATGAGACTAGAAAGTATGCTTCTAAATACAGTGAATGTCCATACTTGGTCCTAATGGCTGTTATTGCCGGAAAAAAAAAAGATGCCTTACAAAAATAAGTATATCTAAATAGAAGAATTATATCTTTGACTACACTTATTAAGTCATAATTCTCACTGTTTAAATCCCATCTATTAATTTTGCAAATGTGAAATTCCACCAGAAAACTCTGTGCATGAATCCAACCTTCTCAATGATGTTTTCATTAGTTGTTCCTGTGGATATTTTTGACAATAAGATTGTTTTTAAAAATCTTGAAACTCTTCATTTGGAAGATTGTAAAATGGGTTTAAAAGCATACTTCTTAAATTTTGAAGACTGAAACTATGACAGTTTGTATAAGTGACACTGACACAATTTATTTTAGCATTAAAATTACATGATAATGGTAACAGTTCCAAACATCAATTTTCAAAGTACTTTCCTCATATGATTCTTTTAAAACATAGTTATATTCATGGTTAAAATATTACCTTTGCCTGAAGGGATACATTGTGTCTGTGTGTGTGTGTGTGTGTGTATGTGTGTGTGTATTTGTGACAGTCACAAGCCAGCACATAAGAGGTCAGCAAATTTGAAATACTTGTCCTTTTGTTAAAGAAACATATCTTTTAAGTTTTTTGCCTGGAGATAATCGGTAAACCCTTGAGTAATATAAAGATTTTCAGTCTCATTTCACATGTCATTACAAAGTATTATAAAGATTCTGCTCTATTTTAAGACTTTTTTCAAATTAACCTTATTATTGACATCCTATAGTGCTCTTTTAACTTGTGTTTCTGCATTGTTGTAATTTCTAAATGAATGATGCAATAGATGAGTTTTATATTTAGCCCCTCCCTGCCCTCCAACCCCCAGTTTTGTTTTCCAGTCAGGGCATCAACTCCAGTGTTTATTCTTACGCATAAAAACCATAGCATGTTATATTAGATAAGTCATTCATATTACAAGCACATCTTTTCTTTAGTAGATCACAGAAAGTATTTCTTTGTGAATGCCGACATGGAAAAGTATGGCAAAGACTTAAGGTGAAACATGTTACCATCTTACGTCCAACCATATAGCTAACCCCCACAACACATCATGTGTTCTAAAACCTTTTCTTCAAATCTTTGACAATGTTTTCTGTCTTTCTACAGAATGCATTTTTATGTGTTGCCGTCTTCTCTCTGTACTAATTTCGTCATATGCCATATAGAACAGTGTTTTTTTCCCAATGATATCGACTGACATTTTGCCTTTTACTATTAAGTAAAATATTTTTATTCAAAAGAGATTTCTAAATATGTTTATTACATTTAATAATAGTTCACAAAAGTACACAACTAAGTATTACATGACTTAGAATATCCCACCCCCAAAAATTGTAGAGGTTTTTCTTCATGCTCTGGCTGTATAGAATTTACATGTCATGCTAACCATGGTGGCATATTTATATCATTATTAGCTAATACCTCCAGGACCAATATACCCTTAGGTTGGTTAACTATAGTGATGTAAATCCATATTTTGAGTAGTCTTTTATATAAATTTGAACTTTTTTCTGGTCAACTCCATTGTCAGAGATACTATCATATAAGTAGTAGAAAATTGTTAGCTCTGCCATTTTTTCTGAGTTTGCTTTTGCTTGCACTATTCATATTATTTTCAATGTATGGATTTCCTTGCAGGAATCTCTTCAAACTACTTGTCCCTTTTGTGAGAATTGGTTTAGTTAAATGATAGATGATATTTTAGGGGCCCAGATGGATGAATATTTTGGGGGTGGGATATTCCAAGTCACCCGAAGATGTGTCTCTGTGGTATGCAGATTGTTTGACATAAAGGCAACTTTAGCCATAGGCTCAAGAGACTCTTCTGCCCTCACCACCTGAACTACCTAGAGGAATTTGAATTAGAGGCCTTGCCCATGAGAGGTTATCAGAGATAACTTCTTTTGACCTATCTGCAGGGCAGAGCAAACTTCTATTTACCTGCTCTTCTTATCATCCTTCAATGACATTTTGATGTCGCTAAGGCACCCTACCTCATCTCTAGCTCAGGACATCTTACATATATGTCCATGTTCCCTTTCTGTCTCTGAACCTCTTGTGCATGTGGGGTCTCTGACTCTGTCATGTATGTGGGATTTCCATACATATGTATGTATTAAATTTGGTTATTTTCTCTTGCTAATGTGTCTCATATAGAACAGTGGGTTTTTGATTATTAGACCAGCTAGAAGAACCTTGAATGTGAATTTTTTCTTCTCCCAAAATATAATCTGCCTATCTACCACCTGGGAGACAAGTAATTTGTAATACCTCACAATTCACTCGAAAGCAACTGGACCAGTAAGGGTCCCACCCTCACTGGAGTCACCCCCCTGCTCCGTACGGGAGACACCTCTCTCTTCCCTGAGGACACCTCTACTATGACACATGATATGGACATCTGATGCAAGAGCTGAGTCAGGGTACCTGTATCGATCCATATAGTGAATCTTAGTTTATTTTTACACTAAAACAAATATGAACCAAAGTTTTCATTTTTCTTTTACATCCCAATGGATTATCCTTCACACCCATTTTAAAGATCACTGATTTAATCCGTACCTCCCATCACCTCAGTTCAGCGTAAACACCAGTTAACTAGCCTCTGCCAACACAACCACCTCCCCTCCCCAGCCCACCGCCAGCATCACCGTCTCTTCTCCACGCTTCTGCCACCAGGGGCAGACGTCCTACAGCCTCTCCTCTCCTTCAGTCTGCCCATTGCTCTTGTCATTCAGACTAGAACCCCTTGGCATGCACCAGGACCGGAGCCGGGTGTTACCTCTAATAGTGCTCTAACTCCTGACGCCACTGGGGACATGGGGGGAAACCCAAAGGGGTTTGGGGCCAGTGCTCCACCTCCTACACATGCGCGCGCGCGCGTGCACACACACACACACACACACACACACACACACTGCTTTCTTCTGTTGTTCCACAATACACACACACATCCAAGATGGGCATGGCAGCCTCCAAATGCCCAATCTCTCTGTCTCTGTTTATAGTCTCCCCAACTACAGAAGCCAGAATCTCTCCACAGGAGAGATTAAGAGAGGGGCTCTGTTTCTGAGAGTACTTTAGCAGAGCCTCATCAAATACATCCAGTTTTCAAAACAAAGTGCCCTGGGGCCTTCTACTAATTGACTGGACTGAACTCATGGCATATGGTCTGACAACGGGGCAGAAATCAGGAGTACATGGTACCTGGAAAAAGAGTGCCAGGGCAGTCTTCCTGGCTCCGGGTGTGGAAGGGCATTGTGGCCTCCACTGATGCTGTAGCATAATGGGAGTACAGCCTTCCCCCACCTGCCTGTTCACTCCAGTTCAAGATTCAATCCCTTCCCAGGAATTTAGTGCCCATGCAGTCAGTCAGTCAGCCCCAAGCAAGCTGGAGTCTGACAGTGGGCATAACAGTCCTCTTATAGTTGACAACTGGTTCCGTCTTTCTAAAGTGGGTTTCTAGAAAGGAGAGAGTGAAACCAGAGCTCTTTGAAAATTAGTGTGAACGAGAGCTAGGCTTTAGACCCAGAGCACGTGCACCCAGGATTGAAACTGGAGCTCATGTAACAAGAAGTAAAGGGAAGATGTCCTAAGAACCGTGCCCAGGCCAGGAGAGGGAAAGGGGGAAAGTTCAGGAGAAGTGGTGTTGAATCTTGGAGTGACTGGGAACCTTGGAGTCCCTCAGTCACTCTTCTCTGGACTGGAGCGAAGGAAGGTCAATGAGTGGGTATTTGAGGCATAGGGCCCACATCACGTGACCATGGATCACTCTCAGTAGTCCCGGGTCTGACGTTCCCCAGGACATGCCTGTCTGCTGATCTGCACATAATCTCAGTAATTCAGTTGAAGTCTAGGAATTAGCAGTCCCCTTCCCCATCTGAGAATGGCCTGTTGTCTCTGCCTTTCCTCCAGGACTCTGTGCAAGATCATCCTAGGCAGTTGCTCCAGCTTACCACTAGCTGATTCCCATGTCCGTATGTCTTTCCTGCACTCCAAAGCTCCACTATCAGCCTAATTATTATACGATTCAGTGAGACTCTGCAGTTGGACTTCTATAGATGGGAATTACAGACAGCCTTGCACATTTAACCCACTGAACTCCCTAACTCATCTGCCCCCAACTCCCTTGTCTCTTACCATATAGTTTGAAATTCAGATGTCAAATTCAAGCATGACCCTAGCCCTCTAAAATTATTTGGGAGGGGAGAGAGGGAGGTGGGCAGAGAAGAGCCTCAGATGAGGCTGTGACCTCTGCCTCCCAGAGATGAAGTCTCCCCCACAGCCTCCTACACACACACACACACACACACACACACACACACACGGTCCATACACATTCCCAAGACCTTCTGGCTGCAGCTTCTAGCATTTCTAGTCCCAGGCTGTCTTCTTCCCAATCCCTGATTCAGAACTGCCCGCCTGATCATTCACTGAGCAACAGGGTCAAAGGCTGAACCAGGAGCAAGAGTGTATAGCTATGCTGTCATGCTATAGTGTCTGCTTCCCAGTTGGTGTGAGACTCCAGAAGGCTGGCCACCATCAGTCCTCGACAGTACTATTGGTACACAATCCATCCTCAGCTCCGGATTCTCTCAGGGACATCTGGAGGAATCGGAGCTGCTGAAATTGTATCATAGGGATTTTTCTAGTTCTTGAATTCCTGTTATTTAAGAATGAGCCTAGCTATGATTTCACTGAGCCTAGCTATGATTTCACTGAGGATAAAAATACCTCTGGTGAGGGCAGAGGACTCTGCATAAGAATTTGATTTGGGAAATCAAAAAATTGTGATGGTTGCACAACATTGTGAACATTGACTAATGCCCCTAAATTACACATGTAAAATGTGTACATAAAACTACACGTGAGGAGGGCAAATGTTATGTTCTATATGTTTTACTACAGTAAAAAAAATTATTGAAACAACAAAAAAGAATCCAAAAAATGAATTTTTTAAAGAACTGTTATTTCACAGCTCTGCTGTTTCTTTGTATCATTATGTGTGAATGGGCCCAGGACAAATGGCTTTTTATCAACTATCCACCTATCTCCAAATCTTCAGGAAAAGTGGTTTAAGAGGTGCTCTGAAGGAGCAAAGAATGAAGAGTTGTGTTCCATTTCAGAAGGATCCAGGAAAGAACGGAGAGCAGCTGCCAGAGGACAGCCGATCAATGCATAACAAGGAATGAAAACCCAAATGTCACTATGACACAGAAGTTTCACTCAGAAATCTTGGGGAAAACTGGACAATCCCCAAACACCGTAGGGTGGGCAAAGATTCCCATAGTTCATGATTTATCTAAAGGTTGAATTTCCAAGAAAACAAAATAAATCAGTTTAAAGTCACTGGTATCTATCACCTGTTAACATTTCCAAAAGGTAAGCTCCAATAACTGGCCCATCTGTATAGTTCATATCTAATCACATTCCATATAATCCCCACTTAAACCAGATCAATCCCTAGTGACCCTATAGCAAAGTTCATTTACTTTCTAAATAAACATAGTGAAAGCTTATGGTTTACCAATAATTTAGTATTCCCAAATGTATTAGTTGGAATTAAGTTTAACTGAGAGTAACAGAGACCCAAAATAACAGTGAGATAAGAGAAAAGTTTCTTTCACTAAATAGTCCAAAGTTGGTTATTATGGGCACTTCAAAAATCCTCAGACTCCATCCACCACTCCACCATTCTTTGAATATGGCCCTCATCCTTGTTGGAATTAGGAAGAAATGCCCCTTCCTTTGCTAAGAAGAGCCTACAGCTAGAGCTTTAGCCATTACATCTGTTTCATGGAACAAGAAAGAGGAAGTGCTATGTGGTAGTTCTATGTTTAATTTTTTTGAAGAACATCCATACTATTTTTCATAACAGCTGCACCATTTTGCATTCCTACCAACAGTATATAAGGGTTCTAATTTCTCCACATCCTTTGTTTTCTTGATAATAGCCATCCTAACTGGTATGAGGCAATTTCTCACTGTGGTTTTGATTTGCATTTCCCTGATGATTAGTGATGTTGAACATCTTTTCATATACCTGTTGGGCTTTTGTATGTCTCCTTTGGAGAAATGTCTATTCAAGTCTTTAGCCCATTTTTAAATTGTGTTATTAGGTTTTTGTTTGTTTGTTTGTTTTGCTATTGAGTTGTATTACCATATGCTCCATCAATCTCATTCCTTTGTATTTATCCAGAAGAGTTGAAATCAGGATCTCGAAAAGATATTAGCACCCCCATGTTCATTGCAGTGCTATTCACAATAGCCAAGATGTGAATGCAACCGAAATGTCCATCGATGGGTGAATGGATAAAGAAAATGGGATATATGCATGCAATGGTATCTTATTCAGCCTTAAAAAAGAAGGCATGGATGAATCTTCAGAACATTATGTTACGTGATATGAGCCAGTCACAGAAGGACAAATGCTGTATGATACCACTTATATAAGTTATCTAAAAGAGTGAAACTCATCGAAGCAACGAATGGAATGGTGGTTGCCAGGACCTTGGAGGGAAGTGGAAATGGAAAGTTGTTAATCAACATGTATAAAATTTCAGTTATGTAAAATAAGTAAGTTCTAGAGATTGTTCAATACTGTGCCTATAGATAACAATACTATATTGTACACTTAACCTGTTAAGAGGGTTGATCTCATATTACGTGTTCTTAACATCAAAAATGAAAAGAAAAAAAGGGAGGAATGAAGAATAAATGGCAGAGAACACGTGCCAAATATCTTTTAATAAAGCCACTATGTCAGACTTCCACTTATCTCCAATTAGCCACACTGAGTAACTTTGTAACACCACTGACATTGATATTTATTCTCTCACATATAACTTCACCAAGGCATAGCCTTCCTTTCCAAATATAACTGCCGATTTTCATGTAAGCCCAAGGTTACCAGAATTATATGTTTCACCTTCTCTTACTTGGGAAGCCAGTCTCAACATGCTTTAAAAGTCCTTCAGACAGTCAACCATGAAATACTGTTAAACATCTGGTACTCGTTGCTAGAGCAATGGTGATGAGCAGAACACAGTTCCTGCCTTTGTGGAGATTATCAGCTAAGGAGCAAGACTTGACATTGACCAAGTGACCACACAAAAACATGATTTCCAACTGTGATAGTGCTGTGAAGAAGTGAAAGTTGTATCAGAGCTTAACAAGAAGTCCTGAGCTGCTTCCAGGTATGAGCAATGAGAAGAAGGTTCTAGACGTTGATAGACATCAGGAATAACATGTGCAAAGGCCCTGGGAGAATTTAGGGGAACAGTACCTGAATCATTCCCCCAACACACGCTTTATTTCTCTCATGTATTCATGATTGCACATTCTGTTAAGTTTACACAATAAAGCTCTATTTCCAATGTGCGTAAATTGCTTATTTTACCGAGGGAAGTACCACATAGCCTGGGTAAATAAAACCAGATTTAGTGCTCCAGGGTAGTATTCTTTTTAAATGAACTTTTCTGATTCCTGTCATTTTTTCCTGCATTTATTAAATTTATAACAAACCTGTTTTAAAATTCCTCATGCCCATCCTCCCCGATCCCTTGTGTTTTCTGAATATTTCCAGTCTGTCTTTCTCAAGCATTCCTTCCATGTGAGTGTATTCTGAAAGTCAGTGGAGAAGATGGAGAAGACAGGCCTTGTCCCCATGCTGTTTTGTAAGCATCTTCATTTCTTCTTCCAAAGTTATAGAGGGGCCCACTAGTGCCAGACCCTGCGCAGGCATGCCAGTGCTAGGTACCACCCATCCCACCTGCTCTTTCTTCAGTGGGCTCTAACTTGAATCATTCATCCTCCTCCAGAGTCTGGTCTTCTCTGTAGTCCTTCTCCAAAGAGCAATTGAAATAAGATCTGAGTGGTGTTACTGGTCCTGCCTCCTAGTAACACCATCCCACCCCCTCTTCAAATCAGATCTATCAAATCTCTACCCATCCCACTGTGTTAGGCCTAAATGCATTGGCAAATTCCATTCCTACCAAGAATCTCTAAAGTATGTTAATGAAGTCACAGTCTCTATCCTTATCTTTTGTGCTTTCCTCATACACCTCCCCTGCTGGAGTCTACTATTTAGACCCCTGTCCCCATCTTCATCTCCAGAGCTGATGATTGCTGAGAGCCAGGGAGTCCCACAGGGCCTCCTCAGAGCCATCAACAGAATGATGTCCATCAGTAGGGTACCAGCAGCAAACAGATGGTACATTCATATTAAGATAATTGATTTGATATATAATTTAATAGAGGGTCTATTAGGGACATTAGATAACAGTAGATAATAGAGGGGCATATTAGGATAATTGATTTAATAGATAATTTAATAGAGGGACTACTTACAAAGATGTGGAAAATGTGTAGGAAACCATGAGGATGTGTCCAGTACTCAAAGACTAGTAACATCAGGGTGTTACCTCCCCAGCCTGAGGGGCACGCCAAAGAACAGCTGTACTGATTACAAAGGCAGGCTTCCAGTAGAGCCAGATTCCAAGTTACCTTTACTTGTCTCATGTTACCTGGCCCACTCTTTTGGGCCTGTTAGGCCCTCTTCCTCACAGCCCAATCTTGCATCTCCAGACCCCTCCAAAGATCTCACTCAGCCCTCTGCAGGAGTTACTTTTCAGCACAGGGTGTTCCTGCCTTTAACCTGGCCTGTGGGCCTCCCTATGAACCCGATGACTTCAGGCACCTGGCTGAGCCTATCCACCCCTCTCTCTTCTCAGCTGAGGATCCGGGAGCAGTCCTAAGAGTCACCACCTTGGCCCTCTCACCTCCCTTGCCTTTTCGTTGACTGGTGACAGGTACCCAATCAGGCTGAACATTGAAGTCACGGCCAGTTCTTATGGCAGCCTGATGTGGAGGTCTCTGACCCTGCTTTTCAGACCAACACAGTTTGGTCCAGCTTGTGACTCATGCAGCTATGTCGAATTTGTTTTCGAGTTATACACCAGGAGGGGGAAGGATCCTGACCACCATTCCCTCCCTGTCCTCCAGGGGTCACTATTACAGAGAACACAAAGCTAGGTGGCCTAATCCTCCCAGAGAAATCTCAGTGCAACAGCCCTGTTTTGATTCACTTTCCATTGTAGCCCCTCCCTCTGAGGCTAGGCCAGGGCAATGTGCAACGTGCTCGAGCTGGACTCGTTCCCAAGAGCTTTCTAGATCCTTCTGAGAACAGACTGCTGCCTGCATCCCCATCCCCACAACTGCTCCAGGCACACCCAGATACATCTGAATCTGGCAGTCCTGATTCTCAGGACACCACGCTTTCTCACCAGGACCGTGGCTCTCTTACAGCTGTTAAGGCCCAGCTCTGTCCAAGCAGTCACTTCACAGACTTTCTGAATATTTTTCTTTCTGTCCAGCTGGCAGCAGCCCAGTTTATTAAATGCTCTCTGTCCAGTGGGTGGGATTTCAGGGAATTGCATGTCCTCCTTATACCCCTTAGGACTGATAACTTTGTTTTTAAATAGAAAAAAATGTGAATGTAATAACATGTTTACAAAAATCACATAGTAAATGCCCATGAGAGAACAATAAGTATAGGACACAGCAGGATTTCAACTATGTGAAAAATAAAATATATAAAAACCTGAGCATATTTAAAAAGTAGCAGGAAATTTTTTTTAAACTGCAACTCTGGATTCTGGAGAAAAAACCTCTCAACTTGAAGGGCCTGTCCTGACTCTCCAACAGGCTGCCCACAGCCCCATTTCTGCCCCAGACCTCAGCCTGTGCTCTGGTCAGTAGGAAAGCCGCCATGACTAGGACTTTGATATTATCCAAGGTAAGGAAAGGTGTATGTAAAGGCTGGAGAGTCCTCTGAAATAGGAGGACTGGAAAGAAGAGAGAATATGAACTGTGAGAGAAGAGTCTAAATAGTGAAGGAAATTCAAAAACTTGGTAACAGGACATGGTCAAATGAAAAAGACAATGAAAAAATTTCCTGTGAGATGGAGGGGAAGACATATTAAGTTTCAAGTTGTTTCCTATTCTGTGCTGTTCTGTAATAACTCTCTATTACCACATCTTCAGTTAAAAAAAAATCTCTTATAACAAGAATCTCATAATATTGATATTTGGAGGAATCAAAGAGAAGAGATCATGGCAAACTGCAATATGGAACAATACAGGAGCTGATGTAAGACAAGTCCTCTTGTATAAGCCAAGATAGGCTAGGCTGTTGCAAACATACACAAAACAAACAAATAAAACCAGTAGTTTAACACATCAGAGTTATGTTTCTTATATTACTTATATCACAAGCCAGTGAGGGTCAGGTAGCTCTCCTGTATGGATGGCTTTCATCAAGTGACTCAGATAACTGCAGTTCTATCCCACATTTCCACATCTATGAGTCTTTTACTACTTGATGTGTGGGACAAGGGAGGTAGTGTGGCCAATAACACTAATAAAGCAGTGCCTAGAAGAAAACATACCTTTAAATCGATATCTTAAAAAGTAAGAAAAGTTGAAAACCAATGATCTAAGTTTCCAACTCAAAAGCTAGAAAAAGAACAGCAAATTAAACCCCCCAAAAAGTGGAAGCGAGGAATAAAGAACAGAAATCGATGAAATAAAAAAAGACATGCAATAGAGAAAATCAACAAAGTCAAAAGTTCATTCTTTGAATAGATTAAATACTTAATAAATCCCTAGCAAGACAAATCTAAGAAGAGAGAAAACACAAATACCAAAATCAGTTATAAAAATGGGATATCACTACAGACCTTACAGACATTAAAAGGATAATGAGAATATAGACAACTTTATACGAAAAATTGACATTTTACATGCCAATATTCATGCCATTAATTTGGAAAATGTAGGTGAAATATACAAGGTTTTAAAAAATAACAATTTACCAAATCCACAAGAAGAAATAGAAAATACCAACAGTCGTATTTGTATCAAAGAAATTGAATTTGAAATTAAAACTTTTTCCATGAAGAAAACTATAGCCTCAAACGTCTTCACAAAAATGTAAGGAATAAATAATACTGGTCTAAACAAATGCATCAAGAGACTAGAAAAAGAGGGGAAACACCCAAACTTATTTGATAAGGCTTGCAAAACCTTGATACCAAAAGCTCAGAAAGACATTACAAGAAAGAAAGGTTACTGGCCAATATCTTAGGCTGGGAAATTTGGATGAACACATGGTGAGCCTATTGGGCAAATAGTAACAGTTACCACCACAGTACACATTAAATATCCCTTTCTTCTCTTCTTTCCACAAGTAGAACACCTTCAACTGCTCCTTATGAAAGACAATCCAAAGCCCAGTCTGTCACTGCATTTTGTAGTACCCTCCATCAGTAATAGATGTGACTTCTCTTAGACTGAAGACCTGTGAACTACAAACGCAAGTAGTCTGCCTCATACTCAGGCCAACATACAAATATTCAATGATGGAGCAGGAATAGGTTAACTTCAATAAGCACCCCCATTCGAAAAGGGGAAATCTGAAGAGACCCACAGTCGTTACTGGTCTGCAGATAACACTGGTATTACAATGCTGAAATACCAATGGGCAGATATTACAAAGGATGCCTATCCTGGGACAGAAACTCTCTCATCCATTGTTCTTTGTGATCTTTGGCACCACCCTCTGAGTGGCTTCCCCCTAGACCCTTATTCTCCCTGGCTACAACTAAAGAGGGAGTTGGGGAGAAGGCTCTCCTTAGGGGCTGTGCAACTTCCTGCCAGAGGTTGTTCTGAGGCTTAACTAACGGACTCATGCTTTTTACACAGGCTTGTGGTTTTTTGACAATACAATTTTCTCAAAAATTTGGAAAGCTTCTGATCTATTTGCATCCTGACCGTTTCATTTGCCAATATCCACACTCAACATTCCTTTTGTAAGACAGAATTTTCAAATTTGCTTTAGTCTTTTATCTTCTTGCCCCCAAGCTCTCTCTTTCCATGTGAGAGTTATTTCCTTGAAGCTAGCTAGAACAAAGGAATACATTCTTTATCAGATATTTTCCATGATTCATTTTAATCCACTGAGACATTTTCTTAGGCCTTTGTCACTCAAAGCCTTTGAAAATCCCATCTTACTATTTGGAAACTAGAAGCAATCAACTTTTTTAATTCTGCAGGCCTCATTCTAGACTTTATCTATTTCATTAAATTTCTGCTGGCAAAAGAGCCAGTTCTCTTCTGTTTGTTTGTTCTGAAAATCTAGAATAATTTGTTAAATGGCCCCACTGTGCATCTGTGTCTCACGTAAATGCAAAGATTTGGTGTGATTTCTGCTGAGCCTGTGCAAGGCATGCACTCTTAGATTTCTGAGCTACTCAAATGAAGGAAGGGTACAGTTACTGAAATTCAGTGACCTTTTCCTTCCAGAGTAAACCTGACATTTTACTATTATACAAGGTTTTTATATACCTATAGTAGAAGCTGTGAGTGACCTCTCTGCTCTCCCTTTTGGTCACTGGCATGGTTCCTTTCTGGGTGTGGGAACTTACTCAGTAAAAATAAACTACTTGCACCCAAATCCTTGTTTCAAGATATGCTTTTAATAAAATCAAAATTATTCAAACCTGCCCAAATGAATAGAAAACAGCCAAAACTATGCACTCTAGCAAATCACTCAATATTCATATATTAGTATTTGTTGGCCAGGATTATGAATCTTATTGTTAAGGGAAAGGGACCAAATTTATTGTGCCTCTGTTCTTTCTTTTATTTTAAATTGAGATGTAATTTGCATATCATAATATTCATCCTGTTAAAATGTATACTTAAGTGGTTTTTAGTATACTCACAAAGTTGTGCAACATGTCAACACAAGAAATGTCCAAACCTGTAGAAAATTTTAATGAGTTTATTTGAGCCAAACTTAAGCAAAATCTCAACAGATTGAGAAAATGCTCCAAAGAACAGTAGTTTTGCAGCTTCTTTTATAGAGATTGAGATGATTGGTGGGAAACAAGGTAACAATGAGGGGTTCTATGTCTCTGACTCTGGTGTGCCTGAGGAGTCTGGAAAAGGAGATTACTCTCATCCAAGTCAGGTATGATATAGATGCCTGATCACTGCGCTGTACACCTGAAGCTGAGCTGAACAATAATGAATGCCAACTACAATTTATATATATATATATATACATATACATATATATATATATACATATATATATATATATATATATATACACACAAGAAGCGGAGTATAGCATTAGGAATAGAGAGTGGAAATGTAATGGCTGTGTGCAATGTCAGAGGGATAGTGGATAGGGGAGGGTGGTTGTCACTGTGTGAGAGATATAAATGATAAATGTCTGTTACATTGTTTTGTATACCTGAAAGTAATAAAAAAAAAAAGGGGAGATTACTCTGACATTTCAAAGTTATGTTATCTTAGATGCAAAAAAGACAATAGACAGGCCCACTTAGGTAAAGACTGACCTTTGTTGAAGAAGCTACAGGTCTAGAACGTGACTGCCGTGACTACTCACCATGACTGTCTTTCAGTTAGGATTTTGTATGTTCAGATCATCCTAGATGGTTACTTTTGGTCTCTGAGTTTGTAAGTCTCACCACGCAGGCCTCCTCTGAGCTTGTCAGGTTTAGTGTGTGACCCCTTTTACATCCACAGACAGGAGAAGGTATCATGGTTAAATGGTGTGGGACCTGGAGCCGGGCTATCGGGATTCAACTCTTGGATCTATTACTTAGTAATTATATTGCCTAAAGTACCATACTTAACCTCTATAAGTTTCAGTTTCCTCACCTATAAAGTGGGGGTTAAGTAGCACCAACCTTCTAGCCTCCTAGGTTTATTCTCAAGATGAAATTAGACAATCCATGTAAAAACAGTGCAGTGCCCAGCACCCAATAAGTGTATAATAGATGTTACCCAATGTTAGTTAAAGAGCTGGAAAATAATGGGAAAGGAAATAAAACCATACAGTGAATGTTATTGCTGTTAATGATATTCCTTCTGCATGCCAGATCAGAAACGTGCTTGTCTAGGTGCTCCAAGCAATGGCAGGAAAATGCAGAGTCAGACAGATGAGGTGCTAATGGGCCTATTTATGTGAGCTGCACAGGCATCTGATAATGGTTTTAGCTCTCACAAGTGCACAGTCCAAGTCTCAGATGTTCCCCTAAAGACTTCGAAGAATTGGAGTGCAATGTAAACACAATCACAATTCTGCCCACAGGAGAGAGGAGCTGCCTGCCCCATGGCAAGAAGCTTGGACTCCACTTTGACTGCCTCTGATATTCCAAAGCACTTGGCTCTGTGAAATCCAGGAGGAGGGACTAGAGAGAAACCAGCAAGTGTAAGTCTATCAGCACGACTCTGAGGGGGACAGGACTATGGGCTCTTGTTGCTGCTGCAGCTAAGAGGTAATGCTGTGAGGAGGCCAGAGAGATAAAGTACTCACCTCAGCTATGTGTGGTCAATCCAGTGTTTGGATTCAGGGTCTTCATCTTAGAGGTGACAGAGTACAGTGGTTAACAGCACAGATTCTGGAGTCAGACTGACTGAGTTTAAACCCCAGCTCTTTCTCTGAATTCACTGTGTGACTCTAAACCAGTCACTAACTCCTGCAAACCTATGAGTCTTCATCCATAAGTTAGGATTTACATTATTTTTCATGTTGGCTGTCTTCTATTTGCCCTTCCATATCTACTCTTCACCCCTTCTTCTCTACATGCCCAGAGCCTCCATCACTCTCTGGCTCCCAGTTGTGTCTAAGAAATGGGCAGATGGGAGGAGAGTGAAATCTTGGTATTTATTTTCCTCGATTCTACACTGCTCGGTTGCTGAGGGTTGGTTGTAACCCTCTCCCAAAAAAAAACCACAGCTACTTTTCAGGCAGTCTTCTCCTTTCAGCTTTCTCCAAAAGTTCCAGAAACCACTACCTCCTCTTTCCTCGTCAGGCTTGGCGTGGTAACAGCTCCTCATGTCACTAGCCCCAACACACTGCAACACCCCTTGTTTCTTTCCCTAAAGTCTCCCTGCTTAATCCTTTATTAAATGCTTTTTAATTACCCCACTTTTGAGTATGCCAGGATCCTGCCTGATACAACCACGTGCTTGCAATAGATACCCCTTTGGGTGGTCAACTGGCCCTCAGTGATTCCCTGTTTTTCTGAGAACAGCCCTTACACAAAGGTGGGGAACCCCGATGGCCATGTCTGTGCTACATGGCCCTTCAACCTGATTGGCCCAAGGATAGATACCTGACCCAACATGGACCAATCAGATTCTCCCACAAAGGAATGTGATATTTGGAACAGAATGATAACAGGGACTGCACCAAGTTTAATCCCCAAATCCACCTTCTGGGGATCCTACAAAAGCAGGGAAGAGTGGGTTCCAATCATTCCCAGTTTTGATTTTCAACTCTTCCTCCTAGCCCATGAGATACCTTGTTATCCTTTCAATACATTTCTTCTTTACTTGGCTAACCAGAGTTGGTTTTTGGTACTTAGAGTCTAAAGAACCTCAAAAAGCACAGCACCTCACTGAATTTTAATGTGTTGGTATAGGCAAGGTTTTTAGCACAGTGCTTGGTGAATGGGGAGCTCTCAATAATTTGTAGCATTTATTATCTGTAAAAGTAGAGTTAATAACAGAATAAGAAGACAAGCCGCAGACTGGGAGAAAATATTTGCAAAAGACACAGATGATAGAAAAACTGTTACCCAAAATATATAAGGATGTCTTAAAACTCAACAATAAGAAAATGAACCTGATTTTTAAATGGGCAAAAAACCTTAACAGTCACTTCACCAAAGAAGAAATGCAGTTGGCAAGTAAGCATATAAAAAGATACTCAATATCGTATGCCATTAGGGAATTGCAAATTAAAACAGCAATGGGACACCACTACACACCTATTAAAATGGCCAAAATCCCTGACAGCACTAAATGCTGGCATGGATGTGAAATAACAGGAACTCGCATTCATTGCTGGTAGGAATGCAAAATGGTACAGCCACACTGGAAGATAGTTTGCAGTGTCTTACAAAGCATACTCTTATCATACAATCCAGTGATTGTACTCCTTAGTATTTTCTCACATGAGTTGAAAACTATGTCCACACAAAAATCTGCAGATGGATGTTTGCAGTAGCTTTATTTATTTATAATTGCTAAAGCTTGGAAACAACCAAGCTGTCTTTCAGTAAGTAAGCAGATAAACTGTGGTACATCCAAACAGTGGAATATTATTCAGTGCTAAAAAGAAATGAACTATCAAGCCATAAAAAGACATGGAGGAACCTTAAATGCATATTACTAAGTGAAAGAAGCCAATCTGAAAAGACTACATATTATATGATTCCAACTATATGACATTCTGGAAAAGGCAAAACTATGGAGACAGTAAAAAGATTAGTGGTTGCCAAAGGTTGGTGGGACAGAGGGATGAATAGTCCGAGCATAAAAGACTTAGGACAATGAAACTATAGTAGTGGATACTATTATACCAACGTGGTATATATACCAACGATATTATACACATCGTTATACATATTTGCCAAAACCCATAGACAACGCCAAGAGAGAACCCTAAGGTAAACTATGGACTTTGGTGATAATGATGTGTCAATGTAGTTTCATTGATTGTAACTGACAGGTCAGCCAATAAAGGAACGTGCATGGTCAGGCAAGTTAAGAAAGTTAATTGTGAGAAAGAGAAAGTCTATTTTATAAAGAGAAAGTCTATCGGGCTGAGCAAAGACAGCTACAGCTCGGGCTGCATGTCTAAAGGAGACTTGCAGCCCCGAGGAAGGGGGTGAGGAGGGTTTTATAGGGCCTGTGCTGACAGGTGGCATTGTTTGAACAGAAAACGCTGACTGCCTATAAGCCAATAGTAGCTGTTTTGTGGCGTTTTCTGTTATCGCAGGTTTGGCTCTGTCTGCAGGTGCAGGCCAACGGACATTTTGTTGTTTTTTTGCAGACATGGCACTGTCTGTAAGTCAAGGTCTCTGAGACCTAACAGTAACAAATGTACCACTGTGGTGTAGGATGTTGGTAATGGGGAGGTTGGGGGTGGGGTGAGAGGTACATGGGAACTTTTTGTACTTTCCATTCAGTTTTGTAGGGAACCTAAAACTGCTCTAAAAATAAAGTTCACTAGATTTTTTAAAGCGGAAAAAAAAATTGTAACTAATAATTGCCTCACAGATTTTGTGAAAGTTAAATGAGTCCGTGTGGTCTCTACTAAACTTTAATGGGTTCCCATAGGACTCATGTCTGGAAAGTTAAGTAGAAGTTCTGAGCAAATCTCAGCTGGTTCTTACTTCCTGCAGCAGAGAGAATATCAACAGTACCTCTGACTGGTGCAGTCCAGGACTTAACATGTAATTTGGTCTGTTTGTGTTTCCTCATTTGGAAACTGCCTTGCCCTCTTCCAAGGGAGTCTTGTGAGACTGTCAATCAAGTCCTGAGGAGGAGATGGGGCAAACGATGGAGCTGGCCAGACAGAGCACTCCATCCCCTAGATACAGGGAAACCCAAGACATCTAAGCAAAAACCAGTTGGAGTCCTCTGAGGAATTGGTTGAGCTACTAGGAGTCTCTTCTAAAGTCGCAAGCTTAACGATCCTAAAAAGCCTGGAGTTTCTGGGATTCTTTCAACATATGGAGAAAATGTGCTAGAAAAGAAATCCAACATAGAAGAAAGTCATCCCAAGAGATAGAAGAAAATAGAGAAACAGATTCCTGGCAAATTTGGGGGTTTTCTTGGTTCAGCTATGCTAGAAGCTAAAACCTGAAGTTTACAGTTATGAGAGCCAATACATTCTCTTTTTGTCTAGGCTAACTTGAGATGGATACCTGTTATCCACAGCAGAAATAGCCCTACCTGTCATATAAGCCTTTCTTCTAAAATATTTAGGTACTTTCAGAGTTATTTCCTTTATCTCAGTAAAACCTCTGGGAAATGAATGGGTGCTGAAAATTTTCTTTCCATTTTTTCTGGTACAGAAAAGTAATATGTTAAGGAGCTTATCCAAATTTACATAGCACGTCACTGTTAGTGCCAAATGTAGAGTACCAGTCCTGTCAGGGCCATTTTGTGATTTTCGTGAGCCCCCGACATTTTTGCCTTCATGAGTTTCTTCCTCCACAAAATGATATTTTAAATTCCATTGTTTGAATGCATTGGTATAAAGACAAATATAATCCTAACTTGATTCATTATTACATATTAATTATTTTTAATTTTTTTTTTGTTCTGTGTTAAAAGAAATTAAAACATTTTCATGGGCCCTCGGCCCTACTGAGTCTAATGGATAAATGACCCTGAGTCTTATTAGCAAAATAAAGTAGAAAGAAGTATGGAAATGAGATGATATATATGAATATACTAAAGTACTCTGTTAACCATAAGTCACTGAAAAAATGTAAGGACTATTAATTACTAAAAAAGAGCCCTCAGGAAAGTAATGTAAGTGTGTAACCCTCGTATGTGGTCATGAAATGGTTAAACAGTAAAACTCTAAGTGGCTACAAAATGGGGGTGCTTATGGTAGAAACCCAGAGGATGCGGAATCAATGACTTTGGGCAGTAAGGAGCCTTTTGCGAGTAAGCACCCACCCTTGTCTGCTGGCCCCATCTGGGGGCATGGCCCAGCACGAGGCACAGCTGAGGAGATGCCAGTCTTAAGCACAGCTGGAGGCTGGCAGAGACACTCAGATGTGTCTAGTCCCTGCTCTCCAACTGGATAAGGCTGGCAAAGGCCGCCTAGAGGGACGCGGGCCAGGGAGGAACTTTGTGAGCAAGGCTACAAAACAAGTTTTTATCCAGGTGGCCATAGGCAGCATGGAGCTAGAGGCGTGGACCAAATGTCAGGTGCAAAAGGTAAAGTGAAGCCAAAGATGAAAAAAATGCCAGGTCAGGAACAGCAGGGATCAGGAACGATCCACAGTGTGTGGCGCTGTCAGGAGAGGTCCAGGTCCCCAGCTCTAAACCGGGGTCACTGCAGGCCTGTTTTAATGTCGTGCTGAGTCTATGGTATCTTAAGCAGTCCATGCGGAGCCGGACATACTGCATAAAAATAAACCTCCTCCAAAACATAGCCACTGAAGAGTTTCTCTTTTACTGTGAAATTTAAGCAACTGCTATTGGAAAAATTGGAAATTGCCCACTCTTGATATTAAACCCCATTTCAAAAAAGTAAATCATTTCCATGCAGACAACATAGTATGTGGACACCTTGAAACATAGAACAGGATTAAGAACTAAAACCAGGCTAAGGCAACACAAGAAAAGGATGCTGACAGAATCAGGTCTGTGGAGATTTGCCCACTGCATCTGGCTATTGTTGGCATAGTCCCCTTGTGAAGAGCAATTAGCATCAATCACTGAACAACACTTCGTCTTCTTTGTGGTTACTTGCGTGTCTATACATTTGCTGAAATCCTCTTGTATAGTTCTCATCTCCTAGTGTCAGCTTAGTCATTCTAGATGAACCTTTGCATTGCCATTGTAGAGTTCCAAGAGAAAGCCCTTCTCTGGATATGGTAATTTAAAAAAATATCTGTTATTATAGAAAGACACCTTGGCCAGGTGAGTTCCAACAGGTAGTCACTGCTTAGATCCTCGTGCCTAGATTGAACAGACGAGGTAACCACTCTCCCCACCTACATCCTTAGAAACTGTAGACCAAGCCAGAACGTTAGAGAACAAGGCCTGAACAGGCCTCATTACTATGTGGGTGTGCCACATATTATATAAGCACATGGATTAACTAAGAAGCAAGGTTTGGACTAAGAACTGGGTCAGACAAGAAGGGGCCCAACAAAAAACAAGTACACAGATCACTGCGTATGTGGCACGGGAACTTGCCAGCCAGCTGTGCTGTGAAGGCAATAAGAATGTGTTGCTGGGAGATGCCCAGTCTCTGCAAGATGACGGAGTGTTTTTCTCGCCATGCCTCTTCTATGAGTCACTAAAGGAGGGACAATCCCAGTCCCAGGATGGCAGGCATGGAGGGAGGAAGCTTCCATGGTTGGGGGGCACAGCTGGCTTGTGCTGTCCCGGGGTAGAGACTGCCCTGAGTGGTACACAGTGGAGGAGGACTCACAGGTTTCCAAAGCATGACCCCCCCGCCCCCAATGCCTTAGTTCTGTAAACATTCTGCAGGAGCAGTGTGACCCGTCTAGAGCATCAGGTCACTCGTAGAAGAAATGTGCTCAGGCGCACGGCTGCCTTCTTGGCCTTCTTCAAAAGGTTCAAGTTTTATCTCACCCTCTCTTTTTCTATAAATATGTTTGTTGCTATTTTTATTTTTGTTGTTTCCCTGAAACCCAAATCTTCAATAACCACAGAGAACCATGAAGGCAGGGAAACTATGATAGTCATTTCCCAGACTACAGCCCAAAGTCCTGTGAAGAATTTGTGTCGAAGCCTCTGTTTTGAGCCTCAAACCACAGATTTCAGTTTTAACATGGAAGCAAACGGGCTTCTTTTAACAATTCTCTTTAAAAAGAGCCACAAAGGAGCATCCTGTGTGTCACAGTCCTGGACTGTCCTACACAAATGAGAGATGAGAATCAGTATGTGGTGCAAACAAGATACCGCGTCCTTCCTTTGATAGTCTCAGGCCACCCTGCCCCCCCAGCCATTCTGAGTGTCACGATTGCACTTGATGGAGCTGGCTGACCACGTGGAAAATTACCCAAAAGAAGCTGTGAAAGATAGTTGCACGGAAAGTTACATAAGGTCACAGTGAAAAACTGTGCTGCTTTGGGCAAAAGAACAGAGCAACATCTTTGCAGAGCCGAGCCACGGAGCCAGCTCCCCACTTCTTGTCTTCACCTTTACTCTTCAATTTCTGCTCACTGACCCTTTATAAAATTGCCAGACGTCACGTAATACTCTGGCCTAGAGTGAGGAAAGGAAGTAAAAGTTCAAGAGACCATTTTAGAGGTTGTCTGTCCTGCCAAATCCTCTACTCTGAGAACTGACCCTGTTCCTAGTCCCTTTAGCTTAACTGGTTATTCATTCATTGATTGCACAAATATTTATTGAGCACCTACTATATTCCCAGCACTGTGGCAAGTGAAGATGCAACATATGAACCAGCCAAATGAGGGCTCTCCCTTACAGAGTTAATTTTAATAGGGAGAGTTTGATGATATGTAAGTAAACAAATCAACGAGATAATTTTGTATAATGATATTTGCTATGAATTTTTAAAACCACAAACAAGTCAAAGTGATGTTCTAGAGAGTGATTTGGGAGAAGGGCTGCCTACTCCGAATAAAATAGGCTAAGAAAACCTCTCTGGAGAGGCGACCATGAACTTACACATGAATGATGAGGTGTTGCGGCTGCAATGAACATTCTGAGCAGAGGAAAAGCAAGTGTGAAGGTCCTGGGGTAGAAATGGTAGAGCAACAGAAAGGCCAGTGTAGGTGAAGCCTGTGAAACAAGGAAGGGTGGTAAAAGAAATCCGCAGAAGAGCAGAGGCCTTGGTAAGGAACTTGGGTTTTATTTTAAAAGCAACAGGATGTCACTAGGGAATCTTAAACAAGGGAGTGGCATAACCTGATAGGATTTTTTTTTTTAAGTACAAACCCCTTTCATATTTTAGTTTGCTACTGTACAGCTAATTTCTAATTTAAGGACAGGCTTACAAGAAAGGTTAGGAAGTTACTCCAATCCATTCATAAATCTAGTTTTGACTGAACTTTTAAATAACTTTTGATAATTAGTGCATCTTGGCTCTTGGATTTCAAATGAGATGAAAGAATCTATTTTCTTTTTTATTTAGAATTGTGGAAGATCTAGCCTCATCCTAAGAGTTTCTCCCAATGAGACGAACACTTTGGAGAATTCCTTAATTCTCACAAAGAAAACACATGTTACCATATTCTCCCATCACTGAATTTTAAATGATTAAAGGGTTGACCTATATTTGTGATTAGGTCAGGGGTCAGTAAACTTTTTCTGCAAAGATCTAGATAGTAATTATTTTAGGCTTGGAGGCCACCTAGTCTCTGTCATAACCTCTCTGTGGTAGGAAAGCAGCCATAGACAATACACAAATGACTGCATGTAGCTGTGCTCCATTACAACTTGACTTATAAAAACTAAAATTTGAATTTCATATCATTTTCATGTGACATGAAATGTTATTCTTCTTTTGATTTATTTTCAAGTTGTAAACACCTTTCTTGGTTTATGGTTAACGTAAAAACAGGTATCAGGCCAGATTTAGCCAGCAAGCCATAGTTTACTGACGCCTGCTTTAGGTGAATTAGGGCCTGATAGACATGTTTAATGCAATCGTTTCAGCTTCAGTGTGGAAGGTGGATCATGGGATGTGGGGAACAATAGTGGAAGCAGGGGAGTCAATCAGGAGGTAATTGGCATAGTCCAAGCAAGACTTGATGCTGGTGGCCTTGGCAGGGGCAGCAACGGAGTTGCAAAGAAGTGGACACAATCGTACCTTGTGAAGACCCTGACGGGGCTCGCTGATATAGTAAATGGGAGCAGAGAAGGAAAGAGCAGAGCGAAGCATGGTCTTGGGTTTTGGTCTTGGACAACTGGACATATGGGCATGCCATTTATGTACATGGAGAACACTAGGAAGGAGCAGGTTCAGGGGAAAATCAAGAGTTCTGGTTCAATAGAGTTAAATCTGAGACGCCTGTGAGCTATCCAAGTGGAGATGTCCAGTAAGCAGTTGGCATTCAGGGAAGATATCGGGGCTGGGGCTAGAGATAGATATGTGGGGATCATTGGTATATAGGAAAGATTTAAAGCCCGAGGACTAGAACAGATCAACTAGGGAAAGGATATAGAGCAGGGGTGTCCAAACTTTTTCAACGTTTTTCACCAAGGGCCATATGCGGTAAAATACACAAACAGCCGGGCCACTCACTCGAGGTGAAGTAGTATTGCCTCACCTGGTTTATTTAAGTAAACTAAATCTATTTTTGGAATTTGCTGCGGGCCAATAAAAAATGGATCGTGGGCCGCAGTTGGCCCACGGGCCGCAGTTTGGACACCCCTGGTATAGATAGAGAAGAGGACCAAGGAAGGAGTCCACAAGAATTCCCAGAAGAGAAAGAATTAGTAAAAGAGAGTGACGGTACCGGTAGCTAGTGGATGAAACAGACAAATCAGAAGAATGTTTTATCATGAAGGTCAAAAGAAGCAAGTTTTTCAAGAATAAGGGAATGGTCAAGTACGTGGAATGCTGCTGAGAGACTGTATTGTGACGACAGCGAAGTGACTGTTAGATTTGGCAACGTGAAAATAATGTGTGTCCTTGACAAGAACAATTTCAAAATACTGACAGAGATGAAAGAACGTGTTGAATGGTGACTGAGACTTCTAGTTAAACATGTGGGTTTAAACACATACGTATCTCCATTCCCTCCTGACACCCATGAAAGAAAATTGATGAAATAAAAACTAATGAGCCCACAAAAACAAAGAGAAGGGCATGAAGGTGAGAGAAGACAAAAGTAATAAATAAACCCTTGGAAAAGGAAAGGTCAGAGGCTGGGTAATGATAACTAACTTAGCAAAGCAGAGAAAGCTAAACCAAAGCACTGCAAAGGGGAGAGGGGTGCCAACAAGAATCAAACTGATTCCAATCACTGAACCTCAGAAAGGCTCATGAATTTGAGCCAAGGTGAGAAATGGGCTGAAAACAGGAGGATAGGGAGGAAGTCTTTATAAGGAAGTGCCAACTCCACCAGGTCCCTTCCCTAACTGCACTGCCAGAAAACCATCATGGTGGGAAATAAAATCCAGGACCTGGCAGTTCTTCCAGTCCCGGGCTCTGACACTGCCCAGTGTATCCTCACAGCAAACACCCTTAGCTGAGCAGATTGACTGGCTCTGACCTAGTAGTCACATGATCCCCAATAAAACCTTGGAAAAGGCTGATTTTCCAGACCAGGTGCAAGCCCTATGTGCAGTCTTCCTGGGGAATTGTCATGCAGAGGTGCAGGCTGCCCCCTCCTCAGAGACTCTAGAATGGCCAGGAAGAGCCCAAGCGCAGGGCTGGAGGCTCTGGGAAGGCAAGCAGTGGTCCCAATTCACAGAAAGCCAGTTGTTACACAATATCTATCTAGCCACTGTATTTCACACAGAGAGAAGGTAAGGCCCAGGGAAGTTAAACAATTTGTCTGAAATCACAGAGCTTTGTTATTGAAAGAACTGCTTGGGGATAAAATATAGTCTTTCAGTTCCTGACTCTACTGTTCCACACTCCCTCCCATCATGTTCAAAGACTACTTTTACAGGAGGGATTTTTTTTTTTCTTTTATTGGGGAATATTCGGGAACAGTGTGTTTCTCCAGGGCCCATCAGCTCCAAGTCATTGTCCTTCAATCTAGTTGTGGAGGGCACAGCTCAGTTCCAAGTCCAATCGCCGTTTTTGAACTGGCAACCTTGTTGTTCAGAGCTCGTGCTCTAACCAACTGAGCCATCCAGCCCCACTTCCGGGAGCTCAGCGGCAGCTCGTTGTCCTCAATCTAGTTGTGGAAGGTGCAGCTCACTGGCCCATGTGGGAATCTAACCGGCAACCCTGTGGTTCAGAGCTCGCGCTGTAACCAACTGAGCCATCGGGCCGCCCGACAGGTGGGATTTGGTTATTTTTCATGGCACTACTGAAACTAAAGTACTAAAACATGAAACTTTACACTCACTGTAGTGTCGTAGACAACATGCTAAATGTAGAGAGTCCTGAGATGTGGATTCTAGTCCCACCCCCACTTCTTATTCTGTGGTGTCATTTAGGCAAGTCACTGACCATCTCTTTAGACCTTGTTTTCCTCCCTTGTAAACTGTAGAGAGAGTGACAGTGCTAAGAGCAGAGGAAAGAATGCAATTCCAAAGGGCCTGGGAGGATAGCCTGAATATATCTCTGAAATTCAAGTTCTGTCAGGGTTCCCTAGTCACTTAAACAATTATGCAAATTGTGCGTTCTATTCCTATATGTATATTTGTTTTAATATAAACATGGGTTGGAGTGGTATTCCCCCAAAATAATTCTCATCAAACTGATGCTCCAAGAAGATGGTCCATATTTATCCTACCTTTGCTAATCCTTGGCATAGCATTGCATATCCCAATTGAAGAAGATTTACAGTTCCCAATTTAAGAAGAACTGTAAAAGAATTATTGCTCTTAACATTCTTTGAAACATCTCAAACTTTAACAAGCCCAATCTCCATTCTGCCAACATGGGAGCCAACATGCCCAAACCATTCCTGAAACAGAAGCCAAGTCTTGATGCTATTAAGCTCCTCCAACACCTGAACTGGGGCCAAGATTCACAAGGGAATATCCTGGTGTATATACTACTGCTGTGTTAGGCGCTGCGAGACTAGAGAAGAGAGAGGTGTTAAGCAGGAGCTGCCCCCCCCATTCCTGAAGACTGGTTTGCACCCACCAGACATCTAACTGTGGTTACACAGTGACCACAGTCTAACTGTGGTTGAGACCAGGACCATGGTTGTCACAGCCAGGAGACTTGTTTTGAGCTTCTTTCTCATAGGCTTTCTCTAGGTGCTATAGCTGGAGCTGAGGGGAGGAAGAGGAAGTGGTGGGGAGGACAGTGTGGAGTTCCCTCAGACTGGGAGAGTAGAATGCATGCCTGGGCATGACAGCCAGCAGTCTGCTATCCTTGAAGCTATACTGGAAGCCGGTAATACTAGGTTGGTGCAAAAGTAATTGCAGTTTTTGCAATTATTTTTGACCTTTTACACCACAATTACTTTGGCACCAACCTAATATTTAACCCTTTCAGAGCACCCCCCCCCAATGCTGACCATACCCCACGTAGTGGGCCCTTAGTTTTTAAACAGGGGTGTGTGTCTGTTTGTGTGTATGTGTGTGTTGGACAGGGCTCATCCTGGCTTACCCTCCCAAGTGCTGGTGTCAAAGCTTCCTGACTGCCCGAAGGGATGGCCCCACAGCTCTCTCTCATCTCCATGACTTTGCAAATGCTGTTCCCTCTGCTTGAAATGATCATCCTCCTACCTCCCACCCCCCCATGTACAAAAGTGCTGTGTCCTCTGGGAAGGTGTCCTCCAGAGCCCAAACTCCAGGCAGACTTGGGCACTCCCTCCTGAGCCCTTCGTCATCATTCTGCAGTTTCCTATTAAAGCATCTGTCACCTGGCAAGTCGTCTGCTTTCGCACCTATCCCCTCCTCCACGCTCTTGGCTTTGAGCTTCTTGTCAGTGCCTGATGCTCGGAGGTCCCCTTTTAATGTCCTTTGTGGAGGAAAGGATAAAAAAATTAAGATGAAAGCAGCAGCGACAACTCAGGCCAATGCCACAGAAGACTGAGCTGTGTGGTCCCAGCCACCAATTGTCCAAGGCCCGCCCGGTGACTCACTCCATCCACAAACTATTGGGCCCCAGAGAAATCCCCTTCCTGCCACTCAAAACTGCCCTTTCCCACAGCAATTATCTTCTGGAGCCCTCAGTGGAGAAAACCTAAGAATGGAAACTCCCTCTCACGAGACCCCAGGGACTAAGACATGTCCAAGCCTCCATAATTAGAGCCCAGGGATGCCGAAGGGGCTCTCGCATGCTGCCCCTGTCTGCTATGTATGGTTCTTCCTAGGAGAGGCAGGGCCCAGCAGGAAACCCAGGACCAAGGCTGGGGCACAGATCTCATTCCCCCCGACACCCACGCCCTCTGCTTCCTGTTCTGTCTACTCCTACTCCATATAAATGTTCCTGCCAACGACCCTTTCTATAACTCTGACTTTGTCCCTGTTCCCATCTTCATCCCTCTCTGTCCTGTGATGTTATAGAGCTGCCCCCTCCATGGTCCCCATCCCTTCCCACCCCTGGATGCCCTGTGAGTAAACATAACAGAGTTCTGGAGTACTGCAACTAGCAGGCATCCTCGGTGGCTCAGGGCCCTTGAGGACATGGCAGCAGTTTCCAGCCAGACTGGGAAGATCCTGCTAGTGAAGTGCTGATTCAATTCCAGCCAACAAACATTATAAGGCCCACTCTGGACCCAGCCCTGATCTAGGTCTAGAGGGACACATACAACCCTGCCCAGGCCCTAAGGGGAGGCAGTCCTGAGAACTCATAATTACAATCTGGTGACCACACAGGAAAGATACCTAGTGAATGGAAAGGGCAGAGGGAGTGAAGGAAGGGAGCAGAGAAGAAATCAGGGTGGTCAGCCCTCTTATGGCTACACCGCCCCCCCCCCCAGAAGCAGGACTATGAAGGCTGGCTGGAGGTGGTGGGGGTGAGCAAGCTAAGAGAACCAGGAATATCATCCAGCTTCACTATTCTTGAGCCAAACTGCCATTTTCCCCCCACTCAATTCACAATCAGTGGGCCCAGGAGAGCCCCCCAAGTGACCAGGGTGGAAGGGTTAAGAGCTGTGCAGCAGCACTACCGTGAGGTATTCCTGATTTCAGCAAAACCCTCAAAAGCAAAACCAAAAGACTGTGCAGTGTGACACGAAGGAGAAAGACCTGAGGAAAGGAAGGATCCAGAGGGACAGAATGAGACTGAGATGTGGGGCTGAAGAGGGAGGACACAAGAAGCAAAAAGCCCAGTTGGCTGTGGATTCTGTGCATGCAGTCAGAGCTCTAGCTGTGCAGGTGTTAGGCGTCACGCATGCCAAGAAACAGGCCCCATTCCAGCCCTTCCCAAAGGGGATGCTGCTTACTTAGCCTGCCCACTCTGGGAGCAACGGCACTGACTGCAGTGGACTCTTGGTCCAGTGTCCAATTAGCTCCTTAGAATGGTGCCTGAAGGGATTCCCATCCTGGGCTTTATTGAGGTAGTCGCCTCACACACACCCTTTTTTTAGACCTCAAAAACAGAATTTGATTACTCATAACCTTTTTGTTCCTAAAGCATTTTTATGTCAATTTATGTCTCTTTTATTATTTTATGTATGTCATACAGAATGTTTTCTGAAAACTTACTTGAAAGTCACATTCAAATGACTGCAAGTCAGATAGTACATTTGTATATTATGGATGGGGGCTGTACTCAGAAAGTTAAAATATATTCGCTCCTCCGGGGGTGAGAGAACTTCTGGTTTCCACGTAAAACAAATAGGAACTGAGAACATCCCAGTAAAGCTAAAGGTCATGGCTTCTGTAACTATGTTGAAGCCCAGAAATCCAAACGCCATCCCTTTCCAGAAGCTCAGCACCCTCAGGAACCCCCATACTACACACACCTCATGAGACCAGGAGTTGGCAAGCTATGCAAGGCCAGCCAAATCCAGCCCACCACCTGTTTTGTAATGCCTAAGAGCGAAGAATGTTTTTCACATTTTTTAAAAGATTTCCTTTTTGTTTGTTTGTTTGTTTGTTTATTTATTTATTTATTTATTTATTTTTAAGATTTTATTGGGGAAGGGGAACAGGACTTTATTGGGGAACAGTGTGTGCTTCCAGGCCCTCCCTCCAAGTCAAGTTGTTGTCCCCTCAACCTCAGCCGTGGAGGGTGTCGTTCAGCTTCAAGTTGTTGTCCTTTCAGTCTTAGTTGTGGAGGGCGCAGCTCAGCTCCAGGTCCAATTGCCGTTTTCTAGTTGCAGGGGGCGCAGCCCACCATCCCTTGCTGGAGTCGAACTGGCAACCCCATGGCTGAGAGGATGCACTCCAACCAACTGAGCCATCTTGGGAGCTCAGCAGCAGCTCAGCTCAAGGTGCCGTGCTCAATCTCAGCCGCAGGGGGCGCTGCCTACCATGCCTTGCGGGACTCCTTCTGGTTGAGAGCCCACTGGCCCATGTGGGAGTCCAACCGGCAGCCTTCGGAGCCAGGAGCACAGAGCTCCAACGGCCCGAGCCACCGGGCCGGCCCTTCACATTTTTTAATGGTTGGGAAAAAAATCAAAAGAAGGATTATATTTTGTGACACATGAAAATTACATGAATTCAAACTTCACCATCTGTACATAAATTGTATCAGAACACAACCACATTCATTCACTTCCATATAGTCTATGGCTGCTTCCGCACTACAGTGCAGAGTAAAGTCGTTACAACAGACCAGAGGACCCAAAAGCCTAGAATGTTTACTCTTTAATCCTTTACATAAAAGCATGCCAACACCTGCTCTAGGCCAAAGTCCAGAAGGGGAATTTAAGACCCATGGGTCTGACTGCTCTCACTTCTCTCCCCCTACCCCCTCCTCTTCTCCTTCTCCCATTCTTGTTCCCTCTCCTTCTTCCTCCTACAGTTGGCTCAGACTAAGAAGTGGGTGTTAATTTATTTCCTTTATGTAAGATCTTCCCCTTTCTGACTCCAGCCTCATGAATAAGCCTTAGGGACAGGAACAGTTACCCTCCCTAGACCAGAGCTTTCTAGTGGGAGTGCCTCCAGCAGGCAACAGGCGTGCAGCAAAGTGCTGTAGTGGTGTCTTCCATCCTCCAGAGAGAGGGCAGCTGCTCATGTGGGCTGGTCACTCCTGGGGAGCACCTCACCTATGGCTCTTTGGGGGGCCACCCCCTCAAGCAGCCCCCTTGGGCAGCAAGGAAAATGATCTTCCCCCAAGCAGTGAGGGAGGCCTCCACCACCTGCATGTGTCCTATCGGCAGCCAGCTACAGGGTGTGCCACGGCCCATTGTGAACAAGGAGGTGTGTGGTCCCACGTGCCCTGGGAGCACAGAGGACAGGTCAAGAGAGGTGGGGGCAGGGGCAAGCAGAGCAGGAAGAAGGTCCTGGTGGGCACAGCATCAGATGGCAGCCTTGAATCTCTTCATGCATACGCACAGAAACCATATTATTTACTGTCCAAAGTGGTACCTTCTCTTCTTTTGAAATAAACTTTAGTGAGATATAGTTTGCATAAAATAAAATGCATCCATTTTAAATAAACAGTACTGTGAGTTTTAAAAAATGTATATGTGGATGATTTAGCAGTGTAACCACTGCTGCAACCAATATAGAAAACCTCATCATTACCCCCAAAAGTTCCTATGTACCCCTTGGCGGTCACCCACCACTATCCCAGACAACTACTCGTCTACTTTGTATCAATACAAATTAGTTGAGCCTGTTCTAGAATTTCAAAGACATGAAATTAATCATACAGCATGTACTTTTTTGTGTCTGGCTTCTTTCATTCAATAATGTTTTTCAGATTCATCCATGTTATCAACAGCATATGTTATCAACAACAAGGTGGTGCCTTTTTTTTGAGTGAAAGGCAGTGCTATGCGTAGTCATGTCAGGTCAGAGGCACAAACAGAGCCCTTCACTCTGTGTATTAATATATGGGCTGTTTCTAGCTTTTGCAGCAGCGGGGCTTCTGTAGTCCCCATCGCAGCTGGCTGCACGGTGACTGCTCTAAAAATGCATGTGTGTTCTGCCAATTACTGCTTCATCATTATTTCAGTACACTCAAATGAAAAAGATTTGATGAATGCTAAATCCAATGTCTTATTACAAGAAATTTCAGCACTGCTTTTCTTAATAGAAGAAAAGTTTTATGATGTTCTTTAAAAATAGTTTCAACGGCAATAAATTTTTGAGTGGTTATGAAGTTGTTTTTAATTTTTTATCACTAATTTGTACAAACAAAATTTCTTGTCAATGAACAGTATCAAAAATTTGAAGCAATCATTAAAAATCTTGATCATAAATTTCATGTTGCCATTTCAGCCTGAAATTAGATATAAAAAGACATGTTAATGGGAGCAAGCTCATGTTTAACCACAAAATGTTTGAAATAATTTTATTTAGAATTTCACATGTATTCAATATTAATATTTTACTTTGTCTTACTATAATTACTTAACATGGAAAAAAGGGTACTTTTTTTAGTAAGCCCCATATAAGTGTCCCCAAGTCCCTTTCATTTTAGCCCAGTGTGCCACACACATATTCTCATTTTCTGTGTGTGCTGTGAATGAGGAAAGATTAGGCAGCACAGCCCCAGACTGGGAGAGAAGTGGTGGCCCGAGATGGAGGCCTGTTGTCTTGCTGAAGAAGCCTCTCCTGCCCTCTAGTGATAATCCTAGTAGTTGGGTCTCTGCGGGAAAACAGTGATGTAAGGAGTAATTAATTCAATAAATCAGTTTTATATTTGCAAAAACATGATTCATGTTACACAGGCATTCTGCCTGCCTTTAGGGGCATGCCCCTTTTGCACCATGGGGCCTGGGGAGATCAAGGCTATGGCTTCTGTTCCATGATTCCAGCCCCCCTCTCTGCCCTCATCTTTTCCACTACTACAGCATGGGCAACATCTCCACCATCCCTGGTCAGAAGACCACTTTTGCCATCACCTTGAACCACCAGCCACCCAACCCTTTCCCCACCCCCACCAGATGCAAGGACCGCAGGAGGGGAGAGGGGAGAAGGAAGCACCCACCCTGTGTAGCAATCTGATATCAGCAGGCAAGCTCCAGGCACCCAGCATCCAAGGGATTTGGGGGGTTCCCTTGGCACACTGAGGGAAAGGGGGCCAGCTCCATCATAAACACTTCCTGTACCCCACTTCATCGCTTCATGTTTTATCCCCTAGCAGCAGTAGGTAACAAGTATCCACCAAGAGAGAACAGAAAGTCATCCATCAGCTGATAGATGAAGTACCATTTTCAAGGTATCAATTGATAGTTACATAAGTGACAGTTATGTGAAAATTGGAACATATTAAAGTTGAGGATCATTAATGCAAGGCAGTCAAAATTCTTTAAGGACAACAGAGTTTTCATGTAAAATGAGAACTGCAGGCCGTGTACTATTATTGAGATCATTTCAGTTCTGCTCTGAGTATAAATCCAGCAAGCTACAAATTATACACAGTATGTTCTAGCATTCATTTCTATCCCATCCTTATCCTCATCTGCCACATTTAGAGACCAGAGGCCCTGGCTCCCTGTTTAGCTCCCACTTTTCTGGGTTGAGACTCAGAAATCCATTTTGAAAAGAGCTGGCCGAAGGTTAAGTCATAATGAGGGAGGGGCTACCTCGTGACGACTCTGATAAAGCACGTCAGAGGGCGCAGAATTCTCTCCCAGCCTTCACTTCTAAGAGGGATCTTCAGAAGCACCACCCCCTCCACAGATGTGCTTGCCAGGAGATGAAGCCCCAGTCTTGGTGTCTAATTAGCTCCTTTTCCCTGGACTGTATAAACAGACTTACCTTGGGCTGAAGAGGTTAACAGTAACCAGCTCAGCCTCTTCCTAGTCACACATACACGCGGCATAGCATGGCAAGTGCAGTGGTGTCCAGGTGGACAGACTCTCGGCACGCCTCACCTGGAGCCATGGGCCCCCCAGGCTGCCTGTCCCTGGATCCCTGGGGCCCCACTAGACCCTGCACAAGACAGCAGTCATCTGCATATGAGCTCCCCTGAGTCACTGTAGGACTGTTTTGATGGTCTCTTGAGGAATCTGCCCCTATCACCTTGGTCTTTCTGAAGACAAATGTCATCATGGGCTCTATGTAGAGTAGGACTCTTGGGTGCAAGCGACACACACACGCTCATACACAATTCTAGCTGGCTCAAGCCAAAAATGGCACATGAAAGTAAAATTCCCAGGGATGGCTAGCTTCAGTCAAGGCATCAAATGATGGCATCTCCCAGCCTAGCTCTGCCTCTGCTCTGCTCTCCTCCATGTTCAATCTCAGATTTCACATCTAAGGTACAACGACTACCAGCAACTCTAAGGCTTCATCTTCCCAGATACAAGTCCAATGGGAAAAGAACAAATCTCTTCCCCAAAGCTCCTGCTCCAGTCCTAGAATTCACTCTGATAGACAGCTCTTGAGTCATGCGCCAATCCCTAACTAAGCACTGTAGTTAAGTGATGGAACAGGACACATGCTCAATATATCCAGCCAGTGCTCCCCGCTAAAGGCTGGCCACCACGGCAGCAGCACACTTAAGTCCCCATTTTTGAGTCAAACCAACCTATCCATGACATGACCATTTCCAGGTCTCTCCTGGTTTTGATTTCTACAGAACTCTGTCTTTCCATCTTCTCTTCCTTGGGCTGTCCACTGAGGCCTATCCCATTGAGTCTCTCCAGGTCACCTGGCCCTCCCTGGTTCTCATAACCTGCTTCTCCATGTCCCCCACCCCCATCCCCAAGTTTAGGCCTAAACTCAGGGGCTAGGAGAGCTTCTTCCAAAGCCCTTGGATCTTTTAGCACCAGATAGCCAGGATTCCCAGGAAATTCTGGGGAAGAGAGCTTCTTTATACTTATTTACCCTGAGTATGTCCCTGGCACAGGCAACCAGCAGTGGCTCCAGGTGTGGTGTGTGAAGGACTAGGACGTCAGGGCAGAATAAGAGCCATTTAGGAAGCAAAACCTCTCATCCAGGTCCCTCCTAGATGGCTCACACCATGAAAGGCCATGCTGAGTGGCTAGGACGTTATCCAGTAGCCCCAGGAGATGGGAAATAGTCAAAAGGCTTGTTGGATGGATGAATAGATAGAGATGAACAAGTAACCTGAGCTCAGAGAAGGAAAGTGACTTGCCCTACATCACACAGCAAACAAGCAGGAGCAGCAGGCCAAACGCCAGGCCTCCTCGTGCCCATCCTGGAGCCCAGGCTGCCTCCATCTCAGCTAGGCTGTTTGGGAATCCTGAAGATTATCAGCCATAGTTTCACTTTCAAGGGCTCTAGGCCTGGGTTTCTGACCTCCAAGCAAAAGCAGGAGCCTAGGGGTTCGAAACTTGAACACAGTCAGAAAGAACCAACAACTGGGAAATTTCAGGAAGGCTCAAGCTGGCACCTAAAGTTGAGGCTGCAGAGTTAGAGTGAAACTGAATTCTCTGAAAGAGAGGTAGAGGGGCAGAAGAAATGAACCCCAAGCTCAGCTACACTTTGATCTGGGTGAGTCCAGGCAGACTCTGAGGACCGCCCATGCTTGACAAAGCCCAGGTCTCACCACCTGTTATGGGAATACACCTCCTGAGAAAGCAGTGGAGAGATGGGGGTGTGAGAAGGTAAGACTTCTGGCCTCCAAAGGCCTCAGCATGGCTCCTGCTGAGCCTGGCATTTTGCCCCAGGCCAGAACTCTTTCAAGGCTATCATTAACAGAGGGCAGGGACTGGGAGTAAGGGTAGAAGGGAGGAGCCTTCCCAGGTTTAGGGGAGCCTGAAACTAATCTAGGGTGGGATAAGTCAGGCCTTCCAAGGTTGAAAAAAGTTCCAGAATTTCCATGAAACTAAGAAGTTTACGATCTGGCTCACCATTGTATCTATGGTGTCTTGAATACATAGTACGTGTTCAATCAATATTTGTTGAATAAATAATGGCCTCTTGATAAGGGTTGGGGGGAACGACGTTTCACTCCTTTTTGCTGCCCACAATCCCCTCTACTGCATCCCCCACCATGCAGGAGAAAGTACCCGCAGGAGTCAGCCAGCGGGATTGACAGTGGTTGTTTGAGAACTTACTGTCCTTAGAGTGGTGGCCCACCTCAAGTAGAACTTTTCACCCTTAGCTCTGCCAGACAATTGATGGATGCAAAAGATATTGGGCTGGAAATCAGGAAACTGAAGCTCTAGGGACAGCCCAGCCTCCATCAATGACAGATATGAAAGAACACTTTCAGAATAGTTTTACATTTAATAGCCCTATTACTATCCCCATTCTACAGATGTGACAACTGAGATTGTGGCTGGCACTAGATCACACAGCCCCAGGCGTGGCAGCGCAAGCCCTCCGTGGCTGCTCTACATTCTGGCAACTGGCTTTGCGACCAGAAGCAGCTTCTTTGCACATGCTTGGCCTGTTTTTCTAAGATATTAAGGTCTCCAAGCAGTCCCGAATCTCCTGGGATGGAGTCAGGGAGGTGCCGGTCTGTGTGCCTCGGCGACAGTCCCCAAGGCACCCCTCCTTGTTTCTCCGGGTGTGGTCCCTCCGCACTGCGTGCCCGCCCTCTACCGCCTCCCCTTAGGGATGCTCTGCCCACCCCTTGAGTATCCTGCGTCCCCAGAATGGAGGTTAGTCTGAGCTTGAACGTGCCGCAGTGCTGGGCGTCTGGAGACCGCGTGGGCCCTCACACGTCAGAGGCCACCATCTGGTCGGGATCTTGCTATCACCTTTCCCTAGAACAGAGAATGGAAGAGAGAGAAGGGACTTTTCAGTGGAGATGAGGTGTCGGGAAGACAGGAAAGAAAGAAGAGGGAAATCAAAGAGCAAAGGAGACACCCATCCTCCCACCACACCCCCTTCCCTTCCTCTCAGTCCGGGGCTGGGGCTCCCCAGGTCTTGACAGGCAGGGCTCCTTAGGAAGCATACAGTCAAGAGACCCCCATTTCAGGACACAGTTATTCAACACCCAACGGAGGCTGTGACCAGCTGTGCAGGCTCAGGGGACCCACAGATGAGGGAGAAACAAGCCTGTTCCCCCAAGACGTCACAATCTCACGGTTGGGGGCTGTGGGGAATGGGGGAGTAGATGGGCACAGTCACCTTTCATTCAGCCTGAAAAGTGCGAGAAGGAGGGCGAGTCCGGTGGCTGGGAGCACAGAGGAGGTGCGTGTCTCCGCTTTAGAGGTCAGGGAAGGAGACGCTCGTGGGGCTGCCGCTGCAAGGACGTGCTGGAGGCAGGCGTGTTCTAGCCTCAGGGAAGAGCCTACACAGGAGCACGGGGACAGGTCACCATGAGGAGCCACCTGCCACTTCCACTGGCTCGCAAATCCCCCTTTGAGAGTGCAGCCTCTAGAGGTACCTCTTAGTTCCCTGTTTCTGCCTAGCTGTGACCTGCCGATGAATTCCAGGCGTTGGATCTTTCCCAGTTCTCCCAGTGCAGGTCAGCCATACACCATCTGGCCTCCTTGACTTCCAGTCCCCTCTTTCCTGATCCCCAAACCTTTTGCCAATAAGGACTGCAGGAGGGTCACTTACAGGAGAAGTCTGGCCCCACTGCAGAGTCACGTTCTCCATCTATCAGGGAGCCTTCCTATAGACCCTCATTCAACCCAGGTGTCTCCCCACTTCTCTAGCCAACAAGCCACCCTTCTTTTCTCCCTTCAAGCCTCCTTTGCCAAACTTAGTATAATATTTTCAGAATAACCTCTCCATCCAGTCTACTGAAAGATTGTATCATTAGCTGATAGTCCCTCAATATCTCTTCCTTCAAATCTGTACCTCTCTCATCTTCCAGTCTTTCTTTCTAACTGACTTTTCCTCTCCAGTCTGACCCAGCTCCTGTCCATGCTCCATGCAGCTTTCTGATATCTCTTACAGACAGACAGACAGACAGATAGATAGATAGATAGATAGATAGATAGATAGATAGATGATAGATAGATAGATAGATAGATAGATAGATAGATAGATAGATAGACTCGTGTGTGTGTGAGTGTGTGTGTGTCCCATTGGTTCTGTTTCTCTGGAGAACCCTAATATATACCTTCGCTCCACTTCATCCATAGAGAGGGGTATAGCCCCGTCTTCCTTCCGGGGAAATTCAAATGAGTGTGAGATCATTGTGAAAGTCCTGGGAGTGCTATGGCCCACATCTCAGGCATCAAGGGCCTGGTTTGAGTATCATTCTGCCAGTCTGTCCTGCTCCTTGCAATCCTTCCAGGAATAGCCTCGCTCATAGCTCCTTGATAAGTTCCTGGCACTGATGAGACAAGATTATTAGAACATGGTTTAATTGAAAGAAAAATGTTGATAAATGTGACAAACATTCACCCTGCAGATTACGTATCAATGTTCAAGAGTCATTAAAATCTCTATTCTCATCAGATTTAGTCATTCATTCACTCATGCAACAAATATTTCTTGAATTCCTCCATGTGCCAGACACTCTTTTAGGCTTTAGGAATGCAGTAGTAAACAAAACAGTTATATCCAAGCAGGAAATGACAGACAAGAAACAAACAGACAGATATATAATATGTTACAGGATGATGAAGAGTTATGAAGAAAAATTAAGCACGGTAAGGGGGTAGATAGTGGAGAGGCAAATGAGAGAGGTGTCTACTTTATGTAGATGCCTGAAGAAAGCCTTTTGTTAAGGAAGCATTTGAACAGAACCCTGAAGGAAGTGAGGGAATAGGCCAGGTAAGTCGGTGAGAGAAGAGCTTTCCAAGCAGAGGGAACAGCGAATGCAAAGACTCTGAGGGTGACATGCTGGCCTATTCCATGAGCAGCAAGGAGGCTGGTGTGGCTGGAAATAGAGTGAACATGAGAGCGTGTAGGAAAAGTAGTGGGAGACCTAGTCATGCGGGGTCTTCAGTCTAAAAGAACTTTGGATTCTGCTCTGACAAAGATGAGAAGCCATTGGAGTGCTGGTCCAGGGTTGGTGTATTAACTCCATAAAACTCATAACAGGTGGAGAATAAAGGGAGGGGAGAAAGGTGGCTTTACTGTGCTAGCCATTCCTGGGCCACAATATACCCCACAGAGACCTCTGTGATTTTATTTTCAACAGCCATTTCCTTGTCTCCCTACTACATTATCTCATCCCTACAGGTGGGACATGTTTTAACCTTAATGAGAAGCACCTGGGGATGGGAGAAGGGCAGCAGGGGGCCACACTTTGGCTACCATCTCTACAAGTTTATACTTGTGCTTTCAACATTGCTGGCTCTATAATCTTTTTTCGTTATAATTTTAACAACTGTCACGTCAAGCTACCACTTTGAAAATTGTCTTCTAGCAAATGTGCCCATGGAGACAGCTGCTCCTCTTTTCCTTGCCCACCATAGTGTCCATCTCAACCCTGTACTTCCTCTTTGATTGCTGAGTATCTCAGCCCTGTGTGTTGAAGAAGTACCTCTGGGCTCACTGAATGTGGAAACTTCTCTGCTCCTTCCTCACTAACTTTCTGCTCCCACCATCAACGTTCTACATCTATGGCCAACACTATCACCCCTACCCACTCTTCACTCCATAGTGAGAAGGAGAGTCAGGAAATAAATATGTGAGAAAGGATGAGCAGAGAGAAAGAGGGGGAGCAATAAAGAAACGAGGAGCAGAAGCAGGTGGGAGGAGTTAAGGCACTTCATCCCTGAAAACATAGCTCAGGAACCTCTGCATGTTGGGAGCAGGGAGAGACTCAGCTTCCCCAATCATGTCCCTAAAGTCAAGAAGATGGCAGCAGAAACCTCCACTGGAGGGTCCCTGGGATCAAGTCACAGTCTTCTATCCCAGAGGGCTCAAGCATAGGGAGAGACCAGAGCCCCAGGCAGGAAGCATTCCTCCTGGAAGTACACTGTGTTCTTCCGCCCCACAGAAATGATGTTTTCTTCTCCTTTTCCAATTCTTCCCTTCCTGCCTTGAATATCAGATACATCCAAATTCTCCCCTGCCCTCCCTCCACATTGCGTGAAGCTATGCCTGGCCACCTGCATCCATTTTCCAGCTCTTGTGTCTGTGGCGTGACCTTGGGGATGACCTCCACACCACAGAGCAAGATGTGCCATTTCTGCATTTGCTGAGTCCAAATCTAAGAGGATTTTTCCATTATTTGTCACTTTCTGAGAGGGCTTGTATAAAAAAATAGTTGTTTCCAGGACAAAGCAAAAAATAATCAATGGAATTTAGAACAATCTTAGGAAATACTGGTCCCAGTGGAGAAGAGAAAGTTCTCCTGCCCCAATTGAATCACTAATAGTCCTGGCCCTGCGGGAACTCAAGAGCCCTCACTCTTCTTAGAAGGGTGTCCCAGGACCCCCATCCCTGACCTTTTTCCTCAAGACAGCGTGAAAGACCTTAGCTCTGGTGCAGAGTTTCCAGGGAACCAGATAAGAAAGTGTCCCTACTGTCTCATCTATTCTCCATGTGCTGAATACTCAGATTTATTTAACTCCAGCCCAAATCTCTTCTCTGAGCTCCAGTCTCACTTATCCAACTGCCTACATGAGCCACTTGGATGTCTAATGGGTATCTTAACTGCCCAAATCTGACCTCTGGATTTCCTCCTTCAAACTCCTTAGCTTCTCTGCTGGCTATCTCCTCATCCCTCAGTCAATGGCACCACTACTCACTCAATTTCTCCAGCCAGAAACGTGGCAGTCATACATGGAGTCTTCCTCACCTACCACATGTAATCTTGCTGTTCTATTTCCAAAATACGTCTCCAGTGCCATGGCATCAGATCAAGCCACCGTCACCTCTCAGCTGGAAGACTGCAATCTGTAGTTCCTACTGGGTCTCCCTGCTTTCCACTGGCCCCTCTCCAATCTATGTTCCTCGTAGCAACTAGAGTAACCTTTTAAAACTATACAGGTCACATCAGTCCTCGCTTAACCCTTTTTCCTCCCCAACTTCCTCTCCACGACCAAAAAGCTGTGTATTATATCTCCTGCCTATCTCCCTGGTCTCCTTTCCCACCACTTTCTCATTTGCTGTGCTTCAGCCATGGTTCTTTTCCATTCCTGGAACACATTTTCTTTCCTACCTCAGGGCCTTAGCATTTGTTTATTTCTTGCTGCCTGTACATTTTGTCCCTCCACCATATCCTTCAGATCCCAGCTGAAAGGTTACTTCCTCAGAAAGCCTCCTCCCAACATCCTTTCTAAATAGCTGCCCCAATTTCTTGTTATTCTCTTTCACCGTCCCTTTTGTTTCCTATACAACATTTGACCAATTAACAGTTAATTATATGTTTACGTGTTTATCATCAATCTCCCCCACCCTTGGTCTGTCATCCTTACAAGAATGAGCCCAGGCCTATAGGTGGGCACATCAGTGACTCCAGCCAAGTGGTGCTGGGTGGGAAGACAGAGGCAGGGCACGGGCTCTCTGAGGGAAGAATCCATGTCTCACTTGTTTTCTCACGGTGTTCTCATTGCCTGGCACAGAACGTGGCAGAAGCATTTACTGACTGACTGGATGGATAGGTTGGGGGGTAGGTGGGTGGGTGGGTGGGAAGGTGGATGAGGAAATTTCAGCCTTGGAAAAAAGCTATAGAAACCATGTCCAAGGAAGGAGAGGTGATTAGATGGAACATACAATGTACCTACAGGAACATTATAGACTCAAGTTCAGATATATAAACAATGTCATTTCAGTATTGGGATTAAGAAAGATGACCTTTGAGTGTCCCAAGTGATACCTGCCGGCCTCATCGGAGGGAGAATTAAAATCAAAAGAATGAGGAACATAGTCTGCTTTTCTCCTCCTTCACCTGAGGCAGAGCCGCTTGGATTCAGGTTAACCCCGTTGTTTGATGAGCTAATATAGGATGATACCTGGTAATCTGGGACATGTTTACATGACAGCGTTGATTCTAAAATTCAGCATCCGGGGTCGGCCGGGTGGCTCAGTTGGTTAGAGCGCCGCTCTCAATAAGATTGCCTGTTCAATTTCCGCATGGGATGGTGGGCTGTGCCCCCTGCAAGTAAAGATTGAAGATGGCGACTGGACTTGGAGCTGATGGACCCTGGAAAAAAACACACTGTTACCCAATAAGAAAATTTAAAAATAAAACGTCCGCTTCCTTCATTGGTACAGTGGGAGAAGGGCTGCTGCCCATTGACTCACAGCAACACTTGCAACAAACAGAAGAAAGATGAATGGAAAGGAGAGAAGACTCCATTGCAGGGTCCACTGTGACAGGAAGTGCAGCCCGTGTCAGTGTCATTAGAAGAAATACGCAAGGTCAAGGGGAGGAACAAGCGAAAATGGAGAGAGCCTCCTCATGATCCATGAGCCAGGGGCCCCAACGTGGGCAAGCGGACTGTTCAGAGGGTGTTCTGGTCGGTATTAGTATTAAAGTCAGCCAGTCCAATAGGCAGAGATGACAGAGATGAGTGGTGACTAGAAAACCAGGCAACGCTGCATCATGGTGCCCAATGTTCCCTTCATCAGTGGCTGAAGGATGGACGGCAGGGGATATGGAGCCCCAGGCAGTGTGGGTTCAGAGAAGTATAACCAGGTGAAGTAAGTATGAGCCCAGTCTATACATATACCAACACAGCAAGGCCGGAAGAGGTCAACCAGAGGCCCAGCCTGGTGCTCTTCACGCCAGGACTTCCGGTAGGAAGACGAGAGCACACCCCATGGAATGGGGATGGAGCCTACTGTCAGGATCAGTTCAGGCCTAGAGATGGGAATAGTGACGACTGTAGTCATGAGGTGCTGAAAAGACAGAAGCGGAAGCAGCAGGGTTCCCACAAAGCCTCCTAGTGAACATTAGCTTACAAGTCCCACATCAAAGTGGTGGAATGAAAGAAAAATGTCATTACCGAGAGATTTGAAGTCTGACCAAGAGGTACCAGATTTCCTTCTCCTTGGGATCCTTCAGGAGCTAGCTCTCTGGCCTAGCTGGGGGACTCCCCTCTCTAGCCTTAGGGAAAAGCCTCCCCACCAAAAGCCATTTTATGACATTTTATGACTCTGATTGCCGAGTTGAACCAGGACTCAAGAGAAAGAGGCACATCCTCCCTGCCCTGCCCTGGCCTGGCCTTCTCTACATTCTATGTTAAATCAGCCTCCAGATAAAGAAGATAAGAGTAAGGGGCCATCTTTCCCCAGGATCCTCACACCCCTGTGAGAGGTCACCCTTGGGAGACCTATGACACACACCTTCGGAGAGCTTCCCCATGGCTTGTAACCAGCCATACCACTGGTGTTGGCTCCCAACTTGCTCCAAGGCCCGCCAACAAGTCTCTCTAATCAACACTGCTCATCGTGCAGCTGCTCCCAAAGGGGACCTGCATAGGCAGAGTCTATTTCACAACTGTTGGCGTCACATTGAGACCCAAAGGAACAGGGTGTATTGGAAAGAGCACTAGGCTGCGAGTTAGGACCTCTGGGTCCAGACCTGTTCTGGCACTAACAGGCCAGCCTTCATATCCCACCATGCCTCCCTCACAAAGGTAGAGTCGGGGTCAGAGGAGAAGTGTTTTACTATGAGCCCTTTACAGGAAGCAGAGCCCCCAGGCATAGGATCTCAGGCTGGGCTTCCCTTAGCCATCATTATACACGTGACTGATCCCCAGCCATAGCGAGTTTACCAAGAATGCGCCTGTCACCTTCCAAAACCAATTAACACCTTTTCCCAAGGAATTTGAAATTGGAGGAAGAAGAGAGAGAAAAGGAGGCCAATGTGAACTCAGGAGCCATGAGGCGATCGTGTTTTATTGCCATACAGTCTGGAAAGCAGAGAAACCCAGTCTGTAGCAAGAGTGGAAAATGAAACAAATGTACAAGACTGGCCGATGCGAGGGGCAAGGAGAGCCTGTGGACCTCTAGTTCTGGGCTCCAGGGCTCCCTGAAGCCCAGTGGTATCTTTCGTCAAGCTGGCTTTTGAAAATGGGTCCCTCTTTGATCTCAACTCTCCTGATAGCTTCAAAGTGGTGAGCGCTGACAGGGGCTGTCATGGGCCCTGCTCATCAGTCAGATTGTCCGGCTGGGCCTCTCCCCCACTGCTCTGTGCTCCGGCAGGCCAGGGGCAGGCACTGGGTCACATCTGCGTCTCACCCCCACTCATGACCCAGCCCAGGCCTTTGGCCACAGGAGGTGTTTGGTCAACTTTTGTCAGATTGAGACAGAATCCAAAGACATCCATTCCTCCATGAGGCGTGTTCCTAAGAGCCAGTTGGGGCAACTCTCCCTCCCTGTGCAAGGTTGTCTTTGGTGCTGGCCTCGTGGCCAGTCCACAATGAATACATGACCTGCCCAAGCCCTTCCGGCCCTGCTATCCATGACCCTACGTGCGCCCAGGACTCAACCCCTGATGCAGCCAGTCCACCACTTCCCAAGTTTTATTTTTATTAACCTAACTGGAAAATTGGATTTCATTCAGGATTATGCTGAAAACCAGATGCTGGAGCTGGGCTCTGGTTTCCTAGATAAACACATTGCAATAATCTGCATCTACCCATGAAATGCTCTCTCTGTGGCGGCACGTGGCAGCTCTCCAGAAGAAAGAAAAACAGCGTCAAAGCTACATTTGAAGCTTCTCACTCCCCCTCCTGGCCAGAGGGTGGTGAATATGTAGCCAAGTTTTTTGTTGGCCCCACTGCAGGCCAGCTCCCTCTCTGCTGGCTCCCTTTACCCTCTCTGCATCTCTGGCCAAAAAGTTAACAGCTTCTAGAAGGAACTCAGCCTCCCTCGATTCCCCTGTCTGAATGGAGTCCCTTCCGCTGAGCTCCCACCTGTGTTGACCCCAGTTCTAGTCGTGTTAAAACAGCACTGTCTGTGATTGTTTGGCTCGTCTGGTTCCTCTAGAGCAGCTTGGAAGCCCCTTGGTGAATGATGGAGCCTTGTTCTCTCTGGCCCAGAACCGGTGAAGATGGTTGTTCATGTTGCTGAATGAATGAACAAGGAATGGGTAGGGGAGCAAAGAGGGCTGCCTGAGGTCTGCTATTCTTTGTCCTGATGTTTTCCCTCACTGACTCGTCCAACGTTCATTGAGCTTTGACTTGGCAGCCCACCCTGTGCTTGGTGTGGGGATAGGAAGGATTAGAGCGCAACCCTGCCCTCGAGGAGCCCACTACCTGGAGGAGGAGACAGACCCAAGAGCAGTGTGAGGTTTTCTTTCCCCCTGGCCCACTTCTTTCCTACACATAACCCACCATCTCCCGTGGGGAAGGCTTGTCTCCAGATAGTGATAAAATTTATGACAGAGACCTTCACCTGGACAGGCATTGGGAGAGCCTGTGGGAGGAATCTATGTCATCGCGAGAACCCTATAGGAAGAACTCTATGTTCATAACTGAGCTCTATGGTTATAATAGCCCTTCCCCTTAACTTCCTCATTCCCTCTGTAAAGGGAGCTTCCTGCTTCTTTCTCTTTCTCTTTCTCCACGTGGCTCACCATGGCTACATGTACACTGGATTGCAATCCTTTCTTTTATAGGAATAAATCCTTTTTTGGTGACTAAATACCTGGTCCAACCATAGTCACACTGTAGAATGACAGAAACTCTGTTAGCATAAAAACCCCAGGCTATGAAAATGGGCAGAGGACTTGGGGAGACATTTCTCTAAGAAGGACATACAGAAGGCAAGAAGACATATGAAGAAATGCTCAACCTCACTAATCATCAGAGAAATGCAAATAAAAACCACAATGAGATACCACCTCACTCCAGTCAAAATGGCTATTATCAATAAATCAACAAACAACAAATGCTGGCGCGGATGTGGAGAAAAGGGAACGCTAGTGCACTGTTGGTGGGACTGCAGATTAGTGCAGCCACTATGGAAAACAGTATGGAGGTATCTCAGGAATCTGAAAATGGAACTACCCTATGATCCAGTAATTCCACTCCTAGGCATCTACCCGGAGAAATCCAAAACTCCAATTCAAAAATCTGTATGCACTCCTATGTTTATTGCAGCACTTTACACAATAGCCAAGATATGGAAACAACCAAAATGCCCATCGGTAGATGACTGGATTAAGAAGCTGTGGTACATTTATACAATGGAGTATTACGCAGCCATAAAGAAGAAAGAAATCTTATCATTTGCAGCAACATGGATGGATCTAGAGAACATTATGTTAAGTGAAATAAGTCAGAAAGAGAAAGACAAGTACCATATGATCTCACTTATATATGGAATCTAAAGAAAAGACTATGTGAATGAACTAATCAGAGTCAGTTTTGGGGACGCAGAGAAAAAACCGAGAGTGGTTAGATGGGTGTGTGGGAGGGGGTTGGGGATAAGGGGAAAGGTGAAGGGATTTGGAAGCAGCTGGTAACCACAAGATGGCCTCAGGGTTTTTCTTTTGAAAATTAATTTGGGGAAGGTATTCTATAATGTTGTAAAGATTTTGTTGGGTATCCGATGGACATGCGTCCTATTTGGGAGACCACCTCAGGGATACTGTGGATACCTGATCATGGCATTGTACATCAGAAGCTAAACATTAATGAATGCCAACTATAATTTTATATATATAATGTGATGGTTCAGTGTGAGGTCGGAGGGATAGTGGATGGGGGGAGGGGGGTTCACAGTATGAGGGATATAAATGATGAACGTCTAAGTATTACCTTGTTTTGTACACCTGAAACTAATAAATAAATTAATTAATAAAAAAAAAAAAAAAAAAAAGAATAAAACTCAAAAAAAAAAAAATAAAAAAAAATAAAATAAAATAAAATTACAAGATAAAAAAAAAAAAAAAAAAAAAAAAAAAAAAAAAAAAAAAAAAAAAAAACCCCAGGCTATGGAAGGCAATCAATATTAGGAGAATGACTTATTTTATGGGACGCTTTTCCCTGATGATTTTGAAAGACATTGAGACCGGAAGACCTCAGGATATGATGCCAGGACTTTCAAATGGAGTTGGGACTCTAGGGAAGGCCACAGAGTGGAAAAAAGAAGCAAAGGGTCATAAGAGAGGTAAGGAGAGCAAAGGGATCTTCCATTTGCCGATCTAAGGCTACTTCTCTATGGACCGATGAATAATTTGATGAGAAAATTAAATAAATGCTTTGCTGCTTCCTCTGGACTCCACAGGTATATATGAACCCCTGACAATAAGAGATGTTTCCAATGGTGAACTGTACCCACCACACACCCCACCCAGGTGTTACAAGAGTAGGCCAAGATTTACAGCGATACTTCCAATCTGGCATAACTGGGAATGTACCAGGGCCTGTGGGAGCATAGAGGAAGAGGGGGCATTTTAGGGGAGCCATGCCCTCAGTGAAGAATGTGCACAGTCTGGTATTTGGGTTCAAATCCTGCTGTGGTCCTCCTTGCTTATATCCTTGGCCTTTCCAGACCTCAACTGCTCCAAGTGGGCAGTAAACATCCTATGACATTGTGCATGGGGGAGGGTGAGCACATGGATTTGCAGAGCTGCCAGGGGGATCACAATTACAACCCCAGCTGTTGTTGTCAGCGACATTTCCCTTTGATCAAATCACATAACTTCAGGTCTGCTCCAGTCCAGGCTTTGTGTTCTGAGGACAGTCAAATCCTGGAGAAGCATTCAGCTGCTGCCCCCTCTCCTGGCCCTCGGGTGTTGAGCTGTGTGTCATTAGGGTTAGCTCGGACAGAGATCAGCTCTTCTTCCAGGAGCATACGGAGGGTGGAGCAGGTTTCTCAGTAACCTCAAAGATTGATGTAAATGTCAACAAATCCCAAAAAAGGCTTGATTTAGACAATAAAATGTAATCAATGTAACTGCAGATTAGGTCATTCATTTTTGTGTGTGGGAAGAGAATTAAATGTTTCAGTTAAAAAGACTGAAGTAACACTTAGGAAATCAACACAATTATTGTGGTGATAGCTATGAAGACCATTTTTATTTATAAATGATAGAAAACGACCATGTTTAGTGTATTTCAGATTTCTGTGTGACTGCCCTCCTAGGAATGGCAAAATTTCCTTTTGTTTTAAATGAATGACAATTCCTGGAGACTCAGTTGATAGCCTGGGAACAGGTGCCCTGATTTGAAGGAGGGAATCTAAGGGGTGCGCCAGAGCACCCACTAAATCACATTTCAACATCTTCAAATTGCCTGTGTATATTTTTAATCTAATTTTTGAATAGCACTTCTGCCTTTTTTATAGCTTCATGGTTGCTATATATATATATTTTATGACTCTTGATATTTAATTATATAAACGAGGTGTGACAATTAAGTTTGCAAACTTGTTGCAATGATGTTGCTAACTTTTTTGACATCAAAGGGATTATTCATTATGAATTTGTACCAACTGGACAAACAGTTAACCAAGTTTACTATTTGGAAGTCCTGAAAAGGCTGCGTGAAAAAGTTAGACGACCTGAACTTTTCACCAACAATTCATGGCTCTTGCATCACGACACTGCTCCAGCTCACAGGGCACTGTCTGTGAGGGAGTTTTTAGCCAGTAAACAAATAACCGTTTTGGAACGCCCTCCCTGCTCACCTGATCTGGCCCCCAATGACTTCTTTCTTTACCAGAAGATAAAGGAGATATTGAAAGGAAAACATTTTGATGACTTTCAGGACATCAGGGGTAACACAATGACAGCTGTAGTGGCCATTCCAGAAAAAGAATTCCAAAATTGCTTAGAAGCGTGGACTAGGAGCTGCCATCAGTGCATAGCTTCCCAAGGGGAGTACTTCCAAGGTGACCATAGTGATATTCAGCAATGAGGTAGGTAGCACTTTATCTACAGTGAGTTTGCAAACTTAATTGTCAGACCTCGTATACAAGTCTTTCCTCCCACTCTGCCATTTTTTTTCTTATAGCCTTTTCAATCTATGTGTGAGTTGTCTGTCTGGGACCCGTTGGCTTTTTTGAAGAAATAGACTGTTAGACAAACTCAGAGAGAACAGGACAAGATGGGGGGGGAAATGCAAAGAGGAAGGAGCAGAGTTCAGGGAGGTGGACAAGACTGGGAAGAGGACAGTCATATAAAGAAAGACAGGAGCTAGAGGGAGGGGGACAAAGATAGAGTTTCTTTTACGTTTGTAATTTGTATATGGCGTCTTAGCTTGCACAAAATTTCAATATTATGAGTCAAATCTGCCAGCCTCTTCCAGGCTTTTAAATTTTTGTGTCATGCTTAGAAGGCTTAGGCTTTCCCCAAGATTAAAAAAGTACTCTCATATATTTTGTTCTAAAATGTTTTAATTTTGTTCTTTAGTAATTACTTCCACGTTTGAATTTTATTTTTGTATATGTGTAGGATAGGAATCTAACTTAACTCTTTTCCAAATGGATATCTAATAACACCTCTTATTATATAACTAATCCCTATTCCTCTCCCTGTATCCTTTCATTTGAAATACCATGTCCATATGCTAAACTCACACATAGAGATGAGTTTCTGGACACACTATTCTGTTTCATTGGATTGTTTGTCTATTCCTATGCCAAAACCACAATGTTTTAATCACTGTAGCTTTATAGTATATTTTTATACTTGATAGGACAAGTTCTCCACCATTGTTCTTTTTCAAAATGTCCTTGGCTAGGTTTGTGTCTTTTCTCTACCAGATGAGCTCAAGAATGAGCAGTCGTTTCATAACATGTTCCTAAGAGCGCAAATATTCTGTTTCTGAATGTTCCTCCTTTTCTAATTGCTGATATGTTTTTCCTTCTCCCCACCCCCCACCTCCTGGAAGCAGTACATGTGGTCATCAGCCAGACACTCCCAAAATTCTAAGAATTAAACTATTAAAAGCTTCACATTCTAAATAAAACTAAAAACATGTAAAAAGCAATAACCCTAGACAGTCTCTGGGGTCAAGAGCAAAATCTAATTGATTAAATTTAACAAAATTATTTTTAAAATAGAAAGAATGGGCCAGTCATAAAGGGTATTGGTCACAAAGTGATACAAGTACAGTCCAAAAGTACCGTGTTTCCCAGAAAATAAGACCTAGCCGGACAATCAGCTTTTGGAGCAAAAATTAATATAAGATCCAGTCTTATAGTATCTTACACCTATAAGACCAGGTATAATATAATATGATATAACATAACATAATATAATACCAGCTCTTATATAATATAAGACCGGGTCTTACATTAAATTTTGCTCCAAAAGATGCATTAGAGCTGATTGTCTGGCTAGGTCTTATTTTCGGGGAAATACGGTATGAGTATGAAAGGAAGCAGAGACAGCACCCAATTCCCAACTGGCCACAAAACAAAGATGGGGGTAAGCTGTAACATATGCTACCTGTGCACTTCCATCCCCTCAGCACTATCCGTGTCAGTGCCCACCAGACCATCTTCTAACTGCCACACCTGTGTCTCTTGACTTGAGGACTTTGCCCTGGCTGCCAGAGCTCATTCTATCCACATACGCAAGTAGCCTACCTGGCAAGTGAATACCTGGCAAGTAGTTTGCACAATGAGCGCTTGTGATCTTGGACAGTGAACCCTTGTTCTAAGTGACATGGAGTCACTCTCAGTAATGACAAACTTGCAGTTTTCAGCCTGCCTGGCTGGGAACCAGACTCTGGGCCAGGTGACTTTCCAGGTAAAGGCTGCTTTATAAGGAGATCAATGGAAGTCAACCAGCCTCTCCTGCCAGGACCTGACCTGGCAACTCACCTTTTTACAGGCTTCAGTGGCAGTGTCCCACTTCTATTAAGAAATAGATGGAATCAGACTGTTTCAAAGCTTTCTTCATACTCTTCACAGAAAATCTTTGTGCACCCTCAATTATTTTGATTCCCAGGATGTTCATAATTCCAGAACCTCCCTTTCCAATTAGACATCTGTCTTCTACCTGAGTCGTTCTAGATCACTGGTTATGGACAAGATAATTATAATTCTGAATTTTTCCGAGACATCCCAGATTTCAAATTTTCTGAACTTTAACGATAAAACATGAAAATATCCTTGAAATTCTAAGATTTCAGTGTCCAACTAACCTCTCCCATATTGCATTAACACTGGGAAGCAGCCCAAAACAATTTTTGTAAGATGAGGTATCCTACATGTTGGTTTGGACCTGAAAACCCTGTTGTAGAAGATTCTTGAGCTATGACACAACCATCCCTGAGCTGTTTCTAACTAAGTCACTCAGGCTCTTATAGTTACCCAAAGGAATTCTTTATTCAGACCAATTTGGTGTTCCTTTTATACATTGTCTTATGTATCTTAAAGAATAAAACCTCTGCATTGAAGCTGCCTTACAACAAAGTGAATTTTTTAAGAAATAGAGAGAGAGAAGAGAAGAGAAGAGAAGAGAAGAGAAGAGAAGAGAAGAGAAGAGAAGAGAAGAGAAGAGAAGAGAAGAGAAAAGAAAGACAAGCCATTATTCATAAAACTCTAGTGGCCCAATGGCCTAGTGGCCCTGTTGAGATAGAAGATTCTGGTGGTTGTTGTGGAGCTGTCCACCAGAGAAGTGCTGACAATGTCCTGGAGTTGCACAGGGGCTGCCCTCCTCAAGAGTTGCGAACAGAGCCCCCTCCATACCTCTACCACCACCCCATTCCCAAAGAAATGTCAAATACTATGAAAATGTAGGGAAACGTAGGCAATGTCCCCCCAGCTGGAGTAGGGAAGACAATAATTGGTTGCAAAGGTTTCTGAATCTTCTCCACTTCACTCAAATCCAGACATGATATCTGCACAGGACTTGTTTTCTCTGATTCTAAACATTCAGTACAGTGGATGCTGTAGATGCCCCCAGAGGGTCTCATAGTCCCTACAGATGCTAATTTTGGCAGACCTAATAGGAAAACAGGGCTAGCTTCTGGAGGAGAGGTTGTGGCCCCAATTCCTTTCCCACATGCTGACATTCACCTTCCTTCTCCATTTTCCACACCTAGAATAAGGACCTGAGGCCCTACCATAATGCTTGGAGAAAACTATTGGTTGCCTTTGAAGGGGCAGTTGATTGCCTTGGATGCATGTAACAGGCTGGTGACTCTGAACAAGTCACTCTTCCCCTCAAGACTTGGTCTCCTCATATGTGAGACAAGGAAATGCCAGGGACTCAGAGGCCTTTTCCTTGATACTTGTCTTCTGGCCATCTTTCTTCATATATGTGCCACCCTGCCAGTGTAGTCGCAGCCTCTTTGCAAAGAATTTCTGCCACTCAAGTTCTCCAGCATTCAGGAACCCTGATGTGAGCTCTGGGAGCAGGAGCCTGGAGTGGAACCACGACGGTATTGGATGAGCTTGAAAGCCTTGCCTCTGGAGTACATGGGGTGAGGGAAGATGGCAAGAACAAGGAGACTTGAAATATTGGAGGAAATCTAGAAGCATTGTCTCCCTCTCTTTTTTAAGATAATACTTTATTTTTGTAAAACTGATACATACTTATAAAGAATTCAAACAATATAGAAAAGCACAAAGAATATCTTTTTAAATGTTTAAAATTCCACCACCTCAAAATAATCATGACTAAGACAAGTGAACATCATTGCAGACATTCCTCTCTTTATATGCGCAGAGAGGCACATAGGCAGGTAACTGAAAAAGGGAGTGGTTGGATGGGTGGGTGGATGGATGGATGAATATGAATAATTAGTTAATTAAAAGGGATTATACATTATATGTTATCTCATAAAAGGTATAAAATTTAATTTTCCTTGAATTTAACAAAAGACAAAGACAATAAAGTAAAGCTAATGGAATTGCTTAACTTTGTTTATTCTCTACAAGAGATATTATTTCTCAGAGATGCCTCAAAGGCAAAAAAAAATTATAAAAAATATTAAGAGATTGGAATCATTACTTTTTAAAGCATGCTTCAATTTTAGACAGTATCCATTGACTGGCTGCTATGAAAGATAAGGAAATTAACATTCTTACACTTCCTTTCATTTCCCCCCGCACTTCCCGAATATTATGAGTAATACTGTTTTTTTTTCTATTTTTGTCTCTTAATGTGAGTCATTGTCAGTGCAAATGATCAGGATTAAATGGAGCGTGTAATGAAATGTGATGACACGGATATCTATTATAGACACCAAAGAATAACAAAAAGGAGGAAATTTAAATTTTCACTTGGCTACATAAATGTAATAATAATTTCAACCATTTTTGTGAACCACTGACCTTGTGTGCTTAATTACCATGCATCACAGATTATCTTCAAATGTCATATTTTTAAATACTAATAAAATTAAATGAGTGAACAAACTGGAGTATCTGTCAGGCTTCTGCAGTGCTATGACTTTTACCTAGAGGGATCCCCATCTGAGCTTAAAGGAAACTTGTCCTGTTTGAGATCAGAACCAGATTTGATAATAATAACAACAATTTCTAACATTACTCAGCACTTAGTGACTGCCAGGCACATGGTTAAGTACTTTACATATTGGTTCATTTAATCTCCCGACATTCCAATGAGGGACATGCACTATTTGTATTTTTTAAGGTGAGGAAACTGAGCCAGAGTAGTTAAGTAATTCTCAAGATCTCACAACTAGTGAGTAAGAAACTCTAGGTTCAAGTGATCTTCACAGTAAATAGTGGAGCTGGAATTTGAATACTGTTTCCCTAATCTCAGTAAGTCACTCGCTGTGTGGCCTCGGGTTAATCACACATCCTCTCTGAGCCAGAGTGTCTTCCACAAACTAGGGATGAATAGGGACTTACCTACCTGTCTCCCAGGACTTCCCTGGGGATCATGCAGAGCCTGGACAGTGGTATGGAGCTTTGTAAAGCGGTATTACCACCTTCTTCCCCTCCAGAACTCAGCATGGCATGTAGCTGGTGGCCTTGGTCAGGACTCAAGCAGGAATCAGCCTCTGCTGATGAGAAAAACATTACCACAAGGCCACAAAAACAAAACAGTCCTTCTGCCAAAAGACAGATGGGGTAGGCGGGGAGTTCCAATGGCTGTGAATGCTTTACCAAGTTCATGTTCAGGGTGAATTCCAGCAAGACTCTATTTGTTTATCGGGTTCAAACTACTATTTGACAAGAGAAGTCACTGCATGGAGAGGATGTCGAGGGCCACTGGCTATTGTGTTCACTCCCAGCTCTGCTTTCTCAGGCCCTGAGCACTTGTCCTCCCCAAGAGCAGACATTCTTGGCCTGGCCGAGCTATCAACCTACCGCTCTGGGCATGATGCGTGAAAGGTGAGGGCCAGAGAAAGGCCCTTTCGAAAGTTCAGGCAACATAAAGAAGAGCGTTCTGAGCCCTGAAGGCCCTGGGAGGCCGGACAGCTGACTTTTGGCCCTGACTCAGAACCATGACCTTGGGCAATTCCCTTCTCCCCTCAGGGGTTTTGTTTTCCCATCTATAACACAAGGGCTTCCTGGATGCTCTCCCAGGGCCCTTCTAACTCTGCCCGCATACCGACTATTCTGTGGAAAGGTGTAGCACAGATGTGACTGCCTGTGATTTATCTGGGAGATTTCCAGAGATAGAGGAATGAAGCAAGAATCTAGAGACCACAGACTAAGGTAAACTGAAGTTTCAGAACTCTGGCTGACAGTGTACAGTTATAAAGCCACAGCAATTGGTTTGTAGGGCAAAGTAGAGAAGATAGTACAGCTGAGAGGAGCATTTGGGAATGGGATTCACTGGTATCCTCTATTATATGCAAGGCACATGGAAAGACAGAGGGAAAGAAGCTACAAAAGCTCCCAAGATGAATTATGTCCGATGTCTGCCTTCAGAGGGATTGTAATCTATAGTAAGAGACAGTTGTGTACTGAACCAAGCGAGGAATGAATGAGGTGTAGCGCTAGTCTTAAATCCTGTGCTAGGTATGGCCTGGTCAAAGACAGAGAGTCTAGGGGGAGGATAGCTGGCTAGGCAGGAGGGATGGTCTTAAATACCATGCCAGAGCCTTGCAAAAGAGTAGAGAGCTCAAAAGATCTGGGAATCAGATGTCACTCCGGTTTCACACCTCAGTCAAGCCCTGTTTCTCTAAAGGAGTTCTCTTTCTCAGTCAAACAACAACAACAACAACAACAACAAACAGGAGCCACAGCTCCCCTCCCAACTGCACCATCCCCAGCACACAAGGCTTCATCCATTTAGAAGTAGCCAAGATTTCAAACTTGTTCCCAGACTCAGCACTTCACTTTATCACTGACAGGGCTTCTCGCTGAGAGCCTGGTCAGGGTCCCGCCTCCCAGGGAGCCTGCAAGACCAGGAGAGAGTCTGGATTTTCCCACTAAATCATCAGGAATACAGGCTGTTTCTGCCTTGCTAGCTTTCTGTGCCCCTCTGCAGCCCAGACAGACAGGACCTGGCAGCTCATCTGGGCCTCCAGTCAGCCCTGGAATGATGGCTGCAGTGCTCTGGGTCCTCCCATGCAGGCCCCCCTCCTGCACAAACCTGAAAGGCCTCTATGACCCAGGGCTTTGTAAAGGGGGCAAAGGATCATTTGAAAGACCTGAGCCCATCCTATGTTATCAACCATAGGATGTTTCTTAAAAACTGTTTCTTAATTATATATGTGTACATATTATACATACGAATGTCTGACAATTAAGTTCGTGAACTTGTTGCAATGATGTTGCTAAACTTTTTTGATAGAGGGATTGTTCATTATGAATTTGTACCAACTGGACAAACAGTTAACCAAGTTTACTATTTGGAAGTGCTGAAAAGGCTGCGTGAAAATGTTAGACGACCTGAACTTTTCACCAACAATTCATGGCTCTTGCATCACGACAATGCACCAGCTCACAGGGCACTGTCTGTGAGGGAGTTTTCAGCCAGTAAACAAATAACTGTATTGGAACGCCCTCCCTACTCACCTGATCTAGCCCCAATGACTTCTTTCTTTACCCGAAGATAAAGGAAATATTGAAAGGAAGACATTTTGATGACATTCAGGACATCAGGGTAAGTAATACGAGAGCTCTGATGATCATTCCAGAAAAAGAGTTCCAAAATTGCTTTGAAGGGTGGGCTAGGCGCTGGCATCAGTGCCTAGCTTCCCAAGGGGAGTACTTCAAAGGTGACCATAGTGATATTCAGCAATGAGGTATGTAGTACTTTTTCTAGGATGAGTTCTCAAACTTAATTGTCAGAACTTCTTTTTTTTTTAATTTTAGTGTAGGTCTTCTTTTTTCTTTTTTTAAATTATTAGTTTCAGGTATATAAAACAATGTAATAGTTAGACATTTATCATTTATATCCCTCACACAGTGATAACCCCTCACCCCCCATCTACTACCCCTCCGACATTGCATACAGCCGTTACACTTCCGCTGTCTCTCCTCAGCTTCAGGTGTACAGTGCAGTGACCAGGCATCTACATCATCCCTGAGGTGGTCTCCCTGATGAGGCAAGTGTCCATTGGATGTCAGAAATTCTTATATATTACAGAACTTAAATTACATAGTATAATGTGTATTACGTTATTATACAATAATCATTACAATTGTACAATACAATAGTTATACAATAATTCCATTATTACATAATGTATATTCATTAGTACATTACATGTGTATAGTACATATTTTATATGTATATATATTTATATATGTATAATGTATATACAGTGACTGTGACAACAGCACAGTCATGGCCCCATTGGGAGCCTGAGCGTAACTGCCCGTCCCTCCCACCAGTGTCCTCACAGTACTGGCGACAGGAAGAGTTTCTGTGATGGTGTGATCTGGTCTTCCTTGCCATGAGCCGACAACCTAACACCCGCTCACTCACCTCACCAACTTGATCCACATCCCGCACAGATCCACAATTTTCCCCAATTTCCCCAAGCCCTGCAAGGCTATAAGCATGAGGGAAGATGCTGTAACAGCAATAGTTCTGATTTCACCAGTGGATTGCTCCCCCTGAGTAACTTCCACCCTCTCCCTTTGGAATGTGGCCCCCGGGACGGGGGTGTCTTTGCTCACTGCTCTACAGGTTCCAGGTCTGAAGCTGCTGCCCTTCCCACCCAGCGCCAGCACAGGTGTGCTGGGATTCTTACAGTGTCACCCCAACTCTCTCTCTCTTTCTCTCTCTGTGTCACACTGAGCAAAGACGTCCTAAAGGAATGTAGTCAGCATGTCACTATGTTACTTTCTTCATAAAATGGCTTCAGTGTTTACTTAGATCTCCCTGTTCATCACACGACAGGCTTGAGTGAGTCTGTTGGGACCAAATCAAGAGACATTTCTAAGGGATAGACTCCAAGCGGTGTTCGTATTTCCTGCCCCCTCCTTCCCTGGGTTGAGTGCTGTCCTGAGAGGTCCCTCAGCAACCATGCCCAAAAGCCAAATCTGTCCCAGAGCAAGGGACACAGCCTAGGCCACTTAGAGCTCTGTCATCATGAGCACACTGGGCTTGGACATCCCAAACCCAATCTCCCAGCACCTGCCCTCCATTCATTATTTATTGCTGCGTAATGTAGCTTAAAACAACTAACATTTGTTGTGGGGTCAAGAATTTGAGAGCAGCTTAGCAAGGTGGTTCTAGCTCAGGGTGTCTGGTGAGGATGCAGTCACCTGACGCTTGATTGAGTCTGGAGCGTTTCCTTCCACGCTCACTCACAGAGCAATGGCAAGAGGCTTTAGTCCCTTGTCACATGGACCTCTCCATAGCATCTCATGACAGGGCTTCCCCCAGAGTGAATGATCAAGAGAGAGAGTGAGTAGGCTGAAACTGTAATGTTTTATAACCTAATCTTAGAAATGACATACTACCACTTCTGCCACATTCTGTTGATCACACAGACCTACACTGGTACCAAGTGGGAGGGGATCACACAAGGGTGTGAATACCAAGAGTTGGGGGTCACCAGGGCCATCTTGGAAGCTGGCTACCACACATACTCTGTTCTCTCCTGCTTCGGCCTCTACAGTCTTACCTGAGAGGAGCCCACTTGTCTTCATGATCAAAGAGGGAACTTTGGGGACCCTGAGGATGGAGCTAAGCAGTGACAAGATAGCACTGGGACCCAGGGATATGTGTGTGAAAGAAAGAAACAAGGAAAAGAAAGAGCAGAACAGAGGAGGACAGAAGTAAATCAGAGGGTGCAGAGTTCTGAAAAATAAAAAGCAGGTCTTCCAATATCACGGGACAGTAAAACCTGGAAATAGGCAGGAGACCTGGATCTTCAGTGAGGTAGGATTGGTAGAAATAGGTGACTTATAACAGCAGAGATCTATTTTCCTCTTATGTCACCTCTCGGAGGCTGGAGGCTCTGCTCCACATCTCCTCACTTGGGAACCCAGGTTGATAGATCAGAGCTCATCTTGAACATCACCCAAACTGTTGGCAGAAAGAGCTCTGGAGGGTCTTGTATTGGCAATGAAGTGCTCTGGTCCAGAAATGATGCATGTCCTTTCCATTCACAGCTCACTGGCTACCAATAGTCACTTTGGCTCCAGCCAAACACGAGGGTGCCTGGAAGTGCAATCTTATGTGCCTGTTAGAGAGAACTGGAAATATTTGGCAAACAGCAGTAGTGATTTCACAAGGTCTAAGACAGCAACAAACTTATCCTAGAGAAAGGCAAGGAATGGGTTAGGGATGGTTGTTGAGGCCTAGGCTGGAGTAGGGCAAAAGGCTTTTCCAGGGCTGTGCTCTAAATGGCTCTCTGCAGGTTGCTCCCTCACCCCAGCGCTCAGTTCATCCTTTGCTGCCTCACATAGCAGACCAAAGGAACAAGCATCTCTTGAGTCCTATGCGTCAGACCGGTGGGAGGATGCCTAGAAACCAGCTCACATGCTCACCCAATTGCACGCTCCAAAGCATGACCAGACCCTTGGGATCCTTTCCACTCACTCCCCAGCTCACTTCACTTCTACCCCTAGCCTGACCTCCTGACCATGGTCCTTTGGAGATAGATCTGAGCCAATCTCCCTCAGACCTGAGAGGTCCCTGGAGAACCAAGGTCTTTTCCTACCTAGGCCCCAGTTCTCTCCCTTCTGAGTAGAAGCTCCAGTTCTAGGAATCTCAGGTTCTCACCCACACTAACCAGCCCCACCCACACTACCCAGGCAAAGGTCCCATCTCACAGAGAGACCTAGAGGTGACTGTAGGACCACACACTGTAACACCCAGGCTTGTCTCCCGGCAGATTCTATATGATGAACTCGTATTTTTTTTCACATTCTTGTTCCCAAGAACATCTTTGGTTAGAGCTGGTTTAGTCATTGGCCGTACCTAGGGACTCCATTTGCTCAGAGATTAGGAAAAAACTATGGCTTATCAGCAAGACCAATGCCATCTACCCCCATTATTAACCATCTCTAATAAACTATAATGCAAGTAAAAACAGTGTGTTTGCCATGCAAAACAAATGTCCAGCTTCCCTTTCCACCAGATGCCCCCTTTGCCCTTCCAAGGAGAATTCTGGAGCTAACAATGCCTCTGAGGCCTGAAGCATTCAAAGATTAGCTCTCTAGGAGGCGCATGCCCATTGAAACTCAGGACATTTGTCACATAACTTTGACATTCAATTTCCATTGTTGGGGGCCAATCTCATCTCCTGGTTCTTGACTGAAAATGGTTATAATGGTAATGCTTCAGGAGGAGGCAGAAGGAACCTCTGAATGGGGCAGCCAGGAACTTCCCAAGCATTAGGTGGTCGTTAACTTGGGCCTTGACAGTTGGGAAGATTCTCAGCAAATAATGAGAAAGGAGGAGGTTAGTCTAAGGCAACAGCATGAACAAAAGAAAGGAGGTAAAAATTTGGCTGATTAATACAATATGTACAAGGAAGCAGTGGAGAAAAGGCTGGAAAGAAAGCTTGAAAACTGATTGTAGAGAGCCTTGAGTGTCAGCTCAGGAGTTATCCTGTTTCTCAAGAAAGGTACAATAATTATCAGGATAAAGAAGAATCTTAACTAACATCTATAGAGCATTTACTAGGTCATTAGGCCAAATATTTTATATGCGTTATTATCTCACCACAACCTAACAAGTCTATCATTTTCCTATTTTAAAGATGAGGATCATTGGCTCAGAGAGGTCAAGTTACTTGCCCAAGGTCACACAGCTAGCAAGTGACATCCCCAGGATTCAAACCCAAATCTGCCTAAATCTAGATGTCATGCTGTTAACCATGAGGTGAGATTGAATAGTGATAAACAACATACTTACAAAACTGCCTCCCTATGGCCTTGGCCTTAAATGACAAATGGCAAGAAAATGTTTCAGCCTGAGCCAGACAATTCACTGCGTAGCTTAGGCCTCAACATCTGGTATCCTTCACAGCTGACAGCTGAACAGAAAGCCTGGACAGACAAATTGTCCAGAAAAGGTAGCAGAAAAGGACAGAGAAGCAGTATGAGGTACGGGTGGGGCGTAAATCATGGGCCACAACTGACTGTGGAGACACCATATTCATGTTGGACAAAATCACATCCAGACTGAATGTGACCTCTTCCCCACTCTAGGGCTCAGGGAACTGTCCTGACAGAACACACCAGGCCTTCTAAGAAGTGCCCTTCTGCAGAAATATGTGTTTCCCCTTAAGGGCAGAGCCCATGTTGGTCTATTCTGGCACTCTTTCTTCAGAGGCAGCTGGAACAACCCATTGCCTCACTGCAGCACCCCCAGTTGCTCTGGAGAATTCCCAGGGGCTTCAAGCCAGTTGCTCTGGAGAATTCCCAGGAGCTTCAAGACAGCTACAAACACAGAACCTATGGAAGTGAGTCCCATTTTTTATGCCTCTGGCTGCAGGAAGCCATGACAAGGACATACGTGTTGGCCAGAGGGCAGGCGAGGGCAGCAGAGAGCTGGACGAGAAGCCCAGGAGAGAGCTAGCGACTGCAGCTGGAAGAGCTGCTGGAGGAAGTGGGAGGGGCACAAGGAGAACCTCCATCTGCCAAGGAAATCCCCTCCTCTGGGTTCACACAAAGGCCAGGTTGAAGCACAGAAGCTAGGGGAGCACGTTGGGAAGTCGGTCCCAAAGAGAAGTAGAGAGAAGCCAGAGACAACACCACTAAGAGTCAAGAAGAGAACCAGAACATGCTGGAGGTCACCAGGGTCCTGGAGGAGCTCCGGACACGGGCCAGCCCTGTTCTCCCTGGGCCAGGAGAGCAGAGAGGAATTTAGGCAAAAAAGCAAAGAAGAAAAGCTGCCCGGTTCATTTTATGAGGTCATGGTAACCCTGATAACAAAACCTGTCAAGAACAGCACATACTCAAAAATACAAAATACAAAAATACTTTTAAAAAATACAACAGTTTACTTTTAAATGTGGACAGAAAATTTTTGAAAAAAATATTAACAAACTGGTTTAAAGAACATTTAAAAAAATCATCCATGATAGCCAAGCAGGGTTTATTCTAGCAATGTAAGAATGGTTTGACATTAGGAAATGTGTTAAATTACACAATTCATCAATAAGTAAAATAAAACACTCAAATCTAGATCCTGAAAAGCATTTGCTAAAATTCTATTCATTTTAATTTTTAGGAAGAGCAGGATAATCTTTTATTGGTGACGAATAGCAATATCTTACTTAAAATTGAAATACTAGAGACTACTCCATTAAAACCAGTAACCAAAAAAGCATGCTCGGTCTCACCATTAGTATTTAATATTGCTCTAGAAGTTAATTAAGGCAAATACAATAAAGAAAGGCATAAAAAAGAGATAAGAGGTACAAAATTATCATTATTTATCAATGCTGTACCTTACTTATTAATGCTATTAGGTTCGTGCAAAAGTAATTGTGGTTTTTACAATTACTATTACTTTTTTTAATTAAAGTTTATTGGGGTGACAATTGTTAGTAAAGTTACATAGATTTCAGGTGTACAATTCTGTAATACATCATCTATATATCACATTGTGTGTTCACCACTCAGAATCAGTTCTCTTTCCATCACCATATACTTAATCCCCTTTACCCTCATCGACTACGCCCCTACAATTGTTTTTAACCTTTTAAGCCATAATTACTTTTGCACCAACCTAATATATATTAAAATTCCAAGATAACTTCCAGAAATAAAGTAATAGTCAAGAAGTACTAAAAAAAAAGAAATCACTCATAGTTAAAGAAATGTCTATTAAAATAACAGGCAATGTAAGTTTTTTTGCCCCCTACAATGTTATCAAAAAATTTGAAAACATGTCATTAAGAAGAGTGTGGGTAAACAGGTACATTCATACATTGCTGATGGTATTGAGTATTAGTATAGCCTCTATGGAGAGCAATTTGGCAATGTCTAAAATTATAAGTGTACATGCCAGGAATTCCTCTTCTAGGAATTTATCCTACAGATATCTTTGTATCTATGTAAAAAAGTACATGTACAATGTTAGTCCTTTTTATTTACTGTTATTACATAAAAAAATAGAAACAAGTATGCATCGATAGGAACTTGTTCAATAAATTGTGGTATCCAATCCAATCTGCAGCTGTAAAAAAGAATGAGCAGGTGGCCGGGTGGCTCAGTTGGTTAGAGCACCAGCTCTCAACAACAGGTTGCTGGTTCAATTCCTACATAGGATGGTGGGCTGCGCCCCCTGCAACTAAAGATTGACAATGGCAACTGGACTGGGAGCTCAGCTGTGCCCTCCACAACTAGATTGAAGGACAAGACTTGGAGATGATGGGCCCTAGAGAAACACACTGTTCCCCAACAAAAAAATTTTTTTAAAAGGGTGATATCAAAAGCTTAAAAAAAAATGAGGAAGTTTTTTATGTACTGAAATGGAATGAACGCCAAGATATAATGTTAAGTGAAAAAGCAGAGTCCATAAGACTGCAGAGTTTGCTACCGTATGTATGATAGATAGGTAGATATTTAATTTTTTTAAACAAGAAAAACTATATTTGCTAGTTTATGCATAAAGTATCTATGGATTAATACACAAGAAACTAGTAATATTTATTACATCTGTATACCCTTTTCTATGATTTCAGTTTTAAGCCAAGTAAATATATTACCTGTTAGCTAATACATTTAAGAAAGAAGAGCTAGAAAAAAATGTTTACAAGTAGATTACTGGATATCCTTGGCTTTGCCAAATATAAAACATATTTTAAATTACTATTATTAAACATTATTAAACTATAATATTGGCAAAACTATAGACAAACATGCAAATTAACTTAAGACATGATAAAGGAAATGTCAGAAATTAATGGGGAAATGTCAATTAATCCAACAAATGATGTTGGGTAAAAGAACTCTTTGGCAAAAATGTCATATTCTCACCTAGTACCTTACACCCAAATAAATTCCAGATTGTTTAACATTTTAAATGTGCAAAATAAAACTATACACAAACTAGGTAAAATATGTGTAGTCAACTGATCTTCAGATATTGATGAATTATCTGTTTAAAATCTTTAGTCAACCGCCCATTCCTGGGATAAACTTCACTTGGTCATGTATACTATCTTTTTCACATACTTTAATTTACTGGAACATTAAGAATTTTTTGTTTCTGTGTGTGACAGATATTGGTCTTTAACTTTCTTGTAATGTCTTTGTCCGGTGTTGGTGTCAGGATAATGCTGACCTCCTAAAATGAGTTGGATGGTATTCCTCCTCTATTTTTTCATTGAGTGCCTATAGAACTGGTTTTATTTCATTCTATTAGATTGCTGCAAATGTAATTGCGGTTTTTGCAATTATTTTTAACCTTTTAAATCGCAATTACTTTTGCACCAACCTAATAGATATATGGTAGAATTCACTCTTTAAGCACAAAGTTGTTCATAATATATCCTTGTTATTTTTTAAATACCTATGGGATTTTATTCCTAATGCTGGCAATTCTCTCTCTCTCTCTCTCTCTCTCTCTCTCTCTCTCTCTCTCTCTCTCTCTCTCTCTCTCTCTCATTTGTCTGGTTAGAGGTTTATCAATTTTATTGATCTTTTCAGAGAATAAGTTTTCAGTTTTATTGACATTATATGTTCTGTTTTATTGGTTTTGTGTGTTCTGTTTCACTGATTTTCTCTGTTCTCTTAATCATTTCCTCCCATCTACTTATTTTGTGTTCAACTTACCTTTTTTTTCTAGTTTTTCTTTTTATAGTGGAAGCTTAGATCATTGATTTTTAGACCTTTATTTTCTCATATCGACATTTAAAGCTAAAATTTATTGGAAAGCACTGTTTTAGCTACATACCACCAATTTCAATTTATTGTATTTTAATTATTATTTAATTCAAAATATCTAATAATTTCACTTCTTTTACCTTTGGGTTTTTTAGAAGAATGTTGTTTAATTTCCAAATATTTGTGTACTTTCCAGTTATCTTTTTGTTATTGATTCCTAATTTAATTCATTTTTAGAGATCATACTCTATGTGATCACAGTTCTTTTAAATTTATTGACTTATTTTATGACCCATAATGTGTTCTATCTTGGTGAATGTTCCACATGCACTTGAAAAGTGTATTCTGTTGGTGTTGGGTATTAATGTTCTGTATATGTCAATTAGGTCAAGTCGGTAGATAGTGTTCAAGTCTTTATTCAAACTGATTATGTTTATTTTATCAATTAATGAGAATGGAATGTCGATATCTCCAACTGTAATTGTGGATTTGTCTATTTTCCCTTTCACTGTTGTCAGTTTTTGCTTCATATGGTTTGAAGCTCTGTTATTGGATGTAGATACATTTAGAATTGTATTTTCTTGATGAATTGACTCTTTTGTCATTAGGAAATGTCCATCATTATCCTTGGTAATATTTCTTGTCCTGAAGTCTACTTTGTTTGATATTAATATAGCCACTCCAGTTTTCTTATGTGTTTGCAATGTGTATCTTTTTCTATCCTTTTAATTTTAATCCATCTATGACTTTATATTTAAAATGGGTTTCTTGTAGGCAATGCAAACTTGGGTCTCTGTTCCTAACTGGAGTGTCTGGACAATTTATACTTAATATAACTGTCTATATAGATGGATTTAAATTTATCACTTGCTATTTGTATTCTATTTGCTGCATTTGTTCTTTGTTGCTCCTTTTTTCCTCTTTTCCTGACTTTTTTTGGATTACTTGATTACTTTTTCAGTATTCCATTTTATCTCCACTTATTTGGAGTATTATGGCTACACTGATTTGGAGGCACTTTCTTGCCTTTTTAAAAAGATTTTTATTAAAAATATAATTAGCATGCAATATTTTATTAGTTTCAGGTGTACACAATAGTTATTGAACATTTACCTATCTAAAGAAGTGATCACTATAAGTCCAGCAACCATCTGACACCACACCATGCTGTAACAATTATTATTGACTGTGCTGTACATTACATCCCCATGACTTATTTGGTTTATACCTGGAAATTTGGATCACTAATTGCCCTTCATCTTTTCCCCCTTTTTAAATTTTTCAGTTATAGTTAACATTCAGTATTTTATATTAATTTCAGGTGTACAGCATATGGTTAGGCATTTATGTAATTTAAGAAGTTATCCCCCTGACTAATCTAGTACCCACCTAGCACTATACAAGTACATGGTTATTATCATATTATTGACTACATTCCCTATGCTTTACTTTACATCCCTATGGCTATTTTGAACTACCAATTTGTACTTCTTAATCCCTTTACCTTTTTCGTCCTGTCCCCCAACCCCCTCCCATCTATCATCCCAAAAAAGTTAGTACCCATCTGACACCATACATAGTTATTACAAAATCATTGACTATATTCCTTATGCTATACCCTACACCCCCATAACTGCTTTGTAACAACTGATCTGTACTCCTTAATCCCTTCCTCTTTTTTCACTCACACCCCCTGACCCCGAATCTGGCAACCATCAAAATGTTTTCTGTATCTATGAGTTTTTTTCTGTTTTGTTTGTTTATTTTTTCTTTAGATTCCACATATAAGTGAAATCTCATTGCTTCTGTCTTTCTCTGTCTGACACTCCACTCAGCACAATACCCTCCAGGTCCATCCATGCTGCTGCAGATGGCAAGAACCCATTCCTTTCCATGGCAGAACAATATTTTATTGTATACATGACCACCTCCTCTGTCCATCAACAGACACCCAGGCTGCCTCCACATCTTGGCCATTGTAGATAATGCTGCAATGAACACATGTCCTCTCAAAATAACGTTTTGGGTTTCTTCAGATAAATACCCAGAAGTGGGATCACTGGGTCCTTCTTTGTCTCTTGCTATATCCTTTGCTTTAATGTCTATTTTGTCTGGTATAACTGTTGCTGCCCCAGTTTTGTTTGTTTGTTTGTTTGTTCATTTTCATGAAATATCTTTTTCCATCCCTTTACTTTCCATCTGTGTTTGTCTTTCAATCTGAAGTAATTCTTTTGTAGACAGCATATGTAAGGGTTTTGTTTATTATCCATTCAGCCCTCCTATGTCTTTTGAGTGGAGCACTTAATTCATTTACGTTGAAAGTAATTTTTGATAGATATGTAACCATTGCCATTTTATTATTCATAATTTTGATCTATTTTTTCCATCTTAAAGAAGTCCCTTTAATATTCCTTGCAATACTGGTTTGATGAACTAGGATGAACTCCTTTAGCTTTTTCTTGTCTGAGAAGCTCTTTATCTGTCCTTCAATTTTAAAAGATAGCCTTGCTGAGTGGAGGAGTTTTGGTTGTAAGTCACTGGTTTTCATCACATTGAATGTTTTGTACCAATACTTTCTGGCCTGTGAAGTTTCTCATGAGATATCAGCTGACAGTCTTATGGGAGCTCCCTTATAAGTTACTAGTTGCCTTTCTCTTGCTGCGTTTAGGATTCTCTCTTTGTCTTTGACCTTTGTCATTCTAATTATAATGTGTTTTGGTGTGGGCCTGTTTGGGTTCATCTTCTTTGGAACTCTCTGCACTTCCTGAACTTATATGTCTATTTCTTTCACCAGATTAGGAAAGTTTTCAGTCATTATTTTTTCAAATAGGTTCTCAATCTCTTGCCTTCTCTCTTCTCCTTCTGGTACCCCTATGATGTGAATGTTGTTATGCTTGATGTTGTCCCAGAGATCTCTTACACTATCCTCATTTTTAAAAATTTTTTTAAAATTTTTGCTGTTCTGATTGGGTGTTTTCTGCTACCTTGCCTTCCAAATTGCTGATTCAATCCTCTGATTCATCTAGTCTGCTGGTGATTCCTTCTAGTGCATTCTTCATTTCAGTTACTGTATTCTTCAATTATGACTTTTTTTTTCTTTTTATGGATTCTATGTCCTTTTTTATGCTTGCTATCCCTTTGTTGAATTTCTCACTAAGTTTCTTGAGCATCCTTATCACCATTTTTTTGAACTCTGTCTCTGGTAGGTTGCTTGCCTCTATTTTGCTTAGTTCTTTTTCTGGAGTTTTCTCCTCTTCTTTCATTTGGTATGTATTTCTTTGTTTCCTCATTTTTTCTGCCTCTCTGTGTTTGTTTCTATGTATTAGATAGGGCTGCTATGTCTCCCAGACTTGCCTGGTGGCCTTATGTAACAGGGATTCTGTAGAAGTCTTCCTGGTCACCTAAGCTGGGTGCTCCAGCAGTGTCCTTTGTGTGGGTTGTGTGTGCCCTCCTGTTACTGTTGAGCCTTGATTGTTATTGGCATGTCAGGGGATGTTATTGACCGGCATGTTGACTAGCTGTGGGGTTTGGCCATGTCCACAGCTTATGGGCTGCTGTGTAGTAGCAAGATTCCCCCCAGCAGACTCTGGAGGCTGTTGAGATCACCCTCTGTGTGTATTGCTTGTGGGGCTAATTGGGTGGTGTTCTGCTATGGTCTGAAGCCAACCTTCAAGTATGTTGGTTCTGGGGTCTCTTGGGAGGGGTTCTAGTGCAGGCTAATGTCAGCCACTGCCTATGACTGACCAGGGAGTAGCTGGTAGGAGCTACACAGTGATTCATGGTTGGATGCTGCCTGTGCTGTACCTGGAGGCATGTGGGAGAGGCCACACAGAGAACTGAGGACAGCTGCTACCACTTCCAGGTCTGGGGTAGCTGTACAAAAAGCCAGGACACCCTGAGGCCTGCTGCCACCTGTTGGCTCCTGTAAGGTTCAGCTGTTGATAAAGCCTCCTGCAGTACACAAGTTGAGTGAGGCTGAGTCTCAGTGAGTCAGCAGGGTGGAACAGCAAAGCTCACCGAGCCAATCAGATTCAGATTTGGCCTGTGGGGATGGGCTCAACACAGGAAAGATGGCACCTGCCTGATTGTTGCAGAGGAAAACGCCACACAGGGAAAATGGGGACTGTCCCTCCAGTCCTCGCCCCAAAGTTACACAACTCAGTCTCTCCCCATATATATCAAAGGCTGCCAGAGTCATCTCTCTGCTGGACCCCAAGGTGAGTGCCTGCGTGGACTTTTTAAGAGGATGTCTGGTTTTCCTTCAACCTTCCATCCCTACTGAATCAGAATCCCTACTGTTTTTCACAGCCAAAAGTTGTGGGGGCTTCTCTTCCCAGCAGCAGTACTCTGGACTGAGGAGCCTAATATGGGGGGCGGGGATCCCTGCCTCCTTCGTGGGGAACCTCTGTGGTCGAGATATCTCTCTCGATTTTCAACCACCACATGTCGGTATGGGACCAACCAGTTTCTCAATTCCCCCCATCCTACCATTCTCAACATGCCTTCTTCTTTATATCTTTAGTTATAAAGCTTCTGTTTAGCTAGACTTCAAGTTGTTCTCCAGGTTGATTGTTCTATCATTAGTTGTAAATTTGATGTGGTCATGGGATGAGGCAAGCACAGTGTTTATCTATTCAGCCATCTTGGATTGCCTTGCCTTTTATTTTGTTTTGTTTTTAGTGATTGCTTCATATTTTGTATCTACATGTTTATTCTACCACAGTCTACCTCAACATAATAACCATTTCTTATATAACATAGACTTTATAACAATATTCTTCTATTTCCCTATCTCATTTCTTATGCTATTGTGGTTATACATTTTACTTCTATGTATGTCATAAGCACCATGAAACATTATTATCTTTAAGCAATGAATTATCTTTTAATAAAATGTTAAACTGAGGAAAAATTCTTCTATAAATACTCATATGTTTACCATTTCCTCCACTATGCTTTCCTTTGTGTAGTTCCAAGTTTCCATGTGGTATCATATTTCTTTAGCCTTAAGAACTTCCTTCATCAACAAGACAAATAGTAACAAGTGTTGGAGAGGCTATGGAGAAAAAGGAACCCTCATACACTGTTGGTGGGAATGCAGACTGGTGCAGCCATTATGGAAGGCAGTGTGGAAGTTCCTCAAAAAATTACGAATAGAATTACCATATGACCCAGCAATCCCTCTACCCAAAAAATTTGAAAACATTTATACATAAAGACACGTGTGCTCCAATGTTCATTGCAGCTTTGTTTATGGTGGCCAAGACATGGAAACAACCAAAATGTCCCTCAATAGATGAATGGATAAAGAAGTTATGGTATATATACACAATGGAATACTATTCGGGGGTAAGAAAAGATGATATAGGAACATTTGTGACAACATGGATGGATCTTGAGAGTATGATGCTAAGCGAAATAAGTCAGACAGAAAAAGCAGAGAACCATATGATTAAACTGATATGAGGTATATAAACCAAAAACAACAAAAGAAAAGACAAACAAATGAGAAACATAAACTCATAGAGACAGACAATAGTTTAGTGGTTACCAGAGGGTAATCAGGGTGGGGAAGGGAGATGAGGATAAGGGGGATCAAATATATGGTGATGGAAGGAGAACTGGCTCTGGGTGGTGAACACACAATGGGATTTATAGATGATGTAATACAGAATTGTACACCTGAAATCTATGTAATTTTACTAACAATTGTCACCCCAATAAATTTAATTTTAAAAAAAGAACTTCCTTTAACATTTCTGTAGTGCAGGTGATAGCCACAAATTGTCTCAGCTTTTATTTGACTGAAAAAATCTTTTATTTTACTTTCATTTTTAAAGGCTGTTTTATTCCTGGATAGAGAATCCTGGGTTGACAGATTTTTCTTTCAGTACTTTAAACATATTGTTAGAAACAATGGCTGTTTTTGCAGTCATTCTTGTCTTTGACTCCCTGTATATTATGTATCTCTTTCTGAGTTTCTCTGCTGAATATAATTCTTTTTTCTTGTCATTGTCTTTCAACAATTTAATTATTTTGTGCCTTGTGTGGTTTACTTTATATTTTTCCTACCTGGGATTTGTTGCATTTCTTGGGTCTGTGGATTTTTAGTTTTAATTAAATGTAAAGTTTTTCTGCCATAATTTCTTTGCCCCCCTCATCTACACACACATATTATAGCACTTGTTACTGTCCCATATGTTATAGAGACTCTGATCATCTTTTTTAGTCTTTTTATTTTCTCCTCTATATTACAATTTGGGTAGTTTCTATTGTTCTGTCTACAAGTTTACTGATCTTTTCTGCAATGTCCAATCTGTTAAACCCATCTAGTAAATATTTCATTTTATGTATTATATTTTTCATCTCTGAAATTTCCAATTTATTCTTTTTTTTTTTTTTTCTTTAGGAGGTTGCAAATCACAGTGGCCCACACGGGGACCAAACCAGCAACCTTGATGTTATTATCACCACGCTCTAATCAACTGAGCTAACTGGCCACCCTCCATTTTATTCTTTTTTTATATCTATCACTTCCTTTCTCATTATGTTTATATTACTCTTTAAATACTTGAACATATTTATAATAATTTTTAAAGTTCTTTTCTACAAATTCCATTATTTAACATCTACAATTTGTTTCTATTGACTGATTCTTTTCCTATTTATATATCACACTTTCTTGCTTCTTCTCATAACTAGCAATTTTTTGGATGCTGGGCATTGCAAATATTATGTTGCTAAGTGTCTGTACATTGTCTTCAAAAGTAAGTAACTTTGGATCCTGAAACAGAAAAGAGGACAGTAGTGTGAAAAAACTGGTGAAATCGGAATAAAGTCTGTAGTTTTGTTCATAATATTGTATCAATGTTAGTTTCTTAGTTTTCACAAATGTGCTACAGTTATATTAACATTAGGGTAAGCTGGGTGAAGAGCATACAAGAATTCTCTGTTCTACCTTTATAACTTTTCTGTAAATCTAAAATTATTCCCAAATGAAAAGGCTATTTTTAACTCCCCTTTGCTCTTATTTATCTTAAGGCATTATTTTTTGTTTGTTTGTTTTCTACTTTCATTTTCTTTTAATTGAGTCTTCATTTCTAAAATAATTTTTTGTGTTATTCTAATTGTTTAGTTCTGTTGTCTCATTTCTAAGTTTTTCAACTTCTTATTTATGTCATTCTTTAATCTCTTGTTTTGAAATAGAATGTTATATTTTCATCTCCTTTTTGAGCATGACTCTCTGGCATGCTTTCATTGTCTTGAGGTATATTAGAATGCTGCTTATTCCTTTTCCTCATGGAAATTTTTACCTTGATTATGTTGATATGTGTTTAGTTTTCCTGAATTTTGTTCAAATAGCTTTTTTTACTTCACCAAGCTCCCCCTTCTGTTGTGTTCATCTAATGTCAAAAGGTGCCAGTCTGCATTCTAAAATTAAAAGTTTATTTTTTAAAAGCTTTTTAAATGAAATTTTCTATTTGTTTTCTCCTTCCCAACTTGTATCTGAACCTTCAGTTTGTTTTTTTTAAAGAATTCCATCTTGACCAGAATTCTTTTTTTAAATTTTATTGGGGAACAGTGTATACTTCTAGGACTTTTTTCCAAGTCAAATTGCTGTCCTTTCAGTCTTAGATGTGGAGGGTGCCGTTCAGCTTCAAGTTGTTGTCCTTTCAGTCTTAGTTGTGGAGGGCGCAGCTCAGCTCCAGGTCCAGTTGCCGTTGCTAGTTGCAGGGGGCGCAGCCCACCATCCCTTGCTGGATTCGAGGAATCGAACTGGCAACCTTGTGGTTAAAAGCCTGCGCTCCAACCAATTGAGCTCAAGGTGCCGTGTTCAATCTTAGTTGCAGGGGGCGAAGCCCACCATCCCTTGTGGGACCTGAGAAGTTGAAGCGGCAACCTTGTGGTTGAGAGCCCACTGGCCCATGTGGAAATCAAGCTAGCAGCCTTTGGAGTTAGGAGCACGGAGCTCCAACAGCCTGAGCCACCAGGATGGCCTCTTTTTTCAGTTTTTGTTGTTGTTTTGTTTTGTTTTGTCTCTATCTTATCAATTTTTATTCCTCTCCTAGAAGTTTCCCTTAGTGTGGGGCCCTCTCTTTAAATAATACTCAGTTTCAGGAGTTCATGTTCAAAGAGGCTAGAGTGCCCTAGTCCCTTTAGGCCGTACCACAAGCCCTTTGTTCTCATCCATTATTAGGGTGGGCAAACTCCTTCCAGTTTTAGCTGCTGCTCCCAAATTCCATTGTGTCTAATATCAGGTCCATCAGACTCCCTTCTGCTTCCCTTTGCTTCCTCCCACACAGATGCCCATAATATATCACGGTTGTTGGTGCTTGTATTTTGTCACCTAGCTTTAGTGTAAATGCTGTCTTTAGGTCTTTAATTTTATTAAATAGTTGCTTGGTCTATTTTTTCATATGGTGATTCAAGGAGATTCAAAAACATAATTACCCCACACCTGTCACCTTCCCAGAATTCCTATATGTATCGTTTTTTAAATCAGAGCAAGCGTAGGGAACATTAGATATTCTGAAGTAACATTTATATTCCTTTTGGAATTTATCCACAGCAATAGGAACTTGGACAAAATTAATTCACTGAGACAAAGAAGAGTACCCAACACATTTGCACTAATAATGTATGAGGAATTTTGTATACTTCTTTTTTATGAAATTATTTATGTTGTTTCATAGTTGGTACACAATCTTCATAGTGATCTTTTTAGTGGTTTCAGAATATTCCACTGAGTAGAGATACCAAAATTTACTCCGCCTGCCCCATCATTGGACACGTTGGCTGTTTCCATTTTTCTGCTGCCTCAGATGATGCTGTCATAAATACCTTTGTATATTTAGTTTTTTGTTTTTGTTGAATTATTTCCTTATGATAGAATCCCAAGAGTGGGATTATTAGGTCAAGGGTAGGAACATCTCCCTAGCTCTGGCAATTTATAATCTGAAAATGTTTTGAAAATTATTTTTCTTATTACAGGGGAAAGGTTATGGCTCAGTTGTTGATGGTAAGGATCACATGAGGGAAATAGGACTATTTCCCAGGATCATTGCTCTTCTATCCTTTCTCTCAGCCATCAGTCTTTCTTGTTTATTTTATTCAACTTTCATGTTTCATTTATTTAACCAAGACTTATAGAGGACCTGCTATGTGTCAGACACTGTGATTTCTCTCCCCACACTGGAGTGAACTCCACAAGTATGGGTGGTGAACTGCTCAAGGACTGACCCCACACACATGATATAAAAGGGCACAATTCAAGTGTGCACTGGCCTATACTCTCTACGAGCATGAAAGGTACTATGAGTTGTCCTCCACCGACTCCTGACATGTCTGAGACTACTCAAGGAATCCTAGCATCTTTTGCCTGGAGAGAGCTAGTATCAGCAATCCATCCTCCTCCATAGGCAGCTTTAGCCCCATTCTAGTGCAGCTTGAGTAGAAAGGGAGGACCTAAGCAATTTCAACTGCATTAGCAAATAACGTTGCCCGAAAGTAATCTTGTTATTTTAATCCAATAAAAACTGGTTAGCTAGAAATAACCACCATGGTCTCCTAGTCACAACCTGCTAGCTGTATGGATTCACTCCATATACCTAACTTTCAGCATTAATTTCCCCAGCTGTCTTTCCATTGCCCCCTGAAAACTGATTGTTGACCTGAACTCAAGTCTTCTTGGCTTGAGATCTGGTTGTGGTTCTGAGTCCCTGTCTACCTTGGCCTGTATCCTCCCACAGGGGCCAGACCTTGCTCCACAGCTCCCAGCTGCTGATTGAGTCTGCGTGTTTAATGGCCTGAGCATTGAAAACCAAGATTCTGTGCCTGTCTCTATGTTACTCTCCATGGCTTCACCCTAACACTTGACAGAGCCCTGAAATCACAAACCTAGCTAGAATTCACCACAACTTTATAGCCCTTTCCAGGATCAATTGAATCCCAGGACCCATTCCATCAGTCCATGTTGCTGAGGAACCTATACAATGCATGTCCAAACCTGTTTAGTTAATAATCACCTTCCCTACTACAATGTTTTACAGATGAGGAATCCAAGGGCCAGAGAATAAAAGTGATTTTGAAAAAGTCAAATAACAGTTTTGTATCAGACCTAGGCCCAGAACTCGAGGTTCCTCAGTCCTAAGAGGAAACAAGTAAGTGGAATACCAGAAAAGAAATTTAGGAATAGATTCCAAAGCAGAAATCCAATTACAGATCCCAAGGCCTCCCCTCCCCAAGGGCGGACAAAGCGAGAAAGCCCCAGAATTTGAGAACAAGATACAAGTAGATTCCAGTTTGTAGGACAGGTGTGTGAAGTCAGGAAAGTACAAGCAGCAAAGTTGACTTTATGTGGCCTGAGATCATCAGGTTGGATCTAGTTAAATGCCTGTTGCATCTCCAGAATGTCCCAGGGACCTGGAACAGGGCTGGGCCTGTAAGTGCAGCTCAGGGAGTCACATATATAGGCCCAGGGAAAAGATAACACAGAAAACTGAGGAAGGACCTGGGAGCAGGAACCGGACTGGAACAGACATATGTGGGCTCAGGTGGCCCAGATGTCATCTGGGACCTCCCTGCATCACAAGGGTTAGACAACATTTGCTCAAAATATACATCACCACGACCTGTGGAATTCCAAAGCTTTCTCTAGGATTTCTGTGAGTGCCCAGCACACGTGTATTCTCATGTCCTGCTCGCTAAGTGGTATTATGCTTTGAGTACAGTCTTTGTTCAGCACCATATCAATCTCAGCACAAAATCTAGCCCTTTCATGGAAAAAAAAACACACTAGATACACCATAGATGAGATTAGTAGACTTTGATAAAAATGTTGAGGGTCACAGGGCTGGTCACAGGAATCACTGTACAATAGACAACCTGGAAATCATTGTACATTCCTGCCCTCCTCAGCCCTTGTCAGCCACCCCTGTAGGATGGTTTCCTTTATTGGTCCCAACACTGCACCTTCCTTCACTGTAACCACCCTCACATATTCCTGGTTCTTGTGTCTTCCTTCTCCCTTCTCTGTCCTCAGTTCTTTCCTGTCCCTGCCATCTCTCCAAAGTCAGAAACAAAGTCCTTTCTTTATCTCATGCAGAAAGGCTGGGGGGGCATATTCATGCACCCCCTACTGCTTCTTCACCAAACTCTTTCTTCGAAAAAAGGTACTTCCTTCCCATAGAGGAATTCTAGTTCTAAATATTAAGGTAATTCAAAAATTTTCCACCTTAATACACATGTACAAAAAAAAAGTATGCAGAATTATTCTGATACGTAGCTCATACCAGACCAAGCACTATGATTGTTCTATTCAGTATGGATTGATAAGAAAGTTTAGAACATCCTGTCTGATTCGAAGTGTGCCCATGGCCATGAAAGCTCAGCTGAATCCAGAACTGAGCCTGAGAAAATTTGAGGGTTTTTTTGAGCATTTTGAGCATTTTACAATCTGCTGCGACAGGGAAGACACCCAAAATGGGGTGCTACTTTTTTCAGCTGAGCCAAAAGGTAAGTAGTGCCTATGGCCATCAGAAAGTTTCAAAGTTTCTTGAACCTGCATGGACTCTTAGAGTATTCTTAGGTTGCAAACTTTTGGCTGAAATGTGATATCAATCTAGCTACAAAAGAAAAAAAATGTGCAATGGGCCTTTTATATGGTCAAACCAGGTGAGCAATTAAGCTTTAAGATACGCGGCTTGTTCTAGTTACTCTCGAGTAGTGTAAAACAACAGCCAGTTCATTATTTTCAAGGTTTACATGGCTCAGGAATTTGGAAAGGTCATAGCAAGGACAGTTTGTATCTCCTTCACAATGTCTGGAGCCTCAGATTGGAAGTTTAAAAGGCTGGATGTTACTCAATGACTGGGTCCTGGAATTATCTATGGCTCTTTCTCTCATGTGTTTAATTAACATTGGAACGTCTACATGTGGCCTCCCCATCTGGGCTTTCTCATACCATGGTGGTTAGATTCTGTGGTAAGAGGCCTCTAAAATGGCCCCCAATATTCCCTAACTCCTGGTATTTGCAGCCTTGTGTAATCCCATCCCCTTGAGTAAGTTGCTTCTGACCAAGAAAATATGGTAACATTGAGGGAATATTTCTTTCAGGATGAAGTTACAAAAAATTGTGACTTAAGTTTTATTGCCAGACTCTCTCTCTCTTGCTGGCTATGATAAAGCAAGCTGCCAAGTTGGAGAGGCCCACATGGCAAAAAACTGAGGGTTACTCTGGCCAACAGCCAGTGAGGAACTGAGGACTTTAGTCCAGCAATCCTCGAAGAACTGGTTGTGGCCTTATGAGAGATCACGCAGCAGAGCAGCGAGCCAAGCTGTGGTCAAATTCTTCACTCAGAAAAACTGAAATAGATTTTTTAAAATGTATATTGTTTTAAACTGCTAAGTTTTGGGGCAATTTGTTACACAGCAATAGATAACTAATACATGTTCTATGAGTGAGCATCAAACAAGAACTAGGCAGAAATTATATCACTTTCTATGACTTAGGCTCATCATATAACTTCATTTCCCCCAAAGACACGGCCTGCCCAGATTCAATGAGATGGAACGTGGATCCCATTTCTCAAGAAGAAGAATGTCAGAGTGGCCGGTTTGCTCAGTGGTTAAAGCGTGGTGCTCATAACACCAAGGTTGCCGGTCCGATTCCCACATGGGCCAGTGAGCTGCATCCTCCACAACTAGATTGAAAACAACAACTTGACTTGGAGCTGATAGGTCCTGGAAAAACACACTGTTCCCTAATTTCCCCAATATTCCCCAATAAAAATTTTAAAAAAAGAGGAATTTCAAAGTATCATCATAATAACAGCATGTGGGAGGAGAGATAGTGTTGTGACCATCTTTGGAAAACACAATCTGCCACATGGCCTTTTGGCTTTGTCCCATAGCAGGCCCTGACATGCTCATGTGTAAATTTTAAGAAAGATTTATATTGTTTTGCTATTTTGAAATTGAGAGTTTGTTTGTGCTCCTTCTGTAATGTCTCATCTGCTTTTAAAAAATACTCAAGAAATACCTCAGCATGTCACAAGATAAATGAGAATTGGCCTCCTGCAACCAAGGAGACCTCAGGACCACAACTTCCAAGAATGTGACTATCTGAGTACAAGCTTCTCTCCACTTAAGAATGACTCCAAATGCATTACAACATTGCCCTGGCTCCACATTCGGAAACATTCCAGCATTGCCCCACACTCCATGCCAGCTGAGTGCAGGACAGTGAGTGAGGAGGACCGACGGACACTCGAGCCAGGATAACTCTAGTCGTGCTTCCAGAACTTCTGAGCAAGAAGGCATCCTGGAGATCGATCAATTCAACTTACACTAGTAATTATAGTAGCTTTACTTAATAAAACCCAACTGAAATAACAAGCCCTTGACAGCTGAATGAAATAGATACTAATATCCTCGTGTCACTCAAATATGTCGGACTTCACAAGTTTGTAAACTCATGCTTCCACTTAATGCCCCAATCACTGTAGCCTGAGCCCCATCTCACTTGTCTTCAAGAAATCCAGACTTTTACCAAATTTCCCTGAGGAGTGCCTATGTGCCCCACCCCCACTTCTACCATACTTTCCACCTCAGCCAGCTGCATGTTCCGCTGGGGGGGGGGCCTTCTGGGTCTGAACATCAGCTTCCCTTGGGCTAGACTTTTCTAAGCCCTCTGCTCCGGCCCACCATGAGCTGTACAGCCCCTTCCCCCATTTTCCCATTGTGTTAACACAGACTTTCAGAGAAGAGAGGAGGATTACAACAGAGAGAAACTTAAAACCCAATGCTTTTGCTCAAATCTTCTAGGCCCCTGGTGTAACTTGTATGCTCCTCTCTGCTGCTGTCCTGGGGCTCGGGCCAGCCTGCCTCCCACAGTGCAAATAGCGTCCTCAGAGCCTTGAGGTCCAGAGAGAGGAGGCAGGTCTCCAATCTAAGGCCTGTCTCTTTTGTCTTTACTTCTTGCGTTAGGATTGAACTTGTTTCAGGAGGCCAGAGAATTCAAAGTCCATTTCAGGGAAAACGCCAACTTCTAAATGATATTAGAGCAAGCGTTGTGACCATAGAACACCATGTGTGTGACACTAAGGGCCCAGCCTATGCTGAGCCCCATAAAGCCAGTTAGGTTCTTTTTCACATTCTCGCTCCGACATAAATTTATAACCAGGGTGTTGCCATCTTTAATGTCTCAGCTCCTGAACTTCTATGATTGACTAGTTAAAAAATGGTTCATCCGTTTTCTAAAATAAACAAACAGATGGCAATCTAAATGCATACTTAGGAAATAAACACTGTTCCAAAGGAAACCATTTGGAAAGATCAACTGTGCCTAGCATAATGACAATATTTTACACAGTTTTGCTAAGCATTTCAGTTTTTTGGAGCCACAGAATATCAGACCCTCTCCATTCCAGGATAAGATCTTTGCCCATAGAAGGCATTTCCCAGACATTTCCTCTTTGAGGAGGCATAAAACTGCTTGCAAATTTTAAATGACAGCTCTTTTTCAGTCTCTGCTTATCAAGAAATCCAAAAATGTGTGGGTCCAATCTCAGCCAGGTTCATCTTGTTGGACCCATTTTATGGACAGAGGAAACTGAAGTTCAGTTTCCTCTACCTTGCCTGAATTACATAATTAGAAAGTGGGGAAGCTGAAATTTAGAACCCTAGCAGCACTGGGCGCTCTGGTTCTTGCCACTATACCAGGCCACACTTGGGCTGAAAGGAAATGTTATGTATCACAAAAACATGCTCCGTGAAGACCAGCCAAGCATACAACAAATCAGTCCCGTTCAGCTTGGGATTACAAGCGAGATAAACAATAGAGCAGCCTTCAAAATGAACTTCCGTTTCCAGGATGAGAAGGAAACATAGGGACACAAGCTCTTAGGAGACACCTGCAGTGAGCAGGGACCCATGCCAAAGAAAGGACATAAAGAAGAGCTTGAAAATAGAGGACTCAAAGAAGGACATTACATTCATTCTTCCATCCCACTAACTTTCACCACATGTGTTCTTTGTGCTTGGCTCTGTGCTAAGCGGTAGGCATAGGACAAGGAACATGTCAGAGTTCCTGCCCTCAGAATTATTTTACCCTGGAATGTTTTGGGTTTTGAGGGACAATGTGTGACTATGACCATTGTCAACAGGCAATGACACAAAGCAACCGTCTTTGGCAAAGGCCAGCTGAGCAAATGCTTAACTCAGAAACCTGTGACAGTTTTTATGAAAACAAATTACATCAGTGCTTACCCAGGAGTCTCCCAACCAGGCTAAAGAGTGTTTTCTTTTGTGAGTCTGTGTGTATCAGCTGTGCTCCTAGCTCATGGGGCATGCAAGGAATTCTGCATAGAGTGAAGTGGCACAGAAGTCTCCATAGCTCAGTGCTTTGTCATACTATCAAGCAGAGCCCTTGGAAAACCCACTTGGCAGGGAGGCCGACATTCTCAGAAGTCTGCATGTTAAGCCCTGTGCTGTAGTTGGGGAGATGCAGGAGGTAAGCCAAGGTCATGGGCTCCTAGGGAAAGACAGTTACTGAGTGACTTCCACGGGCCAGGTGCTGGGCCAGAGCTTTCATTTACCTTGTCTCATTTAATTGTAACCGTGATGTTTGGCCCAGTGCCATTATCCTGGACCCACCTCAAGGCCAGCTCTTGACAAGTCTACCTCTTAAGCGATGTTGAGTAATGTCCTCACAGATTCCATGAGGACAGAGGGGGACATTTATGTTGCAGACTACTAGCAGATCTTAACCTAACACCTCCATTTGCCTTCTCCCTCTTTTCCTCCCCCAGTCTCTGCAACTTCCCTGTAGCAGAGTGCTTCCTTTCTCCTCTCTCCCTCTCTCTCCTTCCCCATATACACTGCTTCTTAAAAATCTCCTTCACTTCCTTTCCTCTCTCAGTAGCCGGATCAGAAGCAATGCTCCGTGAAATACCGTGTGAATTACACAGTCTGTAAATCTCTAGGGGGTGGTTTTGGTAGAAGCATTGTGACTAGGGAAGGCAAATCTATACCCAAAGTGTCTATTTCATTGAGAACAAAGTTCTGTCCCTTCCATGGTGGAAGTGATCTTTTGTAATCAACCTTCCACCAGGTAGCTGCCTGGTGCTCCAAATTGAATGCTTATTGTTGGTCTCTGCTGTTGGCAGGTGGGACACTCAGCAGTAGTGATTGGAGTCCATTTTGCTGAGCCCATGAATAACCTCCATGGACCACTTTGTTTGGTTTCCACTGGACTAAGACAGGAGTGGTTGAGGAAAGAGGCTAACAGATGCCCACAAAGAAGTCATCTCATCCATCTGCTTCTTAAGATCCTCTTCTGATGAGATTTCCGCTTGGTGAGCATTCAATGACATGCAATATCTTAACACTCTGTTCATATTCAGAGAGTTCTACCCACAAACCTCTTTCTCAGATCTTCTTGTCACTGATTTTCCAATCATGATCCTTCTAAGGTTTTGATCATCCAGTCAAACCATTAGCCACTATCCCTGAGTCAATATAAATCCATACTTCTGCCCACTGGGAGGATTTTCCTTCATTCTGACTTTTCAAAGCCACCCCCCATGGTGGGACTGCAATGCCACAACCATCTACTTCGGGCCAACATATTGTATAGACGCATATTTAAAACAGGCCTGGAATTTTTCCTCCCCAGCCAACTTGTCGTAAGGAACTCCCCAAGAGGCCACAGGTTCAAGCTGAGAGGGAAAAGGCAATGGGGGCATAGGCATCTGCGCGATTTGCTTATGCAACTATTCTGTGCCTTCAGGACTTGCTTGAGCCTGATCGTATATATACCACTTTCATTTAATTAGAGAATGCTGCTATGAAAGCCCAATATTATGGCGTGGAGGGTCAGACAACATCCAGTTCACCATGGGCAACTTAGGTTGCATGGTAACTTAGTAACTCATAGTCAAGCAGTCAGCCTCCAGTAAGGCTTGGTTACAACCTAGAAACTGTTTCTCCAGAGAATAGTTGTCTTCAGAGGATGGTGAAGCTTTGCTCTAAAATCCTGAGTCTGGGCTGTGACTCACCCATACAAGCCTGCTAAAGTCTTCTTATCTGCCACAAGTACTTCAAGCAGCATTGGATGTGTTACATATACAGCCGAAGAGGCACAGTGGTTTGCATGGCAGCCTGGAACTGATGCAGAGCCTTCTTTTATCTGGCTCTTATCAGGTGCCAAAACTGACAGCTTTTCAGGATTCTCAGTAAAAGAATGAGAGTTGCATGTACAAATGAGTTATATGTTGCCTCCAAAACCTGAAGAGGTCCAGTAGGTATTGGACCTTTTTCTTAACGGTGGGGGGGGCCAGATGCAGCAGCTTTTTCTTTGCTTTGGAAGACGTATCTCAATGTGCCCCAGATCACTGGACCTCTAGAACTTTTACCAAACTGACAAGCTCCTGAATTTCTGTGGAATTTATTTTACACCCTCTGCATGCATCTGTCTTTCCACTGTATCTGGAGTAGTTTCTACATCCTGCTTACCAGGAAGTATGATAGATAGCATCAGCATGATATTATCAGTCTAATGAACCAGAGTGATTCAGAATAGAAAGGCAATCAAGGTTCCTTGGAACAAGATTGTGACATAGCACTGGAGCGTTGCTACATTTCTGAGGTAGGATAGTGAAGCTATATTGTTGGCCTAACAATGTACACTAACGTGTACAGAGAAACAAGCATTCAGAGCAACAGCTACATAACACGTGTGTTGAATTGTTTCAACAATGAAATTTCCTCTGTAAACACCACCTGATTAGATTCACAATAATTCACTGCCATTCTTCAAGATGCATCTGTGATAAGGCAGGTATATTTATACACATTTACAGATGAAACGATAAAACGACTAAGATATTCATACACTATTAGAGGGAAGAGCTGGCATTTGAAACCAGCATCCATTATGCTTTATCATTAACCTACCACAGCCTTTATACCATGATTGCTCCCTTTTGGACCAGGCATTCACCTTTGATCTAAGTCATATAAAGACATACCAAACCCTCCGAGATCTACAAGAGAATTAGTTAGAAAATGTATGCTGTTCTCAGAAGATGTGGAGGAAATGCCAAATAGAGTAGGAAGTATTGATTGTTTTTCTGCATCTTTTCAAGCTTCATCTGCGTCTCCCTGCGGTAACTGATACAGATAATTACAATATGGAATGATTAAGTGCAATGAGAAGAAGAATCAGTCCTACAGAACACAAAGAAGCACCCTTAACCCGAGTGTGGGTGTCAAGCTGTTTTCTGAGAGGGTATGAGACTTCAGCTGAGATGTGAAGGATCAGAAGGAGTTAGGCAGAGAAAGTGGGGCAGGGCAAAGCATGGGGGCAAGAAGAAACTAGTAGAAGGAGAAGCACGTGCCAAGGCTCTGAGATGGCAGTCAGCACTCTGGATTCGTTCAGTAAGTCTGGACCTTAGCATCTGAAGAAGAGAAGGACACAGGGTAAGGCTGGAAGGATAAACATGGGCCAGGTCATGAAAGAACTTTATAAACTTTGTTCAGGAGTTTGTATTTTACCCTGAGGATAATAGGGAATCATTGAAGGTTTTTAAGACTGTTTTATATTTTACAAATATTACTAAAGCTACAGAGTGAAGACTGGAGAATGCGAAGCTACTGCAATAGTTGATAGAAATAACCGTGGCCTAAACTGGAATTGTAGCAATTCCAGGATGGAAAGAAGTGAATGAATTAGAGACACAATTGATAGACTGTTCAACAGATGTGAAAGGGAAAAGGCAAGGATTACATCCAGAAATTGGGCAACACACGTATTATGTAGCATGCGAATTATGGTGCCATTCTCTGCAATAGGGAATACCATTTAGGGAATAAAATGGTATAGAACATCCAAGTGGTAATGTCTGAAAGGACACTGGAGTCTGGAGAATATGTTAAAAAGATTTAGACTGAGCTTCAGATGTGGGAACTATTCAACATATGGTGATAAATAGAGCTTAGGAAGAATGTGCAGAGTGAGAAGAGAGAAATGAGATGTTAGTGGGGGAACTCCCAACAAGGAATTCAATAGAAAATGGGGGGAAAGGAAGAGGAAATCCATGTCACCTGAACGTCTGGGGAAAACAAATCCCACAAAATGGGATCTGAGCATATGTATTCAGGATAATGTGGCCAAGTCAATACAAATAATACAGATAATCATAAGAGCTAATATTTATTAGGTTACATACTCGAGGTGTGGAAATGAAGTTTGCCAACTTGTTGCAATGATGTTGCTAACCTTTTTTGATATCAGAGGGGTTATTCATTATGGATTTGTACCAACTGGACAAACAGTTAACCAAGTTTAATATTTGGAAGTGCCGAAAATGCTGCGTGAAAAAGTTAGATGACCTGAACTTTTCACCAGTAATTCGTGGTTCTTGCATCACGACAATGCACCAGCTCCCATAGCACTGTCTGCGAGGGAGTTTTTAGTCAGTAAACAACTGTATTGAAACATCCTTCCTACTCACCTGATCTGGCCCCCGATGACTTCCTTCTTTACCCGAAAATAAAGGAAACATTGAAAGGAAGACATTTTGATGACATTCAGGACATCAAGGATAATATGATGACAGCTCTGATGGCCATTCCAGAAAAAGAGTTCCAAAATTGCTTTGAAGGGTGGACTGGGTGCTGATGTTGGTGCATAGCTTCCCAAGGGGAGTACTTTGAAGTTAACCATAGTGATATTCAGCTATGAGGCATGTAGCACTTTTTCTAGTATGAGTTCACAAATTTAATTATCATACCTTCATATAGTAGACACATTTCTAACTGTTTTACATGTATTATCTCTTTCAATCTTCTTAATCTTCACAATAATATCTCTATTTTATAGATCAGGAAAGTGAAGCCTAGAGAGCTAATAATATGCCTCAAGTCACATAAGCCATTAGAGGCAGAGTTGGACTTTGAACCCATGCTTTCTCATTCCAGAAATTGTGCAATGCTGTTCCCATGAGAAAGAAATTAACATATATTTCACAAGTTACATGTAAATTGACTAAATTAATACTTTGTTACTACAGAAATCCTCACTCTGGAGCTAGGTCTTTTCAGATACAGAGATATTTTTATATACATTTTTAGATATCCTCTCAAACAGCAGAGCTGCTGAAAATGTTTACGTGTGCCAATTTCAACCTCTCCTGGATCTCAAAGTGATTTGCAACTTAAAACAAAAACATGAGCCCAAAAAGATGATGCTTCTTCAAGAACCGACCCTTAAACAATTGACACTTGAAGCAGGAACCCAAAAAAGGTTTGACTACACAAGAATTGAGGGTTACCTTACATTGAAGCCCAGCAACATAATGTTCAACATCTTCTGTGTCTCATAGTTAAATATTTAAGCATAGAGAGAAAGTTTTATGCCATTTTTAAAACTTCTGAACTAGAAGATTAGACTATCAATTAAGTATTATTTTCTATTATTTTAAAATTCTAAAGGCAGGTTGGCAGAGGTGGTTTGGATGCTAAAATATTGGCATTTCCAAGGTTCCGTAATGGTCTATGAATATAGAAAATTGAAGTCACCATTGTCCTAATTTTTCTGGGCTATCTAGCAGTGTCACTTCTCAGACTCCACTTGAACAGCCTTCTGGGAACAGAGCCAGGAGAGAAAGTTTCCAGGCTCTCGGCCTCACGTGGAAAGGTGCTGGCCCGGTTATTAGATGGCCATCCGCTGTGGCTGGGTGGCCATCAGCTGTCACCGGTTAGCCATTAGCCACTAATATAACTGCCATGGCTATACTAGCAAGAGCAGATTGCAGCTAATGAGTGGGGTTGGTTGTTTGGCAGAGAAGTTGATGGCAGATTGCGGCTCCTGCTTCCTGTGTCTCCACGCCAACCGCCAGCGAGAATATAGTGGTATGACTCCCCTATCTATGGCTCTGTGGGTCTTCCTTTTTGGCCTCACCATGTCCTGTGTTCTTATGTGGGGAGCGGGAACAGAGACCCTGCATTACAAGTCTCTAGAATGATTTTTGTAATGGAAAACTAATATATTAGTTTGATGCAAAAGTAATTGCAGTTTAAAAGGTTAAAAATAATTACAAAAGCCACAATTACTTTAGCACAAACCTAATACTTTTGTATATAGAGAGAGGAAAATTTGAAAGACAAGGCACAGCACTCTAAGATTGTGATTCAGCCAGAGCTGATTGGAGATAGGGAGATTTATATGTTTCTGTTGTTCAAATATACTTTCAACACATGTATTGTAACAATAGCATCCAGATAGGAGTAACAAAGACAAAACAAAAACAAAAGGCAGTGGTTTATTAACCACTGATTCTCAAACTTGGCTAAACATTGGAATCACCTGGAGAGGTTTAACAGTTACTGAGGCTTAGGTCCCAGCACCAGAAGTTCATATTCCATTGGTGGTATATAGAGCAAGTTAAGCACTGGGAACTTTAAGTCTCCACAGGTGATTCTTTTTTTTAATTTTTATCTTATTTCAGTTGTATAAAACAACATAATGATTAGACATTTATACCCCTCACAAAGTGATAACCCCACCAAGTCTACTACCCATCTGACACCGTAAATAGCTACTATAATACCATTCCCTATATTCCTGAGGCTGTACTTTATATCCACAGGTGGAAATATATATGTATTCCACAGGTGGAAAATATATATATATATATATATATATATATATATATATATATATATATTCCACAGGTGGTTCTAATGGGCAGCTAAAGTTGACAGCCAGTGTACTGCTGTGAAGAAGTTAAGGCTTTTCCCCCATATAACACAAAATCCAGAAGTGGATGGACCAGAACCAGCGTAGTTGCTAAAGGATGTCTTTAAGGAGTCAGGTTTCTTCTATCCTTCTGCTCCACTGTTCTTATCTTACAGCTTTCATTCTGTTGGTAATAAGATGGCCATTATATCCAAGCATTGTATCTGAGCTCCAAGCTGGAAGAAGGCAGAAGGCCAAAAAGGCGTCTATTCACAAATCTGTGCCTTTCTATTCAGAAATGGAAACCCTGGGGTGGCCAGTTAACTCAGCTGGTTAGAGCGCAGTGCTAATAACACCAAGGTTGCCGGTTCCATCCCCCATGGGCCACTGTGAGCAGCATCCTCCTTTAAAAAACAACACACACACACAAAAAGAGAGAGACTGAACTGGAAGACCACCTCGGGGACTTCTGGAAATTTCTCGTTAACCCAAACTATATTTTGTGGCCACTTCAGGTTGTAATGAGGTCTTGGAATTTGTGTATGTTGCTTTTCAGCCTCTAGAGTAGAAAAGGACAAAGGAGAAGCTGGTTAGAATGGTTACTGAGTGAGCCAACCTATAGTATCTGCAAAACATGAATGTACTACTTTTGTAATTTTCTTTTAATGTAAATACTATGGTATAAAAACTGTAAAGAAATAACATACCTGGGAGTGATTTCATCCTAATCTGGTCTGTCCACCACTCTATTTCCCACTCATATAACTCGGTCCGAACCCCAAACCTCTCTGCTACTTTTTCTGAGGCTATATTAATTAGTTAATACAGCAGCCTTTTCAAGTCCCAAAATTTCGTTCCAGTAGAAAAGAAACACTCATTAGCCTAAGCCTTGCTAGTGGAATGACCACAGAATCCTCCCCAAAGCCCTGGCCTCCTTCTGCCTGATAGTCTCCAAAATAAATTTAATTTCTCTGCTGACCTGAAGTTCACATTAAACTATTCTTGCCAAGGGCTTGAATTACAGCAAATGTGTCCCTTGGGTTTATCCCAGTTGAATTAATAATCAGAGTCCCCACCACAATCTCTCATTTGGCAGTGACTCTTATTCCAGCCTCCCTCCTAAATTTAAGACTCTTGATTTCCAACTGCCTGCTGGACAAGAATATCTCAGTGTCCCACAGGCAAATCACACTTGGTGTGTGTCATCACACTTTCATGACGTTCCCCCTCCAAACTCCTGAATCTTCCGTCTCAGTGAATGGTTAAGTTCAGTGATTCAGATGTTCAAACAAATCTCAGAACTGTGCTCAACTCCTCTCTTTTCTTTTTTTCACATATCCAATCAGTCAGCATCCTGTCAATTCTGCCACATATATGTTCTCTAATCTGCCCTTCGTTCTCTAATTCAGGCCCCCAACTCATCTTCTACCTACATTGTGTAGTAAACATCACTGAAATGTCCTGAGGGTAGCAAGCTTTGCATCTTCCAGAAATGGAAACAAAATCCAGTGGGATTGAAGCATAAACAGCAAGGAGAGGAGTGTAAGAAGATGAGGTCGGAAAGGCAGGCTGGGTCTAGATCCGGTCGGGCTGTGGCAGCCATATTAAAGAGTAAGATTTTATTTAAAAATAATAATAATTGTGATGTAAGCCATTACTGGGCTTCCTAATGAGAAGGTACCAAGTTAATATACTCCATCTCATTTACCCTTCACACTGGCTGCAACTCACCTTCGCAAAACATTGATCAAATTATACCGAAAAACCCATAGTACCTACAACCCCAGTCTAATCACAAGGAAAACATCAGAAAAATTCCAAGACAGGGCATGCTACAATATTTTTGACCAGTACTCCTCAGGACAGCCAAGGTTATCAAAAAGAGGAAAGTCTGAGAAACTGTAAGAGTCACAAGGAACCTAAAGAGACATGACAGTTAAATGTAATGTGGTATCCTACATGGGAACAGAAAAAGGGCATATGTAAAAACTGCGGGAATCTGGGAGGAACCAAGGTGGCGCAATAGGTAAACACTGTGTTTACCTTCTCTCACAACCACATCAAAATTACAACTAATCTACAGAACAACCATTATTGAGAATCACCTAAAATCAAGCTGAATTGAAGCTTTTCAAATAAGGACTTGTAGAAGAAACCACCTCCAGACTGGTAGGAAGGTCAGAGACGCGGAACAGGCTGGTCCCACACCCTTGTGTGACCATTAAAAATCTAGAGGGCTATTTCAGCTGTGGGGGTCCCCCCCATCTGCTAAAGGAACGAGAGATTCCCAGCTCCACCTCAGCTCAGGGTTTTATTGCTGGGGAGAGAAGTTCCTATAATTTCTGCCTGTGAAAACCAGTAGAGATAGTGACTAAGTGAGACTGAGTACAGCTACACTCACAGGTGCTCCTCTTAAAGGGACCTTGCGCACAGACTTCCCCACCAATGGAACTCTCTGAGTTCCAGTGCTGGGGTAGCAGCTGAAAAGGTGGCAGGGGAAAATGGTAGGGAATTAAGTTGTCTAGCTTGAAATAGGGGCTTTTGAGGCAGATTTCTCCTGGATGGGGGATCTGGTGGAGGCCATTGTTTCTATGTTGAGCCCTCCCCCTTTCCACTGTGTGAACACAGTGTGCCATATCTGAGTCCTTCCACCCTCATCCCTCCTCACACCCCCCGTTTGCTCTCTATGCCCTGGCGATTTGAGACCTGGCCCCACCCAACTTTTGGGCACACCCAGTCCTCTTCCAGTGGCTTTTTCATGCAGACTGCCCGCCTTGGCTCAAGCTGCAGACTCTCAAAGGTTCGTGAAACCTAGACAAGCAGCATCTGGCTTGAGCATGTCCTGTCCCTCTGGCTGAGCAGCCCTAAGCCGGCACAAGCGTCAGATGACCTAGGTTCGTGGCTTGGCCTCTCAAGGTGCTTCCAAGCATATCACGGGTGGCAGCCATCTGCAGATTTCTTTCTGGCTCCCACTGGGTGGCCCCAGGTGGGGCATGGGCTGTGGCTGAAGTAGACCTACAGCAGATCCCCTCCAAGGTGGTCCTGGGGCTAGTGCCCTCAATGGCCAGCTTCCAAATGAGCTAGAGCCATAGGATCAGTCCCTGCACAACAATTTTTCCACTGTAGTCAAGGCCAGTCCTCATAACCAGTGATCCCAAGAGTCAGTCCCTCACATTGATGTGCAGTTATCAACCAAGGCTCAACTACGACAGAAGAGCACACACAACCCACACAAGGGATACACTCGGAACGTGTGGCTCAGTTGACCAGAAAGATTCTGCTACTGAACCCCACAGCACACCTACTACATAAGGCCATTCTACTAAGACTGGAAGACATAGCAGCTCTACCAAACACGTAGGAAAAAAACAGGGAGGCAGCCAAAATGGGGAGACAAACAAACATGTCCCAAGTAAAAGAACAGAACAAAGCTCCAGAAAAAGAACTAAGCAAAAGGGAGATAAACAATCTATCAGATTCAGAGTTCCAAACACTAGTTATAAGAATGCTCAATAATCTCAGGGAGAACTTCAACAGGGAGATCAGAAGCATAAAAATGGAGATGAAAACCATAAAAAAGAACAAGTCAGAAATAAAGGATACAATAACAGAAATGAAGAATATATTACAGGGAATCAACAGTAGATTAGATGAAGCAGAGAATCCAACCAGCAGTGTAGAAGATAAGGTAGCAGAAAATGCCCAATCAGTACAGCAAAAAGAAAAAAGAATCCAAAAAATTGAGGAGAGTTTAAGGGGTCTCCAGGACAATATCAAGTGCACCAACATTCGCATTATAGGGGTACCAGGAGGAGAACAGAGAGAGCAAGGAATTGAAAACCTATTTGAAGAAATAGACAGAAAACTTTCCTAATCTGGTGAAGGAAATAGACATTCAAGCCCAGGAAGCACCAAGAGTCCCAAACAAGATGAACCAAAAGAGGCCAACACTGGGGCACATCGTAATTAAAATGCCAAAGGTCAAATACAAAGACAGAATCTTAAAAGCAGCAAGAGAAAAGGAGTTAGTCACCTACAAGGGAGCCGCCATATGACTGTCAGCTGATTTCTCAACAGAAACTTTGCAGGCCAGAAGGGAGTGGCAGGAAATATTCCAAGTGATGAAAATCAACGACATACAACCAAGATTGCTCTACCCAGCAAGTCTGTCATTTATAATTGAGGGACAGATAAGGAGCTTCCCAGACAAGAAAAAGCTCAAGGAGTTCATCACCACCAAACCAGTATTACAAGGAATCTTAGAGGGACTTCTTAAGATAGGAGGGGTGTTAAGGATGGGTGAAAGGGGAAGGGATAAAAAGTACAAATTAGGGGCGGCCGGATGGCTCAGTTGCTTAGAGTGTGAGCTCTCAACAACAAGGTTGCCGGTTCAATTCCCGCATGGGATGGTGGGCTGTGCCCCCTGCAACTAAGATTGAAAACGGCAACTGGACTTGGAGCTGAGCTGCCCCCTCCACAACTGGATTGAAGGACAATGACTTGGAGCTGATGGGCCCTGGAGAAACACACTGTTCCCCAATAAAAATTAAAAAAAAAAAAAAACTATGGAAATCTGAATAAATTATGAACTTTAGTTAATAATAAATTTTCAGTATAGATTAATTAATTGTAATAAATGAACCATGTTAATGTAAGAAAGATGTTAAAAATAAGGGAAACTATGTATGGCCATGTGGGAAGTTGCTGTACTATCTGCTCAGTTTTTCTGTGTATCTAAAATGTTCTGAAAAGTATATTAATTTAAAAGGGAAAACCTCTATAGTAATTCCCTAGTTCCTAAGGACAAAGGCTAAACTCAGAAACACAAAGTGTGCTTTTTCCAGCCAATTTCTTATACTCCCCACACCCCCAAATTACACCACAGCTGCACTGCCATTTAACTGTTTCTCAGACATTCTAGGCCCTTTCATGCCTCTGAGTCATCACAGGCTGTTCCCTCTCCCTGGAAGACCATACTTGGCCCTTCTCAGCTTAGTTAGCTCTTCAATGATTCAACTCAAGTGCGTCTCCCAATTCACCTCTCCTGTGACATTCCATAGCTCTCGAAACACTCACACATTTTCTGCCACAAGAAACTCTAGAGGAGAATGCTGCCTTCATCAGCCACCTCTCCTTCACTCCCAAGGTCAGAGCAATGCCGCAAACCATCTCCATCTTATACATTTTCCAAGATAGGAGTCAGGTAAAAGTCCCGGATGAACCCTCCCATGCCCACAGTTTCAGCAGAGTCTTATCAAGCTCTCAGAGTGGTCTATTGAATCCCTTTTCCTTCCCCCTGAGGTGAGCGGGAAAGCATTCAGTCCTATTACTTGAGATAGGTGGAGATAAAACTGTACAACTTTTCCAAAGAAATCTTCTTTTCTATGCCATTTTATACCTTTGATGTAGGTGAGCAGCTCAATGAATTCTGTTACCAGTTTCAGGCATCTAACTTTGAATGCCTACAGGTTGCTTTGTCTTGGCACTTGCTTTGCTCTGATGTCTAGTATAAGGTGCTGGATATGACTACAGGCTCCAGCATCCTTTCCCACACTCTCATTTGGGCCTTCCTGTGTTACACAAGCTGAAAAGTAAAAACTACAGCTCCCTTGCAGCCAGGATTCAATTCAGATCCTCATATGAGATTTAGAAGGTATAAATGAGATGAACAGCATCACCCTGCTGCCGTTTTCTTTTGATAATCAGGCCACGGGCACCTGAATATAGCAAACTAGGGGTAGCTGATCTGCGCTTTTCAGTGACTGCTCATCACTTTCCTGGTGTTAAGAGACAGCTGTGATGGCCATGGCAGAATAGACAGAAGAGTCATCAGCTTCATGATTCCCAGATCCTAGCCACAGCACTACATTCTCCAGCACATTAGTTCTGGTGGCAGCCCGCTACTCCAGTTCTTCCAATGACTTTGAAAGCACCTAACTCCCTATATTATATCCTTCTGTGCTTAAAATATCTAGAGTGATTTCTATAACAGTCTGCTTGGGCTGCCATAACAAAATACAACAAACTGGGTGGCTGAAACAATAGAAATTTCTTCACAGTTCTGGAGGCTAGAAGTCCAAGATCAAGATTTGGCACGGTTGGTTTCTCCTGAGGCCTTTCTCCTTGGCTTCCAGATAATTGTACCGTTGCTGCCTCTTCACATGGTCGCCATTCTGTGCATACACACCTCTAGTGTCTCTTTGCATGTCCTAAACTTCTCTTATAAGGACACCAATCCGAATTGTTTGGGTCCTACCATAATGGCCTCATAGTAAGTTAATTATCTCTTTAAAGGCCTTCTCTCCAAATACAGTCACATAATGAGGGCTAGAGCTTCAGTATTTGAATGGGGGTGAGGGGACACAATCCAGTCTATTACAATATCCTTCCCTGAAACCTGGCTGACACATCTATCTTTTTTTTTGTTTTTTAAAGATTTTATTGGGGAAGGGGGACAGGACTTTGTTGGGAAACAGTGTGTACTTCCAGGACTTTTTTCCAAGTGAAGTTGTTGTTCTTTCAATCATAGTTGTGGAGGGTGCTGTTCAGCTTTAAGTTGTCCTTTCAGTCTTAGTTGTGGAGGGCGCAGCTCAGCTCCAGGTCCATTTGCCATTTTCTAGTTGTAGGGGGCACAGCCCACCATCCCTTGAGGGACTCCAGGAATTGAACCGACAACCTTGTGATTGAGAGGACGCGCTCCAACCAACTGAGCCATCAGCTCAGCTCAAGGTGCTGGATTCAATCTTAGTTGCAGGGGGCGGAGCCTACCATCCGTTGTGGGACTCGAGGAGTTGAACCGGCAGCCTTGTGGTTGAGAGCCCACTGGCCCATGTGGGAATCGAACCAGCAGCCTTCGGAGTTAGGAGAATGGAGCTCCAACCACCTGAGCCACCGGGCCGGCCCTCTCTTTCTTTTTTAATTAAAGTTTATTAGGGTGACAATTGTTAGTAAAGGTTAGTAAATAGGTTTCAGGTATAAGTTCTGTATCACATCATCTATAAATCACATTGTGTGTTCACCACCCAGAGTCAGTTCTCCTTCCATCACCGTATATTTGGATCTATCTATCTTGATGTAGCTGTCCATACTTTCAACTTAACATCCTTTGATGAATGAATGAATGAATGAATGAATGAATGAATGAACGAACGAACAAACGAATGAACATGGCAGACGTTCACAGCAAAAGCATATTCTCTACTCACTTTGTTCTTTTCATAAAGGTTGCTGAGTTTCCCTTCCAGCCTCTCTTCCCTCTGGCTGTTTTTTTACCCTGCAGTTCTTATGGAAGGCAAAAGAGACCAAACACAAATGTATTAGTTACCTACTGATGCTTAGATAACAAATTTAACTGTTTAACACAACACATATTTATTCTCTCAGTTTCTGGGGTTCAGAAATCCAGCCATAACTGAACTGGACCCTCTGCTTAGGGTCTCAGAAGGCTGCAATCAAGTATCAGCCAGGGCTGTGTTCTTATCTGAGGCTAGCCTAGTGGAAAACCTGCTCCAAGCGCATTCAGAAGTCAGTTGGCAAAATTCAGTTCCTTGTAGTTGTAGGACTCAGGGCTTCAGTTTCATGGTGCCTGTCAACCAGTGGCCACCTGCAGCCTTTAGAGACTTCTCACAGGTCTTTGGTACTTAGGGTTCCCAACATGGCCATTGGCTTCCTCAAAAGCAAAAAAGAATCTCAGCAAGACAGCAATAAGACCATGTGCAGCATGACCAATAATCACATCCATTCTATCACCTTTACTGTATTCTGTTGGTTAGAAAGAAGTCACAGGCCACATCCACACTCCTGAAGAGGGGACTATACAAAGATGTGAATGCCAAAGGCAAAGTACATGGATGTCACCTTGAAAGTCTGCCTACCACAATTGGCTTTTGCTTTGTTGTCTTTTTATTCTTCTTCTGTCTGTTACGGTCTCTATGACCAGACCCTGTACTTATCTGATAACTACAGATACAGGGAAGAGCCATGGGACCCTCACCCAGAGCAAGTAATGCCTTTTGGACACGTTGCCTGTGCGGGAGCTGTCTGAAGGCAAACAGCCCATCATTTCAGCTGTCCTAGGTCTAAGAGTGGCAGAAGAATTCAGGCTGTGACGAGAGCCTCAGCTGCCTGAACATCTCTTGATTACTACTCCAAGATCCAAGAAACGCCTAGAAGAGAGAATTACCATCCTTTGCATTTAACCAAGGCCCCAGAGCACCTGGCACACTCCTCTCAGCAATCTGGGGCCTTGTTCCACCACTAGTACTATGCTTATTTCGTGACCCCCATCCAATTCCAAGCCTCTGAAGGATCGGGACCTTGAAGATTTTTCTTTATAATTCCTCACCGTTCTGACCCAATATCTGGCACAAATGTACTTTAGGATGAATGGATTAACTCCATAATTTAAAGACAAATAACGGTGATGCCAGAACCTTAAGAATTTAAACAGATAATTTGTTAAAACACTTAGAAAAGAATGAGATCCATACAACTGAATTCTACTCAGGTATAGAAAGACAGCCAAAATAAGTGAAAAATGAAGTTTCACATGATTATGTTTTTTTTTAAAGAAAAAAATTATAGTAATGGATATTGATAATGACAATAATTGACATAATGGTTATTGTCAATCATAGTCTACATTTTATTTTTCTATAATATGTAACCTTTTTTATATTTTGATTTAAAACAATGGAAAGGAATATAAAGAGCACTAGGAAACCAAGTGTCCCATCAATTAATCATGCCTCATTTCCCTTTTTAAAAATATGTGGTTACTAAGCTGATGATTCAGGGAATTCAATTTAATTCAACAAACATTTATGGAGAGCCTACCACGTGCAAGGTATTGAGTAAGTGCCAGACTGCTAGGGGTCAAAATGCCAAAGGCAATGTAACTTGATTTCAGTAAAGCATTAGACAAAGCATCTAACAATCCAGTGAAGGATAAGGTCAGGGGGGTGAATGATATAAAAGTATTACAGCTGACTGAATAGCCATGTACACTGAAGGTTCATAAATAACTGGGTGTTCATCAACAGGAAGTTTCCCATGCAGACTCACAAGCACCCTTCTTATATCCTGCCCCAGTCAACATTTTTACGTGACTTGAATAAAGAAGATAAGCACAAAGTTTAGAGTAATAGCTAATAGAAGAAAGAAGCAAGATGCAAAATAATCTGAACAGCATGAAATTCAACCAGGATCACTGTTAGGTTCTGTATTTATTTTCAAAAAAGTCAACAGTACAAATTCATGGGGATTCCTGGCTTGGCGGCAGTTCATGTAAAAACAACTGGTTTTTTTATTGACCACGGATTCATTATGAAGCATTAATGGAATGTGACTGATAAAAACAAAGGCCAGGGCAGTTGTTGACCACAATCATAAATCTAGTATCCAGATAAGAGGCTGGCAGCTCAATCCTGTTCTAGTTAGATCACACTGGAGTTCTATTTTCACTTCTCGGCATCCATTTTCCCATTGGAACATGGCACCCTTGACCCATTTTTGTGAAGAAATGTTTTCTTACACTCCGTCTCCATCCTGGTTCAGGCATACTTCAAAAGCGGTGAGCTAAACTGAGACAAATGAGCTTTGCCCTTTTTATGCAAAGCAGGAATGTCATGTGAACCAGGTTCCTTGCATAGATTTCTGTTGTGCCAGCTCTGTGTGAACTTACTCTTCTACTGCAGTTTCCTCTCCTTAGGGACTCAAGTCTAATCAGGAGGTGATGAAAGGACCAGAAATCTGACTTACAGCCACTACGCGTACTCCAAATGACTCCTCCCTCCTACCACGGTCACAACTCAACTCTTTGTCCTTGAACCACACTGCCCTGCCTAGATTCTTATACCTCATGCAAAGACTCCAGGAGACCAGCCTTGCCAACCTCCTATGAGTCTAAAGCCACCATGTAGGCTGGAAACTGAGGACCCCTGCTACTCTTCAATGCAAGGAAGTCATCAGAGTTAGAAGTCATCTCCTTTTCCCCTCCAGTAAATATCTTCCCTTCCTTTCTAGGGATCCATCTCAAATCTGACTTCTCTTCTTCCCCAGGCCTGGTGAGAATTGGAAGTGTGAAAAAGTGTGAGGAAGAGAGGAGCATAAGGAGGAAAGAAAGAAAAAGGGAAGAGATTAACCTTGATCTCAAAGATAGGTCCTTTGTTACTGCTCTAGCCAGTGATGATTCTCCCCTTTTGTTCCCTAGTCAACATTTTTACATGACTTGAAGGAAGAAGATAAGCACAAAGTTTAGAGTAACTCTTCTCAATGTATATACTTGCCCAGGATGTAGGGGAACGTTTCTTACAAGGCTCACTCCCTCCGAAGGGATTGATCTGAAAACTTAAACCAGTCCAGCAGGGCCACCTCCCAGTCCAGGCGAGATGCCCAAGTCCTAACACAGGCTAAGGTCTAGTCAGAATGTGCTGCTCCAGACCCTCTTCTTCCTTATCCCAACAAAGGCCTGAGAAACTGTGGTCTGTCCCACTAATGCCTTTGGGGTGAAGGGGTGGGGGTCATATCTATAAGTGAGGCTCAGTGCTGAATACTGCTAAATACTATGAATGCTTTATCTCATTTATTACCCATGGTAAATCCTGTGCTGTAGTATATCAATTAACATGTCTTCCATTGCAAGAACAGAAAGCTCAACTCAAAATGGCATGAAGTGAAGGGGATTATTAGTTCACACACTTAAAACACAGAAGAGAACAGACTTCAAGATGGGTCGGTTTAGGAGTGCAGCAACTTCATCAAGGAGTCCTCTGTTTTCTCTCCATTCAGTCACCCGCAGTGAGAGCTTCCATCTAGGTCTGGCCCCTCTTGCCATCTCAGAGTGGCTTTCCATTACTACTGGAACCACATAATTCCCCATTCTTATCTAGCAGGACAGAGGGAACTGTTTTCCCCCTGATAACCAGTAAAATTCTGCAAGCTCACTGGCCTGGATTAGGCCAGCACCCACCATCTGTAATAAGCATCTTGAAATGGAATCACACTAGATCTGAGCCTCGATCAAGAATGGAGTGGTCTGTTGCAGAGAGATGTGAATACCCTGACAAAAGTCATGGTGGTTACCAAGAGAAGGAGAACAGACGTTGGGGAGGCAACCCCAAGGCTCTCTTAGGTATATATTACTCCAATTTTGCTGAAGAGAAACTGAAGCTCAGCGATGCTATGCAACTGTGTAAGTAAGTGGTGGTGTCAGGATTCTCACCCAGGCCTGTCTGGCCCAACACCAGCGAGAGGAAAAGCAGGAATAGTCATCCCTTTGCCCTCAGCTTAGAGTGGGTAGGAAGGAAAAAGGGGAGCATGAGTTTTATAGGACTGGGAAGATCTCAGCCACTGTTGCCACCCAAAAACCACTGAATCAACCCATTCCACAAATCTGAGGAAGTTTTGAATCCCCACGTCAGCTGCTACCATGCCTAGCTCGGCAAATGTCTGAGGAGACTGTAAATCTATTACCCACAATGGTGATTCTAGAGCACTGATTTCCAAGCTCATTCTGGGTCAAATCAGTGCTGTGGGCTAGCCTGGGAACTTGACCACAATGCATACCATTGCTCTTCCTGGGGACAGATTTGTTCCAAAGGACAGATTTGCAAATAGACTTCTGGAGCACAGCCCCATCCATTGCTGGGAACTGCCTTTCGTTGACTTGTTTATTCAGGAGCGCTGTTCTGGACTTTCACCCAGCAACTGCCTGGCAGGAGGTGACCTGGCTTTGGCCAACAGGGGTGGGGTCAGCCGGTGGGTAGAGCTGATAGCGACTGCTCTGTGCTAACTGGGCAACAAGCTACACCACGGCAAGGGAGACGGGCGGAGCATTCAGAGGCCGTAGTACCGCTGGTCTCTGGCAAGGGACTTCATTTAAGGAGTATGAGTCTCCCCTTCTTACCCCACGTCCATTGGGTGGAAGAGGGAAAGACAATGTGTACTCATGTGGCTTGAAAGGCTTTTGCAAGTTTTGAGGGTCAGTGAGTATAAGTTTTCCTTTAAGCAGCTGCTGTTTCTCATTTCTGTCAAGGTCTCTCATGAGGCTTCATCAAGGTTTGAGCAGCATGGCCGGCCACGGTCACACTGGGCTTTGAAGATTTCTGAGGTCTATTGTGAGCGATCTCACCGTTCATGGTCCTGGCAAACTTAACCACTTTCTGACAATATTTATAGTCTGATGTAAGTGTGAACTAGATAATGGCCTTTAAAGTCGTGGCATAATGTTCTGTTTAAAGCTTTAGTTTTCTCTTCAGAGCATCTGCAAGGCCCTCTGACCCCTCTGCGTGGCCTCCTGGAGATGTCCCCACATTTCTGTCCACTTGTTGGGGTAGGGACTGGTGTATGATGACCTTCACATGTCTTGGGCCACGAGGAGTTCGAGCCTGCAGAAAGCACTCCTTAAAGCTTCTTGCAGCCTTAAAACTTGTGAAGTTCTTGTAGCATATTCTGAGATGCACAATGCTGACTGACTCGTCTGAGGCACATCCTTCTCTCTGGACATGTTAGGATCTTTCCCAAAACACATGTAAGAGCACATCACCCATCCTCCCAAAGAATAGTTCCTAAAGTTGGCTAACATTTCAAGCTTGACATGTCTAAAACAATACCATATCTGAAGCTTCACTTTAGGTGACTCACCAGAAGAGCTATTTTAAACAGAATTTGTAGCAAGTAAGATTACATTTGTTCTAGGAAAAACAGACTGAAAGGACAAAAGGCTAACGCAATATTTTGAGATGCTCTTTTTTAAGCTCATAGAAGCCCTGCTATATTTTCTTGACAGCACCCTGGTTACCAAGCACAAGAAGAGGGGTAAGCGCTGGTATCTAAAACATTCAAACAACCATGTCCTGACACCATCCGGGAGGAGTGTGTGTTCATCAGAGGACGGGTTTACAGATGTAGTGACGAGGGTCTTGCTCATCTAGTCACCAGGGAGCCTCATAAATATCCTTGCAAAATAACCTTCGTCAGCATCGAGCTCTGATAGCCTTGAGAGGGGAAGAATTGACCATCCACCTGTCCTATCTTACAGTAGGTCTTCAGTTCTCTTTGTAATTACTATATTCTCTTCCCCACCCCAGAGGGCAGAAAACAGAATGGGGCCTCCAGCTGTTACTTTTGCACAGGGATAGGGTTTCTAGGGGGAGAAAGGGATCAACAGATGCATGGGATGGTAGGGCTGCCATGCTACTCAGTCAAGCACACAGGTAGGCATCAACCTCAGTATTCTCCTGAGAAGGTGCCTCCCTTCCTGAAAAAATATCCAGAACCTTAGGAGTTGAGCACTGTCAAGAGAATCTCCAGAAGACAAATACTGTATGATCTCACTCATATGAGAACTCTAAAAAAAAAAAAAAATTGGACTCATAGAAACAGAAAGTAGAATGGTGGTGGCCAGGGAGTGGGGGAGGGGGAAATGGTAGATGCTGGCCAAAGGGTATGAACTTTCAGTTACAAGATGAATAAATTCTGGAAATGTAATGTACAGCATGATGACTATAGTTAATAATATTGTGTTATACACCCGAAATTTGTTAAGAGGGTAGATCTTAAGTATTCTCACCACATACACATAATAACTATGTAAGGTAGTGAATGTGTTAATTACCTTAATTGTGGTAATCATTTCACAATGTATACATACATCAAATCATCACATTGAACACTTGAAATATATATAATTTTATTTGTCAATTATACCTCAACAAAAAAACCTAAAAAAGTGAAGAGAGACTCTCCAGGAGAGGAGGGAAAGCTGAAACTACTATCCAACCCAGTCCTCTTGAATTGTCCTTCCTGCGAGGTTCTCCCACTTGATCTCCCATTGCCATTATCACATCAGCCCCCAAGGAAAATATTGATATTTCTTTAGTAGTATAAAAACCGCTTCCCTGAACTCTTTACACAGCTGAGACAGGCTGGAACTTTTCCAAAGCCTTTACAAAATCCTGAGCGAGAACAACGAGGACATAAACAAGAGAATACATGAAGCATAAACACAGTCAAGTTTGTGCAAGACATGACAATGTCATAGGGAATGAGACATGGAGGGAGGAATTTTGTACATGATAACCCTCTTGTTCTTTGATTTTCCCCCCAAGAATTATATTTAATTTGTAAGTAATACACATATATTTTGAAGCTTTTATGGTTTCAGTTTTGATCCTACCATAGCATTCTAGCTCCTATGATTCACTCTACCACAGATTTTGCACCTTATTAACTCTGAGACTCTTCCTTCTGCTCTGTTCTACCCGCACCCCTACCAACAGGTCTCACAGACCTCCTGGCAAGAACATTGGGACATAAGTTTGACCATTCATTCAATAAACAAGCTACCACATGTAAACTATCATGTCAGACACTGAGTAATAGGCCATCAGAGAACTTCAGTGTTTATCTATACCACTCAGATGTCTTCTCTTGGATAGCACAAAGATCAATGGTCATTTCTCTAAAACGTTATTCTGTATCCATCTACAAAGTCCCAGGTCTTACATTTTTTTAAAAAAAAGAGGAAGAATAAGCACTTAGAATTACACAAAAACATGCTTAATAGAGTCATTAATCTCTGTCAATAAAAAGATTTGGGTTGAAAAAATTCTCAAAAGACAAAGGAAAGGAACTCATTTACATACAAATGGATCTTCCCGGAGACTGCAAAGAGGAAAATTCCACTTTCTGATTTGGATTTGGAGCAGCAACAAGCTACAAATATAGTCAAGACTAGGAAGTCTCTGTCCTCTGGGTGCCTCCAGTAAGATGACTAAGGTCCTTTCAGGCCCAAATTAGCTTATAATTATCAACTATCCCATGCTCTTTACCTGTGCTTCGAGGATAGGCTATTTCCCTCCCCCACTCATTATCTAACTTAAGCTTAAAAATTCTCACCTGGGAATGATTCAAATTGGGCTAGCCTTCATTTTCCTCAAAACCCCTCCTCCTTATTCTGCCTCAGTTTCCTCAGAGAAGATAAAAATAAAACATTTGGAGACATCACAAAATGAAACTCATACAAAGGTTTACAGCCATCTCTGATGAGAAAGAGTGCTTCCGAGAGGTACTTTCAAGAAACACTACCCACTGACATACCCTTGTGAGAACTGGGGAATTTGCCTTCCATTATGGCTACCATGACATCATTGCCCAATGAGGAAAGGGCTTCCAAACTTAAATCTCATTGGCCAGAGCTCTGCATGAGCTCCCTTGGAAGGTTGTCTAGGTTCAGGGAGTTGGTCTTTCCCTCCTGCCCCCCTTGCCCCTAACAAGCTTACACCAAAGGATGGGGAAGACAGGATTTAATGGCCTGAAAAAAAGAAGCCACCCGTGTGGCCAACAACACATCCTAGGAATTGACAGGCCAGCTGGTACCCAACTATACAAACATATATTCTGAAATCCCCCAAATTCTTCAAGACACTGCTAAAATAAACCAACACATAACATCCTAGAATCATTTCAAGAATTTATTCCTAAAAAACAGCAGGTGGCAGCAAAGTTTTACATTTTTTACCTTTAGGTTTGGAATGAAAACAAAGTGTCACGGAATAATCTCATCTCTGAGTCAGCCAGCTGGCTGAGAAACTGGCACCCTGCCATCCTGTAATGTAGAGAATATACTAGTGACTTCTCAAGTGGGCTCTGTGCATTTTGACAAGAGAACCCAAAGAAAGTCTCCCTGTGACCCCAAGCCAGAGGCCTGCGTGTTTCTACAAGCCAAGCCTGAAAGTGGCTGCCACAAAGGGGCCTGATCACAAAGGCAGAGGCTGTGGCCCTGCAGCTCAGGTTCTCTTGCCCAAGGTCAAGGAGTTGCTCGTTCACAACAGGGAAGTCCTCAAAGACACCCGAGTGTGATTGAGAGGATGCATGCCTAAGAATTGTGTATACGCCTCACAGCATTTTCACCATCGATTATGATGTAACCATGGGGGGAAATGTGTAGGCAGAGACAGATGGGAGAAAGAAAAGGGATTTTAAAACCTGGACTCTGGTGCACCTAGAGATTTCGAGACCTTTGAAGGGTACATCACCACTGGACGGCTGCAGCTCTGGGCTCAGGAACAGGCAGTACCAAGTTTACTGTGTGGTTTGGCCTCACATGTCTTCCTTGCCTTCACAGTGTGCTTGGCTCCCAGTTTCGAGTTGTGGCTGGAAAGTTTCCATTGCCACAACACAGCACTGGAGTTTGGAACCCAAGTTTCTGCTGAATTGTTTTGCAGAGTAAATCCAGTTTTACCTTTAAGAAGTGATTAGCCAATTTGTTTCATCCCAAAATAGTGCTTCGGGATTTTCACAGACCCTCTTTAAATTGAATTGCTTAATTTTTTTTTGTGCCCCCACCCACCACACATACAGAGTTGCTTAATTTCCATCTAGGAAAAAACTGTTATTATTTAAAGTAGGGATGGGTGGGGGGGAACTGGAGGATTTTGCATAGCTATTATTTTTAAAGATACAAAACTTGTACAGGAATAAAAAACAAAGATAAAATTGAAGACCTTGTTTCCAAGATCCTACACAGATTTTACAAACAGATGTATTTGTGGGTCTTCTTTTTGGAAGTGGAGTTGAGAGAAAAATATGTAGTGTTGGCCTTTCGAAAGTTATATACTTATATCTGCAGTATTAACAGCTCCTGGTGATCAAAGAGAACATTCCAGAAAGATGCAGTGGAGGTAGGAGAAATTCATTTATTTACATAACACAAGACTTCAGTCCCAAACTCAATTTTTTTTTCTTTCCTGCAGAAAATATGATCTGGTTCTGAGGACTTAAGGACACACTTTACAGTTCATTTCATGGAAAGGATCTTATAAAATTATCTACTAAAGAAAACATTCTACGATTCCTTTGAATGTAATAAACAATATCTTTGGGGGCAACTTGCAGCAAATGTTCCAAAATTCATAACATTTAATTCCCTCTCTGCATTTATGTTCCGCACTCCCGAAATATGATGTTAAATCATTTAATGCAGAGAATTGACAGCACCAGGAAAATATTTGAATAACTGTCTGGAGTTGCCATTATTGGCTTTAATTATGACCTACTGGCTCTTGGATTCCTGAAGCAGCCAGAAAATGAAATATGCGTGCCAAAATATTCATTAGAATTCCCTTCTCAGTCATTGTTCAGAAAGAAAAAGTTTCCTTCTGGCTCCCATCTTCAGTGCTTTTAAGTGGAGTCATTAATATGCCAGATTATTTTTTTTTTTAAGGATCGTCAGAAAATAAGATTATGTGCATACCTTGTACTTTGCATTAAAAAACATCTTGAAAAGGTCAAATGTCCCTTTGCTTTCATTCTATTACCATGAAGAAAGAATTGTTTTTGCAGCCATGAAATTAAGTGGTATTCTCCACCCAGGCCTCCTCCTCCAAACTGCTTTCTTGAAAAGACATAATCCGATAAATTTTGGAACTGGAAGTACTAGTGAAGCATGGCTTGAGCCTCCAGAGGAACTAGTCAGAAAAGATGGTTTAATTTCTTTGGTTCTTCAATGTTCATTTCGTGAATACAAGATCTTAGAATGTTGGAGCTACAGGAAAGGAAAGAGATCATTGATTCCATCTCATGTTAAAGAGGATTAATCCAACATGAAATGGTCACCTGCTGTTTCAGCTTTGGGTTCTGGCATGGGGAAAGAGTAGGTACTTTTCTTTCTTTCTTTTCTCTTTTATTATTGCTTTTTTTAATCAGGGCATCCTTAGTTGTTGCTATTAAAAAGAGTTACCATTTAATGAGCATTTACTACACTGCCAGGCACAGGGCGCTGATGCTTCCATACTCGTATCATTAATCTTCACAACAAGCCTATAAGGTAAATATTATCCTCATCTTATAGCTAATGAAACTGAGACTTTGGTTAAGTGACTTGCCCACAATTACAGGGCTAGGAGGCTGAAGAATCCCTCTGCAAACTCAAGGGTGCCTGACTTCAAAGCTTCTGTTCCTTACCATTACCCCATGCTACCAGCCAATGAAAGAAGAGCAGAGTGTAAATCATTTCGGCTCTCACATCACTTTAATTTTTCAAATAATGGGGTGAGGAAAGAGTCCTCCACAGAGCGTGCCTGAATCCAAGCAGTCCCCAGTTACCAGAATTTGCAGTGATCAACAGGGATTGCATAGGTGCAACTATTTCTCATTTTGATGTGTCATGTTTAACAGGACAGTTTAGTCTGAAAGCTTTCTAAAGACTTCCCGGCTTTTCATAAAAATTGGCTTATTTGGTGCTGACAATTTGTCTTTCATTTAATAGAAAACTGGGGCGGTGGGGCGGAGATTTGGGATGGATGCTTAATTTGGAGAATTTTTTTTTATGCTCATGGTCACACAGGGCTGGAAGAGCAGATGTGTTATGAATTAGGGAAGTTTATCTGATGGTTGTCTGCAGTGACAGATGATGGAGTTATTGCCTGGAAATGCTTGAGTTTTCCACTGAAACATGGTTTGGGAAAGAAATTTTGACATTTTAGAAAAACGAATGAAGTCAAGATAAAGTTGGAGTGTTATGTGTTAAATTCAAAAACATGAGATTCAGGGAAAACATCCAAGTTTGTTAACCTAGATGCCAGTGAAAACTTTGTATAAACTGAAACTTTAGTTTCTCCCAAAGAGAAAAATCATATAGCTGGATTAGTTATAAATAACCTGCCTGGTCCCAGCTCCACAGTTCCTTCTCTCCAAAAAATCGGTGACTCAAACCCCTCTGCAGGTAGATACGTGCCTGGTCAGGGAAACTAAAGGAGCATTATCTCCTTGCACAGAAGTTTCATTGTCAATTCACCTGCTACCCTCCTCATCCACGCCAACATCACCTCTCATCTGGACCACTGCAATAACAGTATATCCGGTGCCTAGAATGAGCACCAGCACAGAGTGGCAGCTTAATAAAATATTGTTGAATGAATGAATGAGTAAGATCCTGCTTCCCCTGAATCAGTGATCCAACCCTGGTTCCTTGACCCTAGTTGTGTGCCTGGCACTGAGACCCAGACATGATATCCTACCTCCAGAACCACAGCCCTGCCCTGCTCTCGCCAATCCCATTGACAGCAGTGTATTTGTCTTCTAGGGCTGCCACAATGAAATACCATAGATTGAGTGATTTAAACAACAGAAAATCTTTTTCTCACAATTCTGGAGGCTAGAAGTTTTAGATCAAGGTGCCAGCAGGTTTGGTTTCTTCTGAGGCCTTGTTTTTGACTTGCAAATGGCCGCCTTCTCTTTGTGTCCCCACACGGTTGTCCCTCAATCTGTGTCATAATCTCTTCTTACAAGTATACTAGTCATATTGGATTAGGCCCATACACAAGACCTCATTTTACCTTAATTACTTTTTTAAAGGCCTTATTTCCTAATACAGTCACATTCTGAGGTTCTGAAGGTTAGGAAATCAACATATGAATTTGGGGAAGGGAAGCAATTCAGCTCATAGCAAGCTGTCAGGAGCAGAACGCTCTCTCTGTCTCCTACAGCTGCACTTCCCTGGGTCATGCCTAAAATTTGCTCCTAGAATGTCCACTGCTGTTCTCTTTGCCACTCTTGATGCCCTGTGGCTTCCTGCAATTTCTCCTTGATGCCAGCTCCTTACAGCACAACCAACTGTAGTCTGTTGCCTCACCCTGAGCTGACATTCTTTCCATCACCTATAGCTGGTCTTCTCTCCAAACACTTGCCCCTGCTAGCTGCACTCAACCCTTCTACATCTGTCTGTGTTACTGGATACAACCCTAAATCTAAAACTTACTACACACACACACACACACACACACACACACACACACACACACACACATATACAAACACACTAACTCTTGGTTTCAGTCTATTATGATCACGGGGGTACATTTTTTGGGGGGGGAAGGGGAACAGGACTTTACTGGGGAACAGTGTGTACTTCCAGGATTTTTTTCCAAGTCAAGTTGTTGTCCTTTCAGTCTTAGTTGTGGAGGGCGCAGCTCAGCTCCAGGTCCAGTTGCTGTTGCTAGTTGCAGGGGGCCGCAGCCCACCATCCCTTGCGGGAGTTGAACTGGCAACCTTGTGGTTGAGAGGACGCGGCTCCACCCAACTGAGCCATCCAGGAGCTCAGCGGCAGCTCAGCTCAAGGTGCCGTGTTCAATTTTAGTTGCAGGGGACGCTGCCTACCATCCCTTGGGGGAGTCGAGGAATTGAACTGGCAACCTTGTGGTTGAGAGCCCACTGGCCCATGTGGGAATCGAACCGGCAGCCTTCGGAGTTAGGCATGGAGCTCCAACCGCCTGAGCCACTGGGCCAGCCCCCTAGGGTACATTTTTTAAATAGCTGAAGAATGATACTGTCTGGGCTGAACAAATTTAAGTGGTCTCACAAAGATGTAATCTACTCTCAATCACTCAGTGACATTCTGACCCACTCATAGAAAATCTAGTTCAATTGGTTTGGAATGGGCCTGGTGTCAGTAGTTTTTAAAGCTCCCTCAAGTAATTTTTAACAGGCATATGAGGTTAAGGATCACTGCTGTAACTGGCAGAACAAACCCATCAAACTGAGACAAAACCAGGCTAGAACATAAGCAAAACCAGGCTGGGATCTAGGCTGTCCCATATGTGACTCGTGAATGTAATGCAGCAGGTGTCCCCAGTGTCCAGTCCCACCCAATACAGAGGAGGATGGCTCTGCCTTCCGCTCCATCACTCCTTGGATGTAAAATGCCCCTGCCCTTTGATCTAAGAAATTGCAGGTGGTTTATTAGTGTTTTCTGCGCCACCAAGCAATCTGGATAGGGCTCAACAATCATACTGGGCCCAGGCAAGTGTCACTTCTGCTGGGTCATCTGAACGTGACCTGCAGGCTGTTGATGATGAAAGCCCCCCGCAGTGGTACAAAGAACAGCTAATCTAGCTCTTTGAGTGGAATCTCTCAAATGGCAGATGAGCTGTAAGCATTGATCTTTCTCCACGGGCTTCCTGGGGGCTGATCTGCAGTCTCAAGCTGCTGTCCTCCCCTTGGTGTGACTCCCCACCCAGGCCTCCCTCCAACCTCCTAGGTCCTCCCTCCCCTCCCCCCCTACCCCAGGACTCTGGGGTGTACTACACTCTGGGGAGTACTACACCCCAGGACTGGGGTGTAGGGGAGGCTTAGTCAGGCTTTCTTCCCAATGTGTTCTTAGGGCAAAGCCCAATCTCTCCTGCTTCCGGGCCTTCCCCTTGGATTCTCAAGGGCCTTTTCTTCTCTCAACAAAACCTGGTTCTCTGCAAATAAAAGGCTTTGGCTTTCAAAACTATTGTTTTTGATGTGGGCTTCAAGAGGCTATTTTAAAAGTCAGAAAACTGAACATTGACTGTTTCTTTCTCTTTGCATTCCAGTTGTACCAATCCTAATTCCCCTCAAAGCAATGCCTCTGATTTACTAGGGGAAAGGTCAAGTGGAAAAAGTGTAGCAAAGAAAAGCACAAAGATTAACATTTCAAGATTCTCTCTCTCTCTCTGTCTCCCCCTCCCTTTTTCTCTCTCTCTCTTTCCGTAAAAGCCGCAGCAATGATCAACCACTCCAGTTCCCCCACCCCACCCCACCCTCACAAGTGAGCCAGCCAGTGTGTTCCAGCGGAGTTTACAAGGCCAAACTGAAGTAGAGAATCAGGATTTATCTTGATAATAAAAGTTATAAATGACAATTATTAAAAATTATTTTCTTCAACGTGACAATGGCATAAAAACAAAAAGGGAGGCAGGTGGCTTTAGATTAAAAGAAATGTTAGAGATATAACAACCTTGTCTATAGTGTTTTGAACAAACAACGGTCAAATGACATTTTTAAGGCAATAGGCAAATTTGATTTTGGACTGGGTATGAGATGATACCACAAAATTATTGTTAAATGTGACAATAGCATTTGGTTGTGTAAGGAAACGTGTTTTCTTTTTTAACAGTTGCATACTGAAGTGTGGGTAAAATGATATGCTATCTGGGGAAAAGAAAAGAGAATAAGACAGGAAAAAAGAAGAAAGCAAGGGAGCAGGGAGGAAGGAGGGAGTGCGAGAGGGAGGGAAGAAAAGAGAAAACCAGGTGTTTTGGCAAGAAACAAAACAAACAAAAAAGAAAAAGGAATAGATAAATTAAGTGTGGCAAAATCTTGACAATTGTTGGATTTTTTTTTTTAATTAATTTTATTGGGGTGACAATTGTTAGTAAATTTACATAGATTTCAGGTGTACAATTCTGTATTACATCGTCTATAAATCCCATTGTGTGTTCACCACCCAGAGTCAGTTCTCCTTCCATCACCATATATTTGATCCCCTTTACCCTCATCACCCACCCCCCACCCCCTTACCCTCTGGTAACCACTAAATTATTGTCTGTGTCTATGAGTTTTTGTTTCTCATTTGTTTGTCTTGTTCTTTTTGGTTTATATACCACATATCAGTGAAATCATAGGGTTCTCTGCTTTTTCTGTCTGACTTGTTTCACTTAGCATTATTCTCTCGAGATCCATCCATGTTGTCACAAATGCTCCTATATCATCTTTCCTTAACGCCGAATAGTATTCCATTGTGTATATGTACCACAACTTCTTTATCCATTCATCTATCGAAGGACATTTTGGTTGTTTCCATGTCTTGGCCACCGTAAACAAAGCTGCAATGAACATTGGCGTACACGTGTCTCTATAGAGAAATGCTTTTATATTTTTGGGGTAGATACCCAGGAGAGCGATTGCTGGGTCATATGGTAATTCTATTCGTAATTTCTTGAGGAACCTCCACACTGCCTTCCATAGCGGCTGCACCAGTCTGCATTGTTGGATTTTAATGATAGGTACATGGGGAAGTTCATTATGTTAGTATCTCTATTTTTTGTGTAAGTTTGAAAAGTTTCGTAATAATGTTTTAAATTGTTAAACTGGTGCAGGAAAAGACAGACTGAGCAATGGAGAGAATAAAAAGACCAGAAACAGTTTCAAATATTTACTGTTTAAGAATTTATTATATTATTGATTTGCAGGCAGATGAACTCATTCATCAGATAAAATCTGACATGGAGCCCCAACGTATAAAACAAAAAAAGAGTATAACTGCTCTACCAGAAGCTGGAAAAAAGTCTAGCTCATTTGCTTCCTCTTTTTTCCTCCAGTTTCCCCCAGGAAATTGCAGAAGTAACCTGTGGCCCTGTAGAACACAGCTTGAAAGCCTCTGCAGTATATGACGAAGGAAGCCTCTGGAATCCTACAGAAAATATGTACTACTTAGTTCATGTGTTAGACAACTGGCTAACAATAGGGGAGAAAAAAATAAAGGTAAATCCCTACCTCACATCATTTATCAAAATAAAGTCCAGTTGCTTTAAAATGTTTAAAGCACAAAATAGTCATAAAAGTGTTAGGAAAAAATAGGTAAATATTCTAAAATAGGGAGACAGAGAAGAGCTTCCTAAGCAAGCCAACAGAGGCCGAAATTATAAAGGGAAAAATTGATAAATATCAATGTTTTATATGGCAAAAAATAAACTCACTAAAAGGAAAAAAGGAATGTGTGTATGTGGCAAAACTCATATTCTTAATCATTAAGTAGTATTTCAAATCAACAGGAAAAAACAAACACTCCAACAGAATACAAGGATCAAGAACTAAATAGATATGAGGAAATATAAATTATCACAAAGATATGAAAAATGTTTAATCTCACTATTGACCAAAGAAATACTGTAAGTTAAAGTAATAATGAGGATAGTTAATGCTAACTCCTATTTCTGGTTGTGGGGACAGAGTCCCGGAGAGCAGTTTCCAGGCTCTCGGCCTCACATGGAAAGGTGCTGGCTCGGGTAGTAGATGGCCATCAGCTGTGACTAGTTTGCCGTCAGCTGTTACCAGTTAGCCATTAGCCACTGATATTACTGCCGTGGCTAAGCTAGTAAGCGCAGATTGCAGTTAGCAAGGGTGGGTTTGTTGGCAGAGAAGCCTACGGCAGACTTCGGCTAGTAAGTGGGGTTACCAAGCCCGGATGGCAGATTGCCAACCATGTTGATTCTACTTCCTGTATCTTGGCCGGCCGCCAGCGAGACTGGGATGCAGGAAGACCCCTTGTTGGGGTACTGGCGGATGTTTCCTTTTGTGCCTCGACCAGCCGCCAGCAAGAATATAGTGGTATGACTCCCCTATCCACGGCTCCATTGGTGTTCCTTTTAGGGCTCACCATATCCTGCGGTCTGGTGTGGGGAGCGGGACCAGAAACCCCTCATGGCACCCTGCATGACACTGGTGATATGGCAGACTAGCTAAGCTGAAAATTCTGCTATTAAACATCTAGAAATGCTAAAATATACTTAACATCCTTTTCAATGCTTAACTGAACTCCCATGAAAATACAGATCACTAAAACCAGATCACTAAAACCAAGATCACTAAAACCAAGATCACTAAAAACCAGAATGGATTTCTTGAGCTGAAAAGTAGTCACCTGGACTTTGGGGAGGGGTTTCTTCTCCTTGGTAACAAAGAGACTTGTTTAGGGACAGAAGAAAAGGAACTGAGACATTAAAATAAATCCATTCAAGTAAAACCTCAAAAGGCTACACCCCACATCTCCAACACAAATGTACATATGCATAGTTTAGGAACACCAAATCACAAAATTCGTATTAAAAATAGTCCCAGGCTCGTAATAACTTTGGGGCAATAAGAAGAGACAGACATAAACCTCTCTGGAGGAATTCACTCAGCCTAGGCCATACAGAATAACCATAGATTACGCTTTATTAAGATGAGCTCAGAATCCAAAACAGGAGGAAACAAATCACAATGAACAAGAGTCAGCTGCAAAAGATAATAGAGTTACTAGAATGAAACTATAAGCTAAATATATTTAGAAATATTAAGATATAAAATGCAGTCTCAAAAACAGGAAAAGAATAAAACTTTCTAAAAAGTATTTAAGAGGGGCGGCCGGTTAGCTCAGTTGGTTAGAGCACGGTGCTCTTAACACCAAGGTTGCCAGTTCGATCCCCACATGGGCCACTGTGAGCTGCGTCCTCCACAACTAGATTGAAACAACTATTTAACTTGGAGCTGATGGGTCCTGGAAAACCACACTTAAAATAAACAAAAGTTATAAAAAAAAAAAGGTAGTAAGAAATACCATTTTTATCTGTCGAGTAACACAGTATTAGAAAAGAAGGATAATGGTCAGTTTCGCTAAGAATATAGAAAATTGACATTTATATACTTTAGTAGTAGTAAAAACTGGTCATTCCAGAGGGCAATTTGGCAGCATGTATCAAATTTAACAACAATGAAACAATGCCCATTGACCCAATAATTTTTCTTTTAAGAATTTATGCTTAAAACAGTTCATTAACCTTAAGTTGAATGCACAAAGATGTTTATTGGGGCATTTTTCATGGTAAAATGTAGGAGGGAAATCCTTAATGCCCAATAGCAAAGGAGTAGTTAAACAAATTATGACATTTTCATATGATTGAAATACTATGCAGGCAATAAAAATGATGTTGTATAGATATATTTATTGACATGGAAAGATGCCCAAAATATATTGGAGAGTGAGAAAACACAAGTTACAGAACAATATGATCACACATTTAAAAAATTGTATGGCCTGCCTTTTCCGCCATCTTCGTGCCTGTGGAGCTGAGTGGAGCTCTTGCTGCTGAAATTTGGGGGCCTGCTGGGAACAGGACTTCTAAAATGACAAATAAGTCTGGAAGGCTGTAGTCCAAAGCCATTTTTGCTGGTTATAAGCGGGGTCTCCAGAACCAGAGAGAGCACACATCTCTTCTTAAAATTGAAGGTGTTTATGCTTGAGATGAAACTGATTTCTACCTAGGCAAGAGATGTGCATATGTGTAAAACGCAAAGAATAACACAGTGACTCCTGGTGGCAAACTGAACAAAACTAGAGTAATCTTGGTAAAGGTAACTCGTGCTGATGGAAACAGGGGTATCGTTCGTGCCAAATTCTGAAGCAACCTTCCTGATAAAGCCATAGGACACAGAATCTGTATAATCCTATACCCCTCAAGGATTTAAACTTACTGAAAAGTATATAAAGTGGATTTGTTGTAAAAAAAAAAAAATTGTATGGCCTGTAAGGGACAATTCAAATGACCAATATGTGAAGATATGCTGAAATTCACTTACAATCAGTAATGGAAATGAAAATCGTAATGCCATATTACTTTATACAATGGCAAACATCAGAAAAGTGGATCCATGTGGAGGTTGGCAAGGACATGGAGAGGTGAGAACTCTCAGGTACTGCTGGTGGGAATGCAAACTAGTACCGGCATTCTGGGAAGCAATCTCACAGAATTTAGCATAATTGGTATGTAGAAGCTTTTTGACCAATGGACGCCATTTCTGGATATATAACCTCAAGAAATTCTCATTCCAATCCATAAGAGGACACTAAACAGTATGTTTATCTTATTTGTGGCAGAGGGGTGCTGGAGGCAACCCAAGTATCCTCCCTCTTTAAGAGATACGAAAAGCAAAATGTGGAAGATGCATACATATTATGGAGTAATATGCAGCAATAAGAAAAAACAACCCACTTAGATAATTAAAGTAGGAAACATTTTAACTCAATACATTTGTATGTTAAAAAGACATAGTCACAAAACACCACAACAGATTTTACAAGATTATATACATATAATAAGTACAGATATCACACATGTTAAAGAGGGTTCCTATAAAGGAGATGGAAAGGGGTATGTGAATTAAGGGAGAAAAAATAAAATAATTAAAAGAAGAGAGAAGCCTGAGACTAGTGATGACAATTCGCCTTAAATTGAGGAGTGTGTAATTTGGCTCTCTGCATTTAAGTTCAATTTTTAAAAGTATGTATTATATATAAACGTCTCAAAGTGTATATGCTAAAATATTAATAGTGGTTATCTCTGAAAGTGGTATGAAAAGTGAATCCTTTCTTTTTTTCTGCACTGAATAAATATTGTGTAATAAGTAAAATACATTTTTCGTGTTTCAAAAATTCACCTTAATACTCAGCATTACTTTCTTGCTGTTAGATAAATGTACAATAGCCTACTAAATTCGGCTGCCTGTGTGATCAGTCATTTTATTGTTTTTTCCAGAATGTTCCAAAATAGCTCTGGAACAAGACCAGTGGGACCACCAGATAGCTGTCAAGCCTCACCCTTCTCCCCATGCAAACGAAGACCAAACCTCCAATCCAGCTTTGGCAGGAACCTCTGTGGGACCCAGGATAAGAAGGCCCTGTCCTTGGCTGAAGGAATGGTAGCACTCATAACTCTCTCCACAGTCAGCTCTCAACAGCCTCTGAAAAGCTGCATTGGGCAGCAGTTGCCAAAGACAAAAGGTCCCACCTCAAGGGTAGAAACTCTATTTGCAGCTTTGTAGACACAGGTGTTCTTCCAGGCGACTGAACACCTACAGTGTGGGACTGTTTGGCCAGGAATAGCTCAGAAGGCCTTCCCCTCAGAAGCCCGCTCTTGAGGCCTTCAGTGTATGTTCTAACTATATTTGGCAATAAAAACCAAAGAGGTCAGTGGCTTAGCTCAGGGGGAAAGGAAAAAAAAAAAAAGACTATTCCTGATTTATAGTCCCTGCTTCACACCAGGACCAAGAATTTTAAAACTCACTTCATTTATTTATTTTGCCCTCACTGAGGATACCGCTAAAGCAGTTCTTTCCAGTCCTATGAGCTTCATGTAAATCTTTCAGAACCACAGGTGTAAATCACCTACCCACGCCATCCCCATATTAAAGGACATTTGGGGACATCTGGTTTGAGAATTCGAATGTTAAAATTATCCCACTTTACTCTCAATGTCTTCATAGCATCAAAAGAGCCTGTAGCACTTAGGTGCAAATCCAGACTCCAGCACTTATTACTGACTGTGTGACCTTGGCTAAGTTACTCTATGTCTCTGAGTTCAGTTTCCTTATCTATAACCAGAGATTAAAAATACCTACTTCACAAGGCTGCTGTAAGAATTAAATGAGATAAAGTGTATAAAGTGGCTAGGAGAATGTCTGATACAAAGCAGATGCTGAAAAAACAATCTGTTTCCATTGCTCCCCATCACTCCCTTCCACTTTAGCTGTTCGCCAAGGTGTTGGCTTTTCAAGAAATTTCCTGGTACCCTGTGTTTGATCACATATGGATGGTACCATTCCCACAGCCAGCAACAGTAGCTAAAGATAAAAGCTGTGACTACTCCTTAGCTGAGGACAGGTCGAATCAGCTCACAAATGACTCATCACTGTTGATAAATGATGTGTTCTTGGCATCAGGAGGCCTTATCCTGACAGGCTTCAACACCTTATGAAAAAAAAACAGAAGGTAGGTTGAATGGCTCACAGAATAGGTCCCCAGGGTTGATGGTGACCTTCAGTCAATCCTGAACTTGTACCAGACTGGTTTTAGGAGAGTCTCTTGTCTCTTCAGACATGTTTCCAATCACAGGATTTTCAATTGGAAAGGACTCCAGCTAAGCAGCTGCCTCTTTCAACCATCTCCTTCACTTGCCTTGGATTCCCTGAAGGGAGTCATAAGACTCCTTGGGCAGAAGGCTAGATGCCTGTTCCCTGCTCAGAACAGCCCTAAGCTAGTACCCAACCTGCCTTTGGCAGCTTTGTTGGCTGGCTGAAGCTCTGCCAGAGTGAGGTTTGGCTGGAGGGCTCTGTGGCTATGGGACAAACCTTGGCTCAAGGAAAAGGGTGAATATTTAATCCCGAGCCACTAACTGCGAGGCTGAAGTGTCTGCTGCTCTTTGCAGTTTCTGTAGCCCCTTCAGACCACCCAGAACCACTCACTGGCACAGAAATTCCATGAATGTAATTTTTAGTCACTCTGTCATTCATGTATTCCCTATGCCTTTTGCAGTGCTTAGCACAGACTTCTAAGTCAATATTTATTAAAAGGCCCTTGAGGACAAAGGTGGTATGCTGCTGCATTTGTAATCCCCTCAATTCTGATGAACCTCACAAAATTGATAAGATCAAATAGGACAATGAACCATATGGAGATTGACACTATCAACACGTAGATGCCAAAAATTGAGGCCTTGTCTGGTCTTAAGGAAATTCCGTGTGCTGGGGTGTATTTTCTTCTGAATTGAAGCTGCTTCAGAAGCAGGTTGTCTCTGGACCCCAGATTTAGGACGTATCTCTTTCAGTGTATGTGCAGGCTTTTTCTGAAAGGAAGTTTCCTAGACCCTCAGAAGGGACCCTGTGATATGCAATTAATTAATGAAAAAGGCCCAGGAGAAGGCAGTCTGCCCTGGGAACGTTTCCATTCTCCAAACTCACCCTCAGATTTTCTTCATCAGGAAGGTTTCTCTGATTACCTGTAAGCACCAACATTTCAGCCACGCCTTGAAGTGAAAAGGCCAGGGAAAATTTCTGGAAAGGACAAGCAGTTGGTCTCCACCCTGGGTCTTCAGGATATTGGATGAGACAAATGGGGCAGGGAAATCAAAATCAGGGGTGTCTCCCCTTATCATCCTATTCTGTCCTGTTCCCATGTCCCCTGTTCTTTTAGTCACTCAGTGGGACTTAGCCTCCACCTTCTATCACCGGAACTGAAGTCAACCTTCTAAGATGATAAGGCATAAAGAAAGCAAGGAAGAGGAAGGAAGAAGGGAGAGAAAGGAAAGCTGGAGAGAAGTGGAGAAAAAATGAAAAAGGCTCGGGAAGGAGGAAGGAAGAGGAAAGCAGCAAGGGGAGGGGGAACAATGAAGGTCTCAGACCGTCGGAGGCGCACGGTTCCGGCGGCACGTCCGTCCCGCCGGTCTCTGGCCAGCAGCTGCAAACTGCGCAGCATGTGGGCGCTGAGTCACGGTCCCAGAACAGGGAGCCGCCGTGCAGGTCTGGAGGGCCGGACCTGGTTGGCATCTGCAAGATGTTTTTTTCTGTCCTCTTTCATTAAGGCTGTGTGCTGACTCCCACGTAGGAGAACTACATATTAAACCGCACGTACTGACTAACGCGCTGCGGCCGGTCCAAAGCGGCCAGCTGGGGGCGCTGCAGCCTCGCTTATGAGCCCGCCGGCTCGCTGGGGCACCGGCCGGTAGAGGACTGGGGCTTCTCGTCCCGCAGCGGGTTTCCCCAAGGAGTCCAAACATTTTGCTGGAGTCGGTTCAAACATTTAACACCGCAGCAGCCTGGGGTGGGCGGAACTCCTCACTTAGAAGGCCGGGGAGACCACCCCATCTCTGCGAGGCGCGCTTTCGCGCAGGGTTCCGTAAGCAACTCCATGGAATCTGCGACTCCGTTGCGTAACCCGGAGAGTCCAAGCTCGCCTCCCCACCAGGGATCACCCTACCCCACCCGGCTCGGCCGCCACCTGAGGCTGTGACCTCTGGCGTCTCTGCCAATCTCCGCGCGCCACAAAGGGAGAGCGGAGGTCGGGACAGCACAGTGGGCGCAGAGGAACCAGCAGCGGTCCCACCGTCCCACGCCAGGTGGCGCGACCCAAGGCTCCCCGGCACCAGGGATACCCTTCCTCCCAAGACGCGTGACCCGAGAATGAATCAGCATCGAGACAGTTTATTGGTTTGCTACTTCGCATATCACCCATTTTATGGAAATAGATTATACAGTGACACGGCGTTTCCTTCTTCCACCAGAGGTAATCAGTCTCTTTCACGCACACGCTCACACATTCCACGCAGCAAACAATGTTACCTCGCTGAGACATTCACGTATTAAAATACTGAGGAGGGGGACAATATAATTGCTTTAAAATGCCCTTAATACAATATATAACGTACAAAAATATCTCTATGTTTGAAGTTACAAAAAAAATCTTGACAGGAACAAACTTAAATATTGATAGTTACCTCTGTATATACAATACACATTGCACTTTTCCTCTCTAGGTTTTGGAAAGTTCAAGTAATCGTGGGGCTTGCGCCCCGGTGGGGTGACCCCCCATGAGAAATTAGTTTGAGGGCGGACTCGGCCGTGGCTCAGAACCTTGCTCCGGGGGTCTCAGCATTTGATTCTGTTTCTCCTCTCCGTGAGCCTAGCAGACAACTCCCTCGGATTCCTCTGCTCCCCCTGGGACAGCCGGGCCCGGTTAGGGCGAAAGGAACGCTGCCTGCGGAGAAAGGACGCCCCCTGCAAAGCCAGTGCTGGTCGCCGGACGGTGCCTCCCGCACTCCCAGTCTCTGCAGGGCGGACTCAGCCCGGTCCCCACCTGCTGAGAGGCTCAGCTCAGGAAAGTCCTCCACCCGGGAGGCGCCATCGGGAGGTATGCGCGACTGATGGCCGACGCCACAAGGGCCTAAATCCTACGGAGGGTGGCGAGCACTTGATGCGCGCGTGAAGCAGGAGCCCTGCGTGCCTGCGGCTCCGAGGACAACAGAGTCCGGCTCTGGCCGGCCTCGAGCAGAGAGCGCCGGCGCCGACGGCCATAGCCCTGGGGGCTTATCTTGCTTCTGGGGGCGACACCGTCCTTGTCCTTGTCTGTGAACTGGTATATCTGGTGGGCCAACTTCTGCACGGTGCATGTCCCGAAGCGGCAGCCAAAGCTCCGCATGCCCTGGAATTTGTTCATACTCTGGCGGTAGCGCTTGACTCGGATGCGGGCAGCGTCCGGACTGCTGGAGGGGGAAAGGAAGGCAAGATGAGACTCCCATCAAGCAGGGCTTGGGCCCCTGCCACTGGGACCGGAGGCATTCTAGGACCCGAGGGCGCTGGAACTTGGTACCGCCTCCTGAGCCAGGGTAGTGGAGGAGAGCTACCGTTGCCCAGCCCGCGACGGCGCCGGGCATAGTTACCTGGCCTGGGTGCTGCGAGAGGCGCTCTTCACGTCCTGGGGCTGAACCAGAGTCTGGGCAGGCCCGGCCATCACGTCTGCGAGCCCGGTGGGGTAGCTGCTGGACACCCGAAGTTCCCTCTTCCCACGACTTAGCGCCCATTTATTCCATCTAGAAAACACAAATAGACTCGATTCGCACGCGTCCGTGCGATGCCCCGGGTCGCCCCTACTAGCTTTAACTTTTAACTCCTCCGGACCAACGGCCAGTTTCCCTGTCCTCCAGGTACAAGGACTGCGGAAGGCGCTGCTTGAGACTCACTTCTTTCGGAACTCTGACGCCACGTCGAGCCGTGCGGTGTCCGCGCCTAGGAAGGCGAGCGAGCCCAAGCACAGGAGAGCGACCGGGATCAGCTTCATCCCTTCGGTGATGCGCAGACCCTGGGGAGCGAGAGAGGAGCGAACGTGAGCACCTCGGCGTGCCGCACTGCCCGGGCGGGGCGCGGGGGCCGGCGGGGGCCCCGGCGCGGACTGGCGTAGCCCGAGCTCTGGCTGGCTCAGACGCTCATCTACCCCGGGCGCAGTAAGGCGCCAGCGGCATTTGCACCCTCGGGGAGAGCGACAGGCTCCGCATGGGAGGCCGCTGCCCAGTGCCAGGCTCCCAAAGGCTCCCTGCTTAACTTCTCGGAATTTGGCTGATGGAGCAGAGGGGACTGGGTGTCTGGAGTTTCAGTTGTGTGTACGAACTGGGCCCTGGATGTGGGACGCACCCCGCAAAGGACCCTTCACCCAGCGCTCCCAGTCTCTCGCCTGGGCAAGCTTAAACCCCCCTCCCCCCAGTTTACCCGCCCCGTCTGCCGCACCTACCAGCTGCGGGGGTGATCTGCCAAGATTTGGGGGGGTGAAAGTTCGAGACGTCGCTCGGGCACTGGCAAAACCCCAACGTCCAAGATGCGGTGAGAAACCAGAGATGGCAAGGATCGAGCTGTTCCGCGTAGTGTCACCAAGAAACCACTGAGTGGCTGGCCCTGGTTCTTCGGTTTTATAGGAGTACGGGGGGCGGAGCCTTCACTGCCCTCACGCCCTCCCTTTCTTCCCTGCAGCGCGCGCGCGCCCCTGCACTCGGGCGCGCGCATTGCTTGCCTGTGGGTGTGGAGGGTGGGATTTGGGGGATAGGGAGTCCCTTATGCTCAGAGGGCTTGAAGATGAGCTTCAGGAGATCAGTGCAGGAACTGCTACAGCCCTGACTCTGGGCACAGGGTTCAGACCGTAAGCCCGGGCGAAGTAGGGCCGATACAACCCCCTGGGGTTCTTACTCAGGATCTATGCAGCCCAGAGTGCGAGGCCTCTTGGTATGGAACTGCAAGATCCAGTGAGGGTACCACGCGAGTGGCCCAAGCCCCTGGCCCTCGGGAGCCGTGGCCTCGAATATACCGCGCCCCCTGCCGGCTCTGCGCCTGACCTGGCCGCGACCCCAGACTCTCGGAGCCTCAGGGACGAGGCACAGAGCACTTGCTTAGAGGAGTGGGGTTCGCCAGCACCCACCCCACCCTTTACCCCATCCCCCCCCAAAGCGGCGGACACTCCGAGGTTCTGGAATGGGCTAGTCAGATTTCGCAATAGGGGCAAGGCTCGGAAAGGCTAATTTGAGAATTGGGATTTGGAGGGGGGATTTATCTAATGTTTCAGAATATGTGTCTATTTGGAAATACAGGAATAGCCAAAATCAGGAAGAAAGATACCGTTTCGTTAATCGCCCCCCTCCCCCCCCCCGCAATCCAATTATGCCTTATAAGGTCACAACCTGAGAGTTTGCTTGACTGCCCTCCTAGCCTTCATCCACTGTAAACGTGAGAATTTACTGACAGGGAGCACACTAATGCTTCACGTATGCTAATAGCTTTACAGTTTACAAAGCATAGTCACATCCTGATCTCCTTTGATCCTCATACCTACCCTTGAGTTAGGCAAGGAAGGTAACATTACTTTTCTCATTTCACTAAGTGGAAAATTGGACTTCGGAGAATATTTGCCCAAAGTCACACCAGAGGTATTAGTAAGCAGTAGAGTCCTAACTCGGTCCCCGCAAGCAAGCATGGCAGACTGGGGCGCGGCGTGGATTTTTGTAAACTGGGGTCATCATCCCGTCAAGGGGGAGAGGAGTCCTAGCCCCCGCCCAAGGATTTATGCCTCTTCTTGATGAATCACCCCCAAGCACGTTTGTCACCCTTTTGTGCTCTTCAGTCACTGCTTCTTGACTCCACTTTCTTACTTGTCTTCTATGAGGCCAAACTGGGGAGAGAACTCAGCCCGAGGGGCTCCCTACTTCTTGCATACGGGCCTCTAGTGTCCTGTCAACCACGACTCCAGTCGCAGGTCCTGAAGCCAGGTAGGGAGGTCGAGGACGCTAAACCACTGGGACTCACCCTATAGCAATTCGCTGTGTGAACGTGGGCAAGTCACCTCCTTCCAATAGTTTCCCCATCTATAACGTGCCCCCAGCAGATCTCTAAACTTCCTACCTGCTCTGTCATACTGGTTCTGCCATACAGTGCAAAGGCGTCTGGACGTTGGGTCGCGCGGACCTTGCCTGGTCTGGGCCGCGCACTGCTGGCTCAGCCGCCTTTTCACTCTCAGGACTGAGCCGTGGACATTGCACCTGGCAAAGGGAAGAATTTATTTATTCTGAGGACTCTTCCCGCAGGAAGTCACCTGAGAGGACCTGCGTTCCAGCCGAGGGCAAGGAACAGATTCCTGGCTCTCGCTCTGGTAAGGGCTCGGGACACCGATGGTCAGAGGGGTGCAGCGCAGCGTACTGGCTGGGTTCGGGCCGCCTGGCTGGCCGCAGGGCAGTCACCGCAGTAGACAGGGTAGGCGGCTAGTATGTCCACACCGCAGACAGCAGGTATTAACTGCGCGTCTGCTCTGTTTCCAGGATCCTTCCCATCCTAACTTATTTTTATCGCTTGTTTCCCATTTCCCATCTCTTCCTTTTATTTCGTCCCCTGCAAGTCAGGCTCTTTGCACCGATCCTGTCCAGGACTGGCAATCTGTCTTGTCTAAGGATGCGACCTACTTGTCCCCAGCTTCCAGCTGGGGCCGCGCCAAGACAGGTTTTACTTTCATTTCTCCAGCGCTCGCCTCGAACTGCTGGGGAGGTCAAGGACAGCTGGGCGCCCGCCCACAGCCAGGGAAGGTCCCGTGGTCTGGACTCGTTCCTTCCAATTCCCACCAGCCCTGGAGTGTTCGGTCTGCAGAGAACTCTGCGGCTGTGTCTCGTTGTCGCCTTTCTGTGTCCATTAGGAAAGCACCCTGACCCCCTAGAGGGGAAACAGCTCTCGCTGAGGCTGCAGGATCGCGAAGCGAGCTCTTGGTGCAGACTTTGCTCTGGGGTTCGGGAGGCTTCAACAGCAAAGCAAACCCAGGAGTGGAGATTCAGCTGTGCTCCGCCCGGATGCAGGGCCCATGCCAGCAGCCTAGACGCGGTGCCAGGAATTCCCACCTGAGAGCCTTGGCACGCGCCTTATCAGCCCAGGTGAGCCTTGTAGCTCTGGTTCACCTTGTAGATCTGACGCTTTGAGAACCCCGCCACTTCTTTCTTTCAAGATCTGTATTGGCAGCTAGGGATTTTGCCAGCACATTCCTTTCTTCCAAGGTTGTGTGTGTGTGTGTGTGTGTGTGTGTGTGTGTGTGTGTTTGCGTGGGTGGGCGACAGGGGCCAGTATGTTCTCCCAAAGCATCGTGGGGTAAGCCGAAAAAAGATAAAATTTGCCAAATGTTGGCATCTGCTTTTTTTTTTCCTCGTGGAACAGCGTGTTCACTTACTTAATCATCAGTTTAAAAAAAAATCACTAGAAATGCCTTTTCGGTTAAATGGTCAGATCTAGAAGGAAACACCACAGTGGGAGTTTTGCTCCTGGTGATTTGTTAATGTGGAGTTTCATCCATCCAAGTCGCAGTGATTGTAGATTCACATTGAGTACAAGGAAAGAAGGAAGTGAAGGAAGAAACATCTTTAAAATCTCACAGGCAAGAAAAGAGAAGGAAAAAAAAAAGAAATTCTGATTAATGCGGATCCACTTTTTTTTGTGCCGAAGAATTTTTAAAAGGTCAGATTGTAAATAAATTCCAAAGCACTGTAATATATATGTGTATGCTGACATCACATATACAGACATACAAATATGCTAAAAGCTTGTTGTGTAAAAAAGTCTTAATTTTTTCTACACATTCAAACTAAATTATTTTTAGGCCCTAAATCCAAGCCTTACTCTTAGGAATGTTTGGAGTTTTAAAAAAATCGTGGTGGTGGTTTCTCAGCTAACATTGTGGACACAGTCTCTAAAGCCAGTCTGACCACACTGAGGTCATGCAGAAAAGTAGTAAGAAACAATAAATAATATTAATAATATTAATAAGAATAACGAAAAGTGAGTAGCTAAGTACACTGCATAATTATTTCAGATTTTTTTTTCAAACAGGAAATTTTATAATGCATTTATTATTCATATGGTTCAAAATACCTTTGCTAAGCCTAGAGCTTGTTTATAAAGTTCTTTTGAAAAAAAGGTTCAGGAAGCATCCTGGGTCAAATATATGGTGATGGGAGGAGAACTGACTCTGGGTGGTGAACACACAATGGGATTTATAGATGATATAATACAGAATTGTACACCTGAAATCTATGTAATTTTACTAACAATTGTCACCCCGATAAATTAAAAAAAAGAAGCATCCTGAAGTCATAACACAAAGTGATTTTAGAGAAAGAACACAATTAGCTTTGCAGATTTGGTCATTTACAGCAAGAAGTAAAGCAGGATAATAAAATTCAGGGCACTGTATCACATACAAGGAGTGATTGTCAGTCCATCTGTTTTGTGCAGGAGCACAAAATGAGGCACAAAAGCATTACTTTTCTTTATGCTGATGTCTTGGAAAATATTATGCCCTAAAGAGAGATGTTAACTGCTCTTTCTGCCTCCATCACTCCAAGACTTCTCCAGGAAGCTAACAAAATATAGGTTCTTTCCAGAAAAATGCACATGCACATAAACCAATTTAAGTATAAAATAGACATACAATTTCAGTAGGTTAACCAAGTTAATGCTGACACAGAATAAAAAAGTACTGTTTCTATAGCATTAATTTCTGTCTTGGAGTGGTGGAGGCAGAAAGGGCAGTTAACATCTCTCTTTAGGGCATAATATTTTCCAGAACATCAGCATAAAGAAAAGTAATGCTTTTGCTGCCTCATTTTGTGCTCCTGCACAAAACAGATGGACTGATACAATCAGTCCTTTTATGTGATAAAGTCAGAAGACAAACCTCCCTGACGGTTAAAGAATGTAAGTTGCCATAGGACAAATGAAGAACACAGAGAAAGTGTTAACATATAGAAGCTTGTTGTTATACTAACAGCTACAACAGAACAAGATGAAATGACTTCAGGACAAATCTACTATTGATGGCACAATGAATGGCATTAATAAATAGATTATAGAAGAGATGATTAGACCATTTGCAGTCATCCCTAGGCTTTGAAAATGGCCACTTAAGTCCAGGTGGGGATCCTGTGCTATCAGATTAGAATCATTGGAATGAGGCGATTCTTATGTATGGGCCTGCATGATTTGAAAGTTCATTCATTCTTTCCACAAATATTTACTGAGCATATATTACATGCCTAGCTCTGTGCTAAGTACTGGGCATATACTAATCATCAATGCAAACATCATTGTTGCCCTTAGTGAGCTTATAGCATGGTAGGGTAGCCAGACATAAATTTTCATAGGAACATATACATCACTATAAAGTGTGGTAAGTGTTCTAAAAGAAAAGCAAGACTAGGGGGACCTAGTCTTGGAGGAACTGGCATGTGCAAAGGCTTAGAGATGAGAAAGAACTTGGTCCATTAGAAAAAATGAAAGGAGGCCAGTGTGGTTGAAATACATCAAGTGAAGGAGAAGTGTGACATGAAACGAGATTAAAGAGGTCATCAGGATTAGAGTAAATAGGACCCTTTGGGACATGATGAAGATATCATTTTGACTATTCAATGTGGTGGATGGATTAGGAATGAGCAAGAAAGGAAGCAGTAGGGTGGTGGCTCCCTGGAGAGATTGGAGTGGGCCTAGTCCCCCCATAATCTCTATTAATCCCCGCTCCCCCCACACTCCACCCTAAGCTTCATCAACCCAGCCAGCTTCATGGACATGCTCCTTGTTCAGTTGCACAGGGCCTCACACTTGATTTAATGTTCTGCTTGTCACTGTTTTGAAGTTCTTAATAATTTTTGAACAGTGTGTCATTTTTGTTTTGCATTGGACTCCACAAATTGTGTAGCCAGTCCTGCTCACCAAATGAACATGCAATCTAAGTCAAAGCAGCCTATAATCTCTCACGAGACCTATTCAACTATAGCTACTAATATCAGGGGTACTTCATCAAGTGTCAAGATTCAACTATTCATATAATCACACATGTGAAAGAAACTGCAGGACAATTTCTAGTAGCCATCTCTGAAGCCTCCTTCCCACACCCTGAAATACACCTGAGGTAGAAACAGTGTGTTTGCTATACACATTTAATTTGAAGAAAGTGTTCACTACTCACTTACTGTCTTTAACTTTTACCTGTATGGAAAGTCTGGAACCACCAATGAAGAGGGGAAACCAGTTAGGAAGCTATTACAATAGTCAAGGTGGGAGGTGATAGTGGCTCAGACTAAAGAGGTGGCAATGAGGGTGAAGAGAAGTGTACATATTTGGGAACTAGGATCAATAGGACTGACTAATGAATTGGGGCTGAGAGAGGCAGGTGTCAAGGGTAACAATCATTTAGTTTCTCCCTTAGGCAACTGAGTGGATGGAGATGTGGCAATGGATCAGGGAATTTTCTGTCACAGCTGCGTAGTCTCCTCTCCTCTGTCACTGTTTGGTAGAAACCATTTGAAGAGGCCCCAGCCCTGCCTGTGGACATTTGGTCAAGTCACACTCTCATACTGCCTCTCTGAAGTGTAGTGGCAAACCACAGGAAGCACTTGAAATGACTGTACAGATCAACCACTCACTCCGTGACAACCAACTGTAGGAGCAGCGGGCTGATAATTCGGTCTTACTATAGTAATCATCTCCTTTTTGTCTTCTAAAGAGTAAAAGAAAGGCTTCTGCTCAGACACATCATCACTGTGTTGCATAGTCTTCCTTCCTGCTCCTGCCAGGTTTCTGTAAAACAAATCTGGGCTTGCTTTACTGTCTCACTCTTTGGTGAAAGGTGATGGTGGTTATCTCCGTCTGGCTTTCAGCCAATCTCAGCAATCAGGCTGCCTTGTCCGGGCTTATCAGTTTCAGCAGACTGGTAGCTGTTGGCTGAAAAGCAAAGCACAACTCCAGTGTATGCTAAATATGTTCATGTGTGTATACAAACACATGGTGCCTTTATACATATACCTGGGATATATCAAAATCCCTATACTTCAAAACACCCATGGATAAATGGTGTGGCAACTTACATGACCTAACAGATGGAATAGGTCTAAAAGCACAAGGCATTTGATTCTAAGCGTGAAAAACAACTCAGTTTTGATATAAAAAATAATTCAAACAAACACTTGTGAATGAAATAAAAGACAACATATTTAAAAAGTAAAATGGGACCCCCTCTACCTCATGTCATGTATAAAATTAACTCAAAATGAATCAATGACCTAAATACAAGAGCTAAACTATGAAACTCTTAAAACATAGGAATCAATCTTCATGACCTTGGATTTGGAAATGGATTCTGAGATATGACACTAAAAGCACAGGAAACAAAAATAGGTAAGTTGGATGTTACATGTTATATACATGCAATGGAATATTATTCAGCCACGAAAAGAATGAAGCAAAGATACATGCTACAATGTGAATGAACCTGGAAAATATTATATTAAATGAAAAAACCCAGACATAAAAGGTCACATATTGTATAATTGCGTTTATATCAAATATTTATAATAGGTTTTGAAAAACAAGATTCAACCAAAGATCTAATTGTCTTTAAGTGATTCCTGAATTGGGCAGCATCCTGTCTAACAACTAGGTCATTCTGAGGGGTTGTACAAAATGGAAGGTTTTTATAGAAAGAAGGGTGGGGCAAGGGAGCTATTAACAAAAGAAAAAAATTATTCTTAGACCCTGACATATTTTCTTTGGGAAGAGAATGGGAAGCATTTTTTATGCAGATCGCCTCCTCTTCTTTCTATGGGCAATGGAGAGGGCCCATGTGATGCAATGGAGAGGGCCCATGTGACGGAATACTTGTGCTTGTCCAGAAAATTCCTATTAGTTGATTAAGATTATGTTTCTGGGAGAAGTTGAAGCTGCAGTTGGGTCAGATATTAAATCTAGGTTTGGTATCATGGGCTTTTTAGCACCAGTGATGCCATTTTGAGCCTGTGTTTTTTTCTTTAACATAGGTTAAATCCATAGAAACAGAATACAAATTGGTGGTTACCAGGGTCTGGGGGAGGGGGAAATGGGAGTGACTGCTTAATGGGTTTGGGGTTTACTTTTGGGTGATGAAAATGTTTTGGAACTAGATGGAGGTGATATTTTTCACAACACTGAATGCATTAAATACCACTGAATTGTACACTTTAAAATGGTTAATTTTATATGTGAATCTCACATATTAATTAAAAAAAAAGTAAAATGGGTAAGGAACATGATGGCTGTCTTAAAAAATCTGAAAGGGTATCATACAAAGATAGATTTTTAATTTTTTCTGAGTAGTTCCAGTGAGCAAAATCAGGAAAGCTACAGGACAACTCTGACGTAACAAGGAAGAATTTACCATGGAAGAACTAACAAAGGGGCTGTTAAACTGGAATGGGCTGCCTCCCAAGGAAGTAAGATTACTAGTTACTGAACGTGATAAAGTTGGATGATGCGCTCTCTGGGAAGTCGTAGAGAGGATTCTTACATGAGGCATGATTGAAGCTTTTTTGTTTTAATCATTTTCAAGCTCAATCTGTTATCTTCCCTCCACCCCTGCAGTTAGGCTGATTCAGTTTGACAACAAGCAATTTGCAAATGCACTAGAAAGTATTTCACCCTGGAGTTTCAGTTTTTATTGGGCAGTCACCCTCTCAATCTACAGATGTGGCACAGAAAGAGGAAATGGTCAATTACAGTAAACTGTCAGGAGCTCTCTGGACGCTCAGTTCTGAGTTCCAGCCATTGCACTTCCTGTTGATAGTTGAGGAAAACCACACTCATTAAAATGCCGGGCGTGCGAAAAAAATGTGTACAAGTGGACACTTGGGTCAACGTTGCTCAAATAGTTCGCCCTCATTAAAATGCCGGGGGTGCCAAAAAATGTGTACAAGTGGACACTTAGGTCAACGTTGTTCAAATAGTTTGCTGTAATCAGAAGTGTCTGAATGCTGATGGTAACCACTTTGTGCACCACTTGTAATTGCAGAAGTCAAACGTGACTCGTATTCATCTTTTGTTATTGGTATACATTATTACCATTTTAATAGTTTTTTCGTTTCTTAAAATGTATATACATGTGTTTGGCACCCTCTGTATTTAAGCACTTATCAGACTCTTATGTGTAAATGGTTAAGAGTTAAACCCTCAATTAATAACGAGTAGTGATAAGCAACCACGAAGAGGATCACATTAGCAAAACATGGAGATTCTCAAAACTTCAGTCTACAACTTGTAACATATCCTGCTACCAAAACTTAACGACAAAACTAACAGATAACAAAGAAAGCTCATCTGGGTGACTCACCAGCCAAATTCCAAACGATCAATAAGGGGCGCAGTAAAAGAAAAACCGACATAGATAATTCTTAGGTTAGTTGATGAGACTAATTCATTTTATTGCGTGTTTGAGCAGGGAAGTTGGGAGTCACCACCTGATCCCACTACCACAGCCCTGGGACTGCCTAACCCCTCGCCGCCCCTTCCCTCCAGGGAGAGAAGAGCCTCCTCCTTCGGACTCGGTGGGACCCAGTCAGTTGAGCACGATCCCGGGGATGCCGCATTCTTCGGTGGAACCCAGCCCCGCCCCGGGGCGCTCCGGGGGAAGCCCAGGCCAACCGCCCCACAGCCCACCCAGCACCGAAGCACGAGGCGCCTCTGAAGATTGCGCAAAAGCCTCTCCCTCCCCCGCATGCTGGGTGGTATGTTCCTAAAATTCCCTTTTACAAAACATAAACAGGAAACGTGCAGCAAAAGCCCTGGCGGTGCAAATTCCATGCTTCCAGTCGAGGGCGGGAGAATCTTATCTTTGGGGGGGGGAAGGGAAGCAGCAAACTTTCCAGGGAACCCTTCAACCATCCTAGTCTCCCAGATGCAGAAAGAAAAGAGTCAAGAAGGCGGAAGGAAGGACACCCTGCTTTCAGAAAAATAGGGGAGGGGGAGGTGGAGGTGGAAGTGGGCCACGAAGGGGCAGCCAGATCTCACAGTGAAACCCCTCGAGGGGCTGCCGTGGCGGCCTGTGGCGGTAATACGCCCAGCTGCCCACTCCCCAAACTCAGTGGTGCAAACGGCGGGCAGAGGGTGGGGGTGGGCTCGCCGCCGGAGCTCCGGCCACCGAACCAGTGGGGGGGGGGGGGGGAGGAGCGGGCGCTGGGCGCGGCGCAGGCGCAGAGCGCGCCTCGGTTGTCAAACATGGCTGAACGGCCGCCGCTGCCGCGACTGCTGCTGCAGGGAAAATGCTGAGCCCTCCCGGGCCCGGCGGGCGGCGGCGGCGAGGGCGGCGACGGGCACCCGCTTCCCGGGCGCGGCGGCGGCGGCCATGGCCCGGCTGGCCGACTACTTCATCGTAGTAGGCTACGATCACGAGAAGCCAGGTAAGGGTGTGGGGCGGGCACCGCCCCCGGGCCTCCCCGCCCCCGCCCCCCGGCTGCTGTCCAGTGGGCTCTGTGGGGCTGGGCGTCGCTGCTGGGAGGCGTGGAGGACCGCGCGGGCTGCGGCGGAGATGGTGGGGGGCGTCTGGCCTTCTCCGCCGGGCCGAGCCTGGCGGTGGGCGTGAGGGACCGGCCCGAGGGGCGGGGGAGGGGAGGGAGCCGCGTCCGTCCGGGCCGGGCGGCGCAGCTGAGCCCGCCGGGGGCGAGTAAGGCTGCCGCGACGCTTGCTCCGGAGGGGCCCTGGTGCCGGGGGCCGGGCCCTGGTGCCGGGGGCCGGGCCCTGGTGCGGGCAGGGTTGGACCAGGACTGCAGGGCTGGGAGGGCGGGAGTCAGCTGTGCTAGTTCCTCGGGGATACACTTATGCCCTGCGTCCTGAGTGAGTAACGCGTGACGCGGGGGGCTGTCCTCGCCCAAAGGAAGTCCGGTGCCGAGAGTCCAGTGCTATCTCACCCCTGTGCGGTTGGGGGCAGGTGTAGTCAGTGCCCCAGGGAAGGCGTGGTACCGGGGAAGAGGGAAGGATCCATGCCCCTTTCAGCATTTCTAGGAAATGCGCCCTGGTATTTCAGGACACACGTGGCGATCATTTCAGAATGAGTCTGAACACTTATCTTTGAAGTAAAGATAGCAGGCCGCTGAAGAGGCTCTTGTTGCACTTTAATACGTGGTTTAATCGTCCTTTTCATTTCAAAATTTTCACAAGGAACAATTTGGCAAATGCATTTTAATTTAGTTGATGGACTTCGGCACCTTGAGAGAATTCAGAGTACATGCACGTTTCTTTCATATCTGTCTTCCTTTGTACTACTGTATAACTAAGCATAATGTAATAAGTTGAGCTGGGGAGGCACATCTATTTCTGGGTACTTCTGGTCTCACACTTGGCCAGGAATTTTAGATTTCAGCTAGACAGTTCCTTCATTTTTCAGAGGAAGTGCTGAGATTGTGTTTTGCTGATGGTCACAGCCATTTGTATCCTCAGAATACCATTGTTCTACCCACTCTTGGTTCACTGGTCCTTTCACTGTTCCTCTCGGAATAACTTCCTTTAGTGGGAACTTTTGATGTTTAATTTTTCACCATTAATGACCTAATTGAGATTTAAAGTATCTTCTCGCTCCAAAATTTTATTTATTATTTCCTAGTAATTTTGCATAGCCTGGTGTCTCTTCCTTACAAAGATTAACAATGTGGAGACTCACCGTTTGTTTTTAACATAATTTCATTTTTAGCGACATTACTTTTTCTCACTTTTAAAAAAACTTGAAACAGTCACAGACTTGCAGAAAACTTGCAAGTACAGAACAGAGGATTTTTTTCCCCTGAACCAGTGAGAGGAAGCTGCTGACCTGATGCCCTGTCATCCCAGAATACTTGAGTGTGCATTTTCTACAAATAAGGAATTCTCCTACATAATCAAAATACAATCATCAAAATCAGGAAATTAACACTGATACAGTACTCCATTTAGTTCTCAGACTGGCTTAAGTTTTGTTTGTTGATTGTGCCATTAATCTCTTTATTGGCAAAAGGATCCTGTTCGAATTATGTGTTGTATTTATTTGTTATGTCTCTTTAGTTTTCTCTAATCTGAAACAATTCCTTCCTCTTTTCTTGACTCTCATAACCTTGACACTTACGAAGATTACAGGGCAGTTATTTTATAGACTACCCCTCAATATGGGATAATCTGTTCCGTTATGGTTAGATACATACAGGTTATGTACTTGGGCACGAATATCGTAGAAGGGATGCTCCTTGCATCCAAGTAGGTGGTGCAAAGTTTCAATTTGTTCCATTGATGATTTTCACTTTGATTACTTAATATAAGCAATGTCTGCCAGTCTTCTTCATTATAAAGTTAATATGTATTTGTTAATTAATAAATGGTTTTTGTCAGGAGTACTTTGCAACTATGTAAATAATCGTGTTCCTCATAAAACTTGTAATGTGTTTCTTTATTCCTATCTGTTGGGGTTCATGATTTTCTGTGTTTTTAGTGGATTATATTCTGTTACTATTCATTTTAATGTTCAAATTGTTCTTCATTTGGCTAATGAGAGCTCATTCATACTGGCTGCTGTGTCCCTATTCCCATCATTCTTTGAGTATGTCTTTACTTTTTGTCACAGGAATATGTTCTGGGCTTATATTGTATTGTTCCTGCCTAATCCTGGAATCAGCCATTTCTCTAGGGAACCTTGGATCCTTTTACTGGAGAATGACATTTAGAAGCTAAGATCTCAGTGCCTGTATGTTTATTGGTATTGGGTTGTCACTGCTTCCAGGCCTTCGTAATGGATGGAGCTGACACACACCTATGTTTATTTGTTTGTCTGTATCTATTGAAAATGATGAATTGACACCAGTACCTTCAATTTCAGTCCAACACTCAAGAGTTCATTCTTGTTTTTTTCCTGTTTTATATTTGTAACATTCTTCTGTCAGTGAGAATCTAGCTTCTTTTATTCTTAATGTATATACTTATTTGTTCAGTCTTCTTGTATATTTAACTTGTTTCCTGTTTTGTGCTCTTAAAATACTGTCACGCTGAGGAGACTATAGCTTGAAAATCACTGATTTTTATGACAGTTTGATTTTGATAATTTGGAATGAAGACTTCATTTATCTGACTTTGCATATGTACTGTGGCATAATAATTAGGAAACATCATTTGTTTCTAATAGGTGAAGCTTTTCAGCGAACTATCTTTGTTTTTACTTGTACTTTTACTGAGATTCGTCCAAGAAAACTTGATAATGACTGTGTGGTTTAGTTCCCTTATATGCCTTTATTATTTTCTTTTTGCTTACTTTTGCTGTCCATTTAATACATTTAGAATTTAATCTGTTTATCTAGATGGTATTTAACCTGGAGTCAAGTATCACAATCATTTGAGGTTCTTATATTTTTTCATATCAACTTGCTTAAGTATATTAGAGAAAATGTTTGAAATATTTCCTAGATATTTCATTCATTTTATTTAAGCAGTATAAGTGAGATAAGCTAAAAGGTAAATTTATACGTAATACGTGAAATATAGTTTGAGACATTTTAAAAATTGATAATTGGTGATCATTGAACCACTGCAATTCATAGTCAGCTGGGTGTCTTACCCCTTCAAAATTCTGTATTGAACTAGTTGGGATTTCTTGGTTGCTATTTCTTGCCAACTGCCAAGAACCATTTGGGATTCATTGATTTGTAATTATTTATTGGTTTTCAGGCACAGTGCTAGAACAAAAATAAATGAATAAAGAGTATACCCTATTTCTAAATTAGTCATTAATGGAGACAGTCTTACAATAAGTAATGATAAATGAAAAGGCACCCACTTCACTGAGAGAAAGAGAAGACTTCTTATGAGAGGTGATGTTTATACGAAGTTGTGTAGCATGAATAAGAATTTGCCATGTGGGGGCGGCTGGATGGCTCAGTTGGTTAGAGCGCCAGCTCTTCACAACAAGGTTGCCAGTTCAATTCCCTCATGGGATGGTGGGCTGTGCCCCCTGCAACTAAGATTGAAAACGGCGACTGGACTTGGAGCTGAGCTGCGCCCTCCACAACTAGACTGAAGGACAACGACTTGACTTGGAGCTGATGGTCCTGGAAAAACACACTGTTCCCCAATATTCGAACTAATGTGTGCTAGAAAAACACACTGTTCCCCAATATTCGAGCTGATGGGTCCTGGAAAAATACACTGTTCCCAAGATTCCCCAATTAAAAAAGAAAAAAGCTACATTGTTTAAAAAAAGAATTGCCATGTGGAAAGGAGAGTACAGGCAGAGAGAAAAACATGTAAGTATGTGAACGGTGCTGTTCCAGGAATGGAGAGAAGAGTAGTGTAGATGGGAATGGTGCTGTTCCAGGAATGGAGAGAAGAGTAGTGTAGATGGGAATGGAGGTAAGCATTGATGCTTTAGTGGGTTGGTGGTAGGTTGGGGTAAGATTGTGAGAAGCTCTGTGTATCAGGCTATCAAATTTAGCCTTGACTTGGTAGATAGTATGGTCTGTTGAAACGTGGGGGTTCTTTAAAAACAAGAAATAACATAGAAATGTGACTCGAAATGGCAGTGGACTGGAGGGAGAAAGACCAGTGTGAGAAAACTCAGGAGCTTGTACAGTGGGAATAGAATGGAAGATATGGATCCTAGAGAAATTTGAAAGCTCAAATTATTAAAACTAGTAATGAATAGATGTGAGTGGTAAAGGAGAAAGTAATGGAGGGTAACAGTTTCTAGCCTGGGTAATTGGATGGCTGATGATGCTCTGAATGTAAATAGGGAATTCAAGAAAAGAAATGAGTTCGGATAAGGGAAAGACGCAGAGCTTGCTTTTGGATATGTTGAATTAAACGTGCTTGCCTATAATCAAGGTAGAGATGTCATTTAGGTGTTTAGATATATGGGTCAGGAGGTAAGGAGAGAAGTGAAGATTAGAGATTTAATTTGATGATAACTGATAGTCACCTGATTGTCAGATATAAAGAAAAACATAAGATTGTTTAGGAAAGGTGTATAGAATGGAAAGAAAAGCGGCCTAAGAATTAAACCCAGAGGGGCCGGCCCGGTGGCTCACAGTTAGAGCTCCATGCTCCTAACTCCGAAGTCTGCCGGTTCGATTCTTACATGGGCCAGTGGGCTCTTAACCACAAGGTTGCCAGTTCAACTCCTCCAGTGCCGCAAGGGATGGTGGGCTCTGCCCCCTGCAACTAAGACTGAACACAGCACCTTGAGCTGCCGCCCGGATGGCTCAGTTGGTTGGAACACAGGCTCTCAACCACACAGGGTTGCCTGTTCAATTCCTCGAGTCCCTCAAGGGATGGTGGGCAGGACCCCCTGCAGCTAAGATTGAACATGGCACCTTGAGCTGAGCTGCCGCTGAGCTCCTGGATGGCTCAGTTGGTTGGAGTGCATCTTCTCAACCACAAGGTTGCCGGTTTGACTCCCCCAAGGGATGGTGGGCTGCGCCCCCTGCAGCTAGCAATGGCAACTGGACCTGGAACTGAGCTGCGCCCTCCACAACTAAGACTGAAAGGACAACAACATGAAGCTGAATGGCACCCTCCACAACTAAGATTGAAGGGACAACGACTTGACTTGGAAAAAAGTCCTGGAAGTACACACTGTTCCCCAGTAAAGTCCTGTTTCCCTTCCCCAATAAAATCTTAAAAAAAAACAAAACAGAGAAAATTCAATATTTAAGCGGTATTATAGGTAAATAACAGCTAGGATAATGAATGGGAGTGGTTAGTGCAAGAGAACCAAGATAATGTGGTATTATGGAAACCCTGAGCGTAGAAAATTTTGAAGAGGGGAAAATGATGAATAAATGTGAAAAACTCTGAAGATGTCATGTCCATTTGGACTGCTGTAACCAATTACCATAGAGTGAGTGACTCAAACATTTATTTCTCATAGTTCTGGAGGCTGGGAAGTTTCAGATCAAGACACAGGCAGATTCAGTCTTGTGAGGACTCACTTCCTGACTCAGATGGCTGTGGTGGAAGGGGCAAGGGAGCTCTCTAGGGTCCCTTTTATAAGGGCACTGATCCTATTCATGAGGGCTTTGCCCTCAGGACCTAGTCACTTCCTAATACCATCACTTTGGCCCCACCTCTGGATGCCATCACGTTGGGGGTTAGGTTCCAACATGAATTTTGGGAGGACACAAACATTTAGTCTGTAACAAATAGGCTCATGGATTTGATAATTTTAGGATAGTGAGTTTAGAACATTACAGTGGTGTTGGGGGGGTGCAAAACCAGTTTGATAAATGCACATCCCAAGTCACGCTGTATAAACCTCATGTAGTCCAATTTATTTCATTTCTTTTTAGAAGCTCACTATGACCTGCAACTCATGGCTTGTGAAAAATAGAAAGGGGAGTCAGAGGTGACTTCAAAATTTCAAACCTGAAGGTCTGGGGTATTTGTGATACCATGACTTAAATAAGAAGATTAAATATGTTTTTCTTTTAAAATTGCTGTTTATCTTTGTTGGTTTGGGAGATAATGGGTTTTATTTTATAGCCATCCCAGTGGAGACTTCAAAAGATAGGACAGAAAGCCTTGAGAGTCGTCAGAGTAGATAGAGCTTTTACACTGTGAGTAACCTCAGAAAGTAGGTGTAGAGACAGAGGAATAGAGGACCAAGGACTGCGCTTTGGGGAACACTATTGGTAAGAGGATGGAAGATAAAAGAACCATGGAAGAAAGGCTTGGAGAGTTTGGGAGAGACATTTAGCTTCCCCAATGGCCATTCTTTTTCTCAGTGGTGATAGAACCCCTGATTTTTGGCTACCGATGCCACCTTTGCAGAAGAGAGACTGTTTTCAAGTTTCTAACAGATACTAAACGTGAATAAGTTCTGGCCAGTTGGATGAAAGTGGAAATGATCAGGACAGTATCCCAAAAGTATTCTTAAAGGATGGAGGTACTCCTTCCTAGCTGTTCTCTGTCCTGAGACTGGCGTGCTGATACAAAGACTAGAGCTCCAGCGCTAGCTGTTTTGGACCATGTAGATAAGGGACCACACCCTTGACTTACAGTGGCATTTTCATAGCTGCCTTGTTTTTAATACGTGAAACACTAACCTTGCATGATTACATGAAAGACATAACCTTACATGTTTAAACCACCATAAATTAGAGTTTTCTGTTTCAGAAATCCAGAGTCATAAAAAGTGAGGGAATATTTCTCAGTGTCAGATGTGGCAGATAGAGATCAGTGAGATGTGGAGTTAATAAAGATCTTTGTGTTCCATTAAATTTTAGAGTTGAAAGTTAACTATAGATCATTTAATTCAGTCCAATTTATGGGTAAGGAACCAAGGCACCTCTCCACTACCCCATATCCCATTGTTACTTGTGAATGGTTACACAGCTGTTGAGGGACAAATCCTGGATTTGAAGTTTCCTGATGTCTGTACTCCAGTACAGCATGCTGTCTTTAGAGAATTTATATTGAGGATAGTCTTACCCCAGAAGTCTTACAGCTGGAGTGTTGTGTTGTAAACCAAGTTGCAAAATTTTAAGCAGGAGAAAGGATAGGAGGTGGAGGCAGCAGATTAGATTAAGACCAGTTGATTGAGTCATCTGGTTTTGAGAAGCAGGAATATCTAGTTGGAAAACTTTGAATGCTTTCTCTTCAGGACAAAAAGACTTTTTTTAAATAGATATATTCCAGAGTTATCTGGTTAATTAATTAGTGCTCAATAAGACATGTTTGAATGGAATTATAGAAATAGTGAGGTCCAGTGAGAGTTTTAAAAAATGTGTAGGGCAGGATTTGAGCATGCATCAAAGCAGAAAGAAGAGTGGAAATCCATGGAAGGAAAGCAGTTGATGCTGGAGAGGGTGGGGATAGGTATGGGAGGAAAGTTCCTTAGGACTTGGGGTCTCAAGCATATGTATACAGGATACAAATACATCAGTGAGCTCTGACTCCTTCCTTCTAGAGTATGTACTTTGGAAAATAAAATTGCCATTTCATTAGTCTGGAGATATTCTGTAATGGGGTATGTCAAAACATGTGGGGACTTTGTGGGAGGTGATAAGTCACTTAGACATATTACAGAACCAGAAATCTACAAATAAACTTAACATTAATGGGCAGGGAAGTACTGCAGAAAGATAGTGGTCAAGTGTGCTAACAGAGATAATTTTATCTAAATAATGAATTAATTCCTAAGAAACCTACTAAAATAACTTTTTGAGCAGCAATTTTATTTCCCAGTTGTAGGTTCATTTACATATTATATAGATTGTTATGTCCAACATGATGATCATCTTCATTAAAAATTGTTATAGCGACATCAGAGGGGTAGTGGATGGGGGGTGGGGGGTTATCACTGTGTGAGGGATATAAGTGATAAATGTCTAACACATTGTTTTGTACACCTGAAACTAATGAAAAAAAATGTTAAAAAAGTTATTATATAAATGAAGCCACTGACTAAATCATTGTGTTGGTGGACTAGTATTTCTTAATTCTAAAACATTACTGTTGTGAAAACTGAGATCATTAAATATCACAAGATTTAATTCTTGTTATTTAATTATTGCTGAATTTGAGTCATTATTTGGGTTATGAAATTATTTATAAAGGCTATTCGTTTAAAATTATTTCTATAATTACACTGTGAAGGAAAAGATAAGTTTTATAATTTCTTAATTATTTTACTTTTTCTTACACTTATCAATGCCTTCATTGCAGAATTTTTCAGAAAGTGTTTTATTTTTCCCATTCTAGCTCTGAGTTTTCCATTGTTTGCTGAAAAAATGAATGAAAAAGTAATTTCGCCTATGGAAATATTTCATACAACTGCTGCTTAAGTTTAAATGAATTTCAACTACATTAGATTTAGGCTAGATTTTTAAAAATTGTATGTACAGTTCTATAGATGCTTATTATTTTGGAGTATAGGAACAAAAAGATTAAGAATATAAAAGAAAAAAGCTTGAGTTTTAAGGGAGCATTAACACTATTATAGCTAAGTACTAGAGAAATAACCCTCACTTTTTAAAATGTCTTAACAACAGTACAGTGTATTGTGTAATAGCTACAGTTTGGCTCTCCAACACTGTATTAGTTTCTTATGGCTGGTATAACAGATTATCACAAACGTGGTTGCTTTAAACAACAGACGTTTAATGTAATAGTTAGGTATTTACACCCCTCACAAAGTGATAATTACCCCCAATCTACTACCCCTCTGACATCATATATATGGTAGCTATTACAAATACCATTGACTATATTCCCTATGCTATACTCCACATCCTGTGAGCATATTAATATATATTTAATTATAGTTGACATTCAGTATTATTCAGCTTCAGCTTCAGTTATATAGTGCACTGGTCAGGCATCTACACAGTATGTGAGGTGGTCTCCTTCATAAGTCCAGTACCCATCTGACACCCTATGTAATCTTTACAACATTATTGATTATATTTCCCATACTGTATTTCATATCCCCATGACTGTATTATGACTACTAATTTGTACCTTCTAATCCCTGTACCTTCTCCCTCATTCCTACCCCCTCCCATCTAGCAACCGTCACTTTTTTCTTCCTATATCTCTGAGTCTTTTTGTTTTGTTTGCTCATTTATTCTGTTCTTTAGATTCCACATATAGGTGACATCATATGGTATATGTCTTTCTCAGACTGACTTATTTCACTTAGCATAATATTCTCTAGGTCCACCCATATTGTTGCAAATGGTAAAGATTTCATTCTGTTTTTATGGCCAAGTAATACTCCATTGTCTAATGTACCAGTTTCTTTATCCAGTCGTGTTATCAACGGGCATTTCGTTTGTTTCCATATCTTAGCTGTTGTGAACAGCGCTGCATTAAACATGGGGTGCATATATTGTTTTCAAATTAGTGTTTTGGATTTCTTTGGCTAGATACCTAGGAGTGGAACTGTTGGGTCATAAGGTAATTCCATTTTCAATTTTTTTGAGGAAACTCCATACTGTTTTCCATAGTGGTGTACCAGTCTGCAATCCCAACAGTGTACAAGCATTCCCTTTTCTCTATATTCTCGCTAACACTTTTTGTTTGTTATGATTTCCTAACTTTAAATCAAAACTTTTCTTTAAATACATTATAGGAACTGGGGGGTGAAGAAAAGGAGAGGAATAGGGAAGAGATTTCTAGGTGAGAGGACAGTAGTAGTGGCAAAAATCACTGAAGTGGTAAACAATGAGTAGATCCTCAATTTGGCTGAAATACTGGGACCAGAAGAGAACTGATAAGTAATAAATTAATATTATATTAGAGCAGTGTCATGCGGGGTGTCATGTGGGGTCTCTGGTCCTGCTCCCCACATGAGAATTCAGGATATGGTGAGGCCAAAAAGGAACACCCACAGAGCTATAGATAGGGGAGTCATATCACTATATTCTTGCTGGTGGCTGGGCGAGACACATGAAGTAGGATCCACACGATCCGCAATCCGCCGTCCACTTCTCTGCCTGCCAACCAACCAAGCAACCAATCAACCAACCATCCAACGCAGTCACGGCAGTTACATCAGTAGCCAATTGGCCAACCGGCTACAGCCAACAGCCAACCACCACCCGAGCCAGCACCCCCTCCCTTCCCCACGTGAGGCCGAGAGCCTGGAAACTGCTCTCTGGGACTCTGTCCCCACACTTCACGCCTACAGGGTCTCATTTCACAATCTATGCGACAAGCGTCTTCCATGAGGGGCCCTGTGTCAGGAACCCAGTTCACGAAAAAACAAAGGTCCCAGTGTAGTTCAAGTAATGTCCCAGCGGGTGTCCCTCGATGTCCACCTACTTTCTGGGCACAGCCAGAGCTCCCAGGGCACCGCCAGTCCTTCTGGGCACAGCCAGACTTCCTAGGCACGGCCAGGGTTTCTCATCAACAAGACTGCAGTCTGCGCCAGTGTCAACTAGGGCTAAACCCTCTGCATGTTAGAAGGTGACCAATGTATGGACAGTTCCCACTTGTCCACTCTGACCTGGTACCTTGGCCCACCCCTAATCAAGCTAAAAGGAGTCGGCCTCAAGTAGCCACATGAAAGTCTTGGAGGGACACGGGTCGCGCTTTCCCAAACTTCTAGTTTGGGATTTGCCAGAATTGCTGTTCCGGATGCAGCTGTTTCCAAAGTTCCAATAAGAGTGTATTGGGTCGTCAGTCTATTTTTTCCTGATCAACCTCTGCTGCCACGAGATCATGCCACATCTGCGTGCGTGCGTGTTACTTTCTGAGGCCCCTGACCTCACCCCGTACTTTTGGCTTGGGCTTCCAGGTCTTAACTTCTCAGACCTTCTGTCTTAACTTCCTTTGCTGCCGGCGACCACCTAGGGTGGCCATGGCGGTGGTAACTTCATGGATCCGCCCACCGACATAGGGCGTAAAAATAGCAACCAAGGATCCCAAAACACTCACAGGTGCAGTATCCAAAACCAGATCTCTCATGCTGGTTGTAAAACGCCCGTCATCCAGCCCCAGCGTGTTAGGCCATAACATTGCATGTCTCATACCCATTTCACAGATAATTTGCATGAGTTCTGTATATGAATGCCATTGACTCACAGTGTCTGGCAGCTCACCAGCCTGTCCCCATACTGTGCGTACAGCAGTGAGCCACTCCTTTAGAGTATGGTTGCCCTGGTCTTGGGCCAACCTATGGCAATTCTGTAAACTTTGTCGCAGGGACGGATGCCCCGTCACAGAGGCAAGCTTTTCCATTTTGCCTGGGGAGCAGAGAATGCTGTCTGCCCCCTCATCCCATAAATGTAGTAGCCAAGCCAAGATTGGCTCTCCAGGGTGCTGTCTGTACCGCCTCCCCAGCTCCTGCGACTCAGTGGGAGTGTAAGGGGTGAAGGTTGTGAACTCAGTCACAGCTGGGTTGCCTGCAGCAATGCCCCCAGGGCCCAAAGGTTGCTCACGATTTACCCTTTGCTTCAAGGTTGGCCAGGCTTGGGGGTTGGGAGCTACATTGTCTCCACTGGCATTGTCCACCTCTGCCTCCGAGTCTCCACTGTGGGGCCTCTCTTCAAACAGGCAGACTCGAGCTTCCAACGCCTCCCACAGGGATACCTGGTCCCGTACCTGGGCTATTCCAGCAAGCGTTTCCTCCGAGTTATGATGCACCACGGTGAGAACCTCCTCCAACCGTCGGTCCCGAGTTTCCAGTGCCTTCCCCCGGGGTTGCTGATCCGGCACCTGAGCTATTTCATTAAGCGCGTCTTCTGTGTTACAGTGCAATGCAGTGAGGAACATCCAGCCCACGCTACTGGCTGTCCCCTTCACCTTCCCCGGCAACTGCTCAGCTAGAACCTACAGGGCCCTCTCCACGCTGGCCGGAGAGCCATCCATGTCCTCCCACCCCTCCTCGGGGGTCCAACTCCCGAGAACAGTGGCTACCGGGTACCACATACTGTGTGGGGGCCACACGTCCTCCAGAGTCTGACGTCATTCCTACCTAGCCGGAATCCTGCTCGCCGCGCCAGGCATCCGATTGGGTGGAGGCCTCGGTGTAAGATGTCCGCAACCCTCGGCGCCTACGGCAGCAGCAGATTACCAAAAGGAAGGCAACGCCTTCTATGGCCAAGAGCGTGGTGTGCCATCTGAGGCTTGAGTCTCCTAGGCAGTAGGAGACTCCCATTCCTGGAGCAGCTCCTCACGGGCCTTCTGAAACTGAGCTTTCATTCGTATAAACTACCCCATTACCTTACGGAGAGTTTTGGCCGACACCATACTCTGCTCGCTGCGCCATTTGTCATGCAGGTTGTTATGCGGGGTCTCTGGTCCCGCTTCCCACATAAGAACACAGGATATGGTGAGGCCAAAAAGTAACACCCACGGAGCCATAGGTAGGGGAGTCATACCACTATATTCTCGCTGGTGGCTGGGCGAGACACACGAAGTAGGATCCACACGATCCGCAATCCGCCATCCACTTCTCTGCCTGCCAACCAACCAACCAACCCACCCACCCACCCACCCAATCACGGCAGTAACATCAGCTGCCAATTGGCCAACCGGCTACAGCCAGTGGCCAACCACCACCTGAGCTAGCACCCCCCGACTTGAGGCTGAGAGCCAGGAAACTGCTCTCTGGTACTCTGTCCCCACAAACAGCTTAGACAGTCTCTCCTGTCCCCGCAACTATTTCTATAGGCCAGTTTCCATTTCATTTTTTTCTTGTCTTTCTGCACTTCAACTTTGGAGTTGAAATTCTTTTTTTTCTTTTTTTAAATTAGTTTCAGGTGTACAAAGCAACGTAATAGTTAGACATTTGCACTCCACACAAAGTGATAACCCAGCCCCCCCAAGCTACTATCCCTTTGATATCTAACACAGCTGTTATAATACCATTGACTATCTTCCTTATGCTATATTTCCCATCCTGTGACCATATATATATATTTATATTTGACATTCAATATTATTCTACTTCAGCTTTAGGTGTACAATGCATTGGTCCTGCATCTACACAATCTATGAAGCGATCCCCCTGATAAGTTCAGTGCCCATCGGGCACCCTACATAATTTTTACAACATTGTTGACTATATTCCCTATACTGTATTTCATATCCCTGTGACTATATTGTGTCTACTAATTTGCACTTTCTAATCTCTTCACCTCCCCCCCCTTCCATCTAGCAACCAACAGTTTTATTTTTTTCTATATCTCTGAGTCTGTTTCTGTTTTGAAGGAGTTGAAATTCTTGATACTATGGAAAACAAAATTAAAAAACCTCTTATGTAGGGTCTTTACATAGGAGAGGGTCTTTACGTAGGAGAACATTGGCAATAAGGAAGATGAACTTGCTTTTGAAAATATTTTTCTGTTGCATAGTATGGTTGTTATTTTTTGGTATAATAGGTGAGTCTGGATTCCTAATTATGGTCAGAAACATTTTCCCCCCTTAACTTATCAGTAAGGCCTTGTAGAAAATAAGTTTTAAACTGTGCAAAGTGATCACTGTTAAAAGATCATTAACTATGTAATCTCAGAAAAATTGCTTCTTTTCAAGCTTCTTAAATTTAATGCTTTATTTAATTATAACTATGACCAAAACATGAAGAGAATTTTCAAGTTTTGAAACGTAAAGAATGTTGTAACCTATAGTATTATGAATACCACATAAATTCATAGAGAGGAATGAAACATCACATTGGTTTCTGTTTTCTACTTTCTCTTAATAGTTGCTTTAAGAAGCCGCTTAGTGGACCTTCACAGGTACACATAATTTCATTTTATGTTAAAATATTATTTTGGAGCACTGAATTGTTAAAGTATTCCTCAAACAATTTTTGTTTTACCTCTTCTAGGATATGTTTTAAGATTGTATTGCAGTCTTGGAACTGAAGAGGATTGGCAAACCTGTTTTTTTATGCAAGACTGTTAAGCCATAGAATAAAGGTTAATGAAAAGTCACATAAGTAAAAGTAATTCTAGTTTTGTAAGGTATATATTTTGTTTAGAAGCTAAAAACATGAAATTAAAACAATATTTAATACAGTCTACATATAACTGAAAATAATTTAGTTTTACATCACGCAAGAAGGATATCATAGGGAGATGGGTGTGTCATACCCACCAAGTTGTCCCAACAGAAAATTAGGCTCCTAAGGAGTAAAAGCTCTTTTTGGTCTTGGGATCTAGGGTATTGCCACTGAATTCTTTTAAAGTGATGTGCTTTCACAACTCCAAGCACAAATGGGTAGCACCTTGGGAAAGTACTTGCTTTTGTAGGAAGCAGGTTAACCGCCGTTGATTTCAGAACAGTGGTCTGGTCTCCTTTCACTACAATCTGTACATCCTGTTTTACTCCCATCTTGAGTGTACTTATTTGTAGACCTACTTTTTGACTGATCTTCTTGAATCTTGAATTCTTCTGTCCAGGTGATTAGAAACTTTGCTTATCTATGTTTCTACCTCATATTTGACTCATACTCATGGTTCTGGTGCATCAGTGCATTCCTGCTTTGACTGACCTGCCTGTTGCTAAATTGTTTCATATTTTACTTATTGTAGTAATGCATACTTGTTATAAAATTTCAAACACTACAGAAAGTTGCTGTCTCTTAACTGTGGTACCTATCTCTTCAGACCTTGTCACAGTTAGTTTGGTTGTAGGTACTTGTACAGAAACTTTTTAGGTGTCTTAATAAAATGAAACCCCAGTCTTCCAAGGTTGGCAATGGAAGGAAAGCTATCACTTCGGAAGGGTAAACTTGACCACAGAGCTCCAATTCTGTTTCTCTAGTGTTGTCATGGAATGTCACTTTTTTCTGAACAATCTGACCCAAATAACTCCCTTCCCACCCAGTCATTTCTCCTTTATTTGCTGAGACACAGCTGAAATAAGGAGGGCACATAGAAATGACTTTTCTAAAGGCTAAAATACAAGACAAAAGAATAATGAGGCCAAAGAGTACCTTTTAAGTCAGTTATCTGGTTTGCAAGGTACAGTTTAAACCTTTTCTGTCTGTGGTCTCACAAAGGGGGTACCGTGCTACCTGGTTTCTGGCCTGCCGTTATATGATGGAGGTCATCTTTCCTTTCAACGTGTCTCCTTCAGTCTAGGCCTTAGATGGGGGCCACACAGTCACTCCATTCCTATCAGATCCACTTTCCGGATTCTGGTTTCCTGCCAAGGATCTATCTTTTCTGAATGATTGATTATCCCAGGATTGTGCTGCAGGAGATATTCCATTCCTTACCCACATGCCTTAAACTACAGTACCAACTGGTCTGCTATATTAGAATTCAACACAAGAAAAGGAGATACACATACAGAATTATGGGAAGAGGACATCTTTGTATTTGTACCTGTTTTCCATCCAAAGTTCCAGCCTTGAAAAAACTTTGATGTTACCTAGAAACATGATCATAATATTCATGTACAAATCAAAGCACAGCTAAACAAGCATCATATTTTCTGTAACTTTTAAAAGAAAAATAAGTTTTGTAGAACTATGTGTTCATATTTATATTTAATTGATGCTTTGTAATCTTTCCTGTTTGATTTTAATCTGAACAAATAATGATACCATTTTTATTAGTCAGTAGGCATGACTGTTAGTTGAGGCAGTTTTACAAAAAACAATAGTTTAAGTCTCAGTCTCAAAACATCTAAATCCTGGACTGATTTAATTTGTACAGTTAAATTGAAGTAATGATTTCTGAAAGCTGTCCTATTGCTGTCTTTTTACTCTTTTGTATAATGGGTCTGTTTCTTTCTTGTTAATGATTAAACAATAATTAGTTACCAAAGTATCTAATTAAAAAAACAAAACAAAACAGCATACCTGGTCTTTTTTCCCATGAACATACCTTGTTTCCCCGAAAATAAGACCTAGCCGGACAATCAGCTCTAATGCGTCTTTTAAAAAATTAATGTAAGACCCGCTCTTATGTAACATAAGTAAAATAAGACGAGGTCTTATATTAATTTTTGCTCCAAAGGATGCATTAGAGCTGATTGTCCTGCTAGATCTTATTTTTGGGGAAACATGGTATTACATACAGGCTTGCTAGGGATTGTTTATTTCTAACGGGTAATTTTAAAGAAATGGTATAGTGAAGTCACCCTGTTGCTAAGAGTTATTTGTATTTCCCAGTCATGAGGTTTGAGGCTATTGGAGAAATTGTTGAAAGACTTAAGGAAATTTTGTGAGTAGCTGATAATTGGCAATAAGTAACCCTCAAGTACAGTGAACTACTTGGCAGTCTCCTGAGGAATCTCCTTGACTTTGCAGTTGCTACTCCTTTGTTATCTGTCTTTTTGATTATAGCCATCCTAGTGGGTGTGAAGTGGTTGGTATACTGCTGAACTGTTAACATATAACTTTTCAGAGATTTTTGTGTGCATCTATATATCCATCTATATGTGTCATCGTTTTTATTTTTCTTCTTACAAAACAAGTTCACAGCATCTGTTCCTTTATGCAGTCTATGTTTTTAAAACTTTATTATTGTCAGCTTTCCGTATTCTGAATATAATACCATTGAATTTTATTAGTTAAAAATGTATTATTTTAACATGTAATTTAATGTACATAGAATTTACCAATTAATCTCTTATGATTAGACATTTTGGTTATTTCTAAATTTTTGCTGTTACAAATAGTGCTCTGATGAATCCTTCTAGCTAATTCATCTTTAATTTCTTGGGATAAGTAGATAAAAAGAGAGGCAGTAAAGTTTAGTAGATAAAAGCATGGGATGGAGCCAGATAGATGATCGGGGTTTGATTCCTGGTTTTTGTCTTTTAGTAGTTCTGGCCTTAGACAAGTTGCTTAATTTTTCTGTGTCTGAGTTTCTGTATCTTTAAAATGGGATAATAATAAATAGTATTACCTCATAGAGCTGTTGTGAAGATTAAATGAGTTTATTCTTATAAATTATTTAAATAGTGTGTGGTACACTATAATAGTATAAGTTTTAATTCCCAGAAGTGGAATTGCTGGGTCAAAGAATATGTACATTTATATGAACATGTTAGTTTTCTGCCCAGCACCCCTTCCTTTGGGAAGCATGTTTTGTATTTGCTGTAGTCCCGGGAAATTGTCAGTCCTAGTTACCCCCACCCCTTACCTTAAGCTGGGCCAATTAGAGCCATCCTGAGTCTTTTCTTTTGGAAGGAACAAGGAAAGTCTCTCTTTTTCTACAGGAATAACTGTGGTAGGACACCATGACTAAGTTGGGACTGCCCGTTTGTTTTTCCTTACCATGTTTTGAGAGTTTATTGAATAGAGAGTAAGAAAGCCAAAAAAAAAACCAGCTTTGGAAACATCATTTAACTTCTGATTCCAGCTCTTCCTGAAAGCCAAAAGAACATTTTTGAAAATAGTTTTGAGGTGTATTGCTCAATTGTCTTCCAGAAAGATTGTGTCCATTTATAGTCCCATTTCCTTTAGGGGGATTTTAATTAGAAAAAAAAATCACTTAACAGAAGTTATTAAGTAAAAACAGAGAAAACTGCATAGTTTCATGAAGATGAGGAAGATGAGAATACCAAGGGACTGGATCAGGGAGATCAGACCATATACTTAATTCCAATTATGTCTCTGAAACATTACAAATTGCTTCTTATCATAGGCCTTTATTAATGTCCTAAGAATACTTAATACCAGGAATCTGAATTCTGAAAATTCCAAAGATCTTTCTTTTTGTATTTGTCTGTTTTATCCATACTGAAAGAGTTCTTTGAGGACATGGTCTACATAAATCCCAGTATTCTTTTAGTGGAGAAATCTTTGAAACTGGAAAAAAAGTCCTTCAGCAGAGATATTTCTATTATATTAGCAGACTACCTTACCTGATGTGAGGTGAATAATTATTTCTGAGTATCAAATGGATCAGAGCTTTCTTTTCAGTGATTTCCCTAATAGACTAAGGAGAAATAATTTGTGTCTTCCTTTGAAAGGTTCATTTCCCACCAATGAGAACATTCGATTGATGACTTCTTTTCCCTTGATCCATTATAACCCTTTGTGTACTTTATTAATCTACATGGTCAATTAGTATCATGATTTGAAGAAAACAATTCACTTGTTTGAGAACTGGACATCTTAAGTTATTTTCTCCTTCAAGCAAATATTCTATTGTTGTAGTTTATTTAAAACATAAGATTTAAAATTTGAAATTGGAGATTCCTGTTTAAAGAAAATAACTAGTTTTTGGTCAAGTTTTTAAGTAAAAAAAAAAATCTGGGCCAGCCTGCTGGCTCAGGTGGTTGGAGCACTGTGCTCCTAACACCAAGGTGGTGGGTTGGATTCCCACATGGGCCAGTGAGCTGTGCCTTCTACAGCTAAGATTGTGAACAACAGCTCTCCCTGGTGCTGGGCTGCTGTGAGCAGCCAGAGGTCAGCGTGAGCTGCTGTGGGCTGCTGTGAGCAGCCGACCTTGGCGACCACCTACCTTGGGGGAGGGAAGGGAGAGTGCAAGACTCATAATACCAGCATAGGCCAGGGAGCTGTGCCCTACACAACTAGACTGAGAAACAACAGCTTGAACTGGAGTGTGGGAGGAGGCGGGAAAAGGGAGGGAAAATCTTTTTACGAGTATAGTTAATGACATCTGCTTGTAGGTAAAAATGTCCTTTGTTTTTTCCAGCTTAAGCTATGTCTAGTTACATTTAGACAGAGAAATCAAGTGTCAGAACAAACTTGGAAAATAATAGTATGAAAATTAATTTGCAATGGAAAGTAGCAGTCGGGACTGGAGTGAATTTTACAAATGCTTTATATAACTGTCCCACGCGGTTGTATGGAATTTGAAAAGAATGTTACTTGTTTTTCTTTTGAGGCAGATGTTTTACCAGATAATTTTAGGCTGAGTAAATGAAAATTCACACAGGATTAGATTAATAAAGTTCATTTTTTTTTTTTTAGTGGAAAGAAATGAGAGGGAAAAAATTCATTTTAGGATAGTGAAAAACTGAAAGTTTTGGAAAATACAACTTAACTATATTACCAAAAAACTTTATTATCCTCCACTTACCCCTCCCCTTCCCTTTCATTGCTATTGTTCAGATTGTGTGTTTGAGTAATGTGGTTGTAGAAGAATGAAGGACACTTGAAAACATTATATAGCATTTGATAAAGTTGTAATATGTATCAGGAAATTATATGATAATAGTATCTGGCCTTTTTAATTGTGTGAAAGGTGGGACACTTAATTTCTATTAATGACTGCCATTTGTCAAGTACTATGTGCCAGACTTTATTAATTTTATCAATTTTTCACAACAAATATATGAGATAGGTTGAAGTTACTGAGACTTGGAAACATTAAGTAATTTGCTCAAGGTTATACAGCTAGAACTGGTGGTAACAGTATCTGAATCCTCTGTTGAAATTGGGGGATCTCCAGAAAAGTATATTATTTAGTTGTTTATTTGAGATATGTTTATTGACTGTTATGTGCCAGGCATGATGCTACAACTGGAAACAAGCCTGATACGAATGTGCCCTTTTTACAGGTTAGACCACTAGGAGTAGAGCTTCAGGAAAAAGCTGGACTCTTCTCCTTTAAAGAAAGGTTAGCAGCCCTTCTTAAGTGGAGTGCCAAATGGCTTCCTTTTAGCCATTCAGTCAAGTGTCTATTGAGTGATTGGGGAGGGGAGGGAGGGCACTGGATTTATTCTTCTGGAAAATTGTCTAATTTTGCTAGGCTTGATCAATCTCACTAGCAGAGAAAGAGTTTTTCTCCTAAAGGGCTCACATCCAATAATCCCTTTACAATTGCCCTTTTGTTAGTTTTTAGGAAGGACTGTCTTCTGGGAGTGTCTTTGTTAATCCACCTCTTGGAGCTACTAGATGTAGGCCTGTGCTTAGTCATTGAAGTGGTGGACGAGGGAGAAGAGGAACGGTGAAGGGAAGGGCTCTTGGCTAGTATCCCCACATGTAGAAGACAGTTTTAGGTTAGAATCATAAGTCTATGTGTGTATTTTTGTAAAGTACTTGTCTTTGTTGTGCACAAGGTTCATTCTTTATTTTGCAACATCTGAGCTTTTTAGATGTCCCGACTATGATAAAAAGTAGAGCTAGTGAATTAAACAATTTTGTAAATATCTTTTTGTTATAATTGATAGAAAAGTTGCAGCTTTGACATGGATTTGTTAAACCTTCTTTGAGAAATGGACTTCCAGACTTGTTCATGAGGTTGGCAGCAGAGGGACAGAAGGAAGGATAGAGAGGGAGGGCTGTATGCAGATATGTTCGTATTGTGTTGTAACCATTGATGTGCGAGCATCTGTTGGCTTTACTATAGGAATACATTGTTAAGTATTTCCGTGGAAATTTGCCTCATTAATATTTTAAAAGTATGGACCATAATGAATTCTCTTAGAATACTTTGTGTACTCTGTTGTTCTCCATCTCTCTTTTTTTTTAAATTTTTTATTAGGGAATGTTGGGAAACCCTGTGTTTCTCCAGGGCCCATCAGCTCCAAGTCGTTGTCCTTCAAGCCATTTGTGGAGGGCGCAGCTCAGCTCCAAGTCCAGTTGCTAGTTTCAGTCTTTAGTTGCAGGAGGCACAGCCCACCAACCCATGCGGGAATTGAACCAGCAACCTTGTTGAGAGCTCGCGCTCTAACCAACTGAGCCGTCCGACCTCCCCCTTTATGTCTCATTTTTTAATTGAATATTAAAGGAATGCAGTATTTTAATTGTTAACTCTGCCAATATCTTTATCATAGAGGCTTGTTGCCATTTTTGTCCTTTATGAAATTTTTGTTGCCAAGAAAGGCAGGATTATATTTTTTTTCTTCCAGATTGAGTTGGTATAGCGTGTTGTTGGTTATCAAAATATTCATGTAGCTTTGGGATTTTGAAATGGTAAATATTCATGATGTGTGAAAAAGCTTGATACATAACTGTACAATCTTAATTACATAAAAATGGAAGTTTAGTTGTATAGATACACACGGAGGACCTAGAAGGACATATTAAACTAAATTGCTTGTGATGATGATGACTTTGTTCTTGTGTTTTTCAGTTTCCTATTATGTGCACGTGTTAACTTTTTAAAAATAAATGTTATTTTAGTATATGTGCTGCCAAAGCAAGCACAGAAATAAGTGTTATTTTAAAAACCTAATAAAGGGGCTCACATCCATATCAGTATGAAACCTACTAAATTTGTAATGGTCAGGTGGTATGTAGGTAGGGACTAGAAGGTACAATTGCCTACAGAGAAAGAAAAAAACCCACCTAAATGTTTCATAGGAATTGGAAATTAAACATATTTAAGTAAATGTACCTGGCTCTTCCAAACCTTTTTCTCTTGGTCATTCACCCAAGTCAGAAATTTGCCACACTTTTTCCCTTCTCCCTCACTTTCACTTCAAAATATTTTATTTTTCTTCTAAAATTTTTCTAACATTCCTCTTTGTCTGTCTGTTCCCACAGTCAGTGCCATACATTTCAGGTGCTTTTCAGTCCTTGCTTCGATTACCATGAAGAGCACTCTGTTTGGCTGCCTGTTGTAGAGACCTAACATAAATGTCTTAAACAATATAGAAATTTATTTCTCTTTCGCAAAAAGGTTTCCTTGTAGACAGCTTTGAGTTTGTAGCTGTCCTTGTAGACAGCTCTGGACCCAAGCTGCTTCCAGCTTTATACTTAACATCTTAGCTCTATCACGTCTGTATTTCAAGCAGGAGGATGGAGGAAGTAGGGAAGAAGGTATAGCTCTTTTCCTTTAAAGGCCCACATCATTTCCTTTGGCTGAAAGTTAGCTAAAGGGGGTATTGGGAAATGTGGTCCATATCCATAGTTAAAATAGAAGTTAAAATACCTGGCACATAAAAGACCTTTAATAAATATGTGTGGAATGAATATTGAATGAATAATTTACTTAGGTTGATGGCAGCCTAGATGCCATTCTCCTTCTGCCATTCTTTTTTTAAACAGGCACCTTTCTATATCATCTTCCTTAAAAAGAGAATTTTTAGTATAAATAGATACAGTCTTTATTATAACCACTAAATCATTTATTTTAAGCATTTTTTTTATGAGAACCTAAGTTTAATTTCTCTGATGTATTTTAATTTTTAGGGTTAGAGATGAGGGAGACACTGTTACAACTTACTGATGGGAGTAAGAGGGAAGATTATGGTTGCTGGCTGTTCCTTCCCCATAATAAGGAATACTCTGGAGCCATGAAGAGAGGAGTATGCAGGAGGACCATCTTGGAATTTGACTATGTTAAGCTTTCAGATCTCCAAGCTGCCTGCCGTTTCCAAATGTCTCAAATGTCTCTCGGTAGACTTTACCTAAGATGGAAGGGCATTCATATAAACACCTTGGATTATCTTGTAGTTCTTACTTTTTTTATATTAACTTCATAAATCATGGATATTTTTTGTAGTTATCAGATCATTGTTATTTTAAGACCTGTTTGGATAACTTTTCCCAAGTAGTGCTAGTTATAGAGTTATATTATTTCTGAGTATTAAATACTTTTTTTGCTTTTTAGATGGGTAACTTAGACTGTTCAAGTATTCCCTCACTTTTCCCGTAAGAACTTTTGAATATGTTTCAGAGATTTTAATTTCAGCCTGGATAAAATTTCCATTCGATATGGCATATTGTTGTTGAATATTCTTTAACATAGTCGCGGGTTTATATTTTTAAGCACAACATAGAGGTTTTGTACAGACTGTTCACTTTGTAAATGAGGAATCTAAAGCCTGTATAATTAGGTACTTATCCTAGTTTACATTACAGATTAGTAGTAAAGGTCTCCTGCTTATTTAAAGTTCATAGTTTAGTCCAATAAAATCATTGCATTTTTCTTGATATTAGTAATTAAAATTTCTGTAGTTTGAATTAACCATAGTTGTCGTTAAGAATACAATAATCATTCTCTTGGTCATTCATACATGGCACTCAGGGCATCCCCTCTAAACAGAAAGTAAATCGTAGTTTCTTCCAGAGTTATGTCATAACAATCAGATAAATATTAAAAAAACCAAAACACAGCTTGTTTGAGTATTTGCTGTATCTGATACTTCTAGCTTCATGTTTTTTCTTTTCGGGATAAAAATGTAGAATCATTAAAATTACTATAAAATATGAATGATATATGTGTTTAATTTCCTTTTGTTAATGCATAAATATTGATTTCTTACGCCGATATTTTTTATTTAAAGTAGGATAACAGGATTCTTAAATGTTTTATTATTTGCCTTTAACAGATGTAGAAAGAAGCTATCTATAAAGTGACGGGAGATTTTACTGTCCAAAATATATATGGTGTATAAGTTTTGAAACAGGAAAGTAGTAAAACTCTTAGGATTAATGAAATGTATTGAACAATAGAAGTCTTAAGGAATGTCATCATTTTTTACATAAGTGTTTCCATCTTATGTGGTTGTGAAATAATAGGTTCTACGTAACTCCTTGAGGCTTTATTTTCAGATAAAGATCTGAAACCTCTGTTGCCATAGCTCTTCGTGGAATAGTTTGAGAAAGCATCAACCAATTCTGTTTGCACAGAGAATTTATTAGTTGGATTCAGTAAGCATAAGATATTTTGTTAATAATCAAGGACTAAAAAAGCCAAGGGTATTTGGTTAAAAGTTATCATGGTTTTTACTTTAGTTTTCAGTATGTATGTGTGTTTGTGTATGTGTTGTGTATGTATATAAACATATACATCTATATGTTTATGTTTAAGTTGACTAACAGGTTAGTTGTCTTTTGGAAATTATGGCTCATAAAAGAATTTATACTTATACAGAAAGCATAATCAACAGATCGCTGCAGTCTTTTCTATTCCCACTATCAAGAAGCAGCCCCCAAGAGGCTTCCATTCTGATTTATAACTGTAAGACAGTATGCGAAAATTGTCAGATGAGTGCTGTAGGCAGTAAGACTAGTGTTCAGAAGGCTGAACATTATAGGGAAGGGCTCATGGACATAATTGATTTTGAGTTGAATCTTGGAGGATTGGGTAAGTTTTTTTTTCTACATTTGATTATGAAAATTTTCAAAGCTACAGCAAAGGTGAAAAGTTTACAGTGAACACTGCATGCCTACTAACCTATGTTGTACAGTTAATATTTTACTGTACCTATTTTATCACCTGTTAATCCATGTGGTCCTCTATCATCCATTTAGCCCTCTTTTTTTGGATGCATTTCAAAGTAAATTGTTGACGTCAGTATACCCCCCCATAATGAGTTTGGCATGCATATCATGAACCAGAATGCAATATTTTTTGACCATCTTTTAATGTAAAATTTACGTATCATAAGATACACAAATCTTAAGTTTACATTCCTGGAAATTTTACATACCTGTCTAGACTAACCCCCTATCAAGATATAGTACAGTACCATTACCCCCAGATGTGCCCTTATATCTGTTCACAGTCAATTCTTGCCCCTACCCTCCCAGAGGCAATCACTGTCACTGTTCGGATATTTTTTCACCATAGATTAATTTTGCCCCTCTAGAGTTTCATATAAATGGAATCATCAGTATGTACTCTTTTATGTAACGCTTCTTTTCACTCAGCATGTTTTTGAGATGCATCTACATTGTTATGTCTGTCAGAAGTTTGCTCCTTTTTTTTGCTACATAATACTCCATTGTGTAAATAATACAACAGTTTATCCATTCTATTGTTGGATACCTGGATTGTTTCTAGCTTTTGGCTATAATGAATAAAACTGCTATGAATAGTCTTATGAGTCTTTTTGTGAAAATACTGTTTCATTTCTCTTGGGTAAATTCTTAGCAATTGAATTTCTGGGTCATAGGTTTGTTTATACATAATTTTATAAGAAACTGCCACATCTTTTCCCAAAGAGGTTGTACCATTTTATACCTGTACCAAAAATGTATGACAGTTGTAGTTACTCTATAATCTCATTAATATTTGGTGTCAATCTTTTTTATTTTAACTGTTTTCCGGTATGTGTAGTAGTATCTCATTATGGTTTTAATTTCTAGATTTCTCTGATGGTTAATTATGTTGATAGTTTTTTCTTTGCTTATTGGTGAAGTGTCTGTTTACATATTTGTCCATGTCAAAATTGGATTGTCATTATTGTGTTGTTACTTTATGTGTAGTAGCACTTAAATGTTAGCTCTTTTTTGCCTATACCAAATTGTGCCTTTTTAGTGAACACAGATTCAATTACTTGTGAAAAGTAGTAAATCCTATTGAATAAAAAATAACATAGATTTTTAATTAATACCTTGTGGGTGTGGGGGGACAAATTAATAAAATAAATTGTGGGCTTTAAAAATTTTGGTTGATCTAATTTTTAAAGTTGATCTAATTCTTTGCTATCAAACAGGAGAACCCAGACTATCTGAATCAGAGGAGAATGATATAGACAAATGTATATACATATATATACATATATGTGTATATATATGTATATATATGTACGTGTGTGTGTGTGTGTGTATATATATATATATATATATATATATATATATATATATATATTTAAGATTTTATTGGGGAAGGGGAACAGGACTTTATTGGGGAACAGTGTGTTCTTCTGGGACTTTTCCAAGTCAAGTTGTTGTCCTTTCAATCTTAGTTGTGGAGTGGAGGGCGCAGCTCAGCTCCAGGTCCAGTTGCCGTTGTTAGTTGCAGCGGGCACAGCCCACCATCCCTTGCGGGAGTCCGTCCAGCAACCTTGTGGTTGAGAGGATGCGCTCCAACCAGCTGAGCCATCTGACCGCCTGGGAGCTGAGCTTCTGGGCAGCTCACTGACTTCATTCTAGTTGCGGAGGGCGCAGCTTACTGGCCCATGTGGGAATTGAACTAGCGACCTTGGCATTAGGAGCACGATGCACCAACCACCTGAGCCATCGGGTGAGCCCATAGATAAATAATTATTGAAATAACTATGAATTATTCCTAGGAAGTAAATAACCATTTGAATGCATGAAGTGCATCTAATATGATCCAGGCATTAGTAGGGTTAAAAACTCAGTAAATGGTAATGAGATCACTTGTCTTTGGATTTCAAATTGTTTGTTATTAAAAGGCCTCACTAGAAGCTACTATGTATTTGTTCCCCTTGTATTTCTTGTTATTATAATAGGTCTGCATATTGATTCCAGATATAATAATCTTTGAGTAAAAGAAATTATTATTTTATAAAATAGATTCATTTTGTTATCCTTTAAAAGTTATGTTTTGGAATCTTTAAAACTGTTGATGCTTGAGATAAGGTGTATCTGGTACTGATGTAACATTTTTATCCTGTTGTGGAAAAATGATTTCATTAAGATCAAAAATATTTTCAGAGTGTTTGATATTAGTTCTGTAAAATGTACAAAGTATGAGAGATTCCCTAGAGTTAAGACATTGTGATTACATTGTATTAGTAAATTGAAATATATATGTATATTTATCAGATTTTTACATCCAGAAACAAGATTTTGTTTTCTTTCTTAGTCATGATCTAAGGACAAGATTTTTATGTTGAATGAGAGAAAAGAAGTACATACATGCAAATTAATAGTAATAATAGCTAACATTTATTCATTACTTTCGATATGTACAAAGCACTTTATGAACATCTCATTTAATCTTTACAGTTTTACTGAGGTGGGGATACTCTTGCATTTGTAAATTCTGTAAGGTGGGAATGGAGGCTTTAGATAACTCATTCAAAGTTTTGCATCTTACAGTAAAGGACCTGAGATTTGACCCCAAGCATTTTAATTTTATAATCTATACTCTTTCAACACCTGAGCTGTACTGCTTCCTTTTGGTGAAATGAATTAAACTTTTCTTCAATAAGATTGGTTGCGAGGAAAAGAGAGCAGCTTAAGCTATTCCAATCAAAAGGGAGGTTATTGTAAGGGTATAATGAAGATCACATAGAAATCCAAGAGCTCAGATCCAGGAGCTAGACCTAGCTCCCCAAGGCAAACACGTTGTCTGTTGCTTATCTCTGCGTGCCTTCTGTGTTCCCCTCCCCCCTTTTTTCTTTTGGCCAGTTCCTTTGCTCCCTGGTAGTTTCCTATTCCTTTGTGATTTCTATAGCTGTACTGCTTCCACTGTGTGGCTCTTCTAAGCCCTTCTGCTTTATTGTTTTCCATTTCTTGGGAGAAATTGTGTTGGCCCATCTAACCTTTTTGAAGCAAACTACAGGAAGTGAATGGGTTGTTCTTTGGGTACCTATCCTGTCCAGTCATCATTTCTGAGCAGAGGTAAAGTCATATCCAAAACTTGGCCACTGGCCCTCAGCGTGGCTATGACATTTTCTCTTAGAAGTGGGTCAGCAGGTATAAGATTTACTGATAACTAACTGACCTAGTTTAGGTGAAATTATCAAAGAAAAAGATGATCATGTGAAATTTTTTACTAGATAAATATTTTCTGAGGTGCATCACACACAATATTAGTTGCAGGCAGCAGCCTGTGAAGAGCGGTAACTTCAGCTAAATATATATGGGAAACTGCTTAATGCATTTACTTGTTGGAGATTCACAGTGTGATTGACATGTTAATTCTGAGAATCCCTGCAATATGGAATTTTGATGAACTCTTTTTAATAGAGCCTTGTCCCATACTTATTTTGTCACAGAAATCTTACTGTATGATAGGTACCTCACTGAGCACTATTTTGGGAAGCATTGCATGAGAGTACAGTAGTGGTTTTCTTTTTTTTTTGGGGGGGGTGTGATAAGATTAGTGTTACAAAATACTGTTGGTAATTCTATTAGGCAGTCGTTGACAGTTGTTAAAAATCTGGGTTTTGGTGTTACACAGGTAGGATTTTAATTTCAGCTCTGCTGTTAGATGTAATTTTGGATAAGAATTTAGTCTTTCTGGGCCTTAATTTGCTAATCTGTGATGTTTCCTGTTAGGTGCTTAGCCCACTACCTGACATGGTAAATAATAAGTGGTGGTCTGTAAAATTAATGGTGTTTCTGCTAGAAAATGTTTGGGTGCACCAGTTAGGGTAATCATTCTTCTGTAATAAGAAATTATATCTGAATAGTTTTATCTAGCATAATTCATGTGTAAGACTTCATTTTAGGATAAATATGGAATAAATATAGGTTCAAAGGATACTCTCAATTCAGAGAAAAGATATTAATGGGAGAGAAGCTATTAAATTTTCTAGACCTAGGGCGGCCGGTTGTCTCAGTGGTTAGAGTGCAGTGCTCATAATTCCAAGGTCGCTGGTTCGATTCCCACGTGGGCCAGGGGGCTGTGCCCTCCACAACCAGATTGAAAACAACGACTTGGCATAGAGCTGATGGGTCCTGAAAAACACACTGTTCCTCAATATTCCCCAATAAAAATTTAAAAGAAAGATTTTTTTCTAGACTTAGGAGTAGAAATTGTGGGGAGTGGTGTGAGGTGAGGTTACTGTTTGAGATCTGTGTAGGAGAGTGTGTGTAGGAAGTACAAGATGCCGACAGATTATGCTCTGGAAAAGGTTTGCCAGATTTTAAAGTCTGTGTTTTCCTAATGTTTTGATTTATAAAACAAATATATGTGGACAAACATGATGTTCTGAGTGTGGGCGACAGCCACAGCCCCTTTCTGAAAAAAGCAGCTGTAAGGGCCTGCATCAGTTGTTACCCTTTGTTTTGTATCATGAATCCCCTCCACTCTGTAATAGTCGTTGGACCAGGGATTGGCGGAGTGATGTATATGTAGGCCAGTGGCTCCTAAAGCAGCCTGATCCAGGAACTGTTCAGTAGCTCTGTCTTACAAATGATGAGTTCGCTCAGTGCGATCTTCCTTCTTAGGGAATTTGAATAGGAGATAGCAAAGAAAGCAGTAAGCAGAAGCTGCAGGACAGTAGAGACCTTAAGTAGAGAGAGCAGCAGTCTTAGTGGAGAGTGAAATGTAAACACAGTCACAGTGGAGGCAGAGTCAAGAAACTGAATGATTGCAAGGACCAATCAGAGTTCCTGTTGGGTTACCAATTTTATTTTATTCTGACGAGTGAAATCAGTGAGGCCTGATTGTGGAGACTTTTCTTGAACTTCCACACTACCCACATATTCTTGCACTAAACTCTCCTTATGAAGTAACTTAAATGAATCTGCGCATAGTTCTGGTAATTGGAAACAGCCCATCTTGCTTAAAACTACCACACACATTCTTCAAGGAAAGCTCAGTAATTCCCTTAGTTAGTGTAAATGGGACTAACTGATTAGCTGGGTGGGAGGAACAGGCGGAACTTTGCTTGTGGCATTACTGACCAGGGAATATAATGGAAGTTGTGTCTCTTTCCTTTTTTGACATAGTTGACTCAGTATTCGGGTGGAGAGACCTGGTTGTATGGCTCTGCCACCTGTTAGCTATGTATGATCTTAGATAACTCTCTTAATTTAGTGGGCCAGAGCTTTCCTTCTATAATTTGAAACTTTTTTTTTTGGCTCAGAAAAGAGCTTGTAGCAAAATTGGTCATTGTTCACAACAATTAGAACTGGTTAGAGATGGCAATAAATATGAAAAATGAGAGGAAATCATATGGTCAATCTAAGTAAACATTAAAATATTGATGCAGCTTAACTAGGAAAGTAATGGTCTTCAGCGGTATTCCACTCCTTTGTTTATGAGAAAGGACTGTCTGGGGGATAATATATCTTCACAGATGTGACATTAACTTATCTACTTTTGCTACCATGTGTTTGTTTTTTTCCTCCTTTATTTTTAGTTTAAATATTTATAACCATTTCCTCTAAAGAATTTTGTCAAACAGGTAGATTTGTTTTTCAGTCATTGCTTTCCTAGGCTTTTCATCCAGAATCAACCTGATCGGGGCAAAAGACCAAATGCTTTTGTTTTGTTGGAAAATCTTTATTTTTTGTCATTCTTTCTTTTTATATATTTATGTATTTATTTTTATTAGTTCCAGATGTACAAAACAACATAATGATTAGACATTTACACCCTTCACAAAGTGATAACCCCAAGAAGTCTACTACCTATCTGACACTGTATATACCACTGACTATATATATATTCCCTATGGTGTACTTGACATCCCATGACTTTCTCTTTCTCTCTCTCTCTCTCTCTCTCTCTTAATACTACCATATACGTGTGTGTATGTATTTTTTTAAATTATGGTTGACATTCAGTATTATTTTAATTAGTTTCAGGTGTACAGCGCAGTGGTTAGGCACTTATATAATCTGTGAAAAGTGTTGGAGAATCTTAATATATGAATTATCTTACACTATTGACAAACTAAGTTATACTATGATTTACTATAGTAGTATCTTAGGTCAATAGTAATTCTTAACCTTTGCTCTCTTCTTTCTGAGTTTTTTTTTTACTTTTCAGCGTCTGTGGTCTCCCTGAACTCTGCCCTCAGGTTCTTCAACATAGTACTATTGTGAGATTGATTAGAGTTTTAGGTACTCCCTGTGGTGCTGACTGGATCTGCCATCAGGCAATAGTTGTACATGAGAAATTCTCCTCATCCTGCTGCTTTCTAAGTATTGACTCCTCTCTAATATTTGCCTTCTTTTGGTCACTACTTAGTGCCTTTTAAGTGGTTGATTTTTGTTTTTTTTTCTCACAATTTCTGGTTATCTGTGGGAGTCTTGATTTGGTAGGTGCTTACTCAGTCATACCAGAAGCAGAAGTCTCCCTTTTTCCTTTTTGTGTAGGGAAATTCCCTTCATGATTCAGTTCTCTGCTGTAGATACCAGCTTTTTATATCATGTGCTAATTAGTTAAGAAATTGTCATTTTGAAAATTGCCTTTGTAAAATTGCCTGACTCAAAGAGAAAAGTCACAATTTCTGATCTTAAGAGATAACGTTCTAGTGGGGAAGACAATCAGGTGGACAGAAAATGATGATATAAGTGAAAGAAGACATGATAGAGTGATAAGCAGGAAACTTTGAAGAGCATAGTGGAAGGGAACCTTAACCCTGGTAGGGCAGAGATAGACAAGAATACTCTTGGGAGGATGTCAGTGCTGTGTTCTGTCTATGAGCAGTAGGGTGTGCCAGCTGAAGAACAGAATAAGGGGCTTTCTAGGAAGAAGACAGAAGACTAAATAAATATGTGGGGGCTAAGGATGAATAACTCTTTCAAAGAATTGCAGAGTTTTGGTGTGGCCAGAGTTGTAGGGTACATGTGGGAATGTGTGAAAATATGAAGCCAGAGAGATTGGGCTGGAGCCAGATCATTAAGGGCCTTGAGCCTCAGGCCAGGACTTTGTACTTTAAATTTTAGATAATGGGAAGCCATTGACATGTTTTAAATATGGGTGTGACATCAAATTTGCATGTTAGAATGATTATTTTGGTATCAGTGTACAGAAAGGGGAGAAATGAGAAGTAGAGATACCAAATAAGGGAAGAAATTATGAAGGCCTAAGGAAGTGGTAATAGGAGGTAGAATTCAACTGAGAATTTAGGAATAGGAGCAGTGGGGCTTGGTAAGATTTGTGGTTTGTGTTGTGTTAATGAACAACGAGAAGTCCAGAATGATTGGAAGTTATCATTCCTCCCTCTCAGAGATTATTATAAAATACAGTAACATTTTTCTAGGGCTCAGAGTTTTTTCCCCTCATAAATGTTATCAGGAAGCAGCAGTGCATTTTGGTCCCTGATAGAGGCATCACTGTCTCTGACTTGTAGCACTAAGCATTTTGTGATTTTATAGCAATGATACTTTCTAAGTAATAAATATTAGAAACTAAAGTTGTCAGTGGTCAGTCATTTCATTTCTTTTTTATTTTCTTGAGTATGTAATCAGATTTTATTACTTATTTTCCCCCCACATAATATGCAGTAGTAACTTTTATTTTTAGTTGATTGTTTTTGTTAACAAAACATTTAGTGAATAAGAAGAATATAAAGTAAAAAGTCTCCCTTACCTTGGTCACCCTTACTCCTGCTTCCGTAAAGTAAGACCTCTTTTCAGTTTCTTTCTTTTTGTCTTGTTGGTGGACACGTTATAGAGGAATGAATATATTGAACAACTTTAGACAACATCTGTTTCATCTCCAATATGAAAGATGGGGAATTTAGTAAACCTCATAACTAACTTCTCCCTTTACCTCCTGATATTTGTTTGCTATGTTAATATTAGTATAGAGAATACTTTATTACTTTAAATGTTATTGAACTTCTGTTTCTTGAATTATCAAATGTAGAGTGTCTGCTGATTACATGCTATGAAAGAAAAATAAATTAGTTATACGTTCTACCTATCTTTAGCTTTTGTATTATTTGTTGTAACTTTCTAGAATACTCATTTAGACATTAATTTATTTACATATTTAAATATTTGTTTGTTCCAAAGATGAATTTTCAAAGATAAATTTATTTCTTTTTACTTTTTAATCCTTTTAGAAGTTATTATTCTGAGCTAATTATTCTTCCACATTCCTTAAGTTGCTTAACTTTAATTGGACTTACTGTAATAAGGATTAGAGAGCAACACATAATGGGAAAATTAACTCAGTTCCAGTAGAGGAAATAGGAGAATAGGGAAATCATGATTTTGGCCTTCAAACAGCTGAAAAGCAACCATGTTAAAGAAGGAAGACATACTTGTAATTCCCGGTGACATCAATTGATGAAAATACTTGGAGAAGATTTTGACTCAGTGTAAAGAAAAACAAAGTTTTAAAATTTCGATTTTTACAACGATACAGTGAAATAATATCTCAGCCCCATTTTAGCATCATTTTTTCCCCTGTTCCAGTTAGAATTCCATAACTGTTCACTTCAACTTTGGTCTACTCTACCCTCAGCTTTCTTGTTTTCCTGATTGTTTCATCTAGTAATCCCAGCATTGAATGAGCCTAACAATTGATTTTTTTCCTCTTATGTTTTAGAGCTGCTAAGTCCTGCTGGAGATTACATAACTGTTTGTCTTTTTCCCCTTAAAATTTGGAATAAGGTATTATGGAAGAACAGAAAAGGAACACTTAGACTTGGGACACATGGTGTCAGGAAACACTTCTAAAAGGAGATCATGCTTGAATTTAATCTTATAAAATGTATAAGAGTTAACCTGGCGATCAGAGAAAAGGAGATTGGTTGAAGAGGAGAGCATCTGGCAAAAGGGGCAAGATCCTCAAAAGCAGATACGTAGAAGAATTTGAATGGACCTGACTTGTTTGGGGTGCTACAAATAGGTTGTTGAAACTAGAGTGCTCATAAGGATATGAATGAAAGTTAGGTAAGGCTCAGGTTAATAGGAATTTGACCATTATCCTGAATGTGGTAAGAAGTCAGTTAACTTGAGTAACATGCTATACAAATTCTGGCAGAATTGAAGAAAATGGTTTGGAGAGGGCAGCACTGAAGTCAGGGAGAACGGTTAGGAAATTGTTGCCGTAGTCCATGCAGGAAAGGATGAGCACCTGTCGTGCGGGAGACCCTGCTCGCTGCGCCATTTGTCGTGCAGGGTTTCCTGCGGGGTTTCCTGCAGGGTCTCTGCTCCCGCTCCCCACATAAGAGTGCAGGACATGGTTAGGCCAAAAAAGGAACACCCACGGAGCCATAAGTAGGGGAGTCATATCTCTATATTCTCACCGGCGGCATCTGCCTCTCTGCAATCCACTCTTGCTAGCCCCCAATCCTCCTGCTAGCGTAGCCACAGCAGTTATATTAGTGGCCAATGGCTTACGGGTTACAGCTGATGGCCAACTAGCCACAGCTGCTGGCCATCTGATCACAGTTGATGGCCATTTACTACCCGAGCCAGCACCTTTCTATGTGAGGCCAAGAGCCTGGAAACTGCTTTTTGGGGCTTTGTCCCCACAGGAACCAAAACAAAACCATTGTAGTGGGTGTGGGAGAATGTTGCAGATCAAGACACAAGAGGTACATGGTTGTTATCCATGCAGGGACTCTTCTTTATGGAAGGCCAGATGATCAGAGGTTCTTCCTACAAGATGGCATTTACTTTATTCTGGAACTTGGTTTTCAGGCTCAGGAAACTGCATTATAGATAGATTAAAACTCAATATGTCTCTTGGAGAATACCACTTTTTAAAATGATAGTGAGAAATGTAACGTTCAGAATGAGAGTACTTAATATATTGTCTTCCAACAAGTACCTTCTTTCCCTATGGGCTACATTGTTTCTGGATGTGATTTAGGTTCCATCCTTCAGGTACACTTTGATTTGGAACTGAACCACATAGGTATAGAGGTAGGGGACATGGATTTTGCTGGCATGGATTGTGAGATAGAGTGGTTCTGAGCTAGCATTTTATGGGTCGCTTCCTCATTTAGTGCTTGGCTTTCTATTTCTGCAGCTGCTGCAGCTGTATCCTTATTTGCCAGCTTCCTGCAGTGATAGTGACAACTTTCCTGATTGTGGCTGAGGCAGAGTGGCTCTGTGGGCTAGGAGTTGTTTCTGGGAGCTCAGTCACTCAAGAGCATGCCTTTCCAATTTTCCAGTGATTTTGTGAGCATCTGATTCTTATATTAAATCCCTTTGTGCTTCAACTACCTGGAGTGGATTGTGGTTCTGGACCAATACGGTAATTGGTACCAAAAGAGTTGCAGGTAACAGTTCCCCAAGGAATATGAAGGGTCATTGGTAATCAGTTCATAGCATCTAGTGGTGAAAGTTACTTGTTTTCACCTGGAATGAAATAATCTGTTGAAAGCAAAGCTTTGGTAGACTGAGTAATGTATTGGAGACAAAGTAATATTAAGATTATAGGAAGATTGGCTGATTTTAACCCTCCTGCAGCATTTAAAGGAGTGGGTCTCAACCTGGGGTGAATTTTGGCAATGTGTTGAAACACTTTTGGTTGTCATAACTGGGGGAGGGGGCTGCTACTGGTATGTAGTGGGTAAGAGACAGGGGATGCTGCCGTACAGGACCGCCTCCTCCCTGTCGTAATGGCAGAGTTATCTGGCCCAAAACTCAGTAGTGCTGAGTTTGAGAAACTCACATTTAAAGAAAATGGCAGGATTAGAGGTTTGAAATCTTGTTTCATTTTAAAAATCTGAAGTCATAGTTAGAGAACTAAAGAGTTTTGTGATTGGCTTAATAGAATCCTTTACACCTTTTAATTGCAGGATTGTCAAAGCCAAAATAAGATGCAGACTCTGATCCCACAAGTTGTTGAACTACAATGTAGGTCAAATCCACAGCTTAGTCAGGTCTGTTAAGTATTAGTTGGGGCATTGATTGGGAACGAGTGAGATTCCAAAAATTGGAATGGTCATACTGGTAGTATTTGGATTACTTCATGTATCCTTAACCGATAATTTTTTTTGAGCCTTTCTAGTGAACAGAAGCAACCGCTCTTTCCTTGACCGGTGAGTGTGGACCCGCCTTGCGTAAAGGTGCTGTCATGACCTCATCTTGTAGAGCCATGACTCTTCTCATTCCCACCCCTACCACCTTATAACCTCTAGACCTGTAGCTGGAGTCAGATCCCAACAAGTCGAAAGGGGACAATTTCAAAACCAAAGGCAAATTTTACGTATTAAAAGAATTGCAAGAAGTTTACTAATTTATATTAGCAAAAAGTCTAGGAAAATAGATACAAAATTGGATTTTGAGGGTGCTAGATCAGGAAAAGAGGAACTAATTTTAGTTTGGGCTGAATTTATTAATGTGGGTTCATTTATGAGAAATTTTAGATTTGGTGATTGCTCAAGCCCCAAGAACTGGTTCTAATTGTTCGCTTATTTGGTTGACTGAAACTTCGATTCATTAGTGACCTACATTGAATAAAGTGGAGATGCCAGAGTTGGAGAGTTAGGAATGTGGGGCTGAATGTATTATGTGCAGCTGACTTTCTTAATCTCTAATGATGTCCCGCAAGATTCCATGTTCTCTGCTGCCTTTGAGAACACGGTGAAGGGAATCCCCGAAGTCTTCAAAAGTGCTGTTGGTGACTGTCTTCTCTGGCCCTGGTATGACTATGAGAGAAATAGGCCCCCTAAATTCAGTGGGATCCTGGAAGTCAGAGGCAAGTCAAGTAACAAGTTAACCATCAGAGGCAAGGTAATAGCCACGGTTATCATAGGAGGCAAATTGCTCAAGGACTGATACAGAGGGTAGATCTAAGGCTCAGTGCGGCGCCTTCCTCTGAGGCAGGACTTGAGATAATACCACAAGTGGGTGCAGTTCATTTTCTTCATAATGTTCTCTAAAGAAAGGAACTATTGGCCATTTTATGAGTATAACTGTGCATCAGGGAAGGGAAGATACTGAAACCTTTTAGGGATTGGAACCCGAGCTAATGCTAATTCCTAGTGACTTCGGATACCACTGTGTCCCACTAGGCAGAATGGGAGCTTATGGAAATCAGGTATGGAATGGAGCTTCGGCTTGAAACTATTTCACAGTGGATCTGGTGGCTCTATGATTTCATCCTGTGGTTGTATCTTGTTTCTTAGTGCATATTTGAAATAAATGTGTTTGACAGCTGGGAGAATTCCCAAATTGGCTTCCATATCCATGGATTAAGAGTAATTATGGTAGGAAGAGCCAAGTGTAACCCCCTGGAGCTCTGTCTCTCTACCAAGATAGTAAACCAAAAGCAGTCTCATAACCTGAATTAAAGACTTGAAAGGTTCAGGGTTGGAAAGTTGCAGGCTGCATTTAACTCTTACTTGCCTGTGTTCAAGGTCGATCTTAGAGAATGATGGTGTACTATCATCAGCTTCTTCCTCCACTCTAGTTGTAGTTGGTGGTCCGCACGTGGTCTCTTCACTAGAAACAGACCCCAACACCTGGTGATTAACTGTTGATTTATCAGATGCCGCCCACCCACCCAGAAAACCTCAGAAATAGCCAGCAATGTAGTACATTGGCACCATATTGCCTCCATGGTTAGCTCTGTGCCATAATTTAGTCTATAGGGATTTTGTTCATTTCACCATCTCAAGTTATATTCCATTGGCCCCCTCCAGTGTTGACGTTGTGCTGATTGACAGCACTTAGAGAGAGAGAGAGCTAAAAGGCACCCTAGATCCTTTGTAAAGACCCAGATGGTGGTAGAACATGCAGCCTATAAAAATTTTAAGTATCTGACAACTTCGGTGACGTTTTTGAGGTTACTGTGTTTTGGGGTATGCTGATAAATCCCCTCTGAAGTAGAAGACAAGCTACTGCATCTGCCACCAAAAGGAAGTACAATAACTGGTGGGTCTCTTTGGGTTTGGGGTCAGGATATACTACATTTAAGTGTATAGTTACAACCCCTTTACAGAGTAATTCATAAAGCTGCCCTTAGGTTGCTATATGGAGGTTGTTGTAGGTCCTGACAGGAGAATCACAGTGAGGGCCCCTTGCTTTTGGAGCTAAGTTACTAGTATATCCTCTTTGGCAAGCAAATACTCTACTTAAAAAAGGCTACAGGCCTGCTGTTATAGCTGATAGAAAACAAATGCTCAAATACTGAATAACATGGCATGAACTAACTAGGCTGCAAGCCTAGCAAGCAGCAATTCATCATCAAATAGAAGTAGTATGTCTTAGATAGGGCAAGATGCAGGTACTGAAGGCAAATGTATGTCGCACAAGCAAAAGGTTCTTTCTGTACAGCTCGCTCTCACAACCCCATACCCAGGGCTTTATTCCTGGGGAGTCCCCTATGTTCCTGGTTAATGCACATTAACCTGGTTCTGCACATTGTGCTGGCACTTGTCAGACTAATGGGTAGACTCTGGTAGAAACTGCCAGTTGCTTCCTAATACCTATTTTTCTCTCCCTCTTTAGAAACAGTTTTTTTGTTTTGTTTTGTTTTGTGTGTGTGTGTGTGTGTGTGTGTGTGTGTTTAGCAGTGCAATTGTCACTTTGTTAAGACTCCCTTTCGGTTGGGCGTGGCCATGTGACTAGGTTTTGGTCAATGATATATAAATGAAATTGTTGTTCTAGGAATTCTCCTTAAATAATCTGTGCCCTTTTTCTCAGTTTCTGCTTGAAACGTGGCCGTGTTGTTTGGAGCTCTAACAGACATATTAAACTGAGAATGCGAGCTAAACCCTGTAGATCGCAGAGTGGTGAACTGGAAGAACTTGACTCCCTGAGCCCAGAGCTCTGTCATTAGTTCTGGACGCCTACTTCTAGACTTCTTTTACATGAAATGAAATAAACTTCTACCTTGTTTAAACCGCTATTGTTTTACATTGTTCTGTCAAGCTGCTGCACCTAATCCTGAGGCACTGAATGCCTGGATGAATAAGGTGCCATTCTCTGAGATAGGGAATGGAGAAGCAGCACATACAGCTTTTGTAGAAATGATAGAAAATCCCATTTTGGTCATGATTAATTTGCTGTCTGGAGAAAGGCTTAAACAGGGGTATAGATCGCTTTGGGAGCTTGACAACGATTCTGTTTTATCTGGTAGGAGAAGGCAATGTTTGTTTTCAGGAGAGTGAAACCTGGGGAAAACAACCTGTAGTAGAGTATATTATAACCAGCCTTATAACTTGTTTAATTCTTTTTGAGAATAGGAAGTTTTTTAAAAACATTTTTTATTGGGGAAGGGAAACAGGACTTTATTGGGGAACAGTGTGTACTTCCGGGACTTTTTCCAAGTCAAGTTGTTGTCCTTTCAATCTTAGTTGTGGAGGGTGCCGTTCAGTTTCAAGTGGTTGTTTTTTCAGTCTTAGTTGTGGAGGGTGCAGCTCAGCTCCAGGTCCAGTTGCCGTTGTTAGTTGCAGGGGGTGCAGCCAACCATCCCTTGCAGGACTCGAATGGAAACCTTGTGGTTGAGAGGACGGGCTCCAACCAACTACGCCATCCGGGAGGCAGCTCAGCTCAAGGTGCTGTGCTCAATTTTAGTTGCAGGGGGCAGAGCCCACCATCCCTTGCAGGAGTCGAGGAGTTGAACCGGCAACCTTGTGGTTAAAAGCCCGGGCTCCAACCAACTGAACCATCTGACTACCTGGGAGCTGAGCTGCTGGGCAGCTCATTGACTTCATTGTAGTTGCAGATGGCACAGGTCACTGGCCCATGTGGGAATCGAACCAGCAGCTGTGTTGCCCAGAACTCGCTCTCTAACCAACTGAGCCACCCGTCTGCCACGGAAGTTTGATTTTTGAAAAGAGTTGAGCAGAAAACATAAGGCTTGGATTATTCGTGTTCTTGTTCTGCTTACAGGTGAATTTTGAGTTGGAGATAGGAAGTTAGAGATACAAAAACATACGTATTTGTGAAGGGTAGAAGACATGTTTAAACTCATTTGGGAAGAAATTTGGCATCTGTACGAGGTGTGATCAAACAATATGGTGATTAAATAAAAAAGTTTATTACAATAAAAGACACATTGCCATGAATCCCCCTCAAAATACACCCCCTTATTTCAAACACACTTATCTCATCGTTCTTGCCACTTTCTGAAGCAGTTCTGGAAGTCTTCTTCCATTAGTGTCTTCAGTTGCACTGTCGTGGCTGCCTTGATGTCATGAATCCATTCAAAACAGTTACCTTTCATGGTCATTTTGACTTTGAGGAAGAGCCAGAAGTTGCACGGTGCCAGATCTAGTGAATAACGTGGATGAGGAAACACCATAATGTTTTTATTTGACAGAAATTGCTGTACCAGAAGTGATTTGTGACATGAAGCATTGTCATGATGGAGGATGAAACTGTTTCCCCATTCCATGTTAATTCGTTGTTCATGATCCATGATTTATGGCAACTTTAAAACACACCTTATCTCACCTGTAGCTCACACCTGACTGACTGCACTAAACAAGTTGAAACTTATCACACACTGTTAACTGAAGTTTGGCCACTTCCCATATTGAAGGTCCCTGCCTTTCCGTTGGATGGCTCTCGGCAGCAGCATTCATGTGTATTTTGTGATCACAATGGAAAGGCTTCATGTCACATACGACTCCTAGTACAGCAATTTCTGTCAAATAAAAACATTACAGTGTGTCCTCATCCACCTTATTCACTAGATCTGACACCGTGCGACCCCTGTCTCTTCCCCAAAGTCAAAATGACCATGAAAGGTAAATGTTTTGAATTGATTCAGGGCATTGAGGCAGCCACGACAGTGCAACTAAAGATAATCATAAAAGAGAACTTCCAGAACAGGAGCGTGGCAAGAACAATGGGATAAGTGTTTGAACCGAGAGAGAGCATTTTGAGGGGGATTAATGGTCACGTATCTTTTACTGCAATAATTTTTTTTTTATTTAAACTTTCACTATATTGTTTGATCATACCGTATAGTTCTCGCAAGGCACAGTGCAGGTTGCTAGAGATTCTTTAAAAACTTAGAGATTTTCCTGCCTTCTTTGATTTAGGGCTAGAGAATCTATTAATAGGGACACGTTAGATGAGTTTTAATGAGAAATTTGTGTGTATCATGCCTGATTGCATTGTGCAACAGATAGCAATCTCTTATTTAAGGAAGGTGAACATGATGACCTTTGCTGTTGTTCAATCAGTAACTATTATCCCCAGTTTAAAAATGTTGTATTTAAACATTCTTAATGCTAAAACTAAGTACGTATCTTTAATATTCTTATCTTCAATTGGAGGATATTTTAAAACCATATTGAAAATGATAGAGCAGGTCACAGTAGAGAAGATTTGTGTTATAAATTTGCAGTTCTCTTTTTACTCTAAAAGGATTGATGTATTATATTATACATACTACCAACATGTTAATGTTTTTAAGCTGTTTCTAAGAAATTTTCATGTTGGAATACTATTTCCTGCTGTATCATCAACAGGGGCTAAATATTGTGTGGTATAAATATACTGCAGAAATTTAACAACAACAAAAAACACACCAAAAAACAAACAAAAAAAATCCCACCTGCTTTTTTTCCCCTCCTTCCTTCTACTTTTCCTCCACCTATGTTCTTACTGCCCTACTTCTACTTCTCTTTTGTTTGTTAGGTTGCTGGTTTCTCAGTATTACACAATAAGCATGTCTTTGTGATACTCAGTTTGGTTGAAGATAACTTGAACCAGGCCTGAAAGAGGTCTGTCATTCTACATCATACAAAATAACAGTGTTTAGGCAGTAGCCTGGGGTTTTCTGCCAGCCGGCATGTTATTGAAACTTTGTTTAAATTCATATACTTTAATGAGTATAGTTTTTCTAGCAAGGTAATGTAGAGATTTTTGTCTACTTTTTAGGTTGCCAACCAAGATTTTATGCCCTCTAGTGGTAAGATGTACGTATTCCACATTTTTAGGTGCTTATTTATGATGCATATCATTTTAGAGCTAGAGGGGACCTAAGATCACTTTATAGGTGAAAGACTGAGGCTCAGAGAAGTTTTGCTTAGGTTGCCAGTGAGAGATGGAGCTAAGACAGCCTGAGATCTCTTGATTACCAACGTAGCGTTCTTTCTAAAACGAGACTCAGTGGTGTATATGTGTATCTGTAAGGGCTTTCTTGGATTAATTTGAAGATATTTACTGTGGGAAGGAGATATTTGTATTTTTGTCTTATTTCTGTTTATTAATAATTACCATTGATGTCTTTAATGTAGAGATGTTTTGAGAAATAGAAAGACCCTTAGCCTTAGCAGAGTGACTGAGATGGGAAGGGAAATGGAAATCATATTTACCTTTGAGAAGACACAGCAGTTGTCTTTAAGCAGTTGAAGCATTACTTCTGGGAGTGGGTTGAGAGCTTATTTTTAGCTTGTTACAGTGAGTACAGAAAATATTAATTATTATGTCTCTGTATTTGCCCTAGAATATAGTCTAGTTTCTTTCAGTAGAATAGGAGGAATAGGAGAGAGTCAAAGCCCCAGAACTAGACATATTTATTAGGGTCATATCCAGATTAAATTCTGTGTTGAAAGAAGAGTTAATTCTGGCAGTTCCACCCATCCACCCTGCCACAGTACAGAAACTAAAGATTGTGAGATGTTCCAACATCTGATTCATGTCTTTGTTAGTATCAGTTGATTGTCTTCTCATTTAGGTTTAGATTTTTCTGGTTCCTGGTAGATGGGTAACATTTTTTGTTATGACATCCTGGACATTTGGCCATTAAGTTAGTCATTCTGTTTAGATTTAGCACATGGACCATGGCCTTTTTTTTTTTTTTTTTTTAAGATTTTATTGGGGAAGGGGAACAGGACTTTATTGCGGAACAGTGTGTACTTCCAGGACTTTTTTCCAAGTCAGATTGTTGTACTTTCAATCTTAGTTGTGGAGGGTGCCATTCAGCTCTAGGTCCAGCTGAGGTTGCTAGTTGCAGGGGGCGCAGCCCACCATCCCCTGCAGGAACCGGCAACCTTGTGGTTGAGAGCCCACTGGCCCATGTGGGAATTGAACCGGCAGCCCTCGGAGTTAGGAGCATGGAGCTCCAACCTCCTGGGCCACCGGGCCGGCCCCAACCATGGCCTAGTTTTGTGAGCTGTTGTTTAGTGGCAGTTTAACTTTCAGAGCTTTTATGGTGTTATTTTGCTTTTGGTTTATCTGGTTACCCCACTGGTCCATGCTGGTGAGGCCTGAGGTGGCAGAAAATGTTCCCCAGTCTGGGATGGCTGATATCTCTTGGTGGGGAAAAGGAATCTCAGGCCCACAAGACCTGAAATGTTGAGGTAACATTTTTTTCTTTCAATATTTTATTTATTTATTTATTTTTTAAGGAGGGCACAGCTCACAGTGGCCCATGCGGGGATTGAACCGGCAACCTTGGTGTCATCAGCACCATGCTCAAACCAACTGAGCTAACCGGCCAGCCCTCTTTCAATATTTTAAATACGTTGCTCCACTGTCTTCTGTCTTGCATAGTTTATGATGAGAATTCTGCTGTCATTCTCATCTTTGTTACTCTGTATACAGTGTCTTTTTTCTGCAGTTGTTTTTAAGATTTTCTCTTTATATATTTTTAAAGTATATTGACTGTGATGTATGTTGGTGTAGTTTTCTCCATGTTTTTTTGCGTTTGAGGTTGGTTGAGCTTTTTGATCATTTGAGACATATATATATATATATATACACACACACACATGTATTTACTTTTTTTTCTTCTTCAGTCTTTTTGTGTTTCTTTCATTTTGGAGAATTTCTATTGGTATAACTTCAAATTCATTGATCTTTTTTTCTCTAGTGTCTAATTCATTAGTTTTACCCAGCATATTTTTCATGTCTCTATTCCTGAAAATATGCAACATAGTTATAATAACTTTGAGTATCCTTATCTATTAATTTTATCATCTGTGTCTATTTGCAGTCTGTTTAAATTTTTTCATTATGGCTCACACTTTTCAGCTTCTTTTCATGCCTGGTGTTTTTTGGCCAGATGTAATATTTTTGTGTTCCTGTAAATAATTTTGAACTTTGTTCTGGGATGTAATTAAATCATTTAATTTTTTTTTTTGAGGCTTTTTATTTTTTTTGTTAGGTGGGCCCATAGCAGCATTTAGTTTAGGGCTGATTTTTCCACATTACTGAGGCAATATCCTTCTTAATTCTCTGCCTGAATCTCAGGGAATTAAGGCAGTTTTATTTACTCTTAGCTATTGGAAACACAAATTACTTCCGGTTTTGTGTGAGCTCTGGGGATCGTTCTCTGTGTTCTGTCATGTAGTTTATTCCCTGGCCTCAGGTGGTTTTCTTGCACTCAAGTCCTATTGGGTACTCAGCTGAAGACTCAAGCAGACCCTCTGTAGATCTCTGGACTTTTCTTTTCCTGTGAATCGGTCTTCTCTTTGGTACTCCGCCCTCTAACCTTCTTGGCTTTCCAGGACTCCCAACTTTATTGCTTCAGCTCAGGGATCCCGCTGGGACTCTGTGTGGATTCACCCATTCCTGTCCTGCAGTCTGGAAACTCACCAGGGAGTAAGCTGCGGCAGTGGTAGGGCTCACTTAATTTTACTTTTAGTATTTACTGTCTTTTACTGCCTGATGTCAGTGTCTGAGAAACCATTGTTTCATATAATTTCATCTGTTTTTTAAGTTGTTGCTGGTTGGAGGGTAGACCCAGTTCTTGCTACTCTCATCTTGGGTGATGTGGAAGTCCCTAAAGTAATGATTTGGGCTATTTTATTATGTAGCCATTGGGAGAATTGAATGATTTTGATCACGAGAGTTAGCATGATGAACTTTGACTTTACAGAGGCTATTTCCATACTGCCAGAAGCCTGAACATGTTAGAGTGAAGAGAAACAGAAAGCAGGGAGGTGAGGAGGCTACTGCCATCACCCAGGTGAAAGATGATGAGAATTGGAACTGTTAGAGTGATTGTGAATAGTGCTGGGTGGCGGCATATGTGGTAGGTATTTGGGGGTATAGACTTTATAAGGCTTTGTTTTTAAAAAATATTGATATACAACTATGGCGTTTTTACAGCATTTCAGATGCCAGTAGTTTTTCCTTCGTTGCTGCTAAAGAAGTCATTTTTCTTCAGTCAGAAGATGCAATTTGAAGAACTTTATCAAAACATTAAATCATATATTTAGTTTTAATTTCAATTAGCGTTCTTTTCTATTTTTCTTAATCTTGACATTCTCTAACTCACTGGATTTATACATTATCAATGAAGTATGAGTTTAATGGAGACTTAACTTGTATGACTGCTGTTGACTTATTTTTAATGGTACACCTTGTTTTCTATGTATTCTGTTCAATTTTTAAATGTATTCTTTTTCATTCCTGTGAAAGCCCATGAGTTCTTTGCGAAGTTTAACTCTGGAAAAAAAATAGTTTGTGTGTTCTTCATAAATCTTTTGAATAATAGGAGATTATACTGGATAATCGGAAAATCACATTACATTCCTACCTAAATTTTTGAATAACCACAAAAAAGGCTTGTTTCAGTTGAAATAAACAGATTTCTTTGATTAAATACTGAATGGATCAAATATGAAAGCCTTTTGTGGAATGATTTCCTGCATGCTTTCTTTTCAGTGAATGAACAGTTTTTATTTTCTTTATCCTTTGAAAGTTGGTCTGTACTGGCACAATTAGACCTACTTATTTTGGTGAGCTTTGATTTTTTTCCTGGTTGATTATTTTGGCATTATAACACAAATCTTCTGGTGAACAAGAAAACAATATTTTAAAAACATTATCATTTGCTAAAAAGCATATGTTATAAATCAAGGATGGGAAGCCTGGGACCTGCAAGTTGCATATGACCCTCATCGTTATTTTACCTGTGAACAGGTAAATTACATTTCTGTTGATCAGCTTCTACTCTATTAAGATGAGTAAATAAGTTATATGTACTGGAAAGGTCAGAAGTCCTGCTTTCGTAGCACTGTGCTTTTGCTTCAATCATTTCCTTTAAGGTGATATTCCCAGTGAAGGTGAGAACAGGTGCTAGGCTCAGTGCTGAAGTTCCAAGCAGATTGTTGTGGGATAGAATGGGACAGCGGGACTAGTGCCAGTGCCAGTCGTGTGTGTATATAGCATATTTTGACCAAGGCTTTTTCCCTGTGGAAATTTTGTCTCTAGTTGGGAAAATGAAAAAAATTAATCAGACTTATGCCAATATTGGTGAAGTTATTTTTGAAAATATATTTTGGAGGAACTCCTTGAGCAACTTTTTAGTATAATACAAATAAATAATTTCTATTTTTGTTTTTATTTTACTGAAATTGTTTTTACTGAGTTTGTCAACACTCATCAAACTGTTAACTTAAAATGATCACATTTTATGGTATGTATGCCCTAACACAAAAACTCCCAGAATTGAGTAATATAAATACAGTGGGTGACAGACATAGGATCTTAAAAGTAAGTGTGCTATGCTGACTAAAGAAATTTAACAGAGATAACTTGAGTCTGAAACACCTTTTGTACAGGCATAGGAGTACATCAAAACATGTTTAAAAAAAGTTTTATATGTTCCATTCAAAAATCTTGAGTCGTGTGGTCACCAAAAGACCTAATACAGTAATACCACGCTTCGTTGTCAGTAGTGGCACGGTTATCTAGAGCAACAGTTCTGTCTGTATCACTTAGACCAGTTTAGAAATCTCAGGTATTGTTTTCAGCTCTGAGTACTGCTCAGACAACTGTCACACACTCATTTTATCATCATCATCATCGTAAATATTGATATCATGTTTATTATGTGCCAAGTACTTGATGAAACACCTTACATGTATATTCACTGATATTTTTCCTCACAAAAACTTTAAGAGGCAGGTAACAGTATCCTTGTTTTACATACAGGAAAACATGAAGCAAGAAGAGGTAATGCAATTTTCCCAGGCTCATGTAGCAAGTAAATGGTGGAACTGGATTAGAATAAAAGTAATCTAGATCCAGAGTCCATGTTCTTAACCATGTGAAAAAATATATTGAGATCCGCAGGACAAGTTGAAAATATTTAAAGTTGAAAAAAGGAAGATCAGGGCATGGGGGAAAGGTATGCGGGAGGTGGCTGGGGACAAGATTTTTGTTAGTTGCATTCAAATATTTGAACGATTATCATATAGAAATGGGACTAAATTTATCCTAAGAACGGGGACTGTGACCAACAGGTAGATATTACAACAAAATAGATTTTTTTTCTGAAAGTTTTTCTTTCATGTCAACAAACTCAAATACCTACGTATTAAGGTAATGAAATGTTTATTAGCAAATATTTTAGTTCTAGGGTTGCTGTAACAAAGTATTACAAATTGGGTGGTTCAAAACAATAGGAATTAATTCTCTCACAGTTCTAGAGATTAGAACACCAAATCAAACCTTGGCAAGGTTAGTTCGTTCTGGAAGATTCTGAGGGAGAGTCTGTATTATGCGTCTCTCCTGGCTTTTGGTGGTTTTCCGCAATCCTTGGCATTCTTTGACTTGCAGCTGCAACACTCCAGTCTGCTTTTGTCTTCACGTGGCGTTTTCCCTGTGTATCTTTGTCTCTGTTTTTTCTTACCAGGGCACTAGCGACTGGATTAGGGCCACCCTAATCCAGTATGACCTCATCTTAACTAATTGCATCTTGAAGAGCATATTTCTAAATAAGATTTCATTCTGAAGTTCCAGGTAGACGTGACTCTTTGGCGTACACTATTTAATGTAGTACACCTGATAACTAAATACATTTCCTATCTTCTGAGGCTTAGAAAGAGTTTAAAATTATTCAAATTCATCTAAAGATGCCTAACTATTTCATGACTAAAACCCAAAAGGAATATATAAAGAGAGCTAGAGAAGAGAGAGAAATAATTATGCTCCTTAATTTTTTTAACAGATACAGTTATCTTCTGAGTTTTCATTGCACATATTTAATGCCATTTTTTGAAATAAAAGAATTTGATAGATTGATTATGATAATATGCATGGTATAATTAAGTTTCCTATATCAGTTTCTCAGAAAGATCTATGATAATCATCCAAAGATAGAATAGGTTGCCCTGAGATATTGGACATTTGTGTCACGATACCTATCCAAACACAGACTAGAAGAGCATGTTCAAATACAGAGTAAACTATTACAGAGAAAATAGTTTACAGTGGATGAATTATACCAGGTGTCTTTCATCCTTCCGTATATTATGATAGATTCCATTCTGACTATAGGCAAAATCTAAACAAAGAAGTATTTCACCCAGATTGTCTTTTCTGGTACTGCAAGTATTTATTCATATAAGTACCACTGCAATAAAAAATTTCCCATCACTCTAAAAAGGTTCCTTGTGTCCCTTTTATTCATATTAATCCCTAATACGCTTTCCTTGCCCTGAGCAACTACTGATCTGCTTTCTAGCACTATAGATTAGATTTGTCTTTTCTGCAATTTTATGTGAATGGAACCCTGTGGTATGTACTTATTTGCATTTGGCTTCTTTTACTCAGCATAAGTCTTTTGAGATTTACCCATGTTGTTGCACGTATCAGCAGTTTTTTCTTTTTAGTGCTGAATAATATTCCATTATATGGATACACAACAATTTATTTATCTGTTCACCTGTGAATAGCCCTAAATATTTCATGGTTTTTGATGCTATAGCATATAGTATTTAAAAATTTTTATTGCTAGTATGTAGAAATACAATCTTTTTTTATATTGACCCTTTCAGATTTTGTAAACTTATTAGTTCTAGCCCTTTTTTTCAGTTTTTGTAGGACATTTTACAGGTTGTCTGCAAATAAAGACAACATTACTTCTGCTTTTCCCATCTGTATAGCTTTTATGTCTTTTTCTTGCTTTATTGCAGCAGTTAGGGCTTCTAGTATAATGTTGAACAGAAATCTGAATCTTAGGGGGAAGCATTCAGTTTTTTTAACCATTAAGTCTGATGTTAGCCATAGGCTTTTTATACTTGTTCTTTACCATATTGAGGAAGTTTTCTTTTATTTATGTTTTGCCGAGTTTTTTTAATTGAATTTTGTCAAATTCTTTTTCTGCATTTATTGAGATAGTCATGGTTTTTCTTTTATTGTTTGTTATGATTTATTTTTTGATTCTAATGGCAATACCACATTGTCATAAGTTCTGTAGCTTTATTATAAGTCTTTACGTCAGGTAGCCTGAGTCCTTTCCTGCTCAGTTTTGATTCTACTCCTTGCAGTTTCTCCAGTTTGGGGTCTAGACTGCAGTTTTAGTCTTTGTTGCAAAAGTGTTGTCCTTGTTCTTCCATTTTCAGCTGCTATTCTGAAATTGGCCATTTGGCTTCTCAGTGAACACTTATTGGCTATTTTAGGGTTCCCCTCTTCTCATGTCTCCTCTTCTCAAGCCATTATTGTTGCTTCCTTCTTACACTTGTATAGATGCTGATACTTCCCAGGTTTTGTGAATGTTAGTATTTGCCTCTAATTGCTATATTTGGGGGATACTTTTTCACCTAGTTTTGTTGTAAATGTTGCCCATGAGTATTTGGTTGTGCTGTCTTTTATTCAAAAAAATGTGGTTAAAAATGCATAACAAAATTTACCATCTTAAACAATTTTAAGTATATAGTACAGTAAATAGTGTTTTATACACACACACACACACACACACACACATTGTTTTGCTGCAGATCCCCAGAACTTTCTCATCTTGCAAAACTGAATCTCTGTACTTATTGAACAACTCCCTTCCCTCTCCCCTTCTTCCTGTTCCTGGCAACCGTTATTCTACTTTCTATTTCTAAGAGTTTGACTACTCTACATATCTCATATGAGTGGAGTCATGCAGTATTTGTCTTTTTGTGACTGGCTTATTTTACTTAGCCTAATATCCTCAGAGTTCATCATTTTGGAGTATATGACAGGGTTTCCTTTTTTTTTAATGATCGAATCACATTCTGTTTTATATATATACCACAGTTTCGTTATCTGTTCATCTATTAATGGATGTTTCAGTTGCTTCCACCTCTTGGCTATTATGAATAATGCTGCAGTGGACATAAGTGTGCAAATATCACTTTGAAATCCTGTTTTGAGTTCTTTTGAATGTATACCCAGAAGTGAAAATGCCTGATCATATGGTATTCTTTTTTTTTTTTTTTTTTTTGAGGAACCTCCATACTGTTTTCCATAATAGCTGTACCATTCATTTTACATTCCAACGGTGCTCAGGGATTCCGATTTCTCTGCATCCTAACACTTGTTATTTTCTGGATTTTTGATAATGGCCATCCTAACCTGTGTCAGGTGATACGTCATTATGGTTTTGATATTTGCATTTCCCCAGTGATTAGTGATGTTGAGCATGTTTCATATGCTTATTGGCCATTTGTATGTCTTTGCAGAAATGTCTATTTAAGCCCTTGCCTATTTTTTAATTGGATTATTTGGGGTTTTTGTTTTAGTTTTTAAGTTGTAGGAATTCTTTATATATTTTGGATACTAACCCCTTATCAGATGTATGGTTTGCGAATATTTTCCCCATTCCGCAGGTTGCCTTTCACTGTGTTGATTGTTTCCTTTGCCCTGCAGAAGTTTCTAGGTTTGATGTAGTCCTGTTGTCTATTTTTGCTTTTGTTGCATTTTCTTTGGTGTCATATTTGAGACATCATCTCCAAGACCGATACCAAGGAGCTTACCACCTATGTTTTCTTCTAGGAGTTTTATAGTTTCAGGTCTTATGTTCAAGTCTTTAATTCATTTTGAGTTGCTTTTGTAAGATAATGGTCCGATTTCATTTTTTCACATGTGGCTGTCCAGTTTTCCCAGCACCATTTATTGAAGAGCTCTCCTTTCTTCATTGTATATTCTTCGCTCCTTTGTCATTAATTAATTGACCATCTGTGCTTAGGTTTATTTCTGGGATCTCTAGTCTGTCCCATTTCTGTGCTTAGGTTTATTTCTGGGATCTCTAGTCTGTCCCATTGATCTATGTATCTGTTTTTATGTTTACCATACTATTTTGATTATTCTAGCTTTGCAGTATAGTTTAAAATCAGGGAGTGTGATGCCTCCAGCTTTGTTCTTTTTTCTCAGGATTGCTTGGACTACTCAAGGTCTTTGGTGGTTTCATTAAAATGTTAGGATTATTTTTTCTATTTCTGTGAAAAGTGCCATTGGAATTTTGATAGGGATTGCACTGAATCTGTAGATTGCTTTGGGTAGTATGAACATTTTAACAGTATTAGTTCTTCTAATCCATGTGCACAGAATATCTTTCCATTTATTTGTCTTTTTAAATTTCTTTCATCAATGTCTTAGAGTTTTCAGTATGTGGGTCTTTGACCATCTTGGTTAAATTTATTCCTAGGTATTTTATTCTTTTTGATGTAATTGTAAATGGGATTGTTTTCTTAATTTCTCTTTTGGATAGTTTGTTATTAGTGTATAGAAACACAACAGATTTTTGTATATATTGATTTGCATCCTTCGACTTTACTGAATTTGTTGATTAGTTCTAACAGCTTTTTGCTGGAGTGCTCAGGAGTTTTCTGTATATAATACCATGTCATCTGCAGCACGTTTGGATTCTCAGAAGCTTACATTTCTCATCATTGGACTTAAATGATGCTGCGCTATTTTAAAATAAAAAGTAAGAAATATCTCTGTTCCAAAATGTGGAATTTCTTAGTTTTTCTGTCTCTGATTCCATTAGACTCCTGACCTGATTTCTAAACAACATTGTTTTCTTTCCTAATCTTTACTCTGTCATTATACTGTGTCTGCATCTGCCCTTCTATTTGCATTTCAGAAACCTCAGTTCAAGTCCCAAATATTCTCACAGCAAGTTTTATCCTTCTCTCCTTAGCACCTAACACAAGGCTTGGCATAATGTTATTGTTGAATGAATGAATTACTGTAATAGTCAGACTTTCTGGATTCATCCTCATACTATTTAGCCTAGATTTCCAGACCACAGAAACTTGTGTCTTGTACTAAAACTCCAATTCTGGTCGTTGCTTTCTGTGGCAGTTCATTCTGTTTTTTGATAGTGCTCGTTCTTGGAAGGTTCTTCCTTTATATTGACTCACAAATATCTCCTCTGATACATATTTGGCTCTAGTCTGCTCCACTGTATCTTCTTCTATATAATAGCTCTTTAAAGATTTGTAGAAAGTTCTCATATGTGCTTCTCACTTTTTAAGTTTTCAGACTAAACCTTTCAATGTATTGTTTCCAGATCCTTTACCAGTTTCAAAGTGTTTGAACTCTTTAGGGACCAGGAATACAGACCCATTCTAGCTTAAGAGGGAGGAATATTGTAAGGATACTGTAAGTATAACAATAGGCAGTACAGTGCTGCTGGAGTTTACAGGATGCAGAGCTTACTTGCACAGCTCCTTGCTTGTGGTTGCTCTCCTTTCCGCATGTGTGGACTGTTAACCTGTTTCTGCTGGTATGTCTCTGCCTACAGTTCTGCTGTGCTATAACTTTGGTTTTACACATGACCTTCTCTGGTTGCCTGACTTTTCTCTACATCATAGCAAGTCTTTATACATCTGTTTGGCTGCTTTAGTCTCTCCTTTTTTAAAATTTAAAATTCCCTCGCAGAGCAATTTGATTCATCTAGGATAACTTTTACAGCCAGGTCATTCTGGTCATAAGTTGCTTGCCAGTTTGTAGATGCCCTTATCCACCTAGTAGTCCCATTCTTTTACTCAATAAGTATTTTATTAAGTATCTAATATATGAGTACACTGGGAATGATTCCAAGTGCCTGGGATACATCAGTAAACAAAGCAGGCCCAAAAGTGAAGTGAGACAGACAGGTAACAGTAAAAGTAATAACCAAATAAGTGATTTAGTAATTTCTGTCTGGCTGGTGAGAGAATGGTAGGATCATATGCTCCTGAATATAACTGCTGCCCTTCCTTGAACTGTGGGTGCTATTTTTTTTAAAGATCTTTTATTGGGGAAGGGGTACAGGACTTTATTGGGGAACAGTGTGTACTTCCATGATTTTTTTCCAAGTCAAGTTGTTGTCCCTTCAATCTTAGTTGTGGAGGGTGCCGTTCAGCTTCAAGTTGTTGTCCTTTCAGTCTTAGTTGTGGAGGGCGCAACTCAGCTCCAGGTCCAGTTGCCGTTGTTAGTTGCAGGGGGCGCAGCCCACCATCCCTTCTGGGAGTCGAACCGGCAACCTTGTGGTTGAGAGCCCTGCGCTCCAACCAACTGAGCCATCCAGGAGCTCAGCGGCAGCTCAGCTCACTGTGCCGTGTTCAATCTTAGTTGCAGGGGGCGCTGCCCACCATCCCTTGCAAGACTCAAGGAATTGAACTGGCAGCGCCCACTGGCCCATGTGGGAATCGAACCGGCAGCCTTCGGAGTTAGGCATGGAGCTCTAACCGCCTGAGCCACTGGGCCAGCCTGTGGGTGCTATTTTTGATAGAAGGGGCTGTGGGCAGCTGGACATCATAAAACAAGTCTGCTGTAGATAATCTCTCCTCTAGTTGTTTAGATAAACATAGCATAGAAAAAGATCTGGTGAATTATGTATTAGAGTGGTATTTCTCAAAATTCCGAGCCTATATTAAATCAAGCAGTATATACTTGGTACATCTACACTGTAACCACGCACAGAAAGCACTCAATTAATGTTTGTCTATTTGGTGCAATCAACAAATACCGAGCATCCTATTTTGTGTAGAACAGAGTACTGTATTACATTTCTCCACCCAATTAACCCCTACTCATTCTTCAGTTCTTCTGCAGATACTTCTTTCTCATAGCTACTGGCAACTCCACACTTACAGCGTCCGTAGGCAAACCCGGAGAATACTGTCTAACTTTTCTAAAGTCATTGCCCAAGGCTAGATCACTCACTTTGCCTGGGGGTAATGGATGGCTGGATCATCCTAGGTCACTTGCTAATACTTGTGAGGGCCTGGGTAGCCTGATAGCCCTACCAGGACCCAAGGGAAAGTGAGTTACCAAATGTAAAGGAGGGGAAAGTGTGCCTGACCACGCCAACATTTCCTCACCCTTTCTAAATTTGCTGTGGGCCGTTTGCCTAGCATATATGCTTTTTTCAAAGTAAGCCATTTCCACATGTGCTGGTATCCTGCTGAGGATCCCCTCTTTTTATACATTTACTCCTTTAGTCATCATATTTCTTGATTTTATGATGGGATAGAGCGTATGGGCTGGGAAGGAAACCATGAAGGCACTACTAACTGCTCCCTCTTCCTTCCAAGTTAGCTGCGTACAGTGCAGTGGACAATCTATTTTGTCTGCCTAGCACCTCTCCTTTCTAGGAAGTGGTCCCCTTTCTTTTGAGGAACTTCTCCCTCCCTCTACCCACTTACCCAGCCCCGTTTAATATGTGGGAGCTGCTTTCACAGCCACTCTGATTGACATGGCCTGTTTCACCTCTGAACGTAAGGATCAGTCCACAGGTGGACGGACATCTGACTCTAGAACAGTCTTCCCTCACTGTTCCGTGCTCAGTATAAAATGTCATCCTCTCAGCATTCTTAAATAAAACCAATACTGCCTATAAGAATAGTTATCAGATAAAATTCGTAAACTTGGGAAATGTGTAAACATTCAGACTAAATGCTTAAAATTCAAAAAACATGATTCAGAAAATGTTTGTTTACTTTTTGTAGGGCCCTTTCATAGGTTCCTCAAAAGTTGTTAGCTGCAACACTTTACATATTTGGAAACTAAGCTATTGTAGTTTTTTCCATATTTTATTTGTAGTTAAAGATCATTTTGCTCTTTTTATTTTTGTCTTTTTCTAACCTAATTTCCATTTTCAAGTAACATTATTATATAACTGAAAGTCTTATCACTCATGAAGCATTTATAAATTTTATATCAGCATTTCAAACTAAGCTTTCATTTTGAAAATTTTTTTATTAGTTTCAGGTGTACAAAGCAACGTAATAGACATTTACACCCTTCACAAAGTGATAACCCCCCCAAGTCTACTACTCCTCTGACATCGTGCATATGGTAGCTATTACAATACATTGATTATCTTCACTATGCCGAGTTCCACATCCCGAGGCTACACACACACACACACACACACACACACAACACACACACACACACACACACACACACACGGTGCCAAAAAATGTGCACACATTTTAAGAAAGGAGAAAACTATTAAAATTGTAATAACATATACCAATAACAAAAGATGAATACAAGTCACGTTTGACTTCTGCAACTGTGTTTCCCCAAAAATAAGACCGGGTCTTACACCATTTCCCCGAAAATAAGACCAGGTCTTATATTAATTTTTGCTCCAAAAGATGCACTAGGGCGTATTTTCAGGGGTTGTCTTATTTTTTCATCTACAACAATCTACATTTATTCAAACACAGTCATGTCATCTTCTTCTGGACCATTGTCATAACATACTAAATGCGTCCGTCTTGTTGACGATCTTAACTGGGGCTTATTTTCAGAGTAGGTTTTATTTTCGGGGAAGCACGGAATTACAAGAGGTGCTCAAAGTGGTTCCCATCAGTGTCCAGACACTTCTGATTACAGCGAACTGCTGCTTGATCAATGCTGACCAAAGTGTCCACTTGTATAAGTTTTTTTGGCACCCCTGGTGTGTGTGTGTGTATTTAATTATAGTTGACATTCAGTATTATTCTACTTCAGTATTATTATTCTACTTCAGCTTCGGGTGTATGTGCAATGGTCCTGCATCTACACAGTCTGTGAAGTGGTCTGCCTAATAAGTCCAGTGCCCATCAGGCACCCTACATAATCTTTACAACATTGTTGATTGTACTCCCTATCCTGTATTTCCTAGTCCCAGGACTATACTATGACTACTAATTTGTACTTTCTAATCCCTTCACCTCTCCCCCATCCTCACCCCCTCCTATCTAGCAACCATCAGTTTTTTCTCTGTATCTCTGAGTCTATTTCTGTTTATAGTTTGCTCTCTTATTCTGTTCTTCAGACTCCACATATACGTGAGATCACATGGTATTTGTCTTTCTCAATCTCACTTATTTCACTTAGTATAATATTCTAAAAATATGGACTGCTTCATGAATTTGCGTGTCATCTTTGTGCAGGGGCCATGCTAACCTTCTCTGTATTGTTCCACTTTTAGTGTATGAACTGCTGAAGTGAACACTAAGCTTTCATGTTTTTGAAACACTGCATATTATTATGAAATTGGTAAATAACATGTTGCTTCTGGAGAACTTTTGAAAGTTATGCTCCTGCCAAAGAGGAATTTTTCATCTGTCAAATTCACAATAATTAAAACAAACACAATTTTAAAATAATAGTTGGTGAGAATGTAGTGAAAATGCCAGGGTCATTCTTATACACAGAATGTAAAAAAATTGTTATATGTCTTTCTAGTGGGCTCTTTGGCTTTTTGTGAGTCTTTAAAATTTTCATACTCTTTGACTTAGTAGCTGTATATCTAAGAATTTTTTCTGGGGAAAAGTGAGGTGAGGATAAAGATTTATATAGGAAGATGCTTTTTGTAGTATTATTTATAATAGTGAGATACTAGAAAATGTATGTACATCATCAAAGGCCCATTGTAAAATATTAAGTAATAAACCAATTTCTAAAGCTAGGTTTAGTATGATCTCAATTGCATAGAAAAAATACATATGTCCCCCCCCCCAAAAAAAAAAAAACTTCCACAAACAAAACAAACAAACAACCCTAGGATAAACTAAGTGCAAAATGTTAACAGTAATTGTCTTCGGGTGTAGGATTATGGGTGATTTCTTTATATTTTTATGTATTTGAAAATGTTTCTGCAGTTAACATTTTCATAATTAATAGAAATTAATATGGTAGAATGTTTCTTGAGCCTAAAATACATTAGGTATGATTTTCAGAACTTAATAATAATAAATTATTATTATAATTATGTCCCTAATAAACAGTATAGGGACACCTAATTAAATATGATGAGATAAATAACATGCATTTATTTCTGTTTAAAAAAAACAGGGAGACATAAGCTTAAAACAATTTCTGTCAATATTAATGAGTTTATTAAAATAAACATTTAACTCAATATGAACTAAGTGCCAGGCATTCAGTATGCTAGGGGATACAGGGATGGTACTGAAAGAAAGAAAATGCTTGCTGTCATTTCTTCTAGAAAGTTTTCCATGGTCTTCTCTGCTAAGCTACTTAAGTTCCCTTCTATCATTGTGCTTACCATGATATACTGAAATTATCAGTTCATTTGTCTATTTCTCCTAATAGATTATGAGTTCCTTGAAGTTAGGGACCATGTCTTTTTCATTTGTGTATCTTCAGTACCTAGCAATATGTTGAATTAGCTCTGCTTGGGGTGTCAGAAGTGGTGATGCTCGAGGTGGATTATGAAAAATGAATGCCTATGATAAACCACTTTTAGTTTAGTTTACTGTTAATGAAATCCTTCATTTCTCTATAATGATGGATATATGAGGAGTTCCTGTGCTGCAACAATTGTTAATTCAGGATGTTTTTATTTTGCCTCTTTCAGATGTGACCTCAGTCTTAGAATATAGTACTGAGTTGGTCAGTAAAATGAATTTAACTTTCCATTTATCTTTTAAAGATAAAAATTTGGCCATAAGATGATTGGACACTAGGTAAGGGCCAAGGGGAAAGTTGAATTTACAGGGTGAGGGTGAAGGATGATAGTGAATGATTATTTAAAAAGTATATTAACACGTTGAATCAGGTGTTACAGGCTTCCTTAAGTTAGATATACATGTAATTAAATCAGAATGTTGTTGCTTTCACTTCAGAACAAGCTAAAACAAAATTTAGAATATGCAAGCACATGAAGGTCTTTAAAAAGTATAGCAAAGGGGTGGCCGGATGGCTCAGTTGGTTAGAGCTGGAGCTTTCAACAACAAGATTGCCGGTTCAATTCCCGCATGGTATGGTGGGCTGTGTCTCCTGCAATTGAAATTGAAAGCAACTGAATTTGGAGCTGAGCTGCGCCCTCCACAACTAGATTGAAGGACAAGACTTGGAGCTGATGGGTCCTGGAGAAACACACTGTTCCCAATATTCTCCAATAACATTTATGAAAAAAAAAGTATAGCAAAAAGCAGTTTAGGTCAAACATATACTTTGCATCCTCACATTACTCACAGATTATATCCGTAATGTTCAAGCAAAAGTTGATCCATTCTTTTAGTGTCACAGGATAATTTTAATGCTTAATGATATTCTATTCAGAGAAATCTAAAACACTAATTCGAAAAAATTTATTCACCCCTATTGTAACGATATTGACCAGCGGTTTTCAACCAGGGGCAGTTTTGCCCATACCAGAGGACATTTGGCAATGTCTGGATGCAATTTTGATTGTAAGAACTTGGTGGTAAGGTGCTACTAGCATCTGGTGGGTGGAGGCTGCAATGCACATCCTGCAACGCACAGGGCAGGGGCTCCCTCCCCCCTCCCTCCAAACATACAACAAAGAATTACATCTGGCCCCAAATGTCAATAGTGCTGATGTTGAGAAACCTTGCCTAGACAATGGTCGAGTTCCCAGGACACTTTAAAAATCTTTATTTTACTCAAAACAGTCTTTATAACTGAAGCTTAGTGCTAACAGTACCATTTCATTTGTCACTGAAAATTGCATTGTTCTTTTAAAATGTCAACGTGAGATACTTGAGAAGGTTGTTTTCCTTATTGGAAATAAAGGTAGTTACTTTCATGGTATGATGGAGACTCTAGATTTCAATGCCTTGGTCTATTTTTCTTAGCTTTTCACATATGTCACTCTTGAGAATCTGTAGGATAGGGATTGCCTGTCATTTCAGTATTGTGTTTAGAAGGTAGATATTTTTATGCCTTTTAAAACTTGAAAGTGTTTAATCAGTATATCAATTTATTCAACAAATATTCATTTAGAAATAAGTATTACTATAATGAGTATTCAGATTTTTTAAATACCCTAGAACTTAAATTTATTTTGGTTTTGTTACTAGGGTCAGGAGCAGGTCTGGGGAAAATAATCCAGAGATTTCCACAGAAGGACTGGGATGATACACCTTTTCCACAGGGAATTGAATTGGTAAGTTGTTGCATTATTGTACTTTTATAATGGTACTTTTCTTTGCATGTACATTTATGGTTATGTTTATATTATAGTTACTGTTAAATAATTTGGTAGTTTAACTAACATGTTAGTAGAAACAATCCTTCCCTCCCAAGTACAGTAACCTTTGAAGACATTGATTCTGGAATACCTGTTTTGCTGTTCTTTCTTCCATTTAAACTTCTCTCTAACATTAAAGATGAAATTGATGATCTTTATGTGCTTGGGAAGCTGAAAAATTCCTGTCTCTTTAGCCCAGTAGTTTTAGTGATAGTATGTCATAACATTTATTACATTCTTTTAAAAATTAGTTTCACCTATTTTTTTTTTAAATAAATTTTATTGGGGAATATTGGGCAACAGTGTGTTTCTCCAGGGCCCATCAGCTCCAAGTCGTTGTCCTTCAATCTAGTTGTGGAGGGCTCAGCTCAGCTTCAAGTCCAGTCGCCGTTTCCTATCTTTAGTTGCAGGGGGCGCAGCCCACCATCCCATGCGGGAATTGAACCGGCAACCTTGTTGCTGAGAGCTGGGGCTGTAACCAACTGAGCCATCGGGCCGCCCCATTTGTTAACATTTTTTTTCTGAAAATTTCCGGATTATTGTTTTGGTGAAAACCAAACAAAAACAGACGAAAAAAATCAAAAGGTTTGTTTAATGGTAACCAGTCATGTTGAGTTGGTCTTGAAATCAGAAATCAAGTTCTTTCTTTTTAGCTACAGGATCTTTAGGTTGCTTTATAATAGTGCAATTCAACTGCTTTATTTTTGTCAGAGGTTGACATAGTCCTAAAAAATATTTTTATTTTATAGGAATTCAATGGTTGAGTATAATTTATGATGGCTCAGACATTCTATCTGGTGGTGGTGATCCATGGTGGTAAAATGAGGGCCTGGAAAAATGATCACTAACACATTTTGCAATATGACTCTAAAGTTTGGTTCTTGAACATACTGCAGTCTGTGTGTGTGTGTGTGTGTGTGTGTGTGTGTGTGTTGTGTGTGTACATACACAGACATATGAGAAGTATTCTTCAAAGCAATTCTTGTTGAGAGAACATTTGTGTAATACAATAGTGAAGAGTGCAGGCTCTGGAGAAGACTGCTTACGTTAAAATCCTAGTTGTATGATACGACTTTTGACAAGTTCCTTAACTTCTTTGAGCAGCAGAATCCTCATCTATAAAATGAGGATAATGACAATACTGATCTCATAGGGTTTTTTAAAGATAAAATGGGTTAAAAATACACATGGTTAGAACAAGGTCTTCCATAAAGTAACTGCTTGTTAAATGAGGTAGCTGGTTGATTATTATTATTATTACTGTTGTCAGTGTTTCTGTTTTTTTGACATCTTGCAGCACCTGCCCAAGAGGAAGGATTGTTCATTCTCTTGTTAGCTTGAATCAGAAATACCCATTAAGAGTAAAACTGATGCTGAAAATTGTGAATTTTCTCGTTCTAGCTAATGACTGTCCATTTCTGCTTCACTGAGGATAAAAGATACATCACTGAATTCCTAATTTTGATTGTTTTAACCTAACTGTGTAAAAAAGGCTGTGCATTCTTTAGACCCCACAGAAAGGGTAAATCTTGAATTTTGGTATTAAACAAAAATGGGGAAAGAATGAAGATCCAAGGAAAAATAACTTTTTGCAGAGCCCTTTAAATTCTTTATTTCTCCCCCACATGCCTACAAATACTAGTAATTGGTCTTACGATGTGAATAACTAGGTATTTATTTGAACTATTAAAACTTTTAAACTCTAAGCATCTTTTTAGTGATGACTGAAAGGGGAAATTTCCATTGCTAGGGACGTTTTAGATCTTTCTGTTAGTTCTTACTTCCCTCACATCAAAGTATGGAGGGATGTGAACTCCATCACTTTGACAAGATGAACAGTGAACCACCATATGAATTTCAAGAACAGTTATTGGGGCAGAGAGAGATCATGATTTGGTATTAGCTATTTAGCTGTGAGGATAATTTTTGTGTTTTGAAAGCCAAGGGAACAGATACTGTGTTGCGTTAGGTGTTTCTCCAGTATTGAAGGAGAGACACTTATTAATTATACTATTTAGAAATTTTTTTTCTTGGTATGACAGACACTCCTGGGTTCAAGTGCTATCAGTATCTCTCTAATAACAAGTAGAGTCATATGTTGCTGATTGGTGAATCGGAGATGCAAGGAGGTAGACAGAATTTGTCCTCACCTGGTATTTTTCTAGATGACTTCTTGGCTGATTCTTAGCAAAGGATTTGAAGGTTTTTTTAGCTAGATTACAATTTAAAGAATATTTGATCTGCTGGATTACGTTGGAAATTTGTTTTTCCTTTTTCTATAGTTAGTAGCAGTTCTGATCCTCTAATGTTTATTGCGCTGTGTGTCAAGTACAAAATACAAAATTTGTTTATCTAATATCTATCAAAGTCCATTTGAAAACAATAGAATCATTAATTGTTAAAATTTCATTGTCTTCTCAATTATTTATTGCTTTGTGCTATACTTCATGTATTAGGGACACGCAACACACTGCATATGAACAGCAGTAAATTGAGTAACTGTGAAATACTATGTAACCTAGAGTACTCCTGTAGCGTCAAGACCAGAGGTAGGACTAATAAAATCTTAGACTGATTGAAGGTGATCTGGCTCTGTCCCTAAGTGGTTTGTTGATCCCAGGGTGGTATTGACCCTTTTCTGATGATTTACAGGAAAAAATGTTAATCCCTTTTAATGTAGTGAAACAACTTTCAGCATATAACATTAATGTTAGTATCTAACAGTTGTATAGGATTGATAGACTATCATGAATTCACATAAATTAGATGACTTATGGTACTGTATCTAATGTACAGATAAGGAAACTGAGGACTAGGAAGTTTAAAAAATTTCTCTAAGATCTAACAGCTAAGTTGCAGCAGAGCTAGGTTTCAAACTCAGGTCTTTTGACTCTTAGTCTCAACCAAGATCTAAGAATATTCTCAGAGTAACAGTTTAAGTTATGGATAGCATTTGTATTTTAGTGTAAATGCAGGATCTGAAAACAGGGTTCTATAATTTCGAAGAAGTGAGGGTTAGAAATGTTAAAAGAATGCTGTGTTATTGGCTAGAAACCAGCTTCACTTATTTATTTTATCTGAGGATAAATCTGAATTCAGACCATAATATTATATTGAAATTATTTTCTATTCCCACTTCTCCTTCCCAGACTGCATATATTTGATGTATTTAAATTCTAAATGAAAGATAATTGTGTTCAATATAAAGACTGAACTTTTTGACTTTATGGGAAGATTACAGGCATTCATTCACTAATAAGTGAAATCCCAAATTTAATTTAGAGGATACTGAATTTATTCTTTCCATTTTTATGTAAAGAAATTGCCTTGCTTTTCTTTTCTTTTCTTCTATTGAGAAATGCTGAACTTTAATTTGGATGGAATTTAAAAATAAAAATATGAAAATAAGCTAAACCAAACATAATGACTACTTTTCCAATTCTGAGATATTTTTATCTTTTTCTTGTGTTTTTTAGGCATACAAGGAAACCACAGACAGTCATATAAATAAAGTTTCAGTTAATTTTAGTGACAATATTTCAAAGAAAATTTAAGAATTGTTTTGCAGAGGCATTCTATGGCTAACAGTCTATTTTGGATTATGGGCACACATGTTTTCATTGGCTAGGTTTTGGACATCAACAAAATAGTATTGTTTTGGCACTGCCTCTTTTTAAAGATGCCCTGTCTCAGAAGTGAATTTTTTTATATTGTAATTCAGAAAAATGTGCCATATCTTTACTTAAGAATGTCTGTACTGGGACGTTTGTAGATCTGTCTAATATTTTTTAGAAGACTAAAGTACTGTGTTAAAAAGATGTTGTGGCTTGAGTAAAAGAGGAATAAGCTTTTAATTAGAATTTCTAAATTTGAGGTTCTTAAGAAATTCGTTCAGTTATTTACATTATAGACTAATGATTTAACTCCCTTCAGTATGACTCCAGTTTTCTGTAATTTTAAGTGTAGATTGGGAAGAAGAGTGAAGAACATCTTTTATTGAATATTCTGCAGTTGTAACATAGGAGAAATAGCCTTAGTGTAGGATGGTGTTTGTGGGCAGAGAAGTAAGTATAAGTACCATGGGATGCTTTAATTTAAGTTGCTTAGAATGCATTGACTACAACAAATGAGAAAGCAGTCATCCTTCTGACCTAGACATAAATACTATTGGGTCAGGGAACTGAGTGCAGAAAGGATGAAAGAGACTTTTCTCCCTTCTTTGTAGAGGGATATGCATGAAAGGAGTATGAGAAAGGTAATGAACATATTGGATGACAGAATCAGGGTTCACAAAGATTTTAAAAGGCTGGAGTTCTAGGCCCTTTATCTAAGAAGACGAAATATAATAGGTAAAAATGTTGGTTCTTGCATGTAATTAGCCAGCTGTGTAATTATTTAGAATAAAGATAGGCAGGATAATTTGCCAGCCAGAGAGATTTGAGAAATATAAGAAGTCAGCTAAAAATAAAAAATGTAATTATAGAAGATACTTAGGTAGTATCTAAACGCTCTGTGCCGCGCGCAGTAGGTGGGGGGCTTGGTGATGAAGTTGTTGTGAAGGACGTAGGAAAGGACTTGATTATGCGTAGAGTTGAGGCTGAAAACAACACTGCTATGAAGTATATAGACGTGGCTTTAGGTCACCCTAAGGACTACCAAAAGACCTTTTAAGTTATGTTCACAACAAAGCAAGTGGATATAAATGGATTTTAACCTGGAAAGTGGTGTTTTGAGCTTACATTTTTGTTTCCTTCTCCCAGACAGTTGTCTCCTTGAAGTAATAAAACCACCTGGCAGGTTGGAACCTGAGAGAGTCTAGAGGACGCATCTAAAATAGTAGATTCTCTTAACATCTCTGAGACGGAGTGTAGTCAGTCTTGTTATTCTTCTCACATTCCTCCAAGATCACTAAAATGGTTTGTTATCATGTACTGGACTTAAGTTACTTAAAATTCTGCTTATTTTACTAATGTATCAGTAGTCTCAGTTATGCTAGAGAATCTTTCACTTACCCAGTCTTCATGGTCTGCTGCTTTAGTACTGTTCTCAGAACCACCTTCGACAAGATTTTCGTGCCATCCTGCGGTTCTGCTACACCTGGTGCTTTGAGGCCATAGACAATTGTTACAAAGTTATGTTTGCATATAGCCTGGCCCTCCTTACCACATGGAATATTGCTACTTATCTCGCATGGCTTATCACCACTTTGGTTATTCTATCCTTCTTAATTTCCAGTTCCTCCCCCGCCCACTCTTCTGCTTCCATAGATCCCGAGTATCTTTAGTATTAGCTAAAAAAACTTTCCTTGGCTTTATCTCTGTTAGCTATTATCCTATTTCTTCTATACTATAAAATGTTTCAAGTGATCCATCTTCATTTGCTGTCTCCATTTTTCTAGGAGACTAGTATGGTACAGTGGAAAGAATATGGGATCTGGATTTTTAAAACCTTGAGCAAAGTTAATTTACCTTTTTTGATAACATTACTTTTCCTGCTGGGCTTTTATCAAGCACTTGATTGTCTGTTAACATTTTAATAAACTGTAATATTATGATTTCTTGCCGTCCACTCTCATGTCGTACACCCATCTCACCCACATCTCGGGTTTATTCTGAAGTATAGTTTATGTCCTCTCCATTCTGAAAATGCAGAGTTGAAGTTTATTACTTTTTTTCTGAATTCATTAAGGTCACACTGTGAAGGAGCAAGGCCTGACTTGCATGGATGTCAATACTATGACATCAGCTTTTGAGAAAAGAAGAGGCTTTACTGTGAAATTGAATGGCCAGGAGACAGGAGGCCAGCCTCAAATCCGTCTCTTCGATCTCGAGTTTGCAGCAAGTTTTAGGGCTTCAGGGGAACAGGCTGATAATGTGGAAGTGCTGCCAGGGCAGATTTTGATTGGAGAGCTTTGGAACTTGGGCATTTATGGTAAGGTGGTCAAGAGCTTCAGAATCGGATCTTCCTGGACAGCGGACCCTTCGCTTCTGAAAGGGTTCTGGTGTTCAAGTTCTGGTCATGTCCATCCAGGTCCTTGGGTTCTGTGGTGGCAGGTGCATGAGACTTTGGTTCCAGGGGTAACAGGAGGTCAAATTTCTTTCCTCTGTGCATGCTTTGGCTGCATGACCTGCGGTTTTGGCCTGTTGTCTCTGAAAAGCAATTCATCTTGTTAGAAACAGAATAAGACCAGTTTGAGCTGGTTTTGCTATTATACTCCTAATTATTATGATAGATAGACCTTGAAATCTTAGGGGCTAGCATGATAGAAATGTTTTCCTTTTGATTTGCATCAAGTCTAACTAGGGAGTGGGTTTTGTCATCTTTACAGTGTGGTCTTCAGGGTCACGATGGGCATCAACATCCAGTTGACAGAGTAGTAAGAGAAAGCATGGAGGATAGTACAGTAAAGATGGGTTTTGTGGGATAGGCCTGGGAGGCTGAATACATCACTTCTGTTCTGTTCCATTAATCACAAGTCAATCGCACAGCACAGTTAACTGTAATGGGAGTTGGGCAAATAAAGCCTTAGAAGTGTGCCTAAGAGAAAATTGAAAGCGATTTAGTGCCCGACTAGCTTTACTCTGCCACAGTGTTTTTGCTGAATTCAAAGATCTTGTCCCTTGTCTTCATTTTCTTTGACCACTTTATTTTTTTGACATCACAAATTCAGGCTTTGTGGTATACTAAAAAAATAAATATTTAGTCAATATCTTATTTAGTTCCTGGCAAAAAGCTCCTGAAACCTTTGGAATTTACTATCTCTGTATGCTAATGATATGACTTATGGATTAGTCTAGGTAGTTTCAAGAAGGGGGCTGATATGGCAGAGAAACAAACCACTGATTAGATGGTTAGAAATTTCAGTCCCACTGTGGCTTGTGCAAAGGGGCAGGAGATTGAGTTCGGTCACTAATGGCCAATAATTTACTCAATCATGCCTACCTATGAAACGTTACTAAAAACACCTACATGAAGGAATTTGGAGATCTTCCAAGTTGGTGAACACTGGCATGCTGAGAAGGTAGTGTGCTTGGTGAAGTCATGGCGGCTTTGCACTGCCTCCTCCCTCCACATCCTGCCTTAAACATCTCTTCAATTTGGCTGTTCCCGAGTTGTATCCTTCATAAGAAACTGTTAAATGTAACTAAAGTGTTTTCCTGAGTTCTGTGAGTTATTCTAACAAATTAAACCCAAGCGGGGCACTTGTGTGCACTCTTGAATTTGTAGTGTCCACGGAAGTGTGGGTATCCTGGATGTACCCTATTTGCAGCTGGCATCTGAAGTGAAGGTAGTCTTGTGGGGCCGACTCCTGAGCCCTTGACCTGTGGGGTTTATGCTAATTCTGGGTAGTTAGTGGCAGAATTGAATTAAATTGTTGGGTACCTACCGTGTTTCCCCAAAAATAAGACCTAGCCAGACAATCAGCTCTAGTGCGTCTTTTGGAGTAAAAATTAATATAAGACCAGATCTTACATTAATTTTTGCTCCAAAAGACGCATTAGAGCTGATTGCCCGGTTAGGTCTTATTTTTGGGGAAACATGGTAGTTGGTGTTGGAAAAAACTCACACATTTGGTGTCAGAGAAAAATCAACACAGTCATCATCATCCAAATTTTTTCTTTCAGGTTTAGTTAGTTCTTTTTCCATTTTTTATTGTTTTTGTGGTCTCCTTACTACAGACTTTCTATAGGATTCAGTTGTTTTGGTGTTTTGTTTTCTCTGGAAAGTGGTGATATCACTATTCTGTCAGTGTTTTGTACTTGAATCTTAATCATGCCTTCGATTATCATTTCCTGCAATTCCTGTGCTCTAATTATATTGCCTACATGTCTCAGGCAGAGCTAGTCCATAGTTTGGAATCTTTTCCATTACCATTTTCAAGTGTACTTTTCGGTAATGTTAAGTACATTCACACTGTTCTGTAACCAGCCTCCAGAACTTTTTCATTTTGCAAAAGCGAAACTCTATACCTAGTAAACAGCTCTGGTCAAACACTAGGGGCCTATAAATTTGATTACTATCTGTATCTTTGAATTGGAATATTCTAGGTACTTCATGGAAATGGAATCCTGCAGTATTTGTCTTTTAGTGATGGCTTATTTCACTTGGCCTAAGGTCCTCAAGGTTCATCCATGTTGCAGCATACTCTCATATCAGAATTTTCTTCCCTTTTACGGCTGAATAATATTGTGTGTATATACCACATTTTGTTTATCCAGTCATATAAGTGGATAGTTGGGTTGCTTCCACCTTTTGGCTATTGTGATGAATGCCACTATAGATGTGTGTACAAATATCAAGCTCCTGCTTTCATTTCTTTGGGGTATATATCCAGAAGTGAAATTGCTGATCATACAGTAATTATATTTTCAATTTCTTAAGGAACTATCATGCAGTTTTGCATAGCAGCTGTACAAGTTTACATTTCTACCAACAGTGCACAATTGTAATTTTTCCACATCTTACCAACATCTTACCATCTTATTATTATTATTATTTTAACCAGTAGCCACCATAACAGGTGTGAAGTGCTATCTCACTATGGTTTTGATTTGCATTTCCCTACTGATTAGCGATATTAGCATCTTTTCATGTGCTTGTCAGCCATTTGTACATCTTCTATCTGATACTTTTTAACAGTTTTTTTTTTTTAGAAAAGTATGAGATAGAGCTTTATGCAGTGACATGAATGAATGAATAAAAGACCTATTGTATAGCAAATAGCCAAAACAATTTGGAGACGAAAGAACAAAGTTGGAAGACTTGCACTACCGGGTTTCAAGACATACTGTACAGCTCAGTATATTGCGGTGTTGGTTTAAGGATAGACATGTAGATCCATGCAGCAGTCTGGAAGCAAACCTACACATGTATGGTAAATTATTTTCAGTTGAGTTGCCACGGTAATTCACTTGTGGAAAAGATAGGGTTTTCAACAAATGGTGCCGGAACAACTGAGTATCCTTTGGAAAGAAATTAGCCTTGGCCTCGCCTCACACCATCCAGAAAAATTGATCTGAAATGGATCATAGACTAAATATAAAAGCTAAAACTATAAAGGTTTTAAAAAAAACTTACAAGAACATCTTTGCGACCTTTCTTTAAGCAAAGACTTTAGGTAGAATGCCAAAGGCATGACGAATAAAGGTTCCCTGGAGTACTTGAAAACCCTTGAAAAAATAGTGTATCATCATGCAAAAAAGATGGATAGTCAGATAGCAAAACGTCCCATTTTGTTTTGTAGATTTCACTTGACTCTACAGAATCTCTGGATGCTACTTGAGCTCTTTGCTTTTTGCTATTTACCTTTAATGAGGAGGAGACACTGGAAGAAATGAAGGGACATGGGAGACTAGTTGCAGTTCCCCTAGGAACTCAGACAAAGTTTCCTCAGGTGTTACCTCTTCTGTTGAGCCAGGTTTTCCTCTTCAAACCAGAATTTTGGGTATATTAAAATCTGTGGGATGACTGACAATAGAATTTCTTTATCAAGGTTTTAATTGCTATAGATGGTAGCCAACTTTAAATATAAAAACATTATTATATGTGAAAGACTGTGATATGGAGGAAAGAATACTGAAGTCTGGTAAACAGACTTCTGTATCTGTCTGTATCAGTATATAGACCTATATGTAGGTATATAATTTGATTATAAATGGCAACAGCTATTTAGATAAAACCTAGGTTATATAATCTATTTTCAAAGGTATATAAGGAATGATGTTTTGATAGTATCCATCCCCTCCCCCCCAGTTCTTGGTCTAATTAAGGTAATATGTCTTTGGTAATCCAGACATCCTATTTACTGCATGAAATATGTTCACATCTTTTTGCTTGAGATTTTATTGTGCCTTGAGTATTCATGTAGGACTTTCACAGTGACGGATATTACTGTGCATAGTCATCCCCTTATAACTTATACATGTGTCAATTTTAAAAAGTGAAGTATTTGGTGGCCTCTAGTGGTACTTCTGTGTCTATTAAAAAGTCACTAATAGCACCAATATACAAAACTTTAGGGAGAGAGTGTTGCTAACGTGACAAAACACAAATATGTATAGTTGTTGAAGAAAAGTTTTTTAATGTTTGAGAATTAAAAATTTACTAATCAGCTATAAAATTTCCAGTGATGTGGCTTTGTCACTATTATGACAAATTTTATCATCACTAGATTTTCCTTATTTTTAAGAAGTGCCTTGAAGTTATATACATACGTATTAATTGGAAGTATTTCTATGTAGCTTGTACTTATGTCAGCAGTAGTTTACCATTGTGGTACACTGAAATGTGTCCATGAAGGGGGATGGTAGGAACAATTCTGAAATTGTGTTAAGTATAATGAAGGATAAAAATAGGGTCAATATTTCTTAAGTTAATCTTAAAGATAATACATCTTTAGTGAACTTTATTTCGTTAAACAGCTAATTCTAGCTAACTTAAAAGATACTTGAATTTAGCCTAAGAATTATCCAGAATCTGAAATGTATGTGAAATTTAGACATATCATTTCAAAAGTTGGGAATACTCGTGTAAATCGAAGATTTGGAAAGCTAAAAAGAAAACAGAGTTTTAGGTAAGTTAAATTTATTTTAAGTCATAAAATGCATCTCCATTTATGCTAAAAATTGAATATTGAAATCAAGAGATTCAATAATTTGCCAACGTCATAAAACAACAATTGGCAAAGATGATAATAAAACCCAGAGGACATCATCAAAGTGGTGGCATGAGGGGAGCCTCTGTAAAGCTTCCCTGGAATTTACAACTAATCGAACAACAATAACTCCACAAAGGACTCCCTGCACAGCAGACAGGCAAGATGAAGAGGCCCACTACTGAATTCAACTAAAGGTGGGCGAATCGCGTGAGCAGGGGAGGAGGGAAGGGAGAAGTGCGGAGATGGAGCCACGCGGGCACAGGCCGCATACCTAGCTCAGTGCTCCGAGCTCTCTGCATCCCAGAACTGCTGCAGCTGCGGGAGAGGGAAGAACTTGGACTGCTAGGGCTCCACTTCTGGCCCACAGGGCTGAGGGGGCAGCATATAACACGGCTGAACCCAACGGTCACTGCAGAGACCTCAGAGCAAAGACTGAGGGAAGAAGGCTGAAAACGGTGGTTTAAGCCCTCACTGCCGCAGAGAAAGGAAGCCTAAGGCACTGAGACTAGCCGCCCCTCCCTGCTCTCCCAGATCTCACCCCACCCCTACACCCGGGTGCTAGAAGCAGAATGGTAGCAGTGTCAGATCAAAAGAACAGAATATTTGCTGTTCTGAGAACCGTAGACCGCAGACACAGATTCGCAGCCCAACTAGTTCCGGCAAAGTGGAGGGAGTTGTGGAAGCAGGACCAGCTGTGATCGTGGTTGCCGCCATTGCTCTGGGCCACCTCTCACAACTCACTCCGCTCCTGACCCCACCTATCTGGGCGGCTCCCTGAAGGAGTAAACATAACTGCTGAAACATACGGGCTCTGAATCTGGTTCAGGAAGAGATTTGGAACTTCAAAAGCTCTCCGCTTTTGAAATGGACACTGCGCCCTGTGACCCAGGCGAACTGTTAACAGAGGAGAAGCACGTCTCCCAGGGAATCCCCCCATTGTGTGAGAAGCTGGAATAGTGCACAGGAAACATAGCACTACCGTGCGAGAGAGAAAGAAAAGGCTGCAGTCGGAGAGAAAATAAAACATTCTACCAACAAGTACTAGAAAACAAAAGAAACACTTCTTCCTATCAACCTGTTGCAGAAGCCACTCCTGTAGATGTCTAGGAAGAGAAATAAAAATCAGTAATTGCCATGAATAACCAACGCAACAAGACAGCTCAGAAAGAAAGTGAAAAGTCTCCAGAAAAGGAACTTAAAGATAGAGAAATATGTGACTTAAATGACAGAGAATTCAAGATTGCAGTTCTGAAAAAACTCAACGAGATGCAAGAAAACACAGAAAGGCAGTTTAATGAACTCTGAAACACAATTAAAGAACAACATGAGCATTTTACTCAGAGAAAAAGATTGAAATTTTTAAAAAGAACCAAATAGAATTTCTGGAGATTAAGAACTCAATAGAAGAAATTAAGAATGAAATAACCAGCTTAGGTAGTAGACTTGACCAGATGGAGGAAAGAATCAGTGACATCAAAGATAGAAACATGGAAATTACACAGATGGAAGAAGAAAGAGACTTGAGACTTAAAAGAAATGAAAGAACTCTACAAGAACTTTCTGACTCCATCAGAAAGAGCAATATAAGAATAATGGGCATACCAGAAGGAGATGAAAGAGAGAAGGGAACAGAGAATATATTCAAACAAATCGTTGATGAGAACTTCCCAAACTGTGGACAGAACTGGATCCTCGAATCCAAGAAGCAAATAGAACATGTAATTACCTCAATCCCAACAGGCCTTCTCCAAGGCACATTGTATTAAAGCTGTCTAAAATCAACGACAAAGAAAGAATCCTCAAGGCAGACAGGGAGAAGAAGATGGTAACCTACAAAGGAAAGCCCATTAGATTATCATCAGATTTTTCAGCAGAAACTCTACAAGCCAGGAGGGAGTGGAACCAAATATTCAAACTATTCAAAGAGAGAAATTATGTGCCAAGAATAATATATCCAGCAAAGATATCCTTTAGATATGAAGGAGGAATAAAGACCTTTGCAGACACACAGAAGCTGAGGGAATTTTCTAATACACGACCTGCACTACAAGAAATACTAAAGGAGGCTATTCAACCACCATCAACAGGGACAATTTGTAGCAACATAAAAACGGGGAGAGTAAAGGCCTGAACTGGAATATGGGAATGGAGAAAGTAAGTGTGATGAAGAAAACGGAATACTCTAAATATCAAACTTTCTTTTACATAAACTTAAGGGCAACCACTGAAAAAAATCCAGAACTGAAATATATACTGTAATAAAAGAAGAAACAGAGGGAAACATCATAGAATACCACCACACAGAAATAATAGACAACAACAAAAAGGCAAAGAAACAATGGAGACACAGCATTACCAGAAAACGAAAGACAGAATGACAGAAAATCCTCATGTATCAATAATCACCCTAAATGTAACTGGACTGAACTCACCAATAAAAAGGCACAGAGTAGCAGATTGGATCAAAAAACTAAACCCAACCATATGCTGTCTCCAAGAGACACATCTCAGCTACAAGGACAAGCATAGACTCAAAGTGAAAGGGTGGAAATTGACACTCCAAGCAAATGGTACCCAGAGAAAATCAGGTGCAGCCATAATGATATCAGATGAAACAGACTTCAGGGAGAAAAAGATAATAAGCGAAAAAGATGGACATTTCATAATGGCAAAGGGGACTATACAACAAGAAGACATAACAGTCATCAATATTTATGCCCCCAATCAGGGAGCACCAAAATATACCAAGCAACTGCTAACAGAACTAAAGGGAGAAATTGACCAAAACACAATTATACTAGGGGACTTAAATACATCATTGACAGCTATGGATAGATCATCCAAACAGAAAATAAATAACGAAATAGCAGCCCTAAATGACACATTAGATGAAATGGACATAATTGACATATGTAGAGCACTTCATCCTAAAATATCAGACTGTACATTCTTTTCGAGTGTACATGGAATATTCTCAAGGATGGATCATATATTGGGACATAAAATCAGCCTCAGCAAATTTAAGAAGATTGAAATCATACCTAGCATATAGTCTGATCACAAGGCTTTGAAATTGGATATGAACTTCAAAAAGAAAACAGGAAGAAACACAAATACATGGAGATTAAACAACATACTTTTAAAGAACGACTGGGTCAAATATGAAATTAGAGGAGAAATCAAAAGATGCATAGAAACAAATGACAATGAAAATACATCCTACCAAAATTTTTGGGATGCAGTGAAAGCAGTTTTAAGAGGGAAATTTATATCATTACAGGCCTATCTCAAGAAACAAGAAAAATCCCAAATAAATAACCTCATGTTGCACCTTAAAGAACTAGAAAAAGAAGAACAAGTGAAACCCAAGGTCAGCAGAAGAAAGGAAATAACAAAAATCAGAGCAGAACTAAATGAAATAGAGAACAAAAAGACAATAGAAAAAATTAGTGTGACAAAGAGCTGGTTCTTTGAAAAGATTAACAAAATTGACAAACCCTTGGCTAGACTAAGATAAGAAGAGAGAAGACACTAACAAAATCAATAATTAAAAAGCAGAAGTTATCACGGACACCACAGAAATAAAAAAGATCATCCAAGAATACTATGAAGGACTATATGCCACCAAATTCAATAACCTAGAAGAAATAGACAAGTTCTTAGAAACATAGAGCCTTCTAAGGCTGAACCATGAAGAACTGGATAATCTAAAGAGACCGATCACCAGTAACAAAATTGAATCAGTCATCCAAAACCTTCCCAAAAGCAAAAGTCCTGGACCACATGGCTTCACTAGTGAATTCTACAAAACCTTCAAAGAGGATCTAATACCAATCCTGCTCAAACTCTTCCAAAAAATTGAAGAAGAGTCAGTACTCCATAACTCATTTTATGAGGCCAACATTACCCTGATACCAAAACCTGGTAAGGACAACACATAAAAGAAAACTACAGACCAGTATCTCTGATGAATACAGATGCAAAAATCCTAAACAAAATTCTAGCAAATCAAATACAACAATGCGTTAAAAAGATTATTCACCACCACCAAGTGGGGTTCATCCCCAGGGCACAAGGATGGTTCAACATCCGCAAATCCATCTATGTGATACATCACATAAACAAAATAAAGGACAAAAATCATATGATTATATCAATTGATGCAGAAAAAGCATTTGACAAGATACAACATCATTTATGATTAAAACACTTAATAAAATAGATATAGAAGGAAAATACCTTAACATAATAAAGGCCATATATGACAAGCCCCAGCTAATCTCATAATTAATGGTGAAAAACTGAAGCTCTTTGCTCTCCGTTCAGGAACACGACAGGGCTGTTCCCTATCACCTCTGCTTTTCAACATAGTGTTGGAAGTCCTTGCCAGAGCAATCAGGCAAGAGAAAGAAATAAAAGGCATCCAAATTGGGAATGAAGAAGTTAAATTATCACTCTTTGCAGATGACATGATGCTATGTCGCGTCCCGCGCAACAAGGGCAGTGAGGAGGCGACAAGGGGCGGTTTGGGTTAAGTTTTTAAGAAAGAAACAAACAGAGACTTAATGCTGTTAAATCTCTCAGAAGGCCAGGGGTCTCTCAGTCTCAGAGGACTGGAGCCCTGAATAAAGCCGACTGGAGGCTTTTATTGATAAGTATACAAGGGAGTAGCAGTGTTTTTGGCACGGTTTGTGAGACTCACTTATCACATTATAGAAACATCCCAAGCCAATTATTTTAACCTTCAAACAGCTGACGCACAAGTTCCCATGATGTCTTACCTAAGGTCTCAGGGTCAAGTCTCTCATATTGTAACAGCTCCATAGAGATAAGTGGAGAGAACTGATTTTTATTGTTCTCCTGACTTCTCTCACAAACAGCTGCAAGGGAAAAGCCAGGGCGCGCAACAGACTTTCCCAGGTAGGGGGAAGGGGAGGCAAAGCCCCTTCCCTTATTTTTCTAAGGTAGCTCATTAGGGGTCCCCACTCGGTTCCGCCTGGCTTAGGTTGTATCTCCTGTGAGATATCTTACCCGTCTTTGGCTGCAAACCATCTTTTGGGGATCAGACAGAGAGACATAAGGTGTAAACACAAGGATGGAACAGAGTCCCAGAAAGGCACAATCTCACAAACTCTTCTTTCCTTAAGGAAAGACATGGAGGGACAGTTGGCTAGGCTGTTGTGCGACTACAATGCTCTATATAGAAAACCTTAAAGACTCCACCAAAAACTATTAGAAACAATCAACGAATACAGTAAAGTTGCTCGCTACAAAATCAACGTACAAATGTCCATTGCATTCCTATATGCTAACAATGAAATCTCAGAAAAAGAAATACGAAAAACAATTCCTTTTGCAATTGGAGCAAAAAGAATAAAATACCTAGGAATAAACTTAACCAAGGATGTGAAGGACCTATATGCTGAAAACTATGAGACATTTTTGAAAGAAATTGAAGAAGACACAAAGAAATGGAAAGACATTTTGTGCTCATGGAATGGAAGAATCAACATAGTTAAAATGGCCATATTACCCAAAGCAATACACAGATTTAATGGAATCCCCATCAAAATCTCAATGGCATTTTTTAAAGAAATAGAACAAAAAATCATCAGATTTGTTTGGAACCACAAAAGACCCTGAATAGCCAAAGCAGTCTTAAGAAAAAAGAACAATACTGGAGGTATCACATTCCCTGACTTTAGCTTGTACTATAGGGCTACAATATTCAAAACAGCATGGTATTGGCAGAAAAACAGACACATAGACCAATGGAATAGAATTGAGAACCCAGAAATAAAACCACATAAATATGGACAGATAATTTTTTGACAAAGAAGCTAAAAACATGCAATGGAGGAAAGACAGCCTCTTCAATAAATGGTGCTGGGAGAATTGGATAGCCACGTGCAAAAGAATGAAACTGGACTGTTATCTGTCACCATGTACCAAAATTAATTCAAAATGGATCAAAGACTTAAGCATAAGACCTGACACAATAAACTGCATGGAAGAAAACATAGGTACTAAACTTATGTACCTTGGGTTCAAAGAGCATTTTATGAATTTGACTCCAAAGGCAATGGAAGTAAAAGCTAAAATAAACAAATGGAACTATATGAAACTTAAAAGCTTCTGCACAGCAAAAGAAACCATCGACAAAATAAAGAGGCAACCAACTGAATGGGAGAAGATTTTTGCAAACTGCCTCCGATAAGGGGCTAATATCCAAGGAACTTATAATATCCAAAGAATATAAGGAACTTATAATATCCAAAATATATAAGGAACCCAGGAAACTCAACAACAAAAAAACATACAACCCAATTGAAAAATGGGCAGAGGACCTGAAGAGACATTTCTTCAAAGAGGACATACAAATGGCAAATAAACATGAAAAAATGCTCAATATCACTAATCATCAGAGAAATGCAAATAAAAACTACAATGAGATATCACCTCAACCCAGTCAGAATGGCTATCATCAACAAGACAAATAGTAACAAGTGTTGGAGAGGCTGTGGAGAAAAAGAAACCCTCATACACTGTTGGTGGGCATGCAGACTGATGGAGCCGTTATGGAAGGCAGTGTGGAGGTTCCTCAAAAAATTACGAATAGAATTACCATATGACCCGGCAATCCCTCTCTTGGGTATCTACCCAAAAAATCTGAAAACATTTATCCATGAAGTCACATGTGCTCCAATGTTCATTGCAGGTTTGTTTATGGGGCCAAGACATGGAAACAACCAAAATGTCCTTCGATAGATGAATGGATAAAGAAGCTGTGGTATATATACACAGTAGAATACTATTCGGCGTTAAGAAAAGATGACATAGGAACACTTGTGACAACATGGATGGATCCTGAGAGTATAATGCTAAGTGAAATAAGTCAGACAGAAAAAGCAGAGAACCATATGATTTCACTGATATGTGGTATATAAACCAAAAACAACAAAAGAACAAAAGAACAAGACAAACAAGTGAGAAACAAAACTCATAGACACAGACAATAGATTAGTGGTTATCAGAGGGTAAGGGGGGTGGGGGTGGGGGGTGGGAGATGAGGGTAAGGGGGATCAAATATACAGTGATGGAAGGAGAACTGACTCTGGGTGGTGAACACACAATGGGATTTATAGATGATGTAATATAGAATTGTGCACCTGAAATCTATGTAATTTCACTAACAATTGTCACCCCAATAAATTTTTTAAAAATTAAATTTCTCTGCTCTTTGAAAGATACTTATAAGGGAATGAAAAGACAAGAAACAGACAGAGAAAAAAAATATTTACAAATCATATACTGGTGAACTAGTGGTATCCAGATTCTTTTAAAATCTCTAAACTTTGTAAGAAAACAAAAAAACCCAATTTTAAAAATGGGCTGAAGATCTGAATACAGACTTCATCAAATAACATACACAGATGGAAAATAATCACATGAAAAATTGCTCAATGCTCTAAGTCACTAGGGAAATGAAAATTAAAACCACAATGAGATGCCACTACCCACCAGTCCAATGGCTAAAATTAAAAAGGCTGATCCTACTAAGAGTTGGCCAGGGTGTGGCGGCACTAGGACTCTGATACACTACTTGAAGGAATGTGAAATGGTACAATGTTTTCAAAAAACATTTTGTCAGTTTCTTTAAAAAATTAATTAAATACAAATAGGTAGTTAAATATACGCAATCATTCAACTTCTACGAATGAATACAAGAGAAATGAAATCATATGTCCACGTACAGACTTAGCACAAATTCCTTAGCAACTTTATTTATAATAGCCAAAAACTGGAAATAACCAAATGGTCATCAACAAGTGAATGGATAAACAAATTATGGTATGTACATACAATAGAATGCTAATGAAAAGTAAATTATTAATACATACAACAACAAAGATGGATCTCAAAATAAATATGCTGAGTGAAAGAATCCATATTAAAAAAAGAATACATACTGTATGACTCCATTTATATAAAATTCAAGAAAAGGAAAACTAATCTTGTATCCATTTCATTGTACTTCTGTGACAAATTACCACAAATTCAGTGGCTTAAAACAACAGAAATTTATTCTGTCACAATTCTGAAGGCCAGAAGTCCAAAAATCAATGTGCCAGGAGAATTGGATCCTTCTGCAGGCTCTGAGGAAATATCTACTCTATGCATGTGTCTTGCCTAGCTTCTGGTGACTGCCTGCAATACTTGGCAATCTTTGGCTTGTTGATGCATCACTACAATTTCTACCATGCTTACATCACCAACTCTGTGTCTTCTCTTTCTTTCATAAGGACATTCATCAATGGATTGAGGGCCCACCCCAATCCAGCATGAGCTCATCTCTAGATGCTTAATTACATCTCCCAAATAAGGTCATATTCAAAGGTTCTTTCTCAAACAATGTTTGAGAAGGTTCCAAATGGACGTATCTTTTGAGAGGCCACCATTTGACCCACTACAAATGTATAGTGAAATAAAGTAAATCAGTGGTTGTATGGGGATGGGGAGAGATGAAGAGAAAGGATTAACAAAGGGATATGAAAAACTTTTGAGGTGATGGATATGTCCATTAACTTGATTGTGGTAGTGGCTTCATGGAAGTATGTTAAAAGTTATTAAAGTATACCCTTTGCAATAAGAACACCACCATTTCACGTCTTAGTCTCAAACTACAATCATCAAATGGTATCTACCAAGGTACATGACCACAAATTCAAATTAAGATAAAGGAAAAGGGGTTAGAAAAGGATATGGTATTGAGAAAGGAAAGAATAAACTGAGCTGTAAATTTAATGAATGACAGAGTCTAATGAGGGAGGTTCCACTACCAGAAATGAAAAAAGGTAAAAATTTGGAAGCTTAAAATTACCCTGAAACAGGGCGTGCTACAAAGACCCTCAAGAAATACTTCTAAAAGTTAAACATATACATATGTATAGAAAAAGTCAGTATATCAGTGAATTATATACTTAAAAAGATCAGTGTATCAATCAATGAAGCAGTCATTCAGAGTTCCCTGTGGTAAAAATAAAGCGGTATTTTTCATAGGCCCTTGGACAAAAATTAGGGAACAGAGAACATCAAAGTAGGTTGCCAAAGCAAATTGGTAATAGGTAACTTATTAAGGTGGCTGTATATATCAGTACACTGCAAATAAGTATACTGCAAATAATAGTAACACTAATATAAATACGATTAAGAATTTAATGTTTCCATCTTAATTCTCATTTTCCAAGAACAAAATTCTGTATGCCAATGTCTAAAGTGGAATGAAAGGTTAAAAATGAGGAATACAAGAAGAAGTAGAAACCCTTAAGGACTGGTCCCTTCCAAGACTCATAATATAATACCTACAATTTGGTGATGCACTGGAAAATCTGCTAAAACACAAAAATTCTTGCCATATTGTTTAGAAACCAGTAAATCAGACACATATGCAAAATGTATTTTTCTATTCCACAGAAAGTTCAAAGTTAAAAAACAAAGAAAAGCAAATAGCTGTAAATTTATCTACAAATAACCTTTATTATGTTATATATGGGAAATATATGACATGTTAAAGGGCCAAAAAATAATCCTTGAAAACAAGCATCCCCTTTAATGAGCAACACCCATTTGTTCTGATGTACCAAGTTTAATTCACATGACTAGCAGCTTGGTTTGGCAGTCTCAATGCATAAGACAAATAATTCATAAAAGTTTGACAATATTATTTTTAGTTCACATGCTTCTTGGAGTGAGCCCATAAATGCTTCTACTTTATGCTACTCTAGGGACTCCATTTAGACACAAATACATTTGTTAGAGAGACTGTGGGAGGAACTCAGTACATACACCATTATATTCTGAGAATCCAAACTTATACATCCTATTTGGGCAGACATTTAGAATACAATTTAAAAAATGATTGCTGTTACTTCTAAATGGAGTCAATGAAGTATGACAGTAAAATTGAGAGTACACAATACTATGTACGAGAAGTACATTTTTACTAATAGGATTGAAATGATCATGACCGGATTAGTTTAACAATTTAATTGATCTTTCATAAAACAATGTTTGAGAATGGTTACAGAAAACATGTTAAATATAAGTAGTGTTTACAAGTAACTTGATTATATTATGAAGCACAAAACATTTTTATTTTCAGTGAGGGAGAAATATAGCTAAAATTAGAACTTAACACAAATATCTGATTCAATTGTTTCTCCAACTACTTGCAAACAAAATATTTCAAATTCCGTACAAGATTCTGCAAACCCATGAGTACAAACTCTAATCTTGACACTGAATTTGGATCATCTCCATAGAGGAAATCCATGAACCAGATGTGAATTTATTCTTCCAGATGTATATGTTTGAGGAAAAATAAAACATTTTTTCACTGTCTTTATTTGAGGCCACTTAATACTAAGATAGCAAAAAGGAAAACCTACAAATGAGTCTTTTACTATTCTAAAGCAGTCATTTACTGAATTATTCCTAGTCAAACTACACACACACAGCTGCTACATTATGGACGAACATTAAAGTAACTGGTAATTCAGAATCAATTTAATATTGATAATCCACCAATTTTCTCAGTGTTTATTAGCCACGCTAATTATACCAAATTGTTTTAAACAACTTTTGTTTTGCCATTATATAGAAATTAAAGAAGAGAAAATATACCTATAATTTTAACTAAAATGTCATGACCTCAACACCTGAGATTAATTTCTACACAGAAATAAATGAATCACAGCAAAATTTAATAAAATTAGTAATGTACATAAATCTAACTATGTAGTCCCAAAGTTTGAAATCTTTATAATATCAATGACACAAGTTGAATAATTAAGAGCTTGAATATCACAAAAACCAACCTGCATCATACTAAGATCAAAACTAACTAGAAACAAACAAAAATAGCTTCTCTGGCACATACATTTCCTTTGCGTTCCACCGGAGATCGTTTAAATATTTAACAGCTCCTATTTAACTTTTTAAAAATCTAACCAGGAAAATGAGTGATCTTGATGAAATGTTTACTTTTATTCAGGAACACGATATACACACATACTAATTAGTTATGATAGTTGTAAGTGGGTGTAACTTTAATAAATATTTATATGAAATTTGCTTAATACACCAAGAAATAGCAGCTAATGATACATCAATTCAAATTACAGAAATATAAATATATACACACAAGCACATTATAATGACAACTTTTATACACCTTATGTTTTTAATGACTTAATCAGATTATTAAAATTATGATATCCTGGCATAAAATAATTTAAATATATTAACTTATTTTAATTTTAATAAAAATATAATTTCATATTTCACAGAAACACTTTATGGTTATTCCAAGAATTTAAATTCTAAACTAAAAGAACAAACTTGCATGGTAGGAAATATAATATAAATAATTAGTACTCAACCTAAGGGATGGGGATGATTTCCTATATGCATCAAAAATAAGTATGAAGTAGTAAACAAGAATATATGCTATGGCTGCAGTAAAACTGTGCAATAACTCAAATCAGAGAAAGCAGTGTTTTTGTTTCCAATACTATAAAGTACCAGAAATGCATCACTTTACACCCACACATACTTGTTTAATGCACAAGTTTGGTGTTGTGCTAATAACTCGGCTTCACGTAGCATTCGTATCTGAAAGTAAGTAATTGTGGTTGGATTTTAAATACAAATAAATTCAGAACAAAAATTTAACTTAAGTGCTCTATTACAGATGTTTCCTTTTCACTATTTAAAAAATGTATCAAGTGCAAAACCTAATTCGATTAAGAAGAAACAGTTATAAATTTTTTAACTTCACATTTGAATTTGAACATAAAAGTTACTCTGAATTGCAGAAAAGTGAAAATTCTCTGATTTCAAGGAACAAAAAAAATATGAATGACACTATGCCATGAAATTAAAATGTCACCTTCTATATATAATAGGATTGAACCCTTCATTTATAAAACATTTCTGGAATTAGTGGGAATGACATCATAGAAATGGTGGCGTGATGTGGGCCTCTTAAAATCTCCCCTAGAATTTACAACAAATTGAACAACTGTAATTCCACAAAGGACTCCCTGTGCAGCAGACAGGCAAGACTAAGAGACTCGCAACTTGGGTGAGCAGGGGAGGAAGGAAGCAGGAAGTACGGTGACAAGGGCTATGTGGGCTGCACAGGACGTAGACCTAGCTCGGAGCTCTGAGCTTCCTGGATTCCGGAGCTACCGCAGTTGAGGGAAAGGAAAGCAGTCCCGGGAGAGGGAAGAATTTGGACAGCTAGAGCTCCCCTTATGGCCCACAGTCCTTCCTGAGGGACCAGCCTGTAATACTGGTCTGAACCCAACACACAAGACAGAGACCTTGGAGCAAAGACTGTGATGGAAAAAGGGTGAAAACTGAGGTTTAAGCTCTCTCTGCCAAGCAGATTACTGAAAACTTAGGCACAAAGCCTACCCGCCCCTTCCTACCCTCCCAGAGCTTCCCACACCCCCACCTCCCAGTGCTAGAAGCTGAAAGGTACCAGTGTCGGATCAAAAGAACAGAATGTTTGCAGTTTTGAGAACTGCGGCCCCGCAGCCACAGACTCACAGCCCAACAAGTTCTGGCGAAGGGGAGTGACCTTAGGTACAGGATGGGATGTGCTGGTGGTCACTGCCATTGCTCACAGCCACCTCTCACAACCCGCCCCAATCCGCACCCACATATGTGGGGAGATCCCTGCAGGGGTAAACAGAGCCGCTGAAACACACAGGCCCTGAATCTGGTGCAGGAAGAGCTTCGGAACTTCAGAAGCTCTCCACATTTCTCATAAGAGCGATATGCTGAGACCCAGGCAACATGCTCAAAGAGGAGAAGCCCAAATTCCAGGCAACCCCCCCCCACCCCTTTGTGTGAGAAGCCAGAACAGTGCAGAGCAAAAATAACACTACAGCATGAGAGAGAATTAAAGGCTGCTGGAGAGCAAAGAAAAGACTTTGTCCTACCAACCTGCTGCAGAAACCAGTCCTGTAGATTCCTAGGAAGAGAAATAATAATTCACTAATTCCTATGAATAACCAAAGTAACAAGGCAGCTCAGAAAGAAAATGAAAAGTCTCAAGAAAATGAACTTAAATACATGGAAATATATGACTTAAATGACAGAGAAGTCAAGACTGCAGCACTGAAAAAGCTCAATAAGATGCAAGAAAACACAGGCAGTTTAATGAACTCAGAAACACAATCAAAGAACAAAATGCACATTTTACCAAAGAGATTGAAATTTTTAAAAAGAACCAAATAGAATTCCTGGAGATTAAGAATGCAATAAAAGAAATGAAGAATGAAATAGGCAGCTTAGGTAATAGAGCTGACCAGATGAAGGAAAGAATCAGTGACATCGAAGATAGAAACCTGGAAATGACACGGATGGAAGAAGAAAGAGACTTGAGAGTTACATAAAATGAAAGAACTCTACAAGAACTTGCTGACACCCCCAAAAAGAGCAATATAAGAATAATGGGCATACCAGACAGAGAACTAAGGGAGAAGGGAACAGAGAGTATATTGAGTATATTCAAACAAATAGTTGACGAGAACTGCCCGAACTTGTGGAAAGAACTGGATTCTCAAATCCAAGAAGCAAATAGAACACCTAATTACCTCAACCCCAACAGACCTTCTCCAAGGCACACTGTACTGAAGTTGTCAAAAATTAACGACAAAGAAAGAATCCTCAAGGCAGCCAGGGAAAAGAAGACAGTAACCTACAAAGGAAAGCCCATTAGGTTATCATCAGGTTTTTCAGCAGAAATTCTACAAGCCAGGAGGGAGTGGATTCAAATATTCCAGCTATTGAAAGAAATTATGGGCCAAGAATAATGTATCCAGCAAAGATATCCTTTAGATATGAAGAAGAAAAAAAGACCTTTCCAGACATAAAGAAATTGAGGGAATTTTCTAACACGAGACCTGCACTATAAGAAACACTGAAGGAGTCTATTCGACTTGAAACATAAAAGCAAAAGAATGCAAAACCATGAGTAGTATTACCAACAGACAGACAGAAGCAGGAAATGGCAACCCCTACACCAAAGAAGATGCTATACACTTAAACATAACATACAGGGTAAAGAAGGAAAAAAAACACTTATAGAAAAAGAGGGAAAAGACAACTTGCTATTGCACGCAGGAGTCAACACACAGCATATTAGGGATAATTTGTGACAACCAAAACATAAAATGGTGGAGAATAAAGGTCTGAACTGGCATAAGGGAATGGAGAAAGTAAGCATGCTGAAGAAAATGGAATGAATATTCTAAATATGAAACTTTCTTTTACAGAAACTTAATGGTAACCAGTAAAAAAAAAAAAAATCCAGAACTGAAAAATATGTAACATAATAAAAGAAGAAACAGAGGGAACATCATAGAATACCACCACACTGAAATAACGTAATAACAAAAAGGCAAAGAAAAAATGGACACACACTCCTACCAGAAAACCAAACGTAGAATGATAGGAAATCCTCACATATCAATAATCACTCTAATGGACTGAGCTCACTAATAAAAAGGCACAGAGTAGCAGATTGGATCAAAAAACTAAACCAAACCATATGCTGACTCCAAGTGACACATCTCAGCTATAAGGACAAATATAGACTCAAAGTGAAAGGGTGGAAACTGACACTCCAAGCAAATGTTATCCAGAGAAAATCAGGTGTATTCATACTGATATGAGATGAAATAGACTTCAGGATAAAGTAACAAGAGACAAAGATGGACATTTCATAATGGTAAAGGGGACTATACAACAAGAAGACATAGTCATCAATATTTATGCCCCCAATCAGGGAGCACCGAAATATACCAAGCAACTAATAACAGAATTAAAGGGAGAAATTGACCAAAACACAACTATAGTGGGGACCTAAATACATCATTGACAGCTATGGATGGATCATCCAAATAGAAAATAGAGAAATATCACCCCTAAATGACACATTAGATGAAATGGACATAATTGACATTTACAAAGCACTTCATACTAGAACATCAGACTATACATTCTTTTCTATTACACATGGAATATTCTCAAGGATAGACCGTATATTGAGACATAAAACTACCCTCAGCAAATTTAAGAAGACTGAAATCAAACCAAGCATATTCTCTGATCACAAGGCTTTGAAATTGGATATCAACTGCAAAAAGAAAGCAGAAAAAAACCACAAATACGTGGAGATTAAATAACATACTTTTTTTTTTTTTAAATAACATACTTTTAAAGAACGACTGGGACAAAGAAGAAATAAGAGGAGAGATCAAAAGATACATAGAAACAAATAACAATGAA